>NC_090436.1:34419120-35619120 GCF_031143425.1 Pleurodeles waltl
ACCTGGTGGAGGACATGCGGGTCCTTCAGGCCCTTTGGCTTTTAACTTGGGTGCTCCGGTTCCTTACAAGCCGACACCCTTTATGCCATTTCTGCCCTCTAGAGCCGCTTCAGCGCCGATGCCCTTGGCGTCGCCCAGGAGGCCTGTGACGCCTACAATGTCTGCTACCCCTGTGCCAATGGATCCGGCGTCGGATGGATCCGAAGAGCAGCGCCGGCGAAGATCTTCAGCGCCGGCCGACATCTTATCGACGCCGGGTCTCGAATCCAGCGTCCGATCCAGGAGATTAGCATTACTCCTCCTGGAGGAAGAGGAATACAGCAGACAGCATTTGGAGGAAGGTGAGATCTTGGAGCCTTCAGGTGATTTCCAAGGCTTGGACACAGCAAGTGGCATTGACACTTCCCCTGAATGGGATTTAGCTTCCCCAGGGGAGGATACGGAAGAGGCTGCATCCCTTCATGCGGTAATAAGGAAGGCTGCAGACTTTTTGGATCTTCCTCTTCCTGCTGCAGAGATGAAAAGAAACCTTCTGACTGAAGTGCTGCATCCAGCTTCGGTAGTGGCAGAGCCTCTCTTGCCCTTCAATGAGGCTCTCTTGGACCCCATTAAAGATATTTGGAGGAAGCCAGTGACTTCTACAGCTGTCAACATGGCGGTAGCGAGACGCTATCGTGCAGCTCCAGGTGACCCGGACTTTCTCTCCATACATCCAACTCCGGAGAGTTTGGTTGTTCAGACATCGTGCTCCTCCTGGTCAGCTCCTGGTTCGTTCCCCGGGTTCTGTGCTAGAGACCCGGCGGATCATGGAATTGTCTCCCCAATGCCAGAATGGCATTGGGGTGACAATTCCATGATCTTAGACATGTTACATGGCCATGTTCGGAGTTACCATTGTGACACTATACATAGGTAATGACCTATGTATAGTGCACGCGTGTAATGGTGTCCCCGCAGTCACAAAGTCCGGGGAATTTGCCCTGAACGATGTGGGGGCACCTTGGCTAGTGCCAGGGTGCCCTCACACTAAGTAACTTTGCCCCCAACCTTCACCAGGTGAAGGTTAGACATATAGGTGACTTATAAGTTACTTAAGTGCAGTGGTAAATGGCTGTGAAATAACGTGGACGTTATTTCACTAAGGCTGCAGTGGCAGGCCTGTGTAAGAATTGTCAGAGCTCCCTATGGGTGGCAAAAGAAATGCTGCAGCCCATAGGGATCTCCTGGAACCCCAATACCCTAGGTACGTTAGTACCATATACTAGGGAATTATATGAGTGTACCAGTATGCCAATGTGAATTGGTGAAATTGGTCACTAGCCTGTTAGTGACAAATTTGGAAAGCAGAGAGAGCATAACCATTGAGGTTCTGGTTAGCAAAGCCTCAGTTAGGCATCACACAGGGAACACATACATATATGCCACAAACTTATGAGCACTGGGGTCCTGGCTAGCAGGGTCCCAGTGACACATAACAAACATACTGACAACATAGGGTTTTCACTATAAGCACTGGGCCCTGGCTAGCAGGATCCCAGTGAGACAGTGAAAACACCCTGACATATACTCACAAACAGGCCAAAAGTGGGGGTAACAAGGCTAGAAGGAGGCTACTTTCTCACAGAACATTCACATTTCTTTTATTTCACATGCATGGGTTGAATGGCATAGGTATGTCTGGAAACAGTGGGCCACCTACACCTACCAGTGTAATGATTAAGGTCAGAGACCCTTCCACTGAAAGTTGAGGGTTCTAGTCCAGGTGTGTCTGTGGTCATTTATTTACTTTATTTTTCTTTCCAACTTCAAAAGTTTAAGGTTCATAATGAAAGGTGATCTCACACTTTTTAATTGACAAATGTATTTTTCTTTTCAACTAGTCCAGAAATAACTCATTCTAAGTATATCATTCACCAAAGCCTAAAAACTTCTCTATCTTTCTCTCTCGCTTTCAACTTCTCTTTTTCAATCTCTTTCACCCACTCACACACCCACTCAGACCCTTATGCACCCACTCAGACTTTCATTCACCCATTCACAGCCTCACTCAGACTTCAACAAGGAAGTGTTGGCAGCCATCTTGGGACTCAGCTTCAGCCGAATCCTTGAAAAAAAGATAAAAAATAAGAAAAGGGGCCAGGGTAGGGACACCCCTTAGCTCTGGTGCAGGGTTCCCAGGGGGACCTCCCCTAGGCAAAAAAAAACATTTTTTTTTAAACAAATTACCGATAGTCGCAGCGGATCTGGTAAAAATACAAATAGATGGTGGGCTAGGTCCCAGGGTCATTGTTTGAAAGAAAGGAGGGGGCACACAGGGCCCCCCTCCTGTGCCTTGTGGAGCCCTGGGGACCACCCTCTCCCTGAAGTCTTATGAAATAAAGAAGTTGGGGGCCTGCACGGATCTCCACCCGAGCCCTGTTGATCGCCACCTTCCTAGGGCTGAATCTTTCAAATGGAGGGGGTTGTGTGGCCAAATTATTACTATTGGGGAGGGGTTTGCAGACCCCCCTGTGCCCTGGGAGCCACAAACTACCCTGGGGCAAGTTGCTGTAATGAAGGGGGGAGTCTGTGCGCGCCCCCTGCATCCGCTGAGACAGCCATCTCCCCGGGGCTGAAAAAGATAATGAAGGAGGTGCATTGCGGACCCCCGGCCTCAGAGGCTCATGTGAAAGGTTTAAGGGGGGTCCTTTAGCCCCCCTCGTGGAGCCAATAATGGCCTTGGGGACTGCCACCCCCCAATGCTGGCAGCTGCTATGTCCCGGGGTGCACACCCCCAGGACTTAGCTGTTTGCTCTGATTTGGCTGGGGATTTCACAGCTCCCGCCAAGTCAGCAAACACAACTCCGCTCCCAGCAAGCGAGACTATCAAACAGCTTTTGCTTGCTGGGAGTAGAGTGTTGGTCTGTTTTACTGCAGGCAGCGATGTGGGCAGAGAAACAGATGAAAAGATTGCTCTCACAGACAGGGAGCTGCATGTTTAGCCTGCGGCCTCTCTCCCCCAATATGAAACCCCAGAGACACCCTCTCACACTGATTCTCACAGCCAGAAAGACAGGCTCTGTGGGCAATCCCCACTGTGCATGGCCTTTGGCTGTGCATGGTGTGAGTTTGGTTGGCTATGGGGGTTTGCTGCAGGTCCTGGCAGCAGGCCAGGCCCTGTAGCCAACCCCCCTAGTGCACTGCTGGGTGGTTATAGCGGGTTGGCTGCTGGGCCTGGCCGGTGGTTGGATTAACGTACAGTAATTACAATTACTTTCCATAGAAATTCACTTTAAAAAAAGCAAAGGTTATAGTTAGAAAATAGAATTAAAAAACTTAGATATTCACTTTAAAAAGGTTACATTATAGTTAGGTTCAGTATTTACTTGCACACAACCATAGAAATTCAGCAGTTATAGTTAGAGTTAATTCAAGTAACTATAACTCACGCCCTGAGGTAAATATAACTGACCTCGCCATGCACTGCTAATCACCCCAGATATTACAGCACTCATAACAACTTCTATACTGTCATTTAAAATATTAATGAAACATTAACAGTCAAATTATTGAAGAAAAAACTGTGCATGGTGGTGATGCAAGTTATAGTTATTCTAGGGTGTGAGAGCCATAAGGTAACTATAACTGGCACCCTCACCATGCTAAATAGGTGTATTAGCAGTACAGAATGTGTGAAAGCGTATAGAGTGACAAAGAAAACCTGACATTTAGAAAACACAGGCAGTAACCAAATAAAATACAATTGCGCGCTTACACAAGCCTGCACGCACTGCTAATTACTCCAGACATTACAGCACTCATGACATCTTTTAGGACGCCATTGATAATCTTACTGTAACATTTGCAGTAATTGTAGGACACAAGTTATATTTACTTGAAATAACTCTAACAATAATAGCTGAATTTCCATTGTTCTGTACATTTAAAACGAGAACCTAACGTCCCTATAACCTTTGTTTTTTGAAGTTAAAAAATAAATATATATATATATATATATATATATATATATATATATATATATATATATATATATATATATATATATATATATATATATATATACATGTAAACATCACCTACTGGCAGTAGTTATAATTAGGAACTAGTTTCCATAGAAAAATAATTTTTTGACTTGCCTATGTCTTTGGTGCCATTTGACGATTCTTCACAAAAACTAAAAAAAAAAGTGTCAAGTTAGGTCTTGTGTGCATGAAAATTTTCAGGATAATCCGACAGGCGGGGGCCGAGAAAAAGGAGGAGTAAAACAAAAAAGTGTATTTCCGTGTTAATTCCCATAGACTCTTTAGTCACACCTGTAGCCCGAACTGCTGGACAGAATTACACCAAATTTGGCAGAAAGGAAGCTTTGGGTCTGCAAATCACCCTTTTCAGGTCAAGCATAGCAGCGCGCAAGCACTGCTTTTCGTACATGGTGGTATGTATCTGGGCTTTTAACCACACCCACTACACGCCCATCACTACCACTCATTTGTGCGCTTGCCTTTCAAAAATCATTTGATGACATTGTTAAATCATTTACGTTTGTCCCTCCTTGGTGAGGTTTTGTTACTGCCTTAGCCATTGCCCATGTTACATGGCTAATTGCACTTTTGATGATAAGTTTGACTGCAGACAAACTTCTTTTTCCTTCCTTTTGTGTGTGTATTCAAATCTCGGGGTACATGCCGAGGAAAGTGCTGGCCTGGAGACAGCACTTTCCTAGGCATGTACTCCAAGATTTGAGAATTATCATAGTCTCACATAACTGCCACTTTTCTTCCGTGTGACTACCATGAAAGAGTTACTCATAACCATATTTCTGAAGCATATTCTATCTTCTTTCTACATATATTCAGTACTTTCTGGACTGCCCCTTTGCTTTGAACCCTGAAAAAGTCACTTGTGCCGAAACATGTTGTGGCTTGCTTATGCAAAGATGTTCATCCAACTGAGTACGATGGCTGTGGTTAAGGAATGTTGATCACTCGATGGACCTATGCTGATGCCTTCTAATAAAGGATCATTTCACAACTGTTTTCAGCTGAAAGACTGATTTATATATGGACTTTCTGAGTGCAGCGGTGTCTGTTATTAACACTTATTTGTATCGGCATTCTGCAGTTGTCTTCCATTTTACCATAGTTTCATTTTGTTAACACATAATCATGTATTTAAATTGTTTTTTTAAGTGGGCACAGGGGGAACTGAGACTCTAACCCTGTTCCCCTTTGCCACAGTCAGCAGCTCTGGATGTTATGCCAGATCCTCTCTTCAAATATTGCTGGGCATAGCTCAGTGAGTTTGGGTGGAAAGTGACTGAGTTTTTTTATTTATTTTTTGTTTCGCTTGAAGCGATCTGCCGTGGCAGAGCCTGCTTCCTTCGGGCTGTGTGCAGAAACACGTGAGGAACAGCACTGGTTTGCCTTTCCGGCTAAACCTATATTTTGATAAAATTTTATCCAACATCTCAACGGAAATATAGTGCTACCATTGGCCATTCAGAAGGTGGGATTGGCTGACCAGTTACAGAGAGGATCATAACCATTGCCAACACAGAGTATCTTTTATAATGCCAATTATGTATCTATGCTTTGCATTTGTTGGTAAAATTATTTTCCTTATATAATTAAGCATTTTTTCTTTTATTCCATTTCGATGAAACTTGTAATGTGACTTGCTTTTGACTATTTCTTTTAGAACCTACTGTAGTCTCAACCATTCCAAGATGGTGGCCAGTTAATGCTCTGTGGGAGGTGCATCAGTTGCTTGTAGCTTGCAGCAGTCTGGTTTTGATGTCTCTGGTGGCGCCCAGTCTCCTTGTGAGTCCAGGCAAGCACAGAGACTCCACAGTAGAAGAGCACCCGCAGTCTGTCTGCAGGTGAGGGCTTATCAGGCCTCACTAACAACAAATAAAAGCGGCAGGCTGCTGCAGAGTGCTGGCTGAAAAGCCAGGAGTGGCTCAAGGTGTCACACATGACAAGGTGACACTTACCAGCAATCACAATATCAACCTACCTGTAGTCTACAATAAACAGAGCTACTGGCTTTATGTAATTCTGAGTCTGCTGCATTTTCTCCATATACATAGATTATTGTCATCTTCCACTTAATCCACAATCTGCAGCATTAATTGCATATTTCACAAAAGTTTGTTTTACCTCAAACCAAGCAAAAGTTACTAAACATAAGGGGCCACACGTGGTTCTGTGCCGTGGCACACCTGTAGCAAGGACTAACTGGTCCCTTTTCAGTTGCTAATTGCTATATTCAGGTGTTACACTGGTACTAACAATTTTGTCCAGAATAGTTGTTGAAATGACAAAGCAATTCATTTGTGTTTCCTTGCCACATAATTTTGTCAACGCTGCTCTATAATTTGGTCCTTTACTTCCATTGGCCCTAACAATAACATGCAGAATGCAATGAATTATAGAAAAAAAAGGCCTGGGCTGGAAACAAGGTATCACTGTAAAGCTTGGTTGTCCGATAACCCTTCAGGGCTGGGTCATAGTACTACCTTCCTTTATGTTTGTCAGAGAGAGGTCAGTAGTTGTGGGAGATGTAGTAAAGATATCAAAACTGCAAGTGCCAGAATGCAATATAAACGGAAATTATTGTATGAACGACCCACCTTAATGTAGACAACCAGACCGGTAGAAAGCTGGGAAGTTGTCCTATACCATGCACAAGACAGCATGGAATTTTTTTTTTTTTTCTCTTTGAAAAGTCATTTTTTAAACCTGTTCCATCCTAGTTTATCGTTTGTGGCTTTGGCTTCTTATTTCTATGTATTAATGCAACGCTTGTTTTAATAGATGTTTTTAAACAATTTAATTGTGTTCTGAACTCACTCCTTCTCGTGTGAGTTTAAGGAGCTGTTTTGCCCTTTCATTCTGTTTGTTTTTCCTTTGGCAGGCGTTTTCTAAGACAATCATTCCACTCATGCAATTTCCCATTGATATTTCAGTTCATCTATCCTTTAAGACCAAACCTTGGTGTTCCTTTGAAGAAGTTGTTTAAGGTGGACTTTCTTATTTTCATAGTTTATGCACTTATTCCATTACCAATGATTTTCACACACACGCTAGAAGCAGTGTGAAAATTTCCACCAAATAGTTCTGCGTTTGAAAGCAACAAGTGAAACATTCATGCGTAATCAGAAAGCTTTGGGGACAAAACAGAACTTACTTTGTTTTATTTCCAACCTGTGTGAGTAAGAGGTATGAAGAGGTTTCAGTCCCTCAAGCCCACGCTCTCCTCCTCTTCTCAGGGTGTCTTCTGCGTACACAAGTCCCCCCTCTTTATGCGTCTATGGCCTGCACTCCCCTTCTTTCTCACACTCTTTCTGCTCCTCTGTCTCAAGTTCATTCACCACTTCCTGCACAAACTACCTAGCCCTCTATATCTTCCTTTCTATCTATTCTGTGCAGCTCTCACCCCTCTGTATTTACCATTCCACATTATTCCACTGCACAGATACACTCCACACCATGCAATTCCACCCCACACAATTCCACAACTAACAATTCCAATACAACCCATATAATTCCACTCCATGTCACATTCATCCACTACACTCCAAACCAAAACACATAGGTAAAAGACATTGCCATTTACTATTCACATTGAAAGTTGGCTGCCCGTGAATGTGGATTTGCTGTCCTTCAAGAAAGGGGTTTGTACTATTTTAACAAATCCATTCAAAGTTAGAATAAATGAATAAATGAAATATGAGCTCCTGAAAGCGGTTTTATGACCCAAACTGATCAGCAATTTATAATATGACAGAAATATCATGACTAAATATTATTTACAAAAATATCATCCCCTTGGGAATAGACTTTCCATACTGCATTAGGACACAATAATTCTGCCAGGCAATAAATTGGTTACATTATCTTGCAACCATACCCTGAGAGGCGGTTGAATTGTTATGGGATCCTGTAGCCCATGTTGTGTCAGTGCTTTCTGTTTATAGAACAAGATTATCGGGACAAAAACTATAGTAAATTATGTTAACTGCAGGGCTGGTGCTCAACAACGCACACCTTAAGAACTATTGAATACACGGTCAATTAGTGTGATTTGTTGTTGGAAGATGGTGAAAAATCATAATAGTTCATCATTTTCAAATGTGATACAAATGCATTGTTACATTTCTGTCATACACATTGAGGTTGTGATAAGCTCAGAACTTCAAGGTTTCAAGCAAAATCGGAGTGAGGTGTTGTGAGTAGTACATTGGAACTACTTTATTCCTGATATACTGCTGACAAGTTAACCACGAGAACCCCCAAACATTAAGTGATGTATCACCAGACGGTTATTTCATTCATACGAGTCAGCTCGATTTGATGTCTTAAAGAACACATGAACGACACTTTACTGGTGTAGAGATGTGCTGCTACAGTGTGGTACTCACCATTCACATTGTGGTTTGATTTAAGTGAGGAACTATCCACTGGGAATAAAATCAATCATTTTCATTGTCTCTTTTCCAATGTTTTTCACATAGTAGTGCACCTAGAAATCTAAATAAATAGGATTTATTCGCATTCTTAATGATTGCACTTTCTCTCTGCAGGAGGTCCACGTGGTCTGGAGGTGGGAAACTACAGCCGGGCATGAACCCGCCTTTAACAGCTAGTTGTCGGGATAGGGGCCTGGTGTGATCCCTCCAGTGCTTCAGCATATACCTGCAGCTATTTATCAACTAGGGTCTTTGAAAAGAGTTTATAAAATTATGCTTGGAGACCGTCTACCCCTTCGTCTTAGAGGTTTTAAATGTGTAGACCGCTCCAAGCAGTTCTTGTCTGATCAGTGGGACCCAGTAATCACAGCCCTCCAAGGATAGTCGTGTCAGCATCAGCTCCGCCACTTATTCAGGAAGTAGATGGACCTCCGTTCTTCTCAGCGGCGCAGCATATACCTCGCATAGATGGGCCGCAATAATGTCATTGATTGCCTGCTGAGTGTACACAATGCACCTCTGCTGGACCCTGACCCCCCAAGATAGGCTCTATCGAAGTCTTGTATCTAATCAAGCATGCCAGTAGATGCCCTGCCGTATCACCCTTCGTGAACCATTGCCTTCATCCAGTATGCCGGATATGCTTTTTTAATTGAACTCACATACCTTGTGTCCCATAGGACTTCCGGATTGGTGGACAGTGCTTTCTCTCTAGTGCCTCTAGCGCTGCCTCTTGTCGTTTTAGATACCCTTTCAATGTCTGACAAATACTGACCATGATCGCTATACGTACCCATCGGAGCGCTACTTTCATGACGTCGCACTCTGCTGCCCACACTATCGCAATTGTGTTCAAAATATTGTGTTAGGGCATCCAACAGCGTTCCTCAGAAGACCTGAATAGTCCGAGTGTCAGTGGTAAGACTCCATAATGGCACTTTCGGTGTCTGCCGTTCCAGAGAATATGTAATTAGCAGTGGTGAATGGTCTGACATGCATCGGGCTAAATAGTTTATGTCCACTACTCTCTGTTAGGCAGGTGAGTGTCTGAAGAAATAGTCTAGCCTACTATATGTGCCCACTGTCGAAGTTTAGCATGAATACGCAAGTGTGTGTGGATAACGCTTTTACCATAGATCGATAAAACCCAAGCTCGCCTGAGCTTGCACAAGAGCTGATGTCATGCTGGGCTTAGTATCCTCTTGGGGTGTGGATCTATCTAGCAAGCAGTTCAAAACACAGTGAAATCTCTTGCCATAATTACCTCTACTACCAGGGAGATGTGCACGGCCGCCAACACAGTGCTAATAAAAGCGCCATTGTCAATGTTGGGCACAGTCTTGACCAAGCAAAGGCATGAAAACTATTCACCTGACGTGAGGACTTTGGGGGCTGGGAAATCTTAATTTCTTCTGCTCAGAGTTAATCCTACAAAGCTCAATGGCTTCAGCAGGACCTCGTCCATTGGCTATCCAGCTTCAAGGGGACTTTTTCGGATACAGTTTATAATCTTGTTCCGCTGGAAGATTTCAACTTCCATTTCAGAGTCTAAGAGGGGTATTTACAAGGAGCTTGTGCCACTGCTGCGTATTTTTTTTTACGCAGCAGCAGCGCATTCAGTGCTCCAAATGGACAAAGTGACGCATTAGGTATAATGTGTCACTTTTCTCTGTCCTGTGTCGGTTTTTACCTGCGCTACAACTGGCTGTGTCAAGTAACGTTAATCATATGCAGGGTGGGCGCTTCCCCTTAAAATCCAATGCAGAATTGATGCATCCATATCCACATGTTTATGGGTAAGTGACACATTGTTGGCAAACGAACCACAGATTTCAAAATACATCAAAATTACAGGGCATTGGCAACCCAGGCGTAAAAATGATTCATTGGTACTGGTACATAAGCAGAACATACCTAAAGTACTTTGGCAAGCTCACCTACGCCATGGAGCTACTCATCCTACAGTTAGGAGCACCAAGAAGACCACCACTGTAGGAAAGTACCCTCTTTTTGCAAACCCTGTAGAATACAATAGGATGCAATAGGCCTAGGGGCAGCACAAACCATATATTAAGAAAGTGGAATGTGAACCACAAATGGACCCCTGGGCTAGTAGTGTGTAGAGGGTTACTGGGAGTGTAAGAAAACACTAAGGGTGTCCAAGATACCCCACCCAAGACCCTGGAAAGTAGGAGTAAAGTACTACTATTTCCCCCAAAACACACTAAGGCCCTCATTCCGACCCTGGCGGTCCAAGACCGCCAGGGTCGCGGGCAACGGAAGCACTGCCAACAGGCTGGCGGTGCTTCATTGCCCATTCTGACCGCGGCGGTAAAGCCGCAGTCAGAAAAGGGGATCCGGCGGTTTCCCGCCGGATTTCCCCTGGCTGGGCTGAACCTCCATGGCGGCGCTGCAAGCAGCGCCGCCATGGGGATTCCGACCCCCTTCCCGCCAGCCTGTTTCTGGCGGTTTTTACCGCCAGGAACAGGATGGTGGGAACGGGTGTCGTGGGGCCCCTGGGGATCCCTGCACTGCCCATGCCACTGGCATGGGCATTGCAGGGGCCCCCTAACAGGGCCCCAGCATGATTTTCACTGTCTGCATAGCAGACAGTGAAAATCGCGACGGGTGCTACTGCACCCGTCGCACACCTGCAACACCGCCGGCTCCATTCGGAGCCGGCTTCTGTGTTGCAGGCCCTTTCCTGCTGGGCCGGCGGGCGCTTCCTTGGCTGGGGCCCGCCGGCCCAGCGGGAAAGTCAGAATGGCCCCCGCGATCTTTTGACTGCGGGGCGGCCATTTGGCGGTTCCCGCCAGGCGGGCGGCAACCACCGCCCGCCCGGGTCAGAATGACCCTCTAAATTCTGATTGAGGATTTTGCAAAGACCACAACAGACTGCAAAGCACTGAAGACGGATTCCTGGACCTGAGGTCCTGCAAAGGAAGGGGACCAAGTCCAAGAGTCGTGAAAGTGTTCAGGGGGGGCAGGATCCCACTAAACCACGGATGAAGGTGCAAAATAGCTGCCTCTGGATGCAAGAAGCTGAAGATTCTGCAACAACGAAAGGTGCTAGGAACTTTTCCTTTGTGCAGAAGATGTCCCACGGAGTGCTGGAGCATGCAGAGTTGTTTCTTTGGCAAAAGACTACAAACAAGCCTTGCTAGCTGCAAGAGTCACGGTTGAAGAAAAAGGGTGCTGCCCGGGCCTAGGAAGGACCAGGATGTCGCCACTTGGAACAGAGGGGGCCCTCAGCAATGTAGAGAGCCCACACACAAAAAGGTAGCACCCACAGAAGCACTTCAACACTGGTTCAAGAAATCCGAACACGGCGGTCATCTCAACATTGCAAAAGAGGGTCCCATGAAGCCGGAGATCAACTCAGGGCTTGGTTGTGCACGAAGGATTTTGTGGAAATGTGCACAGAAGCCCTAGTAGCTCCAGTTCACGTGGTGCACATGATTACTGTCTGGAGAGGGGAGGCAAGGACTTACCTCCTCCCAATTTGGACAGTTGGACCACTGGACATTCTGGGTCACTTGAGTCCACCACCTGTGTTCCAGGAGCCACGCTCGTCAGAATGAGAGGGGTCCCAGAGTACCGGTGACGCTGATGTTTGGTGCCTGCTGGAGCAGGGGGAAGATTCCGTCAACCCACAGGAGATTTCTTCGTGGCTTCCAGTGCAGGATGAAGGCAGGCAGCCCCCAAAGCATGCACCACCAGGGAACAGTCGAGAAAGCCGGCAGGATTAGGTGCTACAATGCCGCTGGTAGTCTTCTTGTTACTTTGTTGCAATTTTGCAGGCGTCCTGGAGCAGTCAGCAGTCGATCCTTGGCAGAAGTCAAAGAGAGAGATGCAGCGGAACTTTGGTGAATTCTTGCCAATCGTTATCTGAGGAAAATCCCACTGGAGAGACCCTAAATAGCCCTCAGAAGAGGATTGGCCACCTAATCAGGTAAGCACCTATCAGGAGGGGTCTCTGACGTCACCTGCTGGCACTGGCCACTCAGAGGCCTCCAGAGTATCCTCACACCTCTGGATCCAAGATGGCAGAGGTCTGGGACACACCAGAGGTTGGGAGAGGCTACACCTCCCCAGCCTTTAACACCTATTTCCAAAGGGAGAGGGTGTAACACCCTCTCTCAGAGGAAATACTTTGTTCTGCCTTCCTGGGACTGGGCTGCCCAGACCCTAGGAGGGCAGAGCCCTGTCTGTGGGGTGGCAGCTACGGTAGCTGCAGAGAAAACCAGAGAGAGCTTCTTTGGCAGTACCCGGGGTCCATAGTGGAGCCCCGGGGATGTATGGGATTGGCACCTCAATACCAGATTTGGCATGGGGGGACAATTCCATTATCTTAGACATGTTACATGGCCATATTTGGAGTTACCAGTGTGAAGCTACATATAGGTATTGACCTATATGTAGTGCACACGTGTAATGGTGCACCTAACCTTCAGCAAGTTAAGCTATACATATAGGTGACTTGCAAGTTACGTAAGTGCAGTGAAAATGGCTGTGAAGTAACGTGTGCGTTATTTCACTCAGGCTGCAGTGGCAGTTCTGTGTAAGATTTGTCTGAGCTCCCCATGGGTGGCAAAAGAAATGCTGCAGCCCATAGAGATCTCCTGGATGCCCAATACCCTGGGTACCTAGCTACCATATACTAGGGAATTATAAGGCTGTTCCAGTGTGCCAATTAGAACTGGTGAAAATGGTCACTAGCCTATAGTAACAATTTTAAAGGCAGAGAGAGCATAAGCACTGAGGTTCTGGTTGCAGAGCCTCAGTATCACAGTTAGTCACTACACAGGCACACCCATTCGGGCCACAAACTATGAGCACTGGGTTCCTGGCTAGCAGGATCCCAGTGAGACAGGCAAAAACAAACTTACATATATGTAAAATTGGGGGTAACATGCCAGGCAAGATAGTACTTTACTACAAGACCCCTCCTGATAGGTCCATACCTGATAAGGTAGCCAATCCCCCTCTCAGGGCTATTTAGGGTCTCTCCTGTGGGTTCTCTTAAATTCTGCTTGGAAGTTTCCTTCAGGAATCCTCTGCAACTACTTCATCATCCTCTGACCTCAGATCAACCTCAGCCTGCTCCAGGAACCATTGTAACAGCAACAAGGTATCCACAAGGGATACTTTTCCTCTGCAACTTCAGCTCTAGGCAGCAACTAGCCAGCAAATGATGTTGTGGGACATCATTTGCATCACGCAGGAACCTGCTGGCATCTTCCAAGGGTGCATTCCTGCAGTCTTCGACTAACCGGGGACTCTTCCTGGAACTTCTTTAAACTTCTGTTCCCCTTCCTTTGCAGGTCTTCAGCTCCAGGAATCCAGCAGTTGTTGTTTGCAGGCTTGGTTTGTTACTGCAAAATTCCATTCACAAGCTGCAGTGTATCCTCAGGAAACTTGCAGTACTTTACTCCTGCTTTTCTGGGGTGGGGTAATTTACTTACCTTTACTGTATTCTTACTCTCCCATTGATTCTGCATTCACTACACTTGTCTAAGGGGGAATTTGTGATTCACGTTCCACTTTCTTAGTATATGGTTTGTGTTGCCCTAGACCTATTTTCTCCCATTGCATTCTATAGCATTTCCTATTGTTTGTATGGTTCTATGACTATTTACTTGTCTAATTTTGGTTTCTAGTGTATATATTGTGTATAATACTAACCTCCAGAAGGAGTATTGTCTCTAAGATATTTTTGGGACTGTGTCACCCAAATAAATACCTTTATTTTTGGTAACACTGAGTATTGTCTTTACTTGTGTATAAGTACTGTATAAGTGGTATTGCATGAGCTTTGCATGTCTACTAGTTCAGCCTAAGCTGCTCTGCTATAGCTACCGCTATCAGACTAAGCTGCTAGAACACTACTACATTTCATTAATAAGGGATAACTGGACGTGGTATAAGGTGTAAGTACCCAAGGTACCCACTACAAACCATGCCAGCCTCCTACAGACAGTGCATACGTAACAGGTGTTGGCCTTATACCTGCACTATATTACATGGCACATGCACAATACAACCCTTCAAGTCACACATGCTAAGACCTGTTCAAGCCACTGTGGGATTCATGTACAAAAGCCCTGCTCTGCTGGAACATCTATTTTTGGTAGTCTGTGATGGAGCAGGTCTCTCAATCATATCTATGAAGCAATGCAAAGTCACCCTGTGTGCCGTTGCATGGGCGCATACATATGGAGTAAGGCAAGACAGTGCAAAGTGTTGTGTTGCCTTTCTCAAAGTCAAGGATGTGTTTCATGGGCCTTTCGATGGGTTTCCCCGTGCAACACCAATGGAATTTGGCACATTTCCAAATTTACAAGGATCTGCAAACCTGGAAATGTGTCTCCTCCTTATTTTCTCTTTCTATGTGTGCTGCCTTCCATAGCACACATACAAAGAGGAAAAAAGCCACCATTGATTGTTTTTGTGCAGGAAGGTGTCCCATATTGTGTAAAAAAAACAATTGAGCCACAACACAGACACACCTGCACCATGGTGCAAGGGTTCCTGTATTGGTGCTAGTCACCAATCTGTGATTTTGCACATGCAGAAGGAACACAAATGCACCCTATATCATTAATATGGTACATTCCTGTCCTTTATTAAGTGACTCTGTGTGCTGCCCTGTGGCAACAACTTGTAAATGAGGCCCACTGTGTGTCCTCAGCAATGCAACGCTATGTAAAATGCTGTGTCACAACACCGTGTTGAAGGAAGGGCCTCCATTTCTGTTGTCTTTGTGCCCAAAGGTCACTTCCATGGTCATGAGGCATGTCATGTATCCAATACCTGTAAAAATGAGGAAATATCAACTATTTGGCCCTCTCCAGGTCACGAGTACCATGGAAATTACTTTAGTCATCAAATACCCATCAGCCATCCTATGTGCACTCCATTTTGCTCCACACAAACCTACTCTATCAGTACTCTGAGGGTTCACACTGTGTAGCAAGGTAGACCATTGTGCACAAAGTACACCTCATAGGACAGGCAGCCACACATTCACCATTTATATAATGTGCCTCTCTTGGTGGAATGCTGCCCATTTTCTGCTAGTGCAGGCTGCAAACCCAGGCCACTACATCATGTTGAAAAATATATCCTACACTATCCTCATTCAGTGACGCAGTGCAGTTCTGATAGTTTACCAGTTGCACTGTGCAGCACAAGACTCGTATCTCTCCCCTTGTGCACTGTCAACATAGTGGACATAGTGCACTGCCATACATAGACTATCATGTCCCTCAGTGACATGCACTCACTAATCTCTCCATGGCAGTAGCTAATGAACAACAGTGACTACTACTGTCACATCCAAATATGTGTAAATTAATTAGACAACATCATCTACACCAGCTAAATTTTGAAAAATCACATGTTTTACTTCAGAAATACCAATAGTAGTCCCAAACAAACTCAATATAGGAGTGCAAGAGAAATGTCTCCTCATTGGCTACTTGACTTTCCATACTAGTAAAGATTCACCACGTTCATGGCATTGGCACTCACAAGTATTACAAATAGCAAGTGTATCACACAAGCCTGTATGCCTGTAATTGTAGTACAGTGTCAGTCCTCTCAAAAATGAATGAGTGAGTTTATGGCAAACAATGTCAGTGCACACACATACTGGTTGCAAAGTGTATGAGTCATCCAGGATACGTAACAAAATGTCAATGAATGTGGGCACATTAACCATCACTATCATTGACTGATTGTTCACCTCCTCCCTCCTGTCTTTTCAGCTGATAAAGTATATGGTCTGTAGCCATGGATCATGACTCATATGCACATCTTCAGATGGATGCCCAGCGGAGTTGCAACCATGCACTTTACAGGACCCGGTCCATAGTGGAACAGACTTTTGAAGTCCTTAAGTCATGCATTCGCTATCTTGACATGTCTGGGGGAAGATTGCTCTACTCCCCCCATTGTATGTAAGATCATACTTGTGTGCTGCATTTTGTACAACATATCTGTCCATCGGGCGAGGGAAATGAGGACCATGAAGACCCAGGTGAGGATAATGTGGGAGATGAGGACCAACACCAAAATGTACCTTCAATTGCTGGGACACAATGGAGAGACCATATTGTGCAGATTTGTTTTGCAGATGCATGAGCCACATCAAGGGATAAAAAATATATGGACTACATGAAAAAAATTTAATAAAATGGCAAATACTTTTTGATGGATGCAACTACCTGTGGATTCCTCACCTTATGAATTCTCCCAGTGCGCCAGCATTCAACGGAAATTTTCTTCCTAGCTCTTCACATCGACGAGGTTGTCATAATTGCACGGCTCTGCACGCGACTCCGTCTGACGTCATCGTGGCAATAAGTCCTCGCCGGCGTGCTGACATCAGTTCCCTTTTTTCCACGCCTTCGTCACTAAAGGTTTTTCCTGGCTCTCGACTAGTTACTGTTTCGAAGGTGTTCATGTTGTACTAGTTACAATGTCTCCACTGAAGAAATCAGGTTTTAAGCCTTGTCATGCATGTGTGGGGGTCCCATGTCCGTTACAGATCCTCATGAGGACTGCTTGTGGTGCCTAAGCACGGATCACGACGTGGAAGGATTGTTTGTCCTGCCAGCGGATGAACAAGAAGGCCTTGAAAGAGAGAGATGCTAAGCTCTTCTTGGCAAAAGCTAAGAAGAGGCATAAGGGTCATCGAAGATCTAAGGCGAGGTACTCTTCCTCACATAAGTTCTTGAGATCTCATAAGAAGCGGCGCCAGCACGATTCTCAACGCCGTTCTTCCAGAGATCTGTCTCGGTCTTGGTCCCCTCCGAGATGGCACCGTACGGTGTGGGAGGTCAGTCCAATGATCACTTCTCAGCCTCAGATTCCACAGGCTTCTCCGGTGCCATCGTTGATTGAGACGTCGAGTCCCTAGCAAGTCGTCCGGTTCACTTTTCACCTCTGTTAACTCAGGAGCCGGTGGCACAAGCTCCGGATCCGACCCAAGCGCCTCAAGATGAGCAGAGGTTTCCTGCCTTTCCAACTCCGGGAGCGGATCAAGCTGCGTTCCTTAATGCTATGTTTAGCATTTTCAACAGGGCTATGGCCCCTGCTGGTTCACCGGCCGGTCCCAGGGGTCCATTAGCTTTCTCTCTGGCTTCGCCGGTGCGGTACAAACAGGCCCCGTTTGTACCCTTCTATCCAGCTGAAGGTGCTGGTTCGGCGCCGATGACGTCGTCGCCCCAGATGATGTTGTCTACGGCGCTGATGGAGTCGATGCCGGCGCTGGATGGAGTCCAGTCGGGGCACAGTATATCTCCAGCATTTCCTCTGCCAGAACGTCCATCTGCCCTGAAACCGGCGTCATCGACGTCGGCTAATTCTCTGTTGACGCCGCGATTGGAGGCCAGACTGAGGTCAAGGAGGAGGGCCTTGAGGCTTTTGGAGGAGCAGGAATATCAGCAATAGCTGTTGGAGGAATGGGAGATTCTTGAGCCTAGGGGGGAATTTCAGGGTCTGGACTCTGCAAGTGGACTAGATACATCGCATGAGAGGCATTTTTCATCCCCCGGAAAATTGATGGAGGAGGCAGCTTCTTATCACAGTGTTATAAGGAAGGCTGCTGAATTCTTGGAGCTTCTGTTACCAGCATCGGAGGTGAAAACAAACATCTTGACTGAGGTGTTGCATCCTTCCTCTACGTCTGCGGAGTCCCTGCTCCCTTTTAATGATGCCCTTACTGAGCCCATTTTAGACATTTGGAGGAAACCTGTTACGACTCCAGCGGTTTCCAGGACTGTGGCTAGGAGGTACAGAGTTGCTCCTGGGGATCCTCAATTTTTGTCTCAACATCCAACACTTGAGAGCTTGGTGGTGCAAGCATCTTGTTCTGCCAGATCTGCACCTGGTTCGTTTCCTGCTACCCCATCGGATAGAGAGTCTAAGAGGATGGAGCAAGCAGCTAAGAATGGTTTCTCCTCGTAGTATGGCCTTGAAGTCGGTCAATGCTACCTGTGTGCTGGGGAGGTATATTCATGCCCTGATGGACACGGCAAGAGCTGTGGTGCCGAGCTTGCCTCAGGATGTGCAGGGGAAGTTTGATGAGCTTCTTTTGGACACTCAAGCGGCAGCCAAGCAGGTTATCCAGTCGGGTTTGGATACAGCTGATTCAGTTGCCAAGGCAATGGGCACTTTGGTGGCTACCAGGAGGCATGCGTGGCCTAGGTCATCTGGCTTTGCCACGGACGTTCAGACAACTTTGTTGGACCTTCCGTTTGATGGCGAGATGTTGTTTGGATCCAAGGCCGACTCTGCTTTGTAACTTTTTAAAAACAGCAGGGCTACTGCAAGATCCTTGGGGCTACAGGCTTCAGCGTCCACACCCTTTAGATCTTTTCGGAGGTTCAGGGGGTTTGGCCGTGGGTCCTCTTTTCGTGGAAGGCCACAGTCCAGCATGCAGCAGCCTGCCAACCCTCTCTATAGGTCTTATAGAGGGCAGGGGATGGTTGGAACACGAGGAGCCACCCAGCAGACTCCCGCCTCTTCTTCTTCCTCTGGGGGAACTCAACAAGGAAAGTAGCCCTAGTTTTCTCTCGATCTTGGATCATGCTTCTCCCGTAGGGGAAAGGCTATTTCATTTTCTCCACGAGTGGGAGTTAGTCACATCGGACTCTTTGGTGCTGAATATTGTGGGGAAAGGTTCTGCCCTTCCTTTTCAGGCGTTTCCCCCTCCCATCCATCCCCGGCATTCATTTTGCTCAGAAGATCAACTCCCGTTGCTTCAGCAGGAGGTGCAAGTCCTTTTGTTAAAGGGTGCAGTGGAGTTGGATCCAGAGCAGGAAAGGGGTCAGGGATGCTATTCGAGATATTTTCTGATTCCCAAGAAGGATGTTTGATTGAGGCCTATCCTCAACCTGAGGATTTTGAATTGGTTCCTCAAACAGGAGGAATTCAAAATGCTGACTTTAGCACAGGTGCTTCTGGCATTGAACAAGGAAGACTGGATGGTGTCCGTCGACTTGCAGGATACTTATTTTCATATCCCCATTCTGAAGTTGCACAGGAAGTATCTCCGGTTCGTGGTAGGGTCACAACACTACCAGTTTGCGGTCCTTCCTTTTGGACTTTCTTCCGCACCTCGAGCCTTCACAAAGGTGATGGCAGTGGTTGCAGCGAGCCTCAGAAGGAAGGGAGTATCTGTATTTCCTTACCTGGATGATTGGCTGATAAAAGCCAAGTCCCCAGGGCTTGTGCTACATCACTTGCAAATGACAACACAGTTGTTGCTTAACCTGGGTTTTACAGTAAACGTGCCTAAGTCTCACCTGGAGCCCTCTCAGCGCCTCCTGTTCATAGGGGCAGTACTGGATACAACATTGAGTCGGGCCTGTCTTTGTCCTCAGCGGATTCAGGACATTCAAGCATTGATTACAATGTTTCAAACGGGAGCGCCTGTTCCGGTCCTCAAGGTCCTACGTCTGCTCAGTCTGTTCGCTTCTTGCATTCTGTTGGTCATTCATGCACGTTGGCACATGAGAGCTCTCCATTGGTGCCTCTAGAAGCAGTGGTTTCAACACAGAGGGGATCTTGAGGAGTCGATAACGTTCTGCAGAGACGCGGCAGCGGATCTATGATGGTGGGTTGTGGACGGCAACCTTTCCCAAGGAAGGCCGTTTTGCCTCCCTCCGCCGGTGGCCATGTTCATAACGGATGCCTCCACTCTAGGGTGGGGAGCTCATCTGGGGGACCTGGAGATCAAAAGTCGTTGGTCTCCAGTAGAACAAATGTTTCACATCAATCTCTTGGAATTACAGGCACTACGTCTGGCTTTCAAGGCCTTTCTCCCATCCCTTCGCGGTCTGTCAATTCAAGTCTTGACGGACAACATTACCGTGATGTGGTACATCAACAAGCAGGGAGGAGTATGTGTAGGAGGCTGACCTGGCTTCTAGTGGGTACCAGAGGTACTTACACCTTGTGCCAGGTCCAGTTGTCCCTTATTAGTGTAGAAGAGGTGTTTCTAGCAGCTTAGGCTGATAGAAGGTAGCTATGGCAAAGCAGCTTAGGCTGAACTAGGAGACATGTAAAGCTCCTACTATACCACTGGTGTCATATGCACAATATCATAAGAAAACACAATACACAGAAGTACTAAAAATAAAGGTACTTTATTTTTATGACAATATGCCAAAAGTATCTCAGTGAGTACCCTCAGTATGAGGATAAGTTATATACACAAGATATCTGTACACAAAACCAAATTAGGTAAGTAATAGCAAGAAAAGTAATGCAAACATTGTAGAATTACAATAGGTTGCAATAGGAACACATAGGTATAGGGGCAACACAAACCATATACTCCAAAAGTGGAATGCGAACCACGAATGGAACCCAAACCTATGTGAGCTTGTAGAGGGTCGCTGGGACTGTAAGAAAACAGTGAGGGTTAAAAAAATAGCCCACCCCAAGACCCTGAAAGGTAGGTGGAAAGGTGCACCTACTACCCCCAGAGAGCACAGAAGTCGTGATAGGGGGATTCTGCAGGAAGAACAAACACCAGCAATGCAACAACAGTGGATTTCCGGACCTTAGTACCTGTAAGACAAGGGTACCAAGTCCAATAGTCACGACAATGTCGAGAATGGGCAGGAGCCCAGGAAATGCCAGCTGAGGGTGCAGGGAAGCTGCCACCTGTTGGAAGAAGCTTGGAGTTCTGCAAGAAAGAAGAGGACTAGGAACTTTTCCTTTGGAAGATGGATGTCCCACATCGCGATGAAGCTTGCAGAGGTGTTCCCACGCAGAAAAAATACAAACAAGCCTTGCTAGCTGCAAGGGTCGCAGTAGAGGTTTTTGGGTGCTGCTGTGGCCCAGGAGGGACCAGGATGTCTCCACTTGGAGGAGGGGACAGAGGGGGCGCCCAGCAACTCAAGGAGCCCTCACAGAAGCAGGCAGCACCCGCAAAAGTACCTGAACAGGCACTTAGAAGAAAAGTGAACCGGAGTCCACCTGAAGTCACAAAAGGGTGTCCCACTACGCCAGACGACAACTCAGAAAGTTGTGCACTGCAGGAAGGAGTGTCGGGGACCCAGGCTTGGCTGTGCACAAAGGAAATCCTGGAAGAGTGCACAGGAGCCGGAGCAGCTGCAAATCACGTGGTACCCAGCAATGCAGTCTAGCGTGGGGAGGCAAGGACTTACCTCCACCAAACTTGGACTGAAGAGTCACTGGACTGTGAGAGTCACTTGGACAGAGTTGCTGAGTTCCAGGGACCACGCTCGTCGTGCTGAGAGGGAACCCAGAGGACCAGTGATGCAGTCTTTTGGTGCCTGCGGTTGCAGGGGGAAGATTCCGTCGACCCACTGGAGATTTCTTCAGAGCTCCTGGTGCAGAGAGGAGGCAGGCTACCCCCAGAGCATGCACCACCTGGAAACAGTCGAGAAAGCCGTCAGGATGAGGCGATACAAAGTTGCTAGTAGTCGTCTTGCTACTTTGTTGTGGTTTTGCAGGCGTCTGGTGAGCTCTTGCATTCGTTATCTGAAGAATTCCCCAAAGCAGAGACCCTAAATAGCCAGAAAAGGAGGTTTGGCTGCCAAGTTAGGAGGATTGGCTACCAAGAGAGGTAAGAGCCTATCAGAAGGAGCCTCTGACGTCACCTGCTGGCACTGGCCACTCAGAGCAGTCCAGTGTGCCAGCAACACCTCTGAATCCAAGATGGCAGAGGTCTGGGGCACACTGGAGGAGCTCTGGGCACCACCCTTGGGAGGTGCAGGTCAGGGGAGTGGTCACTCCCCTTTCCTTAGGCCAGTTTCGCGCCAGAGCAGGGCTGGGGGATCCCTGAACCGGTATAGACTGGCTTATGCAGAGATGGGCAGCATCTGTGCCCATCAAAGCATTTCCAGAGGCTGAGGGAGGCTACTCCTCCCCAGCCTTTCTCACCTTTTCCAAAGGGAGAGGGTGTAACACGCTCTCTCAGAGGAAGTCCTTTGTTCTGCCTTCCTGGGCCAGGGCTGCCTGGACCCCAGGGGGGCAGAAACCCGTCTGAGGGGTTGGCAGCAGCAGCAGCTGCAGTGAAACCCCGGAAAGGCAGTTTGGCAGTACCTGGGTTCTGTGCTAGAGAGCTAGGGTGACAATTCCATGATCTTAGACATGTTACATGGCCATGTTCGGAGTTACCATTGTGACGCTACACATAGGTGGTGCCCTATGTGTAGGACATGCGTGTAATGCTGTCCCCGCACTCACAAAGTCCGGGGGAATTTGCCCTGAACAATGTGGGGGCGCCTTGGCTAGGCCAGGGTGCCCACACACTAAGTAACTTGGCACCCAACCTTCACCCAGTAAAGGTTAGACATATAGGTGACTTATAAGTTACTTATGTGCAGTGTAAAATGGCTGTGAAATAATGTGGGCATTATTTCACTCAAGCTGCAGTGGCAGTCCTGTGTTAGAATTGTCAGAGCTCCCTATGGGTGGCAAAAGAAATGCTGCAGTCCATGAGGATCTCCTGGAACCCCAATATCATGGGTACCTCAGTACCATATACAAGGGAATTATATGGGTTTACCAGTATGCCATTGTCAATTGGTAAGTTTAGTCACTAGCCTGTTACTGACAAATTTGGAAAGCAGAGAGAGCATAACCACTGAGGTTCTGGTTAGCAGAGCCTCAGTGAGACAGTTAGGCACCACACAGGGAACATATATAGGCCACAAACTTATGAGCACTGGGGTCCTGGCTAGCAGGGTCCCAGTGACACATAACAAACACACTGACAACATAGGGTTTTCACTATGAGCACTGGGCCCTGGCTAGCGGGATCCCAGTGAGACAGTAAAAACACCCTGACATATACTCACAAACGGGTGGGGGTAACAAGGCTAGAAAGAGGCTAGAAAGAGGCTACTTTCCTACAGTAGGGTCGTATCTTCTCTGCAGAGAGGCCCTGCGGCTCTGGTCCTGGGCACAGGACCATCAGATTTGCATAGTAGCAAACCATCTGGCCGGAGTTCTCAACGTACTTATGGACAGTCTCAGTCAGCATTTCTCGGCCGATCACGAGTGGCGTCTCCATCTAGACCTGGTTCTTCACATCGTCCGGATGTGGGGATTTCCACAGATAGACCTGTTTGCCACTAGGGAGAACGCGTACTGCCTGTCGTACTGCAGCCTCCAGTGTTCGGTGCAGGGAGGGTTGGGGGGACGCGGTTCAGATGTCTTGGTGTGACAAGTTGCTTTACACGTTTCCCCCCATACCCTTGATTCCTTGGGTTCTGAGGAAAATTTGCCAAGATAGGGCTCAGGTCATTTTAATAGGCCCGGATTGGCCACGAAGGGTGTGGTACACAGACGTTCTCCAACTCTCTTGGTGCCCTCCGCGCCGTCTCCCTCTCACGGCAGACCTCTCGCAGTCGCAGGGGCAGGTTCTACACCCCCACCTCCAGAGCCTGCACCTACATTCTTGGAGATTGAACGGGGCAAACTGGGTTCCTTTTCTCTCCTGCTAGAAGTGGTGGATGTTTTCTTATCGGCCAGGCAACACTCCACCAAGACTGTTTATGCTAACAGATGGGCAAAATTTGTTGCTTGGTGTGGAGCGAAGAAAATGGATCCCTTAAAGGCCCATTTGTCTGATGTTTTTCTTTTTGCCCTTTCCTTGGCACAGAAGGGATGTGCAGTTGCAACTGTGAAGGGTTATTTATCGGCGCTGTCAGCCTTTCTGTGCCTTCCTGATCAGCCTTCATTATTTAAGTCTCCTATAGTTATTAGGTTCTTGAGAGGCCTGACTAACAAGTTTCCTCCCACTCCGTTTCTCATGCCTCAGTGGGATTTGAATTTGGTTCTTACTTTTTTAATGGGTTCACCGTTTGAGCCTATGCATTCTTGTTTGTTGGGAGTTTTAGTTTTGAAAACAGTTTTCCTCACAGCTATCATGTCTGCTTGGCTTTGAATGAGCTCCAGGCTCTTAGTGTGAAACCTCCTTTTACATCCTTTCATGCTGACAAGGTGGTGCTGAGAACCAGGGCGGCTTTCCTTCCTAAGGTTGTCACTACCTTTCATATGGGGCAGTCTATAATACTCTCATCCTTTTACCCTCCTCCCCATCCTTCAAAGGAGGAGGAAAGACTTAGGGGGTCATTCTAACTTTGGCGGGCGGCGGAGGCCGCCCGCCAAAGTAACCCCGTCGAAAGACCGCACCGCGGTCAAAAGACCGCGGGGATCATTTCGACTTTCCCGCTGGGCCGGCGGGCGACCGCCAAAAGGGCGCCCGCGGGCAGGGCGCCCGCCGGCCCAGCGGGAAAGACCCTGCAACAATGAAGCCCGCTTCGAATGGAGCCGGCGGAGTTGCAGGGGTGCGACGGGTGCAGTAGCACCTGTCGCGATTTTCACTGTCTGCAAAGCAGACAGTGAAAATCTTAATGGGGCCCTGTTAGGGGGCCCCTGCACTGCCCATGCCAGTGGCATGGGCAGTGCAGGGGCCCCCAGGGGCCCCACGACACCCGTTCCCGCCATCCTGGTTCTGGCGGTGTAAACCGCCAGAAACAGGCTGGCGGGAAGGGGGTCGGAATCCCCATGGATTCCCTGGGCCAGAGGAAAACCGGCGGGAAACCGCCGGTTCCCCTTTTCTGACCACGGCTTTACCACCGCGGTCAGAATGGCACTGGAAGCACCGCCAGCCTGTTGGCGGTGCTTCCGTTGCCCTCCACCCTGGCGGTCATAGACCGCCAGGGTTGGAATGAGGGCCTTAATTGCCTAGATGCAAGAAGGGTTCTGAGTTTTTACATTGAAAGGACAAAAGACTTTCGTATTGATGATCAACTCTTCATTGGATATGTGGGCAAGATGAAGGGCAAAGCCGTCCACAAGAGTCCCCTTTCCAGGTGGGTCATTCTTTGCATAAAGATTTGTTATTCACTGGCAAGGACGGTTCCTTCTGAAGGTATTAGGGCGCATTCCACCAGAGCTAAGTCTGCCACTTTGGCCTTGGCTAGGGGTGTCCCAGTTGCTGAAATTTGTAAGACCGCAACTTGGGCTTTCCTCCACACTTTCGCAAAGCATTATTGCTTAGACTCGGAAGTTACGAGGGATTGCCATTTTGCACGTTCTGTTTTGCAGGATTTCTTGGTATGACCCGTCAGGCACCCACCGCTGAGTGTGGGACTCCTTTGGGATGCTATTTATAAGGTGAGGAATCCACAGGTAGTTGTATCCATCAGAAGAACAAGTAACTTACCTTCGGTAATGCTTTTTCTGGTGGATACAGTTACTTCCTGTGGATTCCTCACAGTCCCACCCGCCTCCCCGTTGCCTCTCTGGTCATACCAAGACTTCTTTTGCTATAAATGTATATATGTTTTTGGTGTTTTTTATATAAACAAATATTGTGATTTATATCTGGATTTGGATTGGTATATATATATATATATATATATATATATATATATGTTGTTCTTGTGAAGTCGGTATTCACCTGTTCGCCCCGGAAGGCACGTGAAAAATGGTGAAACTGACGTCAGCATGCCAGCGAGGACTTCTTATTGACATGATGACGTCAGACGGAGTGGTGTGCAGAGCCGTGCAATTGTGACGTCCTCATCGACGTGAAAAGCTGGGAACAAAATTTCCTTTGAATGCTGGTGCATTGGGAGAATTCATAAGGTGAGGAATCCACAGGTAGTTTCTGTATTCACCAGAAAAAGCGTTACCGAAGATAAGTAACTTGTTCTTATGGACACTACCATTGTGTAAGCAGTCTTACTTCATAGTTACTGTAAACATCAAAACACTCACGTCACACATACTAGTAACTGGCACACAACAAAGGAATGTAGCAATGTGTTACAACATCTTGTAAATCCAAATATGTGTGGATGCCAACAACCTGTGCCAAATGCAGTCTGATGACTGTGGACTGAGGCACATAATATGTGCATGGGAACACAGTCCAATCCATAGAGTCTGCATATGCTATATTAATGTCTGCAGGCACATATTAAATCCATCGTGATTTCTCACATCACACTTCTAAATGCGGAATACTCAACTGTGCCAATGGAAGATTGGCCACCTAGTACCAATGCTGTCACACTTGCTTCACTAGACCAAAGATGCAACTGGACCAAGCAGGGATGTAGCTTACCATGTTGGTGTGTTGCACTCAGATACAAACACTGGATTCACTCCTACAACTACATTTATGTGTGATTGTAAAAGAACAACACAAAGAGTCAGAATATACAAAATTGCTCAGAAGCACTGACTAAATACAAGGTGATTCCAGCCAAGGTACCAGGCACTGATGCATTACAGGTCATACTGGCAGAATGTGTCAAGAAATGCCTAGGTGATCATCTTGTGTGAATTCTTACCCACATCCTAAGTTCAAGTAACCTCTCAATGTAGCAACATAATGTGATGCATGCCAATAACAAACATATACCTCCTTGGAATAAATCAGACTTGTTTGGGCTACCCAAGCTGGCCTCATGATCACCAAAATATAGCCAAAGAATTGAGGCAAACACTAATGCGCATTGACACTCTGCATGTGCCACACATATCCTTCTAAAACCAAGCCTATACAGAAGATGTGTGTGAACCACAACATGATATGTTGGTTATTGGTTATCACTCTCTGATTAGTGTTGCTAGGCATATATTGATGTGTCATTGCAAATCTGGACAGTCAATCTGTCCTCTGGATGACACATACAGTGTAGACTGGCTGAACTAGCCAGTGTATGACAAACTCTGACTTACTAGGATAGCAATGTGGACACATATGGGCCTATGTACCACAGGCTGGTGCTGCTGGTGTCCCATTAATTTTGGACCTCAGGTGGCACGAGCCTCCCAACCATATCCATGAGGCCATGCTAAATCACCCTGTGTGGCACATCCTGGCCTCATAGCTATGGAGTAAATCAAGGCACCTGAATAGGCTGCCTTGGTTTACCCTGTGCCATGGGTGCACTGCAGGGGCCTTCCATTGATATTTAGGATGGCTCTTGTAAACGTATGGATGTAAACCTGGTACCATAGAAAAGGCTTATGCCTTCACCCACTATGACATCAAGTTGCATCGTAGTTCTCTCTGCACCTTCCTGCACACAAACCATCCGTAGAACATTTTGGCATGTTCTATTTGTGTTGCAGAATGCAGCACACATGGAAAACCCAAGGAGCAATGAAAAAATGTATCCTTGTTACGCCTCTTCTTGTCGTGCCGCACCACGCGGCGTGAGCCGTGCATTCAGCTCGCGCCGCACAGCGCGTCCTTAGGACACAGCGCGCCCGAGCCTTCTGTGCACCTCGCGAGGCCCCAGATTTTGCTTGGGGCCTCGCTCTGCTTTTTCTTGCGTCCCTGGTACCCCCTGACCCCTCCTTACCTGTTCTTTTTTCTTCTTTTCTTCTTTGGGGCATTTTATTGTACTTTCTTTATGTCTTTTCCCCCTTCCCATGTTACCTTTTTCTTCCCAGCATTCCTTGTTCCCTATTCTCTATGGTTCCTACTCTATTCTGTCCTATGTACTTTTCCCTATCTAAGATGGTGTCCTTTTACTTCCTGTTGGTCATTTCCTGTTTCTTGGTATTTAAGGGCTCTGTTTTCTTCCTTTCCTTGCGCTGCAACACTATCTGCTCTGATTGTGTCTTCGCTCCTGATTCTTTGCCTTCGGTTCTGAATCTTGTCAAATTTCGTGTTTACCTGCATTTTTGTTTCTTTTTGATTCCTGGTTTTTGTTCTTGTTTCAGGAATCTACTGTTTGGAGGTTTTTTCCCTTTTTTAGTTTTTTTTTCCTTCTGGCGCTATTTCTAAAGGGCACGGTCTGTTCTTGGCGTTTCCATTGCCTACAGCACCGTGGCTACTAGAAAGAGTCGCCCCTTTCTGGGCCAAAGCCGAACCTTCAAGACCCACGCCACTCGATCTGCGGATTCCAGGCGTAAGCAGCACGTGAGTCGTGACACTTCTGGGGATGTGTAAGGTGTTTGGGCTGCACCAGGTTTACGTGAGTCTGATAACCTGGGCCAGTGTCAAATCCCATGGGTTTGGTATGTAAATACTCATGGCAAAACCCATGCAACACCTCCTTGATGCATTACACTGCCTTGCCTTACTCAATAATTATGAGGTCATGCCAAGCCTTGCATGTTGGCTTTGCTTTGCACCATTAGTATGAGTGAGAGTCCTGCGTCGTCGTCCCCCCAAACTTCGACAGTATGACTCTTCTGCAGGGCAAGATCCTTGTTTATGAGCCCCCTCCAACCCTTATGCACCACTGTTGTTGCCCATCCATGACACAAAATGCTAGTAGGGAATTCAAATGCCAGGCAAGGGGCAATCTCCACCACAGTGAAAAACAAATGTAATGCAAGTCAGCTGCTTGTGCTGCACTGTGTTACATTTGATTCTGGAAGGCGTTCCATAGGGTGAACATAGGCGTTCCAGTGCATCCACCCATGGAGTTCATTCAATCCCATATTTACAAAGGTTTGTACTCCTGGGATTGCGTGATTTCTCCACACTTCACGGAGGATTGCGTAACAAGGAGAGAAATATTTTTGGGACATTATTTACTTTAACTACACGTGCTGCATTCTGCAGCACACATACACAGAGGGAAACGCCTTGAGAGCTTGCTATTGTGCAGAAACAATGTTCTTCGCAATGCTGGCACCCAGTGTAGGAAAGTACCATCTTTCTTGGCATGTTACCCCCAATTTTACATGTATGTCAGTTTGTTTTTGCCTGTCTCACTGGGATCCTGCTAGCCAGGACGCCAGTGCTCATAGTCTGTGGCCTAAATGTGTATACATGTGTAGTGACTGTGCCACTGAGGCTCTGTTAATCAGAACCTCAGTGCTTATGCTCTCTCTGCCTTTAAATTTGTCACTATAGGCTAGGGACCACTTTTACCAATTTCAATTGCCATACTGGAACACCGTAATAATTCCCCAGTATATGGTACCTAGGTACCCAGGGTATTGGGGTTCCAAGAGATCCCTATGGGCTGCAGCATTTATTTTGCCACCGATAGGGAGCTCAGACAAACCTTAACATAGGACTGCCACTGCAGCCTGAGTGAAATAACACACACATTATTTCACAGCCATTTTCACTGCACTTAAGTAACCTATAAGTCACCTATGTGTCTAACCTTCACTTGCTGAAGGTTAGGTGCAAAGTTACTCAGTGTGAGGGCACCCTTGCACTAGCAAAGGTGCCCCCACATAGTTAAGGGCCATTTTCCAGGACTTTGTGTGTGCGGGGACACCATTACACGTGTGCACTACATATAGGTCAATATCTATATGTAGCTTTACAATGGTAACTCTGAACATGGCAATGTAACATTTCTAAGATCATGGAATTGTCACCCCCCATGCCAAATCTGGTGTTGGGGAGCCAATTCCATGCATCCCCGGGGCTCCACTATGGACCCCGGGTACTGCCAAACCAGCTCTCTGGGGTTTTCTCTGCAGCTACCGCTGCTGCCACCCCACAGGCAGGGTTCTGCCCTCCTGGGGTCTGGGCAGCCCAGTCCCAGGAAGGCAGAACAACGAATTTCGTCTGAGAGCAGGGTGCTACACCCTCTCCCTTTGGAAATAGGTGTTAAAGGCTGGGGAGGGGTAGCCTCTCCCAGCCTCTGGAAATGATTTGAAAGGCACAGATGGTGCCCTCCTTGCATAAACCAGTCTACGCCGGTTTAGGGAACTCCCAGTCCCTGCTCTGGGACGAAACTGGACAAAGGAAACAGGAGTGACCACTCCCCTGTCCATCACCTCCCCAGGGGTGGTGCCCAGAGGTCCTCCAGTGAGTCTCAGACCTCTGCCATCTTGTTTTCAGAGGTGTGGGGGCACTCTGGAGGCCTCTGAGGGGCCAGTGCCAGCAGGTGACGTCAGAGACCCCTCCTGATAGGTGCTTACCTGACTGGGTGACTAATCCTCCTCTGAGGGCTATTTAAGGTCTCTCCAGTGGGCTTTTCCTCAGATTACGGCTTGAAAGAATCCAGCAGGACTCCTCTGCACTTCTCTCTTCGACTTCTGCCAAGGATCGACCGCTCACTGCTCCAGGACACCTGCAAAACTGCAACAAAGTAGCCAGAAGACTATCAGCGACATTGTAGCACCTTATCCTGCCGGCTTTCTCGACTGTTTCCTGTTGGTGCATGCTCTGGGGGCTGCCTGCCTTCACCCTGCACTGGAAGCCACGAAGAAATCTCCTGTGGGTCAACGGAATCTTCCCCCTGCTCCAACAGGCACCAAACTTCAGCTTCACTGGTACTCTGGGTCCCCTCTCATCCTGACATCCTGTTGAGGGTGGGCTCTGGAACACAGGTGGTGGACCCAAGTGACCCAGACTGTCCAGAGGTCCAACCGTCCGAATTTGGAGGAGGCAAGGACAGACAGTAATCCTGTGCAACGTGTGATCTGCAGCTACAAGGGCTTCTGTGCACATTTCCAAGAAATCCTACATGCACAGCTGAGCCTAGGTCCCCAGCACTCCGTCCTGCGAAGCTCAGCCCCCTGAGTTGATCTCCGGTGTTGTGGGACCTCTCTTTGCAGTGTTGAGAAGACCGCTGTGTTTAGTCTTCTTGAACCCGTGTTCAAGGACTTCTGTGGGTGCTTCCTTCCTGTCTGTGGGCTCTCTACGTTGTTGAGGTTCCCCCCCCACCAAGTCTCCTCTCCCAAGTGGCGACATCCTGGTCCTTCCTGGGCCCGGGCAGCACCCTTTTTCTCCAACCGCGATTCCTGCAGGTAGCAAGGCTTGTTTGCGGTATTTTGCCAAGGAAACAACTCTGCTTCCTCCAGCACGCCATGGGACATCTGCATGAAGAAGAACTTCCTACCACCTTTCGTTGTTGCAAAACCTGCAGCTTCTTCCAAACGGAGGCAGCCATTTTGCACCTTCATCCTGGGTTTAATGGGCTCCTGCCCCCCCGACACCTTAGCGACTCTTGGACTTGGTCCCCTTCCTTTGCAGGTCTTCAGGTCCAGGAATCTGTGCTTCAGTGCTTTGCAGTCAGTTGTGGTCTTAGCAGAATCTCCTATCACGACTTTAGTGTGTTTCTGGGGGAAATAAGGTAACTTTACTCCTACTTTTCTGGGTCTTGGGGTGGGGTCTCCTTTACACCCTTAGTTTTTTCTCACACTCCCATCAACCCTCTACACAATACAATTGCCTAGGGGTCCATTTGTGGTTCGCATTCCACTTTCTTAGTATATGGTTGTGTTGCCCCTAGGCCTATTGCATCCTATTGTGTTTTACAGTGCTTGCACTACTTTCTGACTGTTTTACTTACCTGATTTGGTTAGTTGTGTATATTTTGTGTATGTTACTTTCCCCCTAAGGGAGTACATTCTCTGAGATATTTTTGGCACATTGTCACTAAGATAAAGTACCTTTATTTTTAGTAACTATGAGTTTTGTCTTTCTTATGATATAGTCCCTATATGATAAAAGTGGTATTGCATGAGCTTTGCATGTCTCCTAGTTCAGCCTTGGCTGCTCTGCTATAGCTACCTCTATCAGCCTAAGCTGTTAGAACACTACTACACTCTACTAATAAGGGATAACTGGACCTGGCATAAGGCATAAGGTGCAAGGATGCCTGTGTTGGGGCTAGACCGCCTGCAGTGCCTCAGCGTAAGGAGAAAGCAGAAATTCTCCATATCTTTATAGTTATGGGGCAGTTCTGCCCTCTCCCTTTCATGCAACGCAGCACATCAACTTGGCTTGCTGCCGTGTTGCGTCCAAGATTAGTCAGTAGGCCCTTTATCATGGCAGGCAATTTGAAATTGCTACTTTGAGTGACCTAATATTCACACCAAAGGACGTCATAGAAGTGCTGATGGGGCACAACGGGTGTTTGCACTTTGGATTCCAGAAGGGGCTGCAGATGCTTGTGCAGTAACCTTCTGGAATACCGATAGCGCTGGGACACTTATAATGCCAGGGCTATCAGCAGAGGGTGTTCCCTCAGGGGGCGTGGGAATCCATTTGCCTTTGCGTCTGCGCTGTATTATAGATGTGGTCACAGAGGCAAAAATGAGGTCAGGAGGAAATCGGGTCCTATGCCCCCTCCTCCCCAGACATCCCTTTGTAGATGGGTGCAGTTACTTACTGCAGCCGCTTGCAAGGGGATCTGTTATCCCATAAAAGTGCAGACAGGTTGCGGCCTGCATAGTGGAACCCGGAGCACTTGAATGCGCTGCCCCCAGGGCAGATTAAGTTTGCGGCAGTCTTAGGGAAGCTCATTCAATGTAATAGGTTGCACTTTCTTAGTTTGCACATGGTGCACCTCTTGTAAGATGTGTTGTGTAAGTGAGATGTATGCATAATAGGGCCCAGGTAATACAAGAAGTCACACATGTGCATTTTCAACATACACATGCAAAACATTGAAAGAGATCTAGCATGTCACCTCAAATATTCATAGGCAATACGCTGGTCCCCATAATTGTTTGCATGAATTGCACAATACGCTACACTGTAAAACACACATTTGGCCCATTGTGTAATTTTAAACAGATGCATTGGTGTAATGCATGATGCATTGCACCTATCGTATCAGCCAGATATCACGCATCCAAGCCTGTGCGTCAAAGATACAGCATTGCGCAGTGTCATTTTTTGTGTAAAAATTACACATTGCCTATTTTTCCATTGAAGTGTCAAAAAAAGTTATGCATTTGGTGAATACATGATGCATCTTCCCAGGACATGATGCAGTGGCTCTGCCATACTGCAAACTAGGAAGTGGGAAGTTAATTTCACTTTCCATTACATTCTTTTTGTCTGTGCTTGCTGGAGGTTTTGTCTTGTCATTGCTGGAGAGTGTTCAGTTGTTTATTGAACTTGTTAGATTCTGTGCTGTACCTGTTGTCCCTAAAGTCTTTTTTGTATATTGTAATTGTTATTTGTATTGTTTAGTCTAGTGTATTGTCCGGTGCTTGACTTTTCAGGGTTCTGTATTGTTAGGGATAGTTGGGGTATTGTAGATAGTTTATTGTTATTTGTTTTTTTTGGGGGGGGAGGGATATGTCTGGGAGGGGCAGAGCACCCAACATGTCTAAGCAGGAGTTTGGGAGGTTCCTGTAGCAGATAACCCACTACCTCCACAAAATGCTTGCCTGTAGGGGGGTCGGGCAATCCAGGACTACCCAACCCAGGACGGGAAGATGCGGTAGAAGAAGGTGCAACAGCGCATGCAAAGGATATTTAAGGTGGACCACACATTGCATCAACTCAAGCATTGCTGGACAGATATGGTCAGCCGGGAGGCTGACCTCCTTGATCACCTTGGAGTTGTGGTAAGTTCACAAATGCTGTGAGTTCATAGCTGTGTCTCTTTTGGTACTATATACACTTTCTTTAATGACTCTCAGGGTCACATATGTTTCAGGGTCAGAATGCCATGCCTCTGCCAAACTATGTTGATAAGAAGATGCATGACATAGATGCATTTAACAGTGGGCTGGCATTAGCCCACAGAGACCAGGTAGTGCATGCCAGCCCCATAAGTGCTTCTTGCCCCACCAGCACAGTACAGGTAGCATTGTCACCAGGCATTCAAGGTCATTACTGACTCACAAATATATGTGCCAAACTCTATGGGCTTCATTTCCTAATTTATCGCGCAGGGCATTTCAGCAAGGCTTTTTGCTGCGCTGCCCTGCGTAAAAAAAAAAGGGCAGGAATACGCCCTATTAAAGACATATGGGGCATTTCTGTCCTTTATTCCTGCGCAGTTGCAGAAATTGGTGGCTTTTGCCAATGCAGGCACCCATGCACCATTGTGCAAGTGTGTATGCATTGTTGGCACAATTCTTTTTGTGCAGGAAGGGAAGTGACACCTTTCTGCACAAAATCGATCGATGGAAAATGCTGAACACATGCAAATCAGAAAAACACAATAAGAAATAAAGAATTTTATCCTCGTAATGCCTCCCCTTGGGAGGCACGCAGTTATGACGCCTTCCCTGGTGTACAGATTCTTGTGAATCTGGGATGTGTCAAACTCATGGGTGTTGCTTAGGAAAAACCACTGTAACACACATGGAATGCCACCTTGACGTAGAGTATGGCACCACAGTGCTTTGTGCTGCCTGGCCTTACTCCATATCTATGAAGCCATGCCAAGCCATGCAGAGTGGCCTTGCATTGCCTCATAGATATGATTGAGAGTACTGCGTCACTGGATCGTAAAAAACATGATGCTTCAGCAGCACAGGCCTTTTGTAAATGTGGCCAGTGTATGTTACAGGTGAACTGACTCACATGTAATTATCTCCAAATTTCTTACAGGCTGTTTAGGACACATCTGAACATTTCTTATACATGTTGGTGTGCAGATGTTTCCATTTCTTTAAGGGGCCTGTACAGGGCATGTATGGACAATGTCTATTTACTGTGCAGCATTGAAAGGTACTGAGCTCAGTGAAGGCAAGGAAGAAGCATTGTGCTTGTGTAAAGCATTATCGTGGACATGTATAAATATGAGAAAGGCATTGCTAATGTAATACCTCGAAGAGTGTGGTAAGTCAAATCATTAGGGTCACTGACCCTTGAAAGGAAGGCACCCTTGCGCCATTTTGTAAGTAGTGATGTATTTGTACTTGTTCTGCAATCTGCGCACCAGATTCATGATTAGGCACATCATATCTGTGTACAGTTCAACTTGCCTTACCTATGTGGATCATTAAGCCATGTCAACTGTGCCATATGGTTCATGTTCAATGAGCAGACTCACATTGACAATTGCTAATTCAATGTACTATGCTTCTTAGGTTCACAGTGTATGTGTTCTACACAGTGCAGTGTACCATGTTGTGTCTGGTAGGTGGATCCGGACCCTACACAACGGCTGAGGTGGACAGCTTCAAGGATCCGTATGCTACTAGTGAGTGTCAGTGGTTACTGTGTTGGGCAAGGATTTTGTGTGATTTTGATAATGTTTGCAATGACATGTTCAATGGGCATCCCAATTCCAATGGAATATTTTGTTCCAGACATGGTACATCATAAATAAAATATGTAAAAGATGCATGTGCATTAGAATGTGACTAATGTCAAGCTGAATGTATTGCCAATCTATGCAGGCCCACATGATAGATGAAGTGACAGAGGAGCCATCACCAAAATGCCATAGTCTGTTAAAGTATATCGGAGCGGATTTATATGTGAACATGTCTTGGAATGGTTAACCCTCCAAATGGATGTCAGATGCACATTGCTACTGTAGTCGTCCACATTGCATTTCATGTACATTTTGTATGGCAAGTCCACAAAGGATGTGAGGATTCACACCTCAGTAAAGACAGAATGAGTAAATATAGCTGGCCCAGATGTCAGCATTCCACACATAGTAAAGCAGTTAAAGGCCTCACTCATGCTGTCTAATGCCCCATTTTCAATATTGAATTCATAGTCATACCTTCGTGCTGTCTTCTTACCAGAAATGCCAAGGTGTGTTTGACCATAGGCATGTTTGCACAGCATAGTCATCCAACAGTTAATTAAACAATCCACCTTCTGGTGGTGTTACCCATTACAGCTTGCCAAATCATTCTCACCCAGGCTTACACTTTGGCTAACACTTGTTAGTTACATCACAAGATACCATGCAATTGAGATGTACCACATGCATACACACACCCATCACATGGATATACTGAGTGATAATGTGCAGCAAGGTGACATTAATAGCTGACAGACACTAGACTATGTAGAGGGACACATGCTATTACTTTGCCTGCATGTGACGAGCCATGAAATGGTCCGCCAGGTATTTACATTAGTCAATATAGGAGATGCATCCAACATCTATGTTTGATGTGAGTTATCTAACCAGCCTCCATTCATATTTCAAAAACATAGTATGACTAATTAGCAATGGGTCTGGAGTTGTGTCCTTGCCGTATCAGGTACACAGTGTTGAGACACAATACATGTACCTGCCAGGCGTTGCTCATCTTACCTAGGTTAATGGCCATGGACTCAAGCCCATCGCAGGCTGCAGAAGGAACACAAATTATCAATTTCTAGGGAAATGTGTACCATACCATGTGTACACAACAGCATTGTTCCTAAGTATACTCTGTATTGACATGGTTATACCTAGATTTGGCTAGACAATGCAATTGAAATGGCCAACATTTGCAACACCTGGTACTTAGGCCTTGTTAAAATTTGGAGAAGTAAACTTATTTTTAGATGGATGGTCGCTTTATACATCCAGATGATTTTTCGGTTTTTGGTCAAGCCACGTGATGTTTGATACTAAATGAAGCATTATGATGACTGACAGTTCCTAGTTACGCTATGTCTGTCAGATTTTCATTCCACTTCAACAGAAAACAAGACCCCAAAGCAGGAGAAGAACCACTTCATCTGTTTGAAGCATTATAGGCACATCCGCCTCGTGGCCAAAGCATACTGCAGGATGGCAAGATAATTTGTGGAGGAGAGGGCAGCCGGCACCTCACCACAGGGGCCAGCATACATGATCAGCCAGAATTAAGCCAGGATGTTGCCTCAGACCCAATGCCAAGCACATCTATCTCCGACCCAATGCCAAGCACATTGACCAGTTAGCCCGCAGGCCTACCACAGCCCGGCCCCAACCCCCTGTACCTGGTTCTACTTATGAACACATTACGATGAAGGACATGTTGGACCTGAAGCTCCGGGTGGCAGCCCTGAAACACAAGGCGGACACTGCAATATATTTATTGCAAATGGTGCAGCATGTTGTGGACAGAATTTGGGAGCAGTGGTAGGCCACAGGGACCCTTTCTGCCCTTCCCCATGTTTTAAGTTGTGGTTTTATTATACTGTTTTATAGCATAATGTAGGCATAGTTAATGTAGGCATAGGTTAAGTATAGCAGTTTTCATATTTTAGGTGGGGTGGGTTCATTATTTGGGTATGGGGTGGGTAGAATATTTATAAAAAAGGGGGTTGATTAGTGAGTGTAAGGCGCTTCTACCCTCATAAAAATAACTCTATTTTTATCATATAGTAAACGGTGCAAAATACTGGGGTTACACCCTCCAATAGCCCCAACCAAGTAACACAGCGTTACCCAATACTTCACATAAAGTATTTGCACACGTGAACAAATTATAATAACACGTGTTTCATCCGGGGAGTGCCCCTGGATTTCATCAGGACCCCCTACAATGGTATTTCCATAAGTACTATTTTAGTATGTCACATAAAGATATAATTCCTCATTTTAATCATCATAATAATCTGAATTAGACTCTTTTTGTACAGTGGGAACCAAACTAGACCACGTTACTCAGTGAGAGTTAGATAATAATACCATACATACAATATATTCAATTTATGATCCAGGTGAGCAAGACAGAAAATAGTGTAATCATTGAATATCAAATCTGTGAGCAAGCATGCTACGAAACATAACACCACATAGGTGATATTTCCCCATCAACCATTATACATTCTCCATAAAAAACCTAAATGTGGAGTTAGATACATATAATACACCCTACCTTTCAGCAGGGCTCCAGTTGTCTATATTAGTGCTATATCTCCCTGTATTCCCCCAATCATTCAATGGAGTCTGCTAAAAAGAAATTAGATACTCAAATATCATGTTCCCCAATCGCTTATTTGAAAGTGTAATGCACCAGTATCCCCATCTTGTAACTCACCACTAATCAATCCCTTTGAATTGTTATTTGAATGGATTTTCCGTAGTCAATATCTCCTATAGTAAACACATTGAGATGTCTAATTAGCCCTTCTATGTCCAAAAGCAAAATCCTCAAATATAAACGTATTGCTAAGAGTAAGTATTAAAGATACAGAATCTAACAGTTCTCCAGCATTGGATCTTTCATAGATTCACATGCTTGAATCATCCCCGTCGTTGAGGTGGGAGCCCCACGGTAAATTTAAATACATAAAGCAGTAAGTCAGTAAAAGTAAAACCAGTAGGCCCCAGTAGGCCTCATAGGGTATTTTACAGTCTATCCACTTTGTTTTGTGAAAAAAAAAAAAACTTCTGCATTAACCAATCAGGATTCAGCCCCTCCCAAACACTCCCAACAGAGGCTGAATTCCCTCAGATTTTCTACAGCACGTCGTGTGAAGGGAGTCTCCCTGAGCTCTGCTCAGTTTTTTCCTTATTTCTGACTGAAGATTGTTTTCTCTCAGGAAACTAGCTCTAAAGCTTTGCCATGTCTGAAAAGACAAAGAAGGGTCTGTTCAGAGATTGTGACAATTGTGGGAAGAAGAGACTGCATGTTGATGACCCCCACAAGAAATGTATCTACTGCCTCCATCCAGACCACAAGGTGAGAGACTGCCAAATCTGTTGCACCTTTAGTCAAAAAACCCTCAAGGACCGTGAGGGTAGACTTCTCTTATGGCTGCAAAAACAGAAAGCCATAGAACATCCTTCCTCAGATGACAGTGAAACATCATCACAGGCTTCTCGCCCTCAGAAAAGAACAGGTGAGAGAAGTAGAGAGTCCGATGAACCACCAAGGAAGGTCCCCAAAAAGACAAAACAAGTTTCTACTCAGGCAAAAAAGGTTGTTTCCCACTCAGAGACATGGAAACATTTGGCAAAAAAGGTTCATTCAGAGCCTACTACGCCTTTGCATCAAAAAAGTACTTCAAAAAAGACATCCCTGTCTCTGTCACCTCAAAAAGAGCCAGAAAAAGTCTCTTCAGTGAAAAAACAACCATCGACGACCACCCCGTCGACGACAGTGTCGACGGTAACGTCTACTACAGTTTCGTCGACGTTCACAACACCGGTCTCGCCGATGATTATGACATTGTCGCCGTTATCGTCGACGATAAATAATTACGGCAAAATTTTTCAAAAAAGCTTTGTCGGCAACTACATCGTCGACGGCGGAGGCCTCCTGGGTTCACCAATCGACCAGGGCACTCCCATCTATGAAAAAGGGCCCGTCGACGAAGGGACCGTCGACGAAGGGACCATCGACGAAGGACCCGTCAACAAAGAACCCGTCGACGAAGGACCCGTCGACGAAGGACCCGTCGACGAAGACACCGTCAATGACGGAACCGTCGACGAGAGAGTCATCGACGAGAGAACCGTCGACGAGACACCCGTCGACGAGGGAACCATCGACGAGGGAACCGTCGACGAGGGAACCGTCGTCAATCATATCGTCCACAGCACTGACAGTGTATAAGCCATCCACCTACCTGGATACTTCGCCGCACCATTCCTCATATCATCAGGACGACTCCACCAGGTTCTTGCCCCTTTCACTTATTAACATGGGGGACAAGGCGTCTAAAATTCTGCCAATGCATACCTCACCAAGTAAAGTATTGCCATACCCACCATAGCATCTTTTAGATGATGATGACGATGATGCATACTCTCAAAACGAAGGAATGTTTGGGGCAGCTAGTAGCCCTTCCCAACTCAATGTCAAATGCCAAGAGTTTGATGAGGAGGAGGATCAGAATTACCAGCCTAGTTATGCCTCAACATCCTATCCACAGGCAGAACAACCATCGCCCCTCGCTATGCCTAGCACACTAGTAGCAGATCTACAATATATGTTGAATGACTACTATAGAAGGTTTCCACCATCAACTCAGTCCACGCCTCCTAGACCTGAGAGCTACCAGACACCTCGGCAAACTCATGCTACTACTCTTTTGGAAACGCCGCAGGCTAGCATACCGGTAACTAGCCAAACTCAGGAAGCCCACCCCTCGTCAGAAGATGAAAGGGAAGAGGGTGAGCTAAGAGATTCGGCGGCTAGTGAATGGGATGATTATCTCGTCCCCACACCATCTCCACCGCCAGCAGGCCCGGTAAATTCTCCTCCAGAGGACATAGGAGGTTTCCATAATTTAATAGAGAGGGCAGCAAAACGTTTTGGCCTGGCAATTGTTTCTCATGAAACCGAATGTTTTTTGTATGACTTCAAAGAGCCATCTAAGAGATCGGTAAGAGCTATACCCATTGTAGATTTCTTATGGCAGGAGGGTTTGAAGGCAATGAAAAATCCAGCAACAGTGCCTTCACAAATGCCAAGACTGGAGAAAAAGTACAAGGCCCCAGATGATTCTCCGGCCTGTCTAGTCTCGGAGCCAAAACCTGAATCTGTTATATCACAGGCGGCTCAGCGACGTTCCAAAAACCCCTCTGCACCTATAGCGTCTCCCCCAGACAAGGAAGGGAGGAGATTAGATAATATCGGCAAAAAAATCTCCTCTGTTGCAGCGGTCACAGTTAAGGCGGCTAACTCCCTCGCCATCCTGGGAAGGTACGATCGCCAGATGTACCTTTTTAGATCTACTTTTTAGATCTACTGCCAGAAGACGTCAAGGTGAAAGCAAAAAAGATCTTGCAGGAGGGAGAAAGAGTCTCTGCGGAGATTATAGACAGCGCAATAGACATTTCTCTCACCGGCTTCAGACAATTAGCGGGCGCAGCAGTCCTGCGCAGGCAAGGATGGCTTAAGGCTACTTCATTCAGACCGGAAGTCCAGAGTCGTGTTCTCGACATGCCTTTCGATGGAGAAAGTTTGTTTGGTAAGCATGTCGACGACATGTTGCAGGCTATCAAAACAGATACCGATACGGCAAAATCCCTAGGTACCTTGCAGTATAAAAAACAACCTTTTCGTGGAGCAAGAGGTAGAGGAAATTACTCCTTTCGAGGTGGATACCAACAATACAGATCCGTCTTCCTCCATAGGATCACGACATCAGTACCACCAGCAACAGCAGCATTATAGACTACCACCAGCCGCAGCTTACAAACATCCAGCTAGAGGAAGAGGAGCTGCCCGAGGAAGAGATACAGGCAGAAAACAATGACCCGCTATCATCTCAACGTTTCCCCACCCACCTACATTGAGGGTTGGAGGTCGCATCACTTCCTATTTCCCCCAATGGAAGGCTATATTATCGGACAGATGGGTACTCGATGTAGTGGCCAGAGGTCATACTCTGGAATTCACACAAACACCACCAATTGTTCCTCCATCGGGCCCACCGCCTCCGAAGATAAACCAACTCCTCAAGGAAGTAAGAGTGATGCTGAGAAAAGGAGCGATAGAACCAGTCCCTTTATCTGAAAAGAACAGAGGATTCTACTCCCGTTTTTTCCTGGTAAAGAAACCCTCAGGAGACTGGCACCCTATCTTGGACTTGAGAGCACTAAACAAGTTTCTAAAGAAACAGTCGTTCAGGATGGCAACACTGCAGGACGTCCTGGACTGTTAAATGCTGGCGATCGGATGGCATCCCTAGACCTCCAGGATGCTTATTTTCATATTCTCATATATCGCAGCCATCGCAAATTCCTAAGGTTCAGAGTGGGAAGTATGCACCTCCAATTCCGGGTTCTCCCATTCGGTCTCAAATCAGCCCCCAGAATCTTCACAAAGATGTTGGCTCCGGTGGCAGCACATCTCCGCCAGTCAGGTATCCAGGTCTTCCCTTACCTGGACGACTGGCTTATAAAAGCACCCTCAAAGTCGCAAGTAACAAGTCATATCTCCTATTGCCTTCAATTGTTACACAGCCTGGGGTTTGTAGTCAACTACCAGAAATCGCAGCTCCATCCCAAACAGGTATTAGGTTTCTTAGGAGCAATACTAGACACAGTCCGCAACAAAGCGTACCCATCTCACGAGAGGAAACAAAAGTTAACCTCCTTGGCAGACAGGCTCTCCAGAAAAAAGTTTGTTTCAGTCCGCATCTACAAATAATTGCTCGGGATGATATCATCATGCATTCCGCTAGTCCCAGATTGCAGGCTCCATATGCGACCCCTGCAAGAGCAATTAGACATACAATGGACCCAGATCAACGGTTCCTTCGAAGACAAGATTCGCATAACGCCTCTAATGAAGAACACCATGAGGTGGTGGGCGACTCTAGCCAATTTATCAAACGGACTGTCATTCCTTCTTCAAACACCAAATTACATAGTAACAACGGATGCCTCTCTCGAAGGATGGGGTGCACACTGCCAGGACCTGCAAATCAGCGGTACCTGGAATGCGAAAGAGGGTCAACCCCACATCAATTACCTAGAACTCAAGGCAATACACTTAGCTCTAAAAGCTTTCTTGCCAAAAATACAAAATTCAAACGTCTTAATCAGGACAGACAACACAACCAGCATGTTTTATCTAAACAAGCAAGGAGGCACGAGATCCCTACAACTCTCGCAGCTAGCACAGCAAATCTGGACATGGGCCATCAAGCACAATATTTCAATCAGAGCGGAGCATGTGCCAGGACAAACCAATCTTCTAGCAGACACCCTGAGCAGGACAGTGATTCCTTATCACGAGTGGGAACTAGACCAAAAAACTCTCAACAGCCTTTTTCTATTGTGGGGCAAACCGAACCTAGACCTATTCGCCACTCTCGAGAACAAGAAATGCCAGTTCTACGCAAGTTGGCTTCCCCAAAAAGATTTGTGGGGGAATGCGTTTTCGATGAGATGGTCCAGAGTTTATGCCTACGCTTTTCCTCCGATCCTGCTCATTCCGAGAGTCATCAACAAATTGAAGTCAGAGGGGTGTCGCTTTCTGCTAATAGCTCCCAGATGGCCCAGGCAAGTCTGGTACACGGAGCTCCTCATGCTCTCCGAACGACCACATCTACGACTCAGACAGAGTCCGACTCTTAACGATGCACCAGGGACAAGTCAGACACCCAGATCCGTTGTCTCTTCATTTGTCGGCTTGGCTCCTGAATACAATGAATACTTGAATCTCAACATTTCCACGGAGTGTAGAGACATTTTAGCAAAAGCTAGAGCTGACACTACCAACAAAACCTATAAACTTAAATGGAAACGGTTTTGTATATGGTGTGCAGCAGAAGATATACATCCTTTATCCTCTCCTCCAGAACAGGTACTTCCATATCTCCTGCTCCTAGCAAAATCAGGACTTGCATACTCCTCCATTCGAGTACATCTGGCAGCAATCTCCAGATACCGCAGATCACCACACAGAGTCTCATTGTGTTCCACAAGAATTGTCAAGCAATTCATGAAGGGCCTTTTTCGGGTTTTCCCGCCAATTAGAAAACCTCCGCCATTATGGTCCCTGAATGTTGTGTTGATGCAACTCATGAAAGCTCCTTTTGAGCCGATCCACAAAGCTGATCTAAAATTCATTTCCTGGAAAACAGCGTTACTACTGGCTCTTACTTCAGCCAAAAGAGTCAGCGACATTCAAGCTTTCACTGTCAAACAGCCTTTCCTCCAATTCACAAACTCAGGTGTGATCCTGCGAACAAATCCTAAGTTCATCCCAAAAGTTCCCTCAACGTTTCACTTGAATGAACCAGTCATCCTAAAAACCTTTTTTCCAAATCCACAAACAGTAGCCGAAAAGACGCTACATTCCCTTGATATTAAAAGATGTTTAAAATTTTATCTACAGAAAACTCAAGCCATCCGCCAGTCTGATCAATTATTTATAGCATTTGGCGGAACAAGAAAGGGACACGCAGTGTCCAAACAGACTATAGCAAGATGGATTGGCCTGGCAATTCAATTCTGCCATTCAAAAGCAGGAAAACCGCTCCACACCAAGGTGAGAGCCCACTCTACAAGATCGGTAGCTACTTCGGCTGCACTCTTTGCAGGTGTACCACTACATACCATCTGTAGAGCAGCAACATGGTCCAGCCAACATACATTTACGAAGCATTACTGCCTCGAGGAAACTAACAACGTCGATACAGCAGTGGGACAGGCAGTGCTGAGGCATCTATTTCGTTAAGGTGAGCCTCTTACACATCCCACCACCACACTCAAGGTATGTTCAATACTGGTTCTTACCCTAGTTCATATCTAATTTTATCTCACAGTGTGTCTTACTCTAATCATGTGCTTCAGATTATTTACCTGTCAAACAGATTGTGTCAAATCTTTCTGCCACGCAGCTTTTCTATTGCTCTTCTGTTGAGATGTCTGTGAATATATATATATATATATATATATATATATATATATATATATATATATGTATGGATGTGTGTATGCTTGTATATATAGTTATATATAGGTATATATGTATAGATATATACGTGGAGGTATAAGGTTGAACTAATGTGACTCACATCACTTATAAAATTACGATAAAATTACAGTCAAGGTAATTCACTAATTATGAAGACATTACTGCTCGTTATTCTGATTCAAGCATGTGAATCTATGAAAGATCCAATGCTGGAGCAGAAAATTAGTTACTTACCTGTAACTGCAGTTCTCCAGTATTGGTATCTTTCATAGATTCACATGCGACCCACCCTCCTTCCCTCAGAGGCTCCCCTATTATACAGATATTTAACTTCACACTCCTACTAGAAAATCTGAGGGAATTCAGCCTCTGTTGGGAGTGTTTGGGAGGGGCTAAATCCTGATTGGTTGATGCTGAAGTTTGGTTTTTTTTCACAAAACAAAGTGGATAGACTGTAAAATACCCTATGAGGCCTACTGGGGCATACTGGTTTTACTTTTACTGACTTACTGCTTTATGTATTTAAATTTACCGTGGGGCTCCCACCTCGACGACGGGGATGATTCAAGCATGTGAATCTATGAAAGATACCAATACTGGAGAACTGCAGTTACAGGTAAGTAACTAATTTTCTACCCGGGTCTGTGCTAGAGACTCAGGGGATCATGGAATTGTCTCCCCAATGCCAGAATGGCATTGGGGTGACAATTCCATGATCTTAGACATGTTACATGGCCATGTTCGGAGTTACCATTGTGACGCTATACATAGGTGGTGACCTATGTATAGTGCACGCGTGAAATGGTGTCCCTGCACTCACAAAGTCCGGGAAATTTGCCCTGAACGATGTGGGTGCACTTTGGCTAGTGCCAGGGTGCCCACACACTAAGTAACTTTGCACCCAACCTTCACCAGATGAAGGTTAGACATATAGGTGACTTATAAGTTACTTAAGTGCAGTGGTAAATGGCTGTGAAATAACGTGGACTTTATTTCACTCAGGCTGCAGTGGCAGACCTGTGTAAGAATTGTCAGAGCTCCCTATGGGTGACAAAATAAATGCTGCAGCCTACAGGGATATCCTGGAACCCCAATACCCTGGGTACCTCAGTACCATTTACTAGGGAATTATAAGGGTGTTCCAGTATGCCAATGTGAATTGGTGAAATTGGTCACTAGCCTGTTAGTGACAATTTGGAAAGCAGAGAGAGCATAACCACTGAGGTTCTGGTTAGCAGAGCCTCAGTGAGACAGTTAGTCATCACACAGGGAACACATACAGGGCACACTTATGAGCACTGGGGCCCTGGCTGGCAGGGTCCCAGTGACACATACACTAAAACAACATATATATACAGTGAAATATGGGGGTAACATGCCAGGCAAGATGGTACTTTCCTACACAACCCCCCCAAACGAAGGACAATAAGACTAGCCATGACCTGATGAGTCTTCATTGTCTAAGTGGAAATATCTGGAGAGTTCATCTGCATTGGAGTGGGTACTCCCAGGTCTATGTTCCACTGTATAGTCCATCCCCTGTATAGATATGGACCACCTCAACAATTTAGGGTTTTCACCTTTCATTTGTTTTAGCCAAAGTAGAGGTTTGTGGTCTGTCTGAACAACGAAGTGAGTGCCAAACAGGTATGGCCTCAACTTCTTCAGTGCCCAGACCACAGCAAAGGCCTCCCTCTCTATGGCAGACCAACGCTTTTCTCTAGGGGTCAACCTCCTGCTGATGAAAGCAACAGGTTGATCCTGGCCCTCAGAATTCAGTTGTGATAAGACTGCCCCTACCCCTAATTCAGATGCATCAGTTTGAACAATTAATTTCTTGGAGTAACATGGGCTTTTTAGGACAGGTGCAGTGCACATGGCCTGTTTAAGCTCCTCAAAAGCTTTCTGACAGCTAGCTGTCCACAATACCTTTTTAGGCATCTTCTTGGAAGTGAGATCATTAAGTGGGGCTGCAATGGAGCCATAGTTTTTAATGAATCTCCTGTAATACCCAGTGAGGCCTAAGAAGGCTCTCATCTGGGTCTGTGTTGTAGGGGGACCCCAATCCATGATTGTCTGGATTTTCCCCTGAAGTGATGCAATCTGTTCTCCACCTACCAGGTGTCCCAGATAAACCACTTTCCCCTGCCCTATCTGGCACTTTGAAGCCTTGATAGTGAGGCCTGCCTTCTCCAGGGCCTCCAAAACTTTCCACAGGTGGACCAGGTGATCATCCCAGCTGGAGCTAAAGACAGCTATATCATCCAGATATGCTGCACTAAAAGCCTCCAACCCTTGCAGGACTGTATTCACCAACCTCTGAAAAGTGGCAGGTGCATTTTTCAAACCAAAGGGCATTACTGTGAATTGGTAGTGCCCTCCAATAGTCGAAAATGCAGTTTTTGCTTTAGCATCCTCTGATAACTTGATCTGCCAATACCCTGCAGTCAAATCAAAGGTGCTTAGATACTTGGCAGATGCCAGTGTATCTATGAGCTCATCTGCCCTGGGTATAGGGTGAGCATCAGTTTTTGTTACCTGGTTGAGACCTCTGTAATCTACACAAAACCGCATCTCTCTTTCCCATCTTTTGAGTGAGGCTTTGGTACAAGCACCACAGGAGAGGCCCATGGGCTTTCAGAATGTTCAACCACTCCTAGTTCAAGCATTTTCTGAACTTCTTGTTTTATGCAGTCCTTGACATGGTCAGGCTGCCTATAGATTTTACTTTTGACAGGCATGCTGTCTCCAGTATCTATTGTGTGCTCAGACCAAGATGTGGTGCCTGGCACAGTTGAAAAGAGTTCAGAAAACTGACCTAGGAGATTTATGCAGTGGTCTTTTTGCTCAGCAGCAAGACAGTCTGCCAAAACTACACCTTCCACTAGAGCATCCTGTTCTGTGGAAGAGAATAGTTCAGGGAGAGGGTCACTCTCTTCTTCCTGTCCTTCATCTGTTGCCATGAGCAGGGTGAGATCAGCCCTGTCATAGTAGGGTTTTAGGTGATTGACATGGAGCACCCTAAGGGGACTCCTGGCAGTGCCCAGGTCAACCAAGTAGGTGACCTCACCCTTCTTTTCAACAATGAGATGGGGTCCACTCCATTTGTCTTGGAGTGCTCTTGGGGCCACAGGCTCCAATACCCACACCTTCTGTCCTAGTTGGTACTGAATCAGAACAGCCTTCTGGTCATGCCATTGCTTTTGGAGCTCTTGGCTGGCCTGAAGGTTTTTACTGGCCTTTTTCATGTACTCAGCCATTCTGGATCTTAGGCCGAGTACATAGTCCACCATGTCTTGCTTGGGAACTTTTAAAGGTTGTTCCCAACCCTCCTTCACAAGTGTTAGGGGACCTCTTACACGGTGTCCAAATAGGAGTTCAAAGGGGCTGAAGCCCACTCCTTTTTGGGGTACCTCCCTGTAAGCAAAAAGGAGGCAAGGTAACAGTACATCACATCTCCTCTTGAGTTTTTCAGGGAGTCCCATTATCATTCCTTTGAGTGTTTTATTAAACCTCTCTACCAGTCCATTTGTTTGTGGATGATAAGGTGTGGTGAATTTGTATATTACACCACATTCCTTCCACATGGCCTTCAAGTATGCAGACATAAAGTTGCTACCCCTGTCTGATACAACCTCTTTTGGGAAACCCACCCTGGAAAAGATTCCCAGAAACTTTACTGCCATGTAACCACCCCTCCAAGGCCTTCACTGAAGTCAACAAAGTCTACCCAGTCTTGTGAGAACTCTTTTCTGGTCTCTCTGAACTTAATCCTGTATTGTTCAGTGGTTAAGCCAAATCCATCCAAGAGTACATTCTTCAAAACTGTAAAATTATTTGCATCACTTTCTCTAACAGTAAGGAGCCTATCCCTACCCTTTCCACTGAAAGATAGCCATAGGATAGTAGCCCACTGCCTGTGAGGGACCCCCTGTACCATACAGGCCCTCTCAAGTGCAGCAAACCACTTGTTAATGTCTTCCCCCTCCTTGTAAGGGGGAACTATCTTGTGCAGATTCCTGGAATCATGCTCTCTAACAGGATTTCTATCAGGAATACTGCTGCTGCCACCATGGGGTCCAAACCCCAACCTCTGTCTCTCCTTTTCTAAGTTTAGGGATTCCCTGTCTACCGCCAGCTGTTGCTGTTTAAGCTTCAGCCTGGTCTCTTCCACTCTCAACATATTGAGTTCCCTTTCTAACATTTTGTCATCAGGGTGGGTGGGTTGGGAATTTTTTGACACAGAAGAAATATTGGAATGAGCAGAGGGAGACCTGTCCCTAACAGTTGGCACTCTAATAACCTGGCCTTCAGGAATAAAACCATCCCTACTATGATGGGAGCTTCTATTGCTACCAGCTATGCTAGGTGTTCTGCTAAGGGGCAGATTAGGAAGGGAACCCTGTACCACTCTCTCAAGGGGCTCCCCTGAGTCAGAGTCTGAGCTATCTCCTAACTTCTCAATTGAACTGCCAGCTAAGGCCTTATCATTCTCAATGAGCATGTTAGACTGTAATTCTCTAGAAGGGTTCTTTCCTACCACTAAACCTCTATCTATGCAGAGACTCCTTAGGCTCTTAAAGTTAAGGTGGTCATAAGTTGTATTGACCAAATTAAGGGGAGTTCCTACACCAGACATGATAGAAGAAGGTTTGGAGACAGATAAAAGAGAGAAAAAGTTTTAGGACAGAAAAAAAAACTTTTTCAACTTTTTGAAACTTTTAGAAAGTTTTGAAGTACTTTTCAGCACTTAGCAAATAGTGTAAGAGAAGAAAAGCAAACCTTTTTGGTTAGGTGTACATACACTGAACGTATGAAATGTACACCATGACAAAGTGGTAAGTAGTTGCAAGTACTTATCCCACCGCTGCACAACCAATGTAGGACGTTGGCCTGGATTGTAGTGGGTACCAAGGGGTACTTACACTCTCTACCAGCTCCAGTTATCCATTATCAGTGTAGAAGAGGTGTTTCTAGCAGCTTAGGCTGATAGAAGGTAGCTATAGCAGAGCAGCATAGGCTGAACTAGGAGACATGCAAAGCTCCTACTATACCACTGGTGTCATATGCACAATATCATAAGAAAACACAATACACAGATATACTAAAAATAAAGGTACTTTTTTTTATGACAATATGCCAAAAGTATCTCAGTGAGTACCCTCAGTATGAGGATGGCAAACATACACAAGATATATGTACACAGTACCAAAAATATGCAGTAATAGCAAAAGGAAGTAATGCAAGCAGTGTAAAGTTACAATAGATTGCAATAGGAGCACATAGGTATAGGGCAGCACAAACCATATACTCCAAAAGTGGAATGCGAACCACGAATGGACCCCAAACCTATGTGAGCTTGTAGAGGGTCGCTGGGACTGTAAGAAAACAGTGAGGGTTAGAAAAATAGGCCACCCCAAGACCCTGAAAAGTAGGTGTAAAGTGCACCTATAACCCCCAGAGAGCACAGAAGTCGTAATAGGGGGTTTCTGCAAGGAAGACCAACACCAGCAAAGCAACAACAGTGGATTTCCAGACCTGAGTACCTGTGAAACAAGGGGACCAAGTCCAAGAGTCGCAACAATGTCGAGAGTGGGCAGATGCCCAGGAAATGCCAGCTGTGGGTGCAAAGAAGTTGCCACCGGATGGAAGAAGCTTTGGTTTCTGCAAGAACGAAGAGGACTGGGAACTTCCCCTTTGGAGGGTGGATGTCCCATGTCGTGAAGAAGCTTGCAGAGGTGTTCCCACGCAGAAAGACCGCAAACAAGCCTAGCTAGCTGCAAGGGTCGCGATTAGGGTTTTTGGATGCTGCTGTGGCCCAGGAGAGACCAGGATGTCGCCACTTGGATGAGGAGACAGAGGGGGCGCCCAGCAAGTCAGGGAGCCCTCACAGAAGCAGGCAGCACCCACAGAAGTACTGGAACAGGCACTTACAAGAGGAGTGAACCAGAGTCCACCCGAAGTCACAAAAGGGAGTCTCACGATGCCGGAGGACAACTCAGAAGGTTGTGCACTGCAGGTTAGAGTGTTGGGGACCTAGGCTTCGCTGTGCACAAAGGAAATCCTGGAAGAGTGCACAGGAGCCGGAGCAGCTGCAAATCACACGGTACCCAGCAATGCAGTCTAGCGGGGGAGGCAAGGACTTACCTCCACCAAACTTGGACTGAAGAGTCACTGGACTGTGGGAGTCACTTGGACAGAGTTGCTGAGTTCCAGGGACCACGCTCGTCGTGCTGAGAGGGGACCCAGAGGACCTGTGATGCAGTCTTTTGTTGCCTGCGGTTGCAAGGGAAAGATTCCGTCGACCCACGGGAGATTTCTTCAGAGCTCCTGGTGCAGGAAGGAGGCAGGCTACCCCCAGAGCATGCACCACCAGGAAACAGTCGAGAAAGCCAGCAGGATGAAGCGATACAAGGTTGCAGTAGTCGTCTTTGCTACTTTGTTGCAGTTTTGCAGGCGTCCTGAGCAGTCAGCAGTCGATTCTTTGGAAGAAGGTGAAGAGGGAGATGCAGAGGAACTCTGACGAGCTCTTGCATTCGGTATCTGAAGAATTCCCCAAAGCAGAGACCCTAAATAGCCAGAAAAGGAGGTTTGGCTTCCTAGGAAGGAGGATAGGCTAGTAAGAAAGGTAAGAGCCTATCAGAAGGAGTCTCTGACGTCACCTGAATGGCATTGGGGTGACAATTTCATGATCTTAGACATGTTACATGGCCATGTTCGGAGTTACCATTGTGACGCTATACATAGGTAGTGACCTATGTATAGTGCACGCGTGAAATGGTGTCCCCGCACTCACAAAGTCCGGGGAATTTGCCCTGAATGATGTGGGGGCACCTTGGCTAGTGCCAGGGTGCCCACACACTAAGTAACTTTGCACCCAACCTTCACCAGGCGAAGGTTAGACACATAGGTGACTTATAAGTTACTTAAGTGCAGTGGTAAATGGCTGTGAAATAACGTGGATGTTATTTCACTCAGGCTGCAGTGGCAGGCCTGTGTAAGGATTGTCAGAGCTCCCTATGGGTGGCAAAAGAAATGCTGCAGCCCATAGGGATCTCCTGGAACCCCAATACCCTGGGTACCTCAGTACCATATACTAGGGAATTATAAGTGTGTTCCAGTATGCCAATGTGAATTGGTGAAATTGGTCACTAGCCTGTTAGTGACAATTTGGAAAGCAGAGAGAGCATAACCACTGAGGTTCTGGTTAGCAGAGCCTCAGTGAGACAGTTAGTCATCACACAGGGAACACATACAGGGCACACTTATGAGCACTGGGGCCCTGGCTGGCAGGGTCCCAGTGACACATACACTAAAACAACATATATACAGTGAAATATGGGGGTAATATGCCAGGCAAGATGGTACTTTCCTACACCACTGGACTGTCGGGTCACTTAGATCCAGCTCCTGTGTTCCAGGGACCACGCTCGTCAAGATGAGAGGGGACCCAGAGGACCAGTGATGCAGAAGTTTGGTGCCTGTGTTAGCAGGGGGGAGATTCCGTCGACCTACGGGAGATTTCTTCTTGGCTTCCAGTGCAGGGTGAAGGCAGACAGCCCTCAGAGCATGCACCACCAGGAAACATTCGAGAAAGCCAGCAGGATTAGGCGCTACAATGTTGCTGGTAGTCATCTTGCTACTTTGTTGTGGTTTTGCAGGTATCCTGAAGCAGTCAGCGGTCGATCCTTGGCAGAAGTTGAAGAGAGAGATGCAGCGGATCTCTGGTGAGCTCTTGCATTTGTTATCTGAAGAGAAACCCACAGGAGAGACGCTAAATAGCCCTCAGAGGAGGATTGGCTACCTAACCAGGTAAGCACCTACCAGGAGGGGTTTCTGACGTCACCTGCTGGTGCTGGCCACTCAGAGGCCTCCATTGTGCCCTCACACCTCTGCATTCAAGATGGCAGAGGTCTGGGACACACTGGAGGAGCTCTGGGCACCACCCCTGGGGTGGTGATGGACAGGGGAGTGGTCACTCCCCTTTCCTTTGTCCAGTTTCGCGCCAGAACAGGCGTTGGGGTGTCCCTGAACCGGTGTAGACTGGCTTATGCAAGGAAGGCACCATCTGTGCCCTTCAAAGCATTTCCAGAGTCTAAGGAGGCTACTCCTCCCCAGCCCTTAATACCTATTTCCAAAGGTAGAGGGTGTAACACCCTCTCTCAGAGGAAATCCTTTGTTCTGCCTTCCTGGGACTGGGCTGCCCAGATCCCAGGAGGGCAGAAACCTGTCTGAGGGTTGGCAGCAGCGGTAGCTGCAGAGAAAACCCCTGAGAGCTAGTTTGGCAGTACCCGGGGTCCATGCTGGAGCCCCGGGGATGCATGGGATTGACACCCCAGTACAAGATTTGGCATGGGGGGACAATACCATGATCTTAGACATGTTACATGGCCATATTCGGCGTTACCATTGTGAAGCTACATATAGGTATTGACCTATATGTAGTGCATGCGTGTAATGGTGTCCCCGCACTCAGAAAGTCCGGGGAAATGGCCCTGAACAATGTGGGGGCACCTTGGCTAGCGCCAGGGTGCCCTCACACTTAGTAACTTTGCACCTAACCTTCACTAAGTGAGGGTTAGACATATAGGTGACTTATAAGTTACTTAAGTGCAGTGTAAATTGGCTGTGAAATAACGTGGACGTTATTTCACTCAGGCTGCAGTGGCAGTCCTGTGTAAGAATTGTCTGAGCTCCCTATGGGTGGCAAAAGAAATGCTGCAGCCCATAGGGATCTCCTGGAACCCCAATACCCTGGGTACCTAGGTACCATATACTAGGGAATTATAAGGGTGTTCCAGTGTGCCAATCAGAATTGGTGAAAAAGGTCACTAGCCTGCAGTGACAATTTTAAAAGCAGAGAGAGCATAAACACTGAGGTTCTGGTTAGGAGAGCCTCAGTGATACAGTTAGGCACCACACAGGGAACACATATAGGCCACAAACTATGAGCAACTGGGGTCCTGGCTAGCAGGAGCTCAGTGACACAGGCAAAACAAACTGACACACAAGTAAAAATGGTGGTAAGATGCCAGGCAAGATGGTACTTTCCTACAGTGACCCAGACAGTCCAGTGGTCCATCTGTCTAAATTGGAGGATGTAAGTCCTTGCCTCCCCTCTCCAGACACTAAACCTGTGTACTACGTGAACTCCAGCTGCTAGGGCTTCTGTGCACCTTTGCAAGGAATCCTTTGTGCACAGCCTATCCCAGGTCCCCAGCACTCCGTCCTGCATTACTCAACTCGCTGAGTTGACCACCGGCTTCGTGGGACCCTCTTTTGTAGTGTAGAGACGACCGCCGTGCTCAGTTTTCTTGAACCTGTTTTCAGGTACTTCTGTGGGTGCTGCCTTCTTGTGCGTGGGATCTCTGTGTTGCTGAGGGCCCCCTCTGTCTCCTCTTCCAAGTGGCGACATCCTGATCCTTCCTGGGCCCGGGCAGCACCCTTTTTCTTTAACCGCGACCTTTCCAGCTAGCAAGGCTTGTTTGTGGTCTTTCTCCAAAGAAACAACTCTGCATCCTCCAGCGCTCCGTGGTACATCTTCTGTGCAAAGGAGAAGTTCCTGGCATCTTCCGTTGTTGCAGAATCTTCAGCTTCTTCCACTCGGAGGCAGCCATTTTGCACCTTCATCTGGGGTTTAGTGGGCTCCTGCCCCCCCCCGGACACTTTTGTGACTTTTAGACTTGGCCCCCTTCCTTTGCAGGTCCTCAGGTCCAGGAATCCGTCTTCAGTGTTTTACAGTCAGTTGTGGTCTTTGCAGAATCTCTTATCATGACTTTAGTGTGTTTCCGGGGAAGTACGGTCACTTTACTCCTACTTTTCAGGGTGTTGGGGTGGGGTATCTTAGACACCCTTAGTGTTTTCTTACACTCCCAGCGACCCTCAACACACTACACTATGCCTGGGGTCCCTAAGTGGTTCGCATTCCACTTTCTTAGTATATGGTTTGTGCTGCCCCTAGGCCTATTGCATACTATTGTATTCTACAGTGTTTGCACTACTTTTCTAACTGTTTACTTACCTGATTTTGGTTTGTGTGTATATTTTGTGTATTTTACTTACCTCCTAAGGGAGTATATCCTCTGAGATACTTTTGGCATATTGTCACCTAAATAAAGTACCTTTATTTTTAGTAACTCAGAGTATTGGGTTTCTTATATCATAGTGCTATATGATGTAAGTGGTATAGTAGGAGCTTTGCATGTCTCCTACTTCAGCCTAAGCTGCTCTGCTGTAGCTACCTCTATCATCCTAAGCTGCTAGAACACTACTACTCTACTAATAAGGGATAACTGGACCTGGCACAAGGTGTAAGTACCATCAGGTACCCACTAAAAGCCAGGCCAGCCTCCTACAGTCACACACTGATGCCAGCCCCTTCCACACCCACCCTTTCATCATTTGCTTATCACAACAGTGTTGTTTACTGGCTAGAATCCATGGATGTACTCCCTAACATTGCTGTGACTTCATTCACTATTAATATTGACTGCATACTACTTGTTGCACTTCATGCTTGTGACCTTGAGTAACTACTTGATTGTCTACATACACATAGGGTTTACCACATATATTTCTCTCTGACTGTGTAGCTTTGTGCATGGCTCCATTACACACATGTCCCTTTGGGGAGTAGTTGGTGTCTTTGCCTCACACAATCCACCGTGTTCTACTTAGTCCAGACTTTAACAGACATACAACACACAGGTTGAACTCAGTGCATTTATTTACATGTGAAAAAATGTTTAGGATCATAGGCACAGTTCTTACAGCAACAACCCCAAAAGTTTTTTTTGAGCCATTGAATTTCCAGACAGAGTCCGTGGGGGCTACTCTGCAAGGGACACATGGAGGAGAGAAGTGTTTCATTGAGGAAGATATTTAACAAATTGCCAATAGGGAAGATAGGCCACATTGACAGTCCATAGATGGGTGTTATCAACAGGTGGGACAGCAAATTAAAGATGGTCATCAGCACTGGGCAAAGAAGGAACTGAAAATTTTGAGCAGAGACATGCTACCGGGCAGTTTTACATTGGAAACAGGTGAAGTCAACAACTTTCTCCTCTGATGTGTGTGGGGCTTACCGTGAGGGGGTGTTGTAGGTGCCGGAGGCGACTGAGGCACACACACATCAGGGGGGCTGATGATGTGGAAACCAAATCCGCAGCAGCATTTTTCTGTACCAACAAGTGAGGCAGAACTGTACTGAGAAGGGCCTACTGGTTTGCCAGTATAGCACTAACATCGCAGTGGTAGGCACCCATTGTGGCAATGTATGTGTCCTGCTTCCGCTTCAAGGACTCCAGGATGTTGCAGATTGCCCCCAGCAGTTTGCCACACTTGCTGGTGCCACTTTGGCATGGCAGTTGTTCATGCCTCTGCCTCACTACACCAGTGATGTCAGCCAGGGACTGTTCAAGTCCACAGTGCGGAGGGTAGGTGCCTCGTATAGCGGCCAAGGTGTACTTATTGGGACTGAGGTACCTTTGGACTGCCTCTAGGGTACCAGCCACAGTCTCTATTCCCACCCGCACCACATCTACCATCTCCTGCTGGATTCCTGCCTCTGTTGGAATTCTACTTGGGGCTCCTCAGAGTCCAGGGACGGGGTGGGCTGGCTGGTGGTGTTTGTTGGGTGCTAGGTGGGTCCTATGGAGACCCTGCAACTTTGTTGGCTGTTCCCACAACCAGAGATGGTGTGTCAAAGGAGGCCAGGATTTGCCGGAGAGTGGCTTGGTCAAGAGTTGGTTGGCTGTCATCCTCAGACAGATTTTCATCCCAGACAGGTAGCTGCTCAGGAGGTGTAGGCACATCCTCTGCAATGAGAAAGAGAAACGTTAGTGGTGTCCTATGTTAGATGTTGATATGAGTATTCTGATTGAGAATCTGACTTGCTAATATTTGACTTTTGATTCAGCATTGATGCATAGGATGTCTATTACACAGAGGTCAAGTTGAACTGCAGTATCCTTTCCTGCAGTATCTCTGCATTTTTCATACAACCACTGTGTAACAGGGCTGACTTTTTGACTAATGACACATATTGCAACACATTTAAACAGGTTACTGAGACTACCATTCCTGGGCATATGGAAAGAGGTCAAGTACACATCTGCCAAGGTGATTTACAGTGTTTTTCATGATGTCCATACTGATTGTGTTTTAACATGTTGACCTACTTGCTATGCAATGTCTCCCCATTGAATGGCAGTTCTGCTTACTCAGCCAGTCCTTACAATGCACTGCACAACCATGTTCCCACCAGGGCCACACATCATCTTTAGTTTCAAGACACATGATCCTCTTATCTGAATCACTAGCATTAGCCATGACCCAGTCTGATTTTGTACATGGTGAAAGTTCTGGTAGACCCTACCATGGCAACTGACACCTGTGTGGTCTCACCAAGTCCGTCAAGATAACTGTGTGCTATTCATTGTCATACCAGTTAATACACACGTGGATCTTGGCATGTTCCTATGCGTTAATACTTCACATGCCCAACACCTGAACCCCCTTTTAGGTGAGCTGCTTCTCCTCTGACAAGCATATGCCATTTTTTCCTTTACAGTGCAGATGCTTCTCCTCTGACAAGCACATGCCATTTTTTTCCTTTACAGTGCAGATTTGTGTGCATGTGCCCATTTAAGACACAGTGGTCTCATGGTTCAAGGTAACCTGCATTGTCACCGTCAGGTTGCATAGGGTTCAGGTGTCCATGCATGATGTGTTGTTCTAGTCCATGGGACATATTTTCATGCAGTTTCTGCTACTGTTGCGTCACTGTCTGTGACACACCGGCAGAGCAGACTGCAGCCCCACATCTACAATGCCACACAAAGCCACTTTGCATGGCTTTTCATGGCCTTGTATATACGGAGTAAGGCAAGCCAGCGTAAGTTGCTGTGTAGCCTTACTCTGTGTCCAGGGGGCATACCATTGGAGTTGCTGTGGGTTTTCCAAAGCAAAAGCCATGGTTTGTATTGCATTCCCTGATTTCCAAGGAGCTGGGAAATACAACAAAATCTTACACCTCCACAGTGGAGGCATACCGAGGAGAATTATCTTTTTTTCTCTTTGTTTTTTCCTCTTGCTATAGGAAGAGGACAAAGCCTAACATGATTGTTTTTGTGCAGGAAGATGTCCCTTCCGCCACAGGGACAATCCTGTCTGTGATGCAGGCATCCTTGCAACATGGTGGAAGTGTGCTGTTGTCAGCAGTAGGCAGCCCAGTGTGCACCAGCCCAGGGGGAAAGGAAAGAAATGTACGTTATCGAATAGATATGGCTCATTCCTCCCCTTTCTATGTGGCATAGAGAAATGCAGCAAGGTCACTTGCAGCACTGTCTTGCACCCCTTACCTTGTGCTTGGACCCCAATGTTTTTTTACTTTGTATTGTGGGACTTGTAGTTCTAGTGACTCATGTTGTGCATTGCACTATATGTGTCAGTATACAAAGGTGGTCCTGGACTGGTGAGGCATTTCACACATGTAATGTAGAAACATTGCAGAGCATGACTGAGCTGTGCCACATGTACCTGGGCAGTGTGACTAAGATTTCTGGGCCACTTGATGAGACATGATCAAGATTCCTGCCCTTTGCCCTGCACGCAGCACAGTGGAGCGCTGGGACATAGCTAGCTGCACTGCACAACATGACCTTTTTGCCCACATTGCCCCTTGTTATTGTTTACCCTGTGTCTATGATTGTTCCTTGTGTGCTGCACTGTTGTGTCCTGATACTTCAGCCACCAACTCATCTGGGATGATAGCTGCCACCCACTCCTCCAAGGTATCCAGCCCCTCCTGGGGTCCAGGGCTCTCTCATCCGGTTTGCATTATTGCCTTCAGGTTGTCAGACAGTTTTTCCTTTGTCTGACACTTATAATCATGCCAGCGCTTCTTGCAGTCTTTGACAGTTCTCTTTGTGTGTCTCACACTGTTTATTTTCTCCACTATGGATTGTCAAATGGCCTCTTTCTGTCGCAGTGGCAATTTAGAGGTGACAAAAAGCTGATGTTGGTGCTCTGTCACCTTAGTGATCAAGATGTCATTCTCCTCCTTACTTCAGTTGCACTTCCCGGGGAGTCTGTCTGGAAATCCTGGATGGTGGTGGGGTCATTGTCCTTGTTTCTGCTGCCTGCTCCCTGGCTTCCTTCTGTTAAGTCTGCCATTTTTTTTTCATGACGCGTCATTTATTGTACCTTTTTTTACGCACTCCGCACTCAAAAGTGACACAGGGCCAATTTGCATTACTTTACTTGATGCAAGTCAGCCCTGTATCACTTTTGCAGCAGAAGCGTCACATTTCCCTACGACATGGCGCACACAGATGCATAATTTTTTTACAGGCCGCCAAGATCTTTGCCATGGTGTGCCGTATTGAAATATGATACAGCCATTACGTAGGATTCTGTCGTAGCAAATCATAGCTTATTCTGATGCACCACAGCGTTGCGTCATTTCGTGTAAATGTGGCCCTAAGTGAGAAGATAACATTTTTTAATGGAACAACCCGCCTGATCTATCCAACCCATGCTATCATGCAGCCAACCTGATATCACGTCTAGGTCCTTGTTATCTGTAAACAGTAACATCTGACTGGCGCTTTACTTTTTCTTAACGCTTTTTGCTGTAACTGTTTAAAAACTCACATCTCCAGTTCCCCTTACAGGATTTTTGTTTTGTTGTCATCATTTTGCTTATTAAATCTTTTTCTATTTTCAGAAATTGGTTGTGGGATTAATATTGCACTGTTTTTTGACTTTTGTAACTGTTTTGTTACTGCTGAAGCCTTTTCACATTTTTCTAAGATGAGCTTGCCTGCTCTTTGCCATAGCCGCTAGGGGATTGAGCACAGGTTGAAGTTATTGAAACTGTATTTTGCTCTGACAAGTTTGTGGAATTAGTCCTTGTAGGGAACTCACATCTATCCCATTTAATGACCCAATTGTTTACAGTCAATGAGTGAGTAAATGAACAAGTCAGGGAGTGAGTGAATGAGTGTGTGAGTGAGTGTGTGAGAGTGAACGAGTGAGTGAACTAGTGAATTGGAGGTGAACAAGTGAATGAGGGAGGTATTGTGCTAACAATTCATGACACGCACTCAGTTATTATGTTCGTCCAAGAGGGCTAGATGCTTGTCAGACTTTCACAGTCAGTGGCATAACAAAACCTTATGGTGCCCTCCTGCAAGGTATGCTGAGAAGTTCACCCAAAAAAGTTAACCCTGAGGTCCATACTAGGCTTGTTATACCTGGTGTCAGCCCCAGCTTGAGTTTCAATAATACTTTTTTTTTTTTTAACTATTCTTTATTGAAAAGCAGCAATGTATACATCATGTCAGTTACACACATATAAATCTGTATATAGCTATGTATTTATAGACATATAGCTATATAGCCATAGATATACACAAACAAAAGTCTATTCCTGCTCGGGAAGGCAGTGCAGTACAGAACAATATCAGTAATAATTAAGTACAACTAAATGCTAGGACTAGTATGGCTGTTACCATAACATTTCCTTTGCAATTTGTACCTTTCGTTCACTCCCCTGCCAGCCCAATCTCTCCAAGAATTAAGGATGCACATATGAATATAGAGGAGTGTACATAGGAAAAACAGCTATGGGGTGGCGGGGTAGGATAGTGATCTGCACCCAGTACAAAACGTATCATTGCTCAAGCTCAGTTGGGGTCCAGAACTGAAGACCAATCTTTACTCTGGGTACAAGAAGGTTCTCTTCCAGGGGATCCTCATCAATAGTCATAAACACTGAATATTCCCGCCCACTGTGTGGGGACCCCAGAGCATATATAAACACACATGCATGAATATGAAAAATAATACTTTAGCAGAGAATTTTAATACCAATATAATATATAAACAGTAATGCAGTCTATGTTGAGAAAACAGGCTACAAATTCTTTTATTTTTGGAGTTTTTATTTTTTTTAACATAAATTAAAAACTTCCAATTAAAAGTACAAAACTTTCTGTAGTCCAAGTAGAAGACATAGAAAGTATAAGTAATCCATAATAAAAGAGAAAAAAACTACAGTGAAAATAAGGGAGTGTTATTAGCCAATAGGCTGCATGCAGGTTAACACAGCAGAACCAAAAAACTGGCACTGTTCCCTTAAGACCCTGAGCACCTCCAGTATCCCACCATGCCTCAGGGGTGAGAGTGAGGTGACAATTGCATAGGGATCGACCGCTGACTGCTTCAGGATACCTGCAAAACCACAACAAAGTAGCAAGATGACTACCAGCAACATTGTAGCGCCTAATCCTGCTGGCTTTCTCGAATGTTTCCTGGTGGTGCATGCTCTGAGGGCTGTCTGCCTTCACCCTGCACTGGAAGCCAAGAAGAAATCTCCCGTAGGTCGACGGAATCTCCCCCCTGCTAACACAGGCACCAAACTTCTGCATCACTGGTCCTCTGGGTCCCCTCTCATCTTGACGAGCGTGGTCCCTGGAACACAGGAGCTGGATCTAAGTGACCCGACAGTCCAGTGGTGTAGGAAAGTACCATCTTGCCTGGCATGTTGCCCCCATATTTCACTGTATATATGTTGTTTTAGTGTATGTGTCACTGGGACCCTGCCAGCCAGGGCCCCAGTGCTCATACGTGTGCCCTGTATGTGTTCCCTGTGTGATGACTAACTGTCTCACTGAGGCTCTGCTAACCAGAACCTCAGTGGTTATGCTCTCTCTGCTTTCCAAATTGTCACTAACAGGCTACTGACCAATTTCACCAATTCACATTGGCATACTGGAACACCCTTATAATTCCCTAGTATATGGTACTAAGGTACTAAGGTACCCAGGGTATTGGGGTTCCAGGAGATCCCTATGGGCTGCAGCATTTCTTTTGCCACCCATAAGGAGATCTGACTATTCTTACACAGGCCTGCCAGTGCAGCCCGAGTGAAATAACGTCCACGTTATTTCACAGCCATTTTACACTGCACATAAGTAACTTATAAGTCACCTATATGTCTAACCTTCACCTGGTGAAGGCTGGGTGCAAAGTTACTTAGGGGGGTCATTCCAACCCTGGCAGTCGGTGTTAAAGCGGCGGCCAAACCGCCAACAGGCTGGCGGTAAAAAAAATGCAATTCCGGCCCTGGCGGAAACCGCCAACAGAGACCGCCACTTTAACACACAGCCCGCCACGGCGGGACAAACAAACAGTGCAGCGGTCACCGCCAACAGACAGGCGGGAGACAATGTACCTCCCACTCTATCACAACCCACCAATCTGCCACCTTTTCCGGGGCGGTAGCCCCGCCGATAAAAACACGGCGGAAACAGACATTTCAAACGGAAAACGCTCACCTCCATACACCCCACGAGGAATCTGGACAGCATGGAACCCGAACTCCACATCCTACCAGCCATTGTCTTCCTGCTCCTCTACCAGGAGCACGAACGCCGACGCAGAAGACAACGGTGAGTACTGCACCTACGACACAGGGGAGGGGGGAGGAGAAAATATTACGGGGACACACATACGCGACACACCCACCCCCACCCTCACCCACTACAACACACACATCAATGCATAGCAACACATCACAGTTACCCCCCCAAACCCCCCGGAAGAATGCAAAGGCAAAAGGAAATGATTATAAATATAGAATTATATTGTAAGACTGAGTATAAAATATATCACACATCTATAACTTTATATACATAAATTGTCCAGTCCGATATGTCAGCCATTGTTCGTGGGCCACTGGGCCAAAACACATGGGCAAAGCCCACACAGGATACCTGCCTCCAACGGAGAGAACACTGCAGGGGCATCAGATAGGAAAACTACAGGCACCTCAGGGGGAAGGAAAGGGGGGGCACCTCAGCCAGATGAGTCCACAACGCCAGGTCCACGAGGGGCCTCCATGGCCACTGTGCCATCCTGGGGAGTGCAAAGCCATAGTCTCTCAAGTCTCTACAGTGGGTGGGTTGCCCACTGTGCCATCCTGGGGAGTGCAAAGCCACAGTCTCTCAAGTCTCTACAGTGGGTGGGTTGCCCACTGTGCCATCCTGGGGAGTGCAAAGCCACAGTCTCTCAAGTGGATAACAGTCTCCACTGGTACTGGAGGGGGACTAGTGCCCAGAGTGCTTCGTGCAGCCCTGCCCGACACAGATGCGGGCCTGGCCCTTCCGCCAATGGGCCAGCGGTTCTTGAGATGAAGGGCCCTGTTCAGCGGTGCTTGAGATGAAGGGCCCTGTTCAGCGGTGCTTGAGATGAAGGGCCCAGTTCATCGGTGCTTGAGACGGCGGTGCCCAGCGGAGCAGTGCTTGAGATGAAGGGCCCTGTTCAGCGGTGCTTGAGACGGCAGGTGCCCAGCGGAGCAGTGCTTGAGACGGCGGTGCCCTGTTTAGCGGTGCTTGAGACGGCGGTGCCCTGTTCAGCGGTGCTTGAGATGAAGGGCCCTGTTCAGCGGTGCTTGAGACGGCGGTGCCCTGTTCAGCGGTGCTTGAGACGGCGGTGCCCTGTTCAGCAGTGCTTGAGACGGCGGTGCCCAGCGGAGCAGTGCTTGAGATGAAGGGCCCTGTTCAGCGGTGCTTGAGACGGCGGTGCCCAGCGGAGCAGTGCTTGAGATGAAGGGCCCTGTTCAGTGGTGCTTGAGACGGCGGTGCCCTGTTCAGCGGTGCTTGAGACTGCGGTGCCCAGCGGAGCAGTGCTTGAGATGAAGGGCCCTGTTCAGCGGTGCTTGAGACGGCGGTGCCCAGCGGAGCGGTGCTTGAGATGAGTGTCCTGGTCAGTGGATCCGGCCCAGGCATGGATGTCACTCGCCACCTGACATGTGGCTGGCGGGGCCTTCCTGCCCATCTGTCTGGTGGCTTGCGGGCCCTCCTGGGCTGCAGTACCTGGCCTGTGGGTGTCCTCCTGCCCACCTGGGACGTGGCTTGCGGGGCCCTCCTGGGCTGCAGTACCGGGCCTGTGGGTGTCCTCCTGCACAGCTGGGATGGGGCTGGTGGGGCCCTCCTGGCCAGCTGGCCTGCTGCCGGACTTGTCGGGCGTGCTGCCCTTCCCACCCTTCCCTGTACGCTTGTGGCCCTTTCCCACCTTTGGCGGTGTGCCAGGTGGCACCCGACTTCCTGCCGGAGCCAATGTAGGGATTTTGGTCCCTGGGGTCTTTGGTCTCTCGCGCCGGGCACTGGCAATCTTCGGATGCTTTTCCAGGGGTGGGCTCGCCGTGCCTTGGCTCCTAGCTGAACTGGATGCCCTTGAGGGTGGGGGACTCCACAGTCCATGGACAACAGTCTTTACAGGTCCCGGTTTTGTGGTGGCTGAGGTGCTGATTGGAGTCTTATGAGATGGACGGGGTGGGGGAGTTGTAGGAAAGAGGTCAAGTTTGGAAAAGAAAAGCAATTTGGAAAGAGAGGGACGGGTAGGGAGTGGAGGAAGAGGATGTGGTTGTAGGAGTGTGAAGTCTGGTGTGTTTGGGTGCAGGTGCTTGGGCTGGAGGCTGTCGTGAGGTGGATGGCTGTTGGGTGGGTGGCTGCCTGCGTTTGTGTAGTTTGGAAGAGGGGGTGACAGACACACTGGGAGAGGACACAGGGGATGTGTAAATGGTAGTGGGGGTGGTGACTGCACGTGTGCGGAGTGTTCTGGTGGGTGTGCTGGTGTTGGACGTAGTGGCTGAAGATGTTGTGCATGCAAGTGTGAGTGGAGACGTGACAGGGAGGGAGGAGGGAGACGAGGAGGAGGGGGACACAGTGGAGGCAGTGGCTGTTGGTATGTCTGCATGTGGATGTTGCTTGTGTGAATGCTTGTGTGATGTGTGGTGCTTATGTCTGGATGAGCTTCCCTTGGGTGTTGAGGTGTGTGCAGGCTGGTCTGATGGTGTGTCTGGGATAGGCAGAGGTACAGGGGATTGGGTCTGGGTGGAGGAAGTTGGAGGGGGGAGGCTAGAGACAGGGACAATTGCTGCCGTCAGTGCTGAGGCCAGAGCGTTGAACGATCGCTGATGGGCAGCCTGACCCGAATGAATGCCCTCCAGGTATGCATTACTCTGGTGCACCTCCCTTTGTACACCCTGGATGGCATTCAAAAGGGTAGACTGCCCAACAATGATGGTCCTCAGGAGGTCAATGACCTCCTCGCTGAGGGAAGCAGGGGCGACAGGGGCAGTGCCTGAGGTGCCTGGGGCGAAGGAGATGCCCACCTTCCTCGGTGAGCGGGCACGGGGCAAACGCTGAGGGGCTGCTGGGAGGCGGTGCAGGTGCGCTGGGTGGCGGCTGTACCTGTTGTTGCGGGGGGCACGGATGTTGCCGCCACCACAAGGGAGCTCCCTTCAGAGGACGAGTCGCTGTCACTGACATCAGCACGAGTCCCTGCTGTGGAGCTCCCCTCGCCCTCCGTCCCACTGGTGTATTCGGACTCCGTTGCATGGCCCTCCAGGGCCATGTGGGATGCAGCTCCCTCGTGCTCCGATGCCACTTCTCCTCCGCCTGATGATGCTAATGCACACATGAACAGGAAGACCACAAAAAAGGGGGGGGGGGGGGAGAAATAAAGACATGCTGAGTGCATGGATTACCGCTACCGTTGGCGGACAAGACAGACACAGAAGCCCCCTGCACTACGCTGCGCACTTGGGGTCGACTACGCAATCCGTGGGACATGGCCTACAAGCCTATGGACGACAACTGCACACATAGATGACACAGGGCCATGGATACCTGTACTTGGCCCCCTACAGAGGTGGGGGGTGGGGGCACAGGGCCATGCCTTACGGAGGGGCCTAGCCTACTGAAATCGCCCTGGCCTAGGGATACCCACAGCCCTCCTCACCCACCCAGACACCTCCACTGCGCGCAAAGTCAGCAGAGTGTATTTGTACTCACCCCCTTGTGTCTGCTGTGATGTCTTCACGCGCCCATCCAAATCGGGGTAGGCCACCACCAGGATCCGGGACATCAGGGGGGTCAAATGACGACTGGCACCCCTCCTACGTTGGGAGGCCATCCCCAACTGAGCCTCCGCCGTCTTCCTGCTCCAGCGTCGGATGTCCTCCCACCTCTTCCGGCAGTGGGTGCCCCGTCTGTTGTGGACCCCCAGGGTCCGGATGTCCTTGGCGATGGCACGCCAAATCGCGACTTTCTGGTGGGCGCTGACCTATGTGACATGTACAGGGAGAGAAAAATTGTCATCACCTTCTGCATGCTCGATGTGAGTGGCCCCCCATCCCCACCCTTGCCATGTGGCACATGCTCTCATCTGTCGTTTGATGCATGCCTCAATCTCTCCCCTCCCCACCATCTTTCATCCACCCCACTCAACCCAGGCATTGCCCACTAAGCATGGTCCCAGTGTACTTACCTGTTGGTCTGGAGGACCGTAGAGTAGCGCATACTGGGGGAGGACCCCCATCCACAGGTTTCTCCAACTCCTCTGCAGTGAAGGCAGGGGCCCTTTCCCCAGTCGCATGAGCCTTTGTCTCTTCCAGACCGAGGTCACAGCAGCACTTGCAGTGTAGGTCCTCTCCTGTCGAAGATCAGGTATCGAGTGATTAAGCAGATAGAAAATGGCGGTCACGCCCACGGCGGTGCGTACCGCAGCGGTGCGTACCGCGACCGCCGGCGCACATCGTCATTGGCTCCTGAAACCCATAGGGTTCAATGTTAACCAATGCGGCTTTGCGCCGCGGTCTTCGACCGCCTACCGCCGCGGTGTGCCACGCCAGCGCATTGACCTCACATCCCACTGTCGCACTTCACAGGTCAGGCAGCCGCCATGTCAAGGGCCCACATGGCCTAATTACCAACTGCGTCACACATACCTAGGCCTTGCACCAACACTAATACAAGCCATTCAATGCATTGGGAATCGTGTTATGTGCAAGCTGTGGTTACGTACCTGTGGGTTGCTTGACTCTGTGCTCGCTGTTGTCCTTCATAGGCACCGTCCGCTGGGACATACGAGGAGATGGAGGAATCTTCCCTTGTACAGACCGCTGGTGGACCTGTCGACAATGGAGGAACGACATGTCATACTGACATACAGGCTTGACCGAGCCACTATACAGGAACTGTGTGCCCAGCTGGAGTCAGACCTGATGTCACCCATCCCCCAACCCACAGGGACCCCCACTCTAATGCAGGTGCTGTCAGTACTCCATTTCTTAGCAAGTGGGTCATTTCAAACAACAGTGGCCATATCATCAGGGATGTCCCAGCCTATGTTTTCCAAGGTGTTGTCCAGAGTGTTGTCTGCCCTGCTCAAACACATGCGGAGCTACATCGGTTTCCCTGAGGTGGGGGATTTGCCTACTGTGAAGGGTGATTTCTATGCCCTTGGACATATCCCCAACATCATAGGTACCATTGATGGGACACATGTTGCTTTGGTCCCCCCCAGCAGGAGTGAACAGGTGTACAGGAACCGGAAGAGTTATCATTCCATGAATGTACAGATGGTGTGTTTGGCTGACCAGTACATCTCCCATGTTAATGCCAAGTTCCCTGGGTCAGTGCATGACGCGTACATCCTGCGGAATAGCAGCATCCCGTATGTGATGGGTCATCTCCAGAGGCACCGGGTGTGGCTATTAGGGGACTCTGGTTACCCCAACCTGTCATGGCTACTGACCCCAGTGAGGAATCCCAGGACAAGGGCAGAGGAACGGTACAATGAGGCCCATGGGCGGACTAGGAGGGTGATCGAGCGAACCTTTGGCCTCCTGAAGGCCAGGTTCAGGTGCCTCCATTTAACAGGTGGATCCCTAATGTACTCACCACAGAAGGTGTGCGAGATCATCGTGGCCTGCTGTATGCTTCACAACCTGGCTTTGCGCCGCCAGGTGCCTTTTCTGCAGGAGGATGGTCCAAATGGTGGTGTTGTAGCAGCTGTGGAGCCTGTGGAGAGTGAAGAGGAGGAAGCCAAAGAGGACGACATAGAGAACAGGAACACAGTAATACAGCAGTATTTTCAGTGACACACAGGTAAGAGTACACACCGGCATATTACATTTACTTAAAGACTCCTACCTCTCTACTGTCTGACTTTTTCCCCCAGTGTATGGTAACTGTGTTGTGACTTTCCCTTCCGTTTTCAGAGCTGTGGGCCCCACTGCGTGACATCTGCTTTGTTTCCCAATGGACTACAGCTGTGTGACAGCGGTTTGTTGGCATTATAATATGAATGAACATTTTGGCACGGTCATGTCTAATACATTTGTTCTAAATCACAGCCAGACTCCAGATTGTTTTGTGCAATAAGTGTTTTTATTCAAGTGCTCTAAATTGGATGGGTGGTTGCAAATAGGTGAGGGGTGATGGTGGAGGATTGCCCATGGCAGAGTCCAGACTATCAGTTTCAAATGCCTGTGGGAAGTGGAGCAGGGGCAGTTTAAGATTGGACAGGGTGACAATTTGGGACAGTGGGATGACAATCAGGGCGGTATCCTTTGCTGGCGGGGGTCTTGACATCTTACTCTGTCTTCTTCCTGGATCTCAGGGCCCGCTTGCGGGGTGGTTCTCCTTCTGCAGGGGGTGGGGTTCTGGTGGCCTGTTGGTCTTGTGTTGGGGCCTCCTGTCCACTAGCGCCGGCGGAGGTGGTAGGCAGTTCTTGGTGCATGCTAGTGTCAGGGGCCCTTTGAGGTGCCACAGTGTCCCGCAATGTGGTGACTACCCCATTCAGGGCCACTACGATGGTACCCATGGCGGAACTTATGTTTCTTAGTTCCTCCCTGAACCCCATATACTGTTGCTCCTGCAGAAGCTGGATCTCCTGAAACCTGGCCAGGACCGTCGCCATCTTCTCCTGGGAGCGGTGGTATGCTCCCATGATGGAGGAGAGGGCCTCGTGGAGAGTGGGTTCCCTGGGCCTGTCCCCCCCCCCTGTTGCACAGCAGCCCTCCCAGTTCCCCTGTTTCCCTGGGCCTCTGTCCCCTGGACCGTGTGCCCACTACCACTGCCCCCAGGTCCCTGTTGTTGTTGGGGTGTTGGGTTAGCCTGGGTTCCCTGTAGTGGTGGACACACCGCTGATTGACGTGTCCTGGGGACAGAGGTATGGGCCCGCTGGGTGGGTGCTGTGCTGGTGTTCCCAGAGGGGGGAAGGTCTGCTGTGGCCTGTGGCTGTGTGAAGGGAACCGACTGTCCCGAGGTCCCCGATGGACCGGGCTGGTCATCTAGATCCAGGGAGACAGAGCTGCTGTCCTCACTGTGGGCCTCTTCTGGGGGTGGAGTGGACATTTGTGGACCCTCCTGCGCGGTGACGTGGCGTTCGGGTCCTGCAGGGGTATAAAAGTATGGTTATTGCTTCTGTGTGTGCCATAGCGTGCAATGGGTGGGTGCCCGTGTACCCCAGTGCTGGCATTCCTTTGTGGGGGCTGTTGTGACAGTGGTTGGGGTTGGGGTTGTATGTGTATGTGCAGTGGGCATGCTTAGGTGATGGGTGTCCATGCTTTGTGGACGCATGCAGGGCTAGGTGTTGGGATGGGTGGGTTGTGATGGTGAGACATTTGCAAGGAGTAGGTGTGATGGGGGTGGGGGTGAGGGTGGGGGTATGAGTTGGCATGCAGGTGGGGTGGGGGGAAGGAGTAGTGAAGATTTGACTTACCAGAGTCCATTCCTCCGCCTACTACTGCGAGGCCCTCAGGATGCAGGATGTTCAAGACTTGCTCCTCCCATGTTGTAAATTCTGGGGGAGGAGGTGGGGGTCCGCCGCCAGTCCGCTGCACAGCGATGTTGTTCCTGGATACCATGGAACGCACCTTCCCCCGTAGGTCGTTCCACCTCTTTCTGATGTCGTCCCGATTTCTTGGGTGCTGTCCCACAGCGTTGACCCTGTCCACTATTCTGCTCCATAGCTCCATCTTCCTGGCAATGGTGGTGTGCTGCACCTGTGCCCCGAACAGCTGTGGCTCTACTCGTACAATTTCCTCCACCATGATCCTGAGTTCATCATCAGAGAACCTGGGGTGTCTTTGCGGTGCCATGGGGTGGTGTGGGTGATGTGTAGGGTGGATTGTGTGGTGCTAAGTGTGGTGATGTGAATTTTTGTGTTGTGTGAAGTGCGTGCAAATATTGCTGGGTGACAGTGAATTGGGCGTCTGGGTGCTCGGATGTCTTTTCTCGGTGCGTGTTCACGAATCTCTAGGAGTGGAGGTTTGTGGGTGATGTGGGTGTGTATTTTATATTGTAATGGGTGTGTGGGAGTGGTGTGTGTATGTGTATCAGGTGTGTGTATTTTTAATTGTCCAATGTGGTTGTATTTTGTAAGTGTGTGTGTATTTTGAGCGCGGTGGTGTGTACCGCCAATGGAATACCGCAGTTGAAAGACCGCCGCGTGGATTCGTGTGTTGTGATAGTGTGGGCGTATTTCTGTTGGCGTGATGGTGGAGGTTTGGTCATCGCCAGATTCTCGCTGCCCTTTGGTGTGGCGGACTTTTGTGGATGTCAGTATTTTGGCGGTTTGACTGTTGTGGGTCAGAATGAACGTGGCGGTTTACCGCGGCCGCGGCGGTGTTATGGCGATCTTCTGAACGGCGGTAAGCGCCTTTTACCGCTGAGGTTGGAATGACCACCTTAGTGTGTGGGCACCCTTGCACTAGCAAAGGTGCCCCCACATTGTTCAGGGCAAATTCCCCGGACTTTGTGAGTGCGGGGACACCATTTCACGCGTGCACTATACATAGGTCACTACCTATGTATAGCGTCGCAATGGTAACTCCGAACATGGCCATGTAACATGTCTAAGATCATGGAATTGTCACCCCAATGCCATTCTGGCATTGGGGAGACAATTCCATGATCCTCTGGGTTTCTAGCACAGAACCTGGGTACTGCCAAACTGCCTTTCCGGGGTCTCCACTGCAGCTGCTGCTGCTGCCAACCCCTCAGACAGGTTTCTGCCCTCCTGGGGTCCAGGCAGCCCTGGCCCAGGAAGGCAGAACAAAGGATTTCCTCTGAGAGAGGGTGTGACACCCTCTCCCTTTGGAAATAGGTGTGATGGCTGGGGAGGAGTAGCCTCCCCCAGCCTCTGGAAATGCTTTGATGGGCACAGATGCTTCCCATCTCTGCATAAGCCAGTCTACACCGGTTTAGGGATCTTCCAGCCCTGCTCTGGCGCGAAACTGGACAAAGGAAAGGGGAGTGACCACTCCCCTGACCTGCACCTCCCAGGGGAGGTGCCCAGAGCTCCTCCAATGTGCCCCAGACCTCTGCCATCTTGGAAACAGAGGTGTTGCTGGCACACTGGACTGCTCTGAGTGGCCAGTGCCATCAGGTGACGTCAGAGACTCCTTCTGATAGGCTCTTACCTTGCTTACTAGCCTATTCTCCTTCCTAGGTAGCCAAACCTCCTTTTCTGGCTATTTAGGGTCTCTGCTTTGGGGAATTCTTCAGATACCGAATGCAAGAGCTCTCCAGAGTTCTTCTGCATCTCTCTCTTCACCTTCTGCCAAAGGATCGACCGCTGACTGCTCAGGACGCCTGCAAAACCGCAACAAAGTAGCAAAGATGACTACTGCAACCTTGTATTGCTTCATCCTGCCGGCTTTCTCGCCTGTTTCCTGGTGGTGCATGCTCTGGGGGTAGCCTGCCTCCTTCTTGCACCAGGAGCTCTGAAGAAATCTCCTGTGGGTCGACGGAATCTTCCCCCTGCAACCGCAGGCTACAAAAGACTGCATCACCGGTCCTCTGGGTCCCCTCTCAGCACGACGAGCGTGGTCCCTGGAACTCAGCAACTCTGTCCAAGTGACTCCCACAGTCCAGTGACTCTTCAGTCCAAGTTTGGTGGAGGTAAGTCCTTGCCTCCCCACACTAGACTGCATTGCTGGGTACTGCATGATTTGCAGCTGTTCCGGCTCCTGTGCACTCTTCCAGGGTTTCCTTCGTGCACAGCCAAGCCTGGTTCCCAGACACTCTAACCTGCAGTGCACAACCTTCTGAGTTGTCCTCCGGCGTCGTGGGACTCCCTTTTGTGACTTTGGGTGGACTCCGGTTCACTCCTCTTCTAAGTGCCTGTTCTGGTACTTCTGCGGGCGCTGCCTGCTTCTGTAAGGGCTCCCTACATTGCTGGGCGCCCCCACTGTCTCCTCATCCAAGTGGTGACATCCTGGTCCCTCCTGGGCCACAGCAGCATCCAAAAAACCCTAACCTCGACCCTTGCAGCTAGCAAGGCTTGTTTGCGGTCTTTCTGTGTTGGAACACCTCTGCAAGCTTCTTCACGACGTGGGACATCCATCCTCCAAAGGGGAAGTTCCTCGTCCTCTTCGTTCTTGCAAAACACCAAGCTTCTTCCATCCGGTGGCAGCTTCCTTGCACCCTCAGATGGCATTTCCTGGGCTCCTGCCCACTCTCGACACTGTCGCGACTCTTGAACTTGGTCCCCTTGTCTTACAGGTACTCAGGTCTGGAAATCCACTGTTGTTGCATTGCTGGTGTTGGTTTTCCTTGCAGAATCCCCCTATCACGACTTCTGTGCTCTCTGGGGGTTGTAGGTGCACTTTACACCTACCTTACAGGGTCTTGGGGTGGGCTATTTTTCTAACCCTCACTGTTTTCTTACAGTCCCAGCGACCCTCTACAAGCTCACATAGGTTGGGGTCCATTCGTGGTTCGCATTCCACTTTTGGAGTATATGGTTTGTGTTGCCCCTATACCTATGTGCTCCTATTGCAATCTATTGTAACTTTACATTGCTTGCATTCCTTCCTTTTGCTATTACTGCATATTTTTGGTATTGTGTACATATATCTTGTGTATATTTGGCATCCTCATTCTGAGGCTATTCACTGACATACTTTTGGCATATTGTCATAAAAATAAAGTACCTTTATTTTTAGTATATCTGTGTATTGTGTTTTCTTATGATATTGTGCATATGACACCAGTGGTATAGTATGAGCTTTGCATGTCTCCTAGTTCAGCCTAAGCTGCTCTGCTAAAGCTACCTTCTCTCAGCCTAAGATGCTAGAAACACCTCTTCTACACTAATAAGGTATAACTCGACCTGGTACAGAGTGTAAGTACCCCTTGGTATCCACTACAAGCCAGGCCAGCCTCCTACAACAGACAACATGACCTCGTAGTACTATCTGAACAGACAGGGGGGAACAAGATCTCGTCCTCTGTCTCGAGAGTCACAAACCATCCGGCACTGGTTAATATTGAGGAGGATGTTTGTCACAGCGGTCCACCTTCCGGGGGAACAAAACTCAAAAGCGGATTTCCTAAGTCGAAGTCTATCAGACTCGCCCGTCTGGGTGCTTCACGACAACATTGTAGTAGATATTCTCCATTGGTGGGGTCATCCTTAATATGACCTGTTTGCATTCGAAACCAACAAAAAATGCCCAGACTTCGCATCTAGGTTCTACCGACCAGGGACGAATGGGAATGCCCTGTTGATAGACTGGTCGGGGACATTTCTCTACGCTTTTCCACCGATCCCCCTGATACCTACGGTAATCAACAACATTTACAGGTCCAAAACCAGGATGATACTAATAGCCATGGAATGGCCTCTGCAGTACTGGTACACATATATCCTCCAGTTGTCAGAACAACCTCACAAGAGGCTGCCGTGCAGACCGGATCCTCTCCACAGATTAGGGGGGAAAATTCTGCATCCCAACCTTCCCTCGCTGAGCTTGACAGCATGGCTCCTGAATTCCTGCAGTATGGACATCTAGGACTCTGGCAGGAATGCATAAATATTTTATAGGAGTCCAAAAGACCATCGACACAACGCTCCTATGCATTCAAATGGAAGAGGTTTTACATATGGTGCAGGCAGCATGACTTCAGTCCTATTCTGGATCAGGAGGAGTTTATCTTACCTTATCTCCTACATATTACGAAGTCAGGACTGCAGTTTTCATCCATTTAGGTACATTTATCTGCCATTACAGCTTATCGTAAGTCGCCCTCGCAAAAGTCATTCTTTACTATGCCAGTGGTTAAGGATTTTTTAGAGGGCTTCAGAAAAGTTTTTCCACCAATTCGTACACCTTCACCTCCATGGGAATTGAATGTGGTCCTGTCTAGACTTATGGCCGCTCCTCTTGAGCCCATCCACAAAGCTTCTTTGCAACACCTTACGTGGAAGCCATTACCTCAGGTAGAAGGGTAAGTGAGATTCAGGCTCTTTGTTCAAAAGAACCCTACACAGTTTTCCACGATAACAAAACCCACCCATTGTTTTTGCCTAAGGTGGTTTCGGACTTCCATATTAATCAAACTATATCACTTCCAACATTTTTTCCCAAACCAGCAAAGAAAGCCTTGCACTCCCTGGAACTCAAGAGAGTGCTAACATTTTATCTTGATAAGACCAAGGCAATCAGACAATCTGATTGCTTATTTGTTAATTATGGACATATGAGAACAGGGAGAGCGGCCTCAAAACAGACTATTTCTAGATGGATAGTTTCATGTATTTTGACTGCATACCAGTTAGCTAACAAACAACTGTCGGCTAAACCCAAAGCTCATTCTACGATAGGGAAAGCGGCAACTACAGCCCTTCTTAGGAATGTGCCCATCTCCGAAATTTGCAAAGCTGCCACATGGAGAGCCGTACATACTTTTACCAGGCATTACTGTCTAGATTCAGATGCCAAAACAGACACTTAAGTGGGTCAGCTTCTTTAAGAAATTTGTGTACATAAGACAAATGCTTTTCCTGTGCTTCTCTCACTCCGCCCGCAGGGGTATGGGATGGGCTTGCTAATCTATTCAGTGTTTATGACTATTGATGAGGATCCCCTGGAAGAGAAGGATAAGTTACTTACCTATAAATCCTAGTTCTCTTCCAGGGGTATCCTCATCAAAGTCATACATAACCCACCCTTCTCCCCGGACATGACTTTTAGAAGTGCAGCACTACTCATTTGTCTTTTCTATGTCTCCTTGCCACCGGGACAAAAGTACTGACCTAACTGTGAACCAACTGTTACCTCACTCTCACCCTTGAGGCATGGTGGGATACTGGAGGTGCTCAGGTTCTTAAAGGCAAGGTCCCAGTTTTTTGGTTCTGCTGGGTTAACCTGAATGCAGGTTACTGGCTAATAATGCTCCTTTATTTTCAATGTAGTTTTTTTCTCTTTTATTATGGATTTCTTATGCTTTCTATGCCTTCTACTCGGACTACAGAAAGCTTTGTACTTTTAATTGAAGGTTTTTAATTTATGTTAAAAAAATATATATATATATATATATATTTTTTTTTTTCTGGACTACCGAGTTATCTGCGACACAGAACATGTTGAGCGCACATACTAGAACCTACCAGTCTGATCGTAGGCGTGTGGGAACAGACACAAACAGGCTTGTAGAGGTATTTCATATTTGTGATGAAGATAAGAAGGGCTTTTTAAGCAGAGAAGATCTTAAAGTCGCTGTGGTAATGCTTTTTGGCTATAAACCTTCAAAGAAACTACGATTACCAGAATGCAATGTAATTAGTAATGAAGTGGCACTATAAATAGGATTCGCCAGAGTAACAACATGTGAACTCGAAGAAGACCAGACGGTCGAAACGCGTTGTTCTTTTTGTTTTCAAGTCTTTAAAAGAGAAATAAAAACGAGAAACTTTCTTTTTCCCTCGATGGAGTGCACTGCTAATTCTTGATATAAAATTAACTCACATGGGATCGGCTCGCCCACAGCGGTAGCACCGGTATTGTGAGAGCGCGGTGCCTTTGAATTGGAGTCGTTTTGATTTTGATATATATATATATATATAAACTCCAAAAAGAAAGCATTTTTAGCCTGTTTTCTCAACACAGATTGCATTACTGTTTACACATGTATGTATTATATTGGTATTAAAATTCTCTACTAAAGTATTATTTTTCATATATTTTTCATATATATGCATGTGTGTTTGTATATGCTCTGGGCTCCCCGCACGTGGGTGGGAATATTCAGTGTTTATGACTCTGATGAGGATACCCCTGGAAGAGAACTAGGATTTACAGGTAAGTAACTTATCCTTATGGGTTTATGGAAAGCAAAGTTATCATAAGGTATGATAGTGGTATTTATGGTGTACTGATCTCTGTATGAAAGAGCCCCAGGTCTGTTCATATTTAGCTAGTTGGTCCTTTAACCTCTACATGATTCTCCCAAATGAGGACACAGTGAACATGTCTGATAGCCATGTGCCATATGTCGGGATGGTAGCCGTTTTACAGAGCCTACTGCTAGCAATGTAGAATACCAGCACCTGAGAGGCGTGTAATTTCTGGAATTGTGGAGGCGTTTTGAAGCAATACCATATTTGCAGAGAGAGAACACGTTGACCCAAGATCGACACTTCATCCCCCCCCATACAGCTGACCAGTATAATTTTGCTCTTGTAAATTCCCCCAGAGTGTGAATAATGTTGCACCCCTATTTAACACATCTCCAACACCTAGGGTCTGATTACAAAGGTAAACTTACACTTTTGTACAAGTTTGCGATTTTCTGCAATTCACAAAGGAATTTTACAAGTTGTAGCTTTACGACTGCCTTTGCTTTTATGTGCAGAGTCTCCGCCAGAAGTGCAGAGACTGTGCAGTCATAAAAATACTACTCGTAAACGTCTATCTTAGGCCCATGGTGTTAGGTCATAGCTTTGATGTTCCCATTTCTATGGGAAACAATGCCATGATGTAAAACCTTACTTTACCCATATTTAAGTTGTGATTTCCAAATCCCCTTATTTTGATATTTAAGTATGTTTTTCCGGTCCTCTACTAATAATAGAATATTTAACCTGTCCTCCTACAGACCTTAAGGGTGTGCACTGTGATTTTCGAAAATAGGAAAAGGGCCTAGTTTTTTTCCTTTCATTTTACACTCTTTCCTTTCACATTTATTCTCCTCTCTTTCTTCTTCCCCGCTTCCCTTGGCCACGCCTGTATTTTCTACTCTTCCTTCACCTCATTCCCTTTCTTTGCTTTTCTCATTTTCCTTAACGCCTTCTGTGCCCAGGACGTAATGGTTACGTCCTGAGGCACAGTGCTCGTGTGCCCAGGACGTAACCATTACGTCCTGGGCACAGAGCCCAGAGGGAGCGCTAGCGCTCCCTCTGTGGGGTTCCCCCCCGCCCCCCCCAAGGCAGGGATGGAAGGGGAAGCCCTTCCCCTTCCACCCAACCCCCCACCCCACCCCCCCAGTGACGTCAGCGTGCGATTCCGCGCTGATTGTCACAAGGCCTCCTCCCATCGAGCTGGAAGCTCTGCTTCCAGCGCGATTTGAAGAGAAATGCAAAAGCATTTCTCTTCCGAGATTATATGACGGAACACCGAATTAAAAAACAACTACTAACCTTAATAACGAGGTCTGAAAACCCACCGACCTTGGCCTTACTACTAATGATTTAACCACGAATGCCTTAACAACGATATTTCGTTGTAAAGGCATTCCTGATAAAATCATTAGCAATAGGCACCATTCACCCTACATCCCTCACCCCACCCCACCCCAAAACCTAAAACCCGCTGACCCCCCACCCACTCCCCAAAACCAAAAATGCCCCACCCCCCAACCCCACCCTAAAACCTAAAACCCCCTGACCACCCACTCACCAAAACCAAAAACGCCCCACCCCCCCACCCCCACCCCAAAACCTAAAACCCCCTGACCCCCCACCCACTCCCCAAAACCAAAAACGCCCCACCCCCCCAACCCCACCCCAAAACCTAAAAACCCTTGACCCCTCACCCCCTCCCCAAAACCAAAAACGCCCCACCCCCCAACCACACCCCAAAACCTAAAACCCCCTAACCCCCTCCCCAAAACCAAAAACGCCCCACCCCCCCAACCCCACCCCAAAACCTAAAACCCCCTGACCCCCCACCCCCCTCCCCAAAACCAAAAACGGCCCACCCCCCCAACCCCACCCCAAAACCTAAACCCACCACTTACCTTCGCCAACTCCCTTCTTTGTACCTTAACCACGCATGTTCATTGTTCAGAACATACGTAGTTAAGGCACAAAAATACGAAGTCGTGGTTCAAAAAAGCGTTGTTACGCTTTCGTTAACCACGACTTTCATAATAAAAAAAGTCGTAAAAAAGGATGTTTCCCCTCTTCCGATCACATGGAGGAGGCCGAGAGACTTCTAAGGGAAGGAAAGTTATTTCCTTCCCTTTGAAGTCTCTCTCAGCATTTTAGCAGCCGGATTGCAAGCAATCTGGCTGCTAAAACGCCCACTAGACACCAGGGATTTTTTTTTTTTATGAAATTGGCATGAGGGAGCGACCCCTTGGACAAGGGTCGCTCCCAGGGGGGGCATTTTTTTTAAAGGCCTTTTCTGCCCCCCCTGGGGGCAGATCGGCCTATTTTTATGAGGTCAATCTGCCCCCAAGGGGGACAGAAACCACTCCACCGGGGATCTTTTTTTTTGCGCCAATGTCACGCAGGGGGAGCGACCCCGTAGGCAAGGGTCGCTCCCCGGGGGGGGGGTTGGGGAGGGCACATTTATTTTAGCCCATTTCTGGCCCCCCTGGGGCCGGCTGAGCTACAGGCCAAAATCCACAGGTAGGCACTTTGCAAAAAACACCTCTGTTTTCTGTGAAAAAATGTGATGTGTCCACATTGTGTTTTGGGCCATTTCCTTTCGTGGGCGCTAGGCCTACCCACACAAGTGAGGTACCATTTTTATCGGGAGACTTGGGGGAACGCTGGGTGGAAGGAAATTTGTGGCTCCTCTTAGATTTCAGAACTTTCTGTCACCGAAATGAGAGGGAAAAGTGTTTTTTTGTCAAATTTTGAGGTTTGCAAAGGATTCTGGGTAACAGAACCTGGTCAGAGACCCACAAGTCACCCCATCTTGGATTCCCCTAGGTGTCTAGTTTTCAAAAATGCACTGGTTTGCTAGGTTTCCCCAGGTGTCGGCTGAGCTAGGGGCCAAACTCCACAGGTAGGCACTTTGCAAAAAACACCTCTGTTTTCTGTGAAAAAATGTGATGTGTCCACGTTGAGTTTTGGGCCATTTCCTTTCGTGGGCGCTAGGCTTACCCACACAAGTGAGGCACCATTTCTATCGGGAGACTTGGGGGAACGCTGGGTGGAAGGAAATTTGTGGCTCCTCTCAGATTCCAGAACTTTCTGTTCCGAAATGAGAGGGAAAATTGTTTTTTTGGCCAAATTTTGAGGTTTGCAAAGGATTCTGGGTAACAGAACCTGGTCAGAGCCCCACAAGTCACCCCATCTTGGATTCCCCTAGGTGTCTAGTTTTCAAAAATGCGCTGGTTTGCTAGTTCTGATGGATACAACTACCTGTGGATTCCTCACCTAATGAATACTCCCATTGTGCCAGCATTCGATGGAAATCTTCTTCCTAGCTTCTGCACGTCGACGTCATAATTGCCCACGCGACGCCGTCTGGCGTCATACAGGCAATAAGAGGTCCTCGCCGACGTGCCAACGTCAGTTCCCTTTTTTCCGTGCCATTCGAAACGGTTATCTTCGAGGGAGCTACTGTTACTGTATCGACAGTTACAGTGTGTTTTCGGCTATTTTTACTTTGAGACATTACAATGTCGCAAAGAAAGTCAGGATTCAAGCCCTGTCGTGAGTGTGGTGGTAAAATGTCGGTAACAGACCCACATTCTGACTGCTTGTGGTGTCTTAGTTCCGACCACGATGTTGATAAGTGCGATTCTTGTCAACATATGAATCCTAAGGCCCTGAAAGAGCGTGAGGCCAAACTTTTTCTTGCAAAATCGAAAAAGAAGGAGAAGAGACATCACTGAAAGTCGTCGTCACCGAAGTCTCATCGGCGTCATCAGGACTCCCGGCGTCGTTGAGAATCACTGCGCCGGTCGAGAAGGGAGAGGTCTCAATGGAGGTCACCATCAACTCAACGTCGGAAGACTTGGGAAGTCAGTCCCACTGTCACTCCCCAGCCGACGACGCCGTTACTATCTCCGGCTTCACCGACTTCACCCATGTCATCCGGCCATCCTCCTTCAGTGTTCGAGGTTCCGCAACCTCAGATGTTTTCTCCGTCTTTGCAGACGTCGAGACCGGCGTCAGTGTCGCCTTCAAACCAGGCACCTCAGTACCCTGCTTTCCCGGCCCCTGGAGCTGATAGTACCGCAATCCTGAATGCAATGTTTTCCATCTTCCAACAGATGGCTCCAGGTGGTGGACCGGCTGGTCCTTCGGGCCCTTTGGCCTTCAACATGGGTGCTCCGGCTCCACTTCGACCGGCACCCTTTATGCCCTTTCTTCCCCTGGGAAACGTGGGCTCGGCGCCGGTATCAGCTCCGGTGGCTTCGGCTCCTACGGCTTCGGCTCCTGCGGCTTCAATGTCTCAGCCAGCGACGCCGACTAGACATCCTCCGACTCCGGGACAGTCTTCATACCGCCCGGCTCCTCGTTCGGCGCCGAAGAGAACCATAGTGCCTGTAGACCCGGCGTCTGACGGATCCGAGGATCGGCGTCATTCTTCGATGTCCGCTGACACCATGTCAACGCCGAGGATAGAGGAGAGGCTGCATTCGAGGAGGCTTGCTCTTTGCCTCCTTGAAGAACAGGAATACCGGAGGCAAGCCTTGGAGGAAGGGGAGATTGAGGATTCTCATGAGGGTCTCCATGCACTGCTAGTGGTCTGGATACCTCCCCTGAATGGGACTTGTCATCACCTGGGGAGTACACAGAGGAGGCGGCCACTTTTCATTCTGTCATCAGAAAGGCAGCTGACTTTCTGGACCTCCCTTTGCCAGTGACTGAGGCCAAGCAGAACATCTTGACGGAAGTGTTGCACCCTGCCTCTACATCTGCAGAGCCACTTTTGCCCTTCAATGAAGCACTACTGGATCCCATTATGGAAGTCTCGAAGAAGCCTGTGTCTTCTTCAGCCGTCAATAGATCTGTGGCTCGGAGGTATCGGGTTGCACCGGCTGACCCAGGTTTCCTTTCTAGGCATCCAACACCTGAAAGCCTGGTGGTCCAGGCGTCGTGCTCGGCTCGATCTGCTCCTGGGTCCTTTCCAGCTGTACCCTCGGATAGAGACTCTAAGAAGATGGACATGTCATCCAAGAAGGTGTTCTCGTCATGTAGCATGGCGTTGAAGTCCACCAATGCTACATGCATCTTAGGGAGATACATTTATGCCCTGATGGACGAGATTAAATCGACGCACACGGAGGTTCCTCAGGAATTATTGAGCCTGGTCTCTGACGCTCAGGCAGCTGCAACCCAGGTTATTCAATCTGGTTTGGATACATCTGACTCGCTTGCTAGAGCAATGGGCACTGCTGTGACTACGAGGAGGCATGCCTGGCTTCGTAGCTCTGGATTTTCCTCTGATGTGCAGTCGACCCTATTGGACCTTCCTTTTGATGGTGACAAGCTTTTTGGTGCCAAGGCAGATTCAGCCTTAGAAAGGTTCAAAGAGAGTAGGGCCACTGCCAAGTCGCAGGGCTTGCAAGCCACTTCTTCTACTTCCTCCAGATTTTTTAGGAGGTTTTGAGGATTTGGTCGTGGTTCCTCCTCCTCCTCCTTTCGAGGGAAATTCCAGCAACCCACCTCTGCTTTCTCCTATAGATCTTTCAGAGGGAGGGGTAGGGTCCGTACCAGGGGAGCCACTCAGCAGCACTCTGCCTCTTCCTCATCCTCTGGAGGGGTGCAGCATGGGAAGCAGCCTTAGGCTTCCACCAATTCCCTCTCACTCCACTCCTGTAGGGGGGACATTACTGAATTTTCTCCACAAGTGGGAGGTCATAACATCAGACTCCCGGCTTACCAGCATTGTGAGAAAAGGCTATACACTGCCCTTTCTGGAGTTACCGCCCCCCATCCCGCCCCACCCATCTTATTGTTCAGAAGAACATCTCCTGTTGTTAGAACAGGAGGTTCAAGTCCTCCTTTCAAAGGGCGCGGTGGAGTTGGTTCCAGAGCAGGAAAGGGGGCAAGGTTGTTACTGGAGATACTTCCTGATTCCCAAGAAGGATGGTCGGTTGAGGCCAATCCTGGACCTAAGGATCTTGAATTGGTTCCTCAAACAGGAAAAGTTCAAGATGCTGACCCTAGCTCAGGTGCTTTTGGTGCTGAACAATGGAGATTGGATGGTGTCTGTCGACTTGCAGGATGCTTACTTTCATATCCCGATACTCAAGTCGCACAGGAAGTATCTCCGGTTTGTGGTGGGGTCGCAGCACTATCAGTTTGCGGTCCTCCCGTTTGGTCTTACTTCAGCACCTCGAGTCTTCACGAAGGTGATGTCGGTGGTTGCAGCGGAGCTCAGAAGGAGGGGGATAGCAGTATTTCCTTATCTGGACGACTGGTTGATCAAAGCCAAGTCTCTGGAGCTCGTGTTGCATCACCTTCAGTCGACGACTCAGTTGTTGTTCGACCTGGGTTTTTCGGTGAACGTGCCCAAATCTCACCTAGAGCCCTCTCAGCGCCTTCTGTTCATAGGGGCAGTACTGGATACAACATTGAATCGAGCCTTTCCTCCGCCTCAGCGGATTCAGGACATTCAGGCGTTGGTTCCAATGTTTCGAATTGGAGCGGGTATTCCAGTCCTCAAGGTCCTACGTCTGCTCGGTCTGTTTGCTTCTTGCATACTGTTGGTCACGCATGCTCGCTGGCACATGAGGGCTCTTCAGTGGTGCCGCCGAAGGCAGTGGTCTCAACACAAAGGGGATCTCGAAGGCTCAGTGAGAATCTCCAGAGATGCTGCCACGGATTTGAAATGGTGGATTGCGGACGGCAATCTTTCCTGAGGAAGGCCGTTCTTGCAAGATCCATCGGTGGCCACAGTAATAACGGATGCTTCCACTCTAGGGTGGGGAGCTCATCTGGGGGACCTGGAAATCAAAGGTCTTTGGTCTCCAGTAGAACAGATGTTTCATATCAATCTGTTGGAGTTAGGGGCTGTACGTCTGGCTCTCAAGGCCTTCCTCCCATCCCTTCGCGGTCAGTCGGTTCAGGTCCTGACGGACAATACTACCACAATGTGGTATATAAACAAACAGGGAGGGGTAGGGTCGTACCTTCTCTGCAGAGAAGCTCTTCAGCTATGGTCCTGGGTAAAGGACCATCAGATTTGCTTGGTAGCAAATCATCTGGCCGGAGTCTTGAACGTACGTGCAGACAGTCTCAGTCGCCATTTCTCGGCCGATCACGAGTGGCGTCTCCATCCAGATCAAGTCCGTCTAATCTTCCAGATATGGGGGTTTCCTCTGATAGATCTGTTTGCCACCCGGGAGAACTCGCACTGCCCGTTATTCTGCAGCCTCCAGTATCCTGTACAAGAAGCGTTGGGGGACGCGTTTCAGATGACCTGGTGCGACCAGTTGCTTTACGCGTTGATTCCTCGAGTATTGAGGAAAATACGCCAAGACCGGGCCCAATTCATCTTAATAGCTCTGGATTGGCCAAGGAGGGTATGGTACATGGACCTTCTACAACTCTCACTGTGCCCTCCGCTCCGTCTCCCTCTCAGGGCAGACCTCCTCTCGCAGTCGCAGGGGCAGGTTTTACACCCCCACCTCCAGAGCCTGCACCTTCATGCCTGGAGATTGAACGGGGCAACCTGAGTTCTTTCTCTCTCCTGCCTGATGTAGTGGATGTTATCTTAGCGGCCAGGCGACACTCCACTAAATCTATCTACTCTAATAGGTGGTCTAAATTTGTGGTTTGGTATGGAGAGAGGCAGATTGATCCCTTACGTGCTCACTTGTCAGATGTTTTATCTTTTGCATTGTCTCTAGCACAGAGGGGTTGTGCAGTAGCTACAGTTAAGGGATACTTGTCTGCCCTTTCAGCCTTTCTTTGTCTTCCAGACCAGCCTTCTTTGTTCAAATCCCCAATAGTACTTAGATTCTTGAAGGGTCTTATGAATAAATTCCCTCCTACTCCTTTCGTTATGCCTCAATGGGATTTGAACTTAGTTCTAACTTTCCTTATGGGGTCCCCTTTTGAGCCTATGCACTCTTGCCCCATGAGATTATTGGTCCTAAAGACGTTTTTTCTGGTTGCAATTACTTCTGCAAGGAGAGTGAGTGAGTTGCAAGCTCTATCTGTAAAACCCCCTTATACATCTTTTTATGGGGATAAGGTGGTGCTGAGGACCAAGGCTGCTTTCCTACCGAAGGTTGTTTCACCCTTTCATTTGGCCCAGACGATTACTCTTTCCACGTCTTATCCTCCGCCTCATCCTTCAAAGGAAGAAGAGAGACTTCACCGCTTAGATCCAAGGAGGGCGCTAAGCTTTTATATAGACAGAACAAAGGATTTCAGGCTGGAGGATCAGCTCTTCATCGGGTACGTGGAAAAGAGGAGAGGAAAGGCAGTCCACAAGAGAACACTCTCCAGGTGGGTTGTTCTTTGCATTAAAATGTGTTACTCTTTAGCAAAGAAAGAACCCCCTGATGGTATAAGAGCTCATTCCACCAGAGCTAAGTCGGCCTCTTCGGCCTTGGCTAGGGGTGTTCCTGTGCATCTGCAAGGCCGCAACTTGGTCATCCCTTCACACTTTTGCGAAGCATTACTGCTTGGACTCTGAGGTCAGAAGGGATGGCCATTTTGCACGGTCGGTGCTGCAGGATTTCTTGGTTTGACCATTCAGGCACCCTCCACCGAGTGCGGTACTGCTTTGGGACTCTATTCAGTAGGTGAGGAATCCACAGGTAGTTGTATCGATCAGAAGAACGAGTTACTTACCTTCGGTAACGACTTTTCTGGTGGATACATTAGCTACCTGTGGATTCCTCACGGTCCCACCCGCCTCCCCATTGCCTGTCTGGTCTGGCCAAGTAATTCTTGAGTGTGCTCCTCTTGGTTTTGAGGACTTGTATATATTCTGTATATATATAAAAAAAAAAAAAAGAAGGTTTGAGTTTTTAGAATGATGTGTTTATTTGGAATATCATTAAATATTACTATTTGTTCTTTCATCTCAATGGCCTATTATTCTCAGGCACGTAAAAAATGTTGGTACTGACGTCGGCACGTCGACGAGGACCTCTTATTGCCTGTATGACGTCAGACGGCGTTGCGTGGGCAATTGTGACGTTCTCGTCGACGTGCAGAAGCTAGGAAGAAGATTTCCGTTGAATGCTGGCGCAATGGGAGTATTCATTAGGTGAGGAATCCACAGGTAGCTAATGTATCCACCAGAAAAGTCGTTACCGAAGGTAAGTAACTCGTTCGTTTCCCCAGGTGCCGGCTGAGATAGAGGCCAAAACCCACAGGTAGGCACTTTGTAAAAAACACCTCTGTTTTCTGTGAAAAAATGTGATGTGTCCATGTTGTGTTTTGGGACATTTCCTTTCGTGGGCGCTAGGCCTACCCACACCAGTGAGGTACCATTTTTATCGGGAGACTTGGGGGAACGCTGGGTGGAAGCAAATTTGTGGCTCCTCCAGAACTTTCTGTCACCGAAATGAGAGGAAAAAGTGTTTTTTGGGTCAAATTTTGAGGTTTGCAAAGGATTCTGGGTAACAGAACGTGGTCAGAGCCCCACAAGTCACCCCATGTTGGATTCCCCTAGGTGTCTAGTTTTCAAAAATTTGCTGGTTTGCTAGGTTTACCCAGGTGCCGGCTGAGCTAGAGGCCAAAATCCACAGGTAGACGTTTTGCAAAAAACACCTGTTTTCTGTGAAAAAATGTGATGTGTCCATGTTGTGTTTTGGGCCATGTCCTTTCGTGGGCGCTAGGCCTACCCACACAAGTGAGGTACCATTTTTATCGGGAGACTTGGGGGAGCACAGAATAGCAAAACAAGTGTTATTGCCCCTTGTCTTTCTCTACATTTTTTCCTTCCAAATGTAAGGCAGTGTGTAAAAAAGACGTCTACTTGAGAAATGCCCTGTAATTCACATGCTAGTATGGGCACCCCGGAATTCAGAGATGTGCAAATAACCACTGCTTCTCAACACCTTATCTTGTGGCCATTTTGGAAATACAAAGGTTCACTTTTTCTATTTCAGCAAATGAATTGCTGTATACCCGGTATAGAATAAAAACCCATTGCAAGGTGCAGCTCATTTATTGGCTCTGGGTACCTAGAGTTCTTGATGAACCTACAAGCCCTATATATCCCCGCAACCAGAAGAGTCCAGCTGACGTAACGGTATATTGCTTTACAGAGTGGAGAAAAATGGCTGGTTTTTTCACCTCAATTTCAATATTTTTTTATTTCAGCTGTTATTTTCTGTAGGAAACACTTGTAGGATGTACACAAATGACCCCTTGCTGAATTCAGAATTTTGTCTACTTTTCAGAAATGTTTAGCTTTCTGGGATCCAGCATTGGTTTCTCACCCATTTTGGTCACTAACTGGAAGGAGGTTGAAAGCACAAAAAATAGTAAAAATGGGGTATGTCCCAGTAAAATGTCAAAATTATATTGAAAAATTGGGTTTTCCAATTCAAGTCTGCCTGTTCCTGAAAGCTGTGAAGATGGTGATCTTGCCACCGCAAACCCTTTGTTGATGCCATTTTCAGGGAAAAAAACACGAGCTGCGTTCTGCAGCCCTTTTTTCCCATTTTTAACAAATTTTCACTGTATTTTGGCGAATTTCTTGGTTTCCTTCAGGGGAACCCACAAAGTCTGGGTACCTCTAGAATCCCTAGGATGTTGGAAAAAAAGGACGCAAATTTGGCGTGGGTAGCTTATGTGAACAAAAAGTTATGAGGGCCTAAGCACGAACTGCCCCAAATTCCCAAAAAAAGGCTTGGCACAGGAGGGGGAAAAGGTCTGGCAGCAAAGGGGTTATGTGATTTTCACTCTCACCATGCTAAGGGGGTCATTCTGACCTCGGCGGTAAAAGGCGCTTACCGCTGGTCAGAAGACCGCCATAACACCGCCGCGGTCGCGGTAAACCGCCACGGTCATTCTGACCCGCAACTGGCAAACCGCCAAAAACCTGACACCAACAAAAGTCCGCCACACCAAAGGTCAGCGGGAAACTGGTGATTACCAAACCTCCACCGTCACGCCAACAGAAATACGCCCATACCATTCCGACCCACAAATCCCCGCAGCGGTCTTTCAACCGCGGTATTCCATTGGCGGTACACACCGCTGCGGTCAAAATACACACACCTTTACAAAACACAGCCACATTGGACAAATCAAAATATACACACCTGAGACACATACACACACCACTCCCACACACCCAATTAAATATAAAACACACACCCACATCACCCACAAACCCTTACGACCACTATTGCGACTGAAGGACAGAGAGAGACAGCACAGCATAGAGTAGACCATCACACAGAGGCAAATCACAACATCACCCACACAATTTCCACGCACAAAACACCATACACCACCACACTCACCACACTCTACAACACATACACCACCCCTCACCTCATCCACACCACCCCATGGCACCCCAAAGACACCCCAGGTTCTCTGACGCAGAACTCAGGGTCATGGTGGAGGAAATAGTTCGTGTAGAGCCCCAGCTCTTCGGGGCACAGGTGCAGCACACCACCAATGCCAGGAAGATGGAGCTATGGCAAAGAATAGTGGACAGGGTCAACGCTGTGGGACAGCATCCACGCAATCGGGACGACATCAGGAAGCGGTGGAACGACCTACGGGGGAAGGTGCGTTCCATGGTATCAATGCACAACATCGCAGTGCAGAAGACTGGCGGCGGACCCCCACCTACTCCCCCAGAATTCACAGCATGGGAGGAGGAAGTCTTGCACATCCTGCATCCTGAGGGCCTCGCAGGAGTAGGCGGAGGAATGGACTCTGGTAAGGTAAATCTCCACCACTTCATTCCCCCCACCCCATCTGCATGCCAAATCATACCCCCACCCTCACCCCCACACCCATCACACCAACTCCTTGCAAATGGCTCACCATCACAACCCACCCATCCCAAAACCTAGCCCTGCATGCGTCCCCAAAGCATGGACACCCATCACCAAAGCATGCCCACTGCACACACCCATCACCCCCACAAGCCACCGTCACAAAAGCCCCCACAAGGGAATACCAGCACTGGGGTACATGGCCACCCACCCATTACACGAAATGCCACACACAGAAGCAATAACCATACTCTTATACCCCTGCAGGACCCGAACGCCACCACACCGCCACAGAGTGTCCAGAGATGTCCATCCCACCCCCAGAAGAGGCCCCCAGTGATGACAGCAGCTCTGTCTCCCTGGACCCAGATGACCAGCCCGGCCCATCGGGGACCTCGGGACAGTCGGTTCCCCCCAGACAGCCACAGGCTACACCAGACCTAACCCCCTCTGGGAACACCAGCACAGCTCCCACCCAGCGGGCCCATGCCTCAGTCTCCAGGACACGTCAATCAGAGGTGTGTCCACCACTAAAGGGCACCCAGGTTGACCCACCACCCCAACAACAACAGGGACCTGGGGGCAGTGGTAGTGGGCACACCGTCCAGGGGACAGAGGCCCAGGTAAACAGGGGAACTGGGAGGGCTGCTGTGCGACAGGGGGGGGGACAGGCCCAGGGAACCGACTCTCCAAGAGGCCCTCTCCTCCATCATGGGAGCATACCACCACTCCCAGGAGACGATGGCTACGGTACTGGCCAGGTTCCAGGAGATCCAGGTACTGCAGGAGGAACAGTACATGGGGTTCAGAGAGGAACTGAGGAACATTAGTTCCGCAATGGGGACCATCGTCGTGGCCCTTAACCAGATAGTCACCACATTGCGGGACCATGTGGCACCACAAAGGGCCCCTGTCACTAGCCTGGACCAGGAACAGCCTACCACCTCCGCCGGCGCTAGTGGACAGGAGGCCCCCACACAACGACAGGCCACCAGAACCCCACCTCCTGCAGAAGAAGAACCACCCCGCAAGCGGAACCTGAGATCTCACAAGAAGACACAGTAGGATGCCAAGACCCCCGCCAGCAAACGATACCCCCTGATGTCATCCCACTGTCCCACATTGTCACCCTGTCCAACCTTGAACTGCCCCTGCTCCATCCTTCCACAGGCATATGGACAATGCACCTGTGAGACTGAGAACTGGACTCTGCCATGGACATTACTCCACCATCACCCATCACCGTTTTACAATCATGTTTCTAAATTTAGCACTTTAATAAAATCACTTATTGCACTTAAAAAATCTGGAGTCTGCTTGTATTTTTAACAAATGTATTAGACATAACGGTGCAAAAATGTTCTGTTACATTGTGATGACAACATACCACTGTCACACAGCTGTAGTCCATGGGCAAACAAAGCAGAGGTCACGCAGTGGGGCCCACAGCTCTGAAAACGGAAGGGAAAGTTACAACTCAGTTAACAGGAACTGGGGGGGAACTCAGACAGTAGAGAGGCAGGAGACTTTAAGTAAATGTAAAATGGCGTGGTTGATTCGTACCTGTGTGCTACTGAAAATACTGTTGTATCACTGTGTCCCTGTTGTCTGTGTCGTCCCCGTCGTCTTCCTCCTCTTCACTCTCCACAGGCTCCACAGCTGCTACAACACCACCATCTGGACCATCCTCCTGCAGGAAAGGCACTTGGTGTCGCAAAGCCAGGTTGTGAAGCATACAGCAGGCCACGATGATATGGCACACCTTCTTTGGTGAGTACATTAGGGATCCACCTGTCATATGCAGGCACCTAAACCTGGCCTTCAGGAGGCCGAAGGTTCTTTCTATAATCCTCCTAATTCGCCCATGGGCCTCATTGTAGCGTTCCTCTGCCCTTGTCCTGGGATTCCTCACTGGGGTAAGTAGCCATGACAGGTTGGGGTAACCAGAGTCACCTATTAGCCACACATGGTGTCTCTGTAGCTGTTCCATCACATAAGGGATGCTGCTATTTCGCATGATGTACGCGTCATGCACTGACCCAGGGAACTTGGAATTTACATGGGAGATGTACTGGTCAGCCAAACAGACCACCTGGACATTCATCGAATGATAACTTTTTCTGTTCCTGTACACCTGCTCACTTCCACTGGGGGGAACCAAAGCCACATGGGTCCCATCAATGGCACCAATGATGTTGGGGATATGTCCAAGGGCATAGAAATCACCCTTCACTGTAGCCAAATCGCCCACCTCAGGGAAAACAATGTAGCTCCGCATGTATTTCATCAGGGCAGACAACACTCTGGACAAAACCTTAGAAAACATAGGCTGAGACATCCCTGATGATATGGCCACTGTTGTTTGGAATGATCCACTTGCCAAAAAATGGAGTACTGACAGAACCTGCACCAGAGGGGGAATCCCTGTGGGTTGGCAAATGGGGGACATCAGGTCTGGCTCCAGCTGGGCACATAGTTCCTGTATAGTGGCTCGGTCAAGTCTGTATGTCAGTATGACATGTCTTTCTTCCATTGTCGACAGGTCCACCAGCGGTCTGTACACAGGAGGATTCCTCCATCTCCTCGCAAGTCCCAGCGGACGGTGCCTAGGAAGGACAACATGGAGCACAGAGTCAAGCAACCCACAGGTACGTAACCACAGCTTGCACAGTACACGATTCGCTATGCATTGAATGGCTTGTATGAGTGGCAATGCAAGGCCTAGGCCTGTGTGACGCAGTAGAAATTAAGCCATGTGGGCCCTTGAAACGGCGGCTGCCTGACCTGTGAAGTGTGACAATGGGATGTGAGGTCATTGCGCTGGCGTGGCACACCGTGGCGGTAGGCGGTCGAAGACCGCGGCGCATAGCAGCATTGGTTAACATTGAACCCTATGGGTCTCAGGAGCCAATGACGATGTGCGCCGGCGGTCGCGGTACGCACCGCTGCGGTACGCACCGCCGCAGGCGTGACCGCCATTTTCTAACTGCTTAATCACTCGAGACCTGATCATCCACAGGAGAGGACCTATACTGCAAGTGCTGCTGTGACCTCGGTCTGGAAGATACAATGGCTGCTGCGACTGGGAAAAGGGCCCCTGCCTTCACATCTGAGGAATTGGAGAAACTTGTGGATGGGGTCCTCCCCCAGTATGCGCTACTCTACGGTCCTCCAGACCAACAGGTAAGTACACAGGGAGCACGTAGTATGGGCTATGCCTGTGTTGAGTGGGGTGGATGTAAGATGGTGGGGAGGGGAGCGAATGAGGAGTGCAACGCACAACAGATGAGAGCATGTGCCACATGGCAAGGTTGGGGAGGGGGGGCCACTCACACCGACCATGCAGGAAAGTGATGATATTTCTTGTTCCACCCTGTACATGTCACATAGGTCAGCGCCCATCAGAAGATCGACATTTGGCGTGCCATCGCCAAGGACGTCCGGGCCCTGGGGGTCCACAACAGACGGGGCACCCACTGCCGCAAGAGGTGGAAGAACATCCGCTGCGGGAGCAGAAAGACTGCCGAGGCTCTGCTGGGGATGGCCTCCCAACCTAGGAGGGGTGCCACACGGCAATTGACCCCCCTGATGTCCCGGATCCTGGCAGTGGCCTACCCCGATTTAGATGGGCGCGTGAGGACATCACAGCAGACACAAGGGGGTGAGTATCAGCACATTCTGCTATATTAGCGCACAGTGGAGATGTCTGGGTGGGGGAGGAGGGCTGTGGCTATCTCTAGGCCAGGACGGTTTTTGTAGGCTAGGCCCCTCCGTTAGGCATGGCCCTGTGCCCCCACCCCCCACCTCTGTAGGGTGCTAAGTACAGCTATCCATGGTCCGGGCTCACCTATGTGTGCATTTGTCATCCATAGACTTGTAGGCCAAGTCACAATAATTGAGTAGTGTACCCCGAGTGCGAGGCGTAGTGCAGGGGGCTTCTGTGTCTGTCCTCTCCGCAAACGGTGCCGCCAATGCATGCACTCAACATGTCTTTCTTTCTTCCTCCCCCCCACTTTTTTTTGATTTTCCTGTTCATGTGTGCATTAGCATCATCAGGCCGAGGAGAAGTGCCATCGGCGCACGAGGGAGCTGCATCTCACATGGCCCCGGAGGGCCATGCAACCGACTCCGAGTACACCAGTGAGACGGAGGGCGAGGGGAGCTCCACAACGGGGACCCGTGGAGACGTCAGCGACACCGACACGTCCTTGGAAGGGAGCTCCCTTGTGGTGGCGGCAACATCCGTGCCCACCGCAACAACAGGTACAGCCGCCACCCAGCGCACCAGCTCCGCCCTCCCAGCAGCCCCTCAGCGTTCGCCCTGTGCCCGCTCGGCCAGGAAGCCGGGCATCTCCTTCGCCCCTGGCACCTCAGGTCCTGCCCAGTTACCCCTGCTGCCCTCAGTGCGGGGATCATTGACCTCCTGAGGACGCTCATTGTTGGGCAGTCTACCCTTTTGAATGCCATCCAGGGGGTAGAAAGGGAGGTGCACCGGAGCAATGCATACCTGGAGGGCATTCATTCGGGTCAGGCTGCCCATCAGCGATCGTTCAACGCTCTGGCCTCAGCACTGACGGCAGCAATTGTCCCTGTGTCTAGCCTCCCCCCTCCAACTTCCTCAACCCAGTCCCACTCCCCTGTTCCTCTGCCTATCCCAGACAAACCTACAGACCAACCTGCACACACCTCAACACCCAAGGGCAGCTCATCCAGACATAAGCACCACAGATCACACAAGCATTCACCCAAGCAACATCCACATGCAGACATGCCAACAGCCACTGCCTCCTCTGTGTCCCCCTCCTCCCCGTCTCCCTCCTCCCTCCCTGTGACGTCTCCACTCACACCTGCATGCACACCACCATCAGCCAGTACATCCATCACCACCACACCCACCAGAACAGTCCGCACACGTGCAGTCACCACCCCCACTGCCATTTACACGTCCCCTGTGTCCTCTCCCAGTGTGTCTGTCACCCCCTCTTCCAAACCACACAAACGCAGGCAGTCACCCACCCAACAGCCATCCACCTCACGACAGCCTCCATCACAAGCACCTGCACCCAAAGACACCAGACTTGACTCTCCTACAACCACATCCTCTTCCTCCACTCCCATACCCACTACAACTACCCGTCCCTGTCTTTCTAAATTGATTTTCCTTTCCAACCTTGACCTCTTTCCAACAACTGACCCACCCCCTCCATCTCATAAGACTCCAATCTGCACCTCAGCCACCACAAGCCCTGCACCTACTAGGACCATCGTTCAGGGCTATTGGAGTCCACCAGCTCCTAGGGCAGGAACATCGGCCAGCAGCAAGGGGACAGCCGGCCCACCCCCTGGGAAAAGAACCAAAAAAGGGAAGGGCCGGCGCGACAGGCCTGAGACGGCTGCCCCCAAGGACACCACCCTTGCACCGTCACCTGGCCCATCCACAAAGGGAGGCAAGGGCCCCAGAGTTTCTGCCAAGGAGGGCAAGGGCAGCAGGGCGGACAAGTCCGGCAGCAGGCGAGCTGGCCAGGAGGGCCCCACCAGCCCCATTTGGGGTGTGACGGAGGACACCCACGGGCCCAGGACTCCAGCACAGGAGGGCCCCGCAAGCGAAAGGTCGGATGGCGACTGAGCGGGAATTATTGGCCAGATCTGGTTCCCTAGGAACACAAGACAAGCACCGCTGAACAGGGCCCCGCCGTGAGAAGCACGGCTGAACAGGGCCCTGCCAAGACAAGCACCTCTGAACAGGGCCCTGCCAAGACAAGCACCGCTGAACAGGGCCACGCCAAGACAAGCACCGCTGAACAGGGCCCGCCGTGAGAAGCACCGCTGAACAGGGCCCCGCCGTGAGAAGCACCGCTGAACAGGGCTCTGCCAAGACAAGCACCGCTGAACAGGGCCCCGCCGTGAGGAGCACCGCTGAACAGGGCCCGCCAAGACAGGCACCGTTGAACAGGGCCCCGATAAGACAAGCACCGCTGAACAGGGCCCCGCCAAGACAAGCACCGCTGAACAGGGCCCCACCAAGACAAGCACCGCTGAACAGGGACCCGCTGTGAGAAGCACCGCTGAACAGGGCCCCGCTGTGAGAAGCACCGCTGAACAGGGCCCCGCCAAGACAAGCACCGCTGAACAGGGCCCCGCCAAGACAAGCACCGCTGAACAGGGCCCCGCCGTGAGAAGCACTGCTGAACAGGGCCCCGCCGTGAGAAGCACCGCTGAACAGGGCCCCGCCAAGACAAGCACCGCTGAACAGGGCCCCACCAAGACAAGCACCTCTGAACAGGGCCCCGCCGTGAGGAGCACCGTTGAACAGGGCCCCGCCAAGACAAGCACCGCTGAACAGGGCCCCGCCAAGACAAGCACCGCTGAACAGGGCCCCGCCGTGAGGAGCACCGCTGAACAGGGCCCCGTCAAGACAAGCACCGCTGAACAGGGCCCCGCCGTGAGGAGCACCGCTGAACAGGGCCCTGCCAAGACAAGCACCGCTCCGCTGGGCCCTTCCTGTCAAGCACCGCTCCGCTGGGCACCGCCGTCTCTGCACCGCTCCGCTGGGCCCTTCATCTCAAGCACCGCTCCGCTGGGCCCTTCCTGTCAAGCACCGCTCCGCTGGGCACCGCCGTCTCTGCACCGCTCCGCTGGGCCCTTCATCTCAAGCACCGCTCCGCTGGGCACCGCCGTCTCTGCACCGCTCCGCTGGGCCCTTCATCTCAAGCACCGCTCCGCTGGGCCCTTCCTGTCAAGCACCGCTCCGCTGGGCACCGCCGTCTCTGCACCGCTCCGCTGGGCCCTTCATCTCAAGCACCGCTCCGCTGGGCCCTTCCTGTCAAGCACCGCTCCGCTGGGCACCGCCGTCTCTGAACTGCTCCGCTGGGCCCTTCCTGTCAAGCACCGCTCCGCTGGGCACCGCCGTCTCTGCACCACTCCGCTGGGCCCTTCCTGTCAAGCACCGCTCCGCTGTGCACCACCGTCTCTGAACTGCTCCGCTGGGCCCTTTATCTCAAGCACCGCTGGCCCATTGGCAGGGCCGGATCTGTGTCGGGCAGGGCTTCACGAAGCACTCTGTCCAACATGCCTCCTCCATAACCAGTGGAGTCTGTAATCCACCTGATGGACTCTGGCTTTCCACTCCCCCGGATGGTACAGTGGGCAATCCACCCACTGTAGAGACTTGGAAAACTGTGGCTTTGCACTCCCCAGGATGGTACAATGGGCAATCCACCCACTGTAGAGACTTGAGAGACTGTGGCTTTGCACTCCCCAGGATGGTACATTGGGCAATCCACCCACTGTAGAGACTTGAGAGACTGTGGCTTTGCACTCCCCAGGATGGTACAGTGGGCATGGAGGCTCCTCGTGGATCTGGAGTCGTGGACTCATGTGGCTGAGGTGCCCCCCCTTCCCTTCCCCCTGAGGTGCCTGTGGTTTTATCATCTGATGCCCCAGCAGTGTTCTCTCCAATGGAAACGGGTCTCGTGTGTGGGCTTTCCCCATGTGTTTATGCACATTGGCCCACGAACAATGGAATGTAGGCAATATGTGCCGGACTTTTGGACTATGGATATATTGTTCATGTTGTAATATATTTATTTGATAAATTTCATTTTTCACTTAAGTTCAAATATGCTTTAATAAACTTCAATTTTAATGAACATTTTATTTTGTCTTGGCATTATTCCGGGGGGTTTGGGGGGTGTCACTCTGACTTGTTGCTCTGCATTGGTGTGTAGGGATTTGGGGGGGGGAGTGTCGCGTATGTGTGTGCCCGTAACCTTTTCTCCTCCTCCCTCCCCTGTGTCGTAGGTGCAGAACTCACCGTTGTCTTCTGCGCCGGCGTTCGTGCTCCTGGTAGAGGAGCAGGAAGACAATGGCTGGTAGGATGTTTAATTCGGGTTCCATGCTGTCCAGATTCCTTGTGGAGTGTGTATAGGTGAGCGTTTTCCCGTTCGTAGTCTGTTTCCGCCGTGTTTTTATCGGCGGGGCTCCCGCCCCAGAAAAGGTGGCGGATTGGTGGGTCGTGATAGTGTGGGCGGTACATTGTCTGCCGCCTGTCTGTTGGCGGTGACCGCCGCGCTGTTTGTTTGTCCCGCCGTGGCGGTCGGAGTGTTAAAGTGGCGGGCTGTGTTGGCGGTTCCCGCCAGGGTCAGAATTCCATTTTTTTTACCGCCTGCCTGTTGGCGGGTTGCCCGCCGCTTTAACACCGACCGCCAGGGTTGGAATGACCCCCTAAGTCCTTTTCTTCCCTTCAGCTCCTGAACACTGGGTCTTGTTTTTTCTGTGTCTTTTCCAGGTTATCCAATAACTCTGTCCCTGAGTGCAGCTAAGATCAAAATTGAGATGGCTGCGATCACTTCATTACTTGTAAGGTGACCCAATAGCAAAGGCAGTCCCTGCACAAGAATTATCTTCCAGTGAGTAGCGAAGATCAACACAAAACGTAAACTTCACACTTGTATAGTGCACTACTCACCCATTAGGGTTTCAAGGCACTGTACACATGCTGCTGTGGAACCCCTCCTGGCTTTTCCCTGTGAGGCACTTACTTCTGGGCAACCCCCAGTGTGAAGCCTGGCATCCAAGTGCTGTCAGGGCCATTGTGGAAATTAAGCAAGCTATTGCCCAGCGTGGGACCCATTAATTAGATTAGGCAACAAGGCGAGAATGATCTGGTCCAAGGGAATTGAACCCAAGACCCACCAAGGCAGGAATTGAACCCTGGTCCCGGGCCAGATCTGTGCATCAAAGGTCTGCTGCTCTAACCATTGTGCCACACTTCTCCACAAGATCCATTCGCACATACAACAAGTACAACACAGGTAGCAGCATTGCAAACTCTGAGGGGAAGATTTAAGAGCCCCTAGCGCCACTGGAGCGTCACCTTTTATTACGCTCTGGTGGCGCTATCTACTGCTCCATATTTACAAGGAGGTGTAACACCCCTTTTTGTGGCATTACGCCTCCTTGTAAATATGGGTCCCTCCAACCCAGTTTTCTGCATCAGAGTGACTTGCAATGGGTGTTGCAATGGGCGTTCCATCGCAACACCCATTGCTTTTGACGCTGCCCCAGATTTACAAGTAATCGTAAGTGTGTGGCAGCGCCAAATACTGTGGCAAAACGAGTAGGAATGCATTTATTCCTCCTCGTGTCTTGCTTTTTATGTGTGTGCTGCATTCTGCAGCACACATAGACAAAGCAAATTTCCATGGATAATTGTTTATGTGTAAGAAGGTGCCCCTTCCTGCACATAATAATTCCAAAATGACGCTTTGGTACTTCTATGTGTGCTGGATTTTGCAGCACACATAGAAGTGCCAAACCGCCAATATAGATTGTTTATGTGCAGGAAGGGGCACCTTTCTGCACATAAACAATCTATCTCCTCAACGCAGACACCCTTGCACTATGGTGCAAGGATGCCTGCGTTGGTGCAGGCAGCCTAATTCAGCACCGGCGCAGGGAGATATGCAGGGGTGCGCCAGGGTTCCTGTAAATACAGTGCATCCCTGCGTTTCAAAAGTGGTGCCGCACCACTTTGGCATAATTCAAGGCCTAAGTACACACAAAACAGGTACAGCACAGGCAGGTATGCAAGATGTTTGGGAAGGTGTAGGAGAAAATGTGGCCTTGTGGATGACGTTGTCGCCCTTGGAACCTGGGGCCTCAGGTTCGAAATCAAACCATGGCATTTGACTGAACATTGTCTGCTTCTGGGCAAATATCTAAATCAGGCCAAACATCTCCTTGTGCCTAAAAATGTAAAATCTAATGTGTGTAAAATGTATTTGTGTACTCGCCACTTGCTGTACAGTAGATGGTCTCCCAACCACGCACGTAATGTTCAGTACTCCGTTACTTCCTAGCTAGGTTGGTGCTATGCAAATAAGAATCCATACGCATACTCCCTCACACAAAAGATTTAGCATCAGCAGTGACATTTGCTTTCGACAGCAGGCACGCACGCAAGATCAGCGACCTCCACGACAGCTTCGGACACCAGACCCAACCATACACCACTGAACCCGCTTCCCCGGACATCACCCTCAACAACTGGACCCACATCAACACGGAAGAAACCAAATCCATCATGAACTCTATCCACTCCGGCGCCCCTTCGGACCCCTGCCCGCACTTCATCTTTAACAAAGCCGACGACATCATCGCCCCGCACCTCCAGACCGTCATCAACTCTTCTTTTTCTTCTGCTACCTTCCCCGAATGCTGGAAGCACGCTGAAGTCAACGCCCTACTAAAGAAACCTACGGCTGACCCAAGCGACCTGAAAAACTTCCGCCCCATCTCTCTTCTACCTTTCCCAGCCAAGGTAATAGAAAAGACCGTCAACAAACAGCTGACCACCTTCCTGGAAGACAACAACCTGCTCGACCCTTCACAAACCGGATTCCGAACCAACCACAGCACGGAAACCGCCCTCATCTCAGTCACAGACGACATCAGAACCCTGATGGACAACGGTGAAACAGTCGCCCTCATTCTCCTCGACCTCTCGGCTGCCTTTGACACCGTCTGTCACCGCACCCTAATCACCCGCCTACGCTCCACCGGGATCCAAGGCCAGGCCCTGGACTGGATCGCCTCCTTCCTCGCTAACCGCTCCCAAAGAGTTTACCTCCCTCCGTTTCGCTCAGAACCCACCAAGATCATCTGCGGCGTACCTCAAGGCTCATCGCTCAGCCCGACACTCTTCAATGTCTACATGAGCCCCCTCGCCGACATCGTACGCAAGCACGACATCATCATCACCTCCTACGCCGACGACACCCAACTTGTACTCTCCCTCACCAAGGACCCCGCCAGCGCCAAGACCAACCTACAAGAGGGTATGAAGGACGTCGCAGATTGGATGAGGCTCAGCCGCCTAAAGCTGAACTCTGAAAAAACGGAAGTCCTCATCCTCGGCAACACCCCGTCCGCCTGGGACGACTCCTGGTGGCCCACGGCCCTCGGCACCGCACCGACCCCCGCAGACCACGCCCGCAACCTCGGCTTCATCTTGGACCCTCTTCTCACCATGACCAAGCAAGTCAACGCCGTGTCCTCCGCCTGCTTCCTCACTCTCCGCATGCTCCGCAAGATCTTCCGCTGGATCCCCGCCGACACCAGAAAAACCGTGACCCACGCCCTTGTCACGAGTCGCCTGGACTACGGCAACACCCTCTACGCCGGGACCACCGCCAAACTCCAAAACCGCCTGCAACGCATCCAAAACGCCTCGGCCCGCCTCATCCTCGACGTACCCCGCAACAGCCACATCTCCGCACACCTGAGACACCTGCATTGGCTCCCAGTCAGCAAAAGGATCACCTTCCGTCTTCTCACCCACGCACACAAAGCCCTCCACAACAAGGGACCGGAATACCTCAACAGACGCCTCAGCTTCTACGTCCCCACCCGCCCCCTCCGCTCCGCTGGCCTCGCACTTGCTGCCGTCCCTCGCACCCGCCGCTCCACGGCGGGTGGGAGATCTTTCTCCTTCCTGGCGGCCAAGACCTGGAACTCCCTCCCCACCAGCCTCAGGACCACCCAGGACCACTCCGCTTTCCGGAGACTCCTAAAGACTTGGCTGTTCGAGCAGCGATAACCCCCCCTTTCCCCCCTAGCGCCTTGAGACCCGCACGGGTGAGTAGCGCGCTTTACAAATGCTAATGATTTGATTTGATTTGATGGATGTGTTCTGTGAGTTACCTACACACAGAAAACAGAAAAGAAGTAGCTGTGGAAACAAACTTCGGACAAAACGTATTCGGCAGGATATGTAGCAGTGCCTTCCTGGCCCACAAACAGGTACAGTATGGAAAAGAGCTGTGCCCGCCTCCCTCTCAAACAGAGCATGAAAAAGCTGCAGTATAATTCCCCCACACAAAACAGGAAGTACACTGACATATGCTGCAGAAAACAGCCAATCACGTCTCCCTGAAAGAGAACATTCCCTACGCTAATTAGCAAATTGAACAGCATCTTTAAGCAGACTAATATATTACATGAAATGACACGAAACGGGCTATGACCAGAGGTGACGATTGTGTGGCACGTGACCCTGGTGACATCATGAGGTACAAATAATATAACACAAAATAGCTTCTTGATGACTCACAAGCTTTACCTTCCTAACAGTGTATATTTCTTTTTCCAGCAGCAGTTGTCAGAAGTCTGCTCCAAAACACCGTGTGGTCATCTGTTGTTGGTTATTAATGCCCTGCTCACAAGGCTGGCATTTATCGGGTTTAATGGATAGCTTCCCCAAAAGCAGAATTAAGTTAATCTATGGTCAGTAGCATTGCAAAAAATAAATCATTAACTTTATGAAGTATGTGGTTATCCAGATGCTGTGTACAGATAGGTGGTGCAGACACAAGTTCTGCACCAACACGCACAACAATTCTAACCCTCTCTGGCACTCCAGAAAACATTCTCTCCACCTCAGTCATGACCAGCAGTGCTCCCTGGCACTCAGGTATTAGGATCCAACACATAGCTCTGCCAAAGCACTTCACCCCTAACCAGAAAGGAGCTGAAAACACATTTGCTTTTCCAATACTAAATTCCCACACATATCTCTGCTAGACAGGTAACTAGAGCCATAACCTGCAATAAACCTGATATGCAGTGCTCAGCTCCACAAATAACAAATAGAATGCACCTCTTTCCTGCACCTCGTGCTTGGCCTGCACATGCTGCTGTTCCATAACTGGATGGAGCTCCAGACCCAGGTCTGACAAAGCACTCCAGAGATGAGCTTGGTAGATAGCCCTGAAAGACCACCTCAATCTAACCTGCATCATCCTAATATTGTGAAACTGCGATCAACACACAGTTTTGCCAATATGCAGTATGTCTTTCAAACGTGAACAGCTGTTTACCTTGCTAGTAACAACACCACCAATTATTTCACCAGGGCACCCCAATCAACAATATTTACAAGTTTTTCCAGCTCTGAGACTCACACATAGTCACAAGAGGCATCAGTTATGACTAGTCTCTCACAGCAGAAAGTGTTATCACAACTCTTTTTTTCGCGATCTCCCCAAAGGACGTTTGTGTAAAATGCCAATAAAGCAACAATCAAATAGGAAAAAAAGTAATTGTCTCCTTGGTTTTTGGGAACAAAACCCATTGTAGTTTGCAGAATTTTCCCACTGTGCTGCCAGAAAACAAGATTCGACACCGAAACTCATTACATACGTTTGTTCTTTCCTTCAAAAATGCTTCTTTTTGCCCGCTGATCTAAATCTATTTTTATCCAAGCTCAAGCATTGAGCTGGACATCCCTGCACTTCCTGTTTCACACCAGGGGTGAGGAAAATATGCCTAATCTACACTTTTCATTATGGGCATTTCAGTGATCCAGCCTTGCACTTTCCATTCTGGTGACGGTGCAACATCTGTGACAAGTAGCTGTTGTTAGTAACTCCCACACAGAATTTGAATTGCAGCCATAACCACTTCACAAGAGAAGATGCATTGGTAGAAAAAACCCTTGGCATAAAGGCTGTTTGAACCGAAAGTGTTAATTAAACAAGCGCTGACTGTGGCTGGGGCACTCCATTGCTCACAATGTAAATCTCCCCCACTAACGTGACAGGAGGGTTGGATTCTATTAAAGACACGAAGGCAAAGATCATGGCTTGACTTCTTTACATATAGCTATTATAGCAGCAAAATGAACCATATAACATGGAAGAAAAATTATAAGCAAAAGTATGAAGGAGATCAGCTGTCTAGATCAGCTGTTACCTCATGTGTGATCCACCAATCAGTGAACAGTCTCTGGTATAATTATCCCTGCTAGCAGCAACAGTTCTCTTTGCCTTAATAGCAGATAAATCTAAACAGTCCATTTTTGACATGTCTTGACTTGTAACATAAACGAGAAAACCTGAAACATTCTAATGTAGAAGATATCCATCCGAGAAGACCATCATTCATGACAATGTGGGATCCGCCAACTGCATTCATGCTGGAAGATAAAAGTATTGTTAACTATTCGGGAGGATCTGATGGGATAATCTTCACCTCCGTGTCTTTAATAGAATCCAAACCTCGTGTCAAGTTAGTATGGGAGATTTACATTCTGTTACAAGATTGAAGTCTCGATTATGACAATTTTAAAACTGTGCATTAACATTAGAAGAAACATGATCAATTGGTTTAAAATAGAAGGTTCGGAAAGTGGACTCTCTCGACCAGTCTGCTCCTTTAAGGATATCTTCCAGACGACCTGCTGAAATAAAGGCTTTGGAGGCCACAGCTCCTCTGACTGAATGGGTGCCAAACAAGGTAATGTCAGTGCCAGCCTCTGCCATGATCCATCTAACCCACCTGATGTAGAAGGAGCCACAGGGGCATACTCTTTCTTGAAAGATATCAGCAGTTCGGATACTGCTGATGGCGAAAAGCAGGAGTTTAGGATTCATAACAACGAAGGCAAGAGACCACACACAACTTCTTACATTCATGGAAAGCAGGGTAAAAAACTGAGGATGAATTTGTCTTGTACATCTAGTAAGGTCAAATGTTACCCGTTGTGGAAAAAATGATTTATTAGCAACATCAAGTGCTTTAACATCAGAAATTCTTCTGAAAGATAACAAAAACAAGAGCATTGTTAATTTTGTAGACAGTTGTCTCAAAGAAAGGAATTCATTTTGGGGCCAAGAAAGAAAAATATTAAATACCATCTTTATATCCCAAAGAGATTAATATTTTGTTTTTGGGGGAATTTTGAGTCTGATTGATTTTAGAGTTCTACATACTAAAAAATGTTTACCTATTGGTTCTCCCTTCGCGAGGACATGTCCTGCAGAAATAGCTTAGTGGTAAGAATTGATTGTTCTTTAGGCATTCACAACTACAAAAAGGGTAACAAGGACTACAGGAGATGCAGATATGGGATTCATCTCTTTCTCCACACCAGCTAACTCAGGAAGCTCAGGCGTATTTATAACCTGATTGAGTGGAAGGCGGCCAGGAATTTTTGATAACTGACAATGCATCTGACAACTGAAATCTTCCAGGTCATCAGATGCAATTGTCCTCTGTTGATCAAATTGGGAGGATGACCTTGAGGATTCAAGAGTAACTTGGGAAACGTGGGAATTGTTCTTAAAAAAAGTCCACAGAGAGTTCTAGAAGTTGAGGTACCCACACTTGCGCAGGTCAGAAGAGAGTTACTATCATAATTGTGGCTCAGTCCCTTCTGACATGAAGGAGTGTTCGAACAATCATTGAAAAAGGAGGGAAGGCGTATGCTTGGAGAGAGTGCCAGGGTTGAGGAAAAGTGTCCACTGTTTCTCCCACCGAATCTGGTCTCCAGCTGAAGAGTCGAGGAACCTTGTGGTTGAGGCGTGATGCAAATATATCTACTTGTAGGGGGCCCCAAAGATGGAGAATCCTGTGGAAAACCTGGGGATAAAGGGACCAAACACTGTTGTCTACTAGGAATCTGGAACCCCAATCCGCCACTGAATTGGAAAGTCCTGGAATGTATCCTGCCTTGAGTGAAATTCCTTTTTCTAGGCAATAGTGCCAAAGTCTTTGGCAGATCTGCCAGACCTTTCGACTTTACTTTACCCAGTTTGTTTATGTATGTACTGCGGAGACATTGTCCATTCACAGAAGAATGCAACAATTTACTGTTTACGGAGCTAGGCTTTTTACAGCAAAGGAACCTGCATGGAGCTGTAAGCAGTTTATATGATATTACATTTCTTCTGGATACCATTTTCCTCCTGTTACAACATTTACGCATTATTCTCACTAACCTGATCTGCTGGCGTCGGATTCTAATGTGATATCTGGGGCCTGGCCAAAAATGGATCTTCCATTCCAGGCCTACTTTTGGGAGAGCCACCACTCCAACTCCTCCTGTGCCTCTGCAGAAAGGGAATCTAACACTGAGCCACTGCTAACCAATGCTAAAGTGCATATGCTCTCTCCGTTAAGCATGGTAACATTGGTTCATCCCCCATTTGGCATATTTGGTTTACTTATAAGTCCCTAGTAAAGAGCACTACATGTGCCCAGGGCCTGTAAATTAAATGCTACTAGTGAGCCTGCAACACTGATTCTGCCACCTACATAAGTAGCCCCTTAACCATGTCTGAAGCCTGCCATTGCAAGGCCTATGTGTGCAGTTTCACTGCCACTTGGACTTGGCATTTAAAAGTACAAACAACAAGTGATGGACGGAATGCTGAACATTGTCAAACACTCACCCCCAGTCACAGATCTGGGTTTAATCCATCGTTCTTTTGCTCACCATGCCACCCCAGTTTGGACCCAGCCATATGCAAATCAGTCTCGACCCTGTTCCTCATGGGAACAGTCCAGCCCGAACTGCCAAGCCAGGTCCTCACTGGACTGGAAACAAGCATCCTGCGACCGGTTTCGGGGTTTTACCCCTCATCAGCCAGGCTAGCTTGAATCCAGTGGCATGGGAAGCACGGGACCCATGTCTGGGCATACCCTTCCCACTTAGAGCGACAAAGCAAAAACAACAAGTGATGGACGGAATGCTGAACATTGTCAAACACTCACCCCCAGTCACAGATCTGGGTTTAATCCATCGTTCTTTTGCTCACCATGCCACCCCAGTTTGGACCCAGCCATATGCAAATCAGTCTCAACCCTGTTCCTCATGGGAACAGTCCAGCCCGAACTGCCAAGCCAGGTCCTCACTGGACCGGAAACAAGCATCCTGGGACTGGTTTCGGGGTTTCACCCCTCATCAGCCAGGCTAGCTTGAATCCAGTGGCATGGGAAGCACGGACCCACGTCTGGGCATACCCTTCCCACTTAGAGCGACAAAGCAAAAACAACAAGTGATGGACGGAATGCTGAACATTGTCAAACACTCACCCCCAGTCACAGATCTGGGTTTAATCCATCGTTCTTTTGCTCACCATGCCACCCCAGTTTGGACCCAGCCATATGCAAATCAGTCTCGACCCTGTTCCTCATGGGAACAGTCCAGCCCGAACTGCCAAGCCAGGTCTTCACTGGACCGGAAACAAGCATCCTGGGACCGGTTTCGGGGTTTCACCCCTCATCAGCCAGGCTAGCTTGAATCCAGTGGCATGGGAAGCACTGGACCCACGTCTGGGCATACCCTTCCCACTTAGAGCGACAAAGCAAAAACAACAAGTGATGGACGGAATGCCGAACATTGTCAAACACTCACCCCCAGTCACAGATCTGGGTTTAATCCATCGTTCTTTTGCTCACCATGCCACCCCAGTTTGGACCCAGCCATATACAAATCAGTCTCGACCCTGTTCCTCATGGGAACAGTCCTGCCCGAACTGCCAAGCCAGGTCCTCACTAGACCGGAAACAAGCATCCTGGGACCAGTTTCGGGGTTTCACCCCTTATCAGCCAGGCTAGCTTGAATCCAGTGGCATGGGAAGCACGGGACCCACGTCTGGGCATACCCTTCTAACTTAGAGCGACAAAGCAAAAACAACAAGTGATGGACGGAATGCTGAACATTGTCAAACACTCACCCCCAGTCACAGATCTGGGTTTAATCCATCGTTCTTTTGCTCACCATGCCACCCCAGTTTGGACCCAGCCATATGCAAATCAGTCTCGACCCTGTTCCTCATGGGAACAGTCCAGCCCGAACTGCCAAGCCAGGTCCTCACTAGACCGGAAACAAGCATCCTGGGACCGGTTTCGGGGTTTCACCCCTTGAGATACTGGGTTTTTCAGAACCGGTACTGATCCGGTAACCCAGCGGTGCCAGGGTACACCCAAAGACCTCGGGTACTTTCCTGATTCAGACCACAGAAACTCAGAGTCTTCTAGGTGAAGTCAAAGATCGAATTTATTGGCTGCAGCCAAGTAACAAGCGTCCTAGAAGTACAACAGCACGGTTTGTATGTTCTCAGGAGACTGTGTTTCAATGCAAAGTCAGGTTTCCTTATATACAGTTTTTTAAGCTTCAGGCAAACATTCTTGACATTTTGGTTGGTCATTCACATGTTTTCACTACAAAGGAAAAAACAGTGTCATGATGAAATCTCATATTTCATGTCATCCAACCCATAATAAATTACCCGGCAAGGCCTAGTATTTTACATCAGATAAGTGTGGACCCCCAATAAAAACGGGCACCTCCCCCTCGTAAAGTAAGAAGAAGAAAAGAGCAGGTGCAGGTGTGAGCAAGATTAGGCAGGGTGTGTGAGCGATAATAAGGGTTTTATGGCATGGTGTGCCTTGATGCTATCTGATTCGGCCACTGGGAGAGGGACTGACCAAACAGGTTTGGCCTGAGGCAATGGTTCCAGCTTGCCCAGGTCAGAGAAAACTCAATCAAGGTGTACGTGTCCTTGGAATCAAATCTGACTGTATTATAAGCCTATGTGAGGGCAACTTTTAAAAATGGCTGCTGTGTATAAAATGGGAGCCACGAGTGCAGGACGAAAATGGTGATTTCGAGGTGAAAACGCTGCTGGAATTGAGCGAAAATGCTCATGCTTAGTGTACTAGTCATTATCGGTCTTTTGATACTAAAATCGTACTGCTGTGGCAAAGTAAATTACATGGGTCCAGAATTTTTAGAACCACAAACCCTCCTTTTGCCCTTACATAGGCAATAAACCTATTCACATGCTAATCTGAGTCCAGGTCTATGTTTATAAGGCCATTGAGATGTTGCTGGAGCAAAATTCTAGTACTTGGTAACTCTCTCTGGACAGGTCTCCTCGAACATGAAGTAGCACAAAAGGCCACATATGGCAGGACAAAAATAAGGAATACCTCTATCTGCAGTAGGTGGCATAAGATCACACACCCAACAATTAGTGATGTTCACTACTAACTAGTGTTGATGCAGAAGCTGTACAAAAGAATTGCTTACGAATTCTGATCTTCTAACCTGCTCATGTTCAGGAAAAGGGTGAAAAGAGTGCAAAGAAACAATAGTAGGAAAAGACATATGTTGGGAAGTGGGTGCAGAAGTCAATTGAGTAGAGAAAAACAATCCCACCCATAAATGACAACGTCATGTTTAAAAGACACTAGAAAACACGTTATTAAGAACATATAGACAACGGGAGAAAGTAGTGACCACTATTACAAATGAAATAATAATTTTTCACAACCCTAACCAAAAAGCAAATCCTAAAATTATCTAGTAACATTTTTAGGGCTCCTCTGCATTTCAGTAATTTTTGTATGTTCAGGTGGAACAGTGGTGACTCTCATCAATGCTCTAAGGTGAAAAGGGGGTACTCTTTCCACAGAAAATGGACTTTATTCTGCTTTTACTAAACAGAATAGTACTTTAAAACAATGCCAGAAAAACAATCAGTCTCCTAACACCTAGTCTATACAATCACACGGAAACCTCTTGTGAAACCAACTATGCCCAGAGTCCGTTCAAAAAGCCTCTCTGGCAGGCTTCTATTGTCCATCAAATTTTCTTTTGTTGTTTTCTTTCGCATGGGCCTCTCAATTCAGGCTTCTTCGTGAGAAAAGTACTGCTTAGTTGGAGTGCCCTCCTGGCAAACACCCACAGCTCACTCGAAAGTCTCAATGTCTTAAAGCAATGCACCAGTGTCTCTCCTCTGTGGCAGACACTACAAACAATGTGCTCTTCATTGATCAAGGGCACAAATCATCTCGTGCAGACCCAAGCACCATTAATTGGGAAATAGCTCAAGCTCAGCAGCACTTTCAGACTCCAACACTCATTATTTAGTGTCAGAGGACACTCAAGCTGCACTTTCATGGGCACCACAATATAGTGCCTTTTTCCAAACTTGAAATCTCCGGTGCACTGCCCTTCTTCCATTGGAGCAAAGAAAAGAGGGTGTGTGGCCAAAACTCAGGCCAAGGGGCTCAAGGGATTGCACACTGTCAGAGGTTACCAGCACATGACAGGTAGAGAAATGAAACCTCAAAACAGCTCTGCTATCAACAACAGGAATCCTTCTCTTTAGCTCTTTTACACTGAAACTTTGGTTTTGTGATGTCCAACGCCGTCTGATGGAGCAAGTACGATACCATGCGCTGGCGATCGCTGTCCAGCTTTGCTACTTTCTGGGTGCTGAGACTGTAGGGCCAAGACATCCGTCTTTCATCTGTAGCTGTTACTGATGGGAATTAGGCTTAAATCAATGTCCTGCAGGTTATTAAGACTTGATACCCGCAGAATCTAGTGACGTAGGAAATGTGCCACAGTTGTTAGTTTCCTTCAATTTAGTAAAAAAAACAGTTCATGGTTTTTAACAAGGGGACTGCAAGCAGGTGGTCTGCAATCTTCAAAGGAGTAGCCATACACCATGGGCATAAAATACAAAGACAAAGGCAGAAGGGCAAAACAGGGTCTCTAGCATCTTTAATTGGGTTCTCTCCATTATTCTCTGCCATCTGTAGCTACATGAGAATTCTATCTGAATGGATTTCCTCACACAGTGGCATTGTCTAATGGGGTAAACACATATTTTCCTCAATGATTAAGTCTAGGTGTACCTCCTTACCTTAGAACATCTCAATAGAGAAATCACATGATACCGATTATCAGGGACATGTAGAAACCTTCCTTTAAAAACTGTGCATTAGATGCACTATGCAATACACAGGCTAATAGTCAAATGTGCAAACAAAAAGACAAGAACTAGAGGGTCCTGATATTTGCATGATTAGGACACATCTGATCCCACCAAAAATTAAAGTAGCAGGAACAGAAGGGAACCGAAAACCAAATTAAAATAGACATTGAAAATTCGTCATGTTCAAAAAGTTAAACATAAGATATCTCCTATTGAAATGAAAAACTTGTCTTACTATAATATTGAGTCAGTTAACCAGTCTATCGCTACCCTGACAGTCAGGCTGGAAAACATTGAAGCAGGCCTAAGGCAAATTCTTAAAAAAACAGTCTGGTCATACCAAAGGGAATTATACATAACATGGGGGTCCCTGGTACATCACTGCAGTCTGGAAATGTGAACCTGAACAATACATCAATAATAATAAAAGGGCTGACTGGTGAAAGGAATTTGAAAAAGAGAAATGGGACTAGGACATAGCTAAAATCTCAATAACTAAGCATGATGCGACAATCGTCAGGGGAAGTAACAAAAGAAAAAATCTATAGGAAGAACAAAAAAAATTATTTGGGTGATAGTCAGGCATGTGACACAACACCGAGAGTACGGGTGATACACAAAGGCCAAAGTTACACACATTTTAACTCTACCGTTGGCGACTACACCATATACGGTACTCCTAGCTAATGTTTCAGTTCCTTCTTCAGGAAAAAATTAAAACCTGGTTTTCTTTTAAGGAACGAAAGCCATATGCTACTTAGGAAACAGAACATCAGTAACTAATGTAATATAGAAATTAGGCCACCTTGAGTCACAGATCTATAATTTCATCCTTAGGTCCAATCAAGGCTACATAAATGTAGGGCTGCCTGTTCCTTTAAGGGAAGGGGCAGTAACGTGACTAACTGCAGGTGACACACTTTGATCCTGTATATCTTTTTATTTTCCTTCAATACCATTATAGCCAAATAGACATGCACTGGTGAAGTGTTGTCTCTTATGTTCACAGCATGAAATATCATTATCTGGCGAATTTAGTAACCAGAACAAGTTCAACCAACTGTTGCGTAGTGATGGGCATCGTCATGACCATCCCCTCACAACACAGGGGAGCTTGTAATAGTATCAAAAGCAGCAACAAACATGCAAAAAACAAATAAAAACTAATAAAAACGCACAAAACGTCAAGCCATCAGATATACTTGCTGTGTATCAAGCACAAAAAGCATAGACAAAACAATAGCATGTGTGAATAAGCGGTGACACACAACACCATGTCATGTACTTTATGCACTGTAAACCTGCAGCCCAAAACCCAATATTTGGGCCTGTTTAATTTGTCAGGTTTAAAATCCTTACCCTCCTTTTGACAGTAGATCACCAGGCAATGGAAATCTGCTGTCAAATATAACTTTACTGTTTCTCTTCTAACATACAGGACCAGCAAGAACAATTCATGATAGGACCAAATACATGAAAATAAATTTCCATTACTTAACTGTTACCCTCTTGTCAGTTACTTCGCAACATCAAGCCACCTTAGTTTTACCTTTCTAAAAGTAAAAATTGTTACACTGACACTCCATATTAATTTGGCACCTACAATTTCCACTGTGAAAAATAAGTCTTAATTGGCAAATCGTTCTCATTAAGGCATGTAGCCTTCAAAATTTTAGAAAAGGGCTGCATCTTATTTTCTGTCTAAGACTTAATGCAACACTTCGTTTTCTGTCAAATAAAAGCAACTAGCAGGCATCATTTTATTTTTTTAGAGCGGAGACACAAATGTATCAGTTCTGCAGAGCATTTAACATGATGTTGGGACTTTCGAAGAAACCCCTTTTTTTTATATTTTCCCTTTGGAATTAAGTTCTTTAATTGTATTGATGTTCTTCTGGAGAAACCAGAAATCCCACTTTTAGAGGCCCGTAGGGTCATTCTGCATTTCACAGAGACAAGGCCCTAATTTAAAAGGTCACAAGTGTCAAAATGACAGCCTCCTCCATTGTTTATGGGAAAACTAAAGATAGCATCTCAGCAGCGTGAGATGAGCCAGCCTCTGTAGCTCTCCTAGCTTCTGCCACTCTGAATCTGTCAAAGACAGTAGGCCTTCCTATTTTCCTTCTAACCTGCAATAATTCACTCTATTTAAAAAAAAAAAAAATTCCTTTTTAGGCGCTAAAAAAATTTATCTCTATTTCCAGATTATTAAACTACATTTACTGTGAATAATTCACAAACCTTAATAACACACATACCAGTTGTTAGAATAAATGCTTGTTGCAATCCCATGCAATGGTACATATTTCATCAACCTCGAATGAATGAACGTCTCAGTAGGCCCAGCTGAAGTTAGAACCTTCAACCTTGATATTAAAACAAGCCTTTGTACTGGCACATTGACTCATTGAATCATAAGAAGGCACAACCTGCAAATATATATCAAACCTAAATGTATGCATTTACTGAAGCCTGAGACACTTTAAAAAGTACTCTGAATGAAAGAAAATGCAGTTTGCTTTTGCCCAAAATCGACTTTGATATTTTAGGCATTAAAAAATCAATATCCTACAATTTTCTTGCATAATATGCATTACCGGAATGTCTATTACACAATCCATGAGTCAGCCATTGAAAATATTAACTTATACTTTATAGAAATGAGCTTGTTTGCTCCTGCGCCAAGGGAAAATTGCACATACAAATGTCATTTTAGCGGTGCAACATAACTTAAATTAAATTTTAATGTTAGGAGGTCATAGTATAGGTATTAAGCTTTATAAATATTAAAAAACGATTTTCAAAGGCACTTATTTTTTAAATAATTTTTCCATAATTAATAATTTTCTTTACAAAATAAAATAAAAACCCAATTATTCTTTTTTTTGTGATAATTCCACATATATAAGCAAGCTGCATCCCTTGCCTATTATTTGGGATACATTAACTCACAAGCCTAAGCGCATAAGCCTAACTTGAAATGCGTCACATTTTTGCGCCACTTTCATTTAAAAGGAAGGTTATGCAAAATTCCACCCATGTTTAACTGGGAAAGTGCTGGCTGAATTGAACATTCCTATCAAATATACTGCAGCTGAAAAGTTTGCCTGTGAACATCTAATACAATGCATCTAAGAAAAATGCTGAAAATGTATTTTTTTTTTTTTTGCAAAAATAGATAATTTCGTTTTTTTGGGGCCCTATTTATATCTATTGAATGTGTTTTCTAATTTATTAAGCATTTAACGGCAGTTTTGTATATGTGCACAATTGCTCATTCTATAAATTAAAGAGCAACATATAGCTATGTTAGCACATCACATGGTTAATTTCTGGATTTTTTCTAAGTTTCTACTTAATATTAATTAACCAACATTTTACTTAACAAACTGTAAACATCAAGAAGACCCACAAACACACATTCAGCTCATTTCAGATATAAACAGAAAACACTCAGTACACACAATACAGCGCGCTTTAGCCATTTTTCATAAATAGCGCCGTCGCAATTTACTTACAGAACCATTTGCAGATCCTAGTTGTAAGTCATATTTACAAGAAAAAAAGAAAACTTTTCTCAATTATTTCCAAGAATAGCGGACCCATACTTTATTAAACGTGATGGGGCCTACTCCGTGCTTCACATATAGTTCATAGGTTGGAGTTCGAATTGGAGGAACCGGACATGAGTCCTCCAACCGGGAGTCCCTTTTACAACCAAGACAAAACAAATTTCCAAGTCTGCTAAGAATAGGCATCTTCGCTCACTAGTCTAGCTTCAAACTTCAAAGGATTATTATCGTTTACGATAGTCTAGTGAATACACGAGTCCTTCGGCTTTGGTACTTGCAAGTTCCAAATCAAAGTGATCCCAAAGGGATACCAAACCAAATGTCCAACTAAGGACCGAACCAAGTGTCCAACTAAGGACAGGGAGACGCTCCACTTATACTTAACTGAAAATATCGATGATGTCACCAGAAGACTCGTCTTATCGTTTCGCTCTACCAAACATCAAGGGTCCAAATCAGGGCGATAGCCAGGGCAGCAGTCCTTCGTAGCCGTCGGGAAGCGGGGAACCTCGCAGCAAAGACTTTCGGACCACGTCGACATGCAGGGGTCAATGAAGTGGCGGCCTTCCTCCAGAATTTTCACACAAAGCTCCCCACGGACCTCAGGCTTGGACCGGTACCGCTGGTATCGCCCCACGTTGGGCGCCAACTGAGGTACTGGGTTTTTCAGAACCGGTACTGATCCGGTAACCCAGCGGTGCCAGGGTACACCCAAAGACCTCGGGTACTTTCCTGATTCAGACCACAGAAACTCAGAGTCTTCTAGGTGAAGTCAAAGATCGAATTTATTGGCTGCAGCCAAGTAACAAGCGTCCTAGAAGTACAACAGCACGGTTTGTATGTTCTCAGGAGACTGTGTTTCAATGCAAAGTCAGGTTTCCTTATATACAGTTTTTTAAGCTTCAGGCAAACATTCTTGACATTTTGGTTGGTCATTCACATGTTTTCACTACAAAGGAAAAAACAGTGTCATGATGAAACCTCATATTTCATGTCATCCAACCCATAATAAATTACCCGGCAAGGCCTAGTATTTTACATCAGATAAGTGTGGACCCCCAATAAAAACGGGCACCTCCCCCTCGTAAAGTAAGAAGAAGAAAAGAGCAGGTGCAGGTGTGAACAAGTTTAGGCAGGGTGTGTGAGCGATAATAAGGGTTTTATGGCATGGTGTGCCTTGATGCTATCTGATTCGGCCACTGGGAGAGGGACTGACCAAACAGGTTTGGCCTGAGGCAATGGTTCCAGCTTGCCCAGGTCAGAGAAAACTCAATCAAGGTGTACGTGTCCTTGGAATCAAATCTGACTGTATTATAAGCCTATGTGAGGGCAACTTTTAAAAATGGGTGCCGTGTATAAAATGGGAGCCACGAGTGCAGGACGAAAATGGCGATTTCGAGGTGAAAACGCTGCTGGAATTGAGCGAAAATGCCCATGCTTAGTGCACTAGTCATTATCGGTTTTTTTATACTAAAATCGTACTGCTGTGGCAAAGTAAATTACATGGGTCCAGAATTTTTAGAACCACACCCTCATCAGCCAGGCTAGCTTGAATCCAGTGGCATGGGAAGCACGGGACCCACGTCTGGGCATACCCTTCCCACTTAGAGCGACAAAGCAAAAACAACAAGTGATGGACGGAATGCTGAACATTCTCAAACACTCACCCCCAGTCACAGATCTGGGTTTAATCCATCGTTTTTTTGCTCCCCATGCCACCCCAGTTTGGACCCAGCCATATGCAAATCAGTCTCAACCCTGTTCCTCACGGGAACAGTCCAGCCCGAACTGCCAAGCCAGGTCCTCACCGTACCAGAAACAAGCATCCTGGAACCAGTTTCGGGGTTTCACCCCTCATCAGCCAGGCTAGCTTGAATCCAGTGGCATGGGAAGCATGGGACCCACGTCTGGGCATACCCTTCCCACTTAGAGCGACAAAGCAAAAACAACAAGTGATGGACGGAATGCTGAACATTGTCAAACACTCACCCCCAGTCACAGATCTGGGTTTAATCCATCGTTCTTTTCCTCACCATGCCACCCCAGTTTGGACCCAGCCATATGCAAATCAGTCTCGACCCTGTTCCTCATGGGAAAAGTCCAGCCCGAACTGCCAAGCCAGGTCCTCACTGGCTCGGAAACAAGCATCCTGGGACCGGTTTCGGGGTTTCACCCCTCATCAGCCAGGCTAGCTTGAATCCAGTGGCATGGGAAGCACGGGACCCACGTCTGGGCATACCCTTCCCACTTAGAGCGACAAAGCAAAAACAACAAGTGATGGACGGAATGCTGAACATTGTCAAACACTCACCCCCAGTCACAGATCTGGGTTTAATCCATCGTTCTTTTGCTCACCATGCTACCCCAGTTTGGACCCAGCCATATGCAAATCAGTCTCGACCCTGTTCCTCATGGGAACAGTCCAGCCCGAACTGCCAAGCCAGGTCCTCACTGGACCGGAAACAAGCATCCTGGGACCGGTTTCGGGGTTTCACCCCTCATCAGCCAGGCTAGCTTGAATCCAGTGGCATGGGAAGCACGGGACCCACGTCTGGGCATACCCTTCCCACTTAGAGCGACAAAGCAAAAACAGCAAGTGATGGACGGAATGCTGAACATTGTCAAACACTCACTCCCCAGTCACAGATCTGGGTTTAATCCATCGTTCTTTTGCTCACCATGCCACCCCAGTTTGGACCCAGCCATATGCAAATCAGTCTCGACCCTGTTCCTCATGGGAACAGTCCAGCCCGAACTGCCAAGCCAGGTCCTCACTGGACCGGAAACAAGCATCCTGGGACCGGTTTCGGGGTTTCACCCCTCATCAGCCAGGCTAGCTTGAATCCAGTGGCATGGGAAGCACGGGACCCACGTCTGGGCATACCCTTCCCACTTAGAGCGACAAAGCAAAAACAACAAGTGATGGACGGAATGCTGAACATTGTCAAACACTCACTCCCCAGTCACAGATCTGGGTTTAATCCATTGTTCTTTTGCTCACCATGCCACCCCAGTTTGGACCCAGCCATATGCAAATCAGTCTCGACCCTGTTCCTCATGGGAACAGTCCAGCCCGAACTGCCAAGCCAGGTCCTCACTGGACCGGAAACAAGCATCCTGGGACCGGTTTCGGGGTTTCACCCCTCATCAGCCAGGCTAGCTTGAATCCAGTGGCATGGGAAGCACGGGAACCATGTCTGGGCATACCCTTCCCACTTAGAGCGACAAAGCAAAAACAACAAGTGATGGACGGAATGCTGAACATTGTCAAACACTCACCCCCCAGTCACAGATCTGGGTTTAATCCATCGTTCTTTTGCTCACCATGCCACCCCAGTTTGGACCCAGCCATATGCAAATCAGTCTCGACCCTGTTCCTCATGGGAACAGTCCAGCCCGAACTGCCAAGCCAGGTCCTCACTGGACCGGAAACAAGCATCCTGGGACCGGTTTCAGGGTTTCACCCCTCATCAGCCAGGCTAGCTTGAATCCAGTGGCATGGGAAGCACGGGACCCACGTCTGGGCATACCCTTCCCACTTAGAGCGACAAAGCAAAAACAACAAGTGATGGACGGAATGCTGAACATTGTCAAACACTCACCCCCCAGTCACAGATCTGGGTTTAATCCATCGTTCTTTTGCTCACCATGCCACCCCAGTTTGGACCCAGCCATACGCAAATCAGTCTCGACCCTGTTCCTCATGGGAACATTCCAGCCCGAACTGCCAAGCCAGGTCCTCACTGGACCGGAAACAAGCATCCTGGGACCGGTTTCGGGGTTTCACCCCTCATCAGCCAGGCTAGCTTGAATCCAGTGGCATGGGAAGCACGGGACCCACGTCTGGGCATACCCTTCCCACTTAGAGCGACAAAGCAAAAACAACAAGTGATGGACGGAATGCTGAACATTGTCAAACACTCACCCCCCAGTCACAGATCTGGGTTTAATCCATCGTTCTTTTGCTCACCATGCCACCCCAGTTTGGACCCAGCCATACGCAAATCAGTCTTGACCCTGTTCCTCATGGGAACAGTCCAGCCCGAACTGCCAAGCCAGGTCCTCACTGGACCGGAAACAAGCATCCTGGGACCGGTTTCGGGGTTTCACCCCTCATCAGCCAGGCTAGCTTGAATCCAGTGGCATGGGAAGCACGGGACCCACGTCTGCGCGTATCCTTCCCACTTAGAGCGACAAAGCAAAAACAACAAGTGATGGACGGAATGCTGAACATTGTCAAACACTCACCCCCAGTCACAGATCTGGGTTTAATCCTTCGTTCTTTTGCTCACCATGCCACCCCAGTTTGGACCCAGCCACATGCAAATCAGTCTCAACCCTGTTCCTCATGGGTCCCGGGCTCACTGTGCCACTGGATTCAAGCTAGCCTGGCTGATGAGGGGTGAAACCCCGAAACCGGTCCCAGGATGCTTGTGTCCGGTCTGGACATACCCGGTCCATCCAGTTACGCTATCCCACAGCGTTGTGTTTTGCTTTGATTTAAAAGTACTTGCCAAGCCTTAAACTCCCCTTTTCTACATATAGGTCACCCTCTAAGGAAGGCCCTAGGTAACCCATAGGACAGGGTGCTATGTGGGTAAAAGGCAGGACATGTACATATTTTTTTTATGTCTCCTGGTAGTAAAAAAACTCCTAATTTCGTTTTCCACTATAGTGAGGCTTGCTCCTTTCATAGACTAGCATTAGGACTGCCCTCATATACTTTTTGAGTGGTAGAGTCTGATCTGAAAGGGGTAACCAGGTCATATTTAGTATGGCCAGAATGGTGATAGAAAATCATGCTTATTGGTGAGGTTGGATTTAATATTACTATTTTAGAAATTCCACTTTTAGAAAGTGTGCATTTCTCTGCACTTAAAGCCATCTGTGCCTTACAGCCTGTCTCCACTCAACGTCTGGTTTGTGCTGGTTGACAGCTACCTTATGCATTTTACCAAGACAACCACAAACACAGGACACTCGGTCACATCTGCATTCATCTGCATACTGAATGGGTCTTCTTGGGCTGGAAGGGTAGAGGGCCTGACACTTACATTTCAAAGGCCAGCAGCCTGCCCTCACACATTAGACTGATAACCCCCCACTGGGACCCTGGCAGACAGGACTGGGCTGAAAGGGGAACTTGTGCACTTCAAAACCACTCTTTCAAGTCTCCCCCACTTGAAATGCATTTTTGGGTATATAAACTGGGTCTCTGATCCCACCAACTCAGACACTTCTGGACCTACGCATGTACCCTATCAGAGGAGCTACCTAGCTGCCCAAAGGACTCATTTAGAGTGCTTTGCTGGAAAGGACTGCTGCCCTCTGACTTTGCTTGAAGAACTCTGCCTAACCCAAAAGTGCTCTCCAAGGGCTTGGATTGAGCTTGCCTCCTGTTTCTGAAGTCTCAGGGCCAACAAAGACTTCACCTATTCAAAAAACTCTCCTTGTGTGACGAATAGCAACGCAAAGCCTGCAGAAATGGATGCAAAGCCTGCATTGCGGCTAAGAAATTGCAGCACAGCCGACTGGAACAACGCAGCACCAATTTCCCGACTGGAAATTAAATGCAGCGCCTACCTTGTGACAGAAAATTTGACGCATCGCCTACAGGAACAACGCAGCGCCTGCTCCTTCTTCCAGCGCATCAAGGATCTTCGACGCATCGTCCCTGGGCTTCAAAATATCCCCGCATCACAGTGAGAAACCAAGACCGCATGCCGAAAAAGTATGCAAACCCCTTGCAGGGTGGAAAGAAACAATGCATCGTCTGTGCTGCGTCGGAAAATCGGACGCAACACCTTATTTTTCCACGCATCTTCTCCTCTGCTGTCTCTGTGCATTGTTATATTTATGCATCCCAGCTACTGTGTGTAACAAACATACAACTATTTATTTTTAAGGATTGAGACTCCTTTAACTCTTTTAAAAGTGATATTTCAACTTGTGTCTATTAGATCTTTGTCGTTTTTACATTATTTTTTTCAGATAAATATCTATTTTTGTAAACCTGTGTGGTGTATTTTTGTGTTGTTTTCACTGTTTTACTGTATGATGTATTGCACAAATACTTTACACATTGCCTTCCAAGTTAAGCCTGACTGCTCAGTGCCAAGCTACCAGAGGGTGGGCACAGTATAAATTTGGATTGGATTGTGATTTACAATTACTTGGATTGTACTCCCTTCTTGGACAAGTGTGTATACTTCTGCCAACTAGAGACCCTATTTCTAACAGTAACGAGAATGAAATGATGAATGGGAACGGACAGATAAGCATCCTTGAGGTCTATTTTGATCATCCAATCGGTCTACTGAAGGGAGTCTCTTAGACAAAGTATCCCTTCAATTTTGAAATGTCTGTACAAAACAAACCCGTTCAGGGACCTGAGGCTTATAATTTTTCTTCCATGTTATCTTATGTTTAACTTTGTTGCTCGAGCAATAGGTAAAGACGTCAAGCCATAATTGAGCATCCGGTCATGTAATAGAATTCCTTGCTGGCCCTGCGCTGCCCGCTGGGAGGAGAAGGTGGAGCAGCTGGAAAAGGCGGCTGTGGCGCAAACAGAGGCACCGCTGCGGAGGATGCGCTGACTGTGGCTGGGGCACTCCATTGCCCACAATTCCTTGCTGGCCCTGCACTGCCTGGCTAGAAGGGGAGGAACAACGCGAAGGGTGGGGGAAACGCAGCAAACAGGATGGGCATAACACCAAAAGGGTATAGACAACACAGAAGTAGTGAGGGGAAGCATCATAGAGGACACAGGGAGGTAAGCAACACAGAGTGTGTGGGGAAGGAAGCAACATGGTGACAAGACAATGTGGAGGTGGTGGAAGTAAACACACAAGAAAGAAAGCCACAAAGAGCTAAGGCGTACTGGACAGGCGCGATAAGGGTGAAGTTGTATATAAGTATAGGCATATGTAAGAGCGGTTTGAAGAACAAAGCTGTGCAAAGAACATTTTTATAATGTCATGATAAGAAATGCAGAGGGACAATTGAGAAAATACATACAGCAAGGAAACACATTCCCACTCAGGAAGTATTTTTAGAAAAAGATTAAGAATGTTCCAAAAAAGCATACACTTGTGGAAGGATAAATGGAGCCAATAAAAGTAATGGTAAACAGGCTATACTCCACAGCAGGGACAACAACTAGACGGATGGGTAAAACAAATAAAACCATCAAATCTAAAAAACAAAGAGTGATGAAACAATGGAAAGGAATGGGAAGAGATGCTTTCCAGGTCACTTAACATGTCCTCAATAACTCTTTGTGCCATCTGGCAGACTTTGAGCTAAAAAGACAATGTCCATCCTAATGCTAGAGGCTGCCTGAGACTAAAATTGTCCAAAGAGCAAATCAGCTGTTAAATAAGTGCACATAGGAAGGGGGTGGATGACGCCTGCCACTGATTCTAGGCGTGGGAAACCCTGTCACTAGATAGAAGAGCCACAGAATCCGTCTGCTTGTGCTGGTGAATGAGCATGGGGATACCTTGGAAGAAAGCTCATACATGTGTAACGGAAAAAGTGAGAAAGAAGCATAAAGGAAGACTAAGTCCAAGTGCAGAGATCTTAACTGCGACTTCATCGAGTGGCTCCTCGATTATGACGCCTTTTCCTGGGACATCGCCTGCAACGTTGTCCCACTGAACTTTACCTTCTCAGACCATTTTTGTTTGTATTTCTACAAAGTCTAAAGGTAAGTGGCAACTGGGCCCAATGCACTTCTTGTATCTGACCAACGCTCTATCACTGTCAGTTCTATTTTTCGACTTCAACCCAGTCTTGCGTGACCAGATGTCTGCGATTGGCTTTGTGATCTCTTAGGTGCTTGCTTTTACTGTAAGCTTCAAAAATTAATAACTCCGGTTCTACTAATTGATTTGTTTTCATTTTAGTGTCAAATATTTTATTTAAATTTACTCCATATTTCTAAATTGGCATGGGATTTTTCTTATGTTGCGTTTTCACTTTATTACTGTTTGTGTGCTGCATTATTACTTTACACTTTGCTTCTAAATTAAGATTGACTGCTTTAGCGCCAAGCTACCAGAGGGTTAAGCACAGGTTAATTTAGTGACTTTTGTGCTTGACCCTGACAGTGATAGTGGCTACTGCTTGAGCAGGGTTAACAGCACTCAACCAACAACACAATTTCCCACATTTTCCCCTTCTGTTTATGGTACCATGCTTAATAGACACCAAATATGCCTGCTCTAGCATCACCTAATGTGGTGCACACCCTTTGTCTGCCCCCTTTCTCTTTTGTACTGCTCCTGTGAACCAACTGCTAGGCATCTCAAATGCTTTCCTGTCACCCCTCCCCTTTTCCATTCCTTTCTAATCGGTCACTTTGACAAATCTGCCTCCTAGTACCCTCTACCCTCCCGTCACCCATCTGGTGTCATCCATCATTTGCCCCGAGTCACTTATTCCCATGCCCATCTGTCACCCATCTCCTAACTGCACCTCCTTGGTCCGCTTCACAGCTCTCTCCTGTCTTGGGCACGTTTCCTTCAACTAATTCATGGCAACACTGTTTTTTAAAATAATTTGTCCCTCATTTCTGTCACCCATTAGCTACCATGTCACCCCATTACAGCTTCCTTCTGCTAACCTCTCTCACATAATTTGCTTCCTTTACTATTCAATCAAACTGTTGCTACTCATCCCTTTTACATTCTGTAACTAATCTTTCAGTTCCATCACCCTCCACTCCCAAACTCCTTCCATAAACAGTCTATGCACAAAACCCATACTTGTCCTTGCGGTTGCTTAACTCCGACTGTCATCTGTCCAACCACACTACCACCCTCATTATCCTGCCTCTGTACCATTAGAAGGGCCAGCTTAGGCGCCCCCCTGCCCCATGACCACCTCCTCGGATTCCCTCACTAACACCCGGCCCATAGTAACTCTCTCACATACATTTCATTTGCTTTACCACGCTGGTAAAGGCTGACTTTACTAATCCACTCACCAAAATATAGTTATGGTCTTTGCATCAGGCACATTAACCCTCTGCTCTACTTTATGGTGAGTCAAAACTGGCACTGGACAAAACGTCCATCTCTCTCTAGCAAGAACATTAATCAGAAGAGTTATTTTTACATTTTAATTGCTTACTGACGGCTAGACACACAAGGAACTTTTCCGCAGGTGCTTTTACATTGCAAGTTTCGTAAGTTTGTTGCTAAACACAGCGCCCCCTTGAGGTCAGCGCCCCCGCCCCCCCCCCCTCCCCCCAATATCCATGCCAGCACCCGGTGTGGCCGCCCAGCTCGCACTGCCCAAAAGCCGGTCCTGGTTGGACCCACCCCTTCATGACCTCATCATTCAGAGATTCCTTTACTACCACCTGCCAATGGCGCCACTCATCTCTCCCTAGCACCTCTCCCACATGTATATATTTAGTAGCGCTACTCATAGCAATGTAGGGTGTCAGAGGGTCCTACAAGTGTGCAAATCAATGTGCAGGAAATGTTACTGAAGGTAATGGGGACTGAGTATGTGGAAATCACATGTCGTCCATTCTGGTAGGCACTAAAAAGACAGATTAACTGCACTGCATGAAAAGGGAAGAGCAAACCAGCACCAGATCTAATTAGATACGGTGCTATTGCTCTCTCCCCTAGTGCTGGCGTAACTTAGGTCACCTTGAGGCAATGCACACACCCATGCACCATACTGCAAGGGCGTGTGTGATGTCAAGTATAGATTTAAAACTGAAATGGGTAAACTTCCAGCACAAATTATAAGCTTTGACAGAGTTTAAGTGTTCTGTACTGTACAGCACACATGCAAAGTTGGAAACGTTTTGAGAAAATACATCTTTTCTCGAACTTTATGCCTGCCTCAAGGAGGTGTAATTTTCTGATGAAAATCCATTTCTATCAAAGTGAGTAGATAGGGATTTGTTTCAGAATACAGTAATGAATGCCTGGGAATGTCCATGTCCCACGCATTGTATTCTTCCTTGATGTAACATAGCACATAGTTCAGAATTTGCACCAGGTTTGCATTACGTCTGTGATATAAACCACCTGGCACAACATTTTTAGTAGAGACTTCTAACTGCAGACTGGATCTGGAAATTTTTCATCAACAGTACTCCTGCGAGTTGGTAGGTGGCGTCCTTCAGCTCCATATGACCTCGTCGGCCTCATCCTTGCCAGAAGTGATGTGTGAAGTGCCTATATAGGTGCCACTTCAGCGGAATGATGTCAGTTCTGTCTTTCCGCACCTGTCAGCGCAGATCCAGAGAAGGGTTGCCCCCAGTCTTTTTTGACAAATCTTTGTTCAATGTTTTTTCAAGAGTTTCTCAAGGCTTTGGGCCTGATTTAGATTTCGTCGGATAGGTTACTCTGTCACACTGGTGATGGATATCCCGTCCGCTGAAATATAAATCACAGGGTCTCCTAGAGCATCTAGAGTGTCCACTATGAAGGCTGGTTTCAAGCCCAGTGGCCCCTGTTACTGACAGATGTTGGTGACAGACCCAAATGTGGTGTACGTCCGGTGTTTGGAACTCAACCATGACACCAAAACCTGCGTTGATTGCCACACCATGCACACCAAGGGCTTAAGCTCGACGTCAGATGCTGCAACATTCACAATCTCTGTAGAGAGGAAGCTCCCGATATAAGACGTGTAGCTACTCACAAGAGATGTCGAAGAAATCTTCGAGTTCGCAGTGTGTGTCGAAGTCATTCGACGAGATAAGGGATTGTCGGCACTCCTGGCCTAGCTTTGTGGTGGAGCCTGTGCCTCCCAAAGTTTCCAGGAACTGGAGTGACCCCTGCCCAATTTGGGTGGCCTGTCCCCTCTGGAGCGCATTCGAGCCCTGTGGACTCAGGAGGGGCCTCTACTGGTCTTCCAGCAGTGGTTTCGCCACCAGCACTAGTTGGGCTCTTATATCTGCTGATGGATCCAGAGTAGCTCATGTTCAAGCCACCTTGACCTTCTCACACACCTGCTCCAGTGCTGAAGCCCCCAGTGCCACTGACAACCTTCTACGGCGCCATCCCCGTCGTCATCTCCGAATCTGACACAGAGCCAGACGGGCATCATCCAACACCGATACCGACAGCGGGGGGGGCTGCTTCCCCATGATGGAGCCAGTGCCTTATTCATATGATGGGTTCAGAGACAAATGGGAGGGGTCAGTGGATCCTCATGATACCATTTACAAGAGACAGAGGACAACTGGTATGAGGATCTTGCGGATGCCAGTGGACTGGACAACTCCCTAGGCCTGGTCTCTCCCCCTACCGTGGCTAGGTAGGAGGGTGCCTCTTTTGCAGTCGAGGTTCAAAGGGCATGAACATCTTGACTGAGGTTTTCAACCAGGAACTCCATAGAAGCACTACTCTCATTTAATGAAGCTCTTAGGGAAGTCCTACTCTGGGCCTGTCCCAAGGTCTGCACTGTGCATAGGACAATTGTATGCCAAAACTGCTCTGCCCCAGGGGACGCAGTTTCCTCACCTAGCACCCACCCGTGGGAGCTTGGTGGTCCAGGCCTCCACCTTCAAAGTTAACCCCAGTGCTTTCCCTTCCATTCAATTGGACAGGGAATCCAAAAGGGTGGAAAGGATGTTCTCTTCCACCAGCCTGGCACTGCGGTCGGTGAACTTTGCAGGCCTCTTGGGTCGATACTGCAATAATATCTGGAACTTGGCTGCGCAAGTAGTGGCTTTTTGGGGGATGTCCAGGCCACCCTCACGGACATACCCCTTAATTGCTCTTGGTAGTTTGGTAGGAAGGCAGACTCTGTGCTCAAGCGTTTTAAGGACACCAGAGCTATGGCCAGGTCCTTGAGCCTTTCCGTGGCCCCACAGTCTCCCTTCCTCACCTTTTTTGTGGCCACAGAAGGGGCTTCCAACTGCGTGTATACACACCCAGACACCTTGGCCAGCAACCCACACACTAGTTTCATGGCCGGAGACACGGTTCCCACAGACCATATGGGTCAGGCAGCCAGAGGTCAATCTAATCATGCAGTCCTACATTTTCTATCCAACTATGGAATAGGTGTACGAACAATGTTAACATAACCTAAATAAATTGAGATGAGCAGTTGTTGGCATATGTGTGAATACACCGGTGGGTGGGGAGGAGTAAGTGCCAGGCCGGTTTGTAGAGGACTAGGTTCAGGATATCAAGGTAGTAAGGAGGGAGAGGGGTGAGTAGGTCTCCACAAAGAGGTGGAGGGAACGGGTTGGATAGTCTTGACTATGGACAGTGGGTATAAGGGTTCCCTCTCCCAAAAACATGATCTGTACCTGGATGTGGCAATGCCCTCCCTTTTGTGAAAACAATATAGAAAGGGTAGGACGGGGGATCCCCACATGATGGTACTCATTAATAACAAAGGCTGGGTGAGGGTTCAGGGTGACAGCTCGTTGGACTTGGTGTCCACAGCGGCCAAGTACCATTCCCAGTCTGGAGGTGTAGTTGGACCGGCACGCCTTGCGTCTAGTTTGCGCAATGCATTCCTTCCCTCCAGTATCCCAGAATGCAGATCGACAAGCCACAATGATATGGCGGGTGAGGGCCGATTTACAGTTCATGGCTATTCAGCGTTTGGCAAGAATCAGGGCCAAGTCTATGAATTCAGCTGTGAGTGTGGTGAGGCATAATGAGACACAACCTTTGGGAGATGGGGAGCCCAAGGCTTGTGAAGTGTAGTTGAACACTGTATCCCAGTAGGAGCTGATGAGGGGGCTGGACCACACCATTTGTATGAAATTTGCCTCAGGAGTGGAGCAGCAGAAATAGGTATTGTCAGCATCTTGATACATATGCACTATGTGCACAGGGGTAAGATAAGTGTGATGGAGATAGTTGAACTGGACATATTAAATGTAGTCTTGGTGGAGATTATTTTAGGTATTCCTATGCACTGCATCCATTGCTTGTCTGTAAGTGTAAATGATAGTGGGGTGTCCCAGTATGGCAATGAGCCATGTAGACACGTAATTGCAATATGTGCGCTTCCGTGTGTAAGTAGTGTTTGTAGAAACTGTGAGGTCTCTGGCTCATCTTGTATCTTATGACAGACATGAAGCAGGTGGTGTGTGAGGGTAGCGTAAATAAGAGAAGAGCAAGGTGGAATACCATAGTCATTCACTAGGCTCTCAAATGTATATGGAATCTTATCATTGAAGAAGTCGCCCAATGTGGTGAGGGCCGCCTCAGTCCACTGTGCCACTACTTGTGTCGAACAAAGTGTAAATCACCCTGGCAACTCCCATAGGGGCAAAGATGGCGCATATGGAATTATTGTGGGGTGTTTAACCATTTAGAATTGCCAGCATGCTCTGGCTACTCTCATGAGGACATTTTCAGGCTCTCTCGGACCCCCTCATCCGAGCTCAACAAGCATTGCAGCACCGCTGAGAGCGCTGCGACACCAAGCTGGTGTCCCAGTTCCAACATGTTGTGGCCAGCCTGCCAGCGTGACAGCCACTGCAGCTGGACTGTGGCATAGTAATACTCATAATTCAGTGTCCCTTCCTCTCACGTATGCAGTAGTTCTTCATCTGCATATAATGACAAATTAGGCCATCTGTCAGCGACCCGTGTTCCCTACTCTGGCACCGTTGCCTTTAGCACGTCCCAAGGGGTTCCATGGCCAGCACGAAAATGATTGGAGATAGGGGGCAGCCCTGTCGGGTGCCTCGCTCAATGTGGGACTGTTCAGAGATGACATTGCCCGTTATCACCTGTGCCAGGGGTTTATTGTATAGCATGGTGATCCATTTCAGAAATGTTGGCCCTATTCCAAATCTTTTGAGGACCTACATGAGGTAATCCTATCCAAGGGTATGGAATGCCTTCTCTATATCTAGAGGCGACCCAGGGATTGGTACCAGATGTCCTTGCCCAGTCTATAAGCATGAAAAGATGGTGTAGGTTTTAAAAGATGTTCCTGCTGGTTATCAAACCATTTTGGTCAGGGTCTACCATATGTTGCACTATGGGTATCAACCGGTTTGTGCGTACCTTCCTAAGGATCTTGCAGTTGGTATTTAAGAGGGAAAGGACGGCAATATGACCCCACCAACAAGGAGTTGGGAAGGACCACTAACACTTCTTCATGCAAGGATGGGGGAAGTAAACCTGCAGAATATGCCAAGTTGAAGACACGAAGCAAGCAAACTGAGTCACAGAAGTGGAGAAGAAATTCACAGGCCAGCCACCAGCTCTGGGAGTTTTGCCCTGTGCCATTTGTTTGAGTGTTTGGGATATCGCCCCCTCAATTATTGGGGACTCAAGGTCTTAGCAATGAGAGGCCTGTAGTCTAGGGAGGCACAGCACATCCAAAGATGCCTGAATCACTGCAGTGTCCACCGCCATCAGGGCAGCGTACAGCACAGTAGAGTAGGTGCAGAAGGCAAGGTTAATTGCCTCCTCAAAGTTGACTATTGTGTCTGATGCGTCCTGGGTAGCAGTAATAGGGATCCTGGGAGAAATGGAACAAGGAGCCGTGCCAGAAACGTGCCTGCCTTATTGTCCTCAAAGTGCTTCCTGACCAAGAACTCCCTGTAGTCTAGGTCGCATACCTTTTCCAAAGCGATCTTATGTTCCAGCTTGCGCCAAGGGGGCGTGGCAGCCCGGTCCATAGGGAGCTTCAGTTCCAGTTGCCAGTAACAAAGGAGTGAAAATCCAACTACCCAACATCCCATCCCAGCGCACCAACAGGTGCCCAGCTAGCTGCACTGTAATGCAATAAAACATATTCATGTAACAGTCGTATACTGTAGCCACTGTTTCAAACAGGGTTGGGGGTACTGCTCTATCAAGGCATCCATTGAATAGGGAGAACCCGTGTCCAGTCCTCTGCTAGATTTAGCAGGCCCCCACTGCCCCTCCAGTAACAGTGCTTACAGTTCCTCAGGTGAGGGATGTACAGTAGGTCATCCGCTGATCTGGGAGTGATGATTGGCCCATTGCTCAGTAGGGAGTCAGCCAGGAGTAGGTCCTATTCAAATGTATAGTTCTCTAGCTCCCCAGTCGAGACGGTGAGAGTGGGGACGGGGGCGCATTATGTTGTTCACTGGCTTCTCCACCGCAGCCCTGAGGTTGGGGGGGGGTGTGGGCTCACTATGTCATCTTTCTGGCTGCTAGCTCTTTCGGGGGCCCTGCCCTTCTGGCTCTGTTGCGGGACCTGCAGCAACGTCCTACTGTCCAGTCGGTCAGCGTACCCTTTCCTGTGGGGAGAGGGCTGATTCCCCTGCGATCCAGCTACGCCTAGGCATCTCTGTGGTGTGATCCTCATGCATTATTTTAAGAGTGGCAGGGTATTGCAAGGCATGCTTAATGTCATGTTCCCGAAGTTACTGTTTTACTTCCAGAAAGGAGTTTCATAGTGTTTGTACTTCCATAGTGTAGTCTGGGAATATGTTTACCCATGAGTTGAAAAGAGTCCAGGGTCCCCTAGCATATGCCACCTGTAAAATAGAGTCTCTCTCCCTGTTGCTGAAGAGATGAGCAACCATTGGAATCGGTAAGCCCTTGGGGGAGTGCGGTCTACCTGTTACCCTATGGGCTCATTCTACTGAAAAGACCCTCAACAGTTTTCCCAACACCATCTATGTGTGACGCTCCTCAAGGTAGAGTTCCATACTGGGGCCCTCTTTGAGCTCCGGCAGTCCCAAGATCTGAACATTGTTATGACAAGAACATCCTTTTTGAGCCTCTACGCGCTTCTTGAGTTACTTGCCTTCCTCCAGCAGGGCTTTAATGCATGAGTTTGCCTCTGTCACTGCCGACCTGAGCACGTCCAGGGTGTAGTGTGAGTGTTCCACCTGTTCCTTCAGATTCTTGTGGTCTTCCCACGTGAGGCCCATGTCTATCCTCAATGCATCTATTTTAGGCTCCAAAGTGGCCTGCTTTCAATATCTCGTCAGACATGCGAGAATGATCTGACAAGTTATTCTCCAGTGTCGCTTCGGTGGTGCACAGTGTGTCCCCTTCTCCTCCAGTGCCTTTTGCCTTGGCCATTGTTTCTGCGGCATTCACATGTCTCGGCTGAACCATGTGCACAATGTGGAGAGCAAACTGGCCCACCTACCGGAGACTCTTGTGGCACGTAGCATTCTTGTTGCACCCCGGGCACCCGGTCCGCATCCAAGTTCAATTTCTATTCATTTCTATGGCAGCAAGCAGAACTGGGGGGGCGGGACAGAAGAGGGTGTTCCTTTAAGTGAGTCCGAGTGACACTGGTTCTGGACCGTTGTACTGCATGGTAATTGAGTATGGAAGCAGCCAGTGACTGTCCCCAGGACAATCCCTTTGTCGACTTACTTCTCCCAGGGGAATGCAATCTCTTGTCTATCAGTTCAATCCCAGAGGCCCGACACAAAGTAAGGTATTAACCCCTTTGGGTGAGGGGAATAGGGATATTTTGCCTTCTCTGTTATTGCTGGCAGGGTCGGTGAGACAGGTTTGTTGAGGCAGGTATGTTTGTTATGTCATGGTATTTCTCCCCACTACTCTCTGTCTTGTTCACACTAACAGTCACCATGGCCGGGTATGCCTGCCATCCGTATCTTCCAGGAGTTGGCTAATGGCCATCCATATCTGGGCCACTCTGGAGGATGGGAGAAGAGCATGTGTAGGAAAATGCCACTGTTGCCATGGTTACCCCCAACTTTTTGCCTAGTGTTGATGTATCTTTGAATGCAAGTGTGCTGGGACCCTGCTAAGCAGGCCCCAGCACCAGTGTTCTTTCCCTGTAGCCAGGGAAGGTCTCTCAGGGCTTCAGCATGTATTATGCCACCCTAAGGGACCCTTCACTCAGCACATGCACACTGCCTTGCAGCTTATGTGTGCTGGTGGGGAGAAAAGACAAAGTCGACATGGCACTCCCCTCAGGGTGCCATGTCCACAAACCACTGACTGTGGCCTAGGTCAGACACCCTTGTAGCAGGCCTTACAGCCCTAAGGCAGGGTGCATTATACCACAGGTGAGAGCATAGCTGCATGACCAATATGCCCCTACAGTGTCTAAGTCCATTCATAGACATTGTAAGTGCAATGTAGCCATATTGAGTATATGGTCTGGGAGTTTGTCATTACGAACTCCACAGCTCCATAATGGCCTCACTGAATACTGGGAAGTTTGGTATCAAACTTCTCAGGACAATAAACCCACACTGATGCCAGTGTGTGATTTATTGAAAGATGCACGCCGAGGGCATCTTAGAGATGCCCCCTGAATGTTAGCCAAACTGTTAGTGTTGGACTGACCGGTCTGTGCCAGCCTGCCACTTTCAGATGAGTTTCTTACCACATGGAGTGTGTGCCTTTGTGTACTCTGTGGTCAGAAACAAAGCCTGCCCTGGGTGGAGGTGCTTCACACCTCCCCCCTACAGGAACTATAACACCTGGCAGTGAGCCTCAAAAGCTCAGGCCTCGCATTACACCACCCCGGGGCACTCCAGCTAGTGGAGATGCCCACCCCCCGGACACAACCCCACTTCTGGCGGCAAGACCAGAGGGAAAATTAGGAAAAACAAGAAGGAGCCACCACCCCAGACAGGACCACCCCTAAGGTGTCTAGCGATGAGGGGACCCCCTCCCTGCAGAATCCTCTATCTTGGTTTGGAGGACAGGGACAAATAGGGATAGTAATGTGCCCCCCTGCCCAAAGGGAGTGAGCACAAGGAGGGTGTAGCCACCCTCAGGGACAGTTGGCTACTGCTTTTGGCTACTGCCCTCTGACCCCTAAATCTAGTATTTAAGGGCTTCCCTTAACCCAGCTCACCAGGGGCCAGATGTAGCAAAGGGTTTTACCCATTCTGTGTCTATGGAAAAATGTGTTGGTAAATATGGCCCCAGATTCCTACAAGAAGAAGAAGGACTGCTAAGCTGACACCCCAGCAGAGAAGAAAAGGAGATGAAAACTGCTTTGGCCCCAGCCCTAACGGCCTGTCTCCTGCTTCAGAGATCCTGTAAACCAAAAGCGACACATCCAGCCGGACCAGCAGCCCCTGTCTACAGAAGAACAGAAGTCTGTTTCTAAGGACTTCCATCTTACTCCAAACGTGTGAGTCCTAACAACTCTGCACCCGACGCCCACGGAACGTGTCCAGGTGGCCCAACTATCCAGAGATGATCCCCAGGCAATTCTGACCGAGTGCCTACCCTGGGCTGACCTCTCCACCCCTCCATGACGATGCCAGCAGAGGGAATTTCAAGGACCCCCCTGACCGTGACTGCCCCGGACGAAGATATCCGATGCCTGGAGAAGCACTGTACCCGCAACCCCCAGACTCGAGAGAAACAACCACATGTGCAGCAACGACCAGCAGGCGGCCCTCCTCCCCATCCAGTCAGTGACTTGCCCGAGGAGCCCTCCTGTGCCTTGCCTGCAGCGCCTAAGTGACCCCCGGGTTCCCCCATAGAGTTTAATTGGAAACCAGATGCACTGTTTGCACCCTGCACCCACCCGCCTCTTTTCCGCTGAGGGTGTGGGATTGGTGCCTTCTTGGGGCCCCACCAGTGTTCCTCTAAACTCCCCTGGTCTGCCCTCTGACAACGCGGGTCCTTACCTGCAAGCAGACTGGAACTGGAGTTCCCCCTGTCACCATAGGGGCCCAAGTTATTTTGGCTCCTGTTTGACCTCTGCACTTAACCGACCCTGTGTTGCTGGTGCCGGGTGTTTGGGGTTATCTTGAACCCCCAACAGTGGGCTACCTATGCTCCAGAGACTAACCCTGTAAGTTTGTTACTTACCTCGAAAGCTGTATTTTATTTTCCTCCCCCAGGAACTGTTGAAAATTTGCACTGTCTACTTTTAAAACAGATTTTTGCCATTTTAAAGGAAACTGTATGCACTGTCAATTTGATTCAAAGTCCTGAACTTACCTATGCAAAGTACCTTTCATTTGATGTACTTACCTGCAAACTGAATCTTGTGGTTCTAGAAATAAATTAACAAAATATATTTTTCTATATAAACACCTATTGGTCTGGAGTTAAGTCATTGAGTGTATGTTACTTCTATTGCTTGTGTGTGTACAACAAATGCTTAACACTACCATCTGATAAGCCTAACTGCTTGACCACACTACCACAAATACAGCATTAGTATTATCTATTATTGCCTTTGTCAAGCCTCTGGGGAACCCCTGGACTCTGTGCACACTATCTCTCTTTGAGATAGTATATACTGAGCCAACTTCCTACATTGGTGGATCAGTGGAGGGGTCTACGACTTTGCATTTGCTGGACTACTCAGCCAATACCTGATCACACAACTAAATTCCAAAATTGCCTTTTAGAAAACTGATTTTTGAATTTGACTATTTTTTCCAAATTGTTAAAAGTCCTGCTAGGGCCTTGGTTAAGTCCCCTTTCTTTTTAAGTTTAAAAGTTACTGTAAAGTTAGTATTTAGTTACTAGAAGTAGTTTTTTGAATCCCAACTTTAGAGACATAGGCCCTCATTATGATATTGGTGGTGACTGTTAAAGTGGGGGTAATACCGCCAACAGGCTGGCGGTATTTACCGCCAAATTATGACCAGGGTGGTGATAAATCCCATAGACAGCCAATGTACCACACCAACCGTCACAACATTAACACCACTGACCACAGCGGTAGCCATCATCAGTCAGGCGGAAGACAAGGTACCGCCCACCATATTATGACACTGCAAACCACCACGATTTCCGGGGCGGTACGAACGCCATGAAAAGCCTGGCAGAAACACATCACAAAAGACCAAAGACTCACCAACAGAGACACAGAGAAGACCAACGCCGCCATGGAACTGGAACTGCAAGTCTTTCCCGACGCTCTTCTGCACCATGCTCTACCTGGATCACCGACAAAGACGATGACGGTGAGTACAGCCGCCTAGCACACAAGGTTGAAGGGATGAAAAAGGAAAGTGACACACACACGCACGACACACACCAGACACACACACACCATACACACAACCAGCTGCAGACGTAAACCAATGGGACATGACGCACGGCATAATACAAGGACTGCAGTTCGGCAGCACTGACATTGTAATAGCAAGGCAACACCCACCATATGAACCAAATTTAGAACAAAGCTACATGAACAATTGTCCAGAAAGGGCCAATGCCCAGTCCAAAGTACATAAGGCCACAGGGCACATTCTAGGCCCCAACTTGATCCTGACGAATTCCGCACAACACTGTGCCGGGGCAACATCTCGGAAGTGGACAGGCACCTCAGGGGAAACGGGGGTGGGAGGCACCTCAGCTCAGTAACTTGCCCACTGCTCCTGGAGGGGGCTCCATGCCCATTTCCCAATGCTGAGGAGTGCAAGGTCACAGTCTCTGAGGTGGGGAACTTGCCCACTGCTCCTGGAGGGAGCTCCATGCCCATTTCCCAATCCTAGGGAGTGCAAGTTCACAGTCTCTGAGGTGGGGAACTTGCCCACTGCTCCTGGAGGGGGCTTCATGTACAACAGTCCCTAGAGGGTGGACTACATGCCCTCTGTGGGAGGCGAGGGCTGCATTGTCTCTGCTAGGGGAGGTGTCTCCTGGGCAGCCACTGCTGGAGTTGAGGGCTGGATTGTCTCTGCTGGGGGAGGTGTCTCCTGGGCAGCCTCAGCTGGAGGTGAGTGCTTCTTGCCTGTCATTGGTGGTTGAGTGGGAACCTCTTCTGACATTGGTGGTTGAGTGGGAATTTTTTTGACATTGGTGGTTGAGTGGGAACCTCTTCTGACATTGGTCGTTGAATGGGAACCTTTTCTGACTTTGGTGGTTGAGTGGGAACCCCTTCTGACATTGGTGGTTGAGTGGGAACCTTTTCTGACATTGGTGGTTGAGTGGGAACCCCTTCTGACATTGATGGTTGAGTAGGAACCCCTTCAGGCATTGGTGGTTGAGTGGGAACCTCTTCTGACATTGGTGGATGAGTGGGAACCCCTTCTGACATTGGTGGTTGAGTGGGAACTCCTTCAGGCATTGGTGGTTGAGTGGGAACCTCTTCTGACAATGGTGGTTGAGTGGGAATCTTTTCTGACATTGTTGGTTGAGTGGAAAAATCTCCTGACATTGATGGTTGAGTGGGGACCTCTTTTGACATTGGTGGTTGACTGGGATCCTTCCCTTTCCTGGCTGGTGGAGTGGGATCCTTCACTGTCTTGCTCAGGAGGTGCCTCCACTGACCCCGTGGACTGTTTGGCTGAGGTGCTGGCCTGGGTCGTTGGGACCCTGCTCTTACGGGCCGGCCTGGGGGGGGAGAAGGGGAGGGAAGAGGTCAAGTTGGGCAAGGAAAAGCTTCTTAGGGGTGGTGGGGCAGGATGAGGGAGGAGGGAAGGAAGTGGAGGTTGAGGGAGTGGTTGTTGGAAGAGTGCATCTGCTGGACCTGGGTGCATGTGCATTGGCAGTGTGCTGATGTGAGGTGGATTGCTGTTGGGTGTCTGAGTGCCTGCGTTTGTGTCCTTTAAGGGGGAGAGACGGACAGGGTGGGAGAGGACACTGGGCGTGTGGATGGATGTTGTGGAGGTGTCTGCTAGTGAGGTATGTGTGCTGCTTGGTGTAGTGATGCTGATGGTGTCTGTTGAAGCAGTGCATGCAGGTTGAGTGTGGACGTGACTGTGAGGGAGGAGGAGGAGGGGGAGACAGTGGAGGCAGTGGATGTGGATGTGTGTGCAACTCCCTGTTGTTTGTGTGAGTGCTTGTGGCCTGAAGTGTGGTGCCTGTGTTTGACTGTGCCACTGTTGTGTGATGTCTTGTGTGCATGCTCGTCTGTATGTGTGCATGGGATGGGTTGGGGTTGAGAAGACTGGGAATGGGAAGAGGTAGTTGGAGGGGGGGACGGTAGGAACAGGGACAATGGCTGCCATCATAGAGGAAGCCAGAGCCTGAATCGATCTCTGTTGGGCTGCCAATCCACCAAGGATACCCTCCATGAATGTAGTCATTGGGAAGCCAGCCCCTGGATGGCATTCACAATGGTTGACTGCCCTACAGAGATGGATCTCAGGAGGTCAATAGCCTCCTTACTGAGGGCAGCAGGGCTGACTGGGGCAGGGCCTGAGGTGCCTGGGATGAAGGAGATGGCCACCCTCTTGGGTGAGCGGGTACATGCAACTTGCTGAGGGGCTACTGGGAGGGCGGTGCTGGTACGGGGGTCGCAGCTGTAGTGGTCACAGAGGTGTCCGCCACCACCAGGGAGCTTCCATCTGAGGAGGTATCTGAATCAGTGTTGTCACCTCCTGTCTCTGCCGTGGTGCTCCCCTCACCCTCTGTCCCAATGGTTCCCTCTGCACTGGTGGACTCTGCCTCCTGGGTCCTGTGGGATGCAGCTCCCTCTTTTGCCGGTGCCCCTGTTTCTCTGCCAGATGATGCTAATGCACAGATGGACAGGATGACAGAAGGAGAAGGGGGGGAGAGAAAGGGAGCACTGGGTCAGTTACAGCACCAACACCACAGTTGGCATACACAGCACCGTCACACACAGGGATCAGGATTGAGCACTATGCATTGCACTGGCATTGAATTGTCTAGATGCCACAGCAAGATGAGAGCCAAACACTGCCAACTGCACAGCTCCTGGGACCCACAAAGCCCTGACTGACACAGAGTGCAAATGAGCTAAGTTACATGCATTTGCCATACACCCATTACCCTTGAGCTGGATCACGCTGCAATGTCTTGCGTGGCATTAAGGGGCACCCACTAACTCACAACCACCACTCAGATCCAATGCCACCTTACAATTATTGTAGATAGGCCCACTGTACTCACCCCCTTGTGGCTGCTGCGATGCCCTCAAGCGCCCATTCAGCCCTGGATATGCCACCGCCAGTATGCAGGCCATCGGGGGGTCAGGTTCCTATGGGCACACCTTCCTCATTGAGAGGCCATCCCCAGCTGGGCCTCTGCGGTCTTCTGTGCCCACCGTCTCAGGTCTTCCCACCGTTTCCTGCAGTGGGTGCTCCGCCTGCTGTAGACCCCCAGGGTCCTCACGTTCTTGGCGATGGCACACCACAATCCCTTCTTTTGATGGGCACTAACCTGCAGAGGGAATACAGACATGAGGACAGCATTACACATACAATCCAGCCTGTCACACATATGGCCCACAAATCCTGTTTCCAACTCCATTGGCACACTCATCGCCTGGCGCACACCATGTACACTACCACCAGACATACCACCCCACATATGACACGATGCATGCACACACATCTCCATGCAACCCTCCCACATGCATCGTGCCCAGTGTGTACTCACCTGTTGGTCTGGAGGCCCGTACAGCTGTCCATACTAGGGCAGGACCCCATCCACCAAGCGCTTCAATTCCATCGAAGTGGAAGCAGGGTCTCTTTCCGGGTCACACGGGCTATGGTAGGTTCCAGACACAGGTCACACCAGCACAAACAGTGTAGGTGTTGTCCTGTGTAAAGTCATGAATCAAGTGAAGTTATAGACAGAAAATGGCGGCTAAGTCAGCGGCGGTGTACACCGTCACCGCCAGCGCTGATCCCCATTGGCCACTGTACTCCATATAGACCCATATTAGCCAATGAGGAATTTGCACGGCGCTGCAAGACCGCCTTCTGCCACGACGCCCAACGTCTGCAGAGTTATCTCACTTCCACCTGTCCCTAGATACAGGACAGGCGGTCGCCATTTCATGGTGGTGGACTACATACAGATCTTCCATAACTGCGTCATTTATAGAAATTGCACACACATTGCCATTCCCACTGTCCCATCACATTAATGTTGCATGCATACTGAGGTGGTGGTTCCATTTTACAAATTGTAACCACCTACTCACCCTTATGTCCCTTAGATACCTACCACTTTGGATGAATAGGAGAAGACAAACCCAGTGTACAGCCCCTTGTGGACTTGGCTACACTGGAGGACAGGCACATTATACTCACCTATAGACTGGGCAGGGCCACAATCACAGAGCTGTGTGCCCAAATTGGAGCCTTGCCTGATATCAGCTATCCTCATCCCACTGGGATCCCCCTCTTGTGCAGGTTCTATCAGTGCTCCATTTCCTGCAACTGGTTCTTTCCAAGTGACTGTGGGCTTTGCAGTGGGAATGTCACAGCCAATGTTCTCAGTCGTGCTGGCAAGGGTATTGTCTGCCCTGGTGAAACACATGTGCAGCTACATTTCTTTCCCCCAGCTGGAAAATTTGGCCCCTCTGAATGCGGGATTCTGTGCAGTGGAACATATTCCCAGTATTACTGGGGTGATTGACAGTACACATATTGGTGGTCGTTACAACCCTGGTGGACGGTGTTAAAGCTGCGGTAATACCGCAAACAGGCCGGCGGACAAAAAAAGGGAATTATGACCGTGGCGGAAACCGTCAACATAGACAGTCACTTTAACACTCCGACTGCCACGGCAGTACAGACAAGCAGCGCGGCGGTCACCGGCAACAGACAGGCAGAAGACAATGTACCGCCCACAGTATCACAACCCGCCAATCCGCCACCTTTTCCGGGGCGGATTCACTGTGGATAAAAACACAGCGGAAACAGCTCTTACAATGGGAAAACGCTCACCTCAACAGACTCCACGAGGAAGGAGGCCACCAAGGAGCCAGAACTACAAATACTCCCTGCGCTTGTCTTCCTGCTCTTCTACGAACATCAGCAACGTAGGCGCCGAAGACAACGTGAGTACTGCACCTACGACATAGGGGATGGGGGAGGCAAAAGTCACGGAGACACACACGCAACACCCCCACCCCGACCCTCACCCACTACAACACACACACCAATGCATATCCAAACAGCACAGTAACAACCCACAACCCCCCCGGAAGAATGCAAAGACAAAAGGAAATCAGTTCAAACATTGTAATGTATCAAAATACAGTAACCAAATATATACAGATATATATAAACATTCTAAAAAGCATACATCACGGTTAGTACTGCAGGTATGCACATATCAATGTCTGTGGACCACTGGGCCCACAATGCATGGGCGAGGCCCACACTAGATATCTGTCCACAAACGGAGAGAACACTGCAGGGGCATCAGATAGAAATACAACAGGCACCTCAGGGGGAAGGGAACGGAGGGCACCTCAGCCGGATTAGAGCACCAATGCCAGATCCACAACTGGGCTCCATGCCCATTTATGTATCCTGGGGAGTGCAAAGCCACAGTCTCTCAAGTCTCTACAGTGGGTGGTTTGCCCACTGCTTTATCCTGGGGAGTGCAAAGCCACAGTCTCTCAAGTCTCTACAGTGGGTGGTTTGCCCACTGCTTTATCCTGGGGAGTGCAAAGCCACAGTCTCTCAAGTCTCTACAGTGGGTGGTTTGCCCACTGCTATATCCTGGGGAGTGCAAAGCCACAGTTTCTCAAGTCCCTCAAGTGGGTGGTTTGCCCACTGCTTTATCCTGGGGAGTTCAAAGCCACAGTCTCTCAAGTGGATAACAGTCTCCACTGGTTCTGGAGGGGGACTGGTACCCAGAGTGCTTCATCCTGTGAAGGACAGACGGAGTGGATGCAGGTCTCCACCGGTTTTGGAGGGGGAATGGTGCCCAGAGTGCATCACGCTCCCCGTGACGGTCCCAGTTCTGTCACTGTCCCAGCTGCACATGGGCTAACGATGCTTGATTTGGCGGTCTTTGCCCTGTTCAGCGGTCTTCACCATGGCGGTCTTTGCCCTGTTCAGCGCTGCTTGCCTTTGCTGTCTTTGACCTGTTCAGCGGTGCTTTGCCATGGCGGTCTTTGCCCTGTTCAGCGCTCTTCACCATGGCGGTCTTTGCCCTGTTCAGCGGTGCTTGACTTTGCTGTCTTTGCCCTGTTCAGCGGTGCTCGCCATGGCGGTCTTTGCCCTGTTCAGCGGTGCTTGCCTTTGCCCTCTCTGACCTGTTCAGCGGTGCTTTGCTATGGCGGTCTTTGCCCTGTTCAGCGGTGCTTTGCCCTGTTTAGCGGTCTTCACCATGGCGGTCTTTGCCCTGTTCATCGGTGCTTGAGTTTGCTGTCTTTGCCCTGTTCAGCGGTGCTCGCCATGGCGGTCTTTTCCCTGTTCAGCGGTGCTTGACTTTGCAGTCTCTGACCTGTGCAGCGGTGTGTGCCATGGCGGTCCCTCATTGCCCAGCGGGCCTGTGGCTGCCGGGGCCTTCCTGGGCACAGACTCTGGCGGTGGTCTCCGGACCAGTGACGATAGTGCTGCCCTCCAGGGCACTGACTCTGGCGGTGGTCTCCGGACCTGTGACGATAGTGCTGCCCTCCAGGGCACTGACTCTGGCGGTGGTCTCCGGACCAATGACGATAGTGCTGGTGGTGGCGTCCCGGCCGGCGGAGAGGATGGCGGCCTTCTCTGCCATGCTGCTCTTACCAGACTTTGGAGACTTCTTCTGCCCCTTCACCACCTTGGGAGGAGTCACAGCTGACTCGGCACTTCCCCCGGGACCCTTGTGAGCTGTTTTGCCGGCAGGAGTCTTCACCCTCTCCCGTCGGGCACTTTCCAACTTAAGGTGCTTTACAGGGGGTGGACCTGCAGTGCTTTGGCTCCGTGTCACACTGGCTGCCCTGGTGGCCGGTGCACTCCACAGACCTTTAACACGCACCACTGGTACCAGACTTTTTTTGGCTGAGGTGCTACTACGGGACCTATGAATTGGAGGGGTGGGGGTGGTGGGAAAGAGGTCAACGTTGCTCAGGAAGAGTTTCTGACCAACACTGGGATGGGTAGCTGGAGGGGGTCTGGGAGTGGAGGAAGAGGAGGTGGTTGTAGGAGGTGTAACTTTAGGTGATTTGGGTGCAGGTACTGGAGGCTGTCGTGAGGTGGATGGATGTTGGGTGTGTGGGTGCCCGCGTTTGTGTACTTTGGGAGGGGGCGTCACAGACACACTGGGAGTGGACACAGGGGACGTGTAAATGGTAGTGGGTGGTGAGTGCAGGTGAGCGGGGTGTGGTGCTGGGTGTTCTGGTGCGAGTCCTAGTGCCTGTAGATGTAGTGCATGCAGGTGAGAGTGTAGACGACACTGGGAGGGAGGAGGGAGGCGACGAGGAGGGGGACACAGTGGAGGCAGTGGATGTTGCTGTGTCTGTATGTGGGTGATGCTTGTGTGAGTGCCTGTGGGATGTGTGGTGCCTATGTTTGGCTGAGCTACTTTTGTGTGTTCAGGTGTGTGCATGCTTGTCTGATGGTGTGGTTGGGATAGGCTGGGGTACAGGGGATTGGGTCTGGGTGGAGGAAGTTGGAGGGGGGAGGCTAGACACAGGGACAATGGCTGCCATCAGTGCTGAGGCCAGAGATTGCAGGGTTCGATGATGGGCAGCCTGACCAGAAAGAATGCCCTCCAGGAATGCATTAGTGTGTTGCAACTCCCTTTCTACACCCTGGATGGCATTCACAATGGTAGACTGCCCAACAGTGAGTGACCTGAGGAGGTCAATGGCCTCCTCACTGAGGGCAGCAGAGGTGACAGGGGCAGGGGCTGAGGTGCCTGGGGCGAAGGTGATGCCCACCCTCCTGGGTGAGCGGGCACGGAGCAAAGACTGAGGGGCTGCTGGGAGGGAGGTGCTGGTAGGGGGGGTGGCGGCTGTACCTATAGAAGTGGGGGGCACAGATGGTGCCGCCACCACAAGGGAGCTCTCATCGGCGGACGAGTCTGTGTCGCTGTTTGCTGATCCGGGACCGACGTGAAGATCCCCTCGCCCTCCGTCCCACTGGTGTATTCAGAGTCTGTGGTGTGGCCATCCATGGCCATGTGGGATGCAGCTCCCTCCTGCTCCAGTGCCACTGTACCTCCGCCTGGTGATGCTGATGCACAAAAGAACAGGGAGAGCACAAAAAGGGGGGGAGCGACAGAAGAAAGACAGGTTGAGTGTATGGCTTACCGCTACCGTTGATGGACAATACAGACACAGCAGCCCCCTGCACTACGCCGTGCTCTTGGCCTCTACAGATGCAATTCCTGGGATATGGTCTACATGGCTATGAGTGTCATCTGTCCACATAGATGACACAGGGGCATGTATACCTGTACTTGGCACTCTACAGAGGTGGGGTGGGGGGCCACAGGGCCATGCCTTACGAAGGGGCCTAGCCTACGTAACTCGCCCCGGCCTAGGGAAACCCACAGCCCTCCTCCCCCACCCAGACCCCTCCACTGCGTGCAAAGTCCGCAGAATGAGAGGGTACTCACCCACTTGTGGCTGCTGTGATGCCCTCAAGCGCCCATCCAACTCAGGGTAGGCCACCACCAGGATCCGGAACATCAGAGGGGTCATGGTGCGACAGGCACCCCTCCCACGTTGGGAGGCCATCCCCAGCTGAGCCTCCGCCGTCTTCTTGCTCCAGCGGCGAATGTCCTCCCATCTTTTACGCCAGTGGGTGCCCCGTCTCTGTGGACCCCCAGGGTCCTGACGTCCTTGGCGATGGCACACCAAATGTCCTTCTTCTGGTGGGCGCTGACCTACATGACATGTACAGGGGAAGAAGAGAAGTCATTACCAACTGCACCGTCGAAGCGAGTGACCCCCATCCCTACCCTTGCCATGTGGCACATGCATTCACAGTCCTTCATGGTCGCTGAACTCTGCCCCCTTTCAACTGACATCCAGCCCTCTCCACCCAGCATAGCCCATACAACGTGCTCCCTGTGTACTTACCTGTTGGTCTGGAGGACCGTAGAGTAGCGTGTACTGGGGGAGGACCCCGTCCACGAGCTTCTCCAACTCCTGAGCAGTGAAGGCAGGGGCCCTTTCCCCAGACGCAGCAGCCATTGTCTCTTCCAGACCGAGGTCACAGCAGCACTTGCAGTGTAGGTCCTCTCCTGTCGAAGATCAGGTATCGAGTGATTTAACAGATAGAAAATGGCGGTCATGTCCGCGGAGGTCACGTCCGCGGCGGTGCATATCATCACCGCCGGTGCACTTCATCATTGACTCCTGGGACCCATAGGGTCCAATGTTAACCAATGCAGCATTGCACCGCGGTCTACGACCACCTACTGCAACGGTGTACAACGCCAGCGCAGTTACCTCACATCCCATTGTCCCAGTTTACGCGTGCCAAAGAACAGATGCAACAGAAACAGCGAAGACACGACTCGCTTTGAGCTGCCGTGATGTGTGGTCATATGGGCTTTCTGTGTCTCGGTTGAGGATTTGTTTCCCTACACCACGATAGTGCCGTAAAGCTAATTGATTAACAAATGACTATACGGAAGGATATGAGGCTGATTGTCAGTAATTCCCTACTCATATGAAGTCCAGAGATGATATTGCCCTTCTTCAGTCCTGATGAGGCCCTAAATCAGAAGGCCGAAACGCGTTTACATTTTTTCTTGCAAGTTTGTGGGCTCGTTAAGCAATGGACTACAATTAAGAGACTTGATTTGCACCATATAATTTCTGTGGAAAAGAAATACACAGTTTTTGACAGCTAAGTGCAAAAAAGCCCACATTCACAGCATTGGAAGTGGATCACAACTGTATTTACATGATATTGACCGCATATTAAATGTATGGGGCATAACCCTCCTTTGGTTTCTTATATTTTCTTATATTGTTAAATTTTATAGATTATATAATTTGTTAGTATAGTAAGTATTGTCTCGTCTATTGTCTATGTACATATTATGTATTTTTGTATTGATGTGGTGTCTAATGATTTATTGAATAACCACAGCTCCTTTTTTAGATTTATTGAAAATAAATATGGGAACGAAATTAACCTAAAAGAAATAGAATTAAGTACTATTTTTGTAACTTATCAGTTGATTTATCCCTTCCTGCCACCTAGTTTGGTGTTATTATAGATTATAGATTGACCCTAGCAGGACAGGGTGACAGGATCTCCCCTCTTTTCTAGCTATTCCCAGTTTAGAGGTCAGACAGCCGCCATTTCAGGGGCTCACATGGCTTCATTTACTACTGCGTCACACATACCTAGGCCTACACTCAACACACATACAGGAAGAGTTTTGTATTTGGTGTCGTGTTCTGTGTAGCTGTGGGTACATACCTGAGAATTTGTTGACTCTGTGGTCGCTGTTGTCCTTCTTAGGCACCGTCAACTGCGACATTTGAGGAGATGGCGGAATCCTCCGGTGTAACGGCCGCTGGTGGACCTATTAACAATGGAGGAGCGACATTTGATCATCACCTACAGGTTTGACCGTGCCACAATCCAGGAACTGTGTACCCAGTTGGAGCCAGACCTGATCTCACCAATCCTCCATCCCACAGGAATACCCCCCGAAGTGCAGGTGCTATCAGTGCTCCATTTCCTTGCAAGTGGATCATTTCAAACAACAGTGGCCATGGCATCAGGGATGTGCCAGCCTATGTTTTCCAACGTGTTGTCCATAGTGTTGTCTGCCCTGCTGAAACACGTGAGGAGCTACATCGTTTTCCCTCGGGTGAAAGATTTGGCTACAGTTAAAGGTGACTTCTATGCCCTGGGACATATCCCCAACATCATAGGTGCCATTGATGGCACCCATGTAGCTCTGGTCCCCTCCGCAGGAGTGAACAGGTGTACAGAAACTGTAAGAGTTATCATTCTATGAATGTACAGATGGTATGTTCGGCAGACCAGTACATCTCCCAGGTAAATGCTATGTTCCCAGGCTCTGTGCATGACGCCTACATCCTGCGGAATAGCAGCATCCCGTATGTGATGGGTCAACTCCAGAGGCACCGTGTGTGGCTATTAGGGGACTCTGGTTACCCCAACCTGTCATGGCTATTGACCCCAGTGAGGAATCCCAGGACCAGGGCAGAGGAACGCTACAATGAGGCCCATGGGTGGACTAGGAGGGTGATCAAACGCACCTTCGGCCTCCTGAAGGCCAGGTTCAGGTGCCTCCATATGACAGGTGGGTTCCCCATTCTACTCACCAAGGAAGGTGTGCCAGATCATCATCGCCTGCTCGATGCTTCACAATCTTGCTTTGCGACGCCAGGTGCCTTTTCTGCAGGAGGTTGGTCCAGAAGACGGTGTTGTGGCAGCTGTGGACCCTGTGGACAGTGATGAGGAGGAAGCAGAGGAAGAAGACATAGACAGCAGGGAGTCAGTCATACAGCAATATTTCCAGTGACACACAGGTGAGAACGATATTTTTACTATTACATTCACTTTCACAGTTGTACCTCTATCCTGTCTGTCAATTTGAAGCAGTATTTGGTAACTGAGTAGTACATTTCCATTACGGTTTCACAGGTGTGGTTACCAACGTGTGTCATCTGCTTGCATTCTTCATGTACTTGTGATTTGTGACATAGGCATGTTGGCATTACATTTGAAAACGCATTTTGTCACTGTAATTGTTAATACACATTTTCAAAATCACAGACTGACTCCAGATTTTTTTGTGTTTCAAGGGTGTTTATTGAAGTGCTAATTATTGGAGGGGGTGGCAAAATGGTGATGGGTGATGGTGGAGGAATGTCCATGGCGGAGTCCAGTCTATTAGTCTCACAGGTGCACTGCCAATATGGGCATAGGAAGTGGATCTGGGGCAGTTCCAATCTGGAAAGGGTAACAAAGTGGGACAGTGGGATGAAAATCAGGGTGGTCTTATTTCCTGGCGGGGTCTTGCCATCTTGCTCTGTCCTGTTCCTGGATCTCAGGGACCGCTTGCGGGGTGGTTCTCCGTCTGCAGGGGGTGGGGTGCTGGTGTGGTGGTCCTGTGGCGGGCGTCCTGTCCACTAGCGCCGGCGGAGGTGGTGGGCAGTTCATCGTCCAGGCTAGTGCCAGGGGCCCCTTGGAGTGCCACGGTGTCCCTCATGGTCTTTTGTATGTCCTTAAGCATCCCTACGATGGTGCCCAGGGCAGAGCTGATGGTTCTGAGCTCCTCCCTGAACCCCAAATACTGCTCCTCCTGCATGCGCTGGGTCTCCTGAAACTTGGCCAGGACCGTAGCCATTGTCTCCTGGGAGTGGTGGTATGCTCCCATGATGGAGGAGAGGGCCTCGTGGAGAGTGGGTTCCCTTGGCCTGTCCGCCCCCTGTCGCACAGCAGCCCTCCCAGTTCCCCTGTGTTCCCGTGCCTCCGTCCCCTGGACCGTGTGCCCACTACCACTGCCCCCAGGTCCCTGTTGTTGTTGGGGTGGTGGGTTTTCCTGGGTTCCCTGTAGTGGTGGACACACAGCTGATTGACGTGTCCTGGGTACGGAGGTATGGGCCCGCTGGGTGGGTGCTGTGCTGGTGTTACCAAAGGGTGGAAGGTCAGTGTTGGGCTGTGCCTGTGCAAGGGGAACCGAATGTCCCGAGGCCCACAATGGTCCGGGCTGGTCATCTGGATCCAGTTAGCCAGAGCTGCTGTCGACACTGTGGGCCTCTTCTATGGGTGGAGTGGAGATATCTGGACCCTCCTGTCTGGTGACGTTACGTAGTGGTCCTGCAGGGGTATAAGAGCATGATTATTGCATGTGTGTGTGTCATGGTGTGCAATGGGTGGGTGTGCGTGTTCCCCAGTGCAAGCATTCCTGTGTGGGGGCTTGTGTGATGATGGTTGGGGGGGTGTTATGGGTATGTGCAGTGAGCATGCTTTAGTGATGGGTGTCCATGCTTAGTTGTGTCATGCAGGGCTTGGTGTTGGAATGTGTGGTTTGTGTTATTAGTACATTAGTGAGGAGTTGGAGTGATAGGGGAGGGGGGGAGGGTGGGGGTGTGTGATAGCATGCAGGTAGGGTGGGGGATATGATAGTTAAGATTTGACTTACCAGTGTCCATTCCTCCACTGACTCCTCCGAGGCCCTCTGGATGCATGATGGTCAAGACCTGCTCCTCCCATGTTGTTAGTTGTGGGGGAGGAGGTGGGGGTCCGCCACCAGTCCGCTGAATCGCGATGTTGTGCCTGGAGACCACTGAACGCACCTTCCCCCGTAGGTCGTTCCACCTCTTCCTGATGCCCTCCCGATTTCTTGGATGCTCTCCCACAGCGTTGACCCTGTCCACGATTCTTCGCCATAGCTCCATCTTCCTGGCTATGGAGGTGTGCTGCACCTGTGCTCCAAATAGCTGTGGCTCTACCCGTACGATTTCCTCCACCATGACCCTGAGCTCCTCCTCGGAAAACCTGGGGTGTCTTTTGCGTGACATGGGGTGGTGTAGGTGATGTGTGGGGTGGTGTATGTGTTGATGAGTGTGGTGATGTGTGGTGGTGTGGGGTGTTTTGTGCGTGGATGTTGTATGGGTGATGGTGTTGTGTGCCTCTGTGTGGTGGGGTTGTCTATTGCTGTGCTCTCTGTCTGTCGCCTTCGTTTATAGTTTTTGGTCATAGGGGTTTGTGGGTGATGTGGGTGTGTGTTTTATATTGTGTTGGGTGTGTGGGAGTGGTGTTTGTATGTGTATCAGGTGTGTGTCTTTCGAATTGTCCAATGTGGCGGTGTTTTGACGATGTGTGTGTATTTGTACCGCCAATGGAATACCGCGGTTGAAAGACGGCCGCGTGGATTTGTGGGTCGTGATAGCATTGGCATGTTTCTGTTGGCGTGACGGTGGAGGTTTTGTTTTCGCCAGTTTATCACTGACCTTTGGTGTGACGGACTTGTGTGGGTGTCTGAATTTCGGCGGATTCCGAGATGTGGGTCATAATAGCTGTGACGGAATTCCGCTGCGGTGTATTGGCGGTCTTCTGCACGGCGGAAAGCGGCTTTTACCGCCAATGTTGTAATGACCCCCATTGTGTTTGTCCCCTCCCCCCCGCCAGAATGGACAGATGTTCAGGAATCGGAAGAGTTTCCACTCACTCATTGTGCAAATGGTGTGCCTGGCGGACCAGTACATATCTCACTCTACTGCCAAGTATCCTGGGTTGGTGCATGACACCTTTGTTCTGCGGAATAGCAGCATCCCAAATGTGATGACCCAACTACAGAGGCACAGGGTGTGGCTAATAGGTGAGCCAGAGTCCCCATCCACTGTATGTCATTGTATGCCTTAAAGTGTTATCCCCATACCATTGTGTAAGACTAAATTTTGTCCCTCAATACTTGCAGGTGACTCTGGCTACCCAAACCTATTGTGGCTCCTGATCCCTGTGAGGAATGCCAATACAGGGGCTGAGAACCGTTATAGTGAAGCACTTGGGGAAACCAGGAGAATAATCGGGAGGACCTTCGGCCTTCTGAAGGCCAGGTTCAGATGCCTGCATCTGACAGGTGGATCTCTGTGCTACTCACCCAAGAAGGTCTGCCAGATAGTAGTGGCATGCTGCATGTTGCACATCCTGGCCCTCTAACGACGTGCCTTTTCTGCAGGAGGAGGGTACTGGAGATGACCCTGTGGCATCAGGGGACCCTGAGGAAAGCGAAGATGAGGAGGCAGATGAGGATGGGGACAACAGAACATCAGTTATTCGTCAATACTTCCAATGACACACAGGTGAGACAGTGGAACTGACCATTACCCTGACTATTGATGTTTTCTGTGTGGCTGTGGCATGAAGGCATCACTTCCTTTGCATCTCAACTTACTGTCACCTATGGCTTGTCCTTTTACAGATGTTGGTGATATGAAAACAGTGTCCTGATGTGTTTACTGCAGACAGCTACAGGTCATTATTTGAATGCTACCAGTGTTCAGATAATTTGCGCTAGATGTGACTGTTCTCATAAATGCACCTTTTCAACACATAAAACGGTATCACTCAAGTTGTGTTCAAGGGTGTTTATTGTAGTGCAAATAATTGACGGAATATGCAATGGAATGGGGTGATCGTAGAGGAAAGTCCAGGGTATTGTCCCAGTCTGTTTGTAACACAGGTCCAGTGTCCAAGGGGCCATAGGAAAGGGAGCAAATCAGTTCAAAGTGGACAAGGTGACATGGTGGGACACAAGGGGGACAATCAGGAGTTTCTCATTTCCTGGCAGTGGTCTTGGTCTTGGCAAGTGTCTCTGGCTTCTGTCTGGGTCGCAGGGAACGATTGCGTGGTGGTTCACCTTCTGCAGGGGGAGGGGTGCTGGTGACCTGTGGGTTCTGTGGCGAGGCCTCCTGCCCACTAGCTGCAGTGGAAGTGGAGGGCTAGTCAATAAACTGGCTAGTTGTAGGGGCCCGCTTGTGTGCTGTCGATTCCCTCATGATGTTGGCCATGTCTGCCAGCACCCCTGCTATGGAGATCATGTTGGTGTTGAGAACCTGCAAGTCCTCCCTGATCTCCTGAGGGTGTTCCTCCTGCAGCTGCTTGTTCTCCTGCATGTTGTTAAGGATCTGGCCTATCGTGTCCTGGAGAGTCGGTTCCCTGGGCCTGTCCTCCCCCTGGCGCACAGCGGTTCTCCCAGTGTCCCTGTTGCCCTGTGCCTCTGTCCCCTGAACGGTGTTTCCACTGCCACTGACCCCAGGTTCCTGATTGTCTTGGGGGCGAGGTGTGGACTGGGGTCCTTGTACAAGTAGGCACACTGCTGATTGACATGTCCTGGGGACAGAGGTGTGGGGACGCTGGGTGGGTGCTGTGGCGCTGGATACTGAAGGGGGAGGCTCTGTGGTTGACTATGAGTTGGCTGGGGTGACCGACTGAACAGTGGTCCCTGATGGGTCAGGTAGTTCATCCAGAAGTCCAGAGTTACTGTCATCACTGGGGGCATCTTCTGTTGGGGGACTGGTTTGTCGTGGCACCTCTTCTCCTCTCTGCTGACATTGGCTGGGGCACCTGTAGGCATGTAAGTGATGTATTATGCTTCATGTCTGTGATATATTGTACATCACTAGCTTCCCCTCTATTGCTGCTTTTGTCCTGCCACCTTTGTTTGTGTATGGTGATGTATTGTGGGATTGTTAGTTTTCCATGCTGTGCATGCGTTTGTGATGGGTGTCCATGCAGGGCTGGGAGGGTTGTCCATACATTGGTACAGCATGCAGGACTTCGCATTGGGGTCAGTCATATGTGTAGGTGTGTGGGATGGAATGGTATGATGGGAGTGAGGATGAAGGTGTCAGATGGCATGCAGGTATGGGTGGTGATAAATAGTAAATGCTGACTCACCACTGTCCAGTCCTCCGGCAACTCCAGTGAGTCCCTCAGGATGCAGTAATGCCAAGAAATGCTCCTCCCATGCAGTTAGCTGTTGGGGAGGAGATGGGGGTCCACCGCCAGTCCTCTGTATGGTGAGCTGGTGCCTTGCTGCCACGGAACGTACCTTCCCCCGTAGGTCATTCTACCTCTTCCTGATGTTGTCTCTTGTTCTTAGATGCTGTCCCACGGCATTCCTCCTGTCCACACTTCTCAGCCATAGCTCCATTTTCCTGGCAAAGGATATTTGCTATACCTGTGCTCCAAACAGCTGTGGCTCTATCCTGACTATTTCCTCCACCATGACCTGCAACTCCTCATCTGTGAAACGGGGGTGCCTTTGTGGGGACATGGGTGTTGTGTGGTGTGTGTAAGTATGTGGGTGTTGGATACTTTGGTTGGGTGTGTGACGTGGGGTGCGTGAGGGATGTATGGGTGTATGTGTCTAGTTGTCGCAGTGGTCTTAGTGTCAGTCTGGTGGCAATACTTGGTATTAGTAAAGGGTTGTGGTAATGTGGGTGTGTGTTTCATAGTGCTGTGGGTGGGTGGATGTGGTGTGTGTATGAGTGTCAGGTGTGTGTTTTTGGTGTTGGCCAATGATGTGTGTTTAGTATATGGGTGTCCATTTTGAGCGTGCCGATGTGTACCGCCAATGGTTTACCGCCATTGAATGTCTGCCATGGTGATTCGTGGATCATAATGTGATGGGCGTTGTTATGTTGGCATAACGGTATGGGTACCGCCACTTTAACACTGATCTGGGGCTGGCGGATTCGTGTGTGTGTCATAATTTGGCAAATGGATGTTCGCCTCCGCGACGGTATGTTGGCGGCCGTCACCACAGCCATAAGCGGGATTTACCGCCAATGTCATAATTAGGGCCATAATGAGTAGCTCAGAGGATATGGTTGTAATACTCAACCTCTCCCCTTACCTCCATCTAGGGATGGCAGAGTTAAGGACTCTCTGTAAGCTGAAAAAGATTACAACTGATTCTAACCCTACCAAGGTCAAGCTCCAGGAGCTCTTGGCAGAGTACACCAGGGACCGCCCTGATGAGGAGGAAGAATTCCACTCAGACAGGGAAGATGTTAGAGATGAGGTGGATGATCTCCCCCCTCCTCACCTAACTAGGGAGACCAGAGTCCCCAGATTCCTGTCTCCAAGGATAGAACTCATTGGATTTGGATCTTCTACAGGGGAATCCAGCTCCTCTGGGGAAATTGAGGGCAGCCTCAATTAAGAGGACATCCTTTTAGCAAGGATGGCCAAAAGGTTAGCTTTGGAGCAACAACTCCTGGCTATAGAAAGGGAGAGCAGAATTGGGCTTAGCCCCATTAATGGTGGCAGCAACATAAATAGGGTCAGAGAGAATACTGACATCCCAAAAATCCCCAAAGGGATTATCTCAAAATATGAAGAGGGTGATGATAGCACCAAATAGTTCACAGCTTTTGAGAGGGCTTGTGCAACCAGGAAGTAAAACAGATTTCACTGGGGAGCTCTCCTTTGGGAACTTTTCACTGGTAAGTGTAGGGATAGACTCCTCACACTCTCTAGTAAAGATGCAGAATCATGTGACCACATGAAGGCTATCCTGATTGAGTGCTTTGGATTCTCCACTGAGGATTATAGGATTAGGTTCAGGGGCTCACAAAACCTCTATTCAATCCTGGGTTGATCTTGTTGAGAACCCAGTGAAAACACTAGATGGTTGGATAACTGGTAGTGCACTGCATGACTATGATTGGTTTTATAATTTGTTTATAAAGGAACATATGTGAAGTAACTGCTTCAATGATAATGCATCAACATCTGGTAGACCTAGGTCCAATTTCTCCCCAAGAATTGGGAAAGAAGGCAGACCACTGGGTCAAGATAAGGGTGACCAAGACTTCCACAAGGCATGACCAAAAGAAAGGGGTCACAAAGCCTCCCAATGGGAAGGGTGGGGGAGACACCTAAGGACAAAAATAAAAAGTCTTCTCAAGGGCCCAAAAAACCTGCTCAGGAGGGTGGGCCCCGAGCCTTTTCACAGTCCACAAATGGGTACTAGGGTAAGAACTTTGATCCCAAAAAGGCCTGGTGTCACAGCAGTAAACAGCATGGGCACCAAACTGGAGACATGGCCTGTCCTAAGAAGAATCCAACTAGCACTACTCGAGTTAGTACTGGAATAGCCAGTCTCCAGGTGGGATCAACAGTGTGCCCAGAGCAAATCAGGGTTCACACTGAAGTTACTTTAGTCTCCCAGGGTGGGGTGGATATAGCCACACTAGATGCCTGGCTGCCTAACATGCAAAAATACAGGCAGCAGCTCGATAAATGGGACAAAGGTAGAAGCCCTGAGGGATACAAGTGCCAGTGTCACCATGCTGACAGAGAAACTGGTTTCCCCAGACAGTATTTGACTTGGCAAACTTATCCAGTTACCAGTGCTGACAATGTGACTAAAGTCTATCCCATGGCTATGGAGACTTTAGAATGAGGAGGGATTACTGGCCTGAAACAGGTGGTGGCCTCTACTGCAATCCCAGTATTATATCTGCTAGGGAATGATTTGGAGTCCTCAGCATGGGCTGAGGTAGAACTCAAAACCCATGAAGCCATGCTGGGTATCTCTGAACTGGTGTGTGTGAAACCAATAGCACAAAGCAGAGCACAGGGTGAAAAAGGAGTGTTGGAGCCTAGAATAATGGCTCAACCTTCCAGGAGAAAAAGTAAGAGGACTGGGGGACCAGCCTCTGAACAGCAAAAGAAGCAAGACCTCTCTTCTCAGGAAGATGTCTTATCCCCTGAGGAAACTGAGTCCATTGAGCTGGTGCTTTACCAGGTAGAGCTCTTGGGCCCATGGGGGCCCACAAGGGAACAGCTGTGCCAGGGAGAAAAGACTTGTCCCACTCTTGAAGGCCTGAGACAGCAAGCTGTAGGAGGCTGGCCTGGCTTATAGTGGGTACCTGATGGTACTTACACCTTGTGCCAGGTCCTGTTATCCTTTATTAGTAGATTAGTAGTATTCTAGCAGCTTAGGTTGATAGAGGTAGCTATAGCAGAGCAGCTTAGGCTGAACTAGGAGACATGCAAAGCTCCTACTATACCACTTATATCATATAGCACTATATCATAAGAATCACAATACTCAGAGTTACTAAAAATAAAAGTACTTTATTTTAGTGACAATGTGCCAAATATACCTCAGAGGATATACTCCCTTAGGAGGTAAGTAAAACAGATAAAATATATACAATAATGTAGAATACAATAGGATGCAATAGGCCTAGGGGCAACACAAACAATATACTAAGAAAGAGGAATGTGAACCACTTAGGGGCCCCTGGCTTAGTGTAGTGTGTAGAGGGTCGCTGGGAGTGTAAGAAAACAGTAAGGGTGTCCTAAATACCTCACCCCTAGACCCTAAAAAGTAGGAGTAAAGTGACCCTCTTCCCCAGAAACACACTAAAGTCGTGATAGGAGATACTGCAAAGACCACAACAGACTGCAAAGCACTGAAGACGGATTCCTGGACCTGAGGACCTGTAAAGGAAGGGACAAAGTCCAAATGTTACGAAAGTGTCCGGGGGGCAGTGTAGGAAAGTACCATCTTGCCTGGCATGTTACCCCCATATTTGACTGTATATATGTTGTTTTAGTTGTATGTGTCACTGGGACCCTGCCAGCCAGGGCCCCAGTGCTCATAAGTGTGCCCTGTATGTGTTACCTGTGTTATGACTAACTGTCTCACTGAGGCTCTGCTACCCAGAACCTCAGTGGTTATGCTCTCTCATTTCTTTCCAAATTGTCACTAACAGGCTAGTGACCAATTTCACCAATTTACATTGGCATACTGGAACACCCTTATAATTCCCTAGTATATGGTACTGAGGTACCCAGGGTATTGGGGTTCCAGGAGATCCCTATGGGCTGCAGCATTTCTTTTGCCACCCATAGGGAGCTCTGACAATTCTTACACAGGCCTGCCATTGCAGCCTGAGTGAAATAACGTCCATGTTATTTCACAGCCATTTACCACTGCACTTAAGTAACTTATAAGTCACCTATATGTCTAACCTTTACCTGGTAAAAGTTGGGTGCTAAGTTACTTAGTGTGTGGGCACCCTGGCACTAGTCAAGGTGCCCCCACATTGTTCAGGACAAATTCCCCGGACTTTGTGAGTGCGGGGACACCATTACACGCGTGCACTATACATATGTCACGACATATGTATAGCGTCACAATGGTAACTCCGAATATGGCCATGTAACATGTCTAAGATCATGGAATTGTTACCCTATGCCATTCTGGCATTGGGGAGACAATTCCATGATCCCCCGAGTCTCTAGCACAGACCCGGGTACTGCTAAACTACATTTCCCGGGGTTTCACTGCAGCTGCTGCTGCTGCCAACCCCTCAGACAGGTTTCTGCCCTCCTGGGGTCCAGCCAGGCTTGGCCCAGGAAGGCAGAACAAAGGACTTCCTCAGAGAGAGGGTGTTACACCCTCTCCCTTTGGAAAAAGGTGTCAGGGCTGGGGAGGAGTAGCCTGCCCCAGCCTCTGGAAATGCTTTGATGGGCACAAATGGTGCCCTTCTCTGCATAAGCCAGTCTCCACCGGTTCAGGGATCCCCCAGCCCTGCTCTGGCGCGAAACTGGACAAAGGAAAGGGGAGTGACCACTCCCCTGACCTGCACCTCCCCTGGGAGGTGCCCAGAGCTCCTCCAGTGTGCTCCAGACCTCTGCCATCTTGGAAACAGAGGTGCTGCTGGCACACTGGACTGCTCTGAGTGGCCAGTGCCAGCAGGTGACGTCAGAGACTCCTTCTGATAGGCTCCTCCAGGTGTTGCTAGCCTATCCTCTCTCCTAAGTAGCCAAACCTCCTTTTCTGGCTATTTAGGGTCTCTGCTTTGGGGAATTCTTTAGATAACGAATGCAAGAGCTCATCAGAGTTCCTCTGAATCTCTCTCTTCACCTTCTGCCACGGAATCGACTGCTGACTGCTCTGGAAGCCTGCAAAACTGCAACAAAGTAGCAAAGACGACTACTGCGACCTTGTAACGCTGATCCAGCCGCCTTCTCAACTGTTTTCCTGGTGGTGCATGCTGTGGGGGTATTCTGCCTCCTCTCTGCACTAGAAGCTCTGAAGAAATCTCCCGTGGGTCGACGGAATCTTCCCCCTGCAACCGCAGGCACCAAAAAACTGCATCACCGGTACTCTGGGTCTCCTCTCAGCACGACGAGCGAGGTCCCTTGAACTCAGCAACTCTGTCCAAGTAACTCCCACAGTCCAGTGACTCTTCAGTCCAAGTTTGGTGGAGGTAAGTCCTTGCCTCCCCACGCTAGACTGCATTGCTGGGTACCATGTGATTTGCAGCTACTACGGCTCCTGTGCACTCTTCCAGGATTTCCTTAGTGCACAGCCAAGACTGGGTCCCCGGCACTCTAACCTGCAGTGCACGACCTCCTGAGTTGTCCTCCGGCGTCGTGGGACCTTCCTTTGTGACTTCGGGTGAGCTCTGGTTCACTCCACTTCGTAGTGCTTGTTCCGGCACTTCTGCAGGTGCTGCTTGCTTCTGAGTGGGCCCCTTGTCTTGCTGGATGCCTCCTCTGTCTCCTCACGCAATTGGCGACATCCTGGTCCCTCCTGGGCCACAGCAGCATCCAAAAACCCTAACCACGATCCTTGCAGCTAGCAAGGCTTGTTTGCAGTCTTTCTGCACGGAAATACCTCTGCAAGCTTCTTCACGACGTGGGACATCCATCCTCCAAAGGGGAAGTTTCTAGCCCTTGTCGTTCTTGCAGAATCCACAGCTTCTACCATCCGATGGCAGCTTCTTTGCACCAACAGCTGGCATTTTCTGGGCATCTGCCCACTCCCGACTTGATCGTGACTCTTGCACTTGGTCCCCTTGTTCCACAGGTACTCTCGTCTGCAAATCCATCGTTGTTGCATTGCTGGTGTTTGTCTTCCTGGCAGAATTCCCCTATCACGACTTCTGTGCTCTCTGGGGAACTTAGGTGCACTTTGCACCCACTTTTCAGGGTCTTGGGGTGGGCTATTTTTCCAACCCTCACTGTTTTCTTACAGTCCCAGCGACCCTCTACAAGGTCACATAGGTTTGGGGTCCATTCGTGGTTCGCATTCCACTTCTAGAGTATATGGTTTGTGTTGCCCCTATCCCTATGTGCCCCCATTGCATTCTGTTGTGACTATACATTGTTTGCACTGTTTTCTATTGCTATTACTGCATATTTTGGTATTGTGTACATATATCTTGTGTATATTTGCTATCCTCATACTGAGGGTACTCACTGAGATACTTTGGCATATTGTCATAAAAATAAAGTACCTTTATTTTTAGTATAACTGTGTACTGTGTTTTCTTATGATATTGTGCATATGACACCAGGGGTATAGTAGGAGCTTTACACGCCTCCTAGTTCAGCCTAAGCTGCTCTGCTAAGCTACCTTTTTCTATCAGCCTAAGCTGCTAGACACCCCTCTACACTAATAAGGGATACCTGGCCCTGGTGCAAGGTGTAAGTACCTCTTGGTACCCACTACAAGCCAGGCCAGCCTCCTACATTGGTGGCAGCGGTGGGATAAGTACTTGCAACTGTAGGAGGCTGGACTGGTTTGTAGTGAGTACTAAGGGGTACTTACACCTTGCACCAGGCCCAGGTATCCCTTATTAGTGTATAGGGTGTCTAGCAGCTTATATAACCATATACTCCAAAAGTGGAATGCGAACCACGAATGGACCCCAAACCTATGTGACCTTGTAGAGGGTCGCTGGGTCTGTAAGAAAACATTTAGGGTTAGAAAAATAGCCCACCGCAAGACCCTGAAAAGTGAGTGCAAAGTGCACACTAAAGTTCCCCAAAGGACCTAGAAGTCGTGATAGGGGAATTCTGCAGGAAAGACACAAACCAGCAATGCAACAACGATGGATTTCCAGTGGAGGGTACCTGTGGAACAAGGGGACCAAGTCCAAAAGTCACAAGCAATTCGGAGATGGGCAGATGCCCAGGAAATGCCAGCTGTGGGTGCAAAGAAGCTGCTACTGGACAGTAGAAGCTGAGGATTCTGCAGGAACGACAGGGGCTAGAGACTTCCCCTTTGGAGGATGGATCCCCCACGCCGTTCCTGAAGAAAGACCGCCAACAAGCCTTGCTAGCTGCAAGTCGTGCAGTTAGTGTTTTTGGATGCTGCTGTCGCCCAGGAGGGACCAGGATGTCGCCAATTGCGTCTGGGGACAGAGGGGGCGTCGAGCAAGACAAGGGGCCCTCTCAGAAGGAGGCAGCACCCGCAGAAGTGCCGGAACAGGCACTACGAAGAGGAGTGAAACGGTGCTCACCCGAAGTCGCACAAAGGAGTCCCACATCGCCGGAGGACAACTTAGGAAGTCGTGCAATGCAGGTTAGAGTGCCGTGGACCCAGGCTTGGCTGTGAACAAAGGATTTCCACCGGAAGTGCACAGAGGCTGGAGTAGCTTCAAAAGTCCCGGTTCCCAGCAATGCAGTCTGGCGTGGGGAGGCAAGGACTTACCTCCACCAAACTTGGACTGAAGAGTCGCTGGACTGTGGGAGTCACTTGGACAGTGTTGCTGGATTCAAGGGACCTCGCTCGTCGTGCTGAGAGGAGACCCAGGGTACCGGTGATGCAGTTCTTTGGTGCCTGTGGTAGCAGGGGGAAGATTCCGTCGACCCACAGGAGATTTCTTCGGAGCTTCTAGTGCAGAGAGGAGGCAGACTACCCCCACAGCATGCACCACCAGGAAAACAGTCGAGAAGGTGGCAGGATCAGCATTACAGAGATGCAGTAGTCGTCTTTGCTACTTTGTTGCAGTTTTGCGGTCAGCAGTCGATTCCTTGGCAGAAGGTGAAGAGAGAGATGCAGAGGAACTCTGATGAGCTCTTGCATTCGTTATCTAAGGAAATCCCCAAAGCAGAGACCCTAAATAGCCAAAAAAGAGGGTTTGGCTACTTAGGAGAGAAGATAGGCTAGCAACACCTGAAGGAGCCTATCAGAAGGAGTCTCTGACGTCACCTGCTGGCCCTGGCTACTCAGAGCAGTCCAGTGTGCCAGCAGCACCTCTGTTTCCAAGATGGTAGAGGTCTGGAGCACACTGGAGGAGCTCTGGGCACCTCCCAGGGGAGGTGCAGGTCAGGGGAGTGGTCACTCCCCTTTCCTTTGTCCAGTTTCGCGCCAGAGCAGGGCTGAGGGGTCCCTGAACCGGTGTAGACTGGCTTATGCAGAAATGGGCACCATCTGTGCCCATGAAAGCATTTCCAGAGGCCGGGGGAGGCTACTCCTCCCCAGCCCTGACACCTTTTTCCAAAGGGAGAGAGTGTAACACCCTCTATCTAAGGAAGTCCTTTGTTCTGCCATCCTGGGCCAAGCCTGGCTGGACCCCAGGAGGGCAGAAACCTGTCTGAGGGGTTGGCAGCAGCAGCAGCTGCAGTGAAACCCCGGGAAAGGCAGTTTGGCAGTACCAGGGTCTGAGCTACAGACCCGTGGGATCATGGGATTGTGCCAACTATGCCAGGATGGCCTAGAGGGGGCAATTCCATGATCATAGACATGTTACATGGCCATATTCGGAGTTACCATTGTGAAGCTACACATAGGTAGTGACCTATGTGTAGTGCACACGTGTAATGGTGTCCCCGCACTCACAAAGTCCGGGGAATTTGCCCTGAACAATGTGGGGGCACCTTGGCTAGTGCCAGGGTGCCCACACACTAAGTAACTTTGCACCTAACCTTTACCAGGTAAAGGTTAGACATATAGGTGACTTATAAGTTACTTAAGTGCAGAGGTAAATGGCTGTGAAATAACGTGGATGTTATTTCACTCAGGATGCAGTGGCAGGCCTGTGTAAGAATTGTCAGAGCTCCCTATGGGTGGCAAAAGAAATGCTGCAGCCCACAGGGATCTCCTGGAACCCCAATACCCTGGGTACCTCAGTACCATATACTAGGGAATTATAAGGGTGTTCCCGTATGCCAATGTAAATTGGTAAAATTGGTCACTAGCCTGTTAGTGACAATTTGAAAGAAATGAGAGAGCATAACTACTGAGGTTCTGGATAGCAGAGCCTCAGTGAGACAGTTAGTCATAACACAGGTAACACATTCAGGGCACACTTATGAGCACTGGGGCCCTGGCTGGCAGGGTCCCAGTGACACATACAACTAAAACAACATATATACAGTGAAAAATGGGGGTACCATGCCAGGCAAGATGGTACTTTCCTACAGCAACTACTTACCACTTTGTCATTTTGTACTTTTCATAAGAGAAAAATATACAAAACAAGTTCAGTGTATGTACACCTAACCAAAAAGTTTTGCTTTTCTTCTCTTACTCTTTTGCTAAGTGCTGAAAAGTACCTCTAAAACTTTCAAAAAGTTCTTTAAAAGTTTTGTAAGTTTTTTTTTCTGTTCTTTAAAAAGTTCTGAAACTTTTTCTTTCTTTTTCTGTCCCTTAAACCTTTTCTATAATGTCTGGTACAGGTCAAACTGTTGATCTGACTAAACTTGCTTATGATCACCTTAGCTGGAAAGGAGCAAGGAGTCTCCGAATTGAAAGAGGTTTAGGGGTAGGGAAGAATCCCTCAAGAGCACTGTTAGTTAATATGCTCATTGAACAAGATAAGACCTTAGTTGGCACTACTGGTGAGAAATTAGCTGATGGTTACCACTCTGATTCTTGGGCACACCCAGGGAAAGGGTTAGAAGGGAACTTTCCCAACCTGCCCCTTAGCAGGCCACCTAGCATAGCTGGTACTAATGTGAGTTCTCATCACAGTAGGAGTGTTACTTCTGTAGGCCAGGGTGTTAGAATGCCATCTGTTAGGGACAGGTCTCCCTCTGTTCATTCACACCATTCTTCTGTGTCAAGGCATGCCCAACCCACCCTCCCTGAAGACAGAGTGTTAGAAAGGGAACTCAATAGATTGAGAGTGGAAGAATCCAGGCTGAAGCTCAAGAAGCAACAGCTGGATTTAGATAGGCAAGCATTTGACTTAGAAAAAGAAAGACAGAGGTTGGGGTTTGGACCCCATGGTGGCAGCAGCAGTATTACAGATAGTAATCCTGCAAAAGAGCATGATTCTAGGAATCTGCACAAGATAGTTGCCCCTTACAAGGAGGGGGATGACATTAACAAGTGGTTTGCTGCACTTGAGAGGGCCTGTAATGTACAGGGGGTCCCTCAAAGGCAGTGGGCTGCTATCCTATGGCTATCTTTCAGTGGAAAGGGTAGGGATAGGCTCCTTGCTGTTAAGGAAAGTGATGCCAGTGATTTTACAGTTCTTAAGAATGCACTCCTTGATGGTTAAGCTTAACCACTGAACAGTACAGGATCAAGTTCAGAGAAACCAAAAAAGGAGTCTTCACAAGACTGAGTAGACTTTGTTGACCATTCAGTGAAGGCCTTGGAGGGGTGGTTACATGGCAGTAAAGTTTCTCACTATGAAAGCCTGTATAACTTAATCCTGAGAGAGCATATTCTTAATAATTGTGTGTCTGATTTGTTACACCTGTACCTGGTAGACTCTGATCTGACCTCTCCCCAAGAATTGGGAAAGAAGGCAGACAAATGGGTCAGAACAAGGGTGAACAGAAAAGTTCATACAGGGAGTGACAAGGATCGCAAGAAGAAGGATGGTAAGTCTTCTGACAAGGGTGGGGACAAATCCAAAAATGAGTCTTCATCAGGCCCACAAAAACACTCTGGTGGGGGTGGTGGGCCCAAATCCTCTTCAAATCAAAATAAGGAAAAGAAACCATGGTGCTATTTATGTAAAATAAAAGGCCATTGGACAACTGATTCCAGTTGTCCATAGAAAAGCACCAAGCCTCCTACCACTACAACCCCTTCTGCTACACCTAGTGCCCCTAGTAATAGCAGTGGTGGTGGGAGCAAACCTACTAATAGCCAATCCAAGGGAGTAGCTGGGCTCACTTTTGGTAATTTAGTTGGGGTTGGTCTTGTTAGGGAAACCACAGAGGCTGTGTTAGTCTCTGAGGGGGCCATTGGTTTGGCCACCTTAGTTGATTGTCTCCTTAATATGGATAAGTACAAGCAACTTCCCCTAATAAATGGTGTTGAGGTTCAGGCCTACAGGGACACAGGTGCCAGTGTTACAATGGTAATAGAGAAACTGGTCCACCCTGAACAACACCTACTTGGTCACCAGTACCAAGTGACTGATGCTCATAACAACAATCTTAGCCACCCCATGGCTGTTGTGAATCTCAACTGGGGGGGGGGTTACTAGTCCAAAGAAAGTTGTGGTTGCCTCAGATTTACCTGTAGACTGTCTACTAGGGAACAATTTAGAGACATCAGCTTGGGCAAAAGTAAAGTTGGAGGCTCATGCAGCAATGCTGGGCATTCCAGGGCATATTTTTGCTTTAACCAGGGCTCAGGCCAAAAACCAAAAAGGACAGTGTGACTTGGATCCTGGAAGAATGGACCAAGTGCTCCCTAAAGCTAGGGTTAGTAAAGGTAAAACACTACCTACTATCCCTCCCTCTACAGTGGATCCTACTTCTGAGGAAGAAGAATTTCCACCCTGTGCAGAACCTACACCAGAGGAGCTGGAAGCAGACACTGCTGAGCTTTTGGGTGGAGGGGGGCCTGCCAGGGAAGAGCTGAGTGTGGCACAGCAAACCTGTCCCACACTAGAGGGTCTAAGACAGCAAGCTGTCAAACAAGCAAATGGGGATGTCAGTGACTCTCACAGAGTTTACTGGGAGGACAACCTCTTGTATACTCAAGTAAGGGATCCAAAACCTGGAGCTGCCAGGAGATTGGTGATTCCTCAGCAATACAGAGAGTGCCTCCTAACTCTAGCCCACGACATTCCCTTAGCTGGACATTTTGGGCAAATGAAAACTTGGGACAGGCTTGTTCCCTTGTTTCATTGGCCTAGAATGTCAGAGGACACAAAGGAATTTTGTAAGTCCTGTGAAACCTGTCAAGCCAGTGGCAAGACAGGTGGCACCCCAAAGGCACCCCTTATTCCACTACCTGTGGTTGGGGTTCCCTTTGAAAGGGTAGGGGTTGACATAGTTGGCCCCCTTGACCCTCCTACTGCTTCAGGCAATAGGTTTATCTTGGTGGTAGTGGACCATGCCACCAGATATCCTGAAGCAATCCCTCTAAGGACCACTACAGCTCCTGCAGTGGCAAAGGCCCTCCTGGGAATCTTTTCCAGGGTGGGCTTCCCAAAAGAGGTGGTATCAGACAGGGGAAGCAATTTCATGTCTGCTTACTTAAAGGCCATGTGGAAGGAATGTGGTGTGACATACAAGTTCACCACACCCTATCATCCACAAACAAATGGACTGGTTGAGAGGTTTAATAAAACTCTCAAAGGAATGATAATGGGACTCCCTGAAAAACTCCAGAGGAGATGGGATATCCTGTTACCTTGCCTCCTTTTTGCTTACAGGGAGGTACCCCAAAAAGGAGTGGGCGTCAGTCCCTTTGAACTCCCGATTTGGACACCCTGTAAGAGGTCCTCTAACACTTGTAAAGGAGGGTTGGGAACAACCTTTAAAAGCTCCTAAGCAAGACATAGTGGACTATGTACTTGGCCTAAGATCTAGAATGGCTGAGTATATGGAAAAGGCCAGTAAAAACCTTCAGGCCAGCCAAGAACTCCAAAAGCAATGGCATGACCAGAAGGCTGTTCTGATTCAGTACCAACCAGGGCAGAAAGTGTGGGTCTTGGAGCCTGTGGCCCCAAGAGCACTCCAAGACAAATGGAGTGGACCCCACATTATTGTTGAGAAAAAGGGAGAAGTCACCTACTTGGTTGACTTAGGCACTGCCAGGAGTCCCCTTAGGGTGCTCCATGTCAATCGCCTGAAACCCTACTATGACAGGGCTAATCTCACCCTGCTCATGGCAACAGATGAAGGACAGGAAGAAGAGAGTAACCCTCTCCCTGATCTCTTCTCTTCCACAGAACAAGATGCTCTAGTGGAAGGTGTAGTTGTGGCAGATTTTCTTACTGCTGAGCAGAAAGACCACTGCATAAATCTCCTGGGTCAGTTTTCTGAACTCTTTTCTACTGTGCCAGGCACCACTTCTTGGTGTGAGCACACTATAGATACTGGAGACAGCTTGCCTGTTAAAAGTAAGATCTATAGGCAGCCTGACCATGTCAGAGACTGCATAAAACAAGAGGTTCAGAAAATGCTTGAACTGGGAGTGGTTGAGCACTCTGAAAGAACATGGGCCTCTCCTGTGGTGCTTGTACTAAAGCCTCATTCCAAAGATGGGAAAAGGGAAATGAGATTTTGTGTTGACTACAGAGGTCTCAACCAGGTAACTAAAACTGATGCTCACCCTATACCCAGGGCAGATGAGCTAATAGATACACTGGCATCTGCCAAGTATCCAAGCACCTTTGATTTGACTGCAGGGTATTGGCAGATCAAGTTATCAGAGGATGCAAAAGCAAAAACTGCATTTTCAACCATTGGAGGGTGTGAGAAAGTAGCCTCTTTCTAGCCTTGTTACCCCCACTTTTGGCCTGTTTGTGAGTGTATGTCAGGGTGTTTTCACTGTCTCACTGGGATCCTGCTAGCCAGGGCCCAGTGCTCATAGTGCAAACCCTATGTTTTCAGTATGTTTGTTATGTGTCACTGGGACCCTGCTAGTTAGGACCTCAGTGCTCATAAGTTTGTGGCCTATATGTATGTGTTCCCTGTGTGGTGCCTAACTGTCTCACTGAGGCTCTGCTATCCAGAACCTCAGTGGTTATGCTCTCTCATTTCTTTCCAAATTGTCACTAACAGGCTAGTGACCAATTTTACCAATTTACATTGGCTTACTGGAACACCCTTATAATTCCCTAGTATATGGTACTGAGGTACCCAGGGTATTGGGGTTCCAGGAGATCCCTATGGGCTGCAGCATTTCTTTTGCCACCCATAGGGAGCTCTGACAAATCTTACACAGGCCTGCCATTTTACACTGCACTTAAGTAACTTATAAGTCACCTATATGTCTAACCTTTACCTGGTAAAGGTTAGGTGCAAAGTTACTTAGTGTGAGGGCACCCTGGCACTAGCCAAGGTGCCCCCACATTGTTCAGGGCCAATTCCCTGAACTTTGTGAGTGCTGGGACACCATTACACGCGTGCACTACATATAGGTCACTACCTATATGTAGCTTCACAATGGTAACTCCGAATATGGCCATGTAACATGTCTAAGATCATGGAATTGCCCCCTCTATGCCATCCTGGCATTATTGGGACAATTCCATGATCCCAGTGGTCTGTAGCACAGACCCTGGTACTGCCAAACTGCCTTTCCTTGGGGTTTCACTGCAGCTGCTGCTGCTGCCAACCCCTCAGACAGGTTTCTGCCCCCCTGGGGTCAAGCCAGGCTTGTCCCAGGATGGCAGAACAAAGGACTTCCTCTGAGAGAGGGTGTTACACCCTCTCCCTTTGGAAAATGGTGTGAAGGCAGGGGAGGAGTAGCCTCCCCCAGCCTCTGGAAATGCTTTCTTGGGCACAGATGTGCCCAATTCTGCATAAGCCAGTCTACACCGGTTCAGGGACCCCTTAGCCCCTGCTCTGGCGCGAAACTGGACAAAGGAAAGGGGAGTGACCACTCCCCTGACCTGCACCTCCCCTGGGAGGTGTCCAGAGCTCCTCCAGTGTGCTCCAGACCTCTGCCATCTTGGAAACAGAGGTGCTGCCAGCACACTGGACTGCTCTGAGTGGCCAGTGCCACCAGGTGATGTCAGAGACTCCTTCTGATAGGCTCCTTCAGGTGTTAGTAGCCTATCCTCTCTCCTAGGTAGCCAAACCCTCTTTTCTGGCTATTTAGGGTCTCTGTCTCTGGGGAAACTTTAGATAACGAATGCAAGAGCTCATCAGAGTTCCTCTGCATCTCTCTCTTCACCTTCTGCCAAGGAATCGACTGCTGACCGCGCTGGAAGCCTGCAAAACTGCAACATAGTAGCTAAGACGACTACTGCAACTCTGTAACGCTGATCCTGCCGCCTTCTCGACTGTTTTCCTGCTTGTGCATGCTGTGGGGGTAGCCTGCCTCCTCTCTGCACCAGAAGCTCTGAAGAAATCTCCCGTGGGTCGACGGAATCTTCCCCCTGCAACCGCAGGCACCAAAAAGCTGCATTACCGGTCCCATGGGTCTCCTCTCAGCATGACGAGCGAGGTCCCTCGAATCCAGCAACTCTGTCCAAGTGACTCCCACAGTCCAGTGACTCTTCAGTCCAAGTTTGGTGGAGGTAAGTCCTTGCCTCACCTCGCTAGACTGCATTGCTGGGAACCGTGACTTTTGCAGCTACTCCGGCCCCTGTGCACTTCCGGTGGAAATCCTTTGTGCACAGCCAAGCCTGGGTCCACAGCACTCTAACCTGAATTGCACGACTTTCTAAGTTGGTCTCCGGCGACGAGGGACTCCTTTGTGCAACTTCGGCGAGCACCGTTTCATCCATCCTCGTAGTGCCTGTTTCTGGCACTTTTGCGCGTGCTACCTGCTTCACAGAGAGCTCCTTGTCTTGCTCGACGTCCCCTCTCTCTCCTGGTCCAATTTGCGACCTCCTGGTCCCTCCTGGGCCACAGCAGTGTCCAAAAACGCCAACCGCACGATTTGCAGCTAGCAAGGCTTGTTGGCGTTCTTTCGGCGGGAAAACACTTCTGCACGACTCTCCACGGCGAGCGGGATTCGTCCACCAAAGGGGAAGTCTCTACCCCTTTTCGTTCCTGCAGAAACCGCAGCTTCTTCTGTCCAGTAGAAGCTTCTTTGCACCCGCAGCTGGCATTTCCTGGGCATTTGCCCATCTCCGACTTGCTTGTGACTTTTGGACTTGGTCCCCTTGTTCCACAGGTACCCTAGATTGGAAATCCACAGTTGTTGCATTGTTGGTTGGTGTCTTTCCTGCATTATTCCTCTATCACAACTTCTTTGTCTTTTGTGGAACTTCAGTGCACTTTGCACTCACTTTTCAGGGTCTTGGGGAGGGCTATTTTTCTAACTCTCACTATTTCCTAATAGTCCCAGCGACCCTCTACAAGGTCACATAGGTTTGGGGTCCATTCGTGGTTCACATTCCACTTTTGGAGTATATGGTTTGTGTTGCCCCTATCCCTATGTGTCCCCATTGCATCCTATTGTAACTATACATTGTTTGCACTGTTTTCTAAGACTATACTGCATATTTTTGGTACTGTGTACATATAACTTGTGTATAATTGTATCCTCATACTGAGGGTACTCACTGAGATACTTTGGCATATTGTCATAAAAATAAAGTACCTTTATTTTTAGTATATCTGTGTATTGTGTTTTCTTATGATATTGTGCAAGTGACACTTGTGGTACTGTGGTAGCTTCACACGTCTCCTAGTTCAGCCTAAGCTGCTCTGCTAAGCTACCATTATCTATCAGCCTATGCTGCTAGACACCCTATACACTAATAAGGGATAACTGGGCCTGGTGCAAGGTGCAAGTACCCCTTGGTACTCACTACAAGCCAGTCCAACCTCCTACATTGGTTGTGCAGCGGTGGGATAAGTGCTTTGAGACTACTTACCACTCTTGTCATTGTACTTTTCATAAGAGAAAAATATACAAAACAAGTTCAGTGTGTGTACACAGTGCTAAAAAGTTTTGCATTTCCTCTTTTCACTCTTTTCTAAAGTGCTGAAAAGTACTTCTAAACTTTCAAAAAGTTCTTAAAAGTTTAAAAAGTTTTTTTCTGTCTTTCTAAAAAGTTCTGAAAACTTTTTTCTCTTTTTCTATCACTTTTACTCTCTCTAACAATGTCTGGCACAGGCCAAAATGTTGACCTGTCTAAGATTGCATATGATCACCTTAGCTGGAAAGGAGCAAGGAGTCTCTGCATAGAGAGAGGTTTGAGTGTAGGGAAGAATCCTTCCTTGGAACTGTTACTTAACATGCTTAGAGAACAGGATAAGGCTAAAAGTGCCCCATCTGTTGAAAAAGTAGCTAATGGTTCTCAATCTGATCCGGGGACACCCCCAGGTAAAGGTTCAGGAAAGAAACTTCTTAGCCTTCCCATTACAAGACAGTCTAGCATAGTTGGTACTGAGGTGGAGTCACATCATACAGATGATGTGCTCTCACATTACACTGTCAGCCAAGCTGTTAGGGTGCCCTCTGTAAGGGACAGGTCTCCTTCTGTCCATTCTCACCATACTTCTGTGTCTAGGAATGTCCCTCCCACCCACCCTGAGGACAGATTGTTAGAAAGGGAGCTCAATAGATTGAGAGTGGAGCAATCCAGACTGAAGCTTAAACAGCAACAGCTGGATTTAGATAGACAATCCTTAGAAGTAGAGAAGGAAAGACAGAAATTGGGTTTAGAAACCCATGGTGGCAGCAGCAGTATTCCCCATAGTCATCCTGTTAAAGAGCATGATTCCAGGAATCTGCACAAGATAGTTCCCCCTTATAAGGAGGGGGATGACATTAACAAGTGGTTTACTGCACTTGAGAGGGCCTGTGTTGTACAGGATGTCCCTCAAAGGCTGTGGGCTGCTATCCTATGGCTATCATTTAGTGGAAAAGGTAGGGATAGGCTCCTTACTGTGAAAGAAAGTGATGCCAATAATTTCCATGTTCTTAAGAATGCACTCCTGGATGGTTATGGCTTAACCACTGAACAATACAGGATAAAGTTCAGAGAGACCAAAAAGGAGTCTTCACAAGACTGGGTTGATTTCATTGACCATTCAGTGAAGGCCTTGGAGGGGTGGTTACATGGCAGTAAAGTTACTGATTATGACAGCCTGTATAACTTGATCCTGAGAGAGCATATTCTTAATAATTGTGTGTCTGATTTGTTGCACCAGTACTTGGTGGACTCTGATCTGACCTCTCCCCAAGAATTGGGAAAGAAGGCAGACAAATGGGTCAGAACAAGGGTGAACAGAAAAGTTCATACAGGTGGTGACAAAGAGAACAATAAGAAGAAAGATGGTGAAAAATCTCAAGATAAGCATGGGGATAAGGGTAAAACCAAAGATTCCACTTCAAATCTTAAACACTCTTCAGGGGGTGGAGATAAAACAAATTCTTCCTCTTCTTCTCAACCTACACAATTTAAAAAGCCTTGGTGCTTTGTGTGTAAAAACAGAGGCCATAGGCCAGGGGATAAGTCCTGTCCAGGTAAACCCCCTGAGCCTACCACCACTAGTACATCAAGCTCTAGTGCCCCTAGCGGTAGTGGTACTAGTGGTGGGACTGCTGGCAACAGTCAAGTTAAGGGTGTAGTTGGGTTCACTTATGGGTCCATAGTAGAAACTGGGGTAGTCACTCCCAAGACAGTTTCTGTCACACCTAGTGGCATTGGCCTTGCCACACTGGCTGCTTGTCCCCTTACAATGGATAAGTACAGGCAGACAGTTTCAATAAATGGTGTTGAGGCCTTGGCCTACAGGGACACAGGTGCAAGTATCACTTTGGTGACTGAAAACCAAGTGCACCCTGATCAACACATCATTGGACAACAGTACAAGATTATTGATGTCCATAACTCCACTAAGTTTCTTCCCTTAGCTATAATTCAGTTTAGTTGGGGTGGAGTTACTGGCCCTAAGCAGGTGGTAGTATCACCTAGCTTACCTGTAGACTGTCTCTTAGGTAATGACCTAGAGGCCTCAGGTTGGGCTGATGTAGAGTTTTATGCCCATGCAGCCATGCTAGGTATCGCAGAGGAATTGTTCCCTCTCATTTCTACTGAAATGAAAAGGCAAAGGAGAGAAGACCTGAAAACTCAGGATCCCTCTCCAACAACAGGTAAAAAGGGTATCACAGTATCCCCTAACCACCCTACCATTCAGGATACCATTCCTGTGGTGGGAGAAACCTCTCCTGGGGTGGCACCTGTTCCAAGGGAATTATCAGTTGGCAAAACTGTACTCCCTGAGGTGGAAGTACCTCTCTGTGGGATAACTAACATTGGTGAGACAAAAAGCACCATTTTAGTTAACATGGAGCATCCCTCCAACCCTCCCAGAGAAACTTTAGTGCAGAAACCCTGCACTGCCTCACAACACTTAGGAAAGCATCCCTGCCCTAGTGTGGAGCTCATAGGACAGCATCCCTGCCCTGCTCCAAATCAAGAGAAACAGCATCCCTGTTCTCTCTTCCAGCCATATGGACAAAGTTTTTGCCCAGCTATGGCTTTATTGAGACAGCATCCCTGTCTGGCATTTTCATCTCTACAAATAGGTTCAGTGGACAATTCCCACTGCTCTAAACTAAAACTTACTGATAGAAACTCTGAAAATACATCTTCACATTGCTGCTTAGCTAAAAAACTTCAAACAGGGTGGTTTACATCCCCAAAGGGAAGTAACCATATAGTGGATGAAAAAGGGAGTAACCAGTCTATTGCAGAGCTACTCTCTACTTATCACCACTTAGACAATAAAGTCTCAACTGGCCAAGGTTAGCCTTATTGTCCTTCGTTTGGGGGGGGGGGGGTTGTGTGAGAAAGTAGCCTCTTTCTAGCCTTGTTACCCCCACTTTTGGCCTGTTTGTGAGTGTATGTCAGGGTGTTTTCACTGTCTCACTGGGATCCTGCTAGCCAGGGCCCAGTGCTCATAGTGCAAACCCTATGTTTACAGTATGTTTGTTATGTGTCACTGGGACCCTGCTAGTCAGAACCCCAGTGCTCATAAGTTTGTGGCCTATATGTATGTGTTCCCTGTATGGTGCCTAACTGTCTCACTGAGGCTCTGCTATCCAGAACCTCAGTGGTTATGCTCTCTCATTTCTTTCCAAATTGTCACTAACAGGCTAGTGACCAATTTTATCAATTTACATTGGCTTACTGGAACACCCTTATAATTCCCTAGTATATGGTACTGAGGTACCCAGGGTATTGGGGTTCCAGGAGATCCCTATGGGCTGCAGCATTTCTTTTGCCACCCATAGGGAGCTCTGACAAATCTTACACAGGCCTGCCACTGCAGCCTGAGTGAAATAACGTCCACGTTATTTCACAGCCATTTTACACTGCACTTAAGTAACTTATAAGTCACCTATATGTCTAACCTTTACCTGGTAAAGGTTAGGTGCAAAGTTACTTAGTGTGAGGGCACCCTGGCACTAGCCAAGGTGCCCCCACATTGTTCAGGGCCAATTCCCTGAACTTTGTGAGTGCGGGGACACCATTACACGCGTGCACTACATATAGGTCACTACCTATATGTAGCTTCACAATGGTAACTCCGAATATGGCCATGTAACATGTCTAAGATCATGGAATTGCCCCCTCTATGCCATCCTGGCATTATTGGGACAATTCCATGATCCCAGTGGTCTGTAGCACAGACCCTGGTACTGCCAAACTGCCTTTCCTGGGGTTTCACTGCAGCTGCTGCTGCTGCCAACCCCTCAGACAGGTTTCTGCCCCCCTGGGGTCAAGCCAGGCTTGTCCCAGGATGGCAGAACAAAGGACTTCCTCTGAGAGAGGGTGTTACACCCTCTCCCTTTGGAAAATGGTGTGAAGGCAGGGGAGGAGTAGCCTCCCCCAGCCTCTGGAAATGCTTTCTTGGTCACAGATGTGCCCAATTCTGCATAAGCCAGTCTACACCGGTTCAGGGACCCCTTAGTCCCTGCTCTGGCGCGAAACTGGACAAAGGAAAGGGGAGTGACCACTCCCCTGACCTGCACCTCCCCTGGGAGGTGTCCAGAGCTCCTCCAGTGTGCTCCAGACCTCTGCCATCTTGGAAACAGAGGTGCTGCCAGCACACTGGACTACTCTGAGTGGCCAGTGCCACCAGGTGACGTCAGAGACTCCTTCTGATAGGCTCCTTCAGGTGTTAGTAGCCTATCCTCTCTCCTAGGTAGCCAAACCCTCTTTTCTGGCTATTTAGGGTCTCTGTCTCTGGGGAAACTTTAGATAACGAATGCAAGAGCTCATCAGAGTTCCTCTGCATCTCTCTCTTCACCTTCTGCCAAGGAATCGACTGCTGACCGCGCTGGAAGCCTGCAAAACTGCAACATAGTAGCTAAGACGACTACTGCAACTCTGTAACGCTGATCCTGCCGCCTTCTCGACTGTTTTCCTGCTTGTGCATGCTGTGGGGGTAGCCTGCCTCCTCTCTGCACCAGAAGCTCCGAAGAAATCTCCCGTGGGTCGACGGAATCTTCCCCCTGCAACCGCAGGCACCAAAAAGCTGCATTACCGGTCCCTTGGGTCTCCTCTCAGCACGACGAGCGAGGTCCCTCGAATCCAGCAACTCTGTCCAAGTGACTCCCACAGTCCAGTGACTCTTCAGTCCAAGTTTGGTGGAGGTAAGTCCTTGCCTCACCTTGCTAGACTGCATTGCTGGGAACCGCGACTTTTGCAGCTACTCCGGCCCCTGTGCACTTCCGGCGGAAATCCTTTGTGCACAGCCAAGCCTGGGTCCACGGCACTCTAACCTGCATTGCACGACTTTCTAAGTTGGTCTCCGGCGACGTGGGACTCCTTTGTGCAACTTCGGCGAGCACTGTTTCACGCATCCTTGTAGTGCCTGTTTCTGGCACTTCTCTGGGTGCTACCTGCTTCACAGAGGACTCCTTGTGTTGCTCGACGTACCTTCTCTCTCCTGGTCCAATTTGCGACCTCCTGGTCCCACCTGGGCCACAGCAGCGTCCAAAAACGCTAACAACACAATTTGCAGCTAGCAAGGCTTGTTGGCGTTCTTTCGGCGGGAAAACACTTCTACACGACTCTCCACGGCGAGCGGGATCCGTCCACCAAAGGGAAAGTCTCTAGCCCTTTTCGTTCCTGCAGAAACTGCAGCTTCTTCTGTCCAGTAGAAGCTTCTTTGCACCCACAGCTGGCATTTCCTGGGCATTTGCCCATCTCCGACTTGCTTGTGACTTTTGGACTTGGTCCCCTTGTTCCACAGGTGCCCTAGATTAGAAATCCACAGTTGTTGCATTGTTGGTTGGTGTCTTTCCTGCATTATTCCTCTATCACGACTTCTTTGTCTTTTGGGGAACTTCAGTGCACTTTGCACTCACTTTTCAGGGTCTTGGGGAGGGCTATTTTTCTAACTCTCACTATTTTCTAATAGTCCCAGCGACCCTCTACAAGGTCACATAGGTTTGGGGTCCATTCGTGGTTCACATTCCACTTTTGGAGTATATGGTTTGTGTTGCCCCTATCCCTATGTGTCCCCATTGCATCCTATTGTAACTATACATTGTTTGCACTGTTTTCTAAGACTATACTGCATATTTTTGGTACTGTGTACATATAACTTGTGTATAATTGTATCCTCATACTGAGGGTACTCACTGAGATACTTTGGCATATTGTCATAAAAATAAAGTACCTTTATTTTTAGTATATCTGTGTATTGTGTTTTCTTATGATATTGTGCAAGTGACACTTGTGGTACTGTGGTAGCTTCACACGTCTCCTAGTTCAGCCTAAGCTGCTCTGCTAAGCTACCATTATCTATCAGCCTATGCTGCTAGACACCCTATACACTAATAAGGGATAACTGGTCCTGGTGCAAGGTGCAAGTACCCCTTGATACTCACTACAAGCCAGTCCAGCCTCCTACAGAGGGCACTACCAATTCACAGTAATGCCTTTTGGATTGAAAAATGCACCTGCCACTTTTCAAAGGTTGGTGAATACAGTCCTGCAAGGGCTGGAGGCTTTTAGTGCAGCATATCTAGATGATATAGCTGCCTTTAGCTCCAGCTGGGATGATCACCTGGTCCACCTATGGAAAGTTTTGGAGGCCCTGCAAAAGGCAGGCCTCACTATCAAGGCTTCAAAGTGCCAGATAGGGCAGGGGAAAGTGGTTTATCGGGGACACCTGGTAGGTGGAGAACAGATTGCACCACTTCAGGGGAAAATCCAAACTATTATAGATTGGGTTCCCCCTACAACTCAAACTCAGGTGAAAGCCTTTTTAGGCCTCACTGGATATTAAAGGAGGTTCATAAAGAACTATAGCTCCATTGCAGCCCCTCTTAATGACCTCACATCTAAGAAAATGCCTAAAAAGGTATTATGGACAGCAAACTGTCAGAAAGTTTTTGAGGAGCTGAAGCAGGCCATGTGCTCTGCACCTGTTCTGAAAAACCCCTGTTACTCCAAAAAATTAATTGTCCAAACTGATGCATCTGAATTAGGGGTAGGGGCAGTCTTATCACAACTTAATTCTGAGGGCCAGGATCAACCTGTTGCTTTTATCAGCAGGAGGTTGACCCCTAGAGAAAAGCGTTGGTCTGCCATAGAGAGGGAGGCCTTTGATGTGGTCTGGGCACTGAAGATGTTGAGGCCATACCTGTTTGGCACTCACTTCATTGTTCAGACAGACCACAAACCTCTACTTTGGCTAAAACAAATGAAAGGTGAAAACCCTAAATTGTTGAGGTGGTCCATATCCCTACAGGGAATGGACTATACAGTGGAACATAGACCTGGGAGTACCCACTCCAATGCAGATGGACTCTCCAGACATTTCCACTTAGACAATGAAGACTAATCAGGTCATGACTAGTCTTATTGTCCTTCGTTTGGGGGTGGCGGGGTTGTGTAGGAAAGTACCATCTTGCCTGGCATGTTACCCTGTTACCCCCATATTTCACTGTATATATGTTGTTTTAATTGTATGTGTCACTGGGACCCTGCCAGCCAGGGCCCAGTGCTCATAAGTGTGCCCTGTATGTGTTACCTGTGTTATGACTAACTGTCTCACTGAGGCTCTGCTACCCAGAACCTCAGTGGTTATGCTCTCTCATTTCTTTCCAAATTGTCACTAACAGGCTAGTGACCAATTTCACCAATTTACATTGGCATACTGGAACACCCTTATAATTCCTGTATATGGTACTGAGGTACCCAGGGTATTGGGGTTCCAGGAGATCCCTATGGGCTGCAGCATTTCTTTTGCCACCCATAGGGAGCTCTGACAATTCTTACACAGGCCTGCCATTGCAGCCTGAGTGAAATAACGTCCATGTTATTTCACAGCCATTTACCACTGCACTTAAGTAACTTATAAGTCACCTATATGTCTAACCTTTACCTGGTAAAGGTTGGGTGCTAAGTTACTTATTGTGTGGGCACCCTGGCACTAGTCAAGGTGCCCCCACATTGTTCAGGGCAAATTCCCCGGACTTTGTGAGTGCGGGGACACCATTACACACGTGCACTATACATATGTCACGACATATGTATAGCGTCACAATGGTAACTCCGAACATGGCCATGTAACATGTCTAAGATCATGGAATTTTCACCCCAATGCCATTCTGGCATTGGGGAGACAATTCCATGATCCCCCGAGTCTCTACCACAGACCCGGCTACTGCCAAACTACCTTTCCCGGGGTTTCACTGCTGCTGCTGCCAACCCCTCAGACAGGTTTTTGCCCTCCTGGGGTACAGCCAGGCTTGGCCCAGGAAGGCAGAACAAAGGACTTCCTCAGAGAGAGGGTGTTACACCCTCTCCCTTTGGAAAAAGGTGTCAGGGCTGGGGAGGAGTAGCCTCCCCCAGCCTCTGGAAATGCTTTGATGGGCACAAATGGTGCCCATCTCTGCATAAGCCAGTCTACACCGGTTCAGGGATCCCCCAGCCCTGCTCTGGCGCGAAACTGGACAAAGGAAGGGGGAGTGACCACTCCCCTGACCTGCACCTCTCCTGGGAGGTGCCCAGAGCTCCTCCAGTGTGCTCCAGACCTCTGCCATCTTGGAAACAGAGGTGCTGCTGGCACACTGGACTGCTCTGAGTGGCCAGTGCCAGCAGGTGTGGTCAGAGACTCCTTCTGATAGGCTCCTCCAGGTGTTGCTAGCCTATCCTCTCTCCTAAGTAGCCAAACCTCCTTTTCTGGCTATTTAGGGTCTCTGGTTTGGGGAATTCTTTAGATAACGAATGCAAGAGCTCATCAGAGTTCCTCTGCATCTCTCTCTTCACCTTCTGCCAAGGAATCGACTGCTGACTGCTCTGGAAGCCTGCAAACCTGCAACAAAGTAGCAAAGACGACTGCTGCTACCTTGTAACGCTGATCCGGCCGCCTTCTCGAATGTTTTCCTGGTGGTTCATGCTGTGGGGGTAGTCTGCCTCCTCTCTGCACTAGAAGCTCCGAAGAAATCTCCTGTGGGTCGACGGAATCTTCCCCCTGCAACCGCAGGCACCAAAAAACTGCATCACCGGTCCTCTGGGTCTCCTCTCAGCACAACGAGCGAGGTCCCTTGAACTCAGCAACTCTGTCCAAGTGACTCCCACAGTCCAGTGACTCTTCAGTCCAAGTTTGGTGGAGGTAAGTTCTTGCCTTCCCACGCTAGACTGCATTGCTGGGTACCACGTGATTTGCAGCTACTACGGCCTCTGTGCACTCTTCCAGGATTTCCTTTGTGCACAGCCAAGCCTGGGTCCCCGGCACTCTAACCTGCAGTGCAAGACCTCCTGAGTTGTCCTCCGGTGTCGTGGGACCTTCCTTTGTGACTTCGGGTGAGCTCCGGTTCACTCCTCTTCGTAGTGCCTGTTCCGGCACTTCTGCGGGTGCTGCTTGCTTCTGATTGGGCTCCTTTTCTTGCTGGATGCCTCCTCTGTCTCCTCACGCAATTGGCGACATCCTGGTCCCTCCTGGGCCACAGCAGCATCCAAAAACCCAAACTGCGACCCTTGCAGCTAGCAAGGCTTGTTTGCAGTCTTTCTGCACGGAAACACCTCTGCAAGCTTCTTCACGATGTGGGACATCCATCCTCCAAAGGGGAAGTTTCTAGCCCTTGTCGTTCTTGCAGAATCCACAGCTTCTACCATCCGATGGCAGCTTCTTTGCACCAACAGCTGGCATTTTCTGGGCATCTGCCCACTCCCGACTTGATCGTGACTCTTGGACTTGGTCCCCTTGTTCCACAGGTACTCTCGTCTGGAAATCCATTGTTGTTGCATTGCTGGTGTTTGTCTTCCTGGCAGAATTCCCCTATCACGACTTCTGTGCTCTCTGGGGAACTTAGGTGCACTTTGCACCCACTTTTCAGGGTCTTGGGGTGGGCTATTTTTCTAACCCTCACTGTTTTCTTACAGTCCCAGCGACCCTCTACAAGGTCACATAGGTTTGGGGTCCATTTGTGGTTTGCATTCCACTTCTAGAGTATATGGTTTGTGTTGCCCCCATCCCTATGTGCCTCATTGCATTCTATTGTGACTATACAATGTTTTCACTGTTTTCTATTGCTATTACTGCATATTTTGGTATTGTGTACATATAGCTTGTGTATATTTGCTATCCTCATACTGAAGGTACTCACTGAGATACTTTGGCATATTGTCATAAAAATAAAGTACCTTTATTTTTAGTATAACTGTGTATTGTGTTTTCTTATGATATTGTGCACATGACACCAGTGGTATACTAGGAGCTTTACACGCCTCCTAGTTCAGTCTAAGCTGCTCTGCTAAGCTACCTTTTCTATCAGCCTAAGCTGCTAGACACCCCTCTACACTAATAAGGGATACCTGGCCCTGGTGCAAGGTGTAAGTACCTCTTGGTACCCACTACAAGCCAGGCCAGCCTCCTACATGGGCAGGAGCCCACTAAACCCCAGATGAAGGTGCAAAATGGCAGCCTCCGGGTGGAAGAAGCTGAAGATTCTGCAACAACAGAAGGTGCCAGGAACTTCTCCTTTGCACAAAAGATGTCCTACGGCGTGCTGGAGGATGCAGAGTTGTTTCCACACAGAAATACCGCAAACAAGCCTTGCTAGCTGCAAAGGTCTCAGTTGAAGATAAAGGGTGCTGCCCGGGCCCGGGAACGACCAGGAGGTCTCCACTTGGAAGAGGAGACAGAGGGGGCGCTCAGCAACACGGAGATCCCATGCAGAAGCAGGCAGCACCCACCGAAGAACTTGAACATGGGTCATCTCAACACTACAAAGGAGGGTCCCACGAATCTGGAGATCAACTCAGCGAGTTGAGCAGTGCAGGACGGAGTTCTGGGGACCTGGTCTGTGCTGTGCACAAAGGAATCCTTGCAAAAGTGCACAGAAGCCCTAGCAGCTGCAGTTCACACAGTACACAGGATTACTGTCTGGCGTGGGGAGGCAAGGACTTACCTCCACCAAATTTGGACAGAAGGACCACTGGACTGTCGGGGTAACTTGGATCCAGCTCCTGTGTTCAAGGGACCACGCCTGTCACGATGAGAGGGGACCCAGAGGACCGGTGAAGCAGAAGTTTGGTGCCTGCGGTAGCAGGGGGAAGATTCCGTCGACCCATGGGAGATTTCTTCTTGGCTTCCAGTGCAATGTGAAGGCAGACAGTCTCAGAGCACGCACCACCAGGAAACAGTCGAGAAAGCCGGCAGGATTAGGCGCTACAAAGTTGCTGGTAGTCTTCTTGCTACTTTGTTTCAGTTTTGCAGGCGTCCTGGAGCAGTCAGCGGTCGATCCTTGGCAGAAGTCGAAGAGGGAGATGCAGAGACCCTCTGGTGAGCTCTTGCATTCGTTATCTGACGAGACGCCCACAGGAGAGACCCTAAATAGCCCTCAGAGGAGGATTTGCCACCTAGTCAGGTAAGCACCTATCAGGAGGGGTCTCTGACGTCACCCGCTGGCACTGGCCACTCAGAGGCCTCCACTGTGCCCTCACACCTCTGCATTCAAGACGGCAGAGGTCTGGGACACACTGGAGGAGATCTGGGCACCACCCCTGGGGTGGTTATGGATAGGGGAGTGGTCACTCCTCTTTCTTTTGTCCAGTTTCACGCCAGAGCAGGGGCTGGGGGATCCCTGAACCAGTGTAGACTGGTTTATGCAAGGAGGGCACCATCTGTGCCCTTCAAAGCATTCCCAGAGCCCAGGAGAGGCTACTCCTCTCAGGCCCTTAACACCTATTTCCAAAGGGAGTGGGTGTAACACCCCCTCTCATATGAAATCCTTTGTTCTGCCTTCCTGGGACTGGGCTGCCCAGACCCCAGGAGGGTAGAAGCCTGTCTGTGGGTTGGCAGCAACGGTAGCTGCAGTGAAAACCCCAGAGAGCTGGTTTGGCAGTACCCGGGGTCCATGCTGGAGCCCTGGGATGCATGGGATTGGCACCCCAATACCAGATTTGGCATGGGGGGACAATTCCATGATCTTAGACATGTTACATGGCCATATTCGGAGGTACCATTGTGAAGCTACATATAGGTATTGACCTATATGTAGTTTACACGTGTAATGGTGTCCCCGCTCTCACAAAGTCTGGGAAAATTGCACTGAACTATGTGGGTGCACCTTGGCTAGTGCCAGGGTGCCCTCACAGTTAGTAACTTTGCACCTAACCTTCTCTAAGTGAGGGTTAGACATATAGCTGAGTTACTTAAGTTCAGTGTAAAATGGCTGTGAAATGACGTGGACATTATTTCCCTCAGGCTGCAGTTGCAGTCCTGTGTAAGAATTGTCTGAGCTCCTTATGGGTGGCAAAAGAAATGCTGCAGCCCATAGGAATCTCCTGGAGCCCCAATACCCTGGGTACCTAGGTACCATGGGCCAGATGTAGCAAGGGTTTTGCGAGTCGCAAACGGCGAAAAACGCCGTTTGCGACTCGCAAAAGCCACTTTGCTATGTTGAAATGCATTTTGCGAGTCGGATCCGACTCGCAAAATGCATTTCCGAATCGCAAATAGGAAGGGGTGTTCCCTTCCTATTTGCGATTCGCAATGGTATGCAATTCCATTTGGGACCGCGTATGCGGTCGCAAATGGAGTCGCAGTTACCATCCACTTGAAGTGGATGGTAACCCATTCGCAAACGGGAAGGGGTCCCCATGGGACCCCTTCCCCTTTGTGAATGGACCCCAAAACATTTTTTCAGGGCAGGGAGTGGTCCAAGGGACCACTCCCTGCCCTGAAAAAACCGAAACAAAAGGTTTCGGATTTTTTGAAATGCAGCTCGTTTTCCCTTAGGGAAAACGGGCTACATTTAAAAAAAAAAAAAAACTGCTTTATTTAAAAGCAGGTCGCTAACATGGAGGCCTGCTGACTACAGCAGGCCTCCATGTTAGCGAGTGCCTATACTCGCTATGGGGCTGCAATTTGCGACCCACCTCATGAATATTCATGAGGTGGGTCATTGCGACCCCATAGCGAGTTGCAGTCGGTGTCTGAGACACCGTACTGCATAGCAATTTGCGAGTTGCAAATTGCGAGTCGGAAGGACTCGCAATTTGCAACTCGCAAATTGCTTCCTTCCTACATCTGGCCCCATATACTAGGGAATTATAAGGGTGTTCCAGTGTGCCAATTATAATTAGTAAAAATGGTCACTAGCCTGCAGTGACAAATTTAAAGGCAGATAGAGCATAAGCACTGAGGTTCTGATTAGCAGAGCCTCAGTGATACTGTTAGGCACTACACCGGGAACACACATTCAGGCAACAACTATGAACACTGGGGTCCTGGCTAGCAGGATCCAAGTGAGACAAGCAAAAACAAACTGACACACAAGTAAAAAATGGGGTTGTAACATGCCAGCCAAGATGGTACCTTCCTACACAAGCTGCAACAGGAAAAGGGATATGTCAGTGGCTCCCGCAGGGTCTATTGTGAGGATGGACTCCTTTACACTGAGGCTAGGGATCCCAAACCTGGTGCCACAAGAAGAGTGGTAGTGCCTCAGGAGTTTAGAGAGTTTATCCTCACATTGGCCCATGACATCTCCCTAGCTGGGCATTTGGGACTGACCAAGACATGGGACAGACTTCTGAACCATTTCTATTGGCCCAACATGTCCCAGAAAGTGAGGGTGTTTTGTAGCTCCTGTGTCACCTGTCAAGCCAGTGGCAAGACAGGTGGCCACCCACAGGCCCCCCTCATTCCACTTCCAATGGTGGGGGTCACTTTTGAGAGGGTTGATGTGGACATTGTGGGTCCACTTGAACCTCCCACAGTCTCAGGGAACCCATGCATACTGGTAGTAGTGGATCATGCTATCAGATACCCTGAAGCAATTCCTCTTAGGCTGACTACTGGTTTTCCAGTAGCCAAGGCCTTAATTGGTATTTTTACCAGCGTGGGTTTCCCTAAGGAGATGGTTTCTGACTGAGGTACAAACTTCATGTCAGCTTACCTAAAACACATGTGGAATGAGTGAGGGGTGTCTTACAAATTCACCACACCATACCACCCCCAACCTAATGGACTTGTTGAGAGATTCAACAAGACATTGAAGAGAATGATTACGGGGCTCCCTGAAAAACTCAAAAGGAGATGGGATACCCTCCTGCCATGCCTGCTTTTCACCTACAGAGAGGTGCCACAGAAAGGAGTAGGGCTTTAACACTTTTAGCTCCTGTTTGGCCCTCCTGTAAGGGAACCACTGGCAATTGTTAAAGAAGGCTGGAAGAGACCTCTCCATGAACCCAAACAAGATGTAGTGGACTATGTGCTTTGCCGCTGCTCTAGGATGGCTGAGTATATGGAAAAGGCATCCAAAAACCTTGAGGCCAGCCAACAACTCCAGAAGATGTGGTATGACCAAAAGGCTGCAATAGTTGAATTTCAACCAGGACAGAAAGTCTGGGTTCTGGAGTCTGTAGCTCACAAGGCACTTCAGGACAGAGGGAGTGGCACTTACCCAGTTTTAGAAAAAATAGTCAGTTCACTTACTTAGTGGACCTGGGCACTAGCAGGACACCCAAGAGGGTGATCCATGTTAACCGCCTGAAGTTCTATAATGACAGGGCAGATATAACCATGCTGATGGTTACTATTGAGGATCAGGAAGCAGAGAGTGAACCTCTCCCCGACTTCCTCTCAACTGACTCTAAGGATGGGTCAGTAGATGGGGTTGTCTATTCAGACACCCTTTCTGCCCAACAACAAGCTGACTGCAGGCAATTCCTACAGTAGTATGCTGAGCTCTTCTCCTTGTCCCACGGTCAGACACACCTGTTTACCCATGATGTGGAAACAGGAGACAGTTTACCTGTCAAAAGGAAAATATATAGACAGTCTGACCAAGTCAAAGAGAGCATCAAAGTGGAAGACCACAAGATGCTGGAGTTAGGGGTGATAGAGCACTCTGACAGTCCCTGGGCTAGCCCAGTGGTCTTGGTCCCCAAACCTCATACCAAAGAGGGAGAGAAATGAGGTTCTGTGTGGACTATAGAGGGACCAACTCTATCACTAAGACAGATGCACACCCCATACCCAGAGCAGATGAAGTAATAGACAAGTTAGGTGCAGCCAAATATTTAAGTACCTTTGACTCAACTGCAGGGTATTGGCAAATTAGGATGGCACTTGGAGCAAAAGAAAAAACAGCATTCTGTATCCCTGATGGGCATTATCAGTTACTTGTATGCCCTCTGGTTTAAAGAATGCCCCTGACACCCTCCAAAGGTTGGTGAATCAAGTCATTGCTGGCTTGGAGTCCTTTAGTGCAGCATATCCAGATGAAATTGCTGTCTTTAGCTCCACCTGGCAGAATCACCTTCTCTGGGAAGGGTTTGCAGGACTTGCAGTCAGCAGGTGTAGGAGGCTGGCCTGGCTTATATTGGGTACCAAGGGTACTTACACTCTGTGCCAGATCCAGTTATCCCTTATTAGTGTAGAAGAGGTGTTTCTAGCAGCTTAGGCTGATTGAAGATAGCTATGGCAAAGCAACTTAGGCTGAACTAGGAGACATGTAAAGCTCCTACTATACCACTGGTGTCATATGCACAATATATTAAGAAAACACAATACACAGAAGTACTAAAAATAAAGGTACTTTATTTTTATGACAATATGCCAAAAGTATCTCAGTGAGTCCCCTCAGTATGAGGATAAGTTATATACACAAGATATATGTACACAAACCAAAATTATGCAGGTAATAGCAAGAAAAGTAATGCAAGCATTGTAAAGTTACAATAGATTGCAATAGGAGCACATAGGTATAGGGGCAACACAAACCGTATACTCCAAAAGTGGAATGCGAACCACGAATGGACCCCAAACCTATGTGAGCTTGAAGAGGGTCGCTGGGACTGTAAGAAAACAGTGAGGGTTAGAAAAATAGCCTACCCCAAGACCCTGAAAGGTAGGTTTAAAGTGCACCTACTACCCCCAGAGAGCACAGAAGTCGTGATAGGGGGATTCTGCAAGGAGAACAAACACCAGCAATGCAACAACAGTGGATTTCCAGACCGGAGTACCTGTAAGACAAGGGGACCAAGTCCAAGAGTCGCGACAGTGTCGAGAGTGGGCAGGAGCCCAGGAAATGCCAGCTGAGGGTGCAAGGAAGCTGCCACCGTTTGGAAGAAGCTTGGTGTTCTGCGAGAACGAAGAGGGCTAGGAACTTCCCCTTTGGAGGATGGATGTCCCACATCGTGATGAAGCTTGCAGAGGTGTTCTCACGCAGAAAGACCGCAAACAAGCCTTGCTAGCTGCAAGGGTCGCAGTAGAAGTTTTTGGGGGCTGCTGTGGCCCAGGAGGGGCCAGGATGTCGCAACTCGGAGGAGGAGACAGAGGGGGCGCCCAGCAACTCAGGGGGCCCTCACAGAAGCAGGCAGCACCCGCAGAAGTACCTGAAGAGGCACTTAGAAGAAAAGTGAACTGGAGTGGCCTACTGTTTGAGGTCCTCAAGCTTCTCAAAAAATCTGATTCAATCCCTCAGTGCACTTCGATCCCAGTGCCAGTTCAATCTTCTCATCCTTCCGTTTCTGTTGCATTGTCAGTAGCTTCTCCACTGTTTCGGGAATTCAACAAGGGCCCCACCTATAGGACACATTACGGAAATGATCCGGCCCCACTGCAAGGGAATTTGATATCTTCCCTCTCCAACTCTGACCAGTCTGTGGCCCATTTTACTCACAAGCCCAATCAAAACTCTATCTATATGTGTAATGTCCCCCCTCTTATATCTCACATGAAGGAAGATACTTCTTCTCTTATTAATAAGGTGTTGCATTTGATCCGCCATGTTAGGGGCTGTGGCTCTATTATCCACGCTGATATCGTTTCTGCCTCACTTGTGCGTGATTGTCCTGGGTGGGCGGGACATTATTAAACTTAATCTTGTTAGCCCCTGCAGATGGAGGCTCGCAACCTGCTAAGAACGAACTCTGACATATTTTTTAGAGAGTGTGCTCGTTATGGGAAACAAGATCTTGCCCTCTTGTCCGCTTAGGGTTAAGATAACTCCTCCTAATGTTCCTGTTTCTGCTGCCCACTCCGACTTGTCGTCTTTCCCTGTTGATGGGGTTACCTTGGCCCGCAATTCCAAAGATGCTAATACCCGAGACCCTGTTCCTCCAGGGGACACCTCCAATGTGGACTGACTACGTTTCCCCAATTCTTGTAAACTTAGCGTTCCATACACCCAGGCCGCGTTAATTTAAAGAACTTCACTCGGCTTGGGTGCTAACACTCTAAGGGCTCCATCTTGCATTGCCAATGCGATTTCCAATCCAGCACCGGATGTTGACTTTTGTACGCCTGTTTGCAGTACCATGCATGCCCCAGGGACATTTCTGTCTTGGAATGTGGCAGGCATCAAGAGCAAACTATCTGATTCTGAGTGGGGGGCTTATGTCGAATCCTTTTGCATCTGTATGTTCCAAGAAACTTGGGCTACGGACTGTGTGTATAGGCAAGGCTATTGTTCTTTTACTAAAAAGGCGATTCAGTCTTCAAGGTGAAGGGCGATGGGGGGAGTTATGTACCTGGGTTAAGTTGACTGAGGTGGGCAGGGTAAAGGAAATTGCTGTTGACTCTTGCGACATCCTAGCAATAGCAATATGGCCAAACTCAGGCATTCCTGTGTTATGTATTAATATCTATAATAGACCAGGCCCCTCTAATTATCATTCTGATACCATCCATCTCCTGCATAATTTACTATCTGAACTCCACTTCAAATATCATGTTATTATTGCAGGTGATTTAAATGTTCAAGTTGACCTTGACTCAGCTTTTGCTGAGTCTACTCAGGTTGAAGATGAAGTGTGGAATGTCCCCCCGCTTTTAATTCAATCAGCGTCACTTATTCCTTCCCTGAGGGTGTTGCAGATAATAGATCTTGCAGTAACATATGGCCTTCGTTTTGGAAATGGCCGATTTCCAAATGATAATCCTGTTAGACCTACCTTCTTTAGAGGCTTCTATAGCAGTATTTTGGATTATGTCATCTTTGATCTACGGGTCTGGCATTTTATAATTAATGTAGAGGTGGGCTTACGGCGTACTAGCAACCACGCCCCTTTACAAATTGCATTTAACGCTACTCTTTTTACAAGGCACATATCGCTTTACGTACCGGATGCTCCCAATGATTTGCTGGAATTGTCCAGCAATAGGCGCGTGGTGAGATGGCCTTCATTTCTAAAGTCCAATCTGCTTAACGATAAGCTCTGCGCCTTAGTTTCCAGTCATCAGCTCTTTGACGACTCTACTGTATTATCTCCTCAAGAAGTTATGTCTTCCCATGTGGCTCTTTTTGCGGACCTTAAGGAGCTTTTTACTAAAGCTCCTACAATTCAAACGAAACCCTCCGTACCCAACTGCAAATGGTTTGATAAGGAGTGCCGGGAGGCCAAGAGCCTTCTGTCTAAAGCCTTAAAGTTTAAGAGTCAGGATGCTATCATACATGTGAGAAGAAATTAAGTTTCCAATTGCAAGTTATCTAGACTTAAGTACGAGGGAAGCTTATGGGAGAGCCTAGCTGAGGCGGCCAGTGCTCGTGATGCCAAACTCTTCTGGCTCTTGGTTTCACGTAGAGACCCTGCCCTTTCATTTATTACTGAATGACACATTGATGCAGAATCCTGGCTGTCTCATTTTGGGGAATTGTACGGCTCTTGGTCGGATTCTGACAATAACCCTACTGATTCTTTACTGTGTTACCCTGCTGTGCCGCCCTTTACTCTAAAAGAAACGGAGCTGGCAATTTGTGCCCAAAGATCAGGGAAGGCTCCTGGCCCTGACGGTATCCCTTCGGATCTGTACAAATCAGATTTATCCATATGGACCCGGTACATCAATAGGGTATTGAATATTGCCTTGACATCTCGATCTTACCCTGATTCGTGGAAGGTGGCAATTATTGTCCCCATTCACAAAAAAGGGGATAAGAGCTCCCCAGGGAATTATAGACCCATTAGCTTATTAGATAATTTGCAAAAAATATTTTCTTTCCAGCTGCTATCCAGACTAAAACATTGGATAATGAAAAATCAGGTTCTAAGCCATTTTCAGGCTGGATTCAGGGACAAGGTCAGTACCATCGACGAGGTCTTCGGCTTTACTACCATCAGGTGGAAGATCGTAGACGCAGATCAATGCCATTTATTTGTGGCCTTTGTTGATTTGAAATCTGCGTTCGACCTCGTCCCGTGCACTAAGCTGTGGGAGGTTCTGAGTAATACTGGAGTCCCGGGTTCCATGATTAATATTATCAAAGATCTGTACTCTGACAACTGTGCCAAAGTCCGCTGGGATCTGGCTGGTGATCTGACCCCAGTTTTTCCAACAGCCCGTGGTGTTAGGCAGGGGTGCGTTCTCCCGCCTACCCTATTCCTTCTGTTTATTAATGCATGTATCCCATACCTTCTAGACTGTCATGGTAATGCCCCTAGTTTGGGTGGGCAGAAGCTCCCTTGTCTTTTTTTTGCGGATGATACCTTGCTACTCTCTCAAACTGCTATGGGCCTTTCCAGACTGCTCTCCAAGTTCTCGGAGTTTTGCAAGGATCATGGTTTGGTAAAACAAAATACATCGTCTTTGGGGACACTAGGCGTAAAATGAAGAGGCCTGTATATCTAGAAGGCGTTTCTTTGGAAAGAGTGGGCACCTTTGATTATCTAGGCATTAAATTGGAAGACTCACATCTTTGGCATGCCCACCAACAGAAATCTCTACTGTGCTTGAAGCAAAGGGTGGGGGGCATTGTAAGATTTGCCTCTAGATCTCCCAAATTTGCAATGTCTCCTGCCCTTGAAATATACAAATCCCAAGCCGGGGGGGGTGGGGGGGCTCTATATGATGCTGAACTTTGGGGACACTGCAATTTGGCGAACCTGGCAAGGGCACAAAATCAATTCTTGAAAATGCTGTTAAAAGTTCCCTCCAGCACTCCATCTCTGCCCATCCGAATGGACTTAAATCTTTTGTCAATCTCGCAGATTGCCGCTTTAAGGCCCCTGCTGCCTGGCAGGGTCCCAGTGACACATGGACAAAAACAACATACATACAGTGAAATATGGGGGTAACATGCCAGGCAAGATGGTACTTTCCTACACACACCCCCCCCCCCAAACGAAGGAGAATAAGACTAGCCATGACCTGATGAGTCTTCATTGTCTAAGTGGAAATATCTGGAGAGTCCATCTGCATTGGAGTGGGTACTCCCAGGTCTATGTTCCACTGTATAGTCCATTCCCTGTAGAGATATGGACCACCTCAACAATTTAGGGTTTTCACCTTTCATTTGTTTTAGCCAAAGTAGAGGTTTGTGGTCTGTCTGAACAATAAAGTGAGTGCCAAACAGGTATGGCCTCAACCTTTTCAGTGACCAGACCACAGCAAAGGCCTCCCTCTCTATGGCAGACCAACGCTTTTCTCTTGGGGTCAACCTTCTGCGGATAAAAGCAACTGGTTGATCCTGGCCCTCAGAATTCAGTTGTGATAAGACTGCCCCTACCCCTAATTCAGATGCATCAGTTTGAACAATGAATTTCTTGTAGTAACATGGGCTTTTTAGGACAGGTGCAGAGCACATGGCCTGTTTGAGCTCCCAAAAGCTTTCTGACAGCTAGCTGTCCACAATACCTTTTTAGGCATCTTCTTACTTGTGAGATCATTAAGAGGGGCTGCTATGGAGCCATAGTTTTTAATGAATCTCCTGTAATACCCAGTGAGGCCTAAGAAGGCTCTCACCTGGGTCTGTATTGTAGGGGGAACCCAATCCATGATTGTCTGGATTTTCCCCTGAAGTGGTCCAATCTGTTCTCCACCTACCAGGTGTCCCAGATAAACCACCTTTCCCTGCCTTATCTGGCACTTTGAGGCCTTGATAGTGAGGCCTGCCTTTTGCAGGGCCTCCAAAACGTTTCAAAGGTGGACCAGGTGCTCATCCCAGGTCTTCGGCTTTACTACCATCAGGTGGAAGATCGTAGACGCAGATCAATGCCATTTATTTATCATCAAGCTATGCTGCACTAAAAGCCTCCAATCCTTGCAGGACTGAGTTCACCAACCTCTGAAAAGTGGCAGGTGCATTTTTCAACCCAAAGGGCATCACCGTAAATTGGTAGTGCCCTCCTATAGTTGAAAATGCAGTTTTAGGTTTAGCATCCTCAGCCAATTTGATCTGCCAATACACTGCAGTCAAATCAAAGGTGCTTAGATACTTGGCAGATGCCAGTGTATCTATGAGCTCATCTGCCCTGGGTATAGGGTGAGCATCAGTTTTTGTTACCTGATTGAGACCTCTGTAGTCTACACAAAACCTCATCTCTCTTTTTCCATCTTTTGAGTGAGGCTTTGGTACAAGCACCACAGGACTCGCCCATGGGCTTTCAGAATGTTCAACCACTCCTAGTTCAAGTATTTTCTGAACTTCTTGTTTTATGCAGTCCTTGACATGGTCAGGCTGCCTATAGATTTTACTTTTGACAGGCATGCTGTCTCCAGTATCTATAGTGTGCTCAGACCAAGATGTGGTGCCTGGCACAGTTGAAAAGAGTTCAGAAAACTGACCTAGGAGATTTATGCAGTTGTCTTTTTGCTCAGCAGTAAGACAGTCTGCCAAAACTACACCTTCCACTAGAGCATCCTGTTCTGTGGAAGAGAATAGATCAGGGAGAGGGTCACTCTCTTCTTCCAGTCCTTCATCTGTTGCCATGAGCAGGGTGAGATTAGGCCTGTCATAGTAGGGTTTTAGGCGGTTGACATGAATCACCCTAAGGGGGCCAACTATATCAACCCCTACCCTTTCAAAGGGGGCCCCAACCACAGGTAGTGGAATAAGGGGAGCCTTTGGTGTGCCACCAGTCTTGCCACTGGCTTGGCAGGTCACACAAGACTTCCAAAAATCTTTAGTGTCCTCTGACATCCTAGGCCAGTAAAACAGGGGGACAAGCCTTTCCCATGTTTTGATCTGTCCCAAATGCCCAGCCAAAGGAATGTCATGTGCAAGAGTTAGGAGGAACTCTCTGTACTGCAGGGGAATGACCAATCTCCTGGCTTCTCCAGGTTTTGGGCCCCTTGCCTCGGTGTACAAGAGGTTGTCCTCCCAGTAAACTCTATGTGAGTCACTGACATCCCAATTTTGCTGTTTGACAGCTTGCTGTCTGAGACCCTCTAATGTGGGACAGGTATGCTGTGCCACACTCATCTCTTCCCTGGCAGGCCCCCCTCCACCCAAAAGCTCAGCAGTGTCTGCTTCCAGCTCATCTCGTGAAGGTTCTGCACAGGGAGGAAATTCTTCTTCCTCAGAAGGAGAATCATCTGTAGAGGGAGGGATAGTGGGTAGGGATTTACCCTTTCTACCCCTAGCTTTAGGGAGCACTTGGTCCATTGTTCCAGGATCCAAGTTACCCTGTCCTTTTTGCTTTTTGGCCTGAGCCCTTGTTAAAGCAAAAATATGCCCAGGAATACCCAGCATTGCTGCATGAGCGTCCAACTCCACTTCTGCCCAAGCTGATATCTCTAAATCATTCCCGAGTAGACAGTCTACAGGTAAATCTGAGGCAACCACAACTTTCTTTGGACCAGTAACCCCCCCCAGTTGAGATTCACAACAGCCATGGGGTGGCTAAGAGTGTTGTTATGAGCGTCTGTCACTTGGTACTGCTGACCAAGTAGGTGTTGTTCAGGGTGGACCAGTTTCTCTATCACCATGGTAACACTGTCACCTGTGTCCCTGTAGGCCTGAACCTCAACACCATTTATTAGGGGAAGTTGCTTGTACTTATCCATATTAAGGGGAGAAGCAACCAAGGTAGCCAAATCAATGGCACCTTCAGAGACTAACACAGCCTCTGTGGTCTCCCTAACAAGACCGACCCCAGCTACACCCTTGGTTTGGCGATTTGTAGGTTTGCTCCAACTACCACTGCTGTTACTAGGGGCACTAGAATTTGCAGCAGGGGTTGTGGTAGTGGGAGGTTTGGTGTTTTTCTTTGGACAACTAGCATAAGTTGTCCAATGGCTTTTGACCTTACACAAATAACACCAACGCTTTTTAGGTTGATTGTTTGAAGAGGATTTGGACCCACCACCCCCACCAGAGGATTTTTGTCGGCCTGATGAAGACTCAGTTTTACTTTTGTCCCCACCCTTGTCAGAAGACTTACCATCCTTCATTTTGCCATCCTTGTCACCCCCTGTATGAACTTTTCTGTTCACTCTTGTTCTGACCGATTTGTCTGCCTTCTTTCCCAATTCTTGGGGAGAGGTCAGATCTGAGTCCACTAGATATTGGTGTAACAAGTCAGACACACAGTTATTCAGAATATGATCTCTCAGAATAAGATTATACAGGCTTTCATAGTCAGAAACTTTACTGCCATGTAACCACCCTTCCAAGGCCTTCACTGAACAGTCTACAAAATCTGTCCAGTCTTGAGAGGACTCTTTTCTGGTGTCTATGAACTTAATCCTGTATTGTTCAGTGGTTAAGCCAAATCCATCCAAGAGTGCATCCTTCAAAACTGTAAAATTGTTAGCTTCACTTTCTCTAACAGTAAGGAGCCTATCCCTACCCTTTCCAGTGAAAGATAGCCACAAAATAGCAGCCCATTGCCTTTGAGGGACCCCCTGTACCATACAGGCCCTCTCAAGTGCAGCAAACCACTTGTTGATGTCATCCCCCTCCTTGTAAGGGGGGACTATCTTGTGCAGATTCCTGGAATCATGCTCTCTAACAGGATTACTATCAGGAATACTGCTGCTGCCACCATGGGGTCCTAACCCCAACCTCTGTCTTTCTTTCCCAATGTCTAGGGATTCCCTATCTAAGGCCAGCTGTTGCTGTTTAAGCTTCAGTCTGGTCTCTTCAACCCTCAACGTTTTGAGTTCCCTTTCTAACAAGTTATCCTCAGGGTGGGTAGGTTGGTAATGCTTTGACACAGAAGACAAGTTTGAAACAACAGAGGGGGGCCTGTCCCTAATTGTCTGGACCTTTGTAACTTGGCCTCTAGGAATAAAGGATGCCCTACTATGATGGGAACCTACATTACTACCAACATTACTGGGTGTCCTGCTAGGGGGCAGGCCCTGATCAGAACCCTCACCACCCTTCTCAGGGAACTCTCCTGAATCAGACTGGGAAGTTTCTAAATGTTCCTGCCTCTCATTTGATGGACCAGCCTGGTTCTCATCATCTACAACAAGCATATTGAACAGAAACTCTTTTGTAGGGTTCTTTCCTATAACTAAACCTCTATCTAGGCAGAGACTCCTTAAGCTCTTGTAATTTAAAGTAGCATTGACAGTTTTAGGAGCAGAATCTACCACAGACATGATAGCATAGCAAAAGGTTTAGAGATAGTGAGAAAGAGGGAAAAAGTTTCAGAACTTTTTAAAGAACAGAGAAAAATGCTTTTTCTAACTTTTTAGAAACTTTTAGAAGTTTTAGAATACTTTTCAGTACCTTGTAAAAAGTTTAAGAGGAGAAAAGCAAAACTTTTTGGTTAGGTGTACATACACTGAACTTGTTTTGTATATTATTCTCATATGAAAAGTACACAATGACAAAGTGGTAAGGAGTTACAAGTACTTATTCCACCGCTGCACAACCAATGTAGGAGGCTGGCCTGGCTTATAGTGGGTACCAGGGGTACTTACACTCTGTGCCAGGTCCAGTTATCCCTTATTAGTGTAGAAGAGGTGTTTCTAGCAGCTTAGGCTGATAGAAGGTAGCTATGGCAAAGCAGCGTAGGCTGAACTAGGAGACATGTAAAGGTCCTACTACACCACTGGTGTCATATGCACAATTTAATAAGAAAACACAATACACAGAAGTACTAAAAATAAAGGTACTTTATTTTTATGACAATATGCCAAAAGTATCTCAGTCAGTACCCTCAGTATGAGGATAAGTTATATACACAAGATATATGTACACAAACCAAAATTATGCAGGTAATAGCAAGAAAAGTAATGCAAGCAGTGTAAAGTTACAATAGATAGCAGTAGGAGCACATAGGTATAGAGGCAACACAAACCATATACTCCAAAAGTGGTATTCAAACCACAAATGGACCCCAAACCTATGTGAGCTTGTAGAGGGTCGCTGGGACTGTAAGAAAACAGTGGGGGTTAGAAAAGTAGCCCACCCCAAGACCCTGAAAGGTAGGTGTAAAGTGCACCTACTACCCCCAGAGAGCACAGAAGTCGTGATAAGGGTTTCTGCCGGAAGAACAAACACCAGCAATGCAATAACAGTGGATTTCTGGACCTGAGTACCTTTAAGACAAGGGGACCAAGTCCAATGGTCGCGACAGTGTCGAGAGTGGGCAGGAGCCCAGGAAATGCCAGCTGAGGGTGCAAGGAAGCTGCCACCTGTTGGAAGAAGCTTGGAGTTCTGCAAGAAAGAAGAGTACTAGGAACTTCTCCTTTGGAAGATGGATGTCCCACGTCGCGATGAAGCTTGCAGAGGTGTTCCCACGCAGAAAGACGGCAAACAAGCCTTGCTAGCTGCAAGGGTTGCAGTAGAGGTTTTTGGGTGCTGCTGTGGCCCAGGAGGGTCCAGAATGTCACCACTCAGAGGAGGAGACAGAGGGGGCACCCAGCAACTTAGGGAGCCCTCACAGAAGCAGACAGCACCCGCAGAAGTACCTGAACTGGCACTTAGAAGAAAAGTGAACCGGAGTCCACCTGAAGTCACAAAAGGGAGTCCCACGATGCCGGAGGACAACTCAGAAGGTTGTGCACTGCAGGAAGGAGTGTCGGGGACCCAGGCTTGGCTGTGCACAAAGTAAATCCTGGAAGAGTGCACGGGAGCCGGAGCAGCTGCAAATCACGCAGTACCCAGCAATGCAGTCTAGCGTGGGGAGGCAAGGACTTACCTCACCAAACTTGGACTGAAGAGTCACTGGACTGTGGGAGTCACTTGGACAGAGTTGCTGAGTTCCAGGGACCACGCTCGTCGTGCTGAGAGGGGACCCAGAGGACCAGTGATGCAGTCTTTTGGTTCGTGCGATTGCAGGGGAAAGATTCCGTCGACCCACAGGAGATTTCTTCAGAGCTCCTGGTGCAGGGTGGAGGCAGGCTACCCCCAGAGCATGCACCACCTGGAAACAGTTGAGAAAGCCGGCAGGATGAGGCGATACAAGGTTGCTAGTAGTCATCTTGTACTTTGTTGCAGTTTTGCAGGCGTCCTGAGCAGTCAGCTGTTGATCCTTTGTCAGAAGGTGAAGAGGGAGATGCAGAGGAACTCTGATGAGCTCTTGCATTCGTTATCTGAAGATTTCCCCAAAGCAGAGACCCTAAATAGCCAGAAAAGGAGGTTTGGCTACCAAGTTAGGAGGATTGGCTACCAAGAGAGGTAAGAGCCTATCAGAAGGAGCCTCTGACGTCACCTGCTGGCACTGACCACTCAGAGCAGTCCAGTGTGCCAGCAACACCTCCGAATCCAAGATGGCAGAGGTCTGGGGCACACTGGAGGAGCTCTGGGCACCTCCCCTGGGAGGTGCAGGTCAAGGGAGTGGTCACTCCCCTTTCCTTTGTCCAGTTTCACGCCAGAGCAGGGCTGGGGGATCCCTGAACCGGTGTAGAGTGGCTTATGCAGAGATGGGCAGCATCTGTGCCCTTCAAAGCATTTCCAGAGGCTGGGGGAGGCTACTCCTCCCCAGCCTTTCTCACCTTTTCCAAAGGGAGAGGGTGTAACACCCTCTCTCTGAGGAAGTCCTTTGTTCTGCCTTCCTGGGCCAGGGCTGCCTGGACCCCAGGGGAGCAGAAACCTGTCTGAGGGGTTGGCAGCAGCTGCAGTGAAACCCTGGAAAGGCAGTTTAGCAGTACCCGGGTTCTGTGCTAGAGACACATGGGATCATGGAATTGTCTCCTCAATACCAGAATGTATTGGGGTGACAATTCCATGATCTTAGGCATGTTACATGGCCATGTTCAGAGTTACCATTGTGACGCTACACATAGGGGGTGCCCTATGTGTAGGGCACGCGTGTAATGGTGTCCCTGCACTCACAAAGTCCAGGGAAATTGCCCTGAACAATGTGGGGGCACCTTGGCTAGTGCCAGGTGAAGGTTAGACATATAGGTGACTTATAAGTTACTTATGTGCAGTGGTAAATGGCTGTGAAATAACGTGGACGTTACTTCACTCAGGCTGCAGTGGCAGGCCTGTGTAAGAATTGTCAGAGCTCCCTATGGGTGGCAAAAGAAATGCTGCAGCCCATAGGGATCTCCTGGAACCCCAATACCCTGGGTACCTCATTACCATATACAAATGAATTATATGGGTGTACCAGTATGCCAATGTGAATTGGTAAATTTGGTCACTAGCCTGTTAGTGACAAATGTGGAAAGCAGTGAGAGCATAATCACTGAGGTTCTGGTTAGCAGAGCCTCAGTGAGTCAGTTAGGCATCACACAGGGAACACATATAGGGCACATACTTATGAGCACTGGGGCCCTGCCTGGCAGGGTCCCAGTGACACACGGACTAAAACAACATACATACAGTGAAATATGGGGGTAACATGCCAGGCAAGATGGTACTTTCCTACAGCAGGCCTCTCTATTAAAGCATCAAAGTGCCAAATAGGGCAGGGCACAGTTGTATGCTTGGGCCACCTTGTAGGTGGAGGCCATGTGCAACCTTTACAACCCAAGATACAAACAATTCTGGACTGGGAAGCTCCAAAAACCCAGACTCAAGTCAGGGCATTGATTGGCTTGACTGGATATTGCAGGAGGTTTGGGAAGGGGTATGGATCCATTGTGACACCCCTCACTAACTTGACCTCAAAGAAGATGCCCAATAAGGTAAACTGGACCCTTGGCTATCAAAAGGCCTTTGACACTCTGAAAGAAGCTGTGTGCTCAGCACAGTTCTCAAAGCTCCAGATTATTCTAGGCAGTTCATTGTGCAACCAGATGCCTCTGAACATAGGGGAGAAGTCCTGTCCCAAACCATTGATGATGGCTATGACCAGCCTGTTGCTTTCGTTAGCATGAGGTTACTCCCCATTGAGAGGGAGGCCTTTGCTGTGGTTTGGTCCCTAAAAACGTCGAGGCCATACTTGTTTGGCACTCACTTTGTTGTTCAACCTGACCACAGACCTTTCATATGGCTAATGCAAATGAAAGGTGAGAACACTAAACTTTTGAGGTGGTCCATATCCCTACAGGGAATGGACTTCATAGTGAAACACAGACCTGGGACTGCCCATGCCAATGCAGATGGCCTTTCCGGGTTCTTCCACTTAGACGATGAAGACTCTTGGGAAAGGTTAGTCTCATCCTCTTTCGTTTGGGGGGAGTTGTTTAAGAAAATGCCACTGTTGGCATGGTTACCCCCCCCCACTTTTTACCTAGTGTTGGTGCCAACTTTGAATGCAGATGTGCTGGGACCCTGCTAACCAGGCCCCAGCACCAGTGTTCTTTCCCTAAAACAATACCTTTGCTACCACAATTGGCACAGACCTGGGATACAGATAAGACCCTAGCAAAAAGTATCCCTGGTACCAAGGGCCAAATAGCCAGGGAAGGTTTCTAAGGCCTGCAGCATGTAATATGCCACCCTAAGGAACCCCTCACTCAGCACATGCACACTGCCTTGCAGCTTGTGTGTGCTGGTGGTGGGGAGAAAAGATAAAGTTGACATGGCACTCCCTTCAGGGTGCCATGCCCACAAACCACTGCTTGTGTCATAGGTCAGTCACTCCTCTAGCAGGCCTTACAGCCCCAAGGCAGGGTGCACTATACCACAGGTGAGGGCATAGCTGAATGAACAATATGCCCCTATGTCTAAGTCCATTCTTAGACATTTTAAGTGCAGTGTAGCCATATTGAGTATATGGTCTGGGAGTTTGTCATTACGAACTCCATCGCTCCATAATAGCTTCACTGAATACTGGGAAGTTTGGTATCAAACTTCTCAGCACAATAAACCCACACTGATGCCAGGGTGTGATTTATTGAAACATGCACGCAGAGGGCATCTTAGAAATTCCCACTGTATGTTAGCCAAACTGCTAGTGTAGGACTGACCAGTCTGTTGCAGCCTGCCACTTTCAGATGAATTTCTAACCACATGGGGTAAGTGCCTTTGTGCACTGTGTGGTCAGAAACCAAGCCTGTTCTGGGTAGAGGTGCTTCACACCTCCCATCCACAGGAACTGTAACACCTAGCAGTGAGCCTCAATGGCTCAGGCCTCACGTTACACAGCCCCAGGGCACTCCAGCTAAAGGAGGTGCCCACCCCCCCGGACACAGCCCCACTTTTGGCGGCAAGTCCGGAGGGAAAATTAGGAAAAACAAGAAGGAGCCACAACCCCTAAGGTGTCCAGAACTGAGGTGACACCCTCCCTGCAGAATCCTGCATCTTGGTTTGGAGGACTGGGACCAATAGGAATAGGAATGTGCCCCAGTCCCCAAAGGGATTGAGCACAAGGAGGGTGTAGCCACGCTCTGGGACAGTAGCCTCTGAACCCTAAAATGCCCCTAAATCTAGTATTTAAGGGCTTCCCTGAACCCAGCACACCAGATTCCTGGAGATCTACAAGAAGAAGAAGAAGGACGGCTAAGCTGAAACTCTAGCAGAGAAGAAAAGGAAACGAAAACTGCTTTGGCCCCAGCCCTACCGGCCTGTCTCCTGCTTCAGAGAACCTGCAAACCAACAGTGACGCATCCAGCGGGACCAGCAGCCCCTGTCCGAATACAGAGGACTGCCCTGCATCCAAAAGGACCAAGAACTCCCGAAGACAGTGGCACTGTCTACAGACAGTCTGTTTCTAAGGACTTCCATCTTACTCCAAATGTGTGAGTCCTAACCACTCTGCACCCGACGCCTACGGCCCGTGTCCAGGTCGCACAACTATCCAGAGAGGATCCCCAGGCGATTCCGACCAAGTGTCCACCCTGGGCTGACCTCTCCACCCCTCCGCGACGACGCCTGCAGAGGGAATCTTGAGGACTCCCCTGACGGCGACTGTTTGGGATGAAGATATCTGACACCTGGTGAAGCATTGCACCTGCAGCCCCCAGACTCGAAAGAAACTGACCACCGGTGCAGCAACGACCAGCAGGCGGTCCTCCTCCCTATCCAGTCGGTCGCTTGGCCAAGGAGCCCCCCTGTGCTTTGCCTGCAGCGCCTAAGTGACCCCCGGGATCCCCCGCTAGAGTTTCATTGGAAACCCGATGCCCTGTTTGCACCCTGCACCCGGCCGCCCCTGTGCAGCTGAGGTTGTGGGATTGGTGCCTACTTGGGGACCCGCCAGTGCTCCTCTAAACCCCTCTGGTCTGCCCAGACTGGGTATATACAGAGCCAGCTTCCTACAGCATGTCCTCGTAGCAGCGACTTTTCTGCTGGATCTCACTGAATCTGCACTGGGTCAGTGTGTGCAGCAGAGCAGGCTGGGGAAGGAGAACCAGTCACTGTCGCCCCTGCATCAGCCAGACATTCCAGGACAGCCACAGGAGAAGTGGCTCTACTGCAGCTTGCAGCAACATTGTGATATGGCGGCCATGTTGTTGTCAAAAAGCTGTGCTTTGGCCAGGCACTATGGGCGCTTGTTGGCAACTCACCACCGGGTCCCCGTCCCCTTGCTTTCTTCTTTGGGGGTCACAGGGCATCAGTCAGGGCCATTGATGGAATGCAAACCCAGCAGCATGTTGGGTAGAGGACTGTGTGCATGGAGCTCCGCACCGTGTGACTCACCCAGGCGCCATCTTGGCCATGCCTGCTTCCAAACTCCTTTAGTATACCTTCAATCATGATTGGCATCCAGTGTGGGGGGCAGGATTCGCTATCACCTGCACCACTGGAGGTCAATAACATCTGACAGCTGCGTTTTGTAGCTTTTCCAGAGGGGCTACTCCCTCTCCTTTTTTACCAAGTCCCCCACCCATGTCACCTACTTCAACAAGCAGACGGGGGATCATCTCTCCTTGCTTCATGAGGAGGTGCTGGCAATCTTTGTCCAGGGAGCTATAGAGAAGATGGTGGCATCAAAAGAAGGTTGTGGTTTCTATTCTTTTAACTTTCTGGTGCCCAAGAAGGACAGAGGTCTTTGTCATATTTTAAGAAGAAGGAAAAATTTTAAATACACATGTTCCCACAAGTCCTGCCTGAACAGCTAGTCCAGGATATTTAGGCTATAAAATAGAAGTTTAAAAAAGCACAAAAGCGTCTGTGAGAAAAGCAGTAACCCACTGATCTATCCACAGTTCAGTAAGTTGGATGGTATTCTCTTTTGTGCTACTTTATGAGTTAAAACTGCCAGTAGACAGAACTATCTCTCCAACAAGAACATGAATCACCAGAGGTATCTTGACAGTTTTATTGCTGCCTGACAACTGCTGCAGCAAGTGCTTCTCAACCTATAAGTTATTTCAAAACACAGTGCCCCTGAGGTCAGAGCCTGGTGCGCCTGCTCCGGGTGCATCGCACTAAAGCTGGCCATGACCATTATTTTTTTTGTAACCAATTTTTATTGTTTAAAAAAAATATTATTATCAATTGGAACGGTACAAAAACAGGACATCATTTGGTTATACATGAATTTCCAGTATCCAGGCGTAAAATCTCAAGAGGTCTCATCACATTACATTATGTAGTAGGGCGCAACAGGAGAAGTTGGTTCATAGTATCACAATCAACTAACAGTCTTCAAAACATACAGAAGTAGCAGGTCAGAATGTACAAATGTGCAAGGTAGCTCTACGTGTTGAAGCTGGAGGCTGTCTGATACCGTTTGTGGAGAGTAACTGAACAGTGGCAAAGTGCAGCAGGTAAGTAGATGGAGTCTCACATCTCCAATATGGGGGGGGCAATTAACAGGGAGCCAATACTCCAAGCATCACTCGTCTACTCCTAGTGGTTAAAGGGCAACCAAGGGGGTGTGGAATGGGCAGGCATTCTCATTGGGGAGGAAATAGAAGTCTAGTTGCCCTTCGAGAGAATTTGTAATTGGTGTAGGAGCGTATCCTATTCCAATGCAATGGGGATTTTGTGGAACCCTCTAACCTCTCTCTGCAAGGCTAGTGACTCTGCTTTACCCCATTTCACTGTAGCTGCAGTCCAGTATGCTATGTCTGGGAGAGAGGTATCCTCGGACCTCATGGCGATGGTTCTCCCAACTATAAGTAGGGCGAAGTCTATAAACCTGTTAATGGCAGGCCCAACTTATTATGTTTAAATAATCCCAGCAGGCCAATTTCCATGCTATGCAGATTCTCTCTACCCATTATAGTTGTCAGGGTGTCCATAATGATGTCCACATGTGCTCCATATTAGCAGTTTGGGTGTTGCTGTATATATTGAAATTTAGCATTGTGTGAGACTTTACGTGGGTAGATAAGTATTCAGTCCCATTCCTTCTGCAAAAAGGCATGCCTGAATTCATGCACCCAGTATTGCCCAGTGGGTTGTAGAATGTAATTTGATGTTTGTGCCAGCACGTGTGTAAACCATGTAACTGGGCACTTGCCACCACCCATTACATGAAGTGCGGGGACCAGGGGATGTGTATTGGGTTCTGTGTCCATAATCTGCCAGTTCCACTGCAGCTCAGCCAGTAGGGTGCGGTATGCTAAGAAATGCCATAGTGGTAGATTATGATTGGCACTAAGTTGCTCAAATGGTATGAGGACAGTGTCTTGAAATAGTGTGCCCAAGGTGTTCACTCCAAAATCCATCCCCTCTCTTCCAAGGAGTTCCCTAAAGTGGCAAATTGTGCTGATACAGATCTCTGGAGAGTACAGGTTTAGTGCTGGGGCAAGTCAAAGACTTGTAACTTGTGGTATGCAATGGATAAAAGGCGATTGAATTGTAAAGGGAGCTTCCCAGTAGGGATTAAGGCCATGACCATCAATCAGTCAATCAATCAGTGTTTATAAAGTGCAGCTACTCACCCGTTAGTGTCTCAAGGCGCTAAGGGGTGGGTAGTGTAGCGTGTACTTAGAGGTGGATTTAGAAGAGCCATGTCTTCAGTTCCTTCGTGAAGCTGGGGAGGGAGGTGATTTGTCTGATGTGGATGGGTAGGGTGTTCCAGGCGGTGGCTGCAAGGTAGGAGAAGGAGAGTCCTCCTGTTCTGGTTTTCCTGATGCGGGATAGTTCTGCGAGAGAGAGCTGGATGAGCGTAGGGGCTTGTGGGGTACGTGGAAGTTGAGTTGCTGGTTAAGGTAGGCCGGTGTGGTGTTGTGGAGGGCGTTGTGTGCATAGGTGAGGATCTTGAAAGTGATTATTTTCTCTTTTGGGAGCCAGTGGAGAGTACGTAGGTGTTGCGAGATGTGGCAGTGTCGGGTAGGTCGAAGATCAATCTGACGGCGGCGTTCTGGAAGTTTTGCAGTTTGCAGGTGAGTTTTTTGTTGATTCCGGTGTAGAGTGTTTCTGTAGTCCAATCTGCTGGTGATGAGGGCATGTGTGACAGTCTTTCTATGTTCTAGGAGGATCCATTTGAAAGTCTTGCGTAGGAGGCGAAGGGTGCGGAAGCAGGTGGAGGTGACTGAGTTGATCTGATGGTTTATGCTGAGGTTGGGGTCCAGGATGATTCCGAGGTTGCGGGCTTGGCTGGTGGAGGTGGGCAGGATTCCGAGGGTGGGTGGCCAGTTGGAGTCGCTCTATGCGTTGGGTTGAGGGCCAAGGATGACTACTTCTTGTTTGTGTTGAGTTGAAGGCAGCTGTCTCTCACCCAGTTGGCGACTGCTTTCATGCCTTTGTGGAAGTTGTGTCTGTTTTGTCTGGTTTGTTGGAGAGGGGGAGAATGAGTTGAGTGTCATAGGAGATGATTTTTATTCTGTGGCTTCTGACAATGGTGGCTAGCGGGGTCATGTAGACGTTGAACAGCCTGGGGCTGAGGGAGGATCGTTGGGGCACTCCACGGGTGGTGGGTTCTGCTTTCTGCCGGAGAGGAAAGATTGGATCCAGTCGAGGGCCTTGTCTCTGACGCCAGCTTCATGGAGTCTTCTTATCAGCATGTGATGGGAGACAGTGTTGAAAGCTGCCGAGAGGTCTAGTAGGATGAGTGCCGCTTTCTCTTCCTTCTCCAGTAGTGAGCGGATGTCGTTTTTTGGGGACAAGAGGGCCGTTTTGGTGCTGTGGTTTGACCTGAATCTGGATTGGGAGATGCTGAGGACGTTGTGGTTTTCTAAAAACGTGATGAGGTCAGTGGAGTCGGCCGAGGGTTTCTTGAGGAGGGGGTCTGTTTTACCAGACATCTGGGAAGGTGGCGGCAGCAGGAGAGCAGTTGATGATGATGAGTCAGTTGATGATGAGTGGGGGTGGGGTTCTGCACGTGGGTTGTCCTTGTTGAAACTGTCGTAGATGGTCTTGATTTTGTGGTGGAAGTAGGTGTTGAGTCTGTTGCATAGGTCCTGTGAATGTGGGATGTCCATTGTTTTGCTGTTGGGTTGGGCGAACTCCTTGATGATGCTGAAGAGTTCCTTGCTGTTGTGTGCTTGTGAGGAGATCCTGTCTTGGACAGCCTTCTTTCTGGTGCTTCTGATGAGTTGGTGGTGTGCAGTGGTGGTGGCTCTGAAGTTGCTGTGGGGTTCTGGTGATTTGGTATTTCTCCAGATTTTCTCAAGGCGGTGACAGGTGCATCTTGATTCCCGGAGTTCGGGGGTGAACCAGCTGGCTCTCTTAGTGTGGGTGGTGTTGTTCTTTTTGAGGGGGATATGGTGGTGGCGCAGTCAGTGATCCAGTTGTAATCTGAGGAAAAGCCCACTGGTGAGACCCTAAATAGCCCTCAGTGGAGGATTGGCCACCTAGTCAGGTAAGCACCTATCAGGAGGGGTCTCTGACGTCACCTGCTGGCACCGGCCACTCAGATGCCTCCACAGTGCCCTCACACCTCTGGAAACAAGATGGCAGAGGTCTGGGACACACTGGAGGAGCTCTGGGCACCACCCCTGGGGTGGTGATGGACATGGGAGTGGTCACTCCGCTTTCCTTTGTCTAGTTTTGTGCCAGAGCAGGGACTGGGAGTTCCCTAAACCGGTGAAGACTGGCGTATGCAAGGAGGGCACCATCTGTGCCCTTCAAAACATTTCCAGAGGCTGGGAGAGGCTACCCCTCCCCAGCCTTTAACACCTATTTCCAAAGAGAGAGGGTATAACACCCTGCTCTCAGAGGAAATGCTATGTTCTGCCCTCCTGGGACTGGGCTGCCCAGACCCCAGGAGGGCAGAACCCTGCCTGTGGGGTGGCATCAGCGGTAGCTGCAGAGAAATCCCCAGAGAGCTGGTTTCTCAGGTCCATAGTGGAGCCCCCGGGATGCATGGAATCGGCTCCCCAATACCAGACTTGGAATGGGGGGACAATTCCACGATCTTAGACATGTTACATGGCCATATTCGGAGTTACCATTGTGACTCTACATATAGGTATTGTCCTATATGTAGTGCACGCGTGTAATGGTGTCCCCTCACAAAGTCCGGGGAAATGGCCCTGAACCCTGTGGGGGCATTTTTGCTAGTGCAAGGGTGCCCTCACACTTAGTAACTTTGCACCTAACCTTCAGCAAGTGAAGGTTAGACATATGGACATTTAGGTGACTTATAAGTTACTTAAGTGCAGTGAAAATGGTTATGAAATAACATGTGCGTTACTTCAGTCAGGCTGCAATGGCAGTCCTATGTAAAGGTTTGTCTGAGCTCCCTATGGGTGGCAAAAGAAATGCTGCAGCCAAGGATCTCCTGGAACCCCAATACCCTGGGTACCTAGGTACCATATACTAGGGAATTATAAGGGTGTTCCAGTGTGGCAATTGAAATTGGTAAAAGTGGTCCCTAACCTATAGTGACAATTTAAAAGGCAGAGAGAGCATGAGCACTAAGGTTCTGATCAGCAGAGCCTCAGTGACACAGTTAGGCACTACACAGGTAAACACATTCAGGCCACAAACTATGAGCACTGGGGTCCGGCTAGCAGGATCCCAATGGGACAGGCAAAAACATACTGACATACATGTAAAAATGGGGGTAACATGCCAAGAAAGATGGTACTTTCCTACAAGTGGGGCGCCCACTCAGAGGCCACCATTAAGGAGGGAGGGGGGAGAGGACAGCTGGGAGGCGGGGGCAAGATCAGAAAATGGCACGAAAAATGGGGGTGGGATACGGGGGCAGCAGTGGCGGGGATGGAGCGCGAGAGAGAGGAGGGGGGGCGCCGGGGCAGCAGCAGCGGGGGAGAGTGAGAGTGCAGAGAGTGAGAGCGGAGCGAGGGAGAGAGAGTAAGCATGAAAAGCAAAGGACACAAAAGGAACACTAAAGGAAATAGAACAGAAAGGAACAGCACACAAAGCTGAGTTTTCCCTCTAGGCACCAGGGATGAGGCGCAGGCAGAAGCCTGCAGGTGGAGGAGGACCTTGAACTCCTGACAGAGGTCAGGGTTCAGAGGGCAGAAGGGCTTCACTTGCCGGTGGAGCTACAAGGTCAGTGAGTTTGCTAACACACCTTTTTAATGTCATTGGCAAGAAGCCTCAGTGAATTAAAAGCACACCACTTGCATCTATTAATTTGCCCGCCATTACTTTGAATCTGTCTTCCATCCCCCTGCGGTCAGTAAAGCAAGTACCATTCAAGAGGATAACAGTGTTACCTCTTATTTACAGAGCTTACAGAAGGCATAAGTGTGATAGCAAGCACTTAAATAACTTATTATCATCTGTGATTCTTCGAAAACCATTGCAGCCTCAACTCTTGTCCCATATCCACAGCAATGGATTTCTTTGGATCCCATCTATTTCCTACTTTGCATTCTTAATAATTCCTCTTATCTCACTAAAGGCCACTTCACCTGAGGCTTATGACTCCATTATAACACTCTGCAAATCATTCCACTGCCATGTCTCCCAATGACAGACTGCTTTATCAATCCATGCTCTCACTTTCAATAACCCTCCCCCACTCTTTCTTTCTGATCAATCTTCTGACTTTGCTCAGTGCCTCGACTAAAACCTGCCTATGCTACCCTGGCATCCATTCAGCAACTGGCTCTTGCACTCACTGGCAAACCTCTATTCTTTGTTACTCCCTCTCTCTCTTAATATCTCATTGATCCATCTCTTTCTTTATTGATCCATGTCTATTGATAAGTACTTAAATTGACTCTAGGGTTGCAGGTGGGGCCCACAGGAATTCATGTTGGGAACCTGGAGTTATTTTTTCATCATCAGATCTTGACCAGGGCCAAGAGAAAGAAAAACAGAAAAGGAGAAAAGAAAGTGAAAGATGGAAAACAGTGTCAGTGGGAGATTGTAGGAAAGCACCATCTTGCCTGGCATGTTACCCCCATTTTTTACTTGTGTGTATGTTTGTTTTGCCTGTGTCACTGGGATCCAGCTCATAAAGTATGCCCTGTATGTGTTCTCTGTGTAACTGTATTACTGAGGCTCTGCTAACCAGAACCTCAGTGTTTATGCTCTCTCCTCTTGTAAAATTGTCACTGCAGGCTAGTGACTAATTTTACCAATTCTCATTGGCAGAGTGGAACACCCTTATAGGTCCCTAGTATATGGTACCAAGGTACCCAGGGTATTGGGGTTCCAGGAGATCCCAATGGGCTGCAGCATTTCTTTTGCCACCCATAGGGAGCTCAGACAATTCGTACACAGGCCTGCCACTGCAGCCTGCTTGAAATAACGTCCACGTTATTTCACAGCCATTTTCACTGCACTTAAGTAACTTATAAGTCACCTATATGTCTAACCCTCACTTAGTGAAGGTTAGGTGCAAACTTACATAGGGTCAGATGTAGCAAAGTTTTGCGAGTCGCAAATGGCCCGATTCGCAATTTGCGACACTGCAAAATCAGAAATGGGATGCAAAAATCCCATTTCCGAAGTGCAAATTGCGATGCGAGCCATTACCGACTCGCAAAAATAGCAACCTTATTTTGCGACCCGCAAAGAGGAAGTCGTAATTTGCGAGTCGCAAACCATATGAAAAAGCCACTCGCAAATTGAGACTAGTCGCAAAAAGCCCATTTTGCACACCCAAATTACCACTAAGTCAGAGCAGGTCGTAACCAGAACCAAAGTATAAAAGGAGACCCAGAAGTCATCTGGGTTACTCAAAATGGCTGAACTGTATGTGATAGCAAGGAGAGTTCACGCCGCCAGCAGAGGAGGAGGAGGAGCCAGAGACAGGAGAGAATATACAGAACCAGGCAGACACTTTTCCAACAAACCGAGGAGGAGATTTATGACAAATAGAGACTCAGCAGTGCAGCAATATTAGAATTAATTGAACTACTCAATCTGCAGCTTCAACGCCAGACAATGTGCGGCAGCGCCATCCCCACACGTGCAAGTGCTATGCTCACTGCACCTCTTGGCCTCGGGTAGCTATCAGGGGGTGATTGCAGTGGCAGGTGGGGTATCCCAAAGTGCACTCTCACGATTCCTCAGATGTTTCCTAGATGCCATACTCACACACATGTCCAGATACATATACCTACCCAGGAATGAGGCAGAAATTAACAGCACCAAGTTGGACTTCTACAGAATTGCCAACGTCCCTCATGTAATAGGGTGTGTGGACGGGACACATATACAAATCTGCCCTCCTGCAAACCTGGAATATGTGTTCTGCAATAGGAAATGTACCCACTCACTGAACATCCAGGTGGTATGCGACGCCCATAATGTCATCACTGACATTGTAGCCAAATTTCCAGGGAGTAAACATGACTCATACATATTCAGGCACAGGGATACACCAACGCCTAGAACGTGGGGAGTTTGGAGACGGATATCTATTAGGTATTGCTGACTACACCCTGAAGCCATACACACAGGTCACTGTAGAAACCATCCATGCCCTGCTAACATTGCTTATTTTTGCCAAACAGGTGACAGTGCATATGCGCTAAGACCATGGATACTTACCCCGTACCTACCACCTGGCAATGAGAATGAGAGGCGATATAACAGTGCCCATCGGCGGACCAGAACTGTCATTGAGAGGACCTTTGGACTGTTAAAGGCAAGATTCCGATGCCTCCACAGAAGTGGAGGTGCGCTCCAGTATGCCCCAGTAACAGCATTCAAGATCGTTGGCGCATGCGCGTTCCTACACAACATTGCCACCAGACGTGGCTACATCTCACCCCTGAAGACACAGATTTGGAGGATGAGGAGCAAGAGCTATCACATCGCCAGCCTGGGGATAGAAGCATTGCAAATCAAGGCAGACAGACGGGACCACATTGCAACCCAATACTTTGGCAGGTACGTGGCAAGTGTCACCACACTCACAGATGTCACACAAACAAAGCCCAGTTGTGTAGTGGAACAAACAAAACCTTTTTATTTGTGAACTAAATGTTTAAAGAAAAATTCTGTCCGAAAGGGGCTGCACATGTCCAATTTTTAAGACACATTGACTTCATGTGCCTCATGAGTCATGCTGTCTTATGGCCTACACCCTCCTCCTTGTTCGCCCAGCATGGCTCATCCCAGGTGGGTCTGCTGACCCCTGCCGTGCACTTCCACTCCTCAGCACAGATGAGTCACGTGCAGACACACTGCTGATGGTGGACCCCTCCTCACCTGTGCCCCTTGCCACCTGCCTGGCTTCCAACATGTCCACTGCGTGGCTGATGCTGCCTAGTCCCTGTGCCACATCCCCAGCAAAGTGGCCAAGTTCGACCTGCAGACTCACGGTCTGTCTTGACAGGCCAGTAGTGTTCGTAGCAAGACGCCCAATGGACGCTGCCATGCGGTCAAAGCGTGTGACTAGGTGGTGCTCCCTGTGCCTTGCTCTGCGTCTATCAGCCACCAGTTCCGTCACTAGTTGGCGGATGGACTGGGTGAGTTCGCTCAGTGTCATTGAGTCTTGTGAACTGCGAGTTCACATCAGCCAGGCCATGGGTCATGTTGTTTTCAAGTCTGTGCAAAGCACCTGATATTAACCGTAATTGTCTTGTTTGCAGGTGCTGACCGGTAAGGAGGGATGCCTCTACTACAGACATTTCTGCCTCCCCTAGCTCCTCCTGGGGCACCGCCTGAACTTGGCATCTGCCACGTGGTTGTGCTGTTGGCTCTGGACGTCTTACTGTGGGGCTGGGGCCAGGGGTCGTGTGTGCTTCCTCCATGTCCTGCACTTGTTCCGGAGGGGACTGTGGTGGTGTTGTGCTGGGCCCTGGAATATCTGCTGCAGCCTCCTGCACTGCCTCTGGCCTGTTCTCTCCTCCCTGGATGGTGTGGCTGCTGGGGGTGTTGTGTGGGAGACCTGTGGGACATAGGGAACACACTGTCAATCTCTCACATCTGTTGTATGCCTCATAATAAACATTTGCCTATATGCTGACTACCGTACTACATTGCCAATAATGCACCATTATAGTGGTTGCTAGTCTGGAATGGAGCTAGTCTGGTTGTGCCTGCTGCTGTGTACTGGGAGAGTGTGGATACTGCATTTGTAGGTGTGAATGCAAATTTCCTGGTACTCACTTTTGGATGTCCCTTGCGCAGAACTGTCCAATGCTCCCATTCCTGACACGGCCTCAGGCTCCAGGGTCTGCTCCACCAATATTTCCATGGCTGTGGGTGGTGGGACGGTGGATGGGCCTCCTCCTGTGCCCCTCATTTCCCTGAGCCGCTCTGCCACCCTCTCCTTTGTTCTGGAGCGCAGGTCGTACCACCTTTTTTAAATTTCATCCAAGGTTCGGTGGCTCACCCCAATGGCATTGATCCGGTCCTGGATTTGCAGCCAGATCTTCTTTTTCTCAGTGTCTGGGACACTCAGGGCTGCCTTGCCAAAACGTTGGTCATGGTGCTGGCAGCATTCCTCAGTTAGCACCTCAAGTTCTTTTTCAGAAAACTTGAGTTTTCTTTTCCTCCCTGCACTGCCTGTGTCCTCCATGGTAGCAGCAGCTCCTCTCTCCTGGGTGTTGCACAGCATTTTGAAAAGGGTGTGGTCCTCCCTCCTCCTAGGTGTATTTGATGACTTCCTTGTTCTGATGTCATCAGCAGGAGCCAGGAAGTGTATTTTCCAACTGTTTTGCTGCACCTGCATGCAATTTGGGGGCCAGTCGCAATTTGCGACACCCGACTCGCACTTTTAGCGAACTCGCATACTGCGGTGCAACATCATTTGCGAGTCGCAAATTGGTGTCGCTTTTTTTTCTTGTATCCCATTTTGCGAGTCGGAAATTGCGATTCGCATTGAATCGCAATTTCCGACTCGCAAATTCTTTCTTACCTACATCTGGGCCATAGTGTGAGGGCACCTTGGCACTAGCCAAGGTGCTCCCACATCGTTCAGGGCAATTTCCCCGAACTTTGTGAGTGCGGGGTCAGCATTACATGCATGCACTACATATAGGTCAATACCTATATGTAGCGTCACAATTGTAACTCCGAACATGGCCATGTAACATGTCTAGGATCACGGAATTGTCACCCCAATATCATTCTGGTATTGGGGGGACAATTCCATGCATCCCCAGAACCTGGGTACTGCCAAACTAGCTCTCTGGGGTTTTCCTGGCAGCTGCAGCTGCTGCCAACCCTCAGACAGGTTTCTGCCCTCCTGGGGTCTGGGCATCCCAGTCCGAGGAAGGCAGAACAAAGAATTTCCTCTGAGAGAGGGTGCTACACCCTCTCCCTTTGGAAATAGGTGTGAAGGGCTGGGGAGGAGTAGCCTCCCCCAGCCTCTGGAAATGCTTTGAAGGGCACAGATGGTGCCCTCCTTGCATAAGCCTGTCTACACCGGTTCAGGGATCCCCCCAGCCCTGCTCTGGCATGAAACTGGACAAAGGAAAGGGCAGTGACCACTCCCCTGACCAGAGGTGCCCAGAGCTCCTCCAGTGTGTCCCAGACCTCTGCCATCTTGGATGCAGAGGTGTGAGGGCACAATGGACAGTGGCAGCAGGTGACGTCAGATACCCCTCCTGATAGGTGCTTAACTCTCTCTGTAGCCAGTCCTCCTCTGAGGGCTACTTAGGGTCTCTCCTGTGGGTTTCTTGTCAGATTCTGAATGCAAGAGCTCACCAGAGTTCCTCTGCACTTCTCTCTTCGACTTCTGCCAAGGATCGACCGCTGACTGCTCCAGGACGCCTGCATAACTGCAGCAAAGTAGCAAGAAGACTACCAGCGACATTGTAGCGCCTCATCCTGCCGGCTTTTTTGACTGCCTCCTGGTGGTGCATGCTCTGAGGGCTGTCTGCCTTCACCCTGCACTGAAAATCCCGAAGAAATCTCCTGTGGGTTGACGGAGTCTTCCCCCTGCTACCACAGGCACCAAACTTCTGCATCACCGGTCCTCTGGGTCCCCTCTCATCTCGACAAGTGTGGTCCCTGAAACACAGGAGCTGGATCCAAGTGACTCCCACAGTCCAGTGGTCCTTCTGTCCAAGTTTGGTGGAGGTAAGTCCTTGCCTTCCCACGCCAGACCGACATCCTGTATGGTGCATGATCTGCAGCTGCTAGGGCTTCTGTGCACTCTTGCAAGGATTCCTTCGTGCACAACCTAGCCCAGGTCCCCAGCACTCCGTACTGCATTGCCCAACTCGCTGAGTTGGACTCTGGCGTCGTGGGACCCTCTTTTGTTGTTCTGAGTTGACCGTCGTCCTCAGATCTTCTAAGTGTCTGTTCAGGTGCTTCTGCGGGTGCTGCCTGCTTCTGTGTGGGCTCTCTGTGTTGCTGAGCGCCCCCTCTGACTCCTCCTCCAAGGGGCGACCTCCTGGTCCTTCCTGGGCCCGGGCAGCACCCTTTATCCTCAACTGTGACTCTTACAGCTAGCAAGGCTTGTTTGTGGTCTTTCTGTGTGGAAACAACTCTGCATCCTGCAGCACGCTGTGGGACATCTTCTGACCAAAGGAGAAGTTCCTGGCACCTTCTGTCGTTGCAGAATCTTCAGCTTCTTCCACCCAGAGGCAGCCCTTTTGCACCTTCATCCGGGGTTTAGTGGGCTTCTGCCCCCCAGGACACTTTTGTGACTCTTGGACTTGGTCCCCTTCCTTTACAGGTCCTCAGGTCCAGCAATCCTTCTTCAGTGCTTTGCAGTCAGCTGTTGTTCTTGCAGAATCCCCTATCTCGACTTTACTGTCTTTCTAGGGTAGTAGGGTAACTTTACTTCTACTTTTCAGGGTCTTGGGGTTGGGTATCTTGGACACCCTTAGTGTTTTCTTACACTCCCAGTGACCCTCTACACACTACACTAGGCCTGGGGTCCATTCATGGTTCGCATTCCACTTTTGGAGTATATGGTTTTTGTTGCCCCTAGGCCTATTGTGTCCTACAGTGTTTGCTATACTTTCTAAGTGTATTACTTACCTGATTTTGGTCTGTGTATATATTTTGTGTATTTTACTTACCTCCTAAGGGAGTATATCCTCTGAGATACTTTTGGCATATTGTCACCAAAATAAAGTACCTTTATTTTTAGTAACTCTGAGTATCGTGTTTTCTTATGCTATTGTGATATATGATATAAGTGGTATAGTAGGAGCTTTGCATGTCTCCTAGTTCAGCCTAAGCTGCTCTGCTATAGCTACCTCTAACAGCCTAAGCTGCTAGAAAACCTCTAATCTACTAATAAGAGATAACTGGACCTGGCACAAGGTGTAAGTACCATCAAGTACCCACTATAAGCCAGGCCTGTCTCCTACACTGAGGTGCTGGGCTGTGTCCTTGCTACCCTGCCCATACGTACAGGACGGAGGGGAGGGGTAGGGAAGAGGTCAAGTTGGGTAAGAAGAGCTTTTTAGAGACATTGGGGCAGGAGGATGGAGGAGTAATGAGAGTAGAGAATGAGAGAGTGGCCATCGAAGGTGTATGTCTGCTCGATTTGGGTGCAGGTGCATGGGCTGTATGCTGTTGTGAGGTGGATGACTATTGGGTGTCTAAGTGCTTGCATTTGTGTCCTTTAGGAGGTGGAACAGACACGGTGGGAGAGGACACAGGTTACGCGTGCATGGATGTTGTGGAGGTGTCTGCCAGTGAGGTGTGTGTTCTGCTTGGTGTGGTGATGCTGGTAGTGGATATTGATGTAGTGCATGCAGGTGTGAGTGTGGACGTAACTGGGTGGGAGGTGGAAGAAGTGGGGGAGACAGTGGATATTGTGTCTGCAACGGTATGGTGTTTGTGTGAGTGCCTGTGGGATGAAGTGTGTTGCTTGTGTTTGTCTGTGCCACTCGGGTGTTGTCTTGTGTGCATGCTCATCTGTCTGTGTGCTTGGGATGGGTAGGGGTTGAGGAGAATGGGACTAGGAAGTGGAAGTTGGAGGGGGGACAGTCGAAACAGGGACAATGGCTGCCATCAGAGAGGAAGCCAGAACCTGAATTGATCTCTGTTGGGCCGCCAATCCACCATGAATGCCCTCCAGGAATGCCTTGCATTGCTGCATCTGGTGTGCCAGCCCCTGTATGACATTCACAATGGTTATCTGCCCTACATAGATAGATCTCAGGAGGTCAATAGCCTCCTCACTCAGGGCAGCAGGGCTGACTAGGGCAGGGCCTGAGCTGCTGGGGCGAAGGAAATGCCCACCCTCCTGAGTGAGCAGGCACGGGCAACTTGCTGAGGGGCTACTGGGAGAGCGGTATTGGTACGGGGTGGCGGCTGTACCTGCAGCTGGAGTGGTCACAGAGGTGTCTGCCACCACCAGGGAGCTCCCATCGGAGGAGGTATCCGAGTCTGTGTTGTTCCCTTCAGTCTCTGCCGTGGTGCTCCCCTTGCCCTCCGTTCCACTGGTTCCCTTAGCGTCGGGGACTCTGCCTCCAGGGTCCTGAGGGATGCAGCTCCCTCTGTCGCCGGTGCCTCTGCTCCTCCACCAGATGATGCTAATGCACATAAGGACAGGATGACGAAACAAGAAAGGGAGGGAGAGAGACCAAGGATACACCGGGTCAGTGACTGCAACAACTCCACCGTTGGCGTACACAGCACCCTCACACACAGGGAACAGTCCTACGCACTATGCATTGCACTACCAGTGAAATGGATAGTCACTAAGGAATGAGGAGGGGCACACACCGTACTGGGGTAGGACCCCATCCACCAGTTGCTGCAACTCCTCAGAAGTGAAGGCTGGGGCCCTTTCCCCGGTCACACGGGCCATGGTAGGTTCCAGACACAGGTCACAGCAGCACATGCAGTGTAGGTCCTCTCCTATGGAAGGTCAGGAAACAAGTGAGGATTGAGATAGAAAATGATGGTCATGACCGTGGCGGTGCATACCGTTACCGCCAGCGTAGATCCCCATTGGCCACTGTACCCCATAGGGCCCAATATAAACCAATGAGGAATTGCATGGCGGATAACGACCGCCTACCACCACGGCACACATCGTTGGTGGAATTACCTCACTTCCACCTGTCCCGCCACAAAGGACAGGCGGTCGCCATTTCGGGGGGGTTGAACAGGCCTATCGATAATTGCTGTGTCACAGGATAAATAGGCACATCCATTATAAATCACACTGTCCCAAAGCATGTTTGCACAATGTCGACTGCTGTTGTGGTATAGTTGTTCAAATTGTGACAGCCTGTTCACTCTTGTTTCCCTTAGATACATACCACTGCGGATGAATAGGAGATGGAGACATACCCCCGTGTACAGACCCCTGGTGGACTTGGCTACACTGGAGGGCAGGCACATTATACTCACCTATAGACTGGACAGGGCCACAATCACAGAGCTGTGTGCCCAGTTGGAACCTGACCTGATCTCAGCTATCCGTCATCCCACTGGGATACCCCCTCTTGTGCAGGTTCTATCAGTGCTCCATTTCCTGGTCACTGGTTCTTTCCAAGTGACAGTGGACTTGGAAGCAAGAATGTCACAGCAAGTGTTCTCAATCGTGCTAGCAAGAGTCTTGTCTGACCTGATAAAACACATGTGCAGCTACATTGCTTTCCCCCAGGTGGAGGATTTGGCCACGTGAAGGCTCGTTTTTATGCAATGGGACGTATCCCCAATATAATTGGGGTGATTGACGGAACACATATTGCATTTGCCCCCGCCAGAATGAACAGGTGTACAGGAATCATAAGAGTTTCCACTCCATGAATGTGTAGATGGTGTGCCTGGCGGACCAGTACATTTCCCACGGCAATGCTAAGTATCCTGGATCAGTGCATGATGCCTTTGTCCTAAGGAATAGCAGCATCCCAAATGTGATGTCCCAACTACAGAGGCACAGGTGTGGCTAATACTTTAGCCCTGGTTCCCACCCAGTATATGTTGGTGTATGCCTATGGTGTGGGCCACATAGGATAGTGTGTCGCTAAATGTTGACGCTCAATATTTGCAGGTGACCCAAACCTATCATGGCTGCTGACCCCTGTGAGGAATGCCAGGACAAGGGCAGAAGAACATTATAATGAGGCACATGGGCGAACCAGAAGGATCATTGAAAGGACCCTTTGCTTCCTGAAGGCCAGGTTCAGGTACCTCCATCTGACAGGTGGATCCCTGTGCTACTCACTCAATAAGGTCTGCCAGATAGTCATAAATGCTGCATGTTGCACAACCTGGCCCTCAGACGCCATGTACCTTTTCTGCAGGAGGACGAGACTGGAGATGCCCCTGTGACAGCAGTGGACCCTGAGGACAGTGAGGATGAGGAGGCAGAGGATGAGGATGTGGACAACAGAACATTGGTGATACGTCAGTACTTCCAATGACACACAGGTTAGACAGTGCAACTTCCCATTTCTATGACTATTGGTATATTCTGTGTGGCTTTGGCATGCTGGCATTACCCACATCTTTCAACCTACTTACTGTTACCTATGGATATTCATTGGTGATATGACAACATTCTCCTGATGTGATCACAACAGCCAGCTACAGGTCATTAATTCTATGCTCATGCTATTTACAGTTCATTTGCAATGATTGTAGCTGTTTCAATCAATACAAATTTGCAGTACATGAAATAGTAGTAGTCGAGTTTTATCCAAGGGTGTTTTTTGTTGTGCTAAAATATAGAAGGGAAAGTGCAATGGGATAGGGTGATGATGGAGGAAAGTCCAGGGTATTGTTCCAGTCTGTTTGTAGCACAGGTGCATTGTCCATGGGGATATAGGAAGGAGAGCTATGGCAATTCAAAGTGGACAAGGTGACAGTGTGGGACACAAGGGGGACAATCAGGAGATTCTCATTTCTTGGTGGTGGTCTTGGCAAGTGTTTCTGGCTTCTGTCTGGATCGCAGGGAACATTTGCGGGTGGTTCACCTTCTGCAGGGGCAGGGGTGCTGGTGGCCTGTTGGTCCTGTTGCCGGGCCTCATGGCCACTAGCGGCAGTGGAAGTGGAGGGCTGTTCAGATGACTGGCTAGTGGCAGGGGCCTGCTGGTGTGCTGTTGCCTCCCTCATGACGTTGGCCATGTCTGCCAGCACCCCTGCTATGGAGATCAATGTGTTGTTATTGGCCTGCAAGTCCTCCCTGATCCCCTGATACTTTCCCCCCTGCAGCCGCCTGTTCTCCTGCACGTTGTCTCGGATCTGGCCCATCATGTCCTGGGAATGTTGGTAGGCTCTCAGGATCTCGGAGAGTTCCTCCTGGAGAGTTGGTTCCCTGCTCCTGTCTTCTCCCTGGCGCACAGCAGTCCTCACAGTGTCCCTGTTGGCCTGTGCCTCTGTACCCTGAACGGTGTGCCCACTGCCACTGACCCCAGGTCCCTGATTGTCTTGGGAGCTAGGTGTGGCCTGGGGTCTCTATACAGGTGGGCACACTGCTGATTGACGTGTCCTGGGGACAGAGGTGTGGGTGCGCTGGGTGGGTGTTGTGTGGTGGTTCCTGATGGGGGAGGCTCTGTGGTAGTCTGTGAGTGGGCTTGGGTAACCGGCTGTCCAGTGGTCCCTGATGGCCCAGGTATATTGTCCAGATCCAGATGTCCAGAGTTACTGTCACCACTGTGGGCCTCTTCTGTTGGGGGACTGGATAGTGGTGGCACCTCCTCTCCAGTGACGTTGGCTGGGGTACCTGTGGGGATGTAAATGATGTATAATGCTTCAAATGTCTGACATTTGGATTTCTGTAGCTTCCCCTATATGGTTGTTATTCCCCTACCAGATTTTGCTGGTGTATGTTGGTGTATTGTGGGATTGTTAGTTTCCCTATGCTGTACATGCTTTAGTGATGAGTGTCCATGCAGGGCTGGGAGGGGTGTCCATGCATTGGTACAGCATGCAGGGCCTGGCATTGGGATTAGTGAGATGTGATGGTGGAGTGTGTGGGATGTGGTGGAGTGATGGGAGTGACGGTGAGGGTGTGTGATGGCATGCAGGTATGGGAGGTGATAATTGTTAAAAGTTGACTTACCAGTGTCCAGTCCTCCGCCAACTCTGGTGAGTCCCTCAGAATGCAGTATTGCCAGTACCTGCTCCTCCCATGCTGTGAGTTGTGGGGGAGGAGGTGGGAGGCCACCGCCAGTCCTCTGTATGGCGAGCTGGTGTCTTGCTGCTATGGATCCCCCGTAGGTCGTTCCACCCCTTTCTGATGTTGTCCCTTGTTCTTGGATGCTCTCCCACGACGTTGACCCTGTCCACGATTCTCCGCCATAGCTCCATCTTCCTGGCTATGGAGGTGTGCTGCACCTGTGCTCCAAATAGCTGTGGCTCTACCCGTACGATTTCCTCCACCATGACCCTGAGCTCCTCCTCGGAAAACCTGGGGTGTCTTTTGCGTGACATGGGGTGGTGTAGGTGATGTGTGGGGTGGTGTATGTGTTGATGAGTGTGGTGATGTGTGGTGGTGTGGGGTGTTTTGTGCGTGGATGTTGTATGGGTGATGGTGTTGTGTGCCTCTGTGTGGTGGGGTTGTCTATTGCTGTGCTCTCTGTCTGTCGCCTTCGTTTATAGTTTTTGGTCATAGGGGTTTGTGGGTGATGTGGGTGTGTGTTTTATATTGTGTTGGGTGTGTGGGAGTGGTGTTTGTATGTGTATCAGGTGTGTGTCTTTCGAATTGTCCAATGTGGCGGTGTTTTGGAGATGTGTGTGTATTTGTACCGCCAATGGAATACCGCGGTTGAAAGACGGCCGCGTGGATTTGTGGGTCGTGATAGCATTGGCGTGTTTCTGTTGGCGTGACGGTGGAGGTTTTGTTTTCGCCAGTTTATCACTGACCTTTGGTGTGACGGACTTGTGTGGGTGTCTGAATTTCGGCGGATTCCGAGATGTGGGTCATAATAGCTGTGGCGGAATACCGCTGCGGTGTATTGGCGGTCTTCTGCACGGCGGTAAGCGGCTTTTACCGCCAATGTTGTAATGACCCCCATTGTGTTTGTCCCCTCCTCCCCGCCAGAATGGACAGATGTTCAGGAATCGGAAGAGTTTCCACTCACTCATTGTGCAAATGGTGTGCCTGGCGGACCAGTACATATCTCACTCTACTGCCAAGTATCCTGGGTTGGTGCATGACACCTTTGTTCTGCGGAATAGCAGCATCCCAAATGTGATGACCCAACTACAGAGGCACAGGGTGTGGCTAATAGGTGAGCCAGAGTCCCCATCCACTGTATGTCATTGTATGCCTTAAAGTGTTATCCCCATACCATTGTGTAAGACTAAATTTTGTCCCTCAATACTTGCAGGTGACTCTGGCTACCCAAACTATTGTGGCTCCTGATCCCTGTGAGGAATGCCAATACAGGGGCTGAGAACCGTTATAGTGAAGCACATGGGGAAACCAGGAGAATAATCGGGAGGACCTTCGGCCTTCTGAAGGCCAGGTTCAGATGCCTGCATCTGACAGGTGGATCTCTGTGCTACTCACCCAAGAAGGTCTGCCAGATAGTAGTGGCATGCTGCATGTTGCACATCCTGGCCCTCTAACGACGTGCCTTTTCTGCAGGAGGAGGGTACTGGAGATGACCCTGTGGCATCAGGGGACCCTGAGGAAAGCGAAGATGAGGAGGCAGATGAGGATGGGGACAACAGAACATCAGTTATTCGTCAATACTTCCAATGACACACAGGTGAGACAGTGGAACTGACCATTACCCTGACTATTGATGTTTTCTGTGTGGCTGTGGCATGAAGGCATCACTTCCTTTGCATCTCAACTTACTGTCACCTATGGCTTGTCCTTTTACAGATGTTGGTGATATGAAAACAGTGTCCTGATGTGTTTACTGCAGACAGCTACAGGTCATTATTTGAATGCTACCAGTGTTCAGATAATTTGCGCTAGATGTGACTGTTCTCATAAATGCACCTTTTCAACACATAAAACGGTATCACTCAAGTTGTGTTCAAGGGTGTTTATTGTAGTGCAAATAATTGACGGAATATGCAATGGAATGGGGTGATCGTAGAGGAAAGTCCAGGGTATTGTCCCAGTCTGTTTGTAGCACAGGTCCAGTGTCCAAGGGGCCATAGGAAAGGAAGCAAATCAGTTCAAAGTGGACAAGGTGACATGGTGGGACACAAGGGGGACAATCAGGAGTTTCTCATTTCCTGGCAGTGGTCTTGGTCTTGGCAAGTGTCTCTGGCTTCTGTCTGGGTCGCAGGGAACGATTGCGTGGTGGTTCACCTTCTGCAGGGGGAGGGGTGCTGGTGACCTGTGGGTTCTGTGGCGAGGCCTCCTGCCCACTAGCTGCAGTGGAAGTGGAGGGCTAGTCAATAAACTGGCTAGTTGTAGGGGCCCGCTTGTGTGCTGTCGATTCCCTCATGATGTTGGCCATGTCTGCCAGCACCCCTGCTATGGAGATCATGTTGGTGTTGAGAACCTGCAAGTCCTCCCTGATCTCCTGAGGGTGTTCCTCCTGCAGCTGCTTGTTCTCCTGCATGTTGTTAAGGATCTGGCCTATCGTGTCCTGGAGAGTCGGTTCCCTGGGCCTGTCCTCCCCCTGGCGCACAGCGGTTCTCCCAGTGTCCCTGTTGCCCTGTGCCTCTGTCCCCTGAACGGTGTTTCCACTGCCACTGACCCCAGGTTCCTGATTGTCTTGGGGGCGAGGTGTGGACTGGGGTCCTTGTACAAGTAGGCACACTGCTGATTGACATGTCCTGGGGACAGAGGTGTGGGGACGCTGGGTGGGTGCTGTGGTGCTGGATACTGAAGGGGGAGGCTCTGTGGTTGACTATGAGTTGGCTGGGGTGACCGACTGACCAGTGGTCCCTGATGGGTCAGGTAGTTCATCCAGAACCAGAAGTCCAGAGTTACTGTCATCACTGGGGGCATCTTCTGTTGGGGGACTGGTTTGTCGTGGCACCTCTTTTCCTCTCTGCTGACATTGGCTGGGGCACCTGTAGGCATGTAAGTGATATATTATGCTTCATGTCTGTGATATATTGTACATCACTAGCTTCCCCTCTATTGCTGCTTTTGTCCTGCCACCTTTGTTTGTGTATGGTGATGTATTGTGGGATTGTTAGTTCTCCATGCTGTGCATGCGTTTGTGATGGGTGTCCATGCAGGGCTGGGAGGGTTGTCCATACATTGGTACAGCATGCAGGACTTGGCATTGGGGTCAGTCATATGTGTAGGTGTGTGGGATGGAATGGTATGATGGGAGTGAGGATGAAGGTGTGAGATGGCATGCAGGTATGGGTGGTGATAAATAGTAAATGCTGACTCACCACTGTCCAGTCCTCCGGCAACTCCAGTGAGTCCCTCAGGATGCAGTAATGCCAAGAAATGCTCCTCCCATGCAGTTAGCTGTTGGGGAGGAGATGGGGGTCCACCGCCAGTCCTCTGTATGGTGAGCTGGTGCCTTGCTGCCACGGAACGTACCTTCCCCCGTAGGTCATTCTACCTCTTCCTGATGTTGTCTCTTGTTCTTAGATGCTGTCCCACGGCATTCATCCTGTCCACACTTCTCAGCCATAGCTCCATCTTCCTGGCAAAGGATATTTGCTATACCTGTGCTCCAAACAGCTGTGGCTCTATCCTGACTATTTCCTCCACCATGACCTGCAACTCCTCATCTGTGAAACGGGGGTGCCTTTGTGGGGACATGGGTGTTGTGTGGTGTGTGTAAGTATGTGGGTGTTGGATACTTTGGTTGGGTGTGTGACGTGGGGTGCGTGAGGGATGTATGGGTGTATGTGTCTAGTTGTCGCAGTGGTCTTAGTGTCAGTCTGGTGGCAATACTTGGTATTAGTAAAGGGTTGTGGTAATGTGGGTGTGTGTTTCATAGTGCTGTGGGTGGGTGGATGTGGTGTGTGTATGAGTGTCAAGTGTGTGTTTTTGGTGTTGGCCAATGATGTGTGTTTAGTATATGGGTGTCCATTTTGAGCGTGCCGATGTGTACCGCCAATGGTTTACCGCCATTGAATGTCTGTCATGGTGATTTGTGGATCATAATGTGATGGGCGTTGTTATGTTGGCATAACGGTATGGGTACCGCCACTTTAACACTGATCTGGGGCTGGCGGATTCGTGTGTGTGTCATAATTTGGCAAATGGATGTTCGCCTCCGCGACGGTATGTTGGCGGCCGTCACCACAGCCATAAGCGGGATTTACCGCCAATGTCATAATTAGGGCCATAATGAGTAGCTCAGAGGATATGGTTGTAATACTCAACCTCTCCCCTTACCTCCATCTAGGGATGGCAGAGTTAAGGACTCTCTGTAAGCTGAAAAAGATTACAACTGATTCTAACCCTACCAAGGTCAAGCTCCAGGAGCTCTTGGCAGAGTACACCAGGGACCACCCTGATGAGGAGGAAGAATTCCACTCAGACAGGGAAGATGTTAGAGATGAGGTGGATGATCTCCCCCCTCCTCACCTAACTAGGGAGACAAGAGTCCCCAGATTCCTGTCTCCAAGGATAGAACTCATTGGATTTGGATCTTCTACAGGGGAATCCAGCTCCTCTGGGGAAATTGAGGGCAGCCTCAATTAAGAGGACATCCTTTTAGCAAGGATGGCCAAAAGGTTAGCTTTGGAGCAACAACTCCTGGCTATAGAAAGGGAGAGCAGAATTGGGCTTAGCCCCCATTAATGGTGGCAGCAACATAAATAGGGTCAGAGAGAATACTGACATCCCAAAAATCCCCAAAGGGATTATCTCAAAATATGAAGAGGGTGATGATAGCACCAAATAGTTCACAGCTTTTGAGAGGGCTTGTGCAACCAGGAAGTAAAACAGATTTCACTGGGGAGCTCTCCTTTGGGAACTTTTCACTGGTAAGTGTAGGGATAGACTCCTCACACTCTCTAGTAAAGATGCAGAATCATGTGACCACATGAAGGCTATCCTGATTGAGTGCTTTGGATTCTCCACTGAGGAGTATAGGATTAGGTTCAGGGGCTCACAAAACCTCTATTCAATCCTGGGTTGATCTTGTTGAGAACCCAGTGAAAACACTAGATGGTTGGATAACTGGTAGTGCACTGCATGACTATGATTGGTTTTATAATTTGTTTATAAAGGAACATATGTGAAGTAACTGCTTCAATGATAATGCATCAACATCTGGTAGACCTAGGTCCAATTTCTCCCCAAGAATTGGGAAAGAAGGCAGACCACTGGGTCAAGATAAGGGTGACCAAGACTTCCACAAGGCATGACCAAAAGAAAGGGGTCACAAAGCCTCCCAATGGGAAGGGTGGGGGAGACACCTAAGGATAAAAATAAAAAGTCTTCTCAAGGGCCCAAAAAACCTGCTCAGGAGGGTGGGCCCCAAGCCTTTTCACAGTCCACAAATGGGTACTAGGGTAAGAACTTTGATCCCAAAAAGGCCTGGTGTCACAGCAGTAAACAGCATGGGCACCAAACTGGAGACATGGCCTGTCCTAAGAAGAATCCAACTAGCACTACTCGAGTTACTACTGGAATAGCCAGTCTCCAGGTGGGATCAACAGTGTGCCCAGAGCAAATCAGGGTTCACACTGAAGTTACTTTAGTCTCCCAGGGTGGGGTGGATATAGCCACACTAGCTGCCTGGCTGCCTAACATGCAAAAATACAGGCAGCAGCTCGATAAATGGGACAAAGGTAGAAGCCCTGAGGGATACAAGTGCCAGTGTCACCATGCTGACAGAGAAACTGGTTTCCCCAGTCAGTATTTGACTTGGCAAACTTATCCAGTTACCAGTGCTGACAATGTGACTAAAGTCTATCCCATGGCTATGGAGACTTTAGAATGAGGAGGGATTACTGGCCTGAAACAGGTGGTGGCCTCTACTGCAATCCCAGTATTATATCTGCTAGGTAATGATTTGGAGTCCTCAGCATGGGCTGAGGTAGAACTCAAAACCCATGAAGCCATGCTGGGTATCTCTGAACTGGTGTGTGTGAAACCAATAGCACAAAGCAGAGCACAGGGTGAAAAAGGAGTGTTGGAGCCTAGAATAATGGCTCAACCTTCCAGGAGAAAAAGTAAGAGGACTCGGGGACCAGCCTCTGAACAGCAAAAGAAGCAAGACCTCTCTTCTCAGGAAGATGTCTTATCCCCTGAGGAAACTGAGTCCATTGAGCTGGTGCTTTACCAGGTAGAGCTCTTGGGCCCATGGGGGCCCACAAGGGAACAGCTGTGCCAGGGAGAAAAGACTTGTCCCACTCTTGAAGGCCTGAGACAGCAAGCTGTAGGAGGCTGGCCTGGCTTATAGTGGGTACCTGATGGTACTTACACCTTGTGCCAGGTCCTGTTATCCCTTATTAGTAGATTAGTAGTATTCTAGCAGCTTAGGTTGATAGAGGTAGCTATAGCAGAGCAGCTTAGGCTGAACTAGGAGACATGCAAAGCTCCTACTATACCACTTATATCATATAGCACTATATCATAAGAATCACAATACTCAGAGTTACTAAAAATAAAAGTACTTTATTTTAGTGACAATGTGCCAAACATACCTCAGAGGATATACTCCCTTAGGAGGTAAGTAAAACAGATAAAATATATACAATAATGTAGAATACAATAGGATGCAATAGGCCTAGAGGCAACACAAACAATATACTAAGAAAGAGGAATGTGAACCACTTAGGGGCCCCTGGCTTAGTGTAGTGTGTAGAGGGTCGCTGGGAGTGTAAGAAAACAGTAAGGGTGTCCTAAATACCTCACCCCTAGACCCTAAAAAGTAGGAGTAAAGTGACCCTCTTCCCCAGAAACACACTAAAGTCGTGATAGGAGATACTGCAAAGACCACAACAGACTGCAAAGCACTGAAGACGGATTCCTGGACCTGAGGACCTGTAAAGGAAGGGACAAAGTCCAAATGTTACGAAAGTCTCCGGGGGGCAGTGTAGGAAAGTACCATCTTGCCTGGCATGTTACCCCCATATTTCACTGTATATATGTTGTTTTAGTTGTATGTGTCACTGGGACCCTGCCAGCCAGGGCCCCAGTGCTCATAAGTGTGCCCTGTATGTGTTACCTGTGTTATGACTAACTGTCTCACTGAGGCTCTGCTACCCAGAACCTCAGTGGTTATGCTCTCTCATTTCTTTCCAAATTGTCACTAACAGGCTAGTGACCAATTTCACCAATTTACATTGGCATACTGGAACACCCTTATAATTCCATAGTATATGGTACTGAGGTACCCAGGGTATTGGGGTTCCAGGAGATCCCTATGGGCTGCAGCATTTCTTTTGCCACCCATAGGGAGCTCTGACAATTCTTACACAGGCGTGCCATTGCAGCCTGAGTGAAATACTTTTTTCTCTTTTTCTATCACTTTAACTCTCTCTAAAAATGTCTGGCACAGGCCAAAATGTTGACCTGTCTAAGATTGCATATGATCACCTTAGCTGGAAAGGAGCAAGGAGTCTCTGCATAGAGAGAGGTTTGAGTGTAGGGAAGAATCCTTCCTTGGAACTGTTACTTAACATGCTTAGAGAACAGGATAAGGCTAAAAGTGCCCCATCTGTTGAAAAAGTAGCTAATGGTTCTCAATCTGATCCAGGGACACCCCCAGGTAAAGGTTCAGGAAAGAAACTTCTTAGCCTTCCCATTACAAGACAGTCTAGCATAGTTGGTACTGAGGTGGAGTCACATCATACAGATGATGTGCTCTCACATTACACTGTCAGCCAAGCTGTTAGGGTGCCCTCTGTAAGGGACAGGTCTCCTTCTGTCCATTCTCACCATACTTCTGTGTCTAGGAATGTCCCTCCCACCCACCCTGAGGACAGATTGTTAGAAAGGGAGCTCAATAGATTGAAAGTGGAGCAATCCAGACTGAAGCTTAAACAGCAACAGCTGGATTTAGATAGACAATCCTTAGAAGTAGAGAAGGAAAGACAGAAATTGGGTTTAGAACCCCATGGTGGCAGCAGCAGTATTCCCCATAGTCATCCTGTAAAAGAGCATGATTCCAGGAATCTGCACAAGATAGTTCCCCCTTATAAGGAGGGGGATGACATTAACAAGTGGTTTACTGCACTTGAGAGGGCCTGTGTTGTACAGGATGTCCCTCAAAGGCAGTGGGCTGCTATCCTATGGCTATCATTTAGTGGAAAAGGTAGGGATAGGCTCCTTACTGTGAAAGAAAGTGATGCCAATAATTTCCATGTTCTTAAGAATGCACTCCTGGATGGTTATGGCTTAACCACTGAACAATACAGGATAAAGTTCAGAGAGACCAAAAAGGAGTCTTCACAAGAGTGGGTTGATTTCATTGACCATTCAGTGAAGGCCTTGGAGGGGTGGTTACATGGCAGTAAAGTTACTGATTATGACAGCCTGTATAACTTGATCCTGAGAGAGCATATTCTTAATAATTGTGTGTCTGATTTGTTGCACCAGTACTTGGTGGACTCTGATCTGACCTCTCCCCAAGAATTGGGAAAGAAGGCAGACAAATGGGTCAGAACAAGGGTGAACAGAAAAGTTCATACAGGTGGTGACAAAGAGAACAATAAGAAGAAAGATGGTGAAAAATCTCAAGATAAGCATGGGGATAAGGGTAAAACCAAAGATTCCACTTCAAATCTTAAACACTCTTCAGGGGGTGGAGATAAAACAAATTCTTCCTCTTCTTCTCAACCTACACAATTTAAAAAGCCTTGGTGCTTTGTGTGTAAAAACAGAGGCCATAGGCCAGGGGATAAGTCCTGTCCAGGTAAACCCCCTGAGCCTACCACCACTAATACATCAAGCTCTAGTGCCCCTAGCGGTAGTGGTACTAGTGGTGGGACTGCTGGCAACAGTCAAGTTAAGGGTGTAGTTGGGTTCACTTATGGGTCCATAGTAGAAACTGGGGTAGTCACTCCCAAGACAGTTTCTGTCACACCTAGTGGCATTGGCCTTGCCACACTGGCTGCTTGTCCCCTTACAATGGATAAGTACAGGCAGACAGTTTCAATAAATGGTGTTGAGGCCTTGGCCTACAGGGACACAGGTGCAAGTATCACTTTGGTGACTGAAAACCAAGTGCACCCTGATCAACACGTCATTGGACAACAGTACAAGATTATTGATATCCATAACTCCACTAAGTTTCTTCCCTTAGCTATAATTCAGTTTAGTTGGGGTGGAGTTACTGGCCCTAAGCAGGTGGTAGTATCACCTACCTTACCTGTAGACTGTCTCTTAGGTAATGACCTAGAGGCCTCAGGTTGGGCTGATGTAGAGTTTTATGCCCATGCAGCCATGCTGGGCATCCCAGAGGAATTGTTCCCTCTCATTTCTACTGAAATGAAAAAGCAAAGGAGAGAAGACCTGAAAACTCAGGATCCCTCTCCAACAACAGGTAAAAAGGGTATCACAGTATCCCCTAACCACCCTACCATTCAGGATACCATTCCTGTGGTGGGAGAAACCTCTCCTGGGGTGGCACCTGTTCCAAGGGAATTATCAGTTGGCAAAACTGTACTCCCTGAGGTGGAAGTACCTCTCTGTGGGATAACTAACATTGGTGAGACAAAAAGCACCATTTTAGTTAACATGGAGCATCCCTCCAACCCTCCCAGAGAAACTTTAGTGCAGAAACCCTGCACTGCCTCACAACACTTAGGACAGCATCCCTGCCCTAGTGTGGAGCTCATAGGACAGCATCCCTGCCCTGCTCCAAATCAAGAGAAACAGCATCCCTGTTCTCTCTTCCAGCCATATGGACAAAGTTTTTGCCCAGCTATGGCTTTATTGAGACAGCATCCCTGTCTGGCATTTTCATCTCTACAAATAGGTTCAGTGGACAATTCCCACTGCTCTAAACTAAAACTTACTGATAGAAACTCTGAAAATACACCTTCACATTGTTGCTTAGCTAAAAAACTTCAAACAGGGTGGTTTACATCCCCAAAGGGAAGTAACCATATAGTGGATGATAAAGGGAGTAACCAGTCTATTGCAGAGCTACTCTCTACTTATCACCACTTAGACAATAAAGTCTCAACTGGCCAAGGTTAGCCTTATTGTCCTTCGTTTGGGGGGGGGGGTTGTGTGAGAAAGTAGCCTCTTTCTAGCCTTGTTACCCCCACTTTTGGCCTGTTTGTGAGTGTATTTCAGGGTGTTTTCACTGTCTCACTGGGATCCTGCTAGCCAGGGCCCAGTGCTCATAGTGCAAACCCTATGTTTTCAGTATGTTTGTTATGTGTCACTGGGACCCTGCTAGTCAGGACCCCAGTGCTCATAAGTTTGTGGCCTATATGTATGTGTTCCCTGTGTGGTGCCTAACTGTCTCACTGAGGCTCTGCTATCCAGAACCTCAGTGGTTATGCTCTCTCATTTCTTTCCAAATTGTCACTAACAGGCTAGTGACCAATTTTACCAATTTACATTGGCTTACTGGAACACCCTTATAATTCCCTAGTATATGGTACTGAGGTACCCAGGGTATTGGGGTTCCAGGAGATCCCTATGGGCTGCAGCATTTCTTTTGCCACCCATAGGGAGCTCTGACAAATCTTACACAGGCCTGCCACTGCAGCCTGAGTGAAATAACGTCCACGTTATTTCACAGCCATTTTACACTGCACTTAATTAACTTATAAGTCACCTATATGTCTAACCTTTACCTGGTAAAGGTTAGGTGCAAAGTTACTTAGTGTGAGGGCACCCTGGCACTAGCCAAGGTGCCCCCACATTGTTCAGGGCCAATTCCCTGAACTTTGTGAGTGCGGGGACACCATTACACGCGTGCACTACATATAGGTCACTACCTATATGTAGCTTCACAATGGTAACTCCGAATATGGCCATGTAACATGTCTAAGATCATGGAATTGCCCCCTCTATGCCATCCTGGCATTATTGGGACAATTCCATGATCCCAGTGGTCTGTAGCACAGACCCTGGTACTGCCAAACTGCCTTTCCTGGGGTTTCACTGCAGCTGCTGCTGCTGCCAACCCCTCAGACAGGTTTCTGCCCCCCTGGGGTCAAGCCAGGCTTGTCCCAGGATGGCAGAACAAAGGACTTCCTCTGAGAGAGGGTGTTACACCCTCTCCCTTTGGAAAATGGTGTGAAGGCAGGGGAGGAGTAGCCTCCCCCAGCCTCTGGAAATGCTTTCTTGGGCACAGATGTGCCCAATTCTGCATAAGCCAGTCTACACCGGTTCAGGGACCCCTTAGCCCCTGCTCTGGCGCGAAACTGGACAAAGGAAAGGGGAGTGACCACTCCCCTGACCTGCACCTCCCCTGGGAGGTGTCCAGAGCTCCTCCAGTGTGCTCCAGACCTCTGCCATCTTGGAAACAGAGGTGCTGCCAGCACACTGGACTGCTCTGAGTGGCCAGTGCCACCAGGTGACGTCAGAGACTCCTTCTGATAGGCTCCTTCAGGTGTTAGTAGCCTATCCTCTCTCCTAGGTAGCCAAACCCTCTTTTCTGGCTATTTAGGGTCTCTGTCTCTGGGGAAACTTTAGATAACGAATGCAAGAGCTCATCAGAGTTCCTCTGCATCTCTCTCTTCACCTTCTGCCAAGGAATCGACTGCTGACCGCGCTGGAAGCCTGCAAACCTGCAACATAGTAGCTAAGACGACTACTGCAACTCTGTAACGCTGATCCTGCCGCCTTCTCGACTGTTTTCCTGCTTGTGCATGCTGTGGGGGTAGCCTGCCTCCTCTCTGCACCAGAAGCTCCAAAGAAATCTCCCGTGGGTCGACGGAATCTTCCCCCTGCAACCGCAGGCACCAAAAAGCTGCATTACCGGTCCCTTGGGTCTCCTCTCAGCACGACGAGCGAGGTCCCTCGAATCCAGCAACTCTGTCCAAGTGACTCCCACAGTCCAGTGACTCTTCAGTCCATGTTTGGTGGAGGTAAGTCCTTGCCTCACCTCGCTAGACTGCATTGCTGGGAACCGCGACTTTTGCAGCTACTCCGGCCCCTGTACACTTCCGGTGGAAATCCTTTGTGTACAGCCAAGCCTGGGTCCACGGCACTCTAACCTGCATTGCACGACTTTCTAAGTTGGTCTCTGGCGACGTGGGACTCCTTTGTGCAACTTTGGCGAGCACCGTTTCACGCATCCTTGTAGTGCCTGTTTCTGGCACTTCTCTGGGTGCTACCTGCTTTACAGAGGGCTCTTTGTCTTGCTCGACGTCCCCTCTCTTTCCTGGTCCAATTTGCGACCTCCTGGTCCCTCCTGGGCTACAGCAGCATCTAAAAACGCTAACCGCACGATTTGCCGCTAGCAAGGCTTGTTGGCGTTCTTTCGGCGGGAAAACACTTCTGCACGACTCTCCACGGCGAGAGGGATCCGTCCACCAAAGGGGAAGTCTCTAGCCCTTTTCGTTCCTGCAGAAACCGCAGCTTCTTCTGTCCAGTAGAAGCTTCTTTGCACCCGCAGCTGGCATTTCCTGGGCATTTGCCCATCTCCGACTTGCTTGTGACTTTTGGACTTGGTCCCCTTGTTCCACAGGTACCCTAGATTGGAAATCCACAGTTGTTGCATTGTTGGTTGGTGTCTTTCCTGCATTATTCCTCTATCACGACTTCTTTGTCTTTTGGGGAACTTCAGTGCACTTTGCACTCACTTTTCAGGGTCTTGGGGAGGGCTATTTTTCTAACTCTCACTATTTTCTAATAGTCCCAGCGACCCTCTACAAGGTCACATAGGTTTGGGGTCCATTCGTGGTTCACATTCCACTTTTGGAGTATATGGTTTGTGTTGCCCCTATCCCTATGTGTCCCCATTGCATCCTATTGTAACTATACATTGTTTGCACTGTTTTCTAAGACTATACTGCATATTTTTGGTACTGTGTACATATAACTTGTGTATAATTGTATCCTCATACTGAGGGTACTCACTGAGATACTTTGGCATATTGTCATAAAAATAAAGTACCTTTATTTTTAGTATATCTGTGTATTGTGTTTTCTTATGATATTGTGCAAGTGACACTTGTGGTACTGTGGTAGCTTCACACGTCTCCTAGTTCAGCCTAAGCTGCTCTGCTAAGCTACCATTATCTATCAGCCTATGCTGCTAGACACCCTATACACTAATAAGGGATAACTGGGCCTGGTGCAAGGTGCAAGTACCCCTTGGTACTCACTACAAGCCAGTCCAGCCTCCTACAGAGGGCACTACCAATTCACAGTAATGCCTTTTGGATTGAAAAATGCACCTGCCACTTTTCAAAGGTTGGTGAATACAGTCCTGCAAGGGCTGGAGGCTTTTATTGCAGCATATCTAGATGATATAGCTGCCTTTAGCTCCAGCTGGGATGATCACCTGGTCCACCTATGGAAAGTTTTGGAGGCCCTGCAAAAGGCAGGCCTCACTATCAAGGCTTCAAAGTGCCAGATAGGGCAGGGGAAAGTGGTTTATCGGGGACACCTGGTAGGTGGAGAACAGATTGCACCACTTCAGGGGAAAATCCAAACTATTATAGATTGGGTTCCCCCTACAACTCAAACTCAGGTGAAAGCCTTTTTAGGCCTCACTGGATATTAAAGGAGGTTCATAAAGAACTATAGCTCCATTGCAGCCCCTCTTAATGACCTCACATCTAAGAAAATGCCTAAAAAGGTATTATGGACAGCAAACTGTCAGAAAGCTTTTGAGGAGCTGAAGCAGGCCATGTGCTCTGCACCTGTCCTGAAAAACCCCTGTTACTCCAAAAAATTAATTGTCCGAACTGATGCATCTGAATTAGGGGTAGGGGCAGTCTTATCACAACTTAATTCTGAGGGCCAGGATCAACCTGTTGCTTTTATCAGCAGGAGGTTGACCCCTAGAGAAAAGCGTTGGTCTGCCATAGAGAGGGAGGCCTTTGATGTGGTCTGGGCACTGAAGATGTTGAGGCCATACCTGTTTGGCACTCACTTCATTGTTCAGACAGACCACAAACCTCTACTTTGGCTAAAACAAATGAAAGGTGAAAACCCTAAATTGTTGAGGTGGTCCATATCTCTACAGGGAATGGACTATACAGTGGAACATAGACCTGGGAGTACCCACTCCAATGCAGATGGACTCTCCAGACATTTCCACTTAGACAATGAAGACTAATCAGGTCATGACTAGTCTTATTGTCCTTCGTTTGGGGGTGGCGGGGTTGTGTAGGAAAGTACCATCTTGCCTGGCATGTTACCCCCATATTTCACTGTATATATGTTGTTTTAGTTGTATGTGTCACTGGGACCCTGCCAGCCAGGGCCCCAGTGCTCATAAGTGTGCCCTGTATGTGTTACCTGTGTTATGACTAACTGTCTCACTGAGGCTCTGCTACCCAGAACCTCAGTGGTTATGCTCTCTCATTTCTTTCCAAATTGTCACTAACAGGCTAGTGACCAATTTCACCAATTTACATTGGCATACTGGAACACCCTTATAATTCCTGTATATGGTACTGAGGTACCCAGGGTATTGGGGTTCCAGGAGATCCCTATGGGCTGCAGCATTTCTTTTGCCACCCATAGGGAGCTCTGACAATTCTTACACAGGCCTGCCATTGCAGCCTGAGTGAAATAACGTCCATGTTATTTCACAGCCATTTACCACTGCACTTAAGTAACTTATAAGTCACCTATATGTCTAACCTTTACCTGGTAAAGGTTGGGTGCTAAGTTACTTAGTGTGTGGGCACCCTGGCACTAGTCAAGGTGCCCCCACATTGTTCAGGGCAAATTCCCCGGACTTTGTGAGTGCGGGGACACCATTACACACGTGCACTATACATATGTCACGACATATGTATAGCGTCACAATGGTAACTCCGAACATGGCCATGTAACATGTCTAAGATCATGGAATTTTCACCCCACTGCCATTCTGGCATTGGGGAGACAATTCCATGATCCCCCGAGTCTCTAGCACAGACCCGGCTACTGCCAAACTACCTTTCCCGGGGTTTCACTGCTGCTGCTGCCAACCCCTCAGACAGGTTTTTGCCCTCCTGGGGTACAGCCAGGCTTGGCCCAGGAAGGCAGAACAAAGGACTTCCTCAGAGAGAGGGTGTTACACCCTCTCCCTTTGGAAAAAGGTGTCAGGGCTGGGGAGGAGTAGCCTCCCCCAGCCTCTGGAAATGCTTTGATGGGCACAAATGGTGCCCATCTCTGCATAAGCCAGTCTACACCGGTTCAGGGATCCCCCAGCCCTGCTCTGGCGCGATACTGGACAAAGGAAGGGGGAGTGACCACTCCCCTGACCTGCACCTCTCCTGGGAGGTGCCCAGAGCTCCTCCAGTGTGCTCCAGACCTCTGCCATCTTGGAAACAGAGGTGCTGCTGGCACACTGGACTGCTCTGAGTGGCCAGTGCCAGCAGGTGTGGTCAGAGACTCCTTCTGATAGGCTCCTCCAGGTGTTGCTAGCCTATCCTCTCTCCTAAGTAGCCAAACCTCCTTTTCTGGCTATTTAGGGTCTCTGGTTTGGGGAATTCTTTAGATAACGAATGCAAGAGCTCATCAGAGTTCCTCTGCATCTCTCTCTTCACCTTCTGCCAAGGAATCGACTGCTGACTGCTCTGGAAGCCTGCAAACCTGCAACAAAGTAGCAAAGATGACTGCTGCTACCTTGTAACGCTGATCCGGCCGCCTTCTCGAATGTTTTCCTGGTGGTTCATGCTGTGGGGGTAGTCTGCCTCCTCTCTGCACTAGAAGCTCCGAACAAATCTCCTGTGGGTCGACGGAATCTTCCCCCTGCAACCGCAGGCACCAAAAAACTGCATCACCGGTCCTTTGGGTCTCCTCTCAGCACAACGAGCGAGGTCCCTTGAACTCAGCAACTCTGTCCAAGTGACTCCCACAGTCCAGTGACTCTTCAGTCCAAGTTTGGTGGAGGTAAGTTCTTGCCTCCTCACGCTAGACTGCATTGCTGGGTACCACGTGATTTGCAGCTACTACGGCCTCTGTGCACTCTTCCAGGATTTCCTTTGTGCACAGCCAAGCCTGGGTCCCCGGCACTCTAACCTGCAGTGCAAGACCTCCTGAGTTGTCCTCCGGTGTCGTGGGACCTTCCTTTGTGACTTCGGGTGAGCTCCGGTTCACTCCTCTTCATAGTGCCTGTTCCGGCACTTCTGCGGGTGCTGCTTGCTTCTGATTGGGCTCCTTGTCTTGCTGGACGCCTCCTCTGTCTCCTCACGCAATTGGCGACATCCTGGTCCCTCCTGGGCCACAGCAGCATCCAAAAACCCAAACTGCGACCCTTGCAGCTAGCAAGGCTTGTTTGCAGTCTTTCTGCACGGAAACACCTCTGCAAGCTTCTTCACGATGTGGGACATCCATCCTCCAAAGGGGAAGTTTCTAGCCCTTGTCGTTCTTGCAGAATCCACAGCTTCTACCATCCGATGGCAGCTTCTTTGCACCAACAGCTGGCATTTTCTGGGCATCTGCCCACTCCCGACTTGATCGTGACTCTTGGACTTGGTCCCCTTGTTCCACAGGTACTCTCGTCTGCAAATCCATTGTTGTTGCATTGCTGGTGTTTGTCTTCCTGGCAGAATTCCCCTATCACGACTTCTGTGCTCTCTGGGGAACTTAGGTGCACTTTGCACCCACTTTTCAGGGTCTTGGGGTGGGCTATTTTTCTAACCCTCACTGTTTTCTTACAGTCCCAGCGACCCTCTACAAGGTCACATAGGTTTGGGGTCCATTCGTGGTTTGCATTCCACTTCTAGAGTATATGGTTTGTGTTGCCCCTATCCCTATGTGCCTCATTGCATTCTATTGTGACTATACAATGTTTTCACTGTTTTCTATTGCTATTACTGCATATTTTGGTATTGTGTACATATAGCTTGTGTATATTTGCTATCCTCATACTGAAGGTACTCACTGAGATACTTTGGCATATTGTCATAAAAATAAAGTACCTTTATTTTTAGTATAACTGTGTATTGTGTTTTCTTATGATATTGTGCATATGACACCAGTGGTATACTAGGAGCTTTACACGCCTCCTAGTTCAGTCTAAGCTGCTCTGCTAAGCTACCTTTTCTATCAGCCTAAGCTGCTAGACACCCCTCTACACTAATAAGGGATACATGGCCCTGGTGCAAGGTGTAAGTACCTCTTGGAACCCACTACAAGCCAGGCCAGCCTCCTACATGGGCAGGAGCCCACTAAACCCCAGATGAAGGTGCAAAATGGCAGCCTCCGGGTGGAAGAAGCTGAAGATTCTGCAACAACAGAAGGTGCCAGGAACTTCTCCTTTGCACAAAAGATGTCCTACGGCGTGCTGGAGGATGCAGAGTTGTTTCCACACAGAAATACCGCAAACAAGCCTTGCTAGCTGCAAAGGTCTCAGTTGAAGATAAAGGGTGCTGCCCGGGCCCGGGAATGACCAGGAGGTCTCCACTTGGAAGAGGAGACAGAGGGGGCGCTCAGCAACACGGAGATCCCATGCAGAAGCAGGCAGCACCCACCGAAGAACTTGAACATGGGTCATCTCAACACTACAAAGGAGGGTCCCACGAATCTGGAGATCAACTCAGCGAGTTGAGCAGTGCAGGACGGAGTTCTGGGGACCTGGTCTGTGCTGTGCACAAAGGAATCCTTGCAAAAGTGCACAGAAGCCCTAGCAGCTGCAGTTCACACAGTACACAGGATTACTGTCTGGCGTGGGGAGGCAAGGACTTACCTCCACCAAATTTGGACAGAAGGACCACTGGACTGTCGGGGTAACTTGGATCCAGCTCCTGTGTTCAAGGGACCACGCCTGTCACGATGAGAGGGGACCCAGAGGACCGGTGAAGCAGAAGTTTGGTGCCTGCGGTAGCAGGGGGAAGATTCAGTCGACCCATGGGAGATTTCTTCTTGGCTTCCAGTGCAATGTGAAGGCAGACAGCCCTCAGAGCACGCACCACCAGGAAACAGTCGAGAAAGCCGGCAGGATTAGGCGCTACAAAGTTGCTAGTAGTCTTCTTGCTACTTTGTTTCAGTTTTGCAGGCGTCCTGGAGCAGTCAGCGGTCGATCCTTGGCAGAAGTCGAAGAGGGAGATGCAGAGACCCTCTGGTGAGCTCTTGCATTCGTTATCTGACGAGACGCCCACAGGAGAGACCCTAAATAGCCCTCAGAGGAGGATTTGCCACCTAGTCAGGTAAGCACCTATCAGGAGGGGTCTCTGACGTCACCCGCTGGCACTGGCCACTCAGAGGCCTCCACTGTGCCCTCACACCTCTGCATTCAAGACGGCAGAGGTCTGGGACACACTGGAGGAGATCTGGGCACCACCCCTGGGGTGGTTATGGATAGGGGAGTGGTCACCCCTCCATCTTTTGTCCAGTTTCACGCCAGAGCAGGGGCTGGGGGATCCCTGAACCAGTGTAGACTGGTTTATGCAAGGAGGGCACCATCTGTGCCCTTCAAAGCATTCCCAGAGCCCAGGAGAGGCTACTCCTCTCAGGCCCTTAACACCTATTTCCAAAGGGAGTGGGTGTAACACCCCCTCTCAGATGAAATCCTTTGTTCTGCCTTCCCGGGACTGGGCTGCCCAGACCCCAGGAGGGTAGAAGCCTGTCTGTGGGTTGGCAGCAACGGTAGCTGCAGTGAAAACCCCAGAGAGCTGGTTTGGCAGTACCCGGGGTCCATGCTGGAGCCCTGGGATGCATGGGATTGGCACCCCAATACCAGATTTGGCATGGGGGGACAATTCCATGATCTTAGACATGTTACATGGCCATATTCGGAGGTACCATTGTGAAGCTACATATAGGTATTGACCTATATGTAGTTTACACATGTAATGGTGTCCCCGCTCTCACAAAGTCTGGGAAAATTGCACTGAACTATGTGGGTGCACCTTGGCTAGTGCCAGGGTGCCCTCACAGTTAGTAACTTTGCACCTAACCTTCTCTAAGTGAGGGTTAGACATATAGCTGAGTTACTTAAGTTCAGTGTAAAATGGCTGTGAAATGACGTGGACATTATTTCCCTCAGGCTGCAGTTGCAGTCCTGTGTAAGAATTGTCTGAGCTCCTTATGGGTGGCAAAAGAAATGCTGCAGCCCATAGGAATCTCCTGGAGCCCCAATACCCTGGGTACCTAGGTACCATGGGCCAGATGTAGCAAGGGTTTTGCGAGTCGCAAACGGCGAAAAACGCCGTTTGCGACTTGCAAAAGCCACTTTGCTATGTTGAAATGCATTTTGCGAGTCGGATCCGACTCGCAAAATGCATTTCCGAATCGCAAATAGGAAGGGGGGTTCCCTTCCTATTTGCGATTCGCAATGGTATGCAATTCCATTTGTGACCGCGTATGCGGTCGCAAATGGAGTCGCAGTTACCATCCACTTGAAGTGGATGGTAACCCATTCGCAAACGGGAAGGGGTCCCCATGGGACCCCTTCCCCTTTGTGAATGGACCCCAAAACATTTTTTCAGGGCAGGGAGTGGTCCAAGGGACCACTCCCTGCCCTGAAAAAAACGAAACAAAAGGTTTCGGATTTTTTGAAATGCAGCTCGTTTTCCCTTAGGGAAAACGGGCTACATTTAAAAAAAAAAAAAACTGCTTTATTTAAAAGCAGGTCGCTAACATGGAGGCCTGCTGACTACAGCAGGCCTCCATGTTAGCGAGTGCCTATACTCGCTATGGGGCTGCAATTTGCGACCCACCTCATGAATATTCATGAGGTGGGTCATTGCGACCCCATAGCGAGTTGCAGTCGGTGTCTGAGACACCGTACTGCATAGCAATTTGCGAGTTGCAAATTGCGAGTCGGAAGGACTCGCAATTTGCAACTCGCAAATTGCTTCCTTCCTACATCTGGCCCCATATACTAGGGAATTATAAGGGTGTTCCAGTGTGCCAATTATAATTAGTAAAAATGGTCACTAGCCTGCAGTGACAAATTTAAAGGCAGATAGAGCATAAGCACTGAGGTTCTGATTAGCAGAGCCTCAGTGATACTGTTAGGCACTACACCGGGAACACACATTCAGGCAACAACTATGAACACTGGGGTCCTGGCTAGCAGGATCCTAGTGAGACAAGCAAAAACAAACTGACACACAAGTAAAAAATGGGGTTGTAACATGCCAGCCAAGATGGTACTTTCCTACACAAGCTGCAACAGGAAAAGGGATATGTCAGTGGCTCCCGCAGGGTCTATTGTGAGGATGGACTCCTTTACACTGAGGCTAGGGATCCCAAACCTGGTGCCACAAGAAGAGTGGTAGTGCCTCAGGAGTTTAGAGAGTTTATCCTCACATTGGCACATGACATCTCCCTAGCTGGGCATTTGGGACAGACCAAGACATGGGACAGACTTCTGAACCATTTCTATTGGCCCAACATGTCCCAGAAAGTGAGGGAGTTTTGTAGCTCCTGTGTCACCTGTCAAGCCAGTGGCAAGACAGGTGGCCACCCACAGGCCCCCCTCATTCCACTTCCAATGGTGGGGGTCACTTTTGAGAGGGTTGATGTGGACATTGTGGGTCCACTTGAACCTCCCACAGTCTCAGGGAACCCATGCATACTGGTAGTAGTGGATCATGCTATCAGATACCCTGAAGCAATTCCTCTTAGGCTGACTACTGGTTTTCCAGTAGCCAAGGCCTTAATTGGTATTTTTACCAGCGTGGGTTTCCCTAAGGAGATGGTTTCTGACTGAGGTACAAACTTCATGTCAGCTTACCTAAAACACATGTGGAATGAGTGAGGGGTGTCTTACAAATTCACCACACCATACCACCCCCAACCTAATGGACTTGTTGAGAGATTCAATAAGACATTGAAGAGAATGATTACGGGGCTCCCTGAAAAACTCAAAAGGAGATGGGATACCCTCCTGCCATGCCTGCTTTTCACCTACAGAGAGGTGCCACAGAAAGGAGTAGGGCTTTAACACTTTTAGCTCCTGTTTGGCCATCCTGTAAGGGAACCACTGGCAATTGTTAAAGAAGGCTGGAAGAGACCTCTCCATGAACCCAAAGAAGATGTAGTGGACTATGTGCTTTGCCGCTGCTCTAGGATGGCTGAGTATATGGAAAAGGCATCCAAAAACCTTGAGGCCAGCCAACAACTCCAGAAGATGTGGTATGACCAAAAGGCTGCAATAGTTGAATTTCAACCAGGACAGAAAGTCTGGGTTCTGGAGTCTGTAGCTCACAAGGCACTTCAGGACAGATGGAGTGGCACTTACCCAGTTTTAGAAAAAATAGTCAGTTCACTTACTTAGTGGACCTGGGCACTAGCAGGACACCCAAGAGGGTGATCCATGTTAACCGCCTGAAGTTCTATAATGACAGGGCAGATATAACCATGCTGATGGTTACTATTGAGGATCAGGAAGCAGAGAGTGAACCTCTCCCCGACTTCCTCTCAACTGACTCTAAGGATGGGTCAGTAGATGGGGTTGTCTATTCAGACACCCTTTCTGCCCAACAACAAGCTGACTGCAGGCAATTCCTACAGCAGTATGCTGAGCTCTTCTCCTTGTCCCACGGTCAGACACACCTGTTTACCCATGATGTGGACACAGGAGACAGTTTACCTGTCAAAAGGAAAATATATAGACAGTCTGACCAAGTCAAAGAGAGCATCAAAGTGGAAGACCACAAGATGATGGAGTTAGGGGTGATAGAGCACTCTGACAGTCCCTGGGCTAGCCCAGTGGTCTTGGTCCCCAAACCTCATACCAAAGAGGGAGAGAAATGAGGTTCTGTGTGGACTATAGAGGGACCAACTCTATCACTAAGACAGATGCACACCCCATACCCAGAGCAGATGAAGTAATAGACAAGTTAGGTGCAGCCAAATATTTAAGTACCTTTGACTCAACTGCAGGGTATTGGCAAATTAGGATGGCACTTGGAGCAAAAGAAAAAACAGCATTCTGTATCCCTGATGGGCATTATCAGTTACTTGTATGCCCTCTGGTTTAAAGAATGCCCCTGACACCCTCCAAAGGTTGGTGAATCAAGTCATTGCTGGCTTGGAGTCCTTTGGTGCAGCATATCCAGATGATATTGCTGTCTTTAGCTCCACCTGGCAGAATCACCTTCTCTGGGAAGGGTTTGCAGGACTTGCAGTCAGCAGGTGTAGGAGGCTGGCCTGGCTTATAGTGGGTACCAAGGGTACTTACACTCTGTGCCAGATCCAGTTATCCCTTATTAGTGTAGAAGAGGTGTTTCTAGCAGCTTAGGCTGATTGAAGATAGCTATGGCAAAGCAACTTAGGCTGAACTAGGAGACATGTAAAGCTCCTACTATACCACTGGTGTCATATGCACAATATATTAAGAAAACACAATACACAGAAGTACTAAAAATAAAGGTACTTTATTTTTATGACAATATGCCAAAAGTATCTCAGTGAGTCCCCTCAGTATGAGGATAAGTTATATACACAAGATATATGTACACAAACCAAAATTATGCAGGTAATAGCAAGAAAAGTAATGCAAGCATTGTAAAGTTACAATAGATTGCAATAGGAGCACATAGGTATAGGGGCAACACAAACCGTATACTCCAAAAGTGGAATGCGAACCACGAATGGACCCCAAACCTATGTGAGCTTGAAGAGGGTCGCTGGGACTGTAAGAAAACAGTGAGGGTTAGAAAAATAGCCTACCCCAAGACCCTGAAAGGTAGGTTTAAAGTGCACCTACTACCCCCAGAGAGCACAGAAGTCGTGATAGGGGGATTCTGCAAGGAGAACAAACACCAGCAATGCAACAACAGTGGATTTCCAGACCGGAGTACCTGTAAGACAAGGGGACCAAGTCCAAGAGTCGCGACAGTGTCGAGAGTGGGCAGGAGCCCAGGAAATGCCAGCTGAGGGTGCAAGGAAGCTGCCACCGTTTGGAAGAAGCTTGGTGTTCTGCGAGAACGAAGAGGGCTAGGAACTTCCCCTTTGGAGGATGGATGTCCCACATCGTGATGAAGCTTGCAGAGGTGTTCTCACGCAGAAAGACCGCAAACAAGCCTTGCTAGCTGCAAGGGTCGCAGTAGAAGTTTTTGGGTGCTGCTGTGGCCCAGGAGGGGCCAGGATGTCGCAACTCGGAGGAGGAGACAGAGGGGGCGCCCAGCAACTCAGGGGGCCCTCACAGAAGCCGGCAGCACCCGCAGAAGTACCTGAAGAGGCACTTAGAAGAAAAGTGAACTGGAGTGGCCTACTGTTTGAGGTCCTCAAGCTTCTCAAAAAATCTGATTCAATCCCTCAGTGCACTTCGATCCCAGTGCCAGTTCAATCTTCTCATCCTTCCGTTTCTGTTGCATTGTCAGTAGCTTCTCCACTGTTTCGGGAATTCAACAAGGGCCCCACCTATAGGACACATTACGGAAATGATCCGGCCCCACTGCAAGGGAATTTGATATCTTCCCTCTCCAACTCTGACCAGTCTGTGGCCCATTTTACTCACACGCCCAATCAAAACTGTATCTATATGTGTAATGTCCCCCCTCTTATATCTCACATGAAGGAAGATACTTCTCTTATTAATAAGGTGTTGCATTGGATCCGCCATGTTAGGGGCTGTGGCTCTATTATCCACGCTGATATAGTTTCTGCCTCACTTGTGCGTGATTGTCCGGGTGGGCGGGACATTATTAAACTTAATCTTGTTAGCCCCTGCAGATGGAAGCTCGCAACCTGCTAAGAACGAACTCTGACATATTTTTTAGAGAGTGTGCTCGTTATGGGAAACAAGATCTTGCCCTCTTGTCCACTAAGGGTTAAGATAACTCCTCCTAATGTTCCTGTTTCTGCTGCCCACTCCGACTTGTCGTCTTTCCCTGTTGATGGGGTTACCTTGGCCCGCAATTCCAAAGATGCTAATACCCGAGACCCTGTTCCTCCAGGGGACACCTCCAATGTGGACTGACTACGTTTCCCCAATTCTTGTAAACTTAGCGTTCCATACACCCAGGCCGCGTTAATTTAAAGAACTTCACTCGGCTTGGGTGCTAACACTCTAAGGGCTCCATCTTGCATTGCCAATGCGATTTCCAATCCAGCACCGGATGTTGACTTTTGTACGCCTGTTTGCAGTACCATGCATGCCCCAGGGACATTTCTGTCTTGGAATGTGGCAGGCATCAAGAGCAAACTATCTGATTCTGAGTGGGGGGCTTATGTCGAATCCTTTTGCATCTGTATGTTCCAAGAAACTTGGGCTACGGACTGTGTGTATAGGCAAGGCTATAGTTCTTTTACTAAAAGGGCGATTCAGTCTTCAAGGTGAAGGGCGATGGGGGGAGTTATGTACCTGGGTTAAGTTGACTGAGGTGGGCAGGGTAAAGGAAATTGCTGTTGACTCTTGCGACATCCTAGCAATAGCAATATGGCCAAACTCAGGCATTCCTGTGTTATGTATTAATATCTATAATAGACCAGGCCCCTCTAATTATCATTCTGATACCATCCATCTCCTGCATAATTTACTATCTGAACTCCACTTCAAATATCATGTTATTATTGCAGGTGATTTAAATGTTCAAGTTGACCTTGACTCAGCTTTTGCTGAGTCTACTCAGGTTGAAGATGAAGTGTGGAATGTCCCCCGCTTTTAATTCAATCAGCGTCACTTATTCCTTCCCCGAGGGTGTTGCAGATAATAGATCTTGCAGTAACATATGGCCTTCGTTTTGGAAATGGCCGATTTCCAAATGATAATCCTGTTAGACCTACCTTCTTTAGAGGCTTCTATAGCAGTATTTTGGATTATGTCATCTTTGATCTACGGGTCTGGCATTTTATAATTAATGTAGAGGTGGGCTTACGGCGTACTAGCAACCATGCCCCTTTACAAATTGCATTTAACGCAACTCTTTTTACAGGGCACATATCACTTTACGTACCGGATGCTCCCAATGATTTGCTGGAATTGTCTAGCAATAGGCGCGTGGTGAGATGGCCTTCATTTCTAAAGTCCAATCTGCTTAGCGATAAGCTCTGCGCCTTAGTTTCCAGTCATCAGCTCTTTGACGACTCTACTGTATTATCTCCTCAAGAAGTTATGTCTTCCCATGTGGCTCTTTTTGCGGACCTTAAGGAGCTTTTTACTAAAGCTCCTACAATCCAAAGGAAACCCTCCGTACCCAACTGCAAATGGTTTGATAAGGAGTGCCAAGAGGCCAAGAGCCTTCTGTCTAAAGCCTTAAAGTTTAAGAGTCGGGATGCTATCATACATGTGAGAAGAAATTACGTTTCCAATTGCAAGTTATCTAGACTTAAGTACGAGGGAAGCTTATGGGAGAGCCTAGCTGAGGCGGCCAGTGCTTGTGATGCCAAACTCTTCTGGCTCTTGGTTTCACGTAGAGACCCTGCCCTTTCATTTATTCCTGAATGACACATTGATGCAGAATCCTGGCTGTCTCATTTTGGGGAATTGTACGGCTCTTGGTCGGATTCTGACAATACCCCTACTGATTCTTTACTGTGTTACCCTGCTGTGCCGCCCTTTACTCTAAAAGAAACGGAGCTGGCAATTTGTGCCCAAAGATCAGGGAAGGCTCCTGGCCCTGACGGTATCCCTTCGGATCTGTACAAATCAGATTTATCCATATGGACCCGGTACATCAATAGGGTATTGAATATTGCCTTGACAACTCGACCTTACCCTGATTCGTGGAAGGTGGCAATTATTGTCCCCATTCACAAAAAAGGGGATAAGAGCTCCCCAGGGAATTATAGACCCATTAGCTTATTAGATAATTTGCAAAAAATATTTTCTTTCCAGCTGCTATCCAGACTAAAACATTGGATAATGAAAAATCAGGTTCTAAGCCATTTTCAGGCTGGATTCAGGGACAAGGTCAGTACCATCGACCAGGTCTTCGGCTTTACTACCATCAGGTGGAAGATCGTAGACGCAGATCAATGCCATTTATTTGTGGCCTTTGTTGATTTGAAATCTGCGTTCGACCTCGTCCCGTGCACTAAGCTGTGGGAGGTTCTGAGTAATACTGGAGTCCCGGGTTCCATGATTAATATTATCAAAGATCTGTACTCTGACAACTGTGCCAAAGTCCGCTGGGGTCTGGCTGGTGATCTGACCCCAGTTTTTCCAACAGCCCGTGGTGTTAGGCAGGGGTGCGTTCTCCCGCCTACCCTATTCCTTCTGTTTATTAATGCATGTATCCCATACCTTCTAGACTGTCATGGTAATGCCCCTAGTTTGGGTGGGCAGAAGCTCCCTTGTCTTTTTTTTGCGGATGATACCTTGCTACTCTCTCGAACTGCTATGGGCCTTTCCAGACTGCTCTCCAAGTTCTCGGAGTTTTGCAAGGATCATGGTTTGGAAATTAACTCAGCAAAAACAAAATACATGGTCTTTGGGGACACTAGGCGTAAAATGAAGAGGCCTGTATATCTAGAAGGCGTTTCTTTGGAAAGAGTGGGCACCTTTGATTATCTAGGCATTAAATTGGAAGACTCACATCTTTGGCATGCCCACCAACAGAAATCTCTACTGTGCTTGAAGCAAAGGGTGGGGGGCATTGTAAGATTTGCCTCTAGATCTCCCAAATTTGCAATGTCTCCTGCCCTTGAAATATACAAATCCCAAGCCGGGGGGGTAGGGGGAGGGGGGCTCTATATGATGCTGAACTTTGGGGACACTGCAATTTGGCGAACCTGGCAAGGGCACAAAATCAATTCTTGAAAATGCTGTTAAAAGTTCCCTCCAGCACTCCATCTCTGCCCATCCGAATGGACTTAAATCTTTTGTCAATCTCGCAGATTGCCGCTTTAAGGCCCCTGCTGCCTGGCAGGGTCCCAGTGACACATGGACAAAAACAACATACATACAGTGAAATATGGGGGTAACATGCCAGGCAAGATGGTACTTTCCTACACACCCCCCCCCCCCCAAACGAAGGAGAATAAGACTAGCCATGACCTGATGAGTCTTCATTGTCTAAGTGGAAATATCTGGAGAGTCCATCTGCATTGGAGTGGGTACTCCCAGGTCTATGTTCCACTGTATAGTCCATTCCCTGTAGAGATATGGACCACCTCAACAATTTAGGGTTTTCACCTTTCATTTGTTTTAGCCAAAGTAGAGGTGTGTGGTCTGTCTGAACAATAAAGTGAGTGCCAAACAGGTATGGCCTCAACCTTTTCAGTGACCAGACCACAGCAAAGGCCTCCCTCTCTATGGCAGACCAACGCTTTTCTCTTGGGGTCAACCTTCTGCGGATAAAAGCAACTGGTTGATCCTGGCCCTCAGAATTCAGTTGTGATAAGACTGCCCCTACCCCTAATTCAGATGCATCAGTTTGAACAATGAATTTCTTGTAGTAACATGGGCTTTTTAGGACAGGTGCAGAGCACATGGCCTGTTTGAGCTCCCAAAAGCTTTCTGACAGCTAGCTGTCCACAATACCTTTTTAGGCATCTTCTTACTTGTGAGATCATTAAGAGGGGCTGCTATGGAGCCATAGTTTTTAATGAATCTCCTGTAATACCCAGTGAGGCCTAAGAAGGCTCTCACCTGGGTCTGTATTGTAGGGGGAACCCAATCCATGATTGTCTGGATTTTCCCCTGAAGTGGTCCAATCTGTTCTCCACCTACCAGGTGTCCCAGATAAACCACCTTTCCTTGCCTTATCTGGCACTTTGAGGCCTTGATAGTGAGGCCTGCCTTTTGCAGGGCCTCCAAAACGTTTCAAAGGTGGACCAGGTGCTCATCCCAGGTCTTCGGCTTTACTACCATCAGGTGGAAGATCGTAGACGCAGATCAATGCCATTTATTTATCATCAAGCTATGCTGCACTAAAAGCCTCCAATCCTTGCAGGACTGAGTTCACCAACCTCTGAAAAGTGGCAGGTGCATTTTTCAACCCAAAGGGCATCACCGTAAATTGGTAGTGCCCTCCTATAGTTGAAAATGCAGTTTTAGGTTTAGCATCCTCAGCCAATTTGATCTGCCAATACACTGCAGTCAAATCAAAGGTGCTTAGATACTTGGCAGATGCCAGTGTATCTATGAGCTCATCTGCCCTGGGTATAGGGTGAGCATCAGTTTTTGTTACCTGATTGAGACCTCTGTAGTCTACACAAAACCTCATCTCCCTTTTTCCATCTTTTGAGTGAGGCTTTGGTACAAGCACCACAGGACTCGCCCATGGGCTTTCAGAATGTTCAACCACTCCTAGTTCAAGTATTTTCTGAACTTCTTGTTTTATGCAGTCCTTGACATGGTCAGGCTGCCTATAGATTTTACTTTTGACAGGCATGCTGTCTCCAGTATCTATAGTGTGCTCAGACCAAGATGTGGTGCCTGGCACAGTTGAAAAGAGTTCAGAAAACTGACCTAGGAGATTTATGCAGTTGTCTTTTTGCTCAGCAGTAAGACAGTCTGCCAAAACTACACCTTCCACTAGAGCATCCTGTTCTGTGGAAGAGAATAGATCAGGGAGAGGGTCACTCTCTTCTTCCAGTCCTTCATCTGTTGCCATGAGCAGGGTGAGATTAGCCCTGTCATAGTAGGGTTTTAGGCGGTTGACATGAATCACCCTAAGGGGGCCAACTATGTCAACCCCTACCCTTTCAAAGGGGGCCCCAACCACAGGTAGTGGAATAAGGGGAACCTTTGGTGTGCCACCAGTCTTGCCACTGGCTTGGCAGGTCACACAAGACTTCCAAAAATCTTTAGTGTCCTCTGACATCCTAGGCCAGTAAAACAGGGGGACAAGCCTTTCCCATGTTTTGATCTGTCCCAAATGCCCAGCCAAAGGAATGTCATGTGCAAGAGTTAGGAGGAACTCTCTGTACTGCAGGGGAATGACCAATCTCCTGGCTGCTCCAGGTTTTGGGCCCCTTGCCTCGGTGTACAAGAGGTTGTCCTCCCAGTAAACTCTATGTGAGTCACTGACATCCCAATTTTGCTGTTTGACAGCTTGCTGTCTGAGACCCTCTAATGTGGGACAGGTATGCTGTGCCACACTCATCTCTTCCCTGGCAGGCCCCCCTCCACCCAAAAGCTCAGCAGTGTCTGCTTCCAGCTCATCTCGTGAAGGTTCTGCACAGGGAGGAAATTCTTCTTCCTCAGAAGGAGAATCATCTGTAGAGGGAGGGATAGTGGGTAGGGATTTACCCTTTCTACCCCTAGCTTTAGGGAGCACTTGGTCCATTGTTCCAGGATCCAAGTTACCCTGTCCTTTTTGCTTTTTGGCCTGAGCCCTTGTTAAAGCAAAAATATGCCCAGGAATACCCAGCATTGCTGCATGAGCGTCCAACTCCACTTCTGCCCAAGCTGATGTCTCTAAATCATTCCCTAGTAGACAGTCTACAGGTAAATCTGAGGCAACCACAACTTTCTTTGGACCAGTAACCCCCCCCAGTTGAGATTCACAACAGCCATGGGGTGGCTAAGAGTGTTGTTATGAGCGTCTGTCACTTGGTACTGCTGACCAAGTAGGTGTTGTTCAGGGTGGACCAGTTTCTCTATCACCATGGTAACACTGTCACCTGTGTCCCTGTAGGCCTGAACCTCAACACCATTTATTAGGGGAAGTTGCTTGTACTTATCCATATTAAGGGGAGAAGCAACCAAGGTAGCCAAATCAATGGCACCTTCAGAGACTAACACAGCCTCTGTGGTCTCCCTAACAAGACCGACCCCAGCTACACCCTTGGTTTGGCGATTTGTAGGTTTGCTCCAACTACCACTGCTATTACTAGGGGCACTAGAATTTGCAGCAGGGGTTGTGGTAGTGGGAGATTTGGTGTTTTTCTTTGGACAACTAGCATAAGTTGTCCAATGGCTTTTGACCTTACACAAATAACACCAACGCTTTTTAGGTTGATTGTTTGAAGAGGATTTGGACCCACCACCCCCACCAGAGGATTTTTGTCGGCCTGATGAAGACTCAGTTTTACTTTTGTCCCCACCCTTGTCAGAAGACTTACCATCCTTCATTTTGCCATCCTTGTCACCCCCTGTATGAACTTTTCTGTTCACTCTTGTTCTGACCGATTTGTCTGCCTTCTTTCCCAATTCTTGGGGAGAGGTCAGATCTGAGTCCACTAGATATTGGTGTAACAAGTCAGACACACAGTTATTCAGAATATGATCTCTCAGAATAAGATTATACAGGCTTTCATAGTCAGAAACTTTACTGCCATGTAACCACCCTTCCAAGGCCTTCACTGAACAGTCTACAAAATCTGTCCAGTCTTGAGAGGACTCTTTTCTGGTGTCTATGAACTTAATCCTGTATTGTTCAGTGGTTAAGCCAAATCCATCCAAGAGTGCATCCTTCAAAACTGTAAAATTGTTAGCTTCACTTTCTCTAACAGTAAGGAGCCTATCCCTACCCTTTCCAGTGAAAGATAGCCACAAAATAGCAGCCCATTGCCTTTGAGGGACCCCCTGTACCATACAGGCCCTCTCAAGTGCAGCAAACCACTTGTTGATGTCATCCCCCTCCTTGTAAGGGGGGGACTATCTTGTGCAGATTCCTGGAATCATGCTCTCTAACAGGATTACTATCAGGAATACTGCTGCTGCCACCATGGGGTCCTAACCCCAACCTCTGTCTTTCTTTCCCAATGTCTAGGGATTCCCTATCTAAGGCCAGCTGTTGCTGTTTAAGCTTCAGTCTGGTCTCTTCAACCCTCAACGTTTTGAGTTCCCTTTCTAACAAGTTATCCTCAGGGTGGGTAGGTTGGTAATGCTTTGACACAGAAGACAAGTTTGAAACAACAGAGGGGGGCCTGTCCCTAATTGTCTGGACCTTTGTAACTTGGCCTCTAGGAATAAAGGATGCCCTACTATGATGGGAACCTACATTACTACCAACATTACTGGGTGTCCTGCTAGGGGGCAGGCCCTGATCAGAACCCTCACCACCCTTCTCAGGGAACTCTCCTGAATCAGACTGGGAAGTTTCTAAATGTTCCTGCCTCTCATTTGATGGACCAGCCTGGTTCTCATCATCTACAACAAGCATATTGAACAGAAACTCTTTTGTAGGGTTCTTTCCTATAACTAAACCTCTATCTAGGCAGAGACTCCTTAAGCTCTTGTAATTTAAAGTAGCATTGACAGTTTTAGGAGCAGAATCTACCACAGACATGATAGCATAGCAAAAGGTTTAGAGATAGTGAGAAAGAGGGAAAAAGTTTCAGAACTTTTTAAAGAACAGAGAAAAATGCTTTTTCTAACTTTTTAGAAACTTTTAGAAGTTTTAGAATACTTTTCAGTACCTTGTAAAAAGTTTAAGAGGAGAAAAGCAAAACTTTTTGGTTAGGTGTACATACACTGAACTTGTTTTGTATATTATTCTCATATGAAAAGTACACAATGACAAAGTGGTAAGGAGTTACAAGTACTTATTCCACCGCTGCACAACCAATGTAGGAGGCTGGCCTGGCTTATAGTGGGTACCAAGGGTACTTACACTCTGTGCCAGGTCCAGTTATCCCTTATTAGTGTAGAAGAGGTGTTTCTAGCAGCTTAGGCTGATAGAAGGTAGCTATGGCAAAGCAGCGTAGGCTGAACTAGGAGACATGTAAAGGTCCTACTACACCACTGGTGTCATATGCACAATTTAATAAGAAAACACAATACACAGAAGTACTAAAAATAAAGGTACTTTATTTTTATGACAATATGCCAAAAGTATCTCAGTCAGTACCCTCAGTATGAGGATAAGTTATATACACAAGATATATGTACACAAACCAAAATTATGCAGGTAATAGCAAGAAAAGTAATGCAAGCAGTGTAAAGTTACAATAGATAGCAGTAGGAGCACATAGGTATAGAGGCAACACAAACCATATACTCCAAAAGTGGTATTCAAACCACAAATGGACCCCAAACCTATGTGAGCTTGTAGAGGGTCGCTGGGACTGTAAGAAAACAGTGGGGGTTAGAAAAGTAGCCCACCCCAAGACCCTAAAAGGTAGGTGTAAAGTGAACCTACTACCCCCAGAGAGCACAGAAGTCGTGATAAGGGTTTCTGCCGGAAGAACAAACACCAGCAATGCAATAACAGTGGATTTCTGGACCTGAGTACCTGTAAGACAAGGGGACCAAGACCAATAGTCGCGACAGTGTTGAGAGTGGGCAGGAGCCCAGGAAATGCCAGCTGAGGGTGCAAGGAAGCTGCCACCTGTTGGAAGAAGCTTGGAGTTCTGCAAGAAAGAAGAGGACTAGGAACTTCTCCTTTGGAAGATGGATGTCCCACGTTGCGATGAAGCTTGCAGAGGTGTTCCCACGCAGAAAGACGGCAAACAAGCCTTGCTAGCTGCAAGGGTTGCAGTAGAGGTTTTTGGGTGCTGCTGTGGCCCAGGAGGGTCCAGAATGTCACCACTCAGAGGAGGAGACAGAGGGGGCGCCCAGCAACTTAGGGAGCCCTCACAGAAGCAGACAGCACCCGCGGAAGTACCTGAACTGGCACTTAGAAGAAAAGTGAACCGGAGTCCACCCGAAGTCACAAAAGGGAGTCCCACGATGCCGGAGGACAACTCAGAAGGTTGTGCACTGCAGGAAGGAGTGTCGGGGACCCAGGCTTGGCTGTGCACAAAGTAAATCCTGGAAGAGTGCACGGGAGCCGGAGCAGCTGCAAATCACGCAGTACCCAGCAATGCAGTCTAGCGTGGGGAGGCAAGGACTTACCTCCACCAAACTTGGACTGAAGAGTCACTGGACTGTGGGAGTCACTTGGACAGAGTTGCTGAGTTCCAGGGACCACGCTCGTCGTGCTGAGAGGGGACCCAGAGGACCAGTGATGCAGTCTTTTGGTTCGTGCGATTGCAGGGGAAAGATTCCGTCGACCCACAGGAGATTTCTTCAGAGCTCCTGGTGCAGGGTGGAGGCAGGCTACCCCCAGAGCATGCACCACCTGGAAACAGTTGAGAAAGCCGGCAGGATGAGGCAATACAAGGTTGCTAGTAGTCATCTTGTACTTTGTTGCAGTTTTGCAGGCGTCCTGAGCAGTCAGCTGTTGATCCTTTGTCAGAAGGTGAAGAGGGAGATGCAGAGGAACTCTGATGAGCTCTTGCATTCGTTATCTGAAGATTTCCCCAAAGCAGAGACCCTAAATAGCCAGAAAAGGAGGTTTGGCTACCAAGTTAGGAGGATTGGCTACCAAGAGAGGTAAGAGCCTATCAGAAGGAGCCTCTGACGTCACCTGCTGGCACTGACCACTCAGAGCAGTCCAGTGTGCCAGCAACACCTCCGAATCCAAGATGGCAGAGGTCTGGGGCACACTGGAGGAGCTCTGGGCACCTCCCCTGGGAGGTGCAGGTCAAGGGAGTGGTCACTCCGCTTTCCTTTGTCTAGTTTTGTGCCAGAGCAGGGACTGGGAGTTCCCTCTAGCAGGCCTTACAGCCCCAAGGCAGGGTGCACTATACCACAGGTGAGGGCATAGCTGAATGAACAATATGCCCCTATGTCTAAGTCCATTCTTAGACATTTTAAGTGCAGTGTAGCCATATTGAGTATATGGTCTGGGAGTTTGTCATTACGAACTCCATCGCTCCATAATAGCCTCACTGAATACTGGGAAGTTTGGTATCAAACTTCTCAGCACAATAAACCCACACTGATGCCTGGGTGTGATTTATTGAAACATGCACGCAGAGGGCATCTTAGAAATTCCCACTGTATGTTAGCCAAACTGCTAGTGTAGGACTGACCAGTCTGTTGCAGCCTGCCACTTTCAGATGAATTTCTGACCACATGGGGTAAGTGCCTTTGTGCACTGTGTGGTCGGAAACCAAGCCTGTTCTGGGTAGAGGTGCTTCACACCTCCCATCCACAGGAACTGTAACACCTAGCAGTGATCCTCAATGGCTCAGGCCTCACGTTACACAGCCCCAGGGCACTCCAGCTAAAGGAGGTGCCCACCCCCCCGGACACAGCCCCACTTTTGGCGGCAAGTCCGGAGGGAAAATTAGGAAAAACAAGAAGGAGCCACAACCCCTAAGGTGTCCAGAACTGAGGTGACACCCTCCCTGCAGAATCCTGCATCTTGGTTTGGAGGACTGGGACCAATAGGAATAGGAATGTGCCCCAGTCCCCAAAGGGATTGAGCACAAGGAGGGTGTAGCCACGCTCTGGGACAGTAGCCTCTGAACCCTAAAATGCCCCTAAATCTAGTATTTAAGGGCTTCCCTGAACCCAGCACACCAGATTCCTGGAGATCTACAAGAAGAAGAAGAAGGACGGCTAAGCTGAAACTCTAGCAGAGAAGAAAAGGAGACGAAAACTGCTTTGGCCCCAGCCCTACCGGCCTGTCTCCTGCTTCAGAGAACCTGCAAACCAACAGTGACGCATCCAGCGGGACCAGCAGCCCCTGTCCGAATACAGAGGACTGCCCTGCATCCAAAAGGACCAAGAACTCCCGAAGACAGTGGCACTGTCTACAGACAGTCTGTTTCTAAGGACTTCCATCTTACTCCAAATGTGTGAGTCCTAACCACTCTGCACCCGACGCCTACGGCCCGTGTCCAGGTCGCACAACTATCCAGAGAGGATCCCCAGGCGATTCCGACCAAGTGTCCACCCTGGGCTGACCTCTCCACCCCTCCGCGACGACGCCTGCAGAGGGAATCTTGAGGACTCCCCTGACGGCGACTGTTTGGGATGAAGATATCTGACACCTGGTGAAGCATTGCACCTGCAGCCCCCAGACTCGAAAGAAACTGACCACCAGTGCAGCAACGACCAGCAGGCGGTCCTCCTCCCTATCCAGTCGGTCGCTTGGCCAAGGAGCCCCCCTGTGCTTTGCCTGCAGCGCCTAAGTGACCCCCGGGATCCCCCGCTAGAGTTTCATTGGAAACCCGATGCCCTGTTTGCACCCTGCACCCGGCCGCCCCTGTGCAGCTGAGGGTGTGGGATTGGTGCCTACTTGGGGACCCGCCAGTGCTCCTCTAAACCCCTCTGGTCTGCCCAGACTGGGTATATACAGAGCCAGCTTTCTACAGCATGTCCTCGTAGCAGCGACTTTTCTGCTGGATCTCACTGAATCTGCACTGGGTCAGTGTGTGCAGCAGAGCAGGCTGGGGAAGGAGAACCAGTCACTGTCGCCCCTGCATCAGCCAGACATTCCAGGACAGCCACAGGAGAAGTGGCTCTTCTGCAGCTTGCAGCAACATTGTGATATGGCGGCCATGTTGTTGTCAAAAAGCTGTGCTTTGGCCAGGCACTATGGGCGCTTGTTGGCAACTCACCACCGGGTCCCCGTCCCCTTGCTTTCTTCTTTGGGGGTCACAGGGCATCAGTCATTGATGGAATGCAAACCCAGCAGCATGTTGGGTAGAGGACTGTGTGCATGGAGCTCCGCACCGTGTGACTCACCCAGGCGCCATCTTGGCCATGCCTGCTTCCAAACTCCTTTAGTATACCTTCAATCATGATTGGCATCCAGTGTGGGGGGCAGGATTCGCTATCACCTGCACCACTGGAGGTCAATAACATCTGACAGCTGCGTTTTGTAGCTTTTCCAGAGGGGCTACTCCCTCTCCTTTTTTACCAACTCCCCCACCCATGTCACCTACTTCAACAAGCAGACGGGGGATCATCTCTCCTTGCTTCATTAGGAGGTGCTGGCAATCTTTGTCCAGGGAGCTATAGAGAAGATGGTGGCATCAAAAGAAGGTTGTGGTTTCTATTCTTTTAACTTTCTGGTGCCCAAGAAGGACAGAGGTCTTTGTCATATTTTAAGAAGAAGGAAAAATTTTAAATACACATGTTCCCACAAGTCCTGCCTGAACAGCTAGTCCAGGATATTTAGGCTATAAAATAGAAGTTTAAAAAAGCACAAAAGCGTCTGTGAGAAAAGCAGTAACCCACTGATCTATCCACAGTTCAGTAAGTTGTATGGTATTCTCTTTTGTGCTACTTTATGAGTTAAAACTGCCAGTAGACAGAACTATCTCTCCAACAAGAACATGAATCACCAGAGGTATCTTGACAGTTTTATTGCTGCCTGACAACTGCTGCAGCAAGTGCTTCTCAACCTATAAGTTATTTCTAAACACAGCGCCCCTGAGGTCAGAGCCTGGTGCGCCTGCTCCGGGTGCATCGCACTAAAGCTGGCCATGACCATTATTTTTTTTGTAACCAATTTTTATTGTTTAAAAAAAATATTATTATCAATTGGAACGGTACAAAAACAGGACATCATTTGGTTATACATGAATTTCCAGTATCCAGGCGTAAAATCTCAAGAGGTCTCATCACATTACATTATGTAGTAGGGCGCAACAGGAGAAGTTGGTTCATAGTATCACAATCAACTAACAGTCTTCAAAACATACAGAAGTAGCAGGTCAGAATGTACAAATGTGCAAGGTAGCTCTACGTGTTGAAGCTGGAGGCTGTCTGATACCGTTTGTGGAGAGTAACTGAACAGTGGCAAAGTGCAGCAGGTAAGTAGATGGAGTCTCACATCTCCAATAAGGGGGGGGCAATTAACAGGGAGCCGATACTCCAAGCATCACTCGTCTACTCCTAGTGGTTAAAGGGCAACCAAGGGGGTGTGGAATGGGCAGGCATTCTCATTGGGGAGGAAATAGAAGTCTAGTTGCCCTTCGAGAGAATTTGTAATTGGTGTAGGAGCGTATCCTATTCCAATGCAATGGGGATTTTGTGGAACCCTCTAACCTCTCTCTGCAAGGCTAGTGACTCTGCTTTACCCCATTTCACTGTAGCTGCAGTCCAGTATGCTATGTCTGGGAGAGAGGTATCCTCGGACCTCATGGCGATGGTTCTCCCAACTATAAGTAGGGCGAAGTCTATAAACCTGTTAATGGCAGGCCCAACTTATTATGTTTAAATAATCCCAGCAGGCCAATTTCCATGCTATGCAGATTCTCTCTACCCATTATAGTTGTCAGGGTGTCCATAATGATGTCCACATGTGCTCCATATTAGCAGTTTGGGTGTTGCTGTATATATTGAAATTTAGCATTGTGTGAGACTTTACGTGGGTAGATAAGTATTCAGTCCCATTCCTTCTGCAAAAAGGCATGCCTGAATTCATGCACCCAGTATTGCCCAGTGGGTTGTAGAATGTAATTTGATGTTTGTGCCAGCACGTGTGTAAACCATGTAACTGGGCACTTGCCACCACCCATTACATGAAGTGCGGGGACCAGGGGATGTGTATTGGGTTCTGTGTCCATAATCTGCCAGTTCCACTGCAGCTCAGCCAGTAGGGTGCGGTATGCTAAGAAATGCCATAGTGGTAGATTATGATTGGCACTAAGTTGCTCAAATGGTATGAGGACAGTGTCTTGAAATAGTGTGCCCAAGGTGTTCACTCCAAAATCCATCCCCTCTCTTCCAAGGAGTTCCCTAAAGTGGCAAATTGTGCTGATACAGATCTCTGGAGAGTACAGGTTTAGTGCTGGGGCAAGTCAAAGACTTGTAACTTGTGGTATGCAATGGATAAAAGGCGATTGAATTGTAAAGGGAGCTTCCCAGTAGGGATTAAGGCCATGACCATCAATCAGTCAATCAATCAGTGTTTATAAAGTGCAGCTACTCACCCGTTAGTGTCTCAAGGCGCTAAGGGGTGGGTAGTGTAGCGTGTACTTAGAGGTGGATTTAGAAGAGCCATGTCTTCAGTTCCTTCGTGAAGCTGGGGAGGGAGGTGATTTGTCTGATGTGGATGGGTAGGGTGTTCCAGGCGGTGGCTGCAAGGTAGGAGAAGGAGAGTCCTCCTGTTCTGGTTTTCCTGATGCGGGATAGTTCTGCGAGAGAGAGCTGGATGAGCGTAGGGGCCTGTGGGGTACGTGGAAGTTGAGTCGCTGGTTAAGGTAGGCCGGTGTGGTGTTGTGGAGGGCGTTGTGTGCATAGGTGAGGATCTTGAAAGTGATTATTTTCTCTTTTGGGAGCCAGTGGAGAGTACGTAGGTGTTGCGAGATGTGGCAGTGTCGGGTAGGTCGAAGATCAATCTGACGGCGGCGTTCTGGAAGTTTTGCAGTTTGCAGGTGAGTTTTTTGTTGATTCCGGTGTAGAGTGTTTCTGTAGTCCAATCTGCTGGTGATGAGGGCATGTGTGACAGTCTTTCTATGTTCTAGGAGGATCCATTTGAAAGTCTTGCGTAGGAGGCGAAGGGTGCGGAAGCAGGTGGAGGTGACTGAGTTGATCTGATGGTTTATGCTGAGGTTGGGGTCCAGGATGATTCCGAGGTTGCGGGCTTGGCTGGTGGAGGTGGGCAGGATTCCGAGGGTGGGTGGCCAGTTGGAGTCGCTCTATGCGTTGGGTTGAGGGCCAAGGATGACTACTTCTTGTTTGTGTTGAGTTGAAGGCAGCTGTCTCTCACCCAGTTGGCGACTGCTTTCATGCCTTTGTGGAAGTTGTGTCTGTTTTGTCTGGTTTGTTGGAGAGGGGGAGAATGAGTTGAGTGTCATAGGAGATGATTTTTATTCTGTGGCTTCTGACAATGGTGGCTAGCGGGGTCATGTAGACGTTGAACAGCCTGGGGCTGAGGGAGGATCGTTGGGGCACTCCACGGGTGGTGGGTTCTGCTTTCTGCCGGAGAGGAAAGATTGGATCCAGTCGAGGGCCTTGTCTCTGACGCCAGCTTCATGGAGTCTTCTTATCAGCATGTGATGGGAGACAGTGTCGAAAGCTGCCTAGAGGTCTAGTAGGATGAGTGCCGCTTTCTCTTCCTTCTCCAGTAGTGAGCGGATGTCGTTTTTTGGGGACAAGAGGGCCGTTTTGGTGCTGTGGTTTTACCTGAATCTGGATTGGGAGATGCTGAGGACGTTGTGGTTTTCTAAAAACGTGATGAGGTCAGTGGAGTCGGCCGAGGGTTTCTTGAGGAGGGGGTTGATCTTGGTGTTTTACCAGACATCTGGGAAGGTGGCGGCAGCAGGAGAGCAGTTGATGATGATGAGTCAGTTGATGATGAGTGGGGGTGGGGTTCTGCACGTGGGCTGCCCAGACCCCAGGAGGGCAGAACCCTGCCTGTGGGGTGGCATCAGCGGTAGCTGCAGAGAAAACCCCAGAGAGCTGGTTTCTCAGGTCCATAGTGGAGCCCCCGGGATGCATGGAATCGGCTCCCCAATACCAGTCTTGGAATGGGGGGACAATTCCACGATCTTAGACATGTTACATGGCCATATTCGGAGTTACCATTGTGACTCTACATATAGGTATTGTCCTATATGTAGTGCACGCGTGTAATGGTGTCCCCTCACAAAGTCCGGGGAAATGGCCCTGAACCCTGTGGGGGCATTTTTGCTAGTGCAAGGGTGCCCTCACACTTAGTAACTTTGCACCTAACCTTCAGCAAGTGAAGGTTAGACATATGGACATTTAGGTGACTTATAAGTTACTTAAGTGCAGTGAAAATGGTTATGAAATAACATGTGCGTTACTTCAGTCAGGCTGCAATGGCAGTCCTGTGTAAAGGTTTGTCTGAGCTCCCTATGGGTGGCAAAAGAAATGCTGCAGCCAAGGATCTCCTGGAACCCCAATACCCTGGGTACCTAGGTACCATATACTAGGGAATTATAAGGGTGTTCCAGTGTGGCAATTGAAATTGGTAAAAGTGGTCCCTAGCCTATAGTGACAATTTAAAAGGCAGAGAGAGCATGAGCACTAAGGTTCTGATCAGCAGAGCCTCAGTGACACAGTTAGGCACTACACAGGTAAACACATTCAGGCCACAAACTATGAGCACTGGGGTCCGGCTAGCAGGATCCCAATGGGACAGGCAAAAACATACTGACATACATGTAAAAATGGGGGTAACATGCCAAGAAAGATGGTACTTTCCTACAAGTGGGGCGCCACTCAGAGGCCACCATTAAGGAGGGAGGGGGGAGAGGACAGCTGGGAGGCGGGGGCAAGATCAGAAAATGGCACGAAAAATGGGGGTGGGATACGGGGGCAGCAGTGGCGGGGATGGAGTGCGAGAGAGAGGAGGGGGGGCGCCGGGGCAGCAGCAGCGGGGGAGAGTGAGAGTGCAGAGAGTGAGAGCGGAGCGAGGGAGAGAGAGTAAGCATGAAAAGCAAAGGACACAAAAGGAACACTAAAGGAAATAGAACAGAAAGGAACAGCACACAAAGCTGAGTTTTCCCTCTAGGCACCAGGGATGAGGCGCAGGCAGAAGCCTGCAGGTGGAGGAGGACCTTGAACTCCTGACAGAGGTCAGGGTTCAGAGGGCAGAAGGGCTTCACTTGCCGGTGGAGCTACAAGGTCAGTGAGTTTGCTAACACACCTTTTTAATGTCATTGGCAAGAAGCCTCAGTGAATTAAAAGCACACCACTTGCATCTATTAATTTGCCCGCCATTACTTTGAATCTGTCTTCCATCCCCCTGCGGTCAGTAAAGCAAGTACCATTCAAGAGGATAACAGTGTTACCTCTTATTTACAGAGCTTACAGAAGGCATAAGTGTGATAGCAAGCACTTAAATAACTTATTATCATCTGTGATTCTTCGAAAACCATTGCAGCCTCAACTCTTGTCCCATATTCACAGCAATGGATTTCTTTGGATCCCATCTATTTCCTACTTTGCATTCTTAATAATTCCTCTTATCTCACTAAAGGCCACTTCACCTGAGGCTTATGACTCCATTATAACACTCTGCAAATCATTCCACTGCCATGTCTCCCAATGACAGACTGCTTTATCAATCCATGCTCTCACTTTCAATAACCCTCCCCCACTCTTTCTTTCTGATCAATCTTCTGACTTTGCTCAGTGCCTCGACTAAAACCTGCCTATGCTACCCTGGCATCCATTCAGCAACTGGCTCTTGCACTCACTGGCAAACCTCTATTCTTTGTTACTCCCTCTCTCTCTTAATATCTCATTGATCCATCTCTTTCTTTATTGATCCATGTCTATTGATAAGTACTTAAATTGACTCTAGGGTTGCAGGTGGGGCCCACAGGAATTCATGTTGGGAACCTGGAGTTATTTTTTCATCATCAGATCTTGACCAGGGCCAAGAGAAAGAAAAACAGAAAAGGAGAAAAGAAAGTGAAAGATGGAAAACAGTGTCAGTGGGAGATTGTAGGAAAGCACCATCTTGCCTGGCATGTTACCCCCATTTTTTACTTGTGTGTATGTTTGTTTTGCCTGTGTCACTGGGATCCAGCTCATAAAGTATGCCCTGTATGTGTTCTCTGTGTAACTGTATTACTGAGGCTCTGCTAACCAGAACCTCAGTGTTTATGCTCTCTCCTCTTGTAAAATTGTCACTGCAGGCTAGTGACTAATTTTACCAATTCTCATTGGCAGAGTGGAACACCCTTATAGGTCCCTAGTATATGGTACCAAGGTACCCAGGGTATTGGGGTTCCAGGAGATCCCAATGGGCTGCAGCATTTCTTTTGCCACCCATAGGGAGCTCAGACAATTCGTACACAGGCCTGCCACTGCAGCCTGCGTGAAATAACGTCCACGTTATTTCACAGCCATTTTCACTGCACTTAAGTAACTTATAAGTCACCTATATGTCTAACCCTCACTTAGTGAAGGTTAGGTGCAAACTTACATAGGGTCAGATGTAGCAAAGTTTTGCGAGTCGCAAATGGCCCGATTCGCAATTTGCGACACTGCAAAATCAGAAATGGGATGCAAAAATCCCATTTCCGAAGTGCAAATTGCGATGCGAGCCATTACCGACTCGCAAAAATAGCAACCTTATTTTGCGACCCGCAAAGAGGAAGTCGTAATTTGCGAGTCGCAAACCATATGAAAAAGCCACTCGCAAATTGAGACTAGTCGCAAAAAGCCCATTTTGCACACCCAAATTACCACTAAGTCAGAGCAGGTCGTAACCAGAACCAAAGTATAAAAGGAGACCCAGAAGTCATCTGGGTTACTCAAAATGGCTGAACTGTATGTGATAGCAAGGAGGAGGAGAGTCCACGCCGCCAGCAGAGGAGGAGGAGGAGCCAGAGACAGGAGAGAATATACAGAACCAGGCAGACACTTTTCCAACAAACCGAGGAGGAGATTTATGACAAATAGAGACTCAGCAGTGCAGCAATATTAGAATTAATTGAACTACTCAATCTGCAGCTTCAACGCCAGACAATGTGCGGCAGCGCCATCCCCACACGTGCAAGTGCTATGCTCACTGCACCTCTTGGCCTCGGGTAGCTATCAGGGGGTGATAGCAGTGGCAGGTGGGGTATCCCAAAGTGCACTCTCACGATTCCTCAGATGTTTCCTAGATGCCATACTCACACACATGTCCAGATACATATACCTACCCAGGAATGAGGCAGAAATTAACAGCACCAAGTTGGACTTCTACAGAATTGCCAACGTCCCTCATGTAATAGGGTGTGTGGACGGGACACATATACAAATCTGCCCTCCTGCAAACCTGGAATATGTGTTCTGCAATAGGAAATGTACCCACTCACTGAACATCCAGGTGGTATGCGACGCCCATAATGTCATCACTGACATTGTAGCCAAATTTCCAGGGAGTACACATGACTCATACATATTCAGGCACAGTGGGATACACCAACGCCTAGAACGTGGGGAGTTTGGAGACGGATATCTATTAGGTATTGCTGACTACACCCTGAAGCCATACACACAGGTCACTGTAGAAACCATCCATGCCCTGCTAACATTGCTTATTTTTGCCAAACAGGTGACAGTGCATATGCGCTAAGACCATGGATACTTACCCCGTACCTACCACCTGGCAATGAGAATGAGAGGCGATATAACAGTGCCCATCGGCGGACCAGAATTGTCATTGAGAGGACCTTTGGACTGTTAAAGGCAAGATTCCGATGCCTCCACAGAAGTGGAGGTGCGCTCCAGTATGCCCCAGTAACAGCATTCAAGATCGTTGGCGCATGCGCGTTCCTACACAACATTGCCACCAGACGTGGCTACATCTCACCCCTGAAGACACAGATTTGGAGGATGAGGAGCAAGAGCTATCACATCGCCAGCCTGGGGATAGAAGCATTGCAAATCAAGGCAGACAGACGGGACCACATTGCAACCCAATACTTTGGCAGGTACGTGGCAAGTGTCACCACACTCACAGATGTCACACAAACAAAGCCCAGTTGTGTAGTGGAACAAACAAAACCTTTTTATTTGTGAACTAAATGTTTAAAGAAAAATTCTGTCCGTAAGGGGCTGCACATGTCCAATTTTTAAGACACATTGACTTCATGTGCCTCATGAGTCATGCTGTCTTATGGCCTACACCCTCCTCCTTGTTCGCCCAGCATGGCTCATCCCAGGTGGGTCTGCTGACCCCTGCCGTGCACTTCCACTCCTCAGCACAGATGAGTCACCTGCAGACACACTGCTGATGGTGGACCCCTCCTCACCTGTGCCCCTTGCCACCTGCCTGGCTTCCAACATGTCCACTGCGTGGCTGATGCTGCCTAGTCCCTGTGCCACATCCCCAGCAAAGTGGCCAAGTTCGACCTGCAGACTCACGGTCTGTCTTGACAGGCCAGTAGTGTTCGTAGCAAGACGCCCAATGGACGCTGCCATGCAGTCAAAGCGTGTGACTAGGTGGTGCTCCCTGTGCCTTGCTCTGTGTCTATCAGCCACCAGTTCCGTCACTAGTTGGCGGATGGACTAGGTGAGTTCGCTCAGTGTCATTGAGTCTTGTGAACTGCGAGTTCACATCAGCCAGGCCATGGGTCATGTTGTTTTCAAGTCTGTGCAAAGCACCTGATATTAACCGTAATTGTCTTGTTTGCAGGCGCTGACCGGTAAGGAGGGATGCCTCTACTACAGACATTTCTGCCTCCCCTAGCTCCTCCTGGGGCACCGCCTGAACTTGGCATCTGCCACGTGGTTGTGCTGTTGGCTCTGGACGTCTTACTGTGGGGCTGGGGCCAGGGGTCGTGTGTGCTTCCTCCATGTCCTGCACTTGTTCCGGAGGGGACTGTGGTGGTGTCGTGCTGGGCCCTGGAATATCTGCTGCAGCCTACTGCACTGCCTCTGGCCTGTTCTCTCCTCCCTGGATGGTGTGGCTGCTGGGGGTGTTGTGTGGGAGACCTGTGGGACATAGGGAACACACTGTCAATCTCTCACATCTGTTGTATGCCTCATAATAAACATTTGCCTATATGCTGACTACCGTACTACATTGCCCATAATGCACCATTATAGTGGTTGCTAGTCTGGAATGGAGCTAGTCTGGTTGTGCCTGCTGCTGTGTACTGGGAGAGTGTGGATACTGCATTTGTAGGTGTGAATGCAAATTTCCTGGTACTCACTTTTGGATGTCCCTTGCGCAGAACTGTCCAATGCTCCCATTCCTGACACGGCCTCAGGCTCCAGGGTCTGCTCCACCAATATTTCCATGGCTGTGGGTGGTGGGACGGTGGATGGGCCTCCTCCTGTGCCCCTCATTTCTCTGAGCCGCTCTGCCACCCTCTCCTTTGTTCTGGAGCGCAGGTCGTACCACCTTTTTTTAATTTCATCCAGGGTTCGGTGGCTCACCCCAATGGCATTGATCCGGTCCTGGATTTGCAGCCAGATCTTCTTTTTCTCAGTGTCTGGGACACTCAGGGCTGCCTTGCCAAAACGTTGGTCATGGTGCTGGCAGCATTCCTCAGTTAGCACCTCAAGTTCTTTTTCAGAAAACTTGAGTTTTCTTTTCCTCCCTGCACTGCCTGTGTCCTCCATGGTAGCAGCAGCTCCTCTCTCCTGGGTGTTGCACAGCATTTTGAAAAGGGTGTGGTCCTCCCTCCTCCTAGGTGTATTTGATGACTTCCTTGTTCTGATGTCATCAGCAGGAGCCAGGAAGTGTATTTTCCAACTGTTTTGCTGCACCTGCATGCAATTTGGGGGCCAGTCGCAATTTGCGACACCCGACTCGCACTTTTAGCGAACTCGCATACTGCGGTGCAACATCATTTGCGAGTCGCAAATTGGTGTCGCTTTTTTTTCTTGTATCCCATTTTGCGAGTCGGAAATTGCGATTCGCATTGAATCGCAATTTCCGACTCGCAAATTCTTTCTTACCTACATCTGGGCCATAGTGTGAGGGCACCTTGGCACTAGCCAAGGTGCTCCCACATCGTTCAGGGCAATTTCCCCGAACTTTGTGAGTGCGGGGACAGCATTACATGCATGCACTACATATAGGTCAATACCTATATGTAGCGTCACAATTGTAACTCCGAACATGGCCATGTAACATGTCTAGGATCACGGAATTGTCACCCCAATATCATTCTGGTATTGGGGGGACAATTCCATGCATCCCCAGAACCTGGGTACTGCCAAACTAGCTCTCTGGGGTTTTCCTGGCAGCTGCAGCTGCTGCCAACCCTCAGACAGGTTTCTGCCCTCCTGGGGTCTGGGCATCCCAGTCCGAGGAAGGCAGAACAAAGAATTTCCTCTGAGAGAGGGTGCTACACCCTCTCCCTTTGGAAATAGGTGTGAAGGGCTGGGGAGGAGTAGCCTCCCCCAGCCTCTGGAAATGCTTTGAAGGGCACAGATGGTGCCCTCCTTGCATAAGCCTGTCTACACCGGTTCAGGGATCCCCCCAGCCCTGCTCTGGCATGAAACTGGACAAAGGAAAGGGCAGTGACCACTCCCCTGACCAGAGGTGCCCAGAGCTCCTCCAGTGTGTCCCAGACCTCTGCCATCTTGGATGCAGAGGTGTGAGGGCACAATGGACAGTGGCAGCAGGTGACGTCAGATACCCCTCCTGATAGGTGCTTAACTCTCTCTGTAGCCAGTCCTCCTCTGAGGGCTACTTAGGGTCTCTCCTGTGGGTTTCTTGTCAGATTCTGAATGCAAGAGCTCACCAGAGTTCCTCTGCACTTCTCTCTTCGACTTCTGCCAAGGATCGACCGCTGACTGCTCCAGGACGCCTGCATAACTGCAGCAAAGTAGCAAGAAGACTACCAGCGACATTGTAGCGCCTCATCCTGCCGGCTTTTTTGACTGCCTCCTGGTGGTGCATGCTCTGAGGGCTGTCTGCCTTCACCCTGCACTGAAAATCCCGAAGAAATCTCCTGTGGGTTGACGGAGTCTTCCCCCTGCTATCACAGGCACCAAACTTCTGCATCACCAGTCCTCTGGGTCCCCTCTCATCTCGACAAGTGTGGTCCCTGAAACACAGGAGCTGGATCCAAGTGACTCCCACAGTCCAGTGGTCCTTCTGTCCAAGTTTGGTGGAGGTAAGTCCTTGCCTTCCCACGCCAGACCGACATCCTGTGTGGTGCATGATCTGCAGCTGCTAGGGCTTCTGTGCACTCTTGCAAGGATTCCTTCGTGCACAGCCTAGCCCAGGTCCCCAGCACTCCGTCCTGCATTGCCCAACTCGCTGAGTTGGACTCTGGCGTCGTGGGACCCTCTTTTGTTGTTCTGAGTTGACCATCGTCCTCAGATCTTCTAAGTGTCTGTTCAGGTGCTTCTGCGGGTGCTGCCTGCTTCTGTGTGGGCTCTCTGTGTTGCTGAGCGCCCCCTCTGACTCCTCCTCCAAGGGGCGACCTCCTGGTCCTTCCTGGGCCCGGGCAGCACCCTTTATCCTCAACTGTGACTCTTACAGCTAGCAAGGCTTGTTTGTGGTCTTTCTGTGTGGAAACAACTCTGCATCCTGCAGCACGCTGTGGGACATCTTCTGACCAAAGGAGAAGTTCCTGGCACCTTCTGTCGTTGCAGAATCTTCAGCTTCTTCCACCCAGAGGCAGCCCTTTTGCACCTTCATCCGGGGTTTAGTGGGCTTCTGCCCCCCAGGACACTTTTGTGACTCTTGGACTTGGTCCCCTTCCTTTACAGGTCCTCAGGTCCAGCAATCCGTCTTCAGTGCTTTGCAGTCAGTTGTTGTTCTTGCAAAATCCCCTATCTCGACTTTACTGTCTTTCTAGGGTAGTAGGGTAACTTTACTTCTACTTTTCAGGGTCTTGGGGTTGGGTATCTTGGACACCCTTAGTGTTTTCTTACACTCCCAGTGACCCTCTACACACTACACTAGGCCTGGGGTCCATTCATGGTTCGCATTCCACTTTTGGAGTATATGGTTTATGTTGCCCCTAGGCCTATTGTGTCCTACAGTGTTTGCTATACTTTCTAAGTGTATTACTTACCTGATTTTGGTCTGTGTATATATTTTGTGTATTTTACTTACCTCCTAAGGGAGTATATCCTCTGAGATACTTTTGGCATATTGTCACCAAAATAAAGTACCTTTATTTTTAGTAACTCTGAGTATCGTGTTTTCTTATGCTATTGTGATATATGATATAAGTGGTATAGTAGGAGCTTTGCATGTCTCCTAGTTCAGCCTAAGCTGCTCTGCTATAGCTACCTCTAACAGCCTAAGCTGCTAGAAAACCTCTAATCTACTAATAAGAGATAACTGGACCTGGCACAAGGTGTAAGTACCATCAAGTACCCACTATAAGCCAGGCCTGTCTCCTACACTGAGGTGCTGGGCTGTGTCCTTGCTACCCTGCCCATACGTACAGGACGGAGGGGAGGGGTAGGGAAGAGGTCAAGTTGGGTAAGAAGAGCTTTTTAGAGACATTGGGGCAGGAGGATGGAGGAGTAATGAGAGTAGAGAATGAGAGAGTGGCCATCGAAGGTGTATGTCTGCTCGATTTGGGTGCAGGTGCATGGGCTGTATGCTGTTGTGAGGTGGATGACTATTGGGTGTCTAAGTGCTTGCATTTGTGTCCTTTAGGAGGTGGAACAGACACGGTGGGAGAGGACACAGGTTACGCGTGCATGGATGTTGTGGAGGTGTCTGCCAGTGAGGTGTGTGTTCTGCTTGGTGTGGTGATGCTGGTAGTGGATATTGATGTAGTGCATGCAGGTGTGAGTGTGGACGTAACTGGGTGGGAGGTGGAAGAGGTGGGGGAGACAGTGGATATTGTGTCTGCAACAGTATGGTGTTTGTGTGAGTGCCTGTGGGATGAAGTGTGTTGCTTGTGTTTGTCTGTGCCACTCGGGTGTTGTCTTGTGTGCATGCTCATCTGTCTGTGTGCTTGGGATGGGTAGGGGTTGAGGAGAATGGGACTAGGAAGTGGAAGTTGGAGGGGGGACAGTCGAAACAGGGACAATGGCTGCCATCAGAGAGGAAGCCAGAACCTGAATTGATCTCTGTTGGGCCGCCAATCCACCATGAATGCCCTCCAGGAATGCATTGCATTGCTGCATCTGGTGTGCCAGCCCCTGTATGACATTCACAATGGTTATCTGCCCTACATAGATAGATCTCAGGAGGTCAATAGCCTCCTCACTCAGGGCAGCAGGGCTGACTAGGGCAGGGCCTGAGCTGCTGGGGCGAAGGAAATGCCCACCCTCCTGAGTGAGCAGGCACGGGCAACTTGCTGAGGGGCTACTGGGAGAGCGGTATTGGTACGGGATGGTGGCTGTACCTGCAGCTGGAGTGGTCACAGAGGTGTCTGCACCACCAGGGAGCTCCCATCGGAGGAGGTATCCGAGTCTGTGTTGTTCCCTTCAGTCTCCGCCGTGGTGCTCCCCTTGCCCTCCGTTCCACTGGTTCCCTTAGCGTCGGGGACTCTGCCTCCAGGGTCCTGTGGGATGCAGCTCCCTCTGTCGCCGGTGCCTCTGCTCCTCCACCAGATGATGCTAATGCACATAAGGACAGGATGACGAAACAAGAAAGGGGGGGAGAGAGACCAAGGATACACCGGGTCAGTGACTGCAACAACTCCACCGTTGGCGTACACAGCACCCTCACACACAGGGAACAGTCCTACGCACTATGCATTGCACTACCAGTGAAATGGATAGTCACTAAGGAATGAGGAGGGGCACACACCGTACTGGGGTAGGACCCCATCCACCAGTTGCTGCAACTCCTCAGAAGTGAAGGCTGGGGCCCTTTCCCCGGTCACACGGGCCATGGTAGGTTCCAGACACAGGTCACAGCAGCACATGCAGTGTAGGTCCTCTCCTATGGAAGGTCAGGAAACAAGTGAGGATTGAGATAGAAAATTATGGTCATGACCGTGGCGGTGCATACCGTTACCGCCAGCATAGATCCCCATTGGCCACGTAACCTCATAGGGCCCAATATAAACCAATGAGGAATTGCATGGCGGATAACGACCGCCTACCACCACGGCACACATCGTCGGTGGAATTACCTCACTTCCACCTGTCCCGCCACAAAGGACAGGCGGTCGCCATTTCGGGGGGGTTGAACAGGCCTATCGATAATTGCTGTGTCACAGGATAAATAGGCACATCCATTATAAATCACACTGTCCCAAAGCATGTTTGCACAATGTCGACTGCTGTTGTGGTATAGTTGTTCAAATTGTGACAGCCTGTTCACTCTTGTTTCCCTTAGATACATACCACTGCGGATGAATAGGAGATGGAGACATACCCCCGTGTACAGACCCCTGGTGGACTTGGCTACACTGGAGGGCAGGCACATTATACTCACCTATAGACTGGACAGGGCCACAATCACAGAGCTGTGTGCCCAGTTGGAACCTGACCTGATCTCAGCTATCCGTCATCCCACTGGGATACCCCCTCTTGTGCAGGTTCTATCAGTGCTCCATTTCCTGGTCACTGGTTCTTTCCAAGTGACAGTGGACTTGGAAGCAAGAATGTCACAGCAAGTGTTCTCAATCGTGCTAGCAAGAGTCTTGTCTGACCTGATAAAACACATGTGCAGCTACATTGCTTTCCCCCAGGTGGAGGATTTGGCCACGTGAAGGCTCGTTTTTATGCAATGGGACGTATCCCCAATATAATTGGGGTGATTGACGGAACACATATTGCATTTGCCCCCGCCAGAATGAACAGGTGTACAGGAATCATAAGAGTTTCCACTCCATGAATGTGTAGATGGTGTGCCTGGCGGACCAGTACATTTCCCACGGCAATGCTAAGTATCCTGGATCAGTGCATGATGCCTTTGTCCTAAGGAATAGCAGCATCCCAAATGTGATGTCCCAACTACAGAGGCACAGGTGTGGCTAATACTTTAGCCCTGGTTCCCACCCAGTATATGTTGGTGTATGCCTATGGTGTGGGCCACATAGGATAGTGTGTCGCTAAATGTTGACGCTCAATATTTGCAGGTGACCCAAACCTATCATGGCTGCTGACCCCTGTGAGGAATGCCAGGACAAGGGCAGAAGAACATTATAATGAGGCACATGGGCGAACCAGAAGGATCATTGAAAGGACCCTTTGCTTCCTGAAGGCCAGGTTCAGATACCTCCATCTGACAGGTGGATCCCTGTGCTACTCACTCAATAAGGTCTGCCAGATAGTCATAAATGCTGCATGTTGCACAACCTGGCCCTCAGACGCCATGTACCTTTTCTGCAGGAGGACGAGACTGGAGATGCCCCTGTGACAGCAGTGGACCCTGAGGACAGTGAGGATGAGGAGGCAGAGGATGAGGATGTGGACAACAGAACATTGGTGATATGTCAGTACTTCCAATGACACACAGGTTAGACAGTGCAACTTCCCATTTCTATGACTATTGGTATATTCTGTGTGGCTTTGGCATGCTGGCATTACCCACATCTTTCAACCTACTTACTGTTACCTATGGATATTCATTGGTGATATGACAACATTCTCCTGATGTGATCACAACAGCCAGCTACAGGTCATTAATTCTATGCTCATGCTATTTACAGTTCATTTGCAATGATTGTAGCTGTTTCAATCAATACAAATTTGCAGTACATGAAATAGTAGTAGTCGAGTTTTATCCAAGGGTGTTTTTTGTTGTGCTAAAATATAGAAGGGAAAGTGCAATGGGATAGGGTGATGATGGAGGAAAGTCCAGGGTATTGTTCCAGTCTGTTTGTAGCACAGGTGCATTGTCCATGGGGATATAGGAAGGAGAGCTATGGCAATTCAAAGTGGACAAGGTGACAGTGTGGGACACAAGGGGGACAATCAGGAGATTCTCATTTCTTGGTGGTGGTCTTGGCAAGTGTTTCTGGCTTCTGTCTGGATCGCAGGGAACATTTGCGGGTGGTTCACCTTCTGCAGGGGCAGGGGTGCTGGTGGCCTGTTGGTCCTGTTGCCGGGCCTCATGGCCACTAGCGGCAGTGGAAGTGGAGGGCTGTTCAGATGACTGGCTAGTGGCAGGGGCCTGCTGGTGTGCTGTTGCCTCCCTCATGACGTTGGCCATGTCTGCCAGCACCCCTGCTATGGAGATCAATGTGTTGTTATTGGCCTGCAAGTCCTCCCTGATCCCCTGATACTTTCCCCCCTGCAGCCGCCTGTTCTCCTGCACGTTGTCTAGGATCTGGCCCATCATGTCCTGGGAATGTTGGTAGGCTCTCAGGATCTCGGAGAGTTCCTCCTGGAGAGTTGGTTCCCTGCTCCTGTCTTCTCCCTGGCGCACAGCAGTCCTCACAGTGTCCCTGTTGGCCTGTGCCTCTGTACCCTGAACGGTGTGCCCACTGCCACTGACCCCAGGTCCCTGATTGTCTTGGGAGCTAGGTGTGGCCTGTGGTCTCTATACAGGTGGGCACACTGCTGATTGACGTGTCCTGGGGACAGAGGTGTGGGTGCGCTGGGTGGGTGTTGTGTGGTGGTGTGTGAAGGCATGCAGGTATGGGAGGTGATAATTGTTAAAAGTTGACTTACCAGTGTCCAGTCCTCCGCCAACTCTGGTGAGTCCCTCAGAATGCAGTATTGCCAGTACCTGCTCCTCCCATGCTGTGAGTTGTGGGGGAGGAGGTGGGAGGCCACCGCCAGTCCTCTGGATGGCGAGCTGGTGTCTTGCTGCTATGGATCCCCCGTAGGTCGTTCCACCCCTTTCTGATGTTGTCCCTTGTTCTTGGGTGCTGTCCCACGACGTTGACCCTGTCCACGATTCTCCGCCATAGCTCCCTCTTCCTTGCTATTGATATCTCCTGCATCTGTGCTCCAAAGAGCTGTGGCTCTACCCCGACGATTTCCTCCACCATTACCCTTAACTCCTCCTCAGTGAAACAGGGGTGCCTTTGTGGTGCCATGGTTGTGTGATGTGTGTTGTTGAGGGTGTGTTGGGTAATGTGGTGGGGTGTGTGATGTGGAGTGCATGAGGGGTGTATGCGTGTCAGTGGTGTGTGTGTCTCGCTGTCTCTGTGCTCTTCTTCTCAGTCTGGTGATGGCAATAGTTGTTGGTAAAGGGTTGTGGGTAATGTGGGTGTGTGTTTTATAGTGCTTTGGGTGTGGTGTGTGTATGAGTGTCAGATGTGTGTTTTTCGTATTGTCCAATGTGGTGTTGTTTTGTCTGTGGGTATCCATTGTGAGCGCGGTGGTATGTAGCGCCAATGGTTTACCGACGTTGAATGTCCGCCGTGGTTATTCGTGGGCCTTAAAGTGATGGGCATTGTTCTGTTGGCGTAACGGTGTGGGTTTTGGGACTGCCACTTTATCACTGACCTTTGGTCTGGTGGATTTGTGTATGTGGCTGTCTTCTGTCGGATTGGTGTGTGTGTTATAATATGGTGAACGGATATTCGCCAGCACGGCTGTAAGTTGGCGCCCTTCAGCGCGGCAGTAAGCGGCATTTACCGCCAATGTCATAATGAGGGCCATTGTCTCCATAGAGATAACCATAGAGGCCTAATGCCTTAAACTTAAGTAGTCTATCCAAGTCATTATGTGAAAAAGGACCAAACTTTAGAGTCCACCAATCAGAAGACCCCACCCTCTAGAACCCTCCTGAGGTAAGCTCCAGTCCCTCAGATGTTCTACTGCATGTTGTGATGGGGAGTATCCACTGAGCTCTGCTCACTTTTTTCCTGTTTGGAATAGATTTTACTACTACACCTAATATACTTATTTGTCCTAGAGTGTTTTCACACTTAGAACACCTCTGAACTGACCTTCTCTTCATAATGTTTGACAAAGAGAGAAAGAGTCTCTTCAGAGCCTTCAGTACATGTGGAAAGATAAGAATTCACTCTGAAGTCCCACATAGAGAATGTATGTATTGCCTCTATTGTGATCATCCTGCTAAAGAATGTAAAGTAGATTGTACTTTTTCTTCCAAAACACTGAAGGATAGAGAGAGAAGGCTGCTAATATTACTGCAGGAGCTTAAAACTAGAAAAAACCCTGTCTCAGATTCAGACAGTGAAGAGTCTTCTTGGTCTTCCAAAAGTTCTCAGAAGAGAGAAAGATCACCTCATTCTGATAAGGGTTCAGAACAGCCCTCTACAACTTTTAAAAAGACCACTCAGGGGTCTGGTAAAGGCTGCAGCCTTTCAACATCACCTCATGAAGGAAAATCTTCCTCTTCAGGATCAGAAAGAAAAGACTACCCTTCTACTTCAAAAAAGGTTTCTAAGCCTTCTTCAGAACCATCGACACCTCCACCAAAGGTAATTCATATGTTTAAAAAACCTTCTTCAGCTACTCCAGCTGACAGACCGTCTACCACAATTCCACCGTCGACGAGGTCATTGTCGTCGATACCATCGTCGACGAAGACATATACGGCAGCTTCATCAGTGACGACGACATCCACTGTTTCCAGCCTCTCAACTATTGCCTTTTGCTCATCTATGAGGTTTACGTCGATGGTATCCAAAACTAGACAGTCGACGTTGAAGCTAAAACTGTCACCATCGATGACAGCAACGTCGACACCATTGCCGATGATCATTCCAGTGATGATGACATCGTCAATGACACCGCCGCCGACTACCAGTGTCGACCCCTTACATAGGGAGACAACTTCGTCGATGACCTTACCGACGGGACTGTCGACGACACAATCAATGGGAAGAAAAGTTCAGGCTTCAAGCAGAAATGAGGAGTTAAAACCACGTCTCCAAGTAAGATCACACCCTTACTGCCAGCCCATCTAGGAAGAGGATTTGTATGACAATGAGCCATTTGGGTTAGCTCATAGTCCTTATCAGCTTCAGGTCAAATATCAAGAGGAAAAAGAGGAATATTACCAAGAGTATAATCAACAATATTATACTCTTCAGTGATACCAACGAGGTGTGCCAGAGGATATGGTGTGTATTCCAAGTTCCCTTATTACTGATGTCCAACTTATGTGGTCTGACTACAAAAGGATGTTTCCGTCAACACCACAGTTGGAAAACATTCCAACAGAACCTCCACCTCATCCTTTCATTCCAGTACCGAGACCTACGTCTTCACCCAGATCAGCGAGGAGTACCCAGCAGAGAATATTTCCACAGGATACATATTCCTCCAAGCTTGAGAGGGAAGAAGGAGAACTTCAGGACTGAAAGGGATAACTATCTAATACCAACCCCATCATCTCCATCGCCTACTCCTGTGGATTCACTCCTAGGAGACATTAGGGGTTTCTATAAATTGCTTGAAAGGGCAGCAAAAAGATTCACGCTATCCATGCCATCTAAACAAATGGACTTTTTCCTCTACGCTTTTAAGGAGCCCTTTCAAAACAGTGTTTGATCCATGCCCATAGTGAGTTAAATCTGGGAGGAAGGTTTAAAGGTGATGAAGAACCCAGCCACAGTAACAGCGGTGTTACCAAGACTAGACAAGAAGTATAAAGCCCCAGAAGACACTCCAGCATGCCTAATTGGCCATCTAAAACCGGATTCAGTAATAACTCAGGTGGTACAGAGGCATTCAAAGAATCTGTCACCACCAATTTCAGCACATCCACACAAGGAAGGAAGAAGACTAGACAACATTGGAAAAAGGTTTTCCTCCATGTCTGGGCTTGTAGTGAGAGCAGCAAACTCCTTAGTTGTTTTGGGTAGATATGACAGACAATGAAGGCCGGATATCGCTCCATACGTGACCAGCTTCAGGAAGATTCAAAGGCAGAAGCAAAAAGATCTTGTTGGAAGGAGAGCACACCTTGGCGGAGATCATTGACTGTGCAATGGATATTGCTACCACTGCTTTTAGACAACTGGCAGGTGTGGCAGTTCTCCGTAGACAGTTCTCCGTAGATATGGCTGGCTTAAAGCTACAACTTTTTGACCAGAGGTTCAGAATAAGATATTGGACCTTCCGTTTGATGGGGAGGCTCTCTTTGGCAAACACATAGATCAAGCCCTACAAGCGGTTAAAACTGACACATTTACGACCAAATCACTTGGTACCCCTCAGCCAGCAGCCCCTGTCTTACTCCATTTGTGGAGCCTGCATCCAGTTAAATTGGAGCTAGTTTTTCCTTATCTGTGATTTCTAGACTTTACACTCCAGACAGCTTCTCTTTGCCCAGTGTGGTATCCTCCTCTCCTTCCTCTCAAATCTAATATACCATTAATACATAGATAAGTGCCTGCAGTGTCATGAGACTATGTCCTCTAGGACCCTTGCGGTTCTAGGTGGACTCTACAGAGGAATTACGTAACTTTCTGGGAGGTGTCAAGGTGTGGTTATTAACAGTTATGATGTAATAAGAGTGTAGTGTGTGATTGTATGCTGAGGAATAAAGTGTCTGTTATTGAGCTCTTTGTGTGGCCTGGTCATTTACATACTTCTGAGCCCTCACCTTCGAGGGTCGCCCCCTGTGAATCGGACACTGCATGCAATGGGCGTGCATTCGGCATGTAGCACAAGAGATAGATGTGGCACGTTCGATGAAGAGGGCCACGCGGGGTCCCACAACCAGTTAACCCGCTCACCACCAACAAGATATTTATACGTGTTGAGGTCCCATGATGCTGGGGGTCACGCCGAGCTACCAGTATGGATTCATCAGATGTTGTGGACAATTATGAGGGCACCGCTCTCCAGGTGTTACAAGTAGTCGGAGTGGGTCCCTCGTGGTAGGTCTATGATGTCCCTGAGACCTCCACAAGAGAACAGGAGGCAAGTCAACAAGCCCTTGGAGAGCACACTTCAGGGTGCCACACACCAGCAGGTAGTCAGCCGAGTCCAGCCCCTATTCATGAAGGGTGAGCGGCAGTAATACTCCTTGTGCACAACAGATTCCTCTGGCAGTATGCACTGCGTGGGCTGGACCAGGTTCTCCTGTTACAAGTATTCACAAGTGAAATTCTGCCCTGCTGAAGTATGACACCAGTAGTTATACTGCAGTGTGCCTTTGAAGTTGGCGGTTGGTCAGAGTTTCTCCCTTTGAACCACAGATGTCTCCCCTAAATGTCAGTCCTGTCTGCCATGGGACCGTGGAATGCAGATCTTTAGTGGAGCCATGATCTGACTCCCATATCCCTCCAATTTATCCAGCCAGGCCCTCAAATGGCAGAGGTCTGTCATTCCAGTTGCACGCCCAGTGTTTATAGCTGTCACTGGGAAATGTTTATATGTGCTCCCCCAGCCTCCAGTGTGGATTAGAGCGAAGTAGAAAGGCATACAACATTTTGAAAACAGAGAAATGCCCACGTTCCAGAAGTGGCATTTCACAGCTAGTAATGAAAAGAAACACCTTTACCATAGGAAGGGGTTTGTCATTGCAAATCCAACGATAGGAAACAGTATGAGACTGCTCCGCTGCAATCCACTTTTGCAGTTTGGAGTGATTTCCAATCAGTACCCCATGTTAGTCTAATAGGAAGAGCAATCATCAGAGGCAGGGATACAAACATGGGCATTTTTTACTATCTGGGCTGAGAACACCTCTGTGTACCTGCCCTGCCTTTCACCCACCACTCGCTTCACCCCTTTAGGACTTACCCTAGGGGTGCCCTATTGTTAGTGAAGGGTCTCCTCAGGATTGGCTGGGGATTTAGGAAAGCCAACCTGAGCATACGTTCAATGGCCCTCGCACAGGCCTGCAATGGCAGGCTGGACATATGTTTAAAACACCATGCTGCAAGAGCGCACCCTCATACCTGCAATGGCAGGCTTAGCACATGTTTAAAAGCCCCCATGGTGCAAGTGCACACACACTGACCTGCAGTGTCAGGCTGGACACATGTTTACAACACCATGGTGCAAGTGCGCACACTCAGGCCTGCAATGGCAGGCTTAACACACATTTGAAAATACCCTTGGTGCAAGTGCGCACACACTGGTAAGTGCCACTTCCTAACATGTGTAGAAAGGGTGCACGCACTTTCCCACTGTACTTACAGTGGGAAAGTGCCCAGAGCCCTAATGGCACTGAAAGAGAATCAGCCAGACCTATGAGAAGAGCTGATCTCTTAGCTATGTAAAATCACCATGGGGATTCTTCCCTACCAGGCCAGCCTTTCATCTACCTACCACCTGTTCCGCCTTTCAGGGGGTACTCTAAGGGTAGTGGAAGGCCCCTCAGGGTAGGAATGAGTCATGCCACCCTAAGTACAAGCGCAACTGTGCCTCTACAGGCCTGCAATGGCAGGCCTGATACACGTTTGTCAGGCTATTCTGGTGGTGGGCACACTCAGTGTCGTGTTCCACCACTAGCCAGGGGCGTACCCACCCCGGATATGTAGTGTACCTTTTTACAGGGCACCCCTGGATACAGCACCTAAACCAATCACGTAAGCTCCCCTCCCTGGCATATGTATGAAGGGCGCATACACTTTATCATGTAATCTTCCCTTTCTGGCATGTGTAGGAAGGGCGCAAGCACTTTCCCAGTGCAGTAGAGGGGGAAAGCACCCAGAGTCCTTAGGCCACGTAAAGAGAGTCAGCAAACAAATCCATGTAGAAAAAACAAAAGGTTTTAGAGAAAGCCCTTAAGAAGGGCCGTGTCCAAAACTTAGGCAGCAGATCGTTCTCCCACCTCGCTGCCGAGACATGGAACACTCGTCCCACCCACATGCGACAGACACAGGATCTACTTATCTTCAGGAGACACCTCAAGACATGGTTGTTCGAGCAGTAGCAGCCCCCTCCTCCCCCACCCTCCCCTCAGCACCTTGAGACCCTCACGGTTGAGTTGTGCGCTTTTACAAATACTCTGATTGATTGAATAACACCAATGTCAGTCACTGCTGTAACTTCAAAGAAGAATAAGACTTTTATTTATACCAGTTTGAATTCTGATACATTAAGAACACCAGGGGCCCTATTTTTAACATATATGCTTACGCAGGGCACTGCTTTGTGCCTCTTGTTCTTTGATTGCACTGTCCAAAATGCAAAAGTCTAAGTTCAAATTTGACTCTATATTTCTCCAACCCTGAGTTGGCTGAAGCTCCACGGCTGATTTTCTGGCACCAAAATTAAAACTAATAAGAAATCAAAAGTCCCAAAAGTTCATTCAGACAGCAAAGAGATCCACAAATGAAGTCACTGGCATCCTACAGGATCTTCCCGAGATCCAGCACTGGAGTCAGGGGCAACAGAGGGTCCAGGGACTGGTGTTCACTTCAGACACAGTTCGGGTTACTGGTTCCTAAAGCTAGTGTAGAACCAGGCTGTTTTTATCTAGTCAACAGGGGCACCTAAAGTACAGATGTTCATATTTCTGAGTCTAACAGTGATGGCCAAAAATTGATGGTGACCAGGGCATCCAGAGCACCCATTGACTTCACTACTCCAACTGGGAACTGGTTTATAGTCTCAACTGTGAATGAAAATGTCTTTATCTGTAGAATGATACAGGCTTAAAAGGTGGTTAAAATGATTCCAGAGTCAGAACAATTTCCTTAGCTCACCATGTCCAGACCCCATGCTGGGGTGTGCTGTTTCTTCTGACACTTGACTTGGGATAATATTGACACTCTGAAGGTGCCAGATCTCTGGGGTCCTGACCAGTTTGTTGAAGATACAGATGTTGCAGATCTTCTTTCTTATCCTGGCCAGCAAAGATAGGGATCACGTGGCTCCTCTGCAAACTTGGATAATCTGTTCGCTGGGGTCTGTCAAGAAGTTAGATTATTCGTCTGCTATTTCATCCAGACCCTGGTGCAGACAGGCAATCTCTTTGACTCGTCTGAGTTCACATCAGGCAAACTGTAATGTTTGCCTGATGCCCCCTGTCTTTCCTCCTTGGTCCCTCAATATAGAGGGATTATATGCTATACAAATCCTGCAGTACTACATAGTACAATTATTGAAAAGTGTTTTTTCCTGTTGTCAAACTTTTCTTGACTCTGAAACCAAAATTCCCAGGTGAGACCAGTATCTACTAGTGACGGTTGTTTTGTTGATTACAGGCCAGACAGGCCTCCCCACTTTTCTCATTGCTTTGGAGACTAGTAGAAACATGGAAATGGTGGATACCTGAGTTTAATTGATGCTGAGGGATTCCTGATCTGACAAAGGGAATTTGCTGGCACCTTTCTGACAGTTTACCTGCTAGAAATGGTTTCAGGAGACGGACCTGGGAAGGAGAATGTGCAAGTTAACATGTCCACCTCAGGCTAAGAGTGAGCTGCTGGATGGCTGCCACCATGAGTATGGCTTCAGATAGACCGCTTTATTCACCAAGCATCAGTAAACCATGAATACAGAGCTTCCAAACATAAAGAAGGAAAGAGGCCCTAGTCATAGGCAAACATTTAGATTTAATAACACCAGCCTCTCATGACAAATATTCTGACAACATTCCAAATGCTCCTTTATGTTTCCAAAGGCATTGTCTTTTAATACGTACAGTAAATCACATGTGTAAACATGGCATTCTTCAATTATTGAACACAGAAAGTAGCCTGCTCATTGACTGCATGCCTCTCATTTACATAAGGAAAAGATAACAAGTGCAGAGACTGAATTATAGCACACATACGTATGTGTACCTGTTGACTTTGTTGTTTGACATTAGATCAGTGCTACACTATTTGTTAAAAATTGTAAAGAGTCTAATGAGAGTGTAATCAATACCATACATTTGGAAAACCAACTGGGTGTATAAAGAGAATGCATAGAGTCTGTATTTTTAGAATCACAAATTTGGAAATCAGATTACGCAGGTTATATCTTTGACACTTCTTTTTAAAGGAGTTAGACTTAAATGATAATGTTATTGTCAATGATGAGATCATTAGGTCTAGACAACATTTACTTGCTGAACATGAAGCCTCTCAATTAAACTACATTACTAACTTGTATATATGTCCCTATGCAGTTGTTTTTAATTTGAAAGATAAAGATCGCTCTCTGTATGAGATGGCACCATGTCAGTGTTATACAGCCTTTTTGTTCTGGCCTTTGCTTCTACAAATCGTTGTTTTCAGGCGTTTTAGTGTGAATCAGAAATACTAAATGCAGAATGCACTGATATGTTGCATGAACACGCAGGGCAGAAAGACAGGTGCTCTGACAACATGTAGCCTTTTGGCAATCCTATATCTGGCCCTGATGCATTCCCATGACATTGTGAATGCGAGTGTGTACGTGGCCATAGAAGAGTAAGCACCTTCAACTAGTCTTGCAAGGATCCAAACTTAAATCATTAGCCACCTCTTCAGGTGAACTTAAATGACAGGAACATATGTAGAGTACTGCTGCACTCTACATAATGGGCCTTCCAAGTCACTGTGTCTTGGCCATTGGTATAATGGACTAGTATCCTGTGCCAAATTAATTTGGAAACATTCAGGTATTCTCTTGAATGGTTGTTTGGACCTTTAGGCCTATGGGTTAGTGCAGTACGGAAGCAAATTTTATTTATGCTAGTTTTAGCACTAAGTTGCATACAAAGATGTATATCAATTGTGTTTACTCCTTGTTTACCTTTGTACCTGGGGGAATCTAACTAGCCATACACTATTTCAGGTATAGGTCAGCAGCAGAGTAAATAGTAAAGTTTCTTTGCTATGGGGACGCCCACCTTCAAAATATACATAATTTCTGTTATTTGGCCAGTAAGTGAAGTTTATTTGCTGTTGGAACGCCTCTGGCCAAACTTGCCACAATCTCTACTGATAGTAAACTGGGACACTTACGCAGGAGCAGAAGTGTAGGTGACACCACCATTACCTTGATGCAGTAGCCACAAACAACAGTGGCAAACCACAAGATGAAGGGGGTGCAGGGTTAGGAAAAGAAATCTAGGGAGTACAGCCTGCCAACATTAACAGACGGTTAGAACCTGAATTGGCAGATGAGATGTGAAGAATTCTTGGCATAAAGGTAAGTAAATTCTCCTAACTCAAATCCTGAGATTTCTAGGTATACCAAGGTAGAATGTGTGTTTTTTCTTGGAGCAAGTTTGAGAGAAAAGTGGTGGGATAGGAATAAATTACTCTGAGCTAAGACCCTGGAAAGGAAGGACAGAGCGTATAAATGTCCAACTATGCAATTAAAAAAAGAACTTTCAATACTAACATCATTTGTTACACCTGAGAACACTCTATAGCAAAACTCAGTATTTATCTATCTTCCTGTTTCATCAAACGGGAGGTTGTCATGAAGCTGCAACCAAAGTTCAGAAAGAGCCAGTTTCTTCAATGGAGCAAAGCTGGTTATACAGTTAGGCCCTCATTACGACCCTGGCGGTGGGTGATAAAGTGGTGGTAATACTGCCAACAGGCTGGCGGTAAGTACCGCCAAATTATGACCATGGCGGTGATAACTCACATAGACAGCCAATGTACCACACCAACCGCCACGGCGGAAACAACAGCCACCATGGCGGTAGCTGCCAACAGCCAGGCGGAAGACAAAGTACTGCCCACCATATTAAGACACAGGAAACCGCCACTTTTTCCGGGGCGGTACCAATGCCATCAAAAGGCTGGAGACCCAGGGAAGAACCACGCCACCATGGAACCCGAACTGCACGTCTTCCCGATGATCTTCTATGTTATGCTCCATCTGGAACACCAACGCCGACGAAGACGACAACAGTGAGTACAGCCACCCAGCACACAAGGCAGGGTGGGAGGAAAACGAGAGTGACACACACACATGCAGCACACACACCTGACACACACACACCATACACACAACCAGCTGCACACGAACATCAATTTGTCCCCAATAAACGGCAGAATAATGCAAGGACAATAGGAATTGACTAAAAGTGATTGTAATCAGATCAACATCAAAATTAATAATTTGTTTTGTCAATGAAAGAGATATGTACACAAGTACACAAAGGGACACTGCCCAGTCCAATGTTCAAAGGGCCCACATGGCCACAGGGCACAGTCTAAGGCCCAACTCGAGTCCTGACCACATCCTATCAAGACCCCTCAAACCTGTCATGCCATAACTACGAAAGGTGCCAGAAAAGTAATCAGAATGCAGATGAAAAAGTATTCTCAATGGAGACAGCGTCGTCCAGGCTGGAGGAAGATCTGTCAAGTTGTGTTGAACTTTTTACAGAACGGAGGTTGAGAACACGAATCCAAGATGTCTGCCGTTCAGGCAGACAGTGTAGTTGCTGCTCTAGTGTTGCATTGGCCCAGTTACTAGGATACGCGCGTGAATCCTGAGAGCTTCACACTTCAACTGCGCTTTGACAGGAGTCAGGTGTTCGGAGAGAGAGCGCGTCTGTGAAGAAACATTCTGTGTGGAAAACTCGTCTTTGCCAGTATCATGATAAAGAAAGAAAACGCAAGCGTTGCAGCGCACGAAAACCTAGGAAGAAAATTCTGAAAACAAACTTATTTGAAGGCTTATGAAAATTCTTTGGTAAGAAAAATAATACAACAATTCAAAGAGCATTTAGAGAATATAAAAAAATATATTAATGACTCAAATAATATAGCATGCTTGACATAACCAACTAAACACAAGTAAAGCTATACAGACACTATTTACGATTATTTGCCTTACGAGGAAACAAATAAGAGACAGTTAACTTAAAGGTCATTCCTTTTCACCAGAACTCAAAATAATAAATAACTATATATATAGCAACATTCTTGAGCAAAGGAAAAGAAAAGTTCACAGAGGAAAAAAAGACTCAAAAGATTTCTCAGTTCAGAAGCAGGCAATTCTTCTATTTGAACGAAGAGAGTTTATTTTCTAAAAGACTTATTTATATTTTAATAACAACAGTAAGACAAACAGAGAGAGAGGCATTTTCCCAGAGAGCAGCAGGGTGAGTGATTATAGTATTGCTGGGTTGAAACAATTAGTTGTTAAATTAATTGGTATATAATAGTGTGTCTTTATTAATTGTGACAATAATCTTTCAGGTGCCGTTCACCAGCTAAACCAACAGTGAGGTGGCAGTCCGCGCCTTGATGACGCATCATCTCTGAGGCAGTCTCTCTAAATCCCATTCCCCTTTCCCCTTCCAGGGTGCTCTATACGGAGATTAGTTTTGTTGCGAGTAGTCTGGGTTGGGATAGAGGACCAATCTTCTGCTCCTGAGGAAATCAACTCCAGATATCTGATACATCCGGATAGTACACTGCAGGGGCATCAGTTTACAAATAGGCAGGCACCTCGGGGGAGGGGGCACCTCAGCCGGATGCGGGAACAAGCCCACTGGTTCTAGAGGGGGCAACATGCCCATTGCTTTGTCCTGGGGAGTGCAAGGCCACAGTCTCTCTAGTGGGTGACTTCCCCACTGGTTCTGGAGGGGGCAACATGCCTATTGCTTTGTCCTTGGGAGTGCAAGGCCACAGTCTCTCCGGTGAGTGGCTTGCCCACTGGTTCTGGAGGGGGCAACATGCCCATTGCTTTGTCCTGGGGAGTGCAAGGCCACAATCTCTCAGGTGGGTGGCTTGCCCACTGGTTCTGGAAGGGGCAGCATGCCCATTGCTTTGTCCTGGGGAGTTCAAGGCCACAGTCTCTCGAGTGGGTTACTTGCCCACTGGTTCTGGAGGGGGCAACCTGCCCATTGCTTTGTCCTGGGGAGTGCAAGGCCACAGTCTCTCGAGTGGGCGACTTGCCCACTGGTTCTGGAGGGGGCAGCCCGCACAGTAGCCCCTTGAGGGTGGACTACATGGCCCCCGGTGGCGGTGATGGCTGCACTGTGGTGGTGGTTAGAGGAGGATCCTTGGCAGCCCCTGCACTCACTGATGGCTGCATGGTGGTGGTTGTTTGAGAAGGCTCCTGGGCAGCCCCTGCACTCACTGATGGCTGCACATCCACAGCTGGTGGTGGGGGCCCCGTGACAGCTGGTGGTGGTGGCGGTGTTTGCCTGACAGCTTCTGCTGGCATAGAGTGCCTCATCTCCTCCTGTTCATGGCTCGGGGATCCCTTACCCTTCCTGGCAGGGGTGGATGGGCTCTTCCCCTCTCTTCCTGGTGGTGCAAGCTCCTGCCCCTTCCTCACAGCTGGCACAGGCTCCTTCCCCTTCCTCACAGCTGGTGCAGGCTCCCTCCCCTTTCTCACAGCTGGTGCTGGCTCCTTCCCCTTCCTCACAGCTGGTTCACGACTCTTCCCTTTCATCCCTGGTGGTGCTGGCTCCTTCCCCTTCAGTGTCGTAGGTCTGGTATCCTTAACCAGCACGACTAGGTAGTGCTACCACTGTCCCCGTGGACTGTTTGGCTGAGGTGCTGGGCTGTGTCCTTGAAACCCTGCCCCTACATGCAGGATGGGGGGAGGGGTAGGGAAGAGGTCAAGTTGGGCAAGGAAAAGCTTTTTAGGGACGTTGGGGCGGGAGGAGGGAGAAGTAATGGAAGTGGAGGATGAGGGAGTGGTCGTTGGAGGTGTATGTCTGCTGGATTTGGGTGCAGGTGCATGGGCTGTATGCTGATGTGAGGTGGATGGCTGTTGGGTGTCTGAGTGCTTGAGTTTGTGTCCTGTAGGAGGGGGGACAGACACAGTGGGAGAGGACACAGGGGACGCGTGCATGGATGTTGTGGAGGTATCTGCCAGTGTGGTGTGTGTTCTGTTTGGTGTGGTGATGCTCATAGTGGATGTAGATGTAGGAGGAGGAGGAGGGGGAGACAGTGGAGGCTGTGGATGTTGTTGTGTCTGAAACTGTATGGTGTTTGTGTGAGTGCATGTGGGATGAAGTGTGGTGCTTGTGTTTTCCTGTGACACTCATGGGTGTTGCCTTGTGTGCATGCTCGTCTGTCTCTGTGCTTGGGATGGGTTGCGCTTCATGAGAATGGGACTGGGAAGTTGGAGGGGGGACGGTAGAAACAGGGACAATGGCTGCCATCTGAGAGGAGGCCAGAGCCTGAATCGATCTCTGTTGGGCTGCCAAACCACCATGAATGCCCTCCAGGAATGCATTGCATTGCTGCATCTGGGATGCCAGCCCCTGGATGGCATTCACAATGGTTGCAGGCCCTACAGTGATGAATCTCAGGAGGTCAATAGCCTCCTTCCTCAGGGCAGCAGGGCTGACTGGGGCAGGGCCTGAGGTGCCTGGGGCGAAGGAGATGCCTACCCTCCTGGGTGAGCGGGCATGGGCAACTCGCTGAGGGGCTACTGGGAGGGCAGTGCTGGTATGCGGGTGGCGCCTGTACCTGCAGCTGGGGTGGTCACAGAGGTGTCCGCCACCACCAGGGAGCTTCCATCGAAGAAGGTATCAGAGTCTGTGTTGTCCCCTTGAGTCTCCGCCATAGTGCTTCCCTCGCCCTCCGTTCCACTGGTTCCCTCGGCGTCGGTGAACTCTGCCTCCAGGGTACTGTGGGATGCAGCTCCCTCTGTCGCCAGTGCCTCTGCTCCTCCGCCAGATGATGCTAATGCACACAAGGACTGGATGACAAAATAAGAAAGGGGGAGCGAGACAAAGGATACACTGGGTCAATGACTGCACCAACACCACCGTTGGCCTACACAGCACCTTCACACACAGGGAACAGGCCTACGCACTATGCATTGCACTACTAGTTTAATGGCTAGTCACCAAGGCATGAGGAGGGGCACACACCGCCAACTGCAGCACGCCTGGGACCCGCGCAGCCCTGCCTAGAAGTGAATACTAACAAGCTAGGTTACCTGTATTTGCCATGCAACCATTACCCTTCTACGGACCTATGCTGCTATGCCTGGCCTGGCCTTAGGGGCACCAACTAACACACAACCACCACCCGGATACCACCCCACCAGCCATAAGTTGTAATGATACCCACTGTAATCACCCCCTTGTGGCTGCTGTGATTCCCTCAAGCGCCCGTCCAGCGTAGAAAAGAGAGAACCCAAGAAGATCTGAGAGCTATTCGGTCATCCAATATGAATTACCCTTTTGTAACACAATATAATGAGGTGAATGGACATAGAGAAGTTGTGGATATTGCTGTTCACCGAATTGACTCACTAAACAAAACACCGCGAGGGGGTAACAGGACATTGGCCCTGAGACGCCTTGAAAGCAGGTGGATTATCAAATTACAGGCTGTGGAAATGAGCCTAACATCCATAAGGACCTACATGTGTTTCTTTAAATGTTTTGCTCTCTTCCCCCCCCCTTTCCTTTCTTACATTTTGTGCCTTGATGGATTTGCACATCCACTTGATTTGAACATGTACTCTGATTTTTTGTGAAACTCTATGTATGGAGTTTGAAGCATAATATACCAAATAGCGTTCTGCTTAGAACACATATGATTGTTTATAGGGTTTCCCCTTTTTTTTGGGCTTGCATCTATGTACATTGTTTTGTTACAAACAGTACTCAAACAATGGCTGGCTGCTTGGGCCGCCCGTTCTATATGTTATGACCCTAAGATGAAGGGAATATGAGTTGTTTCCATTTTCTTGGATGTATCCCCTTTTTTTCAAGTTAATAACTGTAACCGTGTGTAGACATCTATATGCATATTTGTGTATTTTTTCCTGTCTTTTTCTTGATTCTATGCTTACCTTTCTTTTTTTTTTTTTTACTGTGCATGTTGGTTTCTTCTCTTCTTTTCTAACATACACCTTCTCATGTGTGCTTATAAGTGCCAGCTGGTCACACCCTCCTTCCCCCCCTCTTTTTTTGTTTCAACATTCATATGTAGGGGCTTGTCTACAAGCCCAATCACTCATTTGGTTCGTTCTGTATTTGCTGTTACGATATATTTTTGCATACAGTTGGCCATCACCGTAATTCCTCTAACGCGTAGCCCTAATCAGCACTTTTCTATTGTACGATCTTTCCCCCTGAACTTCGTTAACAATAGCAGAATAATACACTCAACATGGCGCCCCGCTTTGCCGCATAGGCCTGTTCTCCACTTCCTGGTCCATTTCCCAACGTAGTCCGTTTTCGATGTTTAGCGGCCTTTAAAGACGCTAATTTGAGCCTTGGCGCGGTGTTTCCTATTACACTACGCTCACGCCGTTTCTTCATTCCTCCCTGCCTGTTGGGATCGGGAAAGGTCAGGTAATTGTTCTGCCGAGTTTGCTCACAAGGGAGCGCTTACTGCTTACGGGCTGGGCTGGTTTTTTGTGATAACGTATGTGCATACCTACGGTGCCAATTTCGACACGCTGGCATGCCTTTAGTTTTTCTGTATGTGTACCATGTTATCCAAGATATGTAGGCGTGTACAATACTGTTAGGGGATTTACACTCATCTCTTAGCACTCTTTTTTTGTGTGTAATTAGCGTCTTTTAATTTCCCCACAGTCCCGGGGCTACATACTAGTTTTCTGCTACTCATTAGGGTAATTTCCCCTTTTTGAGAACTACTAGCTACGAGTAGAGATACCGTTTATGGAGTTCTTTTCATTTATATAGTTTATTTTGGTTTGCGGTTTTACTCTATAGGCGTTTGAATTTCAAAAGACACAGTAATTTTACATATTATATTTTTTCTCTGGCCCTACGCGGGCACTTACAGTGTAATTTTTGGTCTTCCCTCTTTATTAGATATTCCCCCTGTTCGATTTTGTTAGTTTCTTTCTACGCCTGGTCTATGGTGGGCTCCTCATATGTGCTTTTTGTCTCATTGTCACTCTGTTCTACAGGTGTGGGCTTATCAGGGCCCTTAAACATACCATCCCTTAAATTACGGATGTTTTGATGTATGCAGTCCTTGCACCATAAAGGACCTTTGCTTTCCTGTTCAGTAAGGGACAACATTGGATACAATGTTCTCAACCATCTTTATGGTACGACTGAGATAGTTTCTCTCCTTTTTCTGCACAGAATAACCTCTAGCATGGCTTTTATAACATATCATATACACACTATGGGCATCCGTGCCTGTTTTGATTATCCTCGGGGGACCAGTTTTGGGGATTCTGTTATACGGCCTTTCTGCACACTAATTTTCTGCTCATGGTGGCTCGTGTGACCTTGAGGGAATTTTGGCAAATCGTTCTCTCGGCACCAATATAGTCTAGATTAACTCCTTAGCATGTCCCCGTATCTGTAGACTCTCACCAACCAGTGTATTTATTTTTCTCACTTTTCTCTTCTACTTTTCACTTGCACTTTTTGGCGGTTATCCACTAATAGTCTCAAAACACTACCCAGCATGGGAGTATCTCTTTCTTAAATTTCTCGGCACTCTCAATGGTCATATACTTTTGGAATATATTTTTCCTTTTTTCCACTGTTAACCAACCAGTTTGTGTTTCTGACGTATTTTATACCTACCAGATGGTGGTTTTTGTTATTTGTAAGAGATACCATCTTTCCCTTGTTTCAGCCTTGAAAACGTCCGTGTGGACGAAACACGTGTTGGCTGTCTCTGAACATTGATGTTTGATATTTCTGAACATAAGGGAATAAATAAATCTGCATCTTTCTTCATTGTGGACTTATTACTCAGAGTGCCCTGGTTCTGTTTTGTTTCCAAACAGTCCAGCCTGTCACACACATGGCCCACCATACCCGATCCCATCACCATTGCAACACACATAGGCCAGCTCACAACATGTACACCGCCAACAGATAATCCCCCACCCTCTACCCACCCTTATGCGATTACTTCACATACATCTCCATGCATTCATGCCACATGCATTGTGCCCACAGTGTACTCACCTGTTGGTCTGGAGGCCCATACAGCAGTCTGTACTGGGGTAGGCACCCATCCACCAGTCGCTCCAGCTCCTCCGAAGTGAAGGCTGGGGCCCCTTCCGTGGTCACACGGGCCATGGTAGGTTCCAGACACAGGTCACAGCAGTACATGCTGTTTAGGCCTTCTCCTGTGAAAGGTCAGGAATCAAGTGAAAATTGAGATAGAAAATCGCGGTCACGTCCGCGGCAATGTACACCATCACCTCCGGCGTAGATCCCCATTGGCCACTGTCCCCCATAGGGCCCAATATAATCCAATGAGGAATTGCACGGTGGTTCACGACCGCCTCCCGCCACAGCGCACAACGTCAGCGGAATTACCTCACTTCCACCTGTCCCTCCACACAGGACAGGCCGTCCCCATTTCAGAGGGGGGTGATCAGGCCTATCAATAATTTCTGCATCACAGGATAAATAGGCACATACTTTTAATTTACATTGTCCCAAAACATGATTGCACGATGTGGACTGCTGTTGTGGTATAGTTGTTCAAATTGGGACAGCCTGCTCATTCTTGTGTCCCTTAGATTCCTACCGCTGTGGATGAATAGAAGATAGAGACATACCCCCGTGTGCAGGCCCCTGGTGGACTTAGCTACACTGGAGGACAGGCACATAATACTCACCTATAGACTGGACAGAGCCACAATCACAGAGCTGTGTGCCCAGTTGGAGCCTGACCTGATCTCAGCTATCCGTCATCCCACTGGGATCCCCCCTCTTGTGCGGGTTCTATCAGTGCTCCATTTCCTGGCAACAGGATCTTTCCAAATGACACTGGTCTTGGCAGCAGGAATGTCACAGCCAAAGTTCTCAATCGTGCTGGCAAGAGTCTTGTCCGCCCTGGTAAAATACATGTGCAGCTACATTTCTTTCCCACAGGTGGAAGATTTGGCCAATGAGAAGGCCGGATTTTATGCAATGGGACACATCCCCAATATTATTGGGGCGATTGACGGTATACATATTGCGTTTGCCTCCCCACCCCCGCCAGAATGAACAGGTGTTCAGGAATCATAAGAGTTTCCATTCCACGAATGTGCAGATGGTGTGCCTGGCGGACCAGTACATCGCCCACGTCAATGCTAAATATCCAGGGTCGGTGCATGATGCCTTTGTCCTGAGGAATAGAAGCTTCCCAAATGTGAGGACCCAACTACAGAGTCACAGCGTGTGGCTTATAGGTGAGCCTTGGTCCCCACCCAGTGTATGTTGGTGTATGCCTCTGCTGTTATCCAAATAGGATAGTGTGTGGCTAAATGTTGTCTCTCAATACTTGCAGGTGACTCTGGCTACCCAAACCTATAGTGGCTGCGGAACCCTGTGAGGAATGCCAGGACAAGGCCTGAAGAATGTTATAATGAGGCTCAAAGGTGAAGTAGAAGGATAATTGAGAGGACCTTCGGCATCCTGAAGGTCAGGTTCAGGTGCCTCCATCTGACAGGTGGATTCCTGTGCTACTCACCCGAGGAGGTCTGCCAGATAGTAGTGGTAAGCTGCATGTTGCACAACGTGGCCCTCAGATGCCATGCACCTTTTCTGCAGGAAAAAGAGACTGATGATGCCACTGTGGCAGCAGTGGACCCTGAGGACAGTGAGGATGAGGAGGCAGAGGATGAGGATGTGGACAGCAGAACACTAGTGATCCATCAATACTTCCAACGACACACAGGTGAGACAGTGCAACTTCACATTTCTATGACTATTGTTGTATTCTGTGTGGCATTAGTATGCTGGTATTACCCACTTGTTTCCTCTACTTACTGTCACCTGTGGATTATCATTTTACAGATGTTCGTGATATGACAACAATGTCGTGATGTGGTCACAACAGCCAGCAACAGGTCATTCATTCTATGCTCTCACTATGTACAGTTCATTTGCAATGGATGTAGCTGTTTCAATCAATACATATTTGCAATACATGAAATAGTAGTAGTACAGTTTTATCCAAGGTTGTTTATTGTAGAAATTGAGGGGAAAGTGCAATGGAATGGGGTGATGATGGAAGGAAAGTCCAGGGTATTGTTCCAGTCTGTTTTTAGCACAGGTGCAGTGTCCAAGGGGACATAGGAAGGGGAACAATGGCAGTTCAAGGTGGACAAGGTGACTGAGTGGGACACAAGGGGGACAATCAGGAGAGTCTCATTTCCTGGCAGTGATCTTGCCAAGTGTCTCTGGCTTCTGTCTGGGTCGCAGGGAACGTTTGCGGGGTGGTTCACCTTCTGGAGGGGGAGTGGTGCTGGTGACCTGCTGGTCCTGTGGCGGGGCCTCCTGGCCACTAGCAGCAGCGGAAGTGGAGGCCTGTTCTGATGACTGGCTAGTGGCAGGGGCCCGCTGGTGTGCTGTTGCCTCCCTCATGATGTTGGTCATGTCTGCCAGCACCCCTGCTATGGAGACCAGGATGGAGGGGAAGGCATTCCAGGTCTTGGCAGCGAGGTGGTGTAGGAGGCTGGCCTGGCTTATAGTGGGTACCTTGTGGTACTTACATCTTGTGCCAGGTCCAGTTATCCCTTATTAGTAGGTTAGAGGTGTTCTAGCAGCTTAGGCTGATAGAGGTAGCTATAGCAGAGCAGCTTAGGTTGAACTAGGAGACATGCAAAGCTCCTACTATACCACTTATATCATATAGCACTATATCATAAGAAAAACAATACTCAGAGTTACTAAAAATAAAGGTACTTTATTTTAGTGACAATATGCCAAATGTATCTCAGAGGATATATTCCCTTAGGAGGTAAGTAAAATATACACACAGACCAAAATCAGGTAAGTAATACACTTAGAAAGTTAGAGCAAACACTGTAGAACACAATAGAATGCAATAGGAGACAATAGGCCTAGGGGCAACACAAACCTTATACTCCAAAAGTGGAATGCGAACCGCGAATGGACCCCAGGCCTAGTGTAGTGTGTAGAGGGTCGCTGGGAGTGTAAGAAAACACTAAGGGTGTCCAAGACCCTGAAAAGTAGGAGTAAAGTTACCCTACTACCCCAGAAAGACACTAAAGTCGAGATAGGGATTCTGCAAGAACAACAACTGACTGCAAAGCACTGAAGACGGATTCCTGGACCTGAGGACCTGTAAAGGAAGGGGACCAAGTCCAAAAGTCACAAAAGTGTCCGGGGGGGCAGAAGCCCACTAAACCCTGGATGAAGGTGCAAAAGGGCTGCATCTGGGTGGAAGAAGCCGAAGATTCTGCAACAACGGAAGGTGCCAGGAAATTCTCCTTTGGTCAGAAGATGTCCCACGAAGTGCTGGAGGATGCAGAGTTGTTTCTACGCAGAAGGACTGCAAACAAGCCTTGCTAGCTGTAAGAGTTGCGGTTGAGGATAAATGGTGCTGCCCAGGCCCAGGATGGACCAGGAGGTCGCCACTTGGAAGAGGAAAACAGGCAGAAGCAGGCAGTACCAGCAGAAGCTGAACATGACGTTCGACTCAGCAACACAAAGGAAGGTCCCACGAAGCCGGAGGTCAACTCAGCAAGTTGGGCAATGCAGGACGGAGTGCTGGGGACCTGGGCTAAGCTGTGCATGAAGGAATCCTTGCAAGAGTGCACAGAAGCCCTAGCAGCTGCAGTTCACGCAGTACACAGGATTATTGTCTGGCGTGGGGAGGCAAGGACTTACCTCCACCATTTTTGGACAGAAGGACCACTGGACTGTGGGGGTCACTTGGATCCAGCTCCTGTGTTCCAGGGACCATGCTAGTCGAGATGAGAGGGGACACAGAGGACCGGTGATGCAGAAGTTTGGTGCCTGAGGTAGCAGGGGGAAGACTCCGTCAACCCACGGGAGATTTCTTAGGGATTTCCTGTGCAGGGTGAAGGCAGACAGCCCTCAGAGCATGCACCACCACGAAGCAGTCGAGAAAGCCGGCAGGATTAGGCGCTACAATGTTGCTAGTAGTCTCCTTGCTACTTTTTTGCGGTTATGCAGGCGTCCTGGAGCAGTCAGCAGTCGATCCTTGGCAGAAGTTGAAGAGAGAAGTGCAGAGGAACTCTGCTGAGCTCTTGCATTCGTAATCTTCGTAAAATAGCCCTCAGAGGAGGATTTGCTACAGAGAAAGGTAAGCACCTATCAGGAGGGGTCTCTGACGTCACCTGCTGGCACTGGCCACTCAGAGCTGTCCATTCTGCCCTCACACCTCTGCATCCAAGATGGCAGAGGTCTGGGACACACTGGAGGAGCTCTGGGCACCTCCCCTGGGAGGTGCTGGTCAGGGGAGTGGTCACTCCCCTTTCCTTTGTCCAGTTTCACGCCAGAGCAGGGCTGGGGCATTCCTGAACCTGTGTAGACTGGCATATGCAAGGAGGGCACCATCTGTGCCCTTCAAAGCATTTCCAGAGGCCAGGAGAGGCTACTCCTCCCAGGCCCTTCACAGCTATTTCCAAAGGGAGAGGGTGTAGCACCCTCTCTCTGAGGAAATCCTTTGTTCTGCCTTCCTGGGACTGGGCTGCCCAGGCCCCGGGGGGCAGAAACCTGTCTGCAGTAGCTGCAGAAAAAACCCCGGAAAGTTAGTTTGGCAGTCCCCAGGCTCTATGCTGGAGACCCGGGGCTGCATGGAATTTTCTCCCCAATACCAGAATGGTATTGGGGTGACAATTCCATGATCCTAGACATGTTACATGGCCATGTTCAGAGTTACCATTGTGATGCTAAATATAGGTATTGACCTATATGTAGTGCATGCGTGTAATGGTGTCCCCGCACTCACAAAGTCCGGGGAATTTGCCCTGAACAATGTGGGGGCACCTTGGCTAGTGCCAGGGTGCCCACACACTAAGTAACTTTGCACTTAACCTTCGCTAAGTGAGGGTTAGACATATAGGTGACTTAAAAGTTACTTACGTGCAGTGTAAAATGGCTGTGAAATAACGTGGATGTTATTTCACGCAGGCTGCAGTGGCAGTCCTCTGTAAGAATTGTCTGAGCTCCCTATGGGTGGTAAAAGAAATGCTGCAGCCCATAGGGATCTCCTGGAACCCCAATACCCTGGGTACCTAGGTACCATATACTAGGGAATTATAGGGGTGTTCGACTGTGCCAATGAGAATTGGTAAAATTAGTCACTAGCCTGCAGTGACAATTTTAAAAGCAGAGAGAGCATAACCACTGAGGTTCTGGTTAGCAGAGCCTCAGTGAGAGAGTTAGGCACCACACAGGGAACACATATAGGCCACACACTTATGAGCACTGGGGTCCTGGCTAGCAGGATCCCAGTGACACATATGAAACACACTGACAACATAGGGTTTTCACTATGAGCACTGGGCCCTGGCTAGCAGGATCCTAGTGAGACAGTAAAAACACCCTGTCATATACTCACAACCAGGCCAAAAGTGTGGGGGGGGGGTAACAAGGCTAGAAAGAGGCTACCTTCCCACAGGTGGGAGAAGGAATGGCGACGGCAGATAAGCGAAGTCGGTGCAAGAGTGAGGTGGGTGCAGCATAGAGTTCTGTATAGTTGGTGGAAGTTCAGGCGTGGTTCATGTAAACAGTCCCTGGTTGTAGAGGGCTTTGTAGGCGTGGGTCAGAGCTTGAACTGGCATCTCTTCTGTCTGGGAAGCCAGTGAAGTTCCCTCGGGTGCTCAGTGATGTTGGTCCTTTTGGGCAGGTTGATGATTATGATAGGGACTATTGTATCTTTACAAGACTGCTGGATTAGGGGCAGCAGGACCTCTGTGTAGGAAAGTAGCCTCTTTCTAGCATGGTTTACCACTTTTGGAGCTAAAGCAGGCCATGTGCACTGCGCCTGTCTTAAAAAGCCTAAACTACTCTAAGAAGTTCATAATTCAGACTGATGCTTCAGAGGTAGGGGTTAGGGCAGTTTTATCACAACTGAATACAGAAGGTCAGGATCAACCTGTAGCTTTTATCAGCAGAAGGTTGACTCCTAGAGAAAAGCGTTGGTCAGCCAGAGAGAGAGGAGGCCTTTGCGTTGGTCTGGACCTTGAAGAAGTTGAGCTCATATCTCTTTGGGACTCACTTCATTGTTCAGACAGACCACAAACCTTTCTTATGGCTAAAGCAAATGAAAGGAGGAAACCCTAAATTGTTGAGGTGGTCCATTTCCCCACAGGGGATGGACTTTACAGTGGAACATAGACCTGGCAGTAACCACTCAATGCAGAGGGACTCACCAGATATTTCCACTTAGACAATGAAGACTCATCTGGGCAAGGTTAGCCTTATTGTCCCTCGTCATGGGGGGTTTGTGTAGGAAAGTACCCTCTTTTTGCCATGGTTACCCCCATTTGCTGCCTGATGTCAGTGTGTTTGACTTTGTCTACTGGGATACTGCTAATCAGGACCCCAGTAGTTATGCTCTCTCCCTTAAATTAGGGTTGTAGGATACTGGTAATCAAGTATTTCACCCACAATTGGCATACAGGTGCCCCCTTATACGTCCCTAGTATATGGTACCTAGGTACCCAGGGAATTTGGGTTCCAAGGGATCCCTATGGGCTGTAGCAATTCTTAGGGAGCACATGCAAAGGCTTCTACAGGACTGCCATTGCAGCCTGTGTCTAAAGGGTCATTCACATTTTCACAACCATTTACACAGGGCCAGGTGACTTATAAGTCACCCCTATAGCAGGCCCCTCAGCCCTGAGGGCAGGGTGCAGAGTAACTGTGTGTGAGGGCACCACTGCACTAGCAGAGGTGCCCCACGACCATTTTCCCAGACTTTGTGAGTGCGGGGATGCAATTGTACGCGTGTACTCGACATAGGTCACTACCTATGTCCATCTACTTAATGGTAACTCCAAACATAGGCATGTTTGGTATCAAACATTGTGGAATCATACTCCAATGCTTTTGCAAGCTTTGGTTGTATGATTCCATGCACTCTGGGGGCTACTTAGAGGACCCCCAGTATTGCCATTACAGCCTTCTGAGGTTTTCCAGGCAGCGTCAGATGCTGCCACCTCTCAGACAGGTTTCTGCCCTCCTGTTGACTGAGTATCCCAAGCCCAGGAAGGCAGAACAAAGGATTACCTTTGGGAGAGGGGTGTTACACCCTCTCCCTTTGGCAATAGGTGTTACAGGCTTTGGGAGGGGTAGCCTCCCCAAGCCTCTGGAAATGCTTTGAAGGGCATAGATGGTGCACTCCTTGCATAATCCAGTCTACACTGGTTCAGGGACCCCCAGTCCCTGCTCTGGCGCCAAACTGGACAAAGGAAAGGGGAGTGACTACCCCCTGTCCATCACCACCCCAGGGGTGGTGCTCAGAGCTCCAGGGTCCCGGGGTTTTGCCATCTTGGATTCCAAGTTGGCAGGGCTCCCTGGGAGCATCTGAGTGGCCAGTGCCAGCAGGAGACGTCAGAGCCCTCCCCGATAGGTGCTTACCTGTTTAGCTGACCAATCCCCCTTTCAGGGCTATTTAGGGTCTCTCTATTGGGTGGTTCTTCAGATTCGGATTACAAGACTCCAGCAGGAATCCTCTGCATCCTTTACTTCACCGTCTTACTGAAAAAACTGCATCTGGACCCTCCAAGAACTCTACAAACTGCAACAAAGAAACAAAGGCGACTTCTGCAACATTGTATCTTCAGCTCCTGCCAGCAACTGCAAATGTTTCCAGGTTGTGCATCCTCCGTGGACTGCCTGTCTTCAGCCTGCAGTCGAACCAGGAGAACAAAGGAATCTCCCTTGGAGTGAAGGAGTCAATTCCCTGCTTCAGCAGGCACTGCTCTGCATCGACGACCGGTGGCATGGGTCCCCTCTCCTGACAAAGTACATGGATCCAGCAGCGCGGGTGGTGGACTGAAGTGGTTGTGACGATCCTGACGTCCAACTTTGGTGAAGGTAAGAGCTTGCCTCCCCATGCAAGACAGTACCCCCGTACACCATGTGTTTTGCCATTGCCAAGTCTTGTTGGCATCCTTCCATGTAGTTGTTCATGCACCATGCAGCTCCGGCCCCCAGCACAGCTTCCTGAGTGGTTCTCCGGCGGCAAGGGATCCCTTTGGGTAGTGCTGCGTGGGCCTCCTTGTTGACCTTTTTGTCCCCGTGCTGTGGGTCTCCGTTGCGCGCTGCCTGGTCTTCTGAGGGCTCTCTGAGTTGCTGGGAGCCTCCCCTGACTCCCCCTCCTAGTTGGAGTCCACCAGGTCCCTCCTGGAACCGGACAGCGCCATTTTCCACTAACCGCAAGCTTTGAGCGTGCCAAGGCTTGTTGGTGGAATCCAACGAAGCAAACCAGACAGTAATCATCCATCTGACGTGGGACATCTTCTGCATCAACCAGGAACCCACATCCATCTTCTTGGGTGCAGTACTGCCTGTTGTTCCTCACCGGTGATTCTTCTTTTGCACCTTCAACCGGGTTAGCAGGGGCTCTTGTTCTCCCGGGACTCTTCAGTGCTTCTTGGACTTGGTCCCCTTCTTCCACAGGTCTTCAGGTCCAGGAATCCATCGTTGGTGTCTTGCAGTCTCTTCTGGTTCTTGCAATATCTTCTTTCTCGTGTTCTTGTGTGTTCTAGGAAAGTTACTGTGATTTACTCCTACTTTCTTGGGCTCTGGGGTGGGTTCTGTTACTTACCTTTGGTGTTTTCTAATACTCCCAGCGCCCCTCTACCCACTACACTTGCCTAGGTGGGAAACTGACTTTTGCATTCAACTTTCTTAGTATATGGTTTGTGTTCTTCCTAAGCCTATTTCTAACTATTGTGATTTTCACTATTTGCACTGTTTTCTAACGGTGTTTTACAGCTATTTATGCATACTGATGTATATAGTTTGTTTATTACTTACCTCCTAAGGGAGTATGGTCTCCATGGTATTTTTGGCACTGGTGTCACCAAAATAAAGTACCTTTATTTTTGTAACACTGAGTATTTTCTTTCAAGTGTGTGAATACTGTGTGACTACAGTGGTGTAAGAAAACGGCTCCCTGTTGCAGTTACCCCCCACTGTAAGGATGTAAGGCAGAGTAGGTCCTGCAACAAACCAGCCTGTTTTCCCTACTCTTCCTCGCTTGACAGACTAGGAAGACTCTCCCAGCTTTGGCTGAGTCTCCTGGCCTATGGGCTGGGGGGAGGCTTGTGTAGGAAAATGGCTCCCTGTTGTAGTTACCCCCCACTTTTTGCCTGACATTGATGCTGACTTGACTGAGAAGTGTGCTGGGACCCTGCTAACCATGCCCCAGCACCAGTGTTCTTTCACTAAAAATGTAAATTTTTTTCCACAATTGGCACACCCCTGGCACACAGATAAGTCCCTTGTAAAAGGTACCAGTGGTACCAAGGGCCCTGTGACCAGGGAAGGTCCTTAAGGGCTGCAGCATGTGTTGTGCCACGCTAAGGGACCCCTCACCTAACACATGCCCACTGCCATTGCAGATTGTATGTGTTGGTGAGGAGAAAAAGGCAAAGTCGACATGGCATCCCCCTCAGAATGCCATGCCTACAAAATACTGCCTGCGGCATAGGTAAGTCACCCCTCTAAGGCAGGGTGCACTATACCACAGGTGAGGGCATAGCTGCATGAGAAATATGCCCCTATAGTGTCTAAGTCTATTCTTAGACATTGTAAGTACAGTTGTGGCCATATTAAGCATATGGTCTGGAAGTCTGTCAAACGAACTCCACAGCTCCATAATGGCTACACTGAATACTGGCAAGTTTGGTATCAAACTTCGCAGAATAATAAACCCACTCTGATGCCAGTGTTGCATTTATCACAAAATGCACACAGAGGGCATCTTAGAAGATGCCCCCTGTAATTTACCCAGTCTTTCAGTGCAGTACTGACTGGCCAGTGCTAGCCTGCCACTAGCCTGCCACTGAGACGAGTTTCTCCCCCCCTGGGGTGAGAGCCTTTGTGCTCTCTGAGGACAGAAACAAAGCCTGCACTGTGGATGTGCTTCTCACCTCCCACTGCAGGAACTGTAACACCTGGCGGTGAGCCTCAAAGGCTCATGCCTTTTGTTACACCACCCCAGGGCATCCCAGCTAGTGGAGATGTCCGCCCCTCTGGCCACTGCCCCCACTTTTGGCAGCAAGGCTGGAGGAGATATTGAGAAAAACAAGGAGGAGTCACCCACCAGTCAGAACAGCCCCTAAGGTGTCTTGAGCTGAGGTGACCCCTGCCTTTAGAAATCCACCATCTTGAGATTGGAGGATTCCCCTTAATAGGATTAGGGATGTGCCCCCCTCCCCTCAGGGAGGAGGCACAAAGAGGGTGTAGCCACCCTCCAGGACAGTCGCCATTGGCTACTGCCATCCTGACCTAAACACACCCCTAAATCTAGTATTTAGGGGCGACCCAGAACCCAGGAAATCAGATTTCTGCAACCTACAACAAGAAGGACTACTGACCTAAAAAGCCCTGCAAAGACGACGGAGACGACAACTGACTTGGCCCCAGCCCTACCGGCCTGTCTCCAGACTCAAAGAACCTGCACAGCGACGCATCCAACAGGGACCAGTGACCTCTGAAGCCTCAGAGGACTGCCCTGAACCCGAAGGACCAAGAAACTCCTGAGAACAGTGGCACTGTTTCAAAAACAGCAACAAATTTACAACTTTCTTGCAACTTTCAAAGACTTCACTCTTCCCGCCGGAAGCGTGAGACTTCACAATCTGCACACGGCGCCCGGAGCTCGAGCTCCTGAGAACCAACACTGCAGGGAGGACTCCCATGTGACTGCAACCTCGTGAGTAACCTGAGACAACCCCCCTGGACCCCCACAGTGATGCATGCAGAGAGGATCCAGAGGCTCCTCCTGACCACGACTGGCTGGAACAATGAACCCCACAGCCCCCAGTACCAGAAGGAACGAAACTCCAGTGCAGAAGTGACCACCAGACGACCCTCTGCCTAGCCCAGTCGGTGGCTGGCCCGTGAAGCCCCCCTGTGCCCTGCCTGTACCGCTAGAGTGACCCCTGGGTCCCTTTATTGATTCCTATTGAAAACCTGACTCCTGCTAAGCACACTGCACCCGGCTGCCCCTGTGCCTCTGAGGGTGTGTTTTGTGTGCCTACTTGTGTCCTCCCCAGTGTTCTACAAAACCCCCCTGTAGGAGGCTGGACTGGCTTGTAGTGAGTACCAAGGGGTACTTGCACCTTGCACCAGGCCCAGTTATCCCTTATTAGTGTATAGGGTGTCTAGCAGCTTAGGCTGATAGATAATGGTAGCTTAGCAGAGCAGCTTAGGCTGAACTAGGAGACGTGTGAAGCTACTACAGTACCACTTAGTGTCATATGCACAATATCATAAGAAAACACAATACACAGTTATACTAAAAATAAAGGTACTTTATTTTTATGACAATATGCCAAAGTATCTTAGAGTGTACCCTCAGTGAGAGGATAGGAAATATACACAAGATATATATACACAATAGCAAAAATATGCAGTATAGTCTTAGAAAACAGTGCAAACAATGTATAGTTACAATAGGATGCAATGGGGAAACATAGGGATAGGGGCAACACAAACCATATACTCCAAAAGTGGAATGTGAACCACGAATGGACCCCAAACCTATGTGACCTTGTAGAGGGTCGCTGGGACTATTAGAAAATAGTGAGAGTTAGAAAAATAACCCTCCCCAAGACCCTGAAAAGTGAGTGCAAAGTGCACTAAAGTTCCCCTAAGGACAAAATAGTCGTGTTAGAGGGAAAATGCAAGGAAAACACAAATCAGCAATGCAACAACGATGGATTCCTGACTGAGGGTACCTGTGGAACAAGGGGACCAAGTCCAAAAGTCACAAGCAACTCGGAGATGGGCAGATGCCCAAGAAATGCCAGCGGTTGGTGCAAAGAAGCTCTTACTAGGCTGAAGAACTGTGAATACTGCAGGAACGACAAGGGCTAGAGACTTCCCCTTTGGAGGATGGATCCCCCACGCCTTCGAGAGTCGTGCAGAAGTGTTTTCCCGCCGGATGGACGCCAACAAGCCTTGCTACACGCAAATCGTGCGTTTGGCGTTTTTGGACGCTGCTGGGGCCCAGGAGGGACCAGGAGGTCGCAAATTGGACCTGCAGAGAGAGGGGACGTCGAGCAAGACAAAGAGCCCTCACTGAAGCAGGTAGCACTCGGAGAAGTGCCAGAAACAGGCACTACAAGGATGCGTGAAACGGTGCTCGCCGAAGTTGCACAAAGGAGTCCCACGTCGCCGGAGACCAACTTAGAAAGTCGTGCAATGCAGGTTAGAGTGCCGTGGACCCAGGCTTGGCTGTGCACGAAGGATTTCCGCCGGAAGTGCACAGGGGCCGGAGTAGCTTGCAAAGTCGCGGTTCCCAGCAATGCAGCCCAGCGAGGTGAGGCAAGGACTTACCTCCACCAAACTTGGGCTGAAGAGTCACTGGACTGTGGGGGTCACTTGGATGGTGTCGCTGGATTCGAGGGACCTCGCTCGTCGTGCTGAGAGGAGACCCAAGGGACCGGAAATGCAGCTTTTTGGTGCCTGCGGTTGCAGGGGGAAGATTCCGTCGACCCACGGGAGATTTCTTCGGAGCTTCTGGTGCAGAGAGGAGGCAGACTACCCCCACAGCATGCACAAGCAGGAAAACAGTCGAGAAGGCGGCAGGATCAGCGTTACAGAGTTGCAGTAGTCGTCTTTGCTACTATGTTGCAGGTTTGCAGGCTTCCAGCGCGGTCAGCGGTCGATTCCTTATCAGAAGGTGAAGAGGGAGATGCAGAGGAACTCGGCTGAGCTCATGCATTCGTTATCTAAAGTTTCCCCAGAGACAGAGACCCTAAATAGCCAGAAAAGAGGGTTTGGCTACCTAGGAGAGAGGAAAGGCTACTAACACCTGAAGGAGCCTATCAGCAGGAGTCTCTGACGTCACCTGGTGGCACTGGCCATTCAGAGCAGTCCAGTGTGCCAGCAGCACCTCTGTTTCCAAGATGGCAGAGGTCTGGAGCACACTGGAGGAGCTCTGGACACCTCCCAGGGGAGGTGCAGGTCAGGGGAGTGGTCACTCCCCTTTCCTTTGTCCAGTTTCGCGCCAGAGCAGGGGCTAAGGGGTCCCTGAACCGGTGTAGACTGGCTTATGCAGAATTGGGCACATCTGTGCCCAACAAAGCATTTCCAGAGGCTGGGGGAGGCTACTCCTCCCCTGCCTTCACACCATTTTCCAAAGGGAGAGGGTGTCACACCCTCTCTCAGAGGAAGTTCTTTGTTCTGCCATCCTGGGCCAGGCCTGGCTGGACCCCAGGAGGGCAGCTGCCTGTCTGAGGGGTTGGCAGCAGCAGCAGCTGCAGTGAAACCACAGGAAGGGCAGTCTGGCAGTACCAGGGTCTGTGCTACAGACCACTGGGATCATGGAATTGTACCAACAATGCCAGGATGGCATAGAGGGGGCAATTCCATGATCATAGACATGTTACATGGCCATATTCGGAGTTACCATGGTGAAGCTACATATAGGTAGTGACCTATATGTAGTGCACGCGTGTAATGGTGTCCCCGCACTCACAAAGTTCAGGGAATTGGCTCTGAACAATGTGGGGGCACCTTGGCTAGTGCCAGGGTGCCCTCACACTAAGTAACTTTGCACCTAACCTTTACCAGGTAAAGGTTAGACATATAGGTGACTTATAAGTTACTTAAGTGCAGTGTAAAATGGCTGTGAAATAACGTGGACGTTATTTCACTCAGGCTGCAGTGGCAGGCCTGTGTAAGAATTGTCAGAGCTCCCTATGGGTGGCAAAAGAAATGCTGCAGCCCATAAGGATCTCCTGGAACCCCAATACCCTGGGTACCTCAGTACCATATACTAGGGAATTATAAGGGTGTTCCAGTAAGCCAATGTAAATTGGTAAAATTGGTCACTAGCCTGTTAGTGACAATTTGAAAGTAATGAGAGAGCATAACCACTGAGGTTCTGGTTAGCAGAGCCTCAGTGAGACAGTTAGGCACCACACAGGGGACATATACATGCACACCTATGAGCACTGGGTCCCTGTGTGACAGGGTCCCAGTGACACATACATATAGGCCACAAACCTATGAGCACTGGGGTCCTGACGAGCAGGATCCCAGTGACACATAACAAACATACTGAAAACGTAGTGTTTTCACTATGAGCACCGAGGCCTGGCAATCAGGATCCCAGTGAGACAGTGAAAACAGTGACAAACACCCTGACATACACTCACAAACAGGCCAAAAGTGGGGGTAACAAGGCTAGAAAGAGGCTACCTTCTCACACAACCCCCCCCCAAACGAAGGACAATAAGGCTAACCTTGGCCAGTTGAGACTTTATTGTCTAAGTGGTGATAAGTAGAGAGTAGCTCTGCAATAGACTGGTTACTCCCTTTATCATCCACTATATGGTTACTTCCCTGTGGGGATGTAAACCACCCTGTTTGACGTTTTTTAGCTAAGCAACAATGTGAAGATGTATTTTCAGAGTTTCTATCAGTAAGTTTTAGTTTAGAGCAGTGGGAATTGTCCACTGAACCTATTTGTAGTGATGGAAATGCCAGACAGGGATGCTGTCTCAGAAAAGCCATAGCTGGGCAAAAGCTTTGTCCATTTGGCTGGAAGAGAGAACAGGGATGCTGTTTCTCTTGAGTTGGAGCAGGGCAGGGATGCTGTCCTATGAGCTCCACACTAGGGCAGGGATGCTGTCCTAAGTGTTGTGAGGTAGTGCAGGGTTTCTGCACTAAAGTTTCTCTGGGAGGGTTGGAGGGATGCTCCATGTTAACTAAAATGGTGCTGTTTTTCTCACCAATGTTAGTTATCCCACAGAGAGGTACTTCCACCTCAGGGAGTCCAGCTTTGCCAGCTGATGATTCCCTTGGAACAGGTGCCACCCCAGGAGAGGTTTCTCCCACCACAGGAATAGTATCCTGAATGGTAGGGTGGTTAGGGGATACTGTGATACCCTTTTTACCTGTTGATGGAGAGGGATCCTGAGTTTTCAGGCCTTCTCTCCTTTGCTTTTTCATTTCACTTGAAATGAGAGGGAACAATTCCTCAGGGATGCCCAGCATGGCTGCATGGGCATAAAACTCTACATCAGCCCAACCTGAGGCCTCTAGGTCATTACCTAAGAGACAGTCTACAGGTAAGCTAGGTGATACCACCACCTGCTTAGGGCCAGTAACTCCACCCCAACTAAACTGAATTATAGCTAAGGGAAGAAACTTAGTGGACTTATGGACATCAATAATCTTATACTGTTGTCCAATGATGTGTTGTTCAGGAGGCACTAGGTTTTCAGTCACCAAAGTGAAACTGGCACCTGTGTCCCTGTAGGCCAAGGCCTCAACACCATTTATTGAAACTGTCTGCCTGTACTTATCCATTGTAAGGGGACAAGCAGCCAGTGTGGCAAGGCCAATGCCACTAGGTGTGACAGAAACTGTCTTGGGACTGATGACATCAGTTTCCACTATGGACCCATAAGTGAACCCAACTACACCCTTTGCTTGACTGTTGCCAGCAGTCCCACCACTAGTACCACTACTGCTAGGGGCACTAGAGCTTGATGTATTAGTGGTGGTAGGCTCAGGGGGTTTACCTGGACAGGACTTATCCCCTGGCCTATGGCCTCTATTTTTACACACAAAGCACCAAGGCTTTTTAATGTGTGCAGGTTGGGAAGAAGAGGAAGAATTTGTTTTATCCCCACCCTCTGAAGAGTGTTTAAGATTTGAAGTGGGATCTTTGGTTTTACCCTTATCCCCATGCTTATCTTGAGATTTTTCACCATCTTTCTTCTTATTGCCATCTTTGTCACCCCCTGTATGAACTTTTCTGTTCACCCTTGTTCTGACCCATTTGTCTGCCTTCTTTCCCAATTCTTGGGGAGAGGTCAGATCAGAGTCTACCAGGTACTGGTGCAACAAATCAGACACACAATTATTAAGTATATGCTCTCTCAGGATTGTGTTATACAGGCTTTCATAATCAGTAACTTTACTGCCATGTAACCACCCCTCCAAGGCCTTCACTGAATGGTCAATGAAATCAACCCAGTCTTGTGAAGACTCCTTTTTGGTCTCTCTGAACTTTATCCTGTACTGTTCAGTGGTTAAGCCATAACCATCCAGGAGTGCATTCTTAAGAACTGTAAAATTATTGGCATCACTTTCTTTCACAGTAAGGAGTCTATCCCTACCCTTTCCACTAAATGATAGCCATAGGATAGCAGCCCACTGCCTTTGAGGGACATCCTGTACAGCACAGGCCCTCTCAAGTGCAGCAAACCACTTGTTAATGTCATCCCCCTCCTTATAAGGGGGAACTATCTTGTGCAGATTCCTGGAATCATGCTCTTTTGCAGGATGACTATGGGGAATACTGCTGCTGCCACCATGGGTATCTAAACCCAACTTCTGTCTTTCCCTCTCTATTTCTAAAGACTGTCTATCCAAATCCAGCTGTTGCTTCTTGAGCTTCAGTCTGGTTTGTTCCACTCTCAATCTATTGAGCTCCCTTTCTAACAATCTGTCATCAGGGTGGGTGGGAGGGACATTTCTAGATACAGAGGTATGATGGGAATGGACAGAAGGAGACCTGTCCCTTACAGAGGGCACCCTAACAGCTTGGCTACCAGCATAATGTGAGAGCACACCATTAGTATGGTGTGATTCAACCTCTGTACCAACTATGCTAGACTGTCTAGTAATGGGCAGGCTGAGAAGTTTCTTTCCTGAACCTTTTCCTGGGGGAGTCCCTGGATCAGATTGAGAACCATTAGCTACTTTTTCTACAGATTGGGCACTTATGGCCTTATCCTGTACTCTAAGCATATTAATTAACAGTTCTAAAGAAGGATTCTTCCCTACACTCAAACCTCTCTCTATGCAGAGACTCCTTGCTCCTTTCCAGCTAAGGTGATCATATGCAAGTTTGGACAGTTCAACATTTTTTCCTGTGCCAGACATTTTTTAGAGAGAGTTAAAGTGATAGAAAAAGAGAAAAAAGTTTTCAGAACTTTTTGGAAAGACAGAAAAAACTTTTTAAACTTTTAAGAACTTTTTGAAAGTTTAGGAGTACTTTTCAGCACTTAGAAAAGAGTGAAAAGAGGAAATGCAAAACTTTTTGGCTATGTGTATATACACTGACCTTGTTTTGTATATTTTTCTCTTATGAAAAGTACAATGACAAGAGTGGTAAGTAGTCTCAAGCACTTATCCCACCGCTGCACAACCAATGTAGGAGGCTGGACTGGCTTGTAGTGAGTACCAAGGGGTACTTGCACCTTGCACCAGGCCCAGTTATCCCTTATTAGTGTATAGGGTGTCTAGCAGCTTAGGCTGATAGATAATGGTAGCTTAGCAGAGCAGCTTAGGCTGAACTAGGAGACGTGTGAAGCTACTACAGTACCACTTAGTGTCATATGCACAATATCATAAGAAAACACAATACACAGTTATACTAAAAATAAAGGTACTTTATTTTTATGACAATATGCCAAAGTATCTTAGAGTGTACCCTCAGTGAGAGGATAGGAAATATACACAAGATATATATACACAATAGCAAAAATATGCAGTATAGTCTTAGAAAACAGTGCAAACAATGTATAGTTACAATAGGATGCAATGGGGAAACATAGGGATAGGGGCAACACAAACCATATACTCCAAAAGTGGAATGTGAACCACGAATGGACCCCAAACCTATGTGACCTTGTAGAGGGTCGCTGGGACTATTAGAAAATAGTGAGAGTTAGAAAAATAACCCTCCCCAAGACCCTGAAAAGTGAGTGCAAAGTGCACTAAAGTTCCCCTAAGGACAAAATAGTCGTGTTAGAGGGAAAATGCAAGGAAAACACAAATCAGCAATGCAACAACGATGGATTCCTGACTGAGGGTACCTGTGGAACAAGGGGACCAAGTCCAAAAGTCACAAGCAACTCGGAGATGGGCAGATGCCCAAGAAATGCCAGCGGTTGGTGCAAAGAAGCTCTTACTAGGCTGAAGAACTGTGAATACTGCAGGAACGACAAGGGCTAGAGACTTCCCCTTTGGAGGATGGATCCCCCACGCCTTCGAGAGTCGTGCAGAAGTGTTTTCCCGCCGGATGGACGCCAACAAGCCTTGCTACACGCAAATCGTGCGTTTGGCGTTTTTGGACGCTGCTGGGGCCCAGGAGGGACCAGGAGGTCGCAAATTGGACCTGCAGAGAGAGGGGACGTCGAGCAAGACAAAGAGCCCTCACTAAAGCAGGTAGCACTCGGAGAAGTGCCAGAAACAGGCACTACAAGGATGCGTGAAACGGTGCTCGCCGAAGTTGCACAAAGGAGTCCCACGTCGCCGGAGACCAACTTAGAAAGTCGTGCAATGCAGGTTAGAGTGCCGTGGACCCAGGCTTGGCTGTGCACGAAGGATTTCCGCCGGAAGTGCACAGGGGCCGGAGTAGCTTGCAAAGTCGCGGTTCCCAGCAATGCAGCCCAGCGAGGTGAGGCAAGGACTTACCTCCACCAAACTTGGGCTGAAGAGTCACTGGACTGTGGGGGTCACTTGGATGGTGTCGCTGGATTCGAGGGACCTCGCTCGTCGTGCTGAGAGGAGACCCAAGGGACCGGAAATGCAGCTTTTTGGTGCCTGCGGTTGCAGGGGGAAGATTCCGTCGACCCACGGGAGATTTCTTCGGAGCTTCTGGTGCAGAGAGGAGGCAGACTACCCCCACAGCATGCACAAGCAGGAAAACAGTCGAGAAGGCGGCAGGATCAGCGTTACAGAGTTGCAGTAGTCGTCTTTGCTACTATGTTGCAGGTTTGCAGGCTTCCAGCGCGGTCAGCGGTCGATTCCTTATCAGAAGGTGAAGAGGGAGATGCAGAGGAACTCGGCTGAGCTCATGCATTCGTTATCTAAAGTTTCCCCAGAGACAGAGACCCTAAATAGCCAGAAAAGAGGGTTTGGCTACCTAGGAGAGAGGAAAGGCTACTAACACCTGAAGGAGCCTATCAGCAGGAGTCTCTGACGTCACCTGGTGGCACTGGCCATTCAGAGCAGTCCAGTGTGCCAGCAGCACCTCTGTTTCCAAGATGGCAGAGGTCTGGAGCACACTGGAGGAGCTCTGGACACCTCCCAGGGGAGGTGCAGGTCAGGGGAGTGGTCACTCCCCTTTCCTTTGTCCAGTTTCGCGCCAGAGCAGGGGCTAAGGGGTCCCTGAACCGGTGTAGACTGGCTTATGCAGAATTGGGCACATCTGTGCCCAACAAAGCATTTCCAGAGGCTGGGGGAGGCTACTCCTCCCCTGCCTTCACACCATTTTCCAAAGGGAGAGGGTGTCACACCCTCTCTCAGAGGAAGTTCTTTGTTCTGCCATCCTGGGCCAGGCCTGGCTGGACCCCAGGAGGGCAGCTGCCTGTCTGAGGGGTTGGCAGCAGCAGCAGCTGCAGTGAAACCACAGGAAGGGCAGTCTGGCAGTACCAGGGTCTGTGCTACAGACCACTGGGATCATGGAATTGTACCAACAATGCCAGGATGGCATAGAGGGGGCAATTCCATGATCATAGACATGTTACATGGCCATATTCGGAGTTACCATGGTGAAGCTACATATAGGTAGTGACCTATATGTAGTGCACGCGTGTAATGGTGTCCCCGCACTCACAAAGTTCAGGGAATTGGCTCTGAACAATGTGGGGGCACCTTGGCTAGTGCCAGGGTGCCCTCACACTAAGTAACTTTGCACCTAACCTTTACCAGGTAAAGGTTAGACATATAGGTGACTTATAAGTTACTTAAGTGCAGTGTAAAATGGCTGTGAAATAACGTGGACGTTATTTCACTCAGGCTGCAGTGGCAGGCCTGTGTAAGAATTGTCAGAGCTCCCTATGGGTGGCAAAAGAAATGCTGCAGCCCATAAGGATCTCCTGGAACCCCAATACCCTGGGTACCTCAGTACCATATACTAGGGAATTATAAGGGTGTTCCAGTAAGCCAATGTAAATTGGTAAAATTGGTCACTAGCCTGTTAGTGACAATTTGAAAGTAATGAGAGAGCATAACCACTGAGGTTCTGGTTAGCAGAGCCTCAGTGAGACAGTTAGGCACCACACAGGGGACATATACATGCACACCTATGAGCACTGGGGCCCTGTGTGACAGGGTCCCAGTGACACATACATATAGGCCACAAACCTATGAGCACTGGGGTCCTGACGAGCAGGATCCCAGTGACACATAACAAACATACTGAAAACGTAGTGTTTTCACTATGAGCACCGAGGCCTGGCAATCAGGATCCCAGTGAGACAGTGAAAACAGTGACAAACACCCTGACATACACTCACAAACAGGCCAAAAGTGGGGGTAACAAGGCTAGAAAGAGGCTACCTTCTCACACCCCCCCGTCTGCCCTCCGAAGACGCAGGTACTTACCTGTTGGCAGACTGGAACTGGAGCAACCCTGTTCTCCATAGGCGCCTATGTGTTTTGGGCCCTCCTTTGACCTCTGCACCTGACTGGCCCTGTGTTGCTGGTGCAGTGACTTTGGGGTTGCCTTGAACCCCCAGCAGTGGGCTGCCTATGCCCAGGAACTTGAACTTGTAAGTACCTTACTTACCTGAAAAACTAACCAATACTTACCTTTCCCAGGAACTGTTGATTTTTGCACTGTGTCCACTTTTAAAATAGGTTATTGCCATTTTAACTAAAACTGTGTATGTTACTGCTCTAACTCAAAGTTCCTTACTTACCTGTGTGGAGTACCTTGCATTTTATGTATTTACTTCAAATCTTGAATCTTGTGGTTCTAAAATAAATTAAGAAAATATATTTTTCTATATAAAAACTATTGGCCTGGAGTTAAATCTTTGAGTGTGTGTTCCTCATTTATTGCCTGTGTGTACAACAGATGCTTAGCACTACCCTCTGATAAGCCTACTGCTCGACCACACTACCACAAAATAGAGCATTAGAATTATCTAATTTTGCTACTATCTTACCTCTAAGGGGAACCCTTGGACTCTGTGCACACTATATCTTACTTTGAGATAGTATATACAGAGCCAACTTCCTACAAGTGGTATTGCATGTGCTTTGCATATCTCCTAGTTAGGCCTTGGCTGCTCATCCACACTACCCCTAGGGAGCCCGGCTTCTAGACACTGTCTACATTTTACTAATAAGGGATAACTGGACCTGGTATAAGGTGTAAGTACCTTAGGTACCCACTATAAACTAGGCCAGCGTCCTACACTCCTACACCAATTAACAGCTGTTGGCTCAATCCTTCTGGCTCTCTAGCAACAGCTCACCAAAACCCAAATAGTAAAGGTGATTTCTGGTAGCCTAGCCCCTGGACTCTGAAGACCTCTCAGGGAATTGGGGTGGAACAAGTCTTACCCCTTTCTCTCATTAGCAATGAGTCTCTTACACAAACATAGGCAGGAAAGATGATGCAGTATAGTTTTCAATACATTTATTGAAAAGACTGCAATCTACGATAATCTGCATGAGCTGCAATAAATAGGAAAATGACAAGTGAAATAATCAGGATGGTGAAAATAAGCGATGTAAATATAAACAAACCCAACATAGTTCAATAAACATGAATATGCAAATTCCTTAATAAAGCGTATTTTCTACCATCAGTAGAGTAAGGCAGCTAAACCTAATCTCCCCATGCATGTCTATAGGAGGCTGGCTTGGCTTATAGTGGGTACCTTGTTCCAGGTCCAGTTATCCCTTAGTAGTGTTCTAGCAGCTTAGGCTGATAGAGGTAGCTATAGCAGAGCAGCTTAGCCTGAACTAGGAGAAATGCAAAGCTCCTACTATACCACTTATGTCATATTATAAGAATCACAATACTCAGAGTTACTAAAAATAAATGTACTTTATTTTAGTGACAATGTGCCAAAAGTATCTCAGAGGATATACTCCCTTAGGAGGTAAGTAAAATACACAAATTATACACACAACCCAAACTCAGGTAAGTAAACAGTTAGAAAAGTAGTGCAAACACTGTAGAATACAATAGGATGCAATATAACACAATAGGCCTAGGGGCAACACAAACCATATACTCCAAAAGTGGAATGCGAACCACAAAAGGACCCCAGGCCTAGTGTAGCGTGTAGAGGGTCGCTGGGAGTGTAAGAAAACACTAAGGGTGTCCAAGATACCCCACGCGAAGACCCTGAAAAGTAGGAGTAAAGTTACCCTACTACCCCAGAAAGACAGTAAAGTCAAGATAGGGGATTCTGCAAAGGCAACAACTGACTGCAAAGCACTGAAGATGGATTCCTGGACCTGAGGACCTGCAAAGGAAGGGGACCAAGTCCAAGAGTCACGCAAGTGTCCGGGGGGGCAGGAGCCCACTAAACCCCGTATGAAGGTGCAAAAGGGCTGCCTCCGGGTGGAAGGAGCCAAAGATTCTGCAACAACAGATGGTGCCAGGAACTTCTCCTTTGGTTAAAAGATGTCCCACGGTGTGCTGGAGGATGCAGAGTTGTTCCCATGCAGAAAGACCACAAACAAGCCTTGCCAGTTCCAAGAGTCACAGATGAAGAAACTGGGTGCTGCCCGGGCCAAGGAAGGACCAGGAGGTCGCCCCTTGGAGGAGGAGACAGAGGGGGCGCTCAGCAACACAGAGAGCCCATGCAGAAGCAGGCAGCACCTGCGGAAGCACTTGAACAGGCATTCAAGAAATCTGAGCATGGTGGTCGTCTCAACACAACAAAAGAGGGTCCCACGAAGCCGGTGGTCAACTCAGCGAGTTGAGCAATGCAGGACGGAGTGCTAGGGACCTGGGCTGTGCTGTGCATGAAGGATTCCTTGCAAAATTGCACAGAAGCCCTACCAGCTGCAGATCATGCAGCACACAGGATTACTGTCTGGCATGAGGAATCAAGGACTTACCTCCACCAAATTTGGACAGAAGGACCACTGGACTGTCGGGGTCACTTGGATCCAGCTCCTGTGTTACAGGGACCACGCTCGTCAAGATGAGAGGGGACCCAGAGGACCGGTGATGCAGAAGTTTGGTGCCTGCGTTAGCAGGGGGAAGATTCCGTCGACCCACAGGAGAGTTCTTCTTGGCTTCCGGTGAAGGCAGACAGCCCTCAGAGCATGCACCACCAGGAAACAGTCGAGAAAGCCGGCAGAATTAGGCGCTACAATGTTGCTGGTAGTCGTCTTGCTACTTTGTTGCAGTTTTGCATGCGTCCTGGAGCAGTCAGTGGTCGATCCTTGGCAGAAGTTGAAGAGAGAGATGCAGAGGAACTCTGGTGAGCTCCTGCATTGGTTATCTGAAGAGAAACTCACAGGAGAGACCCTAAATAGCCCTCAGAGGAGGATTGGCTACCTAACCAGGTAAGCACCTATCAGGAGGGGTCTCTGATGTCACCTGCTGGCACTGGCCACTCAGAGTCCTCCACTGTGCCCTCACACCTCTGCATTCAAGATGGCAGATGTCTGGTACACACCGGAGGAGCTCTGGGCACCACCCCTGGGCTGGTGATGGATAGGGGAATAGTCACTCTCATTTTCTTTGTCCAGTTTCGCACCAGAGCAGGGGCTGGGGGATCCCTGAACCGGTGTAGACTGGCTTATGCAAGGAGGGCACCATCTGTGCCCTTCAAAGCATTTCCAGAGGCTGGGGGAGGCTACTCTTCCCCAGCCCCTTAACACCTATTTCCAAAGGGAGAGGGTGTAACACCCTCTCTCAGAGGAAATCCTTTGTTCTGCCTTCCTGGGACTGGGCTGCCCAGACCCCAGGAGGGCACAAACCTGTCTGAGGGTTGGCAGCAGCGGTAGCTGCAGAGAAAACCCCAGTGAGCTAGTTTGGCAGTACCTGGGGTCCATGCTGGAGCCCGGGGGATGCATGGGATTGGCACCCCAATACCAGACGTGGCATGGGGGGACAATTCCATGATCTTAGACATGTTACATGGCCATATTCGGAGTTACCATTGTGAAGCTACATATAGGTATTGACCTATATGTAGTTCACGAGTGTAATGGTGTCCCCGCACTCACAAAGTCCGGGGAAATTGCCCTGAACAATGTGGGGGCACCTTGGCTAGTGTCGGGCTGCCCTCACACTTAGTAACTTTGCACCTAACCTTTACTAAGTGAGGGTTAGACATATAGGTGACTTATAAATAACTTAAGTGCAGTGTATAATGGCTGTGAAATAACTCACTCAGGCTGCAGTGGCAGTCCTGTGTAAGAATGGTCTGAGCTCCCTATGGGTGGCAAAAGAAATGCTGCAGACCATAGGGATCTCGTGGAACCCCAATACCCTGGGTACCTAGGTTCCATATACTAGGGAATTATAAGGGTGTTCCAGTGTGCCAATCAGAATTAGTAAAAATGGTCACTAGCCTGCAGTGACAATTTTAAAAGCAGAGAGAGCATAAGCACTGAGATTCTGGTTAGCAGAGTCTCAGTGACACAGTTAGGCACCACACAGGGAACACATATAGGCCACAAACTATGAGCACTGGGGTCCTGACTACCAGGATCCCAGTGACACATATCAAACACACTGACAAATAGGCTTTCCACTATGAGCACTGGGGCCCTGGCTAGCAGAATCCCAGTGAGACAGTAAAAACACCCTGACATCTACTCACAAACAGGCCAAAAGTGGGGGTAACAAGGCTAGAAAGAGGCTACCTTCCTACAAGAGCACAGTATGACTCATCAGCCTCGAGGTGAAATGAAGGCAAGGCACAGAGGAGCCAGCTGGACAGCATTGTGGGATACAGCATTGGCTGGCACAAGAAGGTCCAGTGAGGCCTCGTCAGGATTGTCAAAGGGCACGTGCAGAGTATCTTCAGGAGAAAGGACATACAGGTCATGACAGCCTGAAGCAGCAGAGAATCTGGGAGGGTTTGTTCTAGCCCCCCAGGAGAAGGCAGACATTTACCATGAGGTGGGGCACAATGTACTATATCAGGTGGCGGTTCCATCACACTATGAGTGGGCAGTGACGGATGACTTGGTAGACTGCATGGAGCATGGACTATGAGGATGACAGGAGGGCTAGGTTGCGGACAGCAATTTGCCTTATGAAGAGGAGCCGAGGTGGTGATAGGACAGACTGGGGAAAACCATTAATCAGTTTCCACATAGTGTTTTACAGGCTGTGGACAAGGTACCAGCAAGATCTACTGACACCAGGATAACAGGCAGGTGGCTTCTACTGCAAGGTGGCAGGCTAGAGAGCTGGCACTAACTTTAAGGCAAGGGCATAGAAGCCACAGGGATCACCTAGTTATGGTGTCAATTGCAGTGGGTGCTTGGAATGGACAGGATGAGGAAAGTGCACATTTGCAGAAAGACCCGTATGTGTAAGACACTGGAGTAGGCATGGGAGAGCAAAGGTCTGACAAGACCGAAGGAAATTGCACACATAAGAATGAGGGAAGGTGGGGTTCCCACCCGAGCGGAGACATCAGTGGGAGAATAGCACAGTGAGAAGGATAAGGGAGCAGGAACGAATGGTGGTGAAAGGCGGGGGAATGCAGAGAAAGGAAAGGTGGAGGTAGCTGAGGGCAAACAAAGCAAGGAGCTGAAAATAAAGAAATTGAAATAAATGGGGTGACTAAACCATTGGGGGGCACCTTATGTCATCCACAAAAGAAAACATTTGGAAAGGGGAATATTTTGAAATGTTTAATCTGTTACATAGGGAACTTAGGGCCAAAGAGGGGTTCTAAGGAGGAGGAATATGAACTGTCCAACTGCCTAAGGTGCCTATGACCATAGAAAGCTGGACTGCAGCATTTTTATTTTTTTGCCAGAGTCTATTGTGAGAAATATCCTAGGCAGACTGTGACCCTGTTTAAATACATGGATGTCATATGTAAGGTGCAGATTACATATTGGGGATATGTGTGGGCGTTGTATGATGACGAAATCATGGCGCATGTGGCACTAGACACAGAGGCAAAGTGGGGGGAGTTCAATTCCGATCTCTGGCAACACACAATGTGGTTGCAAAATTCAGAAAGACAATATTTACTGCTGGTGGTTGGCCAATAGTACATTGCCCCTTTCAGGGTGGGGTGGGTTCAACAGCTACAAGTCAGGGAGGAATGTTAAGTGCCTGCTGGGATTTCAATATAAAGACTGTGTACAAGGGAATGTTGTAAGTTTCGGCATGAATGTTCCAAATGTGCAGGGAGGCAGGCCCTTGTACACTCTTTTGGCACAGCAGGGAGTCAGCTGGGGGACCATTCAGGAGGATGCACAGGACAGTAGCACCAGAGTCAAGGGAGATCAGGCATGCCTCAAGGCAAGTCAGTGAGCTTTAGGGAGAGAAAGGGGGGCACAGTCATTTGGTGGAAAGGGCTCATATGCCAATTAAGTTGGACAGACTTGAATTTGGGCTGCAACCTTATGTGAATAAGGTAGATGCAGGAGTGTTGAGGCAGGGGCTTCATCAAGGTTTCCGACTAGGTTACTAAGGCCTGAGTATGCGACAATGGGCCACAAATCTCAAATCAGTCAGGGAACATCTACAAGTGGTGCAGGACAAATTTAAGAAAGAAGTTTGGGAAGGCAGGATGGAGGGTCCTTTAGATGACTGGCCATTGGCTTATCTGATCATGTCCCCAGTATGAGTGGTCCCCAAAAAATAGCAGGACCAGTTTCAGGTGATACAACATTTGTCTTGGTCAGAAGGGCACTTGTTAAATGACTATATAGCTGAAAATTTGGCCTCAGTGTCTTACTCTTCATTGATGTGGCAATGTCACTAGTTGAGCGGGTAGGGGTAGGAACGGAGATGATGAAGTGTGACATAAAATCTGCCTTTCGTTGTTGCCAGTGCACCCAGAGGACTTTCAATTGTGGTATGTTGACAAAGCCCTGCTGATGGGATTTTCTATTTTGTGCTCTCTGTCTCAGCATTTTAGTTCATTCCTGTAGGAAAGTACCATCTTGCCTGGCATTTTACCCCCATTTTTACTGTATGTATGTTTGTTTTTTCCTATGTGTCACTGGGATCCTGCTAGTCAGGACCCCAGTGCTCATAACGTATGCCCTGTATGTGTTCCCTGTGTGGTGCCTAACTGTATCACTGAGGCTCTGCTAACCAGAACCTCAGTGTTTATGCTCTCTCTGCTTTTAAAATTGTCGCTGCAGGCTAATGACTAATTTTACCAATTCTCATTGGCACACTGGAACACCCTTATAATTCCCTTGTATATGGTACCTATGTACACAGGGTATTGGGGTTCCAGGGGATCCCTAGGGGCTGCAGCATTTCTTTTGCCACCCATAGGGAGCTCAGACAATTCTTATACAAGACTGCCACTGCAGCCTGAGTAAAATAAAGTCCACGTTATTTCACGGCCATTTTACACTGTACTTAAGTAACTTATAAGTCACCTATATGTCTAACCCTCACTTGGTGAAGGTTAGGTGCAAAGTTACTTAGTGTGTGGGCACCCTGGCACTAGCCAAGGTGCCCCCACATTGTTCAGGGCAAATTCCCCAGACTTTGTGAGTGCGGGGACACCATTACACGCGTGCACTACATATAGGTCAATACCTGTATGTAGCGTCACAATGGTAACTCCGAACATGGCCATGTAACATGTCTAGGATCATGGAATTGTCACCTCAATACCATTCTGGTATTGGGGGGACAATTCCATGCATCCCCGGGTCTCCAGAATAGAGCCCGGGTACTGCCAAACTAACTTTCCGGGGTCTCCACTGCAGCTACTGCCACTGCCAACCCCTCAGACAGGTTTCTGCCCCCTGGGGCCTGGGCAGCCTGGTCCCAGGAAGGGAGAACAAAGTATTTCCTCTGAGAGAGGGTGTTACACCCTCTCCCTTTGGAAATAGGTGTGAAGGGCCTGGGAGGAGTAGCCTCCCCTGGCCTCTGGAAATGCTTTGAAGGGCACAGATGGTGCCCTCTCTGCATAAGCCAGTCTACACCGGTTCAGGGATCCCCCCAGCCCTGCTCTGACGTGAAACTGGACAAAGGAAAGGGGTGTGACCACTCCCCTGACCAGCACCTCCCAGGGGAGGTGCCCAGAGCTCCTCCAGTGTGTCCAAGACCTCTGCCATCTTGGATGCAGAGGTGTGAGGGCACAATGGACAGCTCTGAGTGGCCAGTGCCAGCAGGTAACGTCAGAGACCCCTCCTGATAGGTGCTTACCTTTCCCTGTAGCCAATCCTCCTCTGAGGGCTCTTTAGGGTCTCTCCTGTGGGCATCTCACCAGATAACTAATGCAAGAGCTCACCAGAGTTCCTCTGCACTTCCCTCTTCGACTTCTGCCAAGGATCGACCGCTGACAGCTCCAGAACACCTGCATAACCGCAACAAAGTAGCAAGAAGACTACCAGCAACATTGTAGCACCTCATCCTGCCGGCTTTCTCAACTGTTTCCTGGTGGTGCATGCTCTGAGGGCTGCCTGCCTTCACCCTGCACTGGAAGCCAAGAAGAAATCTCCTGTGGGTCGACGGAATCTTCCTCCTGCTAACGCAGGCACCAAACTTCTGCATCACCCGGCTTCTGGGTCCCTTCTCATCCTGACAAGCGTGGTCCCTGGAACACAGGAGCTGGGTCCAAGTGTCTTCGACAGTCCAGTGGCCCTTCTGTCCAAATTTGGTGGAGGTAAGTCCTTGCCTCCCACGCCAGGCACTAATCCTGTGAACTGCAGCTGCTAGGGCTTCTGTGCACTCTTGCAAGGATTCCTTCGTGCACAGCCTAGCTCAGGTCCCCAGCACTATGTCCTGCATTGCCCAAATTGCTGAGTTGGACTCCGATGTCGTGGGACCCTCTTTTGTGACCCTGAGTCGACTGCTGTCCTCAGATTTTCTAAGTGCCTGTTCAGGTACTTCTGCGGGTGCTGCCTGCTTCTGCGTGGGCTCTCTGAGTTGCTGAGCGCCCCCTCTGTCTCCTCCTCTGAGGGGCGACCTCCTGGACCTTCCTGGGCCCTAGCAGCACCCAAAATCCTCAACCACGACTCTTGCAGCTAGCAAGGCTTATTTGCGGTCTTTCTGCGTGGAAACAACTCTGCATCCTCCAGCATGCAGTGGGACATCTTCTGACCAAAGGAGAAGTTCCTGGCATCTTCCATTGTTGCAGAATCTTTGGCTTCTTCCACCCGGAGGCAGCCCTTTTGCACCTTCATCCGGGGTTTAGTGGGCTCCTGCCCCCTCTGCCCTCCCTGGACACTTGCGTGACTTTCGGACTTGGTCCCCTTCCTTTACAGGTCCTCAGGTCCAGGAATCCGTCTTCAGTGTTTTGCAGTCAGTTGTTGTCCTTGCAGAATCCCCTATCTCAACTTTACTGTCTTTCTGGGGTAGTAGGGTAACTTTACTCCTACTTTTCAGGGTCTTGGGGTGGGGTATCTTGGACACCCTTAGTGTTTTCTTACACTCCCAGTGGCCCTCTACACACTACACTAGGCCTGGGGTCTATTTGTCGCTCACATTCCACTTTTGGAGTATATGGTTTGTGTTGCCCCTAGGCCTATTACTTCCTATTGCATTCTATTGTGATTCTACATTGTTTGCACTACTTTTTTAACTGTTACTTACCTGTTTTTGGTTTGTGTGCATATAACTTGTGTATATTACTTACCTCCTAAGGGAGTATGGGCCATATGTACAAAAGCTTTTTCCTTAGACATAGAATGGGTAAAATCCTTTGGCACATCTGGCCCTATATCCTCTGAGATACTTTTGGCATTTTGTCACTAAAATAAAGTACCTTTAATTTTAGTAACTCTGAGTATTGTGTTTTCTTATGATATAGTACTAAGTGATATAAGTGGTATAGTAGGAGCTTTGCATGTCTCCTAGTTCAGCCTAAGCTGCTCTGCTATAGCTACCTCTATCAGCCTAAGCTGCTAGAACACCTCTATTCTACTAATAAGGGATAACTGGACCTGGCACAAGGTGTAAGTCCCACAAGGTACCTACTATAAGCTAGGCCAGCCTCCTACAATTCCTACAGTAGCAAGTTTACTAGGTGCATGGGGCACAAGTGGGTTACCCATTATCTGGGTGATTTCTTCTTTGCTAGCCACCCAGGCTCTGCGGACTGCCAGCGGTTGCTGTTAAGTTTTCAAGAGCACATGGAGTATCTTGGAATCCCTTTGGCACCTGAAAAGACTGGGCCCACAGACAGTGCTCTTCTTCTTGGGGACAGAACTGGACTCTAGTATGTGCCAGGGGTGGACAATGACATTGTGGATGCTTTGTCTTGTTTACATCAGCAGAGATTCCATGGGCTGGCCACTGAGGTGGTCAGGTACAGAACTATGGACAGCAGGAGACAAAGGCTTTTCCAGCTGGTGTTAGGGTCTTTGGAAGAGTCCACCAGAAAATCATATGCACAGGCATAGGAGGAATTGTTTAACACTGGGGCTCAAAAGAGACTGGAGGGTTGGGAGAGAGTTGAGGATGTGGTCTAGTTTATACTGACGAAAAAAGACCTTTTGCAAGTCACGATTGCAGGAAAGTTGGCAGGCACTGCTTTCACTGGGAAGTTGCTCTGTGGTAATGCACTGTCAGCGGGGAAACTAGAGAAGTGGATTTTTAAAGGTTAATCCAGGGAGCAGGGCCATACAGGGCCCAAGTGGAAGCCTCTCACTTGGCAGGTTTTTACATGGGTGATCCAAACTCTGCCGCTATATGCTTTGCAGAAAATGAAACAACGTTGTTTGCTACCTTGATGGCCTGGATCTTTTTTGGCACCTTCTCGGGGTCAGAATTGTTGGGGGGCCAGGGGCAGTAGGAGTCTTCCATGGGAAGATGTATTGGTCCAGAAGTCTGGAGTAGAAATACAGCAGCAAAGTTAAAAAACTGATCAGAGGTCGCAGGAATGACAGTGGTTTTGTCAGCTTATGCCATGATGAGCTTCTGTCTGGTAAAAATGGATTGAGAAGTTACATGTGCGTGGAACATCATATGATGGGGAGGTGTTTCTGCACTGGGACGGTGAGAGATGACTGCTTTCCAACTGCTAGCAATAATGCAGAAAGCGCCTGCTAAGCTTGGGTTGGTAGCAACAGAGTATGGTATGCATTCCTTTCATATCAGGATGGCAACTGAAGTAGGCAAGAGGGTTTGAGTAGACGGGTAGGAGGCATGTCAAATGGGGTTGGAGGAATTGTTGACAAAGTAGTTTGCTGCACTTTTCCCTTACTGCTGTTTTGTTTTTTAGTTTTGATTCCCGGCCCAGAGGCTGCCAGCTTGCCTGCATGGATTGTGAGCCATCCTTTTGTGAAATGGGCTGCTTGGGAAGCTGAAAAGTATCACCAGGGTCAGAATTTGGGTTTTGATGCAACTTTGCTTTCAATGTCTTCGTACGGGAAGGTTCGTATGTGCTGGAAAGAGCTCTTGCCCATTCTGAACAGGTATCTTTTGGGAAAGCATTGTCCTGATGCTCTGTTGGTGCACTTACGGGAAAATGACATGGTGATGGAGAAGGGCTTGGCAGTGTTGTAAGTGCTTAAGAGATCAAGATGCAGTGGTCAGGGTGTTTCGTGGCATGGACGGACTTTATACTCAGGAAAATTTGGAGAGGTGCTAGCAAGTTGACTGCAATTAATAAGGCTAGGAGAAAGATCATTATGGAAATGTAAGGATTCTGCAGAGAAGAAGGAATTGGTTGTGTGGAGCATTCCGACTTTAGATATGTGCAGCAGAGTTTTTGAGGGGAATTGGGGGTTCATTTTTCCCACTATGTGATGGAACTGTATTTGTTGGAAGTTAAGGATTGTCTAGCCAGGACTTGGAGGGTGCAGAGGTAAGCAAGAAAAGCTTTGAGGGTTAGGGGCAGAAAAATTCAGGGTAGAGCATTTTTCTGAGTGGCAGTTGGCCAACAAGTGTGCATGGGTTTACCTAATGTAATTGTTGCTGCCATTGGCAAACCAGACTGAAAGGCAGGGTGTGAACAAGCTCACACCTGAACAAAGCTGGAAGTTGAATATTATGTTATAGGAAGTTAAATTTAGTAGATGTAAATATTTTAACTGTTAATCAGTAGGGGGAGTTAAAAATGTCACAACAGGAGTAGTGAAGATACTTGCTGGGTTACAAAATGTGGGGGGTGGAACATATAGGGGTCAGGGTAGGAAATGAGGTGATGTGCTTTTGTATAGTGAAGTTTTAGTTTTGTGAGGCTGAATGCCTAGGAGACTTTGTGAGGCGTGTCAATAGAAGTTGCCTTTTTCACACAGACAAAATGTGTTAGTGGTCTGTGCTGCACGTCTCTCACCCAACATCTTGGCTTATATAAGTCAGGATCCAGACCCAGTGGTGAGCTCACAACTTTAGACATCCAACCCGTAGGGTTGAGAGTTTATGAGAGTGGAGGCAGTCAGCTTAGGAGCCAGTGTAGCTTGCTCCCGTTTCACTCACTGTCCTTTTTTTTCCCTCTCTATACACAGATCCTTGTCCCTGTACCGCTAATTTCCCACCATAGCTGCCAGGTTCATGTGTGATGTGCTTCTCTAGTCCATGTTTTCTTCTTTGAATTCTGGGACATGAAGTCATGTTTTATAATGAACCTGACAAGACCACAAGTCCCAGTATTCCAATTAAAATGATGTACTAGAGCAGCACATCACCCATGGATGTCAGAAAATTGGTATGGTTGCTACAATACACGGCTTCCGTTCTCTACAAAAGAACCCCAAGTTCCAAGTCTGAGGCCTCCTCACTCCCCTCAGGCTTTTCAGCTTTACCATCTTGTCGGCCTAGTTCCAGGCTTTGGCCCACCATCAGGTGAGGTTGCATGGCCTTAAGAGAGCAGGTTTTTTTAAATGAGAGTGACCCTCAGGGTGGCGCAAATTTAGGCCTCACGCCATCGTTGGATCAAGCCAGGCGATTGTGAGTCTCTGCCATTAAATTAAGGAGCAGACAATGAGTTTAACTGACTACTCCCCATAGACGCTTTAGCTAAGGGGGTTTGAATTCTACCAAATTGCATAAGGTCTCTTCCCTCACCTCATCTTCTGATCCCTACCTTGGAATGGGTATTGGGAGGCATATGGAAAAGATTATTTATTAAAGAATACTTGCTGGGTATATTTCTCAGCATATTGGGCCAAGATGCCTCAAGGCGCTGGTGTGGTTGTGCCAGATCCCTCTGTTTGCCCCAATTGAGCCAGAAGGGTTTGTGGTGAACCCAACACCATACGTTCTGCATCCCAGGAGGCTCCCCCAAGTCCTGGTTTCACATAGTAAGGATGCACCCCTCTAGGCGACATTGGAGAACCAGGAATGCAACCTTCCTCCTATCATCTGGGCCGGTCTTTTTAGGTGGACTGGTGACACCTGTGTTGATTTGTGAGTTTTTCTAAGGAGAACTATGACTCTTTATAAGTGAAGTGGAACCTCTCTCTCTGGCCAGATTCCTGTTTAACTTCGAAGGTTTAACCATCCTCCTTGACCTCAAACAGAGGTCAGTTGGGACCCCCCAACCAAGCAAGATGTCCTTTTCACGTACTTTGAACGAGCCGTATTTCTCAGTCACACAGCAGTCCACTTGTGCAGGCTTAGAAATTAGGGGTCCCCACCAATCAATAGTTACACCCTATACTGTCCCAAACGATGATCCAGACTCCAGAAGAGGCCCTGGATGTGCCAGGTTTCAGCCTGTGGGGAAGGGGCGAATGCACTAACTCCTCAGTCCTTCCCCTTTGGCCCCCCAATAGTTGTTATGTGAGTACGTTGATTGCACCTACACTTGGGATCCCCTTCAATGTTCTGGTTTTTCAGCTGTGTTTAACTGTGTCAGGTGACAATTTGGGAAATCTTTAGAGCCCGCATGCAGGGGAAAAGATGGTACTTCAAGGGACATAACAGTTCACTGTAAAGAGGAAAGTTGAATCAGACCCCCATATAGCACCTCAGATTTCCTGGTGCAAGCCGGGGAGTCCGATCTACTGGTGTTGCTGGAATGTGACAAAGATTTTTAGGACGCTTGTGCAGTCGCTGCTCTCAGCACGTAGAAGGGCCGGGGCGGCACGCAGGGTAGGGATGAATAAACATTACATTCATAATAAAAAAAACACATACCTGCAGCCACCACGCCGCTCCACTCCTCTGACTTCTCTGCTGCAGGCAGGAACAGGCTCTGAGCCTGCCCTGCGGCCAATCCTGATGCTGCTCAGTGCAGCGTTAGGATTGGCTGGAAGCACCCAGCCAGGGTGCTCCAAGGCATACTGGGAGCCTGTGCATGCTCTTTTCAGCCACACTGTGTATGTGTGTTTGGCCGGCCTGAGACGGCCAGCCAAACATACATGCGCACTGAGGGGGAGTTCTGTGCACTACCCCTCAGTGCTCGTCACCCCCGTGGCCCTGCCCCTTTACAAGAAAACAATATAAACACAGTTTATTACCATTTTATTGTAAAGGTTTTGCAGCTCCTGCTGCTGGTAGGCGGGTGACGTTCCTTTACCCTAACGGAGGAGCCGTCCCTGCACTTGCCCCTAGTTTACTTGCTTAGTGGCAGAGGCAGGGCGCATAGAGGTTTTGCAGGATTTTGCCAAGCCTCGCTTGAGTGCGATTCTTTCCATTGTGTGTCAAGCTACACACCCCACCACTAACATATATAATAAAACATGATACACTACCATAAATACCATAATAAAAACATGATTAAAGTAAATTATAATTTAAGCTTCGTTATTATAGTAAAACACTCTCGGGGTCACTCTCTAAAAAGTAATGTTTCTGTGAAACTACAATGATCAGCCTTTGACTACAGTTGCCATTTTTGTGGTTTAGAACGCCTCACTCCTTCGTCTGTTGGCCTTGCACACTTGCTACCTCAAATTTTGCACATTGGTTTTCCTATCCCTCTTGATCATGTCCTTGGTGCTCAAAGTCTCCAATCTCTTCTTGTCCACTTATCAGATCATACTCATTTCTTGGGTGGATTGTTTTATGTCTCCTTAGCCTGCTATTTTCATCACCTAACTTCTCAATTATTTCCCCAAGCAAAAGAGTCCATTACAGTTCTCAGCTAAACAATGAGCAGAGCTTGAAGAAAACAATATGTGCCACGGAAGACAACCTCAGTAGAACTGATGATCAATCAAGAGTATAGTCATCCATACCACACTTCTGCCACATCCTTGCGATGTACACTACAAGTACCACTATTACTGTTATACGATGTTATTGTACTCAGTTTAATGTCCTCAGAGTGACAGAATGCTGGGATGGCGTAATTAGAAGTAATGTCAGCATCAGGTGTTATTTGGAACCCTTGCTTTCTACAAGTATGTTTTTTTGTTTGTAAGAGCCACCATGCTTTTAGAGATTTCAAAGGATGTGAAAGGTGTGATAAAAGTGTGTTAAGAAAGTGGGTGTCTGAATGGGAGTGTACTTTGATTTTCAAAGGAAAGAAATGATTAAGTGTGTGAATGTGTGTTTTTATTTGGTTTTCCGTTAACAAAAAATGTTTAAAAAATAATTTACCAGAATACCTCCTGACTTAAATATAGGGCCTCTTTTACAAGGCCATGGTTGCACACTGCCCCACTGGAGCATAATTCTGTTTTTACGCCCTGGTGGCGCAGTGTGCCGGACCATTTTCAGAAGGCCACGCAAAGCCACTTAGCATGGCTTTTCATGGCTTGTAAATATTGGCCCCTTTCACACAGAAAACTGCATGAAAGGGATATTCCATGGGTGTTGCTGTGGGTGTTCCCACACAAGACCCATGATACGCTAAGGAATGTGACACATTCCCAGATTTGCAAGGAAATGCATCAGATACCTCAGAGGTGGCGTATAAGTGACGCAAAGGGGGGAGATGTATCTTTATTGCTCCGTTTATGTCTCTTTCTGTGTGTGCTACATTCTGCCAGTAATTCTTGTTGCATGTAGAAAGTTTCAGGATGATCTGTCAAGCGGGACCAAGAAAAAGGGGGGTGTAAAAAAAAGTGTGTTTCCCATGTTAATTCCCTTAGGAGTTTTGAACACAACTATAGCCCGCACCGCTGGACGAAATTACACCAAATTTGGCAGCAAGGTAAATTTGGTTCCACAGATTGTGCTTTTTATTTGGTGTAAATCCGTTCACTAGTTCTCAAGATATTAAAGATATTAAAGGGAAAATAAATTTGTATATCTATGGCTGCTGATCCTTCATGAAGTATTCACAATTATCGCTACAGATTTGTGAATGCACGTCCCAACAGGAATGCTGTGATTGACTGGCTTGAACCTTAGCAGAAAGCTGCAGCTACCATTTTAGGTAACAGGACATGGTCCCCGGGACTGAAAATTAAACTCAAAAGTAAAATAAAGGTTCAGGGTAGAGGTACTCTCTCCCCATGGCTGGACTATACGGGTCTTTGAGGGACCCTTGATGTGTATAAAAAGTGGAAAAACAGTTTTTTTTTATCCCCACGCGATATTCATGAATTCTTCGTAACTGTCAGCACAGCCTCTCCGTGTAACGTAGCGCTGAATTCACAAATATTGATGAAAAACATAAAAAATATATTCACAGACTCATTCAGACATTAATTCATTCACTCATAGATGCACTCAAAGACTCTTGCACGGCCAAAGACCTGGGCGGCGGTGGTCGAATTAATGTACTGTATAGTCATTAAAATTACTTTTCTTTAAAAAAAAAAAAACATAGAAATTCACTGAAAAAAACAAAGGTTACATGGATGTTATAGTTAGGAAATAGAATTTAAAAAAACAGAGAAATTTACTGAAAAAAGCAAAGGTTAGAAGGATGTTATAGTTGTTTTCTGAATTTACTCGTACAAAATCGTAGTAATTCAGCAGTTATAGTTAGAATTATTTCAGGTAGCTATAACTTGCACCCTAAGGTAACTATAACTTGCGACCTTACCATGCACTACTAATTACCCCAGATATTACAGCACTCATGACAACTTCTATAATGTTAATAAAAATATAAATGAAACATTATCGGGCAAATTATTGAAGATAAAACTGTGCATGGTGGGGGCACGAGTTATAATTACCTTAGCGTGTGAGTTATAGTTATAATTGTCCCATAGGATATAATTGGATTTATATTTCAGACGATGGGTTATCTGCCACTCTTGTGATGGAGTAATCCCTCAGCTAAACTCTAAATCGGGCCCTAAATTTGGCAGGAAACTAGATCTTGTTTCCCAGATTGTGCTTTTTGTGATTTGGTGTAAATCCATTTGGTAGCTTTTGAGAAATTAAATGTAAAAAAATATAGGTGTCAAGATAGTCGGGTTAGCAAGAGTCTTGAAAATCTCTCATGGGGGAGACACTTTTAAAAATAGAGAGTTCTGATTGTCCCAGGGAGCTTTATTTCCCTTGGGCCATCTCGCTCCTGCAGGAGTCAGACTCCTGTGGGAGCATGTACTCTGTTTGGTTGCCAGCTACATGACAAAAATGTCATACATCTGTATGGCTTTTGCCCTAGGTGACCTTTAATAATTCAGGCCCCAGGGAATTGGGTCCTCAGGGTCAGAAAAGGCTCAAAGATGGGAGTATGCAGCCCCTCCTCCCTTTTATTTTAAGTAGAAGCCCTGGGGGATGAGATCCCCACGGCCTAGCACGGCTGAGGGAGGGAAGCTATGTGTCTCCTCCCCTTTCATTTAAAAAACGGCCCTAGGGAAGCTCTGGGAGGGGTGCCACTTGGCCTCTCGCCCCTTCAAAAAACAAATGGGCTTTTTGGGGGCTACTTGGCTCCCTTCGCCTTTAAAAAACATAAGGCCCTGTGGCCAACCCCCTGCAGCATACAGGGAGTGCAGAATTATTAGGCAAATGAGTATTTTGACCACATCATCCTCTTTATGCATGTTGTCTTACTCCAAGCTGTATAGGCTCGAAAGCCTACTACCAATTAAGCATATTAGGTGATGTGCATCTCTGTAATGAAAAGGGGTGTGGTCTAATGACATCAACACCCTATATCAGGTGTGCATAATTATTAGGCAACTTCCTTTCCTTTGGCAAAATGGGTCAAAAGAAGGACTTGACAGGCTCAGAAAAGTCAAAAATAGTGAGATATCTTGCAGAGGGATGCAGCACTCTTAAAATTGCAAAGCTTCTGAAGCGTGATCATCGAACAATCAAGCGTTTCATTCAAAATAGTCAACAGGGTCGCAAGAAGCGTGTGGAAAAACCAAGGCACAAATTAACTGCCCATGAACTGAGAAAAGTCAAGCGTGCAGCTGCCACGATGTCACTTGCCACCAGTTTGGCCATATTTCAGAGCTGCAACATCACTGGAGTGCCCAAAAGCACAAGGTGTGCAATACTCAGAGACATGGCCAAGGTAAGAAAGGCTGAAAGACGACCACCACTGAACAAGACACACAAGCTGAAACGTCAAGACTGGGCCAAGAAATATCTCAAGACTGATTTTTCTAAGGTTTTATGGACTGATGAAATGAGAGTGAGTCTTGATGGGCCAGATGTATGGGCCCGTGGCTGGATTGGTAAAGGGCAGAGAGCTCCAGTCTGACTCAGACGCCAGCAAGGTGGAGGTGGAGTACTGGTTTGGGCTGGTATCATCAAAGATGGGCTTGTGGGGCCTTTTCGGGTTGAGGATGGAGTCAAGCTCAACTCCCAGTCCTACTGCCAGTTCCTGGAAGACACCTTCTTCAAGCAGTGGTACAGGAAGAAGTCTGCATCCTTCAAGAAAAACATGATTTTCATGCAGGACAATGCTCCATCACACGCGTCCAAGTACTCCACAGCGTGGCTGGCAAGAAAGGGTATAAAAGAAGGAAATCTAATGACATGGCCTCCTTGTTCACCTGATCTGAACCCCATTGAGAACCTGTGGTCCATCATCAAATGTGAGATTTACCAAGGAGGGAAAACAGTACACCTCTCTGAACAGTGTCTGGGAGGCTGTGGTTGCTGCTGCACGCAATGTTGATGGTGAACAGATCAAAACACTGACAGAATCCATGGATGGCAGGCTTTTGAGTGTCCTTGCAAAGAAAGCTGGCTATATTGGTCACTGATTTGTTTTTGTTTTGTTTTTGAATGTCAGAAATGTATATTTGTGAATGTTGAGATGTTATATTGGTTTCACTGGTAATAATAAATAATTGAAATGGGTATATATATTTTTTTGTTAAGTTGCCTAATAATTATGCACAGTAATAGTCACCTGCACACAAAGATATCCCCCTAACATAGCTAAAACTAAAAACAAACTAAAAACTACTTCCAAAAATTTCAGCTTTGATATTAATGAGTTTTTTGGGTTCATTGAGAACATGGTTGTTGTTCAATAATAAAATTAATCCTCAAAAATACAACTTGCCTAATAATTCTGCACTCCCTGTATGCCTGAAGGCCATGCATGTCAGGGGGTTGCTTTTAAATAGGGTAATAAAATATTGAATTACATTTAAAAAACCTAGAAATTCACTGAAAAAACAAAGGTTAAAGTAATGTTATAGTTAGGTGTGGTAAAAAGATCGTTTTTTTTTTTTTTTTTTTTTTAAAGCCTTAGAAATTCCCTGAAAAAAACAAAGTTTAAAGTAACATTATAGTTAAGTGGATGTCTGTCAGTGACAACATTAACGTTCTGACCACAGAAGTTCACGAGTTATAGTTATGAGAGCTTACTATAACTTGTGCCCCCGCCAAGCACTGCACTTTAACCTTTTTTGGTCACTCAATATGTATATATATATATATATATATATATATATATATATATGTATATACATGCATGCACTGGATTTCGATTAGTCCTATGAAATTGTAAAAATTGAGAACATTCTACCGTAGAGAAGACTCGGCAACCTCGGAGAACTTCTGGGTTCATGACGACGCGGGCAGCCAAGAACAAGAGACAGACGGCGTGAGCGAGGAGGAGGAGGAGAGAGACCGCGGAGACACGGGACGGCGGCAGCAAGAAGAGAGCAGCAATCCGAGGAAAGAAGACGACGCAGAGGAGCAACGAGACGCAGAGAGGCAGGAGGAGAATAAAAGCAACGCAAGGGAAGAAAGAGATGCGGAGGAGCAGGAACAGGAGGGAAGAGGCGACGCAAGGAAGGAGAAGGACAGAGAGAGCAGAGGTCGCGGAGAATGGCCGAGATCGGGTGAAGGAAGAGAGGAGCCTGACACCAGAAAGCCCTGCTACGCTCCTAAAGGGATGTGGCTGCACAAGGTACGATCCTATTTTCTTACAGGATCTCCCATTGGGGTAAAAGGGGAAGGAGAGAGGGTGAGGGGCCGATCAGGGGAATTAACCTTTTAGAGTAGAGAAGAGGTGGGTTAGAGGGGAAAAGGAAGAACGCTTTGTCACGAGCACCTATGCATGCCCGACACGTTTGACACCTGTGTGATCCCCCCTCACGTCCACACTCACTCTCTTACCTGGTGAACCCGTCTTATAATATATTAAACCACCTACCTGAAACCTGTTTTTTTATCTCCTCTTTTCTTCCTGAGGCACACCGGTCCAAGCAGGAAAGCGACTGCACAGGAACAGAGACATCAATGTATGTTTTGACCACTGACTTCGTGTTGCATCACTTTGCACTTGGCTTAGCTGCCCACCGTCACATTAGTGTTCACCAGTTACAGACTCAGTTTAGCCTTAGATTAATTCTGCCTATTGACTTTATCGTAGCATTAGACACTGCCATTTTAAAGGCTGCCTGTAATTTTCCACATTGTAAACTGTGCATTCTGTCTTGTTTTCGTGCTTTTTCTCACCAAGGGCTTTGGTTGATAAGGATGTACTCAGACGGCAGGCAACAGCCTTATTTTGACTTGACATGCTGGGATTGTGGCCAAACCACAACGTGTTATTTTCAAAGCATACCTAAACTAGCCAGCATGTTTGAATCGCAAAAGGAGGGGTCTTTTTTAAGATATAAAACAGAGACCCAGTGCGACAGTGAGATTCAGTGGCCTCAATCAGACTTCAGACGTCAGATGCCTGATATAGATTTCCCGTGAGGGCGGAGATCTCTCTTTCTCTTGGTCGAACGTGGTCATTGGCTTGCTGGCATGAGAAAGATGAAGCACCTGACAGGCCCTACAGTGATGAATTTTTATTAATTTTTTGCTTTGCATTATAATATAAATACATATATTTGCTGTGTATATTGCAGTGGAGATCATTTTGGTATGTTTTCATTTCATTGCTGTGACTATTTTTAAACGTGTGCTTTCAACGTGCTAATCTCCTTTTAGGAACCTTGCATAGTGAAATAATAAATGTCTTATTTGGACTAAGAAGTGCATTCCAGTCAATAGTGAAAAGCAAATCAAGGGGAAAGAAAGAAGATTACTATGTAGTAACCATCTTATCCCAAAAACATACTCAAGAAATAAAAATAATACGCAGACAACCCCAAATAGAGCCTCTAGGCCATCTATTATGTACAGCCATTTTGTGCTTACAGTAGATTTGGGCAACATTGAGGAGGGTCAGGAACAATTTGGGGAACACCACAGCCATGTTAGGAGCACAGAAGGCAGTGAAAAAGGGGGTAATTCCAGTAGGTATAGTTTTACACCTAGAGGGTTGGTTCAGAGAGTCCCCAGAAGGATGTCAAGCTCCTACTACCTCTGTCAACACCCATGTCTTCTCAGTATCTGATGGGGCCCACTGCTCCAACTCAGAGGAAGATTCCTTAGATAGAGAGCTTAGGAAGCTGAGATTGGAGGAGGCCAACCTGAGGCTGCAGCAGCAGCAGCTAGACCTAGATAGGGAGGCTTTAGCAGTGGAAAGGAAGGGACAAGATTTGCAGTTATCTTCCGATGGTGGCAGCACTTTTAACCTTAGGGAAACCAGGGTCAGGGGGGACTGCTATGATTCTAGGATCCTAAGCAAGATAGTCCCACCTTAAAAGGTGGGAGATGACATTCATAAATGGTTCACTGCTTTGGAGATGGCCTGTAAAGTACAGTGGGCAGCAATATTGTGGCTCTCCTTCCTTGACAAAGGCAGAGACAAACTCCTCACTGTCAGAGAGGAAGATGGAGATGATTACACAGCACTCAAAAAGGCACTCTTACATGGTTTTGGCCTAACCACTGAACAATATAAGATTAAGTTCAGGGAGACCAAAAAGGAGTCCGCCCAGGATTGGACAGATTTTGTGAACTGCTCTGTTAAAGGAAGGCTGATTGCATGGGAGCAAAATGAGTGACTACCAGGGCATATACAATTTGATTCTGAGAGAGCACATTTTGAATAACTGTATTCCTGATCAGCTGCATCAGTACCTGGTGGACTCTGATCCGACGTTTCCACAAGAATTGGGAAAGAAGGCAGACAAGTGGGTCTGCACCAGAGTGAGGAGGAAAACTCACATAGGGGTGACCCCAAAAAGAAGGAAGCAGGTAAGCATCAGGACAAAAGTGCGGACAAAGACAAAACAAAAGAGTCTTCTTCAGGCCCACAAAACACTTCTGGGGATGGGACTAAAACCTCTTTCTCATCCAACAAGGAACCTAGGTGCTACACCTGTAGGCAACCAGGCCATAGGGCAGGTGTTAGCACTTGTCCTAAAAGCAGCACCAAGCCTGCTACTACTACCACTAGTACCCCTAGGACCCTTAGCAGTAACAACAACAGTGGTAGCAGTAGTCAGCTAAAAAGTGTAGTTGGGTTCACCTTTGGGAATGTAGTTGGCCCTGGGGTAGACATAGAAACCCTTGAGACAGTTCTTGTCCCTAAGGGGTGGCAGTGGCCTTTCCCGTCTAGCTGCTTGTCCCATTAATATGGATTAGTACAAGCAGCACCTTTTGATAAATGGTGTTGAGACTGAGGCCTACAGGGATTCAAGTGCCCGTGTCACCATAGTAACCGAACAACTGGTGTCACCTGCTTGGTCACAAGTACCAAGTCACTGATGTGAATAACTCCACTAAGTGCCTAGCCATAGCTATGGTAGACTTTAGCTGGGATGGGGTTACTGACCCTAAAGAGGTTGTAGTGTCCTTCAACTTACCTGTAACGTGCCTACTGGGTTATGACCTGGAGAACTCAGCTTAGGCCGAAGTAGAGTTTGAAGCCCAGGCAGCCATCCTGGGCATCCCTAAACACCTCCTTGCCTTAACCACAACACAGGTTAGAGAGCAAGGAGAAGAAGGAGCCCTGGAGCCTGGAATTACGGCCTAGGACACTCCTAACAACAGAGACAGGCAGGATACAGAGTTACCCCCTGTACAAACTCCCACTGAGGATCCCACTCCTCTGAGGGAGAAACCCACTCCCTGGGTGGAACCTCCGCAACAGGAGCCTAAGGCTATAACAGCTGAGCTCCTAGGGGTAAAAGAATCCATCTGGAAGGAACCCTAAAGTGGAACAGTAACCTGTCTTACTTTAGAAAACTTGGAACAGACATCCTGTTCTCCCATGGAAACTTTGGGGCAGCAATTCTGCCCCACCCCAGAAAACGTAGGACAGCTATTCTGTCCTCCTCCTGAGCCTTTTGGGCAATAACCTTGTCCTGCTCTACAACTCTGGGGACAGCAGCCATGCCCTACTATAGAGCCACATGGATAGCAATCCTGTCCTGCTCTAATGCACTTGAGTCCACAACCTGCAACCAACTCAAGAACCAGAGGGCCTGCAGTGTAGACATATAACAGGACAAAATCCTAAACTGATAGGGTGGGCCACCTCCCCAAATGGAATGGGTCACACAGTGGAAAACAGTACTGGCAGTAACGACTCCAATGCAGAGGGACTCTCCAGATATGTCCACTAAGACAATACTGACTCTTCTGGCCTAGGTTGGTATTATTGTCCTTCATTTGAGAGCGGGGGGGTTATGTAGGAAAATCACTTTTTGGCATGGTACACCCACTCTTTGGCTGCTGTCAGTAATTGCTTCCCACAGGCACCATCTCTGTGACTGCAGCCAAGTTCAGGGAACCTTAAAAAGGCAACCTGAGTAATGAATTTCATTTAGGCAGATCATTCTGCGAACCCCTGCAAGTCATTTTTTTGCAAACTGACCCATTAGTACATAGGCCGGCTCGCAAAATAAAATACCGGTCATAAGAAGTTGCTGTGAAATTTCTGACTGCATTTTGCAGATGTTTGTTAGTACATGTGGTCCAGCATGCACAATTGACTTTGTTCTGTACACAACTAATCAATAGCTATGTTTCGCCTTAAAGCAGGTTGCATGTGCATGTCATAGTTTGATACATTTAATATGGACAGTTTTTACCAAATTCTTCTTTTAAATGTTCTATGTAAAAGTCCATATGTAAAAAATATGTTTGAAAATATTTTAAACTGAGGGCCTAATTCTCAAAGGACCTCCACAGTCTCACCTAAATCCCCGCACTCATGGAGGGGCCTCCAGACAGCAGCCTCCCATTGGGGAGGTCCCGCTGTGAGTGCGGTACCCCTACTGTGGTGGCCTAGGCCATGTGCTGCATGCAAAGGCCTCTGCACAGAAATAACCACACACATGCACTAGTTACTTGAGGTGTAGAATATAACATAAGGGTCCCTTCCCCCATTTATTTATATCCCCTGCACCCCGTGACCTTGCATATCCGGGTTGGCCCAGGCAGTCTTATGGATCACTAGACCGTCACGGAGTCACTACATCCCTCCCCAGCTCAGTTCAAAACTAACACACAAAGGTCCTCATTATAACATTGGCGGTAAAAACCGCCGACCGCCACGGCGACGGACGCCAAAAGACCGTCACTGCAGCTACCAGCCATCTGCCATATTATGACCACAGCCGGATTTCCGCCAGAAGGATGGTGGAAATCCGGCTGTGGCCATGGCGGTGGATGGCGGTAAGGTGCAGTAGCAGCGCTACCCCAATAGACCACTGCCGGCCATATTATCAGAATTAGTACGGCCTGGCGGTGTTCTGCTGGCAGGTGATGCTGCTGGAAGCAGTGCCCCGTCCTGTCTCCTGCCGGAGGACCCCCTGGACACAGGTAAGTGGGTGCTCAGACGCGGGTGGGGGGTGTTGTGTGTGTATGGGGGTAGGTGTGTATGTCTGTGTGTGCGTGTATGCAGGTGTGTGTTGTATGTGTGTGCATGTTAGGGGGTGTGAATGCGTGTATGTTGAGTTGTGTGAATGCGTGTCTGCATGTATATATGTAAGTGTGTGTGGATGTGTGTGTGAATGGATGTATGCATGCATGGATGATTGTGGGAATGGGTGTGTGTATGCGTCTGTGCGTGTGTGAAGGGAGGGGCGTGTTTGAAGGGGGGGTCTGTAGAGGAAGGGGTTCTGTGGGGGGGGAACCTGTGGAGGGGAGACCCCTATCAGTGACAGGGAAAGGATTCCCTGTCACTGATAGTGCCTACCACCATGGTTTTCGTGGTGGTAAGGAAGCCACAAAACCATGGCGGTAGGCGGAGTCATAATCCCACAGGCGAGCAAGTGACGGTCGCCGGGCTGGAGATTGATGTCTCCAGCCTGACGACCGTTACCGCCATGGCGGTCGGTGTGGTACATTGGCAGTTTGGCTTCAGCTAATATGGAGGAAAGTACCGCCAGCCTGTTAGCAGTACTTTTTTCCATATTACTGCCGACCGCTGGGGTCCTAATGACCCCCAAAGTCTTTAGGTCTAAAGTGATACTGCTCGGACTGCATGGGATCCTCCTGAGAACCAGACAAGTTTGAGTGAGCACCACATCCACTCCTCCCTCGACCTGCTGCTCTAGTCTATCCCCACCAACTCCTACTGGGGATCATGATGTCCTGGTCTTTCACTTGTCAGTTCCAGGAATGTTGCTTTCCGGAACCATGAGATGTTTCACCACACATGCTTTGCCCTTTTCTGTGCTGTTACCATGGCACTAGTAACCCCGGTGATGGCCCACACTCCCGGTTTATAGGCCATGCAGAATATCCACTCTGGCTTCCGGTCTTTCAGGATCGCACAGTCGCCTATCTGGAGACGTCGTGAGACGGCTCGCCTCACTCGATTTGTTCACTTGTTCTTCTTCTGCCTCCAGACTTGGGCTCTCATTACGATCATGGCGGTTTGGCCCGCCATGCCGGCAGTGGCGGCTGAAGCCGCCAGCTGGCATGGCGGGCCAAACGGCCATATAACGGACATGTTGACGGCCGCTAGCGACAGCCGTCACCCGCCATCAGGCAGCCTGGCGGCGGGTTGAAACACCTTCCGCCAGGGTAGCTGCGCTACCCCGCGGATAATGTTTAATTTCTCGCCAGCCTTTTCCTGGCAGGATGTCCCTGGCTTTGCCTGGGCAGTGCAGGGGCCCTGTTGCAGAGCCCCGTCGTGCAGGTCACTGCCTGATTTTTGGGCAGTGATCTGCGCGACGGGTGCAACTGCACCTGCCTCACAGAGGCATTGGCGGCGGCTCCATGTGGAGCCGCTGTCAATGTCCCGGCCGAGCCTTTCTGTGAGCCGGTTCACAGAAAAGTTCATTATCTGGCCGCCAGGGTCGCTGGCGGTCAGTGTGTTGACCGCCAGCATGAACACGGCGGTTGTTTCTGCCATGTTCATAATGACCACCTTGGTCTTGTTCTGAACAATATGGGGGCAGTTGCCACCCTTCAATGGTGGGGAGAGTATCACGTCGTCCTCCCTTTAGCATCAAGGACCACGGCGCTTGTACAGTCGTGTAGTGCGGAGTACCCCGGTACGCCCGAAGGAACCAATGCAGGTTGAGCTCCAAGTCCCCTGCCTCTAGCATGGCAATGCAGAGGATTTTGTTAAGTGTACGCATGAAGTGCTCAACTTTCCCACTGGTTTGTGGCCATTGGGGGGTGATTCGCTGGTGGCAGATGCCTAAATTCTTCATCATTTCTTGGAGCACGGCCCCTTGGATTAGGGGCCCATTGTCCATTTTGACCTCCTCTGGAAGTCCAAACATGCCAAGCGTCTTCTCCAACACATTGCTGAAAGCGGTGGACTCGACAACCCCCATGATGGGGTATTTAGAATGGCTGTCCATGAGCAATACAATGATCCGGCCATCAGAGAAATTTCCAAAGTCAAGGCTCACTTTGGACCATGGCACGGTGCATGACTCTTCAGTGATGACTGATGCAGGTACATCAACAGCACTTATTAATTGACAGCCAGGGCATTGCTTCACCAGGTCCTCGACTGCACCTTCTAGTTCCGGGAACCATACTTTCTCCCTGATGCAGGCTTTCATTTTTGCCATTCTCTGATGCCCACCATGGGCTAACATGGTCACTCTGTGCAGCAGACTTTTCGGGATGACTAAACGATGCCCACGTAGTAGGATGCCATCTTGGGCTGTCCTCAGCTCGCTGCAGACCCTCCAGGTTTTCACCAGTCGGTCTCACTCCAAACTTGCCCACTGGTCTGTGTTCTTCAGGAAGTCTTGCCAAGATCCGGCTTCTAAGGCTTGCTTCGCCCTTGCCAGTACAGCATCCTCGCTGATAGCCTCAGCAATCTCCTTCAAGCTCATCAACTTGGGGCAGCTGCCAGGGACCAGCATTTGCATATGTGCTTCTGTTGCTTCCTCTTCCTGTCCTTGGTGTTCATCATCCGGCTCTGGCAGGTGCTGAGAGAGGAAGTCAGGTGGATTCCTTGTCCCCAGTCGGTATGTGACTTCTGTTTGATAGTTTTGCAGCTGCATGGCTCATTGTTCTATCCTTGGAGGGGGCTGTGGAGCACCTCCCTTGAACAGTGGCATGAGTGGCTGGTGGTCGGTGACAACTTTGAATGGCCTCCCACAGAGGTACAGATGGAAGTGTCCACAGGCCCACTTTATCGCCAGCGATTGGGAGTAATGCTATTCTGTTGGTGTTAGGACTTTGCTGGCATACGCAAGGTGGCCCATTGCCCCGGTTCAGTTTCGTGAGACAACACTGCTCCTAGCCCTACTGGGCTGACATCTACAATCAGCTCAGTGTTTTTTGTAGGATCAAAGTATGCCATGGTGGTGTCGCACAAGATTGCCGTCTTGAGTGCTTGGAATGCCTCCTCTTCCCGTTCTCCCGATGTCCAAGGAGTTTTGGTCTTTGTGAGTGCTCATAGGGGTTCTGACAGGGTTGCCCAGTTCGGTATGAATCTGCCGCAGTATGTGGTCATCCCTAGAAAGCTCCTCACTTGTGACGTTTCTTGGAGCTGTGCACTTGTTTAATGGCATATGATTTCCTCTGATCAACCTTGATGCTTTTCTGGTTGGACACATATCCAGTAAATTCAATTGACTCTTGGAAGATAGAGCATTTCTCTTTGTGTAGGGTGAGTCCGTGTTCTGCCAGTAACCTTCTCAATCACTCTAGCTCCACCGGCTTGTGGAGCTCCTGCTTGACCAGGGGGCAGAGGTAAAATGGGATGCGCCTCTGCTGCAGGGTTAACAGCTTCACTGCCTGGTTGATGTGTGAGTGGATCGGCGGGGCCTTTAGGTACCCGTGCCAGTGAATAGTTCTGGGAACTGCTCTAGCAATTCATCAGTCTGCAATGTCTTTACACTCCTCACGAATTGTACCAACCCTAAGTCTTCTGCGGAGTGACTGCCTAGGAGAGTGTCAGCTTCTCTATCCGCCACATGGAAGATGGCCTGAATTTCCTCGTCACCAGACCTGGCAAAGACTGTCATTTTTCCTTTCAGCAGAAGAGAGGTGCGGCTCCCATAGGTGAATATCTTTGTGTGGGCTGTTGTAAGGGTTGGTTGGGGTCGAAGGCGACAATATTGTTGTGACCCCATCACATTCACAGAGGCACTGGTGTCTATCAGTGCCTTCACCATTGAACCTTATAAATCAATCATACAGGTCGGTTGCGGCCTCCTGTGCCATTTGAGATCATTGGTGAATGTTATCAGAAATACCTTTTCCTCATCTTTGTCGTCCGAGGAGAATTCGTTCTTGTTGGATCGTGCCTGCCCAACATTCCTCTTGAGCCACTCCTGCAGACAGATGTAAAATGGTTCAGCTTCCTGCAGTTGGAGGATGATGTTCCTTGGGCTAGGCAGTTCTTTGGGGGATGTTCCTCTCTTCCACAGTATTTGTATCGCTCTCCTCGTGCATATGCCGGGGGCTTCCTTTGTTATCATTGCATCTGTACCATGTCTGCCCTTTCCACCTTCACCACTGGGATCTACTCAAGTGTTTGCTTGATTGCCAGGTCCACTTTCGTTGCTCTAGCTGCTGATTGTTGATGTGATCGGGCCACAATTAAAATGTCCTCTAAACTGATATTGAGTTGTCTCAGGATGAGGCTCCTCAGTGTCTTGCTTCAGCATCCTTGAAATATCTGTGCCTGTATCTCCTTTGGCGGGTCATCTTCCATGCATCTGCTTGCAAGTTCCCTTAGCCGGGCATAGAATTGATCAATGGACTCTCCGTCCCTCTGTCGTGCTTGACGAAGTTTAAATCTCTCAAAGTCTGGGTTGAGCTGCAAGTTGAGCACCCTCACCGCCGCATCGTAGACATCCACTTCACCTGTGTTGGGGAGATGTTTGAACAGCTTATACATCTTGTTGCCCCCAAGTGACCTTTTGACTGCTCTGTCACATTCAGTGTCGCTTTGAAGTAGTTCTCCAGCTTGCCAACCCAAATCTTCCACCACGAGTAAGTGGTCACTGGGTCTGCCAGCTCACTGAAGGCCGGAAGTGCTCTGACCATGGCATGTTGCTGTGGTTCCGCCATTGGGTTTGCAGCACGTGCTTGATCGTCTGCCATGGCACTTTCTGTGGTCGCCCTCCCTCAGCAGACAGTCTGTGGGTCCACGTGTAAGTTGTTGTGCAATGAGCTGTGTTGGTGTATGCCCTTGAGGGGGGGGGAGAATGCCTTTTGTTGTTGTTTCCTCCTGGTATTACTTTTATTTTGTTTTTGTGCTTTTTCTTTCTTCTTTTATTTTTTAATTCTTTCCTTTTTAGTTCCAGTGCAGTCTAGTAAGCGATCAATACTGGCATGTGCCTGTGGACTCCAGCATAAGTGTCTTTGCTGCACGCGCTGTTACTTCTAAACATGCACACTTGTTGCTCCTGAGTGTATTTTCCCTTTGTTTTACCGGTGCTTAGGGTGGTGGCAACATGAGCAGCTCTCTTCTCCTCCTCGCAGTTGGCAGGGTTGGTCGTCCGGTCAGCACCATATTGGCAAACAGTGCCCGGAAGCCGTCCCATGGCTCTTCAGGGTCGTAGGCGGGTTCATGTGCGGCGCCCCAGTCGGCAGGCAAGGACATCCGTGGGGAGGCCCTGATCGCTAACCTGGATGAGCCCAGTAACGCCAGTGGCAATCAGCAGTCTGCGGGCGGCGCAGGCGGCGTCAGGTGCTCAGGGCAAGATGCTGGGCCTTAGCAGGCTCGATGCTAGGTAGGTCGGCAGACGTTACTGGTGCTTCTGACCCTGGGCTGGTGCACTCGCAGTCGAGACCCCTCATCGCCAGTGTGGCGGCCTATGCCATGCACCACATGCAAAGGTCTCTGCGCAGAAATAACCACACACACGCACTGTTTATTTGCAGTGTGGAATGAACCACAAGGGTCTCTTCCCCATTTATTTATATCCCCTTGATAATGTATAGGGAAAGGTGCGGAAGACATTGTGACGCGCAGGGTTAATTAGCTTGAGCAGTGTAGATGAGCGTGATGCCTGCTGAAACCCCTCGAACAACGTGGAAAAGTTCATGATATTATTTTCAAGCTTGATTGTGTGGAAGACTCCGTCTCAACCTTGAGAACGAGAGTACAGGGAGAAGATGGAATGAAAACAAAGGGTGGGGAAGGGCGGAGCAGCCAAGTGCTGATAACATAGCTAGAAAATGCCAGAAAGAGATAGAATCCAAGCTTCGAGTTATTTAATCACTGAAGTGTGGGTGAGGGACTTGAAGCTCGCAGATGGAGTTGTGAAAGCTGCCATGGCCCAGTGCTGCCTCCCTGTTTTGCTGGCCGTAATGCTTGAGGGGGAGAGAGGTCCAAGCAGGCGGTAGAGGGCTTCCCAGCATTTCGTGGACTAAGTTAAGTTCCACACAGGGATGAAAGGCCTTTGTTTCTCTGCTCTATTATTATGATTGATTATTTATGCTTGCACTATGTTTATAACCTGAAGTATTCAGCTCGTTTATATTTTGCTTTCTAAACTTCGTAGTGTGAGCCTGCGGCAGTAACTGAAACATGCATTTTGGTGTGCAGTAAATCAAAGCATATCTGAAGTATTCAGCTTGTTTATATTTTGCTTCCTGAACATCGTAGTGTGATGCATTTTGGTATACAGTTAATCAAAACTTATATCTGTCAATGAACTCTTTGCTTATATATATGCATAGATGCTCTTTGTAGTGTACATATATATAAATAGGTGCTTTTCATTGCTATTCTTATTCCACTATTGTTAATGTACTAAATGCCTACATTTACCTGAAATTCTAGTAAAGCTAAATTGTATTCATAATTGGCGTGTGGTCCTTCATTGAGCGCCCTTATTGACTTATACCGAACAGGTGTCAACTAGTCACCTGGTTAAGACACCCCTGCATCCCGTGACCACCGGACATGCTCCTCGCATATCGGGGTTGACACAGGTAGTCTTATGGATCACTAGACTGTCACTGAGTCACTACACTCACTACAACTGTGGGGGCTCCGCTGCAATTGCAGCAGCCCTTTGTTAATGAGGTCCTAACTGTTCCAGTGCCATCGTCAGAGGTTGCCCCGGCAGCTGTCTTTGCTGGCGGCAATCGTGTAACAGGGACGCTGTTACATCTAACCTAAGATGGGAGGGTCATCTTCTACTTCTCCCCCCCACCCCCGGTGACCTGTGTTGTCTTAGTCAGTCTGGAGAAGTAACTCCAGAAGTAGACTTTTACTGGGATGTCTCCCTGCCTTCAGCTTCCTGGAAGCACACATCTCCCTCAACTCTTGGAAAGTAAGGCTCTCATAGTGAGAGTCTGGGGCTTGAGTGGTGTGCTCCACTGAAGACATCTTGTTAGAGTGGTGTGGGTGCACATGACTTCTCTAACACACTAGGCTTCCTAGTTTGGAGCAAGGGCTATGCTAGACCCCTAACTTACCCAAACTAGGAGACTAGAAATCCTCATCCCTAAGTGCAGTGTGTAGCTAACAACTAGTAATGGTCTTCCTGTGGAAAGTGACTAGTGATAAAGTGATAGGGCAATTGCAAGTGTCTTATCCCACCACTGCACCACCAATGTAGGAAGCTGGCCTGGTGGTGAGCCCCTATGGTATTATTACCTTATACCAGATCCAGGTATTCCCTTTTAGTGAAATGTAGGCAGTGTGTAGGAAGCCAGGGCTCTCTAGGGGTAGCTGTGGATGAGCGGCCGAGACTTATCTAGGAGACATGCAAAGCTTATGCAATACTACTATAGTCACACAGCACTATCACACATCGAAGAACCACACAGTGCTACAAAAATAAAGATACTTTATTATGGTAACACACATACTAGAATACTGCATAGGCCGTCCCCCAGCTGGAGGTAAGTAAACGCAACACATTAGCAATCAGTAAAGAGCACAGAAAGCAATAGGCATTGGCAAAAGCAATAGAAAATCATGTAGGCCCTAGGGGAGGGCCAAACCATATAGTATGTAAGTGGAATGGGAGATAGTCACCCACCCAAGGATGAGGAATCGTTAAAGGGGAGTTGGAGGAACTAGGAACCCCAAGAGGTGAGTACCATTGTGACCCCCAGCAACAAGGAGAGCATAGGTAAGTGCCTTGTTTTTCCCAAAACCAACAGGAGGAATTTGGAAAAGGATTGTGCAAGACCCAAACAATATTGGAGGAACCCAAAGGTGGATTCTGGCAGAAGAGGACCTGCAAAGAAGGGGGGCCAAATCCAGTTTGTGATCTAGTGTCCAGTTATGGCAGTAGCTACTACCCACCCTTCTGTGGATGCAGGACCAGGTTGTTGTGGGATGAAGAAGACCAGCTGTTCAGCACAGGAGCTGAAGAGAAGTCCCTGAAGTGACGCAGGTGGGTCAGTGGTGAAGGAGGACCACCAACAAGCCTCGGCAAATGCAAGAGAGGAAGCAGATGAGTTGCAAGGCTGAAGAGGACTAGCAGGGCCCAGTGGACTGGACCCAAGGAGGGGAGTCCGGAGTAACCCTCAGCAGTCGGGTTAGTCACAAGAAGACGAGGCAGCCTCCACAAGCAACCCACTGGCAGCAGGCACAGCAGTCAAAGTGAGGCCCACTCAGCACACCTGAAGAGGAGTCTGATGTCGCTGGAGCAGCAGAGAGGAGACCGTGCTTGGCAGGAAGAAGTGCTGGGGGTCGGGCTACACAAAGCCTTAAGATCCCTTGGAGGAGGAGCAACCAAGCCTTGGTAGCTGCAAGGCTCAAAGTGCACAGGGGTACTGTCCTGCAAGAAGAAGCAAGGGCTTACCATCTCCCAATTTGGACAGCTGGCAGAGAGGACCAAGGAGACCACTCCAGACCACCAACTGTCATGCAGGATCCACGCAGTACCAGAGGAGAGCCGATCCACACAGCCGGTCATCATTGAAGTTGGTGCCTGTAGATACAGAGGAGTGACTCCTTCACTCCAAGGGAGATTCCTTCTTACTTCTTGTGCAGGCTGAAAACTCGCCACCCTCGGAGGATGTACAGCTGGGGAAATTGCTGGAAAGAGCTGGAGAAACAATGTTGCAGAGCGGAGTTGTCGCTCAAGTTGCAGATTGTTGGTTCCTGGAGGGTGCAGTTGCAGTCCCAGTGGCCGAAAGATTAAGTAAACAATGCTGAGGAGTCCTGCTGGAATCTTGCACATCGAATCTGAGGCCTCTCCCAAGAGGGAGTCCCTAAATAGCCCTGGAAAGGGGATTGGTCACCTGGCACAGTCACCACATATCAGGAAAGGGCTGTGACATCACCTACGTGACCTAGACATTCAGATGCTCCCAGGGGCCTGTGTCCTGCTTGGACTCCAGATGGCAGAATTAAGTGGGCACCTGGAGGAATTCTGGGTACCACCCCTATGGTGGTGATGTCCAGGGGAGTGGTCACTCCCCTTTGTCCATTTTCACGCCAGAGCGAGGACCAGGGGTCCCTGGACAGGTGCAAATCCGTTTATGCAAGCAGGGCACCAAGTGTGCCCTTCAAAGCATACCAGTGGCTTGGGAAGGCTACCCCTCCCAAACCAAGTAACACCTATTTCTAAGGGAGAGGGTGTTACCTCCCTCTCCTACAGGAAGTAGTTTGTTCTGCTTTCCTTTGCCTGAGCTGGTCAAGCAGCAGGAATGCAAAAATCTGTCCTGAGGGGTGGCAGCAGTGCGGGCTGCCCGGAAGACCCCAGAAGACTGGTAGGAGCAATGCTGAGGGTCCTCCAAGGCGCCCCAAAAGTGCATGGACTCATACAACCAATACTGGCAACAGTATTGGGGTATGATTCCGACATGTTTGATACTAAACATGCCCAGGTTCGGAGTTACCATTATGTAGCTGGACACAGGTAGTAAGTGACCTTTGTCTTCCCCGCACTTATGAAGTCAAGTGTAATGGAGCTGGGGTTCATAGGGGCACCTCTGCACATGCAGGGGCGCCCTCACATAGATACTTGCATCCTGCCTTCTGGGCTAGGAGGGTGTTTTGCTTCACTAATGACCGATCTGAAACTCTCATGCACTGACAAAAATCTCTGGAATGCGCTTCTTAGCCTAAAGAAGACACTTATTATTTCACTTAGCAAATTTGTAAAAGGAGATGAGCATTCTGAAAGCGCACGTTTAAAATTATCACAACAATGAATTGAAAACATGTACACATGATTCTCCACTGCAATATACACAGAAAATATATGTATCTATATTATAATGCAAAGGAAATAATGAATTAAAAAATATGCATTACCAAGAGGCAAGGGCACAACTACTCCGTCTCCCTCCTATTCAGCATCAGATCGCCAGATCCCAGAATCGGTTGAGGAGAGAGAGATCAATTATCCTCACTGGAAGGATGACACACCCCAGAGTCCTGGGCATGCCTGAGATCTGAAAACACTCTCAGTCCCCAGTCCATCTGGTCTCGGCCTCTTATACTTTGAACAAACAAGAGAGGAAAATTCTAGAACCTCCCTCTCACTGCAGAAGTTTATTTTTTCAAAAAATGCTGATTGCTTTAGGCCAGCTTTGAAAATAGCACGTCAGGACTTGGCCACAATCCCAAGGTGCCACTTCAAAAAAAGACCGTTCTCTGTCATCCTAGTAAATGGAAAACTACTTGCAGCTTTTAACATGGCGGTGGCTAATGCTAAAATAAAGTCAATAGGCAAAATGAAGCTGGTGGTCACTAATGTGACGGTGTGCTGCTAGGCTAAGTTCAACATGGAGTCAATGGTCAAAACTCACATATTATTACAGAGGGCCTTCCATAGGGGTGACTTACAGTGACCTGGTGCAGTGACTGGTGGTGAAAGGGTGCTTGCACCTTTTCACGCAGGCTGGAATTGCAGGACTGCAGTCACATTTTGAATGGTCTACCATAGGTGGTACAATACATGCTGCAGCCCATGGGGAACCCTTGGTGCCCCAATGCCCTGGGTACCTAAGTACCATATACTAGGGACTTTTTATGAGGGCACCACTATGCCAATTGTGGGGTGTGCAAAGTCCTATGCAACCAAATTTAGAGAGAGAAAGTACAATCACTGGGGTCCTGGTTAGCAGGACCCCTGTGAAAACAGTCAAAGTATACTGACACCAGGCAAAAAGTGGGGGTAACCATGCCAAAAAGAGCAACTTTTCTACAGTGGCCTGCAGTCACAATCCCTTTGATCACAGCATAAAATGGAAAACTTTTTTTTAAGCAGCCCAACTTTCTGAAACAACATTGTTACGCCATATTCACAAAGGGAAGGGGTTCAAAGAGACCACCTTTTTTTTTTTTAACAAATGCATTGGCACCCCAACTTGGGAACTGGTAACTGATTACGTAATTACAGTCCTAAACCCTTTATACATAGGTTACTGATTTTCCCCTAACAGGCCTTATTATATATATTGCATATTTTAAGAGTTGCAAACTCTGGGCCTGATTGACATCTTGGCGGACAAAATACTCCATCACAATGGTGAGGGATAGCCCGTACGCCGAAATATTAATACCATAATATACTATGTGACCAAGTAACTCGTCCCGCAAGATCTCAATTAGGCCCTCTGTATTTTAACCAATCAGAGCTACGACTACAAAAAAACCTTTATTCAATCGGACTCCTGGAGCAAATCACATTGTAAAAAGCCATAATTCCATTAAAAAAATCTTTTAAAAAGTCTGACATTAATGAGAAGTTAAGGCTGCTGTGGGAGTGAATCGGGGCTTCAGCACATGTTCGATATCATTTTTAAATTATTCGAATCTGCAGTCATGAAAACATATACTTCAACATAAAATTGACATTAGTTCCATCATTATAATAAATTGCATAAAGGTACTCTTAAACGTCCAGTATGAGGCAAAAAAGGTGTATATTCTTACAGATATATAAAAGACTACCCAATGTTCATGATAAATGAATGTAAAATTGCAGAAATTGAAATATTTCGAATTTGCCCTAACTGGACATATCGCGTCTATCTCGTATTGCAACTTCCTTCCTGGAATTGTTCACCACAAGTGATGAATATGTTTTTTGCATGGTACGAATAGATCTCAACTCTGGTCGGAACCGGAAAAACCAAGTTTATGAGAAGTACATTTTTCCACCAGCAGCCATTTCTACAGGAAACATCCAACGGAGAGTCCGAGTGACAGCAGCCGAGAGAATGGATGACGAAGTATACCTGAATGTTGATCATACTAAGGTGTGTCGTCAACCTTCTGGTGAGTGTGGCATGAAATACAGTGCTTAAGTTGATGCGGTGGTTACCGGTGGGGCCCACTGGAACTCATTCTTGGGGTCAGACACTTATTTTTCTGCATCAGACACTTACCGAGAGCAGGAGAGGGCAAAACACACAAGGTGGAAAGCCGGAGGAAGAAAAAGACAGAAAAATGTGAACCTGCAAGATTGAGAAAAACGGTCAGGCAGTGTCTGGTAGTGGATTAAAAAGGCCTGTCTATAATACTTGATATATGTTCACATTTTACCTGATGTTTCACGTGTTAGAAATCTTCTTTTTGCGAAAAGAATGAACGGTTTGACAGTATAGTGAGTTTTTCCTCTACTCATGTGTGCGTTATCGCATGCATTGCATGACAAGTTAAGCACTTGAGAATAATATATCTAGCATTGTCCTTTTCTGGATAATTATGGTTATATGCAGTTATCTACTACTTTCCAGATACTAATATACCAGGAAGTCCCTGGCCAGCAAACAATGCCGGTATTGTGCTTTGGGGTGCCTGCTTCCATGGTATGACTGTGTAGGGGGTTGAATCACATTTGAATTTCATTTGGGACATGATGGGTCCTAATGAAAGCCAGGCAACATGTTGGCATGTTAAAACCAGCTTAAACATGTTGACTAATTAGAAGACGTAGGAATCTTTGTTTACAAGACACGTCCTTTGCATGTTTTTAATCAGCCGAAGGGTTTCTGCAAATAAAATACTGCAGGAGCACTTGGGGTACCCATAGTTTTTTTTTAACCCTTTATATTTTATTTCCTGTCCCAATACATGGGATTACCCACAACACCAAACAGCTCCCCCAGTAGTGGGGTTGAGCCAACCAGTATAGGCATCAATACTGGTTAAGGAATTCAGTGATGAAGCATGCCACATAGAGATATGTGGGTTAGAGTACTTAGAAAAAAACAGGAGTTTTTCCTATGATACAGGGTTCAGGAGGTTTCCTTTTATTAGGTTAGTGATGTACTTATTTTTCTGCATCAGACATTTACAGAGAGCAAGTGAGGGAAAAAAAACTGCAAGCAGAAAGACTGAGGGAGAAAAAGACAGAAAAAAAAACATCTCAACAGGGAGAACCATCAACCTGCAGGAATAAGAAAAAGGGGCCAGGAGTGTCTGGTGGTAGCTTAGAAAGGATGAGGTGGATTCAAGACTATGCAGCCTTGGTATTTGGCGCAGGTGGCACCACAGGCAGGCTTCCGATCAGAGCTTTGTTCGGCAGCACTCATTCTTTTACAAAGTAAGCACTGGTGTTTATTTAGATTTCAGAGTTCTTTATGCAGTACCATATGATTGCCTAGTTCAGAACATTCTTCGGCCCAAGACTCAGCACCTAATCAGTCCACCTCTCTCTCCCGGGATGATAGTTTAATTTGGCGGGGTGGGGCATGCACCACACTCCCTGAGCCTTCCCATCCTGCTACTTCAGGCACCAAAAGAGAACCCAAATCAGAAACTAAAACCTGGACTGAATTAGCTACTCATAGATGGACCTTTGAAAACTAGGAGCTTTAATGAATGCCATACTGGTCTAGACAGTGGTTGTGATCTGGGCTCCTGAAACAACTGTACACAGTGTATCAATTACCAAAACATGCCTACAAGGTTCTTAATCCTTTGTGGAGGGGCATACTAAAATATTATAATACTCTTAAATATTTAAAGCTGTTTTTCATACTTGGCGGTCGTGTCTAGAGGAAGTCTGTCATGAAAAGTCTGCCATAAAAGTGATGGAAATAGTACTGGTCCTATTGTTAGAAAGTGTTCCGTATTATATCTGCTGGACCCACATTACCACTCTAGCACTCGACTCTAGGTGGAGAATGGGGAGCAAGCCAACACTTACTCAGGGAGGTGGTGTGGGGTTAGAGACTCAGAACTAAACAAACAGCAAATAACAGTCAATAAATATTTTACAGCCATTAAGAAAAGAAAACCACTTTATTGATATCATATAACCAATTAAAATTACTACACACAATAGTCAAAGGCCATTTCCTGGTTCTAATGGGAAAAGGTCTTGACCTGTATCCCTGCAAGAGGGAATTTTAGTGATAGAATAGAGAAGGAAATAATTCTGCCATTTAGCTCTCAAAAAGTCACTGGTTACTCCTTTCTGACCACTACCGATTAATTCAGGGATGAAGCACTCAGTCACTGTCTATGTAATTCATGCAGTGTTTGTGGATGGCTGTGCCTGCTATGTAACTGTTAGTGGGATTGAGCCTGATCTGGACAATGTTCGGAACATAGCTTGCTGGATAGTGTCTGCTACTCTAGCCCAGCAGACAAGGCTTGTGAAGAGAGCTGACACCTGCAAACTTCTGTAAGTAGTGAAACGCCGGCTACAGTCAGTTCAGGGTGTGCTGAAGGACTTCTAAGACATATTATTGAGAGTAAAATTATTGTGATACAAAAATATAATGAGAAAATTATTGAGAACACAATATTGACTTTCTGTACTTCCTATATAAAGTACAATGATATTGACTAAAAGAATATTGCACACAAAAATAGTGAAAATGCATGGTTAATTATATATATTTAAAGTTATTTAACTTTAAACTAAGTTTGGAAAATTTTAAAAAGCTTAAAAATATCCATATAGTACAAAACAAATGTAATAACTAAAATAAAAAAATAAAAATAAATATTAAAATAATAGATAAATGATCTAGGGAAAATGTACTAATTAAAAATGCAAGTAATCGTAATATATTGAAAAAAATATACATCGCCGGGTGCGTTAGTTGTTAGTGTCTTTTGTTTTGCTAATAACTTTGACATTGTTTGAGGAATCTTCACAAAATTGTCAAAACTAGTTTGCCAGTCACTTCAGCTGCTCTCTGAAAAGTTTGGGGTGATCCCTCAAGTGAGGGCAGAGAAAAAGGGGGGTGGGGTCCCAAAAAACATTTTCCCCATGCAATTTCCCATTGGTATTTTAGACACAACTGCAGCTCAAACCTCTGAATGGAATTAACCCAAATTTGGAAGTGCTCTTCATCATTTGGTGTAAATCTGTTCAGGAGTTTTGTTGGAGTTCTTAACGTCAAAAATGTATGTATATCTAGAGACACGGATCCAGCAATGCCGTGATTGGCTGGCCGCAATCTGAGAGGAAAGTTGTGACCACCATTGTGTGCATCAGAACTTTGTTCCCAGAGGGTGAAATCAAATTTTAAAGTGATAGAAGGGTACCTCTACACTACCCCCATAGGACTGATGGAGTGGTCTGTAATGGACCCCTCATGGGCAAGAAATTGTCACAAAAATGTTTTTTTCAGAGCACAAGGATTTTCAGATCCACCGCAGTGCTCAGCTCGATCCCTGGTGGCAGCTCACACACCCACTCACAGTACTACAAAACAACTCACACACCCAGTCACAGACCCACACAACCACTCACATACCCACTTTCACACCCACTCACGAAATAACTTGCACACCCACACATGCTGTCACACACCCACTCACACATCCATACAGCCACTCACACGCCCACACTCAAACACACTAAATTTCCCACACATGCACTCACAGACCCATACATGCACTCACACACCCACTCATAACCCATACAGCCACTTACACGCCCACTCACAGACCTGCCAAATCACCCACACATTCACTCACAGACCCACACAGCCACTCACACACCCACTCCCACTCACACACACACCCACACAACCACTCACACCCCACATAGCCACTTACTGGCAGTGATACACCTATAGAAATTACAATAGCATATGTCGGTATAAATTGTGTTGTTACTATTGAATGTGTGCTTTTGGTTGGGAGTGGATCCTGGGATCCATAAAATTAATTAAAAAAAAGAAAGACTACATAAGTTACCTTATCTTAACATTTTAATTTGTTGTTTTAAAATATATAATAGGAATGAATGTGTGAATAAAACGTATTTATAAAAGTTGAAAAAGTATAGTAGTAAATAAATGAAAGTTATGGGTCAAATTGTGGTACAATTTATATTAATAAAACAGTGAAATTCACTAAAAAAACAAATGATACATGTACGTTATAGTTAGGAAATAGAATTAACAAACCGTAGCAATTCACTGAAAACAAACAGAGGTTACAGGGGCATTATAGTTAGGAAACAGAATTTAAACAAACCTTAACTCACAAAACCCCCCTCAAGTTTCCAGATCGAGTGAGAGTCACCCACAAGCTGTGGTGCTGCATCCCGTATCCAGCAGTCTCGTTCCTGTGACGAGAGTCCTATGACTATATATATATATATATATATATATATATATATATATATATATATATATATAATGTGTGTACGTATATATTCACTGAAAATAAGTGATGGATAAGTAAGGCCTTAAGCAGTGCATTGCGATGGGGCGTATGTTATTGTTTTTTTTTTTTTGTACATTTTTTTATTCGAGTTTCAACCAAATCGTAGCATAGCCAAATAGGCATTATATAGCAATCTCTTTGCAAAGCACCTAAACTAAAAACGTATGTCACACACCCCCCTCCCTCCCTCTCCATCCACTCCCTGACACAGAGCCCATCAGCACATTGAGCAATCCCTGAGTTCAGTTTTTCTCGCGTTCTCATCCAGCCCAGAGGCCTCTCATCTTTCAGTGTAATATAATGTCCCTCTCATTACCCCAGGGGTCCACACTCGACAAGTGGCTATATCTCCAAGGAATAATATGTCATCTAATCTCCCCATATCGTTTTAAACTTCCAGGGGCATCCTCTATTTATGTAGGTCATTTTTCCCCCATCATGAACACATCCATTCCTCTCCTCCACGCATCCACAGAGGGGCATGTCTCTGAGCCCCAAAGGCGGACTATGTCCCTTTTGGCTACCATCAGTCCCAGTCCACACAACATGAGCTTTCGTCGGGGCAGGTCAATATCGTTAGGTATTCCCAATAAAGTATACTTGGGGCACAAGGGACTCTGCACCAACAGTACTCCTTCCATCTCTCCTACCACCTCATTCCAAAACACCTTGATCTTGGGGCAGTCCCGTAATACATGGAAGAAAGATCCGATATTACCTCGGCATCTAATGCAGTTCGGGTGCTTCGTATTTCCCATCACATGTAATCGTTGTCTATCATAGTATACCCTATGAAAAATGTTAAATTGGATCAGCCTAAGTCTTGACATAATAGCCACCTCTCTAGGGAACATCAGTGCTGCCTCCCAGTCTGTGTCTTCTAAAACCCCTAGCTTTGCTTCCCACCTATTATACAAGTTTATCAGTGTATTTGGCATACTGTTGTTAATAGTCTTATATGTTGGGGATGTCGCTTTAGCGTCTAGGCTGCCCATTAATAGTCTGCCTTCTAGAGGGACGCAATCAGGTATTCCCTCTCCCGGGAGAACCTCTAATCTCCATGCATGTCTCAAGCATGTGTAATGATAGAACTGAGTTTTGCTCAGAGCATACTCAGTTCGGAGGGATGCAGAGGACATAATATCCCCCTCCTCCATCACATCCCTAACTTTTGAGATACCAATTCGGTTCCAGCACTCGAAACCTTTCAGTATCCTAATTTCCCACAGCCAGCCCCCCTCCCAAAGTGGGGTCTCTTTAGTGGGATGTCAGTGCCACCCCATCATCTTAGTAACTCTTATCCAAGCCTTCAAGGCCACCTGGGTGGCTGGCAAAAGATGTCCGGTCCCTCTTCCCTCGTATAGGTAGTGCCTACATGATTTCCCATCCCATTGTAGTCGCTCTAGGCGGATTGTGGGATGGTCTCCCGATGCGAATAGCCAGTTATTGACATTGACCAGGTGCGCCGCCCAATGATACGCCTCTATATCCGGCAGAGACAATCCCCCTGCATAATGATTGCATTGTATCTTTTTAAAAGCTATTCTTGGATGTTTCCCTTCCCACAGGAGGAGCTGCATACCTCGGTCTATGAACCTGAACAAGCTCGGGGGGATCTGATAGTATGTGTTTTGTAACACATAGAGTAGCTTGGGTAAAGGGATCATTTTAATCATTGCCACTCGTCCCATCAGCGTGAGAGGCAGAGTTCTCCATCTTTCCAAATCAGTCCTCAACTTCCTCAGCACCCTCCCCAGGTTGTGAGCATGGCAGCTGTCGGCCTTATGTGTCACGTAGATGCCAAGGTATATGAAACCCTCGCTGGTGCACTGCAGACATACCGGTAGAGGGGGAAGTGAAACATCTCCCTGTGGGGTATATAGAAATGTTTTATCCCAGTTAATACAATATCCTTAGTGCCTCCTGTATTCTTCAAGCAGATGAAATAGCGTTAGAAGGGAAATCTCTCGGCGTGCTATTTATAGGAGGATGTCATCTGCGTATAGAGAAATGCGCTCCTCCCTCTCTTCCTCCTCTCTGTCTGAAACCATGGAGGCTTGGACAGGTGCGAATCCTACACGCTAGGGATTCCAGGGTAAGGGCAAACAATAGGGGGGACAATAGGCATCACTGCCTCATGCCCCGCGCAATTGGGAAGTCAGAGGAGAGGACCCCGTTTACCCTCACTGCCACCACTGGGTTACAGTAGAGCAGGCGCACCCACTCCCTGTATCTTGGACCAAATCCGAATAGTGTTAATGTAGCTTCCAAAAAAGGCCAATGCACCACATCAAAAGCTTTCTTCGCATCCAAGGCTAAAAATAGGTGAGGACCCAAGCCGCCCATTATGGTGGTCAACCACACATGCGCCCGCCGCAGATTCTGTCTCATAGAGCATCCAGGCATGAAGCGGATCTGGTCTATGTGGACTAATGGAAAAATAACACCTAGCATACAAGTTACCAGCACTGTGGCCAAGTCATTCACTTCCACATTCAGCAGGGATATCGGTCTATATGATGCACACCGCCATTTGGGCCTCCCCTCTTTATGTATCACTGCTATATCAGCCTTCTCTAAGTCTGGGGGGAGAACTCTCTGTTTTCGGTCCTCCAGAAACATATTTAAGAGATGGGGAGCTAGGATAACGCAGAAGCTCTTGAAGAGCTCCGCCGGAAACCCATTTGGTCCTGTGACTTTGCCTGGTCTGAGCCTTGTCAGGGCGGCTGTGATCTTGTCTAGTATGTTATTGTTAGCTAAGGCCAGCTGTCAGCTCCCACCAAGCAAAAGCAAAGAGCTTTGTCCCGGGCGTGGGCACCCCGAGACATACCAAGAGCTGTCCTTGGGGTGTCAGTCCCCAGGACCATCTATGGCTCCTCTAAAGGGGCCACGGCCCCCCCTCCAACTCTGCATCTAGCCCCCGGGAGGTGGTGACCCACAGGGCTGCGGGGGGCCAGACGCCCCCCACAGTTTTTGTAATTCGTGCCCTGGGGAAGTCGTGGTACCTGGGGCTGCGGGGGAGCTAGGCACCCCCCACATTCAAAATATAAATTCCCCCGGGACCTGACCCTGCATTTAAAGCAAACACAGGAGCCTACACTTTAAAAAAAAAATGTTTCTACAGATTTGGGGATCCGCTGCAACCCTCACCGAAAATTTAAAATAAAATGCTGTTTTGCTGTGTGTTTGGGGGGGTGGTTCCTCTGGGACTCCAGCACCAGAGCTAAGGGGTCAGGGTGATTCTACGTTGGCCCCTTTTCTTATTTTTTTAATTTTTTTTCTGGGACTCGGCTGAAGACGAATCCCAACATGGCTGCCATCACTTCTTTGTTGAAGTATTGGCAGCCAGTCAGATCTCAGCACAAGATTGGGAGGGGTTGAGAATCCTTCATGTCCCTGTATATACAAATTTGGGTTTTCTTTAATATCTCAAAAACTAGGGAACGGATTTACACCAAATAACAAAAAGTGTTCTTTCTGGGCCAAGAACTACATTTCTGCCAAATTTGTTGTAATTCTGTCCAGTGGTTCAGGCGCTATTGCTGTTAAAAATTCCTAAGGGAATTAACATGAGAAAAGCTCCTTTTTTAACCCCTCCCCCTTTGTCTCAGCCCCTGCTTGGCAGATCTCTGCAAAACTTTCCAGCAGGCGACGTGACCTGGATGCCTTGATAGTGAGGCCTGCAGATTGCAGAGCCTGAAAAACCTTCCCCAGGTGGACCAGGTGATCCTGCTAGGAGGAGCTAAAGACAGCAATATCATCTAGCTATGCTGCACTGAAGGATTCCAAGCCAACAAGGACGTGATTCACCAACCTTTGGAAGTTGGCAGGGCATAACAGTGAACAGATAATGCCCATCGGGTGCAGAGAATGCAGTCTTTTCTTTTGCTCCTGATGCCATGCAAATTTGCCAGTACCCTGCAGTCAAGTCAGAGGTACTAAGAAACTTTGAGGCACCTAATCTTGGTATCAGCTCATCAGCCCTTGGAATAGGGTGAGAATTTGTCATGGTGACAGAGTTGAGACCTCTGTAATCCACAAAGAACCTCATTTCTTTCTTTCCACCCTGGGGATGAAGTTTGGTGACCAAGAACACTGGGCTAGCCCAGGGACTTCCAGAGGGTTAAATAACCCTTAAATCCAGCATCATGTTTACTTCAACTTTGATGCTCTCCTTAACTTGATCAGACTGCAGATAGATCTTGGATTTGACAGGCAAGCTGTTTCCTGTGTCCACATCATGGATACACAGGTGTGTCTGCCCAGGGGTTAAGGAGAAGAGCTCTGCATACTGCTGCAAAACGTGCCTGCATTCAGTCTGCTGTTGGGCATTGAGGGTGTCTTTATGAGACCCTACTCTGGAAAAAAATACCAATGAGGGCTTTGGCTACTGCAGGACCTGTAGAAGCCCTAATGGGAATTGCTTCAGGATACCTGGTTGCACAATACACTACTAGCAGTACATATTGGTTTCCTGGTCCAAGTGGACCCACTGTGCCCACACCGACCCTTTCAATGGGAATCCCTACCCATGGTAGTGGAATGAGGGGGGCCTTTGGGTGGCCACCTGCCTTACCACTGCCTTGGTAGGTGACACAGGACCTGCAAAACCCCTTCACCTTTTGAGACATGTTGCGCCAGTAGAAATGACTGACAAGCCTATACCAAGTTTTAGTTTGGCCCAAATGCCCAGCTAGGGGGATGTCATGTGCTAAAGTGAGGATGAATTCCCTAAACTGCCGAGGCACTACTACTTTCCTGGTTGCACCAGGTTTGGGGTCTCTGCCCTCAGTGTATCGGAGGCCTTCCTCCCAATAGATCGTGTGGGAGCCACTGACATGTCCCTTCTCCTGTGCAGCTGCTTGCTGTCTCAGGACTTCAAGAGTGGGACAGGTTCTCTGTCCCTGGCACAGCTGGTCCCTAGAGGGTCCCGCTGGGCCCAAGAGCTCTACCTGGTAAGGATCAAGCTCCATGGGCCCAGTTCCCTCAGAGGAAGGTAAGACTTCTTCCTGGGAAGAGGAGTCTTGTGCTTGTTGTTGTATAGAGGTTGGTCCCCCAGTCTTCCTGCCCTTTCTCTTGAAATGTTAGGCCATTATTCCAGGCTCTAACACTTCTTTTTCATCCTGTGCTCGGCTGTGTGTTCTAGTCTTTACACACTCCATCTCAGGGATTCCCAGCATAGCTGCATGGGTTTTGAGTTCAAGGCGAGGACTCCAGGTCATTCCCTAGCAGACATTCAACTGCTATTGCTGAAGAGACCACCACCTTTTTCATGCCAGAAACACCTCCCCATTCTAAGGTCACCATAGCCATGGGATGGACCTTAGTTACATTGTCAGAATTGGTGACTGGATAAGTTTGTCTAGCCAGATACTGTCCTGGGGGAAATCAGTTTGTCTGTCATCATGGCGATACTGGACACCAAACAGAAGACTTGGCCTGTCCCAAAAAGAATCCCCCTAGTACTGCACCAGCTAGCACTGGTATAGCCAGTCTCCAGGTGTGATCAACAGTGTTCTCAGAGCAAATCAGGGTTCACACTGAAGCTACTTTAGTTTCTGATTGTGGGTTAGATATTGCCACTCTTTCTGTCTGGCCCCTTATGTGAACAAATGCAGACAGCATCCCTTGATTAATGAGACTAAGGTAGAAGCGTTGAAGGACGTAGGGGCTAGTGTCATTATAGTGACCCTGCACCTGGTCCACTCAGATCAGTACCTGATAGGGAAACCTTATCCTGTCACGAATGCTGCTAATGTCACAAAGGTACATCCTATGGCAATGGTATCATTTGACTGGGGGGAAGTCGCTGGACAGAAAGAAGTGGCTGTGTCCCCATCCATCCCTGTAGACTGTCTGCTTGGAAATAACCTGTAGAATTCTCCTTGGACTGAAGCAGAACCGAGTACCCATGCAACCATGCTTGGGATCCCAGAATGGAGTTGTGTCAAAACAAGGGACAGAGCAAACCCCAGAGTGAACAAGAGGTATTGGATCCTGGACGAATGGGCCAACCTTCCAAAAGAAAAGGCAAAAAGACTGGGGGACCAGCTTCTAAACAGACCACAAGTCAGAACCCCTCTTCCCAGGATGTGGACTTGTTAGCCCCAGAGGAAACTGAGCCTGAGGAGCTTGTGCCTTACCACCCACAGCTCTTGGGAATAGAGGGCCCCTTTATGGAGGATCTGTGCCAGGGACAAAAACCTGTCCCACTCTTGAAAGCCTGAGGCAGCAAGCTGCACAGGAAGAACAAGGTAATGTCAGTGGTACCCACACAGTCTATTGGGAGGATGGACGCCTGTACACTGAATCCAGGGACCTCAAGCCAGGTGCTACCAGCAGGGTGGGAGTGCCCCAGCAGTACAGAGAGTTCCTTCTCTCCGTAGCCCATGACATTCCCCTGGCTGAGCACCTGGGCCAAAACTAAACCTGGAACAGGTTTGTAAATCACTTTTACCTGCTTGGGATATCCCAAAAGGTGAAGGACTTTTGCAAGTCCAATGTCTCCTGCCAAGCCTGTGGTAAGGCAGGAGGCCACCGGAAGACCCCCTTAATCCCACTACCTGTGGTTGGGGTGCCCTTTGAAAGGGTAGGGGTTGACCCCCTTGACCCTCAAACAGGCTCAGGAAATAGATATATCCTAGTGGTAGTGGATCATGCCACTAGATATCCTGAAACTATTCCTCTTAGGACCATTACTGCCCCTGCAGTGGCAAATGCCCTTCTGGGTATTCTTATTAGGGTTGGCTTTCCTAAGTAGGTAATATCATACAGGGATTCAAACTTCATGTCTGCATACTTATAAGTCACACCACATTCCTGTCACTTGTGTTTTAGGTTCACTACCCCATATCATCCACAGACCAATGGGCTGGTTGAAACATTTAACCAGACATTAAAATACATGATTGGAGAACTCCCTGAAAAACTCACAAGGAGATGTCTTACTTCCATGCCTGCTTTTTTGCCCACAGAGAAGTGCCACAAAAGGGAGTAGGGTTTTCCCCCTTTGAACTGGTGTTTGGGCAACCTGTTAGGATTCCATTGAGTCTTGTGAGAGATGACAGGGAGAGGCCTCTCAAAGAGCCCAAACAGGACAGAGTATATGGCAAAAGCAAGCAAAAACCTTCAGGCCAGCCAGGAGCTCCAGAAGCACTGATATGACCAAAAAGCTGCTATGGTGGGATTCCAACCATGGCAGAAAGTTTGGGTGTTGGAGTGTGTGGCTCCTAGGGCTCTCTAAAACAAGTGGTCTGGGCCCTACCCCATACTTGAAAGAAAAGGGGAGGTCACCTACTTAGTCGACCTTGGAAGTTACAAGAATCCCAAAAGGATAATACATGTCAAGCGCCCGAAGCCCTATTTTGACAGGTCTGATGTGTCCATGTTCATGGTTACAGATGAGAGGTAGGGAGAAGAGAGTGAACCTCTCCCTGATTGCCTTTCCAGAAACCCAAAAGATTGTTCTGTGGATGGAGTGGTCTTGTCAGACACCTTCACAGACCAACAGCAGTCTGATTTCAGACAAGTCCTCAACCAGTATGCTGAACTATTGTCTCTGACCCCTGGTAGGACTAGCGGGTATACCCATGATGTCAAGAATGGAAACACCAATGCGGGGACACCATTACACGCGTGCACTATACATAGGTCACTACCTATGTATAGCTTCACAATGGTAACTCCGAATATGGCCATGTAACATGTCTAAGATCATGGAATTGCCCCACCAATGCCATCCTGGTATTGGGGAGACAATCCCATGATTCCCTGGGTCTCTAGCACAGACCCGGGTACTGCCAAACTGCCTTTCCCGGGGTTTCACTGCAGCTGCTGCTGCTGCCAACCCCTCAGACAGGTTTCTGCCCTCCTGGGGTCCAGCCAGGCTTGGCCCAGGAAGGCAGATCAAAGGACTTCCTCAGAGAGAGGGTTACACCCTCTCCCTTTGGAATAAGGTGTCAGGACTGGGGAGGAGTAGCCTCCCCCAGCCTCTGGAAATGCTTTGATGGGCACAGATGGTGCCCATCTCTGCATAAGCCAGTCTACACCGGTTCAGGGATCCCTCAGCCCTGCTCTGGCGCGAAACTGGACAAAGGAAAGGGGAGTGACCACTCCCCTGACCTGCACCACCCCTGGGAGGTGCCCAGAGCTCCTCCAGTGTGCTCCAGACCTCTGCCATCTTGGAAACAGAGGTGCTGCTGGCACACTCGACTGCTATGAGTGGCCAGAGCCAGCAGGTGACGTCAGAGACTCCTTCTGATAGGCTCTTACCTGTGTTACTAGCCTATCCTCCTTCCTAGGTAGCCAAACCTCCTTTTCTGGCTATTTAGGGTCTCTGCTTTGGGGAATTCCTTAGATAACGAATGCAAGAGCTCATCAGAGTTCCTCTGCATCTCTCTCTTCAACTTCTGCCAAGGAATCGACTGCTGACCGCGCTGGTAGCCTGCAAAACTGCAACAAAGTAGCAAAGACGACTACTGCGACATTGTAACGCTGATCCTGCCGCCTTCTCAACTGTTTTCCTGGTGGTGCATGCTGTGGGGGTAGTCTGCCTCCTCTCTGCACTAGAAGCTCCGAATAAATCTCCTGTGGGTCGACGGAATCTTCCCCCTGCAACCGCAGGCACCAAAGAACTGCATCACTGGTCCTCTGGGTCTCCTCTCAGCATGACGAGCGAAGTCCCTTGAACTCAGCAACTCTGTCCAAGTGACTCCCACAGTCCAGTGACTCTTCAGTCCAAGTTTGGTGGAGGTAAGTCCTTGCCTCCCCACGCTAGACTGCATTGCTGGGAACTGCGTGTTTTGCAGCTACATCCGGCTCCTGTGCACTCACCGAGGATTTCCTTCGTGCACAGCCAAGCCTGGGTCCCCAGCACTCTAACCTGCATTGCACGACCTCCTGAGTTGTCCTCCGGCGGCGTGGGACTCTCTTGTGCAACTTCGGGTGAGCACCGATTCACTCCACTTCGTAGTGCCTGCTCCGGCACTTCTGCAGGTGCTGCTTGCTTCTGAGTGGGCTCTTTGTCTTGCTGGATGCCCCCTCTGTCCCCTCACGCAATTGGTGACATCCTGGTCCCTCCTGGGCCACAGCAGCATCCAAAAACCCTAACCGCGACCCTTGCAGCTAGCAAGTCTTGTTTGCGGTCTTCCTGCGGGAAAACACTTCTGTACGACTCTTCACGACGTGGGACATCCATCCTCCAAAGGGGAAGTTTCTAGCCCTTGTCAGTCATGCAGAATCCACAGCTTCTACCATCCGGTAGCAGCTTCTTTGCACCCACAGCTGGCATTTCCTGGGCATCTGCCCACTCCCAACTTGATCGTGACTTTTGGACTTGGTCCCCTTGTTCCACAGGTACTCTCGTCTGGAAATCCATCGTTGTTGCATTGCTGGTTTGTGTCTTTCCTGCAGAATTCCCCTATCACGACTTCTGTGCTCTTTGGCGAACTTAGGTGCACTTTGCACCCACTTTTCAGGGTCTTGGGGTGGGCTATTTTTCTAACCCTCACTGTTTTCTTACAGTCCCAGCGACCCTCTACAAGGTCACATAGGTTTGGGGTCCATTTGTGGTTTGCATTCCACTTCTAGAGTATATGGTTTGTGTTGCCCCTATCCCTATGTGCCCCCATTGCATTCTATTGTGACTACACATTGTTTGCACTGTTTTCTATTACTATTACTGCATATTTTGGTATTGTGTACATATATCTTGTGCATATTTGCTATCCTCATACTGAGGGTACTCACTGAGATACTTTTGGCATATTGTCATAAAAATAAAGTACCTTTATTTTTAGTATATCTATGTATTGTGTTTTCTTATGATATTGTGCATATGACACTAGTGTTACTGTAGGAGCTTCACTCGTCTCCTAGTTCAGCCTAAGCTGCTCTGCTAAGCTACCTTTTCTATCAGCCTAAGCTGCTAGACATCCCTCTACACTAATAAGGGATACCTGGGCCTGGTGCAAGGTGTAAGTACCCCTTGGTACTCACTACAAGCCAGTCCAGCCTCCTACATTGGTTGTGCAGCGGTGAGATAAGTACTTTGCAACTACTTACCACTTTTGTCATTGTACTTTTCATAAGAGAAAAATATACAAAACAAGTTCAGTGTATGTACACCTAACCAAAATGTTTTGCTTTTCTTCTCTCCCTTCTTTTCTAAAGTGCTGAAAAGTACCTCTAAAGTTTCAAAAAGTTCATTAAAAGTTTAAAAAGTTTTTTTTTCTGTTCTTTAAAAAGTTCTGAAACTTTTTCTTTCTTTTTCTGTCCCTTAAACCTTTTCTATCATGTCTGGTACAGGCCAAACTCTTGATCTGTCCAGCATAGCTTATGACAACCTTAGCTGGAAGGAAGCAAGGAGTCTCTGTTGATAGAGGTTTAGGGGTAGGGAAGAATCCCTCAAGACAACTGTTGGTCAATATGCTCATTGAACAAGATAAGACCTTAGTTGGCACTTCTGGTGAGAAATTAGCTGATGGTTCCCACTCTGATTCTGGGGCACCCCTAGCAAAAGAATTGGGAGGGAATCTTTCCAACCTGCCCCTTAGCAGGGCACCTAGCATAGCTGGTACTAATTTGAATTCACATCACAGTAATAGTGTTGTTTCTCATCACAGTAGAAGTGTTACTTCTGTAGGCCAGAATGTTAGTGTGCCATCTGTTAGGGCCAGGTCTCCCCCTGTTCATTCTCACCATTCTTCTGTTTCAAGGCATGCCCAACCCACCCACCCTGATGACAGAGTGTTAGAAAGGGAGCTCAATAGATTGAGAGTGGAACAATCTAGGCTGAAGCTCAAGAAGCAACAGCTGGATTTAGATAGGCAGTCCTTGGAGATAGAAAGAGAAAGACAGAAATAGGGTTTTGAAACCCATGGTGGCAGCCGCAGTATTCCAAATAGTCATCCTCCAAAAGAGCATGATTCTAGGAATCTGCACAAGATAGTTCCCCCTTACAAGGAGGGGGATGACATTAACAAGTGGTTTGCTGCACTTGAGAGGGCCTGTGTTGTTCAGGAGGTCCCTCAACGGCAGTGGGCTGCTATCCTATGGCTATCTTTCAGTGGAAAGGGTAGGGATAGGCTCCTTACTGTAAAGGAAAGTGATACCAATAATTTTACAGTTCTTAAGAATGCACTCCTAGATGGTTATGGCTTAACCATTGAACAGTACAGGATGAAGTTCAGAGAAACAAAAAGGAGTCTTCACAAGACTGGGTAGACTTTGTTGACCATTCAGTGAAGGCCTTGGAGGGGTGGTTACATGGCAGTAAAGTTTCTGACTATGAAAGCCTGTATAACTTAATCCTGAGAGAGCATATTCTTAATAATTGTGTGTCTGATTTGTTACACCAGTACCTGGTAGACTCTGATCTGACCTCTCCCCAAGAATTGGGAAAGAAGGCAGACAAATGGGTCAGAACAAGGGTGAACAGAAATGTTCATACAGGGGGTGACAAAGAGGGCAAGAAGAAGGATGGTAAGTCTTCTGACAAGGGTGGGGACAAATCTAAAAATGAGTCTTCATCAGGCCCACGAAAACACTCAGGTGGGGGTGGTGTTTCCAAATCCTCTTCAAATCAAATCAAAGAAAAGAAACCATGGTGCTGTTTATGTAAAATAAAAGGCCATTGGACAACAGATCCCAGTTGTCCAAAGAAAAGCACCAAGCCTCCTACCACTACAACCCCTGCTGCTACACCTAGTGCCCCTAGTAATAGCAGTGGGGGTGGGAGCAAACCTACTAATAGCCAATCCAAGGGAGTAGCTGGGCTCACTTTTGGTAATTTAGTTGGGGTTGGTCTTGTTAGGGAGACCACAGAGGCTGTGTTAGTCTCTGAGGGGGCTATTGATTTAGCCACCTTGGTTGCTTGTCCCCTTAACATGGATAAGTACAAGCAACTACCCCTAATAAATGGTGTTGAGGTTCAGGCCTACAGGGACACAGGTGCCAGTGTTACCATGGTAATAGAGAAACTGGTCCACCCTGAACAACACCTACTTGGTCACCAGTACCAAGTAACCAATGCTCATAACAACACACTTAGCCACCCCATGGCTGTTGTAAATCTCAACTGGGGGAGCGGGGGGGGGTTACTGGTCCAAATAAAGTTGTGGTTGCCTCAGATTTACATGTAGACTGTCTACTAGGAAATGATTTAGAGACATCAGCTTGGTCAGATGTGGAGTTGGAGGCTCATGCAGCAATGCTGGGCATTCCAGGGCATATTTTTGCTTTAACCAGGGCTCAGGCCAAAAAGCAAAAAGGACAGGGTGACTTGGATCCTGGAAGAATGGACCAAGTGCTCCCTAAAGCTAGGGTTAGTAAAGGTAAATCACTACCTACTATCCCTCCCTCCACAGTGGATTCAACTTCTGAGGAAGAAGAATTTCCACCCTGTGCAGAACCTACACCAGAGGAGCTGGAAGCAGACACTGCTGAGCTTTTGGGTGAAGGGGGGCCTGCCAGGGAGGAGCTGAGTGTGGCACAGCATACCTGTCCCACACTAGAGGGTCTAAGGCAGCAAGCTGTCAAACAAGCAAATGGGGATGTCAGTGACTCTCACAGAGTTTACTGGGAGGATAACCTTTTGTACACTGAAGCAAGGGATCCAAAACCTGGAGCTGCCAGGAGATTGGTGATTCCTCAGGAGTACAGAAAGTTCCTGCTAACTCTAGCCCACAACATTCCCTTAGCTGGACATTTGGGGCAAATGAAAACTTGGTACAGGCTTGTCCCCTTGTTTCATTGGCCTAGAATGTCAGAGGACACAAAGGAATTTTGTGAGTCCTGTGAAACCTGTCAAGCCAGTGGCAAGACAGGTGGCACTCCAAAGGCACCCCTTATCCCACTGCCGGTGGTTGGGGTTCCCTTTGAAATGGTAGAGGTTGACATAGTTGGCCCCCTTGACCCTCCTACTGCTTCAGGCTATAGGTTTATCTTGGTGGTAGTGGACCATGCCACCAGATATCCTGAAGCAATTCCTCTAAGGACCACTACAGCTCCTGCAGTGGCAAAGGCCCTCCTGGGAATCTTTTCCAGGGTGGGCTTCCCAAAAGAGGTGGTATCAGACAGGGGAAGCAATTTCATGTCTGCTTACTTAAAGGCCATGTGGTGTGACATACAAGTTCACCACACCCTATCATCCACAAATGGACTGGTGGAAAGATTTAACAAAACTCTCAAAGGTATGATAATGGGACTCCCTGAAAAACTCCGCAGGAGATGGGATATCCTATTACCTTGCCTCCTTTTTGCTTACAGGGAGGTACTCCAAAAAGGAGTGGGCTTCAGCCCCTTTGAACTCCTATTTGGACACCCTGTAAGAGGTCCTCTAACACTTGTTAAGGAGGGTTGGGAACAACCTTTAAAAGCTCCAAAGCAAGACATAGTGGACTATGTACTTGGCCTAAGATCTAGGATGGCTGAGTACATGAAAAAGGCCAGTAAAAACCTTCAGGCCAGCCAAGAGCTCCAAAAGCAATGGCATGACCAGAAGGCTGTTTTGGTTTAGTACCAACCAGGGCAGAAAGTGTGGGTCTTAGAGCCTGTGGCCCCAAGAGCACTCCAAGACACATGGAGTGGATCCCACATAATTGTTGAAAAGAAGGGAGAAGTCACCTACTTAGTTGACTTAGGCACTGCCAGGAGTCCCCTTAGGGTACTCCATGTCAATCGCCTGAAATCCTACTATGACAGGGCTGATCTCACCCTGCTCATGGCAACAGATGAGGGACAGGAAGAAGAGAGTGACCCTCTCCCTGATCTCTTCTCTTCCACAGAACAAGATGCTCTAGTGGAAGGTGTAGTTTTGGCAGATTGTCTTACTGCTGAGCAGAAGGACCACTGCATAAATCTCCTGGGTCAGTTTTCTGAACTCTTCTCTACTGTGCCAGGCACCACTTCTTGGTGTGAGCACACTATAGATACTGGAGACAGCTTGCCTGTCAAAAGTAAGATCTATAGGCAGCCTGACCATGTCAGAGACTGCATAAAGCAAGAAGTGCAGAAAATGCTTGAACTGGGAGTGGTTGAGCACTCTGAAAGTCCATGGGCCTGTCCTGCGGTACTTGTACCAAAGCCTCATTCCAAGGATGGAAAAAAGGAAATGCGGTTTTGTGTAGACTATAGAGGTCTCAACCAGGTAACCAAAACTGATGCTCACCCTATATCCAGGGCAGATGAGCTAATAGATACACTGGCATCTGCCAAGTATCTAAGCACCTTTGATTTGACTGCAGGGTATTGGCAGATCAAGTTATCAGAGGATGCAAAAGCAAAAACTGCATTTTCAACCATTGGAGGCCATTACCAATTCACAGTAATGCCTTTTGGATTGAAAAATGCACCTGCCACTTTTCAAAGGTTGGTGAACACAGTCCTGCAAGGGCTGGAAGCTTTTAGTGCAGCATATCTAGATTATATAGCTGTCTTTAGCTCCAGCTGGGATGATCACCTGGTCCACCTATGGAAAGTTTTGGAGGCCCTGCAAAAGGCAGGCTTCACTATCAAGGCTTCAAAGTGCCAGATAGGGCAGGGGAAAGTGGTTTATCTGGGACACCTGGTAGGTGGAGAACAGATTGCACCACTTCAGGGGAAAATCCAATCTATTATAGATTGGGTTCCCCCTACAACTCAGACCCAGGTGAGAGTCTTCTTAGGCCTCACTGGGTATTACAGGAGGTTCACAAAGAACTATGGCTCCATTGCAGCCCCTCTTCATGACCTCACATCTAAGAAAATGCCTAAAAAGGTATTGTGGACAGCTAGCTGTCAGAAAGCTTTTGATGAGCTAAAGCAGGCCATGTGCTCTGCACCTGTCCTGAAAAGCCCCTGTTACTCCAAAAAAATTAATTGTCCAAACTGATGCATCTGAATTAGGGGTAGGGGCAGTCTTATCACAACTTAATTCTGAGGGCCAGGATCAACCAAGCTTTTATGAGCAGGAGGTTGACCCCTAGAGAAAAGCGTTGGTCTGCCATAGAGAGGGAGGCCTTTGCTGTGGTCTGGGCACTGAAGAAGTTGAGGCCATACCTGTTTGGCACTCACTTCATTGTTCAGACAGACCACAAACCTCTACTTTGGCTAAAACAAATGAAAGGTGAAAACCCTAAATTGTTAAGGTGGTCCATATCCCTACAGGGAATGGATTATACAGTGGAACATAGACCTGGGAGTACCCACTCCAATGCAGATGGACTCTCCAGATATTTCCACTTAGACAATGAAGACTCATCAGGTCATGGCTAGTCTTATTGTCCTTCGTTTGGGGGGGGGGGTGGTTGTGTAGGAAAGTACCATCTTGCCAGGCATGTTACCCCCATATTTCACTGTATATATGTTGTTTTAGTTGTATGTGTCACTGGGACCCTGCCAGCCAGGGCCCCAGTGCTCATAAGTGTGCCCTGTATGTGTTACCTGTGTTATGACTAACTGTCTCACTGAGGCTCTGCTAATCAGAACCTCAGTGGTTATGCTCTCTCATTTCTTTCCAAATTGTCACTAACAGGCTAGTGACCAATTTTACCAATTTACATTGGCATACTGGAACACCCATATAATTCCCTAGTAGATGGTACTGAGGTACCTAAGGTATTGGGGTTCCAGGAGATCCCTATGGGCTGCAGCATTTCTTTTGCCACCCATAGGGAGCTCTGACAATTCTTACACAGGCCTGCCACTGCAGCCTGAGTGAAATAATGTCCACATTATTTCACAGCCATTTTACACTGCACATAAGTAAATTATAAGTCACCTATATGTCTAACCTTCACCTGGTGAAGGTTGGGTGCCAAGTTACTTAGTGTGTGGGCACCCTGGCACTAGCCAAGGTGCCCCCACATTGTTCAGGGCTATTTCCCCGGACTTTGTGAGTGCGGGGACACCATAACACACGTGCCCTACACATAGGGCACCACCTATGTGTAGCGTCACAATGGTAACTCCGAACATAGCCATTTAATATGTCTAATATCATGGAGTTGTCACCCCAATACCATTCTGGTATTGGGGAGACAATTCCATGATCCCCTGGTTCTCTAGCACAGAACCCGGGTACCGCCAAACTGCCTTTTTGGGGTTTCACTGCAGCTGCTGCTGCTGCCAACCCCTCAGACAGGTTTCTGCCCCCCTGGGGCCCAGGCAGCCGTGGCCCAGGAAGGCAGAACAAAGGACTTCCTCAGAGAGGGAAAAGGTGAGAAAGGCTGGGGAGGAGTAGCCTCCCCCAGCCTCTGGAAATGCTTTGATGGGCACAGATGCTGACCATCTCTGCATAAGCCAGTCTACACCAGTTCAGGGATCCCCCAGCCCTGCTCTGGTGCGAAACTGGACAAAGGAAAGGGGAGTGACCACTCCCCTGACCTGCACCTTACAGGGGAGGTGCCCAGAGCTCCTGCAGTGTACCCCAGACCTCTGCCATCTTGAATGCAGAGCTGTGAGGGCACAATGGAGGCCTCCGATTGGCCAGTGCCAGCAGGTGACGTCAGAGACCCCTCATGATAGGTGCTTACCTGACTAGGTGGCCAATCCTCCTCTGCCATCTTGGATTCAGAGGTGTTGCTGGCACACTGGACTGCTCCGAGTGGCCAGTCCCAGCAGGTGACGTCAGAGGCTCCTTCTGATAGGCTTTTACCTCTCTTAGTAGCCAATCCTCCTTCCTAGGTAGCCAAACCTCCTTTTCTGGCTATATAGGGTCTCTGCTTTGGGGATCTCACCAGATAATGAATGCTCATCAGAGTTCCTCTGCATCTCCCTCTTCACCTTCTGCCAAAGGATCGACCGCTGACTGCTCAGGACACCTGCAAAACTGCAACAAAGTAGCAAGATGACTACTAGCAACCTTGCATCGCTTCATCCTGCCGGCTTTCTTGACTGTTTCCAGGTGGTGCATGCTCTTGGGGGTAGCCTGCCTCCTCTCCACACCAGGAGCTCTGAAGAAATCTCCCTTGGGTCGACGGAATCTTCCCCCTGCAACTGCAGGCACCAAAAGACTGCATCACCGGTCCTCTGGGTCCCCTCTCAGCACGACGAGCGGGGTCCCTGGAACTCAGCAACTCTGTCCAAGTGACTCCCACAGTCCAGTGACTCATCAGTCCAAGTCTGGTGGAGGTAAGTCCTTGCCTCCCCACGCTAGACTGCATTGCTGGGTACCACGTGATTTGCAGCTGCTCCGGCTCCTGTGCACTCTTCCAGGATTTCCTTTGTGCACAGCCAAGCCTGGGTCCCCACACTCCTTCCTGCAGTGCACAACCTTTTGAGTTGTCCTCCGGCGTCGTGGGACTCCCTTTTGTGACTTCAGGTGGACTACTGTTCACTCCTCTTCCAAGTGCCTGTTCAGGTACTTCTGCGGGTGCTGCCTGCTTCTGTGAGGGCTCCCTGAGTTGCTGGCCACCCCCTCTGTCTCCTTCTCCAAGTGGCGACATCCTGGTCCCTCCTGGGCCACAGCAGCACCCAAAAATCTCTACTGTGACCCTTGCAGCTAGCAAGGCTTGTTTGCGGTCTTTCTGCGTGGGAACACCTGTGCAAGCTTCATCGCGACGTGGAACATCCGTCTTCCAAAGGAGAAGTCCCTAGCTCTCTTCTTTCTTGCAGAACTCGAAGCTTCTTCCATCCGGTGGCAGGTTTCTTGCACCCTCAGCTGGCATTTCCTGGGCTCCTGCCCACTCTCGACACTGTCGCGACTATTGGACTTGGTCCCCTTGTCTTACAGGTACTCAGGTCCGGAAATCCACTGTTGTTGCATTGCTGATGTTTGTTCTTCCTGCCTAACACGACTTCTGTGCTCTCTGGGGGTAGTAGGTGCACTTTACACCTGCCTTTCAGGGTCTTGGGGTGGGCTATTTTTCTAACCCTCACTGTTTTCTTACAGTCCCAGCGACCCTCTACAAGCTCACATAGGTTTGGGGTCCATTCGTGATTCGCATTCCACTTTTGGAGTATATGGTTTTTGTTGCCCCTATACCTATGTGCTCCTATTGCAATCTATTTTAATTCTACACTGTTTGCATTACTTTTCTTGCTATTACTTACCTAATTTTGATTTGTGTGCATATATCTTGTGTATATAACTTTTCCTCATACTGAGGGTACTCACTGAGATACTTTTGGCATATTGTCATAAAAATAAAGTACCTTTATTTTTAGTACTTCTGTGTATTGTGTTTTCTTATGATATTGTGCACATGACACCAGTGGTATAGTAGGAGCTTTACTTGTCTATCTTGTAGCTTTCCAACATAAAACACTACAAATCAATACACTCAAGACCACCTTACATGCATCCACCTGTCAACCTTGGAACAAACTCAATTTTGAATACTTAGAAACAAAACTAACAGCCAACTCAGATCTAGACACAATAAATTCATTAAAAAACTGAGTGGCAACAAGAAGCTGTTGCTATCCTAATACCACTAAGAACAACAAAACAGGACAAAAGAAAACAAGAACCTTGGAAAAATACAGAAGATAAAACAACAAATCAGAAAGCTGCAGCAAACCTGGTGCAAAACAAACAGCAATCAAGACAAACTTTCCTACACAAACTTAACAGAATGTACAAATCAACAATCAAAAAAGCTAAAAAAGGTACTACTATTAAGACAGAATTCAAAATGCTAAATCTGCAAATGAAGAATTTTATAAAATTCTGCCCGCTTCACCAAAACCGAAATGCATGGAAGGAACTCATCCCATTATTCAAGAATGAACAGACCAACTGGCAAATCATTACACAACCACAGCAGGCCCATTGTGAGAAAGGGCCTCTTTTGACATGGTAGCCCCCCACTTTTTGCTTGGAAAGTGATGTGGTTTCAGACTGTAAGTGATGTGGGCGTCCGCTAAACAGGTTCTCAGAGCCAGATCTGTTTCCCCAAAACTGTACTGTGTATTTGCACTTCAGCCATCCTTGTAAGTCCCTAGTAAATGGTACCACTGGTACCTAGGGCATGGGTACTGAAGAGGGCCCCCAAGAGCTGCAGCACCAATTGTGCCACTCTGAGAGGTCCTACACCAGCTTCATGCTGACTGCCATTGCAAGTGCATGACAAGGTGTATCTAAAAATGCAAACTCGACATGGCACCCACCAAGAGTGCCCTGTCCACTAACACTGCATGCACTGTAGGTAAGTCAGCCCTCTGACAGGCCTTACAGCCCTAAGGCAGGGCACACTGTAATGCATGTGAGGGCACATGTTTGCATGAGCAAATATGCCTCTACTGTGTCTTTACAAACCTTTAAGACATAGTAAGTGTACAGGGAAGCCATAGCAAATATATGTGCAGGACACTGGTCAGTTCCCCAGCTACGTGATGGACTCACTGAATACTGGGTTGTTTCGTATCAAACAGCTCTGAATAATAAACTAACACTGATGCCAGTGTTGGATTTATTATAATGTACCGAGGGCATCTTAGAGGTGTTCCCTGCATAACCTAACAGCCCTGGCATAGTTGTTGACTGCCCTGCCACCACCAGGCACAGATCTAGAATCCTGGGGTGAGAGCCTCTGCTCTCAGGAACCAGAAAACAAAGCCTTTTCTTGGTAGATGTGTTACACCTCCTCTCTCAGGCAGGCACCCAGACCCAGCGGTCAGCTTCAAAAGCTTTACCGCCTTTGACTCTGACCTCTGACTCTGCTGCTAGCAGCAGATGTCCATCCAACAGCCCCCTCCCCCCCCACTTTGAGCGGAAAAACATGCAGGAAAATGTAGTCAGAGTAGGAGGAGTGTCCCCCCTCAGCCTGCACCACCCCTCAGGTGTGGCAGGTGAGGTGACCACTCTATTTCCTTTTCCTCTATCTTGGATGGCAGGAAAATAGCCGATCAGGGTTAGGGATTGTGAGAAGGTAGCCTCTTTCTAGCCTTGTTACCCCCACTTTTGGCCTGTTTGTGAGTGTATGTCAGGGTGTTTGTCACTGTTTTCACTGTCTCACTGGGATCCTGATAGCCAGGCCTCAGTGCTCATAGTGAAAACACTATGGTTTCAGTATGTTTGTTATGTGTCACTGGGATCCTGCTGGTCAGGACCCCAGTGCTCATAGGTTTGTGGCCTATATGTATGTGTCACTGGGACCCTGTCACACAGGGCCCCAGTGCTCATAGGTGTGCATGTATATGTTCCCTGTGTGGTGCCTAACTGTCTCACTGAGGCTCTGCTAACCAGAACCTCAGTGGTTATGCTCTCTCATTACTTTCAAATTGTCACTAACAGGCTAGTGACCAATTTTACCAATTTACATTGGCTTACTGGAACACCCTTATAATTCCCTAGTATATGGTACTGAGGTCCCAGGGTATTGGGGTTCCAGGAGATCCCTATGGGCTGCAGCATTTCTTTTGCCACCCATAGGGAGCTCTGACAATTCTTACACAGGCCTGCCACTGCAGCCTGAGTGAAATAACGTCCACGTTATTTCACAGCCATTTTACACTGCACTTAAGTAACTTATAAGTCACCTATATGTCTAACCTTTACCTGGTAAAGGTTAGGTGCAAAGTTACTTAGTGTGAGGGCACCCTGGCACTAGCCAAGGTGCCCCCACATTGTTCAGAGCCAATTCACTGAACTTTGTGAGTGCGGGGACACCATTACACGCGTGCACTACATATAGGTCACTACCTATATGTAGCTTCACCATGGTAACTCCGAATATGGCCATGTAACATGTCTATGATCATGGAATTGCCCCCTCTATGCCATCCTGGCATTGTTGGTACAATTCCATGATCCCAGTGGTCTGTAGCACAGACCCTGGTACTGCCAGACTGCCCTTCCTGGGGTTTCTCTGCAGCTGCTGCTGCTGCCAACCCCTCAGACAGGCAGCTGCCCTCCTGGGGTCCAGCCAGGCCTGGCCCAGGATGGCAGAACAAAGAACTTCCTCTGAGAGAGGGTGTGACACCCTCTCCCTTTGGAAAATGGTGTGAAGGCAGGGGAGGAGTAGCCTCCCCCAGCCTCTGGAAATGCTTTGTTGGGCACAGATGTGCCCAATTCTGCATAAGCCAGTCTACACCGGTTCAGGGACCCCTTAGCCCCTGCTCTGGCGCGAAACTGGACAAAGGAAAGGGGAGTGACCACTCCCCTGACCTGCACCTCCCCTGGGAGGTGTCCAGAGCTCCTCCAGTGTGCTCCAGACCTCTGCCATCTTGGAAACAGAGGTGCTGCTGGCACACTGGACTGCTCTGAGTGGCCAGTGCCACCAGGTGACGTCAGAGACTCCTTGTGATAGGCTCCTTCAGGTGTTAGTAGCCTTTCCTCTCTCCTAGGTAGCCAAACCCTCTTTTCTGGCTATTTAGGGTCTCTGTCTCTGGGGAAACTTTAGATAACGAATGCATGAGCTCAGCCGAGTTCCTCTGCATCTCCCTCTTCACCTTCTGATAAGGAATCGACCGCTGACCGCGCTGGAAGCCTGCAAACCTGCAACATAGTAGCAAAGACGACTACTGCAACTCTGTAACGCTGATCCTGCCGCCTTCTCGACTGTTTTCCTGCTTGTGCATGCTGTGGGGGTAGTCTGCCTCCTCTCTGCACCAGAAGCTCCGAAGAAATCTCCCGTGGGTCGACGGAATCTTCCCCCTGCAACCGCAGGCACCAAAAAGCTGCATTTCCGGTCCCTTGGGTCTCCTCTCAGCACGACGAGCGAGGTCCCTCGAATCCAGCGACACCGTCCAAGTGACTCCCACAGTCCAGTGACTCTTCAGCCCGAGTTTGGTGGAGGTAAGTCCTTGCCTCACCTCGCTGGGCTGCATTGCTGGGAACCGCGACTTTGCAAGCTACTCCGGCCCCTGTGCACTTCCGGCGGAAATCCTTCGTGCACAGCCAAGCCTGGGTCCACGGCACTCTAACCTGCATTGCACGACTTTCTAAGTTGGTCTCCGGCGACGTGGGACTCCTTTGTGCAACTTCGGCGAGCACCGTTTCACGCATCCTCGTAGTGCCTGTTTCTGGCACTTCTCCGGGTGCTACCTGCTTCAGTGAGGGCTCTTTGTCTTGCTCGACGTCCCCTCTCTCTGCAGGTCCAATTTACGACCTCCTGGTCTCTCCTGGGCCCCAGCAGCGTCCAAAAACGCCAAACGCACGATTTGCGTGTAGCAAGGCTTGTTGGCGTCCATCCGGCGGGAAAACACTTCTGCACGACTCTCCAAGGCGTGTGGGATCCATCCTCCAAAGGGGAAGTCTCTAGCCCTTGTCGTTCCTGCAGTATTCACAGTTCTTCAGCCTAGAAAGAGCTTCTTTGCACCAACCGCTGGCATTTCTTGGGCATCTGCCCATCTCCGAGCTGCTTGTGACTTTTGGACTTGGTCCCCTTGTTCCACAGGTACCTTCAGACAGGAATCCATCGTTGTTGCATTGCTGATTTGTGTTTTCCTTGCATTCTCCCTCTAACACGACTATTTTGTCCTTAGGGGAACTTTGGTGCACTTTGCACTCACTTTTCAGGGTCTTGGGGAGGGTTATTTTTCTAACTCTCACTATTTTCTAATAGTCCCAGCGACCCTCTACAAGGTCACATAGGTTTGGGGTCCATTCGTGGTTCACATTCCACTTTTGGAGTATATGGTTTGTGTTGCCCCTATCCCTATGTTTCCCCATTGCATCCTATTGTAACTATACATTGTTTGCACTGTTTTCTAAGACTATACTGCATATTTTTGCTATTGTGTATATATATCTTGTGTATATTTCCTATCCTCTCACTGAGGGTACACTCTAAGATACTTTGGCATATTGTCATAAAAATAAAGTACCTTTATTTTTAGTATAACTGTGTATTGTGTTTTCTTATGATATTGTGCATATGACACTAAGTGGTACTGTAGTAGCTTCACACGTCTCCTAGTTCAGCCTGAGCTGCTTTGCTAAGCTACCATTATCTATCAGCCTAAGCTGCTAGACACCCTATACACTAATAAGGGATAACTGGGCCTGGTGCAAGGTGCAAGTACCCCTTGGTACTCACTACAAGCCAGTCCAGCCTCCTACATTGGTTGTGCAGTGGTGGGATAAGTGCTTTGAGACTACTTACCACTCTTGTCATTGTACTTTTCATAAGAGAAAAATATACAAAACAAGGTCAGTGTATATACACATAGCCAAAAAGTTTTGCATTTCCTCTTTTCACTCTTTTCTAAGTGCTGAAAAGTACTTCTAAACTTTCAAAAAGTTCTTAAAAGTTTAAAAAGTTTTTTCTGTCTTTCCAAAAAGTTCTGAAAACTTTTTTCTCTTTGTCTATCACTTTAACTCTCTCTAAAAAATGTCTGGCACAGGCCAAAAAGTTGAACTGTCCAAACTTGCATATGATCACCTTAGCTGGAAAGGAGCAAGGAGTCTCTGCATAGAGAGAGGTTTGAGTGTAGGGAAGAATCCTTCCTTAGAACTGTTAATTAATATGCTTAGAGTACAGGATAAGGCCATAAGTGCCCAATCTGTAGAAAAAGTAGCTAATGGTTCTCAATCTGATCCAGGGACTCCCCCAGGAAAAGGTTCAGGAAAGAAACTTCTCAGCCTGCCCATTACTAGACAGTCTAGCATAGTTGGTACAGAGGTTGAATCACATCATACTGATGATGTGCTCTCACATTATACTGGTAGCCAAGCTGTTAGGGTGCCCTCTGTAAGGGACAGGTCTCCTTCTGTTCATTCCCATCATACCTCTGTATCTAGAAATGTCCCTCCCACCCACCCTGATGACAGATTGTTAGAAAGGGAGCTCAATAGATTGAGAGTGGAGCAAACCAGACTGAAGCTCAAGAAGCAACAGCTGGATTTGGATAGACAGTCTTTAGAAATAGAGAGGGAAAGACAGAAGATGGGTTTAGATACCCATGGTGGCAGCAGCAGTATTCCCCATAGTCATCCTGCAAAAGAGCATGATTCCAGGAATCTGCATAAGATAGTTCCCCCTTACAAGGAGGGGGATGACATTAACAAGTGGTTTGCTGCACTTGAGAGGGCCTGTGCTGTACAGGATGTCCCTCAAAGGCAGTGGGCTGCTATCCTATGGCTATCATTTAGTGGAAAAGGTAGGGATAGGCTCCTTACTGTGAAAGAAAATGATGCCAATAATTTTACAGTTCTTAAGAATGCACTCCTGGATGGTTATGGCTTAACCACTGAACAGTACAGGATAAAGTTCAGAGAGACCAAAAAGGAGTCTTCACAAGACTGGGTTGATTTCATTGACCATTCAGTGAAGGCCTTGGAGGGGTGGTTACATGGCAGTAAAGTTACTGATTATGAAAGCCTGTATAACACAATCCTGAGAGAGCATATACTTAATAATTGTGTGTCTGATTTGTTGCACCAGTACCTGGTAGACTCTGATCTGACCTCTCCCCAAGAATTGGGAAAGAAGGCAGACAAATGGGTCAGAACAAGGGTGAACAGAAAAGTTCATACAGGGGGTGACAAAGATGGCAATAAGAAGAAAGATGGTGAAAAATCTCAAGATAAGCATGGGGATAAGGGTAAAACCAAAGATCCCACTTCAAATCTTAAACACTCTTCAGAGGGTGGGGATAAAACAAATTCTTCCTCTTCTTCCCAACCTGCACACATTAAAAAACCTTGGTGCTTTGTGTGTAAAAACAGAGGCCATAGGCCAGGGGATAAGTCCTGTCCAGGTAAACCCCCTGAGCCTACCACCACTAATACATCAAGCTCTAGTGCCCCTAGCAGTAGTGATACTAATGGTGGGACTGCTGGCAACAGTCAAGCAAAGGGTGTAGTTGGGTTCACTTATGGGTCCATAGTGGAAACTGAGGTAATCAGTCCCAAGACAGTTTCTGTCACACCTAGTGGCATTGGCCTTGCCACACTGGCTGCTTGTCCCCTTACAATGGATAAGTACAGGCAGACAGTTTCAATAAATGGTGTTGAGGCCTTGGCCTACAGGGACACAGGTGCCAGTTTCACTTTGGTGACTGAAAACCTAGTGCCTCCTGAACAACACATCATTGGACAACAGTATAAGATTATTGATGTCCATAACTCCACTAAGTTTCTTCCCTTAGCTATAATTCAGTTTAGTTGGGGTGGAGTTACTGGCCCTAAGCAGGTGGTGGTATCACCTAGCTTACCTGTAGACTGTCTCTTAGGTAATGACCTAGAGGCCTCAGGTTGGGCTGATGTAGAGTTTTATGCCCATGCAGCCATGCTGGGCATCCCTGAGGAATTGTTCCCTCTCATTTCAAGTGAAATGAAAAAGCAAAGGAGAGAAGGCCTGAAAACTCAGGATCCCTCTCCAGCAACAGGTAAAAAGGGTATCACAGTATCCCCTAACCACCCTACCATTCAGGATACTATTCCTGTGGTGGGAGAAACCTCTCCTGGGGTGGCACCTGTTCCAAGGGAATCATCAGCTGGCAAAGCTGGACTCCCTGAGGTGGAAGTACCTCTCTGTGGGATAACTAACATTGGTGAGAAAAAGAGCACCAGTTTAGTTAACATGGAGCATCCCTCCAACCCTCCCAGAGAAACTTTAGTGCAGAAACTCTGCACTGCCTCACAACACTTAGGACAGCATCCCTGCCCTAGTGTGGAGCTGATAGGACAGCATCCCTGCCCGGCTCCAACCCAAGAGAAACAGCATCCCTGTTCTCTCTTCCAGCCATATGGACAAAGTTTTTGCCCAGCTATGGCTTTTCTGAGACAGCATCCCTGTCTGGCATTTCCATCACTACAAATAGGTTCAGTGGACAATTCCCACTGCTCTAAACTAAAACTTACTGATAGAAACTCTGAAAATACATCTTCACATTGTTGCTTAGCTAAAAAACTTCAAACAGGGTGGTTTACATCCCCACAGGGAAGTAACCATATAGTGGATGATAAAGGGAGTAACCAGTCTATTGCAGAGCTACTCTCTACTTATCACCACTTAGACAATAAAGTCTCAACTGGCCAAGGTTAGCCTTATTGTCCTTCGTTTGGGGGGGGGTTGTGTGAGAAGGTAGCCTCTTTCTAGCCTTGTTACCCCCACTTTTGGCCTGTTTGTGAGTGTATGTCAGGGTGTTTGTCACTGTTTTCACTGTCTCACTGGGATCCTGATAGCCAGGCCTCAGTGCTCATAGTGAAAACACTATGGTTTCAGTATGTTTGTTATGTGTCACTGGGATCCTGCTGGTCAGGACCCCAGTGCTCATAGGTTTGTGGCCTATATGTATGTGTCACTGGGACCCTGTCACACAGGGCCCCAGTGCTCATAGGTGTGCATGTATATGTTCCCTGTGTGGTGCCTAACTGTCTCACTGAGGCTCTGCTAACCAGAACCTCAGTGGTTATGCTCTCTCATTACTTTCAAATTGTCACTAACAGGCTAGTGACCAATTTTACCAATTTACATTGGCTTACTGGAACACCCTTATAATTCCCTAGTATATGGTACTGAGGTCCCAGGGTATTGGGGTTCCAGGAGATCCCTATGGGCTGCAGCATTTCTTTAGCCACCCATAGGGAGCTCTGACAATTCTTACACAGGCCTGCCACTGCAGCCTGAGTGAAATAACGTCCACGTTATTTCACAGCCATTTTACACTGCACTTAAGTAACTTATAAGTCACCTATATGTCTAACCTTTACCTGGTAAAGGTTAGGTGCAAAGTTACTTAGTGTGAGGGCACCCTGGCACTAGCCAAGGTGCCCCCACATTGTTCAGAGCCAATTCACTGAACTTTGTGAGTGCGGGGACACCATTACACGCGTGCACTACATATAGGTCACTACCTATATGTAGCTTCACCATGGTAACTCCGAATATGGCCATGTAACATGTCTATGATCATGGAATTGCCCCCTCTATGCCATCCTGGCATTGTTGGTACAATTCCATGATCCCAGTGGTCTGTAGCACAGACCCTGGTACTGCCAGACTGCCCTTCCTGGAGTTTCTCTGCAGCTGCTGCTGCTGCCAACCCCTCAGACAGGCAGCTGCCCTCCTGGGGTCCAGCCAGGCCTGGCCCAGGATGGCAGAACAAAGAACTTCCTCTGAGAGAGGGTGTGACACCCTCTCCCTTTGGAAAATGGTGTGAAGGCAGGGGAGGAGTAGCCTCCCCCAGCCTCTGGAAATGCTTTGTTGGGCACAGATGTGCCCAATTCTGCATAAGCCAGTCTACACCGGTTCAGGGACCCCTTAGCCCCTGCTCTGGCGCGAAACTGGACAAAGGAAAGGGGAGTGACCACTCCCCTGACCTGCACCTCCCCTGGGAGGTGTCCAGAGCTCCTCCAGTGTGCTCCAGACCTCTGCCATCTTGGAAACAGAGGTGCTGCTGGCACACTGGACTGCTCTGAGTGGCCAGTGCCACCAGGTGACGTCAGAGACTCCTTGTGATAGGCTCCTTCAGGTGTTAGTAGCCTTTCCTCTCTCCTAGGTAGCCAAACCCTCTTTTCTGGCTATTTAGGGTCTCTGTCTCTGGGGAAACTTTAGATAACGAATGCATGAGCTCAGCCGAGTTCCTCTGCATCTCCCTCTTCACCTTCTGATAAGGAATCGACCGCTGACCGCGCTGGAAGCCTGCAAACCTGCAACATAGTAGCAAAGACGACTACTGCAACTCTGTAACGCTGATCCTGCCGCCTTCTCGACTGTTTTCCTGCTTGTGCATGCTGTGGGGGTAGTCTGCCTCCTCTCTGCACCAGAAGCTCCGAAGAAATCTCCCGTGGGTCGACGGAATCTTCCCCCTGCAACCGCAGGCACCAAAAAGCTGCATTTCCGGTCCCTTGGGTCTCCTCTCAGCACGACGAGCGAGGTCCCTCGAATCCAGCGACACCGTCCAAGTGACTCCCACAGTCCAGTGACTCTTCAGCCCGAGTTTGGTGGAGGTAAGTCCTTGCCTCACCTCGCTGGGCTGCATTGCTGGGAACCGCGACTTTGCAAGCTACTCCGGCCCCTGTGCACTTCCGGCGGAAATCCTTCGTGCACAGCCAAGCCTGGGTCCACGGCACTCTAACCTGCATTGCACGACTTTCTAAGTTGGTCTCCGGCGACGTGGGACTCCTTTGTGCAACTTCGGCGAGCACCGTTTCACGCATCCTCGTAGTGCCTGTTTCTGGCACTTCTCCGGGTGCTACCTGCTTCAGTGAGGGCTCTTTGTCTTGCTCGACGTCCCCTCTCTCTGCAGGTCCAATTTGCGACCTCCTGGGCCCCAGCAGCGTCCAAAAACGCCAAACGCACGATTTGCGTGTAGCAAGGCTTGTTGGCGTCCATCCGGCGGGAAAACACTTCTGCACGACTCTCCAAGGCGTGTGGGATCCATCCTCCAAAGGGGAAGTCTCTAGCCCTTGTCGTTCCTGCAGTATTCACAGTTCTTCAGCCTAGAAAGAGCTTCTTTGCACCAACCGCTGGCATTTCTTGGGCATCTGCCCATCTCCGAGCTGCTTGTGACTTTTGGACTTGGTCCCCTTGTTCCACAGGTACCTTCAGACAGGAATCCATCGTTGTTGCATTGCTGATTTGTGTTTTCCTTGCATTCTCCCTCTAACACGACTATTTTGTCCTTAGGGGAACTTTGGTGCACTTTGCACTCACTTTTCAGGGTCTTGGGGAGGGTTATTTTTCTAACTCTCACTATTTTCTAATAGTCCCAGCGACCCTCTACAAGGTCACATAGGTTTGGGGTCCATTCGTGGTTCACATTCCACTTTTGGAGTATATGGTTTGTGTTGCCCCTATCCCTATGTTTCCCCATTGCATCCTATTGTAACTATACATTGTTTGCACTGTTTTCTAAGACTATACTGCATATTTTTGCTATTGTGTATATATATCTTGTGTATATTTCCTATCCTCTCACTGAGGGTACACTCTAAGATACTTTGGCATATTGTCATAAAAATAAAGTACCTTTATTTTTAGTATAACTGTGTATTGTGTTTTCTTATGATATTGTGCATATGACACTAAGTGGTACTGTAATAGCTTCACACGTCTCCTAGTTCAGCCTGAGCTGCTTTGCTAAGCTACCATTATCTATCAGCCTAAGCTGCTAGACACCCTATACACTAATAAGGGATAACTGGGCCTGGTGCAAGGTGCAAGTACCCCTTGGTACTCACTACAAGCCAGTCCAGCCTCCTACAGGGATCTGACCCCTTCCCACAGGAAGGGATCGCATAATGGGTATAGCATGACAAGGTGCATGACAAGGTGAATCTAAAGTTGCAAACACTACTCTTGTTGAGTGCCATGCCCACTAATACTGCATGCAATATAGGTAAGCAGCCCCTCTGGCAGGTCTTACAGCCCTAAGGCAGGGTGCACTATGATGCAAGTGAGGGCATATGTGTATGCATGAGCAAATATGCCCCTACTGTGTCTTTGCTAAACCTTAAGACATAGTAAGTGTACAGGGGAGCCATAGAAAATCCTGGACAAGTGCTGGACACTGGTCACTACGAGTTCCCTAGCTACATGATGGCCTCTCCTAACCCTGGGTTGCTTGGTATCAAACAACTCAGAATACAAAACCCACACTGATGCCAGTGTTGGATGTATTAAACAATGTACCCAGAGGGTATCTTCTAGATGCCCCCCTGGAAAACCTACTAGCCATGGCATGGTTGCTGACTGGTCCTAACCAGCCTGCCACCACCAGGCACGATTCTTGACTCCTCGGGTGAAAGCCTGTGCTCTCAGGAACCAGAACACAAAGCCTTTTCTAGGTGGAGGTGTTACACCACCTCCCCCAGGCAGGCACCCTGCACCAGTGGTCAGCCTCAAAGGCTTTACCGCCTTTGAAATCTGACCTCTGCCTCTGCTGCTAGCAGCAGGTGGCCACCCAACAGTTTTACCCCCACTTTAGGCAGGAAAACTGGCAGGACACCTCACGAGGAGAGGAGGAGTGCCCACCCCCAGGCTGCACCACCGCTCAGGCGCAGCAGGCGAGGTGATCCCTCAATTTCATTTTCCTCCTTCTTGGATGGCAGGAAAATAGCCGATCAGGGTTAGGGATCTGACCCCTTCCCACAGGAAGGGATCACATAATGGGTATAGCATGACAAGGTGCATGACAAGGTGAATCTAAAGTTGCAAACACGACTCTTGTTGAGTGCCATGCCCACTAATACTGCATGCAATATAGGTAAGCAGCCCCTCTGGCAGGTCTTACAGCCCTAAGGCAGGGTGCACTATGATGCATGTGAGGGCATATGTGTATGGATGAGCAAATATGCCTCTACTGTGTCTTTGCTACACCTTAAGACATAGTAAGTGTACAGGGGAGCCATAGAAAATCCTGGACAAGTGCTGGACACTGGTCACTACGAGTTCCCCAGCTACATGATGGCCTCTCCTAACCCTGGGTTGCTTGGTATCAAACAACTCAGAATACAAAACCCACACTGATGCCAGTGTTGGATGTATTAAAAAATGTACCCAGAGGGTATCTTATAGATGCCCCCTGCAAAACCTACTAGCCATGGCATGGTTGCTGACTGGTCCTAACCAGCCTGCCACCACCAGACACGATTCTTGACTCCTAGGGTGAAAGCCTGTGCTCTCAGGAACCGGAACACAAAGCCTTTCCTAGGTGGAGGTGTTACACCGCCTCCCCCAGGCAGGCACCCTGCACCAGTGGTCAGCCTCAAAGGCTTTACCGCCTTTGAAATCTGACCTCTGCCTCTGCTGCTAGCAGCAGGTGGCCACCCAACAGTTTTACCCCCACTTTAGGCAGGAAAACTGGCAGGACACCTCACGAGGATAGGAGGAGTACCCACCCCCAGCCTGCACCACCGCTCAGGCGCAGCAGGCGAGGTGATCCCTCAATTTCATTTTCCTCCATCTTGGATAGCAGTAAAATAGCCAATCAGGGTTAGTTATGTGACCCCTTCCCAAAAGAAGTGGTCACTTAGTGGGTGTAGCCACTCTAAGGTAGGTGTCCCATTGGCCACTACAAGGCACTCCCCTTAACACCCACTAAATGCAGTATTTAGTGGGCGTCCCTAGCCCTGCAGATCAGATTTGACAGACACAAGAAGACCAGCGACAAAGAAGATCCAATGCTCCAGAACAGAAGTTCTGCTGCAAGAAGAATAGGGTGCCAAACCCTGCCTGCTGCACCCAGGATTCGACAAACACCACTGAGGAGTCGACTGGACATCAGACGGACTCTAAGAAACCCCAGAGGACCTCCAACCTTCTAAAAATCACAGAACCTCTGTCACAGTGTCCTTTCCTCTGGATCTGCACGTCGCCGAACAAAAGGTCCACCTTCCGGCGTCACCAACTTAGAAAGTTATTATAGCACAGAGTTATGGTGAAGTCAGTCGGGGGGAAGGGAATTAGGGTAGGGAACAACAGGGAGAGAGATCTGAAAAGAAAAGGCTAAAACAAATATGCATTTACTCATTCATAGAAATGCAACTTATCAATAGACTCTTGACTAAATGCATCTCCAAGATATCAGATGGAGACCCCTTCTGAAATGAGGGCAAAGCCCCTTCTTTGAAACATGGAACAAGAATAAACTACGACCTCAGAAACAAGAGATGGCAAGAGCTTTGGACTATGATTACACTCAGAATATCAATCCTGTAACATCTCTCAATTCACAACATAGAACTTTGATCATGACCTAGAAAATCTCAAAGAATTAAATATGCTTTTCACATCTTAAACTTTTCAAAGAACAATGAAAAATACTTTCACATTCAGAACCATTAATACCAATAAGTTTTACTCATTGAACTTAACGCGCTTTACTTATAATACCAGGAAGAGCTTTTACTCGAAGGGCCTAAAATCACTTTGATTATTGTGCCAAGAATCTTTTACTCCTGTGAATTGAAGTGCTTTGATTGTTGTGCCAAGAGTGCTTTACACCTGTGAACTGAAGTGCTTGAATTGTGCCAGGAGCGCTTTACATCTGTGAACTGAAGCGCCTGAACTGCCATGCCAAGAACGCTTTTCATCTATGAACTGAAGCACTTGAATTGCCGTGCCAATATCGCTTTACATCTATGAACTGGAGCGCTTGAATTGTCGTGCCAAGAGCGCTTTACATCTGTGAACTGAAACGCTTGAATTTGTCTTGCCATTAGTGCTTTACATCAGTGAACTGAAGCGCTTGAATTGTCGTGCCAAGAGCGCTCTGCATCTGTGAACTGAAGCGATTGAATTGCCGTGCCAAGAGCGCTTTACATCTGTGAACTGAAGCGCCTGAATTGCCGTGCCGAGAGCGCTTTACATCTGTGAACTGAATTGCTTGAATTGTCGTGCAAAGAGCACTTTACATCTGTGAACTGAAGCGCTAGAATTGCCGTGCCAAGCACGCTTTCCATCTGTGAACTGAATCGCTTGAATTGCCGTACAAAGAGCGCTTTTACATCTGTGCTCTGAAATGATTTGATCGTTGCGCCAAGGCCGTTGTACTCTAGAAAACTGAAAACGCTCCGCTTGTTATGCTAAGGGGCGCTTTTACCTTTTGGAAGTAACAACTTCCTCCAAACTTGGATTCATCAAGGCCTTTCAGCTACAAGTACGACCTACTTGTTTTTTAATGCACCATGGAAACCAGGATACTTCGGTTGGATGGCACTCTGCGATTCAGGAACTCTGCTCTTCTCCAGAGAAACCCCCACGAGGTCTGGCTGCATCGAAGTCTTCAAAATAGTGAGCAACGTGCTTGGGTGTGGCTGGGCTTTATAGGCCTGCCACACCCCAAAATGGCTGCTGCCTCTAAAAACATGGGAATTGTAGTCCCTTCATAGAATAGCACTGATAAGTGCATCTTGTCCACCAATGTCCTGAACCTGCAGCTCTATGAGCTTTGCCACAGGGCAGACGACGCTGATGGTCACCTTTGGAAAAAGAGAGGATGACAAGTGGTGCGCATAAAGTACTGCAGAGTCGCGCAGCGTATTTTCGGGCGAGACCTGAACCTCGCATGGCCTTATTCCTGACAACCTCCCTCTATGTGAAGGCACCACTCCCTGCACCCTCCAGGCAAGAAACCAGTAAAGTCCAGTTCACTGACTGACCAATGAACCGGACAGAACAGCCTGACCAAGTTCCACTCAACGGACCCAGAGGACAAACCCAGCTAGTGTGCCAAGTTTGGTGGCACTGCAATCTCCAATGGCTGAGACGATCCATAGCCCAGGGCACTGGACCCCTAACATCGGACACCCAGACTCTCCAAGGACAGAAGCAAGCACCAGTCAAGGGACTTCAGGACACACAAGAACCACCCCCCAGAGTGGCCCGGCTGACTGCAATCCACCCTCAAATTACCTGCATATGGCTCCAAAGAATCCTCGACGCATGACCTGATCTCCCTGTACCCTGCATCGGAAACCCAGCTGTGCCCTAGGGGGTCTCTAACCCCTTGCAACCTCTACACTCCAAGGGAACCCAGCGGACTTACTTTAAGTCCACCTATGCAGTGTGTTTCCAAGTGGTCCCCTTCTCTGTTCTGCACCAGCTCCAATACATTCAGCCGCTGCTCCCGCTTGAATTGGGAACTGCCCAAACTTTTCCGGCTAGACCAAAGCTTTACCCACCCTCAACCCTAACCATACCTTTATCAGTCAAATACCGTTATTCTCCATAAACCCCTAAGAGTACCCTTAACAGCCAAATACCATTACACATCCTAAAGTCTAAAAATACCCTTAGCACCCAATACCCTCACCCACCCCTAAACCTTAGAAAATACCCTTACTGCCCAATACCCTCACCTGCCCCAAAACTCTAAAAATACCCTTACTACCTGTAGCCGGCTCTCGGATATCCCGGCTACTGGCGTCACAGAATCGGGAACGGTGTCCCAATTCTGCTGCGTGGACGACGCCCCGCCCGGATGTCATGGCAACGTCGACGCCGGCAAACTCCCAGGGAACCCGGATATCCGGGTTCCCGAAAGGATAGAAATGGAGAACGGACTTCGCACGCGCGGAGCGAGAAGAAAACGCCGATGGAGGAGAAAGAAAGGGGGACGAACGAACGGAAGACAGAAGAAGAAACCTGAACAGCGAGGAAATCCTGGAGGCAAGCGACCAAGGTCGGATCGAGAGCAAGAGGAGACCCGAAGAACGCGAACTCCGCCACGTCCCAGGAGGGACGTGGCTAAACAAGGTACGGTCCTTAATAAAGGACAATTTCTACCAAAAGGGGAGAGTGACAACAGGAGAGGGGAGGGGAGAGATAGTACAGGGAGACGGGAGGGGGAATTTGGAGGGAGATAAAGAGGAAAGGGACATTATTAAGGTGAAAGAAGAGCACGAAGGAATAGGACATCCATAGGGGAAAGAGCCAAAATCCGGGATCCAAAGAGCACTACACAGAAAGAATTAAAGAGCACCCAGGGGTAGAAACCTAGTTCTAAGAAGACACTAACAGGTGATTGTTTCCTGCACACTCTGATTTCAAGTTCGACACACTTTCCAAAGGGACGTCTCTCTCTGTCTCTCTCTCTGTCTCTCTCCTGTACTATTAATACTACCCCTACCTCTATACCATCCCGACTTACCCATATCTCCATTCCTCTTATTTCCGGTGCGTCTGGGAGCCCGAGAAGAACATCTTCGTCAGTCGAGAGGGGACCTGGAAAAGAGAGAAGAGACATTCTATTATGAAGAGCACACCACCCATATGTTATTGAAGAATTTCACATATCGTTCAAGAACATTAAATAAAGTCACTAATTATAACCCACTCGAGCATCCTAGTCCTTTACTATCGCCACACCCACTGCCACACTACCCAAACATTCTTACCCACCCTAAACCCTCAAAACGCTTACCACCCAAATACCCTAACCCCTAAAATTATCCTTACCATCCAGTACTTTTACCCACCACTAAACCCTGAAATACACCTTACCACCCAATACCCTTACCCACCCCAACCCATAAAACGTGCCCTTACCAGCAATACCCCAACTCACCCCTAAAATCCTCCTTACCACCCAATATCCTTACCCACCCCTAAACCCTAGATATGCCCTTACCCATCTATATATATACATATATATATATATATGCCTACTGGCGCTCGCCAGTAGGTAGTTATAGTTAGGGCCATGTTTCCATGGATTTTTTTTTTTTTTACTTGCCTATATCTTTTGCACCGTTTCACGCATCTTCACGAAATCCTCTACACAAAGTGTGCCGGTGATTCTTGTTGCCCATGGAAAGCTTTGGGTGATCTGTCAAGTGGGAGCTGAGAAAAAGAGGGGGTAAAAACCATACATTTCCCATATTAATTCCCATAGAGGTTTTGAACAAGACTACAGTCCGAGCCACTGACGGAATTACACCAAATTTAGCACAAAGGTAGGTTTTGGTACACAGTTTGCACTTTTGTATATTTGATGTAAATCCATTCAGTAGTTTTTGAGAAACTATTTGGAAATTAAATTTGTATATCTAGGGCTGAGGATCCATTGTGATGTTTTTGTGATGATCATGGAGTATTCATAAATGCAAGCGACACCAGGAATGCCGTGATTGGCTGGCCGCAACCTGACCATTATAAGCAATGGGACACGGTCCCCGTGGCTGAAATGTGGCAAAAGGGGTCAGGGTGGATGTACCCCAACCCCAGGGCTGTGATAAAGGGGTCTTTGAGGGTGAAATTATCACCTTAAAATTATTTTTTTCATGACACTCAATATTCACGAATATGTCCTAATGCTGAGCGCGCTCCTGTGTAACATTGCGACGAATTTGCGAACACCAACAATTTGAAAAAAAACACTCACAGGCTTATTCATACACTAGTTCATTCACTCATAGTAGCACCCAGACGCTCATGCAGCTACTGACATAGCCACTGGGACATTCAAACACCCACTAACAGGCCCACACAGGCACTCACACACACACCCACTCACACACCCATTCAAACCCTTAAGCACCCGCTCACAGACCTACTCAAACACTGAGGAAACCACTCACAGACCCACTCAGACACTGACGCATCCACTCACAGTCCTATTTAGACCGTCACACATCCACTCACAAACCCACTCAGATCCTCAGGCACCCACTCATTAACCTACTCATGCCCCCCTCACAGACCCACACTGACACTCCTTGTCATGCCAGCAGGGAGAAGAGGTAGGTCCATTCCAAGGAATCAGACGCCTTAGTGGCATCTAAAAAGACTGCAATTGCTGTGCTGAGGGGTCAACTGACTGCGCAACTGCAAAGTAGATGCCCAAGTTATGGGCCGTAGACCTGCTTGGTATAAACCCATATTAGTCCGGACGAGTGATTAAGAGCAGCAGTGGGAGCAGCCTAGTGGAAATTAGTTTCTCCAGTATTGGGGTATGTTTCATAGATTCACATGCTTGAATCATTCCCCGTCGTCGAAGTGGGAGTCCCACGGTACATAGAAAGCAGTAAATAGAGAAAAACATTTTTTTTTTTTTTTTTTTTCTGAAATCCATAGGAAAAAACACATCCAATTATATAACTATTAGCCTCTTTATAAAGAGCCCAAACTTCAACCAATCAGGCGTGACCACCTCCTTAGAACCCTCAGCACAGAGGCTCAGTCTGTCAGATTTTCTACCGCACGTCGTGTGTAAGGGAGTCTCCCTGAGCTCTGCTCAGTTTTTCATCTCTTCAAGAGAAATCCTTAGAAATTTTCACTTCACTTTTTTCTACAAGACTTTTTTCCATCATGTCTGCAAGAAAAGGCCTTTTTAGACCTTGTGGGACCTGTGGCAAATTGAGACTTCACTGTGAGGACCCTCACAAAGAATGTATCTATTGCTTACATCCAGAGCATAAGGTAAAGGACTGTAAGATCTGCAGGACCTTTCCTAACAAGACTCTGAGGGACAGAGAAGCCAGGCTCCTACTTTGGCTCCAGAAAAAGAAGGCAAGAGAAGCTCTTTCTGAAGAGGAGAGTGACACTTCAGTGACCTCAAAGAAAAGAAAGAGGTCTGTGGAGAGCCTATCCCCTACAAGCAGTAAGTCAGCTAAGAAGCTGCATGCTTTTAAGGACACCGGGGATCTACCTTCAACATCTAAGGTAGCAAGTGGCAGGGTTCACTCAGAACCATCAACACCTGCTTCTTCTTCAAAGAAGCTTAAAAAGCCTTCAAGTTCACTGCCTCCGTCGACGTCTAAAAAATCTACACCGTCGACGACGCTGTCGACGAGCTCTCCGTCGACGACAGGTCTACCTGTGACGACGACTACGATGACGGCTACGTTTACAGCTCCTCCGTCACCGATGATAGTAACTTCGTCTCCGCTGTCGTCTACGACGATAACATCGGTGAGTCTGAAGTATGGTCCGTCGTCGTCGGACACTTTGAAGATCTCTAAGAAGCCGTCGACGGGTAAGAAACTAAAATCCTTGCCGTCGACGCATTCATCGACGAAGAAATTCAGGAGGTCGCCGTCGGTTTCGCCGATGAAGATTCCTTCGATGCGCCTGATAACGAAAACTCAGTCGACGCCAACCCCGTCGACGGGTGACGCAGTGACATTAGCTTCGTCGACGGCTCCTTCGTCGACACTGGTACCACCAACTACACCGACGGCCCCGTCGACACCTGCTCCGTCGACGCCTGCTCCGTCGATGCCTGCACCGTCGACGAGGACACCATCGACGAGTGCTCCGTCGACGACAGTTCCGTCGACGGTTCATTTTCCTGGAGCATCTCCTTACCTGCCGCAAAGAATTTTAACTGTACAAGGCAGGTCCTCCTTGTTACTACCATCCCATACATCGCCCAGCAAGGTTGCACCCGTTCCTCCGCAGCATCTTTTTGCTGATGATGATGATGATGGCGATGGGTACTCTGATGACGGATTTTTTCCGGTAGCGCGTAGTCCGTCCGAACTACGTATAAAATGCCAGGAAGAAGATGAAGAGGAGGATCTTCAGCCTTTTCCACAACAACAAGATCAAGGGCATTACGAACAACCAGAACAGACAGTACAAATGCCGGTATCATTGATTAATAACCTTCAGCAAATGATGCAGGACTACTATGCGAGGTTTCCCCCGCCTGGTTCTTCTACACCGGTACAGCCTCCACAGACACCAGTGTCCACTCCAGCTAGGCCTTCCGGATTCCCAGACCCTACCACAGCACCTCCATCGGTTCAGGGTATCGCGTCACCATCATCCGAGGAGGAACAGGAAGAAGGGGAGATTCAAGACTCGGACTCTTTAATACCGGAATGGGATGAGTATCAGATCCAGACCCCATCTCCGTCTACACCACCGCCAGTAGACTCTCCACCACAGGACATTGGGGGTTTCCATAGTGTCATGGAGAGAGCTGCTAAAAGATTCCAGCTACCGATTACGTCAAAACAATCGGATTGTTTTCTTTATGACTTTAAAGAGGACACTAGAAAATCGGTAAGGGCCATTCCCATTGTCGATTTCATCTGGGAAGAAGGCTTAAAAGTCATGCAGACTCCGTCCTCCATTCCTGCAGTCTTGCCCAGACTAGAAAAGAAATATAAAGCACCTGACAACTCCCCAGCATGTCTAATCAGCCATCCTAAGCCGGATTCGGTTATCTCACAAGCAGCTCAGAGAAGATCCAGGAATCCGTCAGCTTCTCTGACTGCCCCTCCAGACAAGGAAGGACGGCGTCTGGACTCCATAGGTAAAACATTTTCAACCATGGCTGCCACCACTGTTAGAGCGGCCAACTCTCTAGCAATACTTGGGAGATACGATCGTCAGATGTGGTCCGACATGTCACAATTCATTGAAATGATACCTGAATCCAGTAGAGCAGAGGCACGCAGAATTCTTCAAGAAGGAGAAAAGATTTCGGCTGAAATCATAGACTCTGCCATTGATGTTTCCTCTACAGGTTTTCGACAATTGGCCGGGGCGGCGGTTCTCAGGCGCCAAGGGTGGCTAAAGGCTACCTCATTTAGGCCGGAAGTTCAGTTAAAAGTTTTAGACATGCCATATGATGGTGAACTTTTGTTTGGAAAACATGTCGATGATGCGTTGCAGTCTATAAAGTCAGACACTGAAACAGCCAGGTCGCTTGCAACGCTTCAGTGCAAAAGGCAACCCTTTCGGGGAGCGAGAGGAAGAGGTACTTTTTCACATAGAGGAGGTTTTCAGCAATATCGACCTTACTCCTCTTACCAAGGGCAATTTCGCTCAACCTATGGCCAGCAACAACAGCATTCCTTTCGCCAGCAATCATCAGCTCGATTCAGACAACAAACGAGAGGAAAGTCTGCTTTCAGAACCAAGGAAACAGCTAGAAAGCAGTGACCCTCATCAAGTGCCTGCACCCAGCCCCTACACCGACACTCGTATAGGGGGCACAATGTCCGGATTTCTACACCAATGGTCCAGAATAACAACAGACAGGTGGGTTTTGGATATTATCAATCGGGGGCATACACTAGAATTCAACCAGCCTACTCCTCAAGTACCACCAAGAGGCCCCCCTCCAGCCCATCTCAACGAGCTTATGGAACAGATTGCTATCTTAATGAACAAGGGAGCAATAGAGATCGTGCCAAGAAACCAGAGGGGAACAGGTTTTTACTCCCGTTTTTTCCTTATCAGGAAGAAAACCGGAGACTGGAGGCCTATTCTCGATCTTCGTTCGCTCAACAGATACCTCAAGAAGCAATCTTTTCGCATGATCTCTCTTCAAGACATTCTGAGCCTCCTCAACCGAGGGGATTTTATGACCTCGTTAGATCTTCAGGACGCTTATTTCCACATTCCAATTCACCCCAATCATCGGAAATTCTTGCGGTTCAGGGTCGCAGGCATTCACTACCAGTTCAGACTGCTTCCGTTTGGCCTCCAAGAGTGTTCACCAAGGTTTTAGCGCCAGTGGCAGCTCACCTCGGGCAATTAGGGGTACAGGTGTTCCCATACCTAGACGACTGGCTAATAAAAGCACGTACAGCGTCGAAGGCTGCCAGAGACACGGAAACATGTCTTTCTCTTTTCAGAGCTTTGGGTTTGACGGTCAATTACCCCAAGTCTCACATAGAGCCCACTCAGAACATCACGTTTCTAGGAGCCATCTTGGACACTTTACAGGCGAAAGCCTTTGCCTCACAGGACAGAAGACAGAAGCTTCGAAACTTAGCAGCACGGCTCAGCAGAAAAAGGTCCGTTTCAGTGCGGACTTACAAGTCTTTTCTAGGGACACTATCGTCTTGCATTCCATTGATAAAGAACTGTCGCCTGCACATGAGGACTCTTCAGCAACAACTAGACAACCAATGGAAACAGACGGAAGGCTCTTTCGACGAGCTAGTACAAATCACCCCTGCAGCGAAACAGGCTTTCAGGTGGTGGAAAGAAACTCCCCTAGTCTCAGACGGGCTGTCATTTCTAAAGGACAGGACCATGCACATAGTAACAACAGACGCATCCCTGGAGGGATGGGGTGCTCATTTACAGGATCTTTCCGTGAGGGGAAAATGGTCTGCTCAAGAATCAACTCTCCACATAAATATATTAGAGTTAAGAGCGGTGGCTTTGGCACTCAAATCCTTCCTCACGAACATCAAAGACTCTTCAGTGTTGATAAGGACAGACAACACCACGGTCATGCATTATATCAACAAGCAGGGAGGCACAAGATCTCGGGCATTATCCCTGGAGGCGCAGAAGCTGTGGCATTGGGTGATTCAGCATCGAATCACCATCCGAGCAGAACATCTCCCAGGGATCACCAACATCTGGGCAGATGCCTTGAGCAGGAATCGAACCAGCTGCCACGAGTGGGAACTCAATCAATCGGTTCTCGACAATCTCTTTCATCTTTGGGGCAAGCCCGTTCTAGATCTGTTCGCGACCAAAGACAACAAGAATTGCCGACACTTCGCAAGCTGGCGTCCGCAGAAGGGTTCGAGGGGGAATGCGTTTTTGATCAGATGGTCAGGGATTTATGCATACGCTTTTCCCCCGCTTCCACTCATCCCGAGACTTCTGCTAAAGATGAAGAGGGAACATTGCAGGATTCTTCTAATCGCTCCGAGATGGCAACGCCAGTTCTGGTTCACAGAACTTCTATTGCTATCGGAACAACCTCACATTCGGCTGAAGGCGATACCGGATTTGCTGACAATGAGCCAGGGTCAGGTTCGTCATCCCAACCCGACATCTCTTCGTTTATCAGCCTGGCTCCTGAATTCTATGAATTCGATGGATTGAATATCCCTCCGGATTGCAGGGAGGTACTTGCCTGTGCCAGAGCGCAGTCTACAAATCGCACATACAAATTGAAGTGGAAGAGGTTTTGTTTGTGGTGCGCAGCTTCCAGCATCCATCCTCTAACATCATCTCCGGAACAAATTTTGCCATATTTACTACATTTGGCTAAATCCGGTCTTTCGCATTCATCGATTAAGGTGCATTTGGCTGCCATATCTCGTTACCGACAGACCTCTCAGTCACCTTCACTATGGTCCGCCAGAATAATAAAACAATTTCTTAAAGGTTTGTTCAGAAAGTATCCACCAATTCATCGTCCTGCACCACAATGGCATCTGAACATTGTGCTCTCCCAATTAATGAAACATCCGTTCGAGCCTATTCATAGAGTGGATCTAAAGTTTGTTTCTTTTAAAACGGCCCTTCTTTTAGCCTTGACATCGGCAAGGAGAGTCAGCGATATCCAGGCCTTTACAATTTCTCCACCTTTCCTTCAATTCAAGCCAGAGGTGGTCATTTTGAGAACAAATCCAAATTTTATACCTAAAGTTCCATCATCTTTTCACTTAAACGAACCAGTAGTTCTAAGAACATTTTTTCCAAATCCTCAAACGACAGCTGAACGAGCTCTGCATTCGTTAGACATTAAGCGCTGTTTAAAGTTCTATATACAAAGTACAAGTGGTTTCCGTAAATCTGAACAGTTGTTTATCAGCTATGGAAAGGTCAATCACAGTAGCGCAGTTACTAAACAAACTATAGCGCGCTGGATATCTTCTGCCATTCAGTTGACCCACCAGTTGGCGGGGAAGCCATTATCATCTAAGGTCCGGGCGCATTCCACTAGAGCGGTATCCACTTCCACAGCTCTGTTCGCTGGAATACCTTTGGACCGGATCTGCAGGGCGGCGACATGGACACGTGCTCATTCTTTCACACAGCATTACTGCCTGGAAGCTACGGACAAGGTGGATGCTGCGGTAGGACAAGCAGTTTTGCGCAATTTGTTCACATAAGGTGAGCCTATAAGCTTTACCCTCCGTCCTCTGTGTATTGTTTGATGTATAATTTAAAGTATACGCTTGCATATGTGCAGTTGTGGTTACACATATTTTTTACTAGATAGAGGTGTATGTATTTATATACATCTGTACATGTTTATGTGTATATGGATATGTATGTATATATGTGTATATATATATATATATATATATGTATGTATGTATATATATATATATATATAACAGATGGATATTACATGTACTTAAAATGATTAGCACTTAATTTGCAGATGTTAATTGCTTATATACATTCAGTCAACATGCATTATGTTTAGGCATTTTGTTGGTACTACCAAGAAATAATAATTTATCCTTACTGCTGGCTATTCTGATTCAAGCATGTGAATCTATGAAAGATACCCCAATACTGGAGAAGAAAATAAGTTACTTACCTGTAACTGTAGTTCTCCAGTATTGGTATCTTTCATAGATTCACATGCGACCCACCCTCCTCCCCAGAGAGGCTCACCTTCTGGGATTTTTTCCTGTGTACACTAGTGCGGAGAAATCTGACAGACTGAGCCTCTGTGCTGAGGGTTCTAAGGAGGTGGTCACGCCTGATTGGTTGAAGTTTGGGCTCTTTATAAAGAGGCTAATAGTTATATAATTGGATGTGTTTTTTCCTATGGATTTCAGAAAAAAAAAAAAAAAAAAGTTTTTTCTCTATTTACTGCTTTCTATGTACCGTGGGACTCCCACTTCGACGACGGGGAATGATTCAAGCATGTGAATCTATGAAAGATACCAATACTGGAGAACTACAGTTACAGGTAAGTAACTTATTTTCTTAACCAGGATTTTTTTGTCAATGTTAATCATGGAGAGTGGGTGGTATGAGTCACATTTACATAGATCCTTGCCAGGTTTCAGGATAGTCACGATCAGAGCCTCTCTCAACAATGGGAGGAGGGCTCCCGTTGTCATGGATTCAACGTACATGTGAAGGAGATATGGTGCCAACATCTCAGCATATTCCTTATAAAAGGCAGCTGTAAGACCATCCTCGGATCACTTGGACAATGTCTTCAACCATAAACAGGGCATCTAGATAGCACAAAGTAATAGGTGTAGGTCTCCTGAGGGACCGCATGTGTAGAGGAGTAGAGCAAAGTGAAGAAGGTAACCATTGTTTGCTGGACTTCCTCTGTGCCAACCTGGAGGTTGGCCTGGCTGTCTTCAAGTTCCATGACATAATCACTAGCCCAAGGCCTACGTAGCAGGTTTGCAAATGTTCTTCCTGCTCTGTCTTTCTCACCATAGCGGTGGGCCTGCACTTCGCGCCCCAGGTAGCACACCTCCCGACGATCTACGCTCTGATCTGCACAAGGGTGGACTGGTCCCCCGTCAAGTTGTTTTGGTATTTAAGGCCCTGCAGTTCTGCCTCCAGTGAGGCAAGCTCTCACAGTGTCTGCAGTATTCTGGATTGTTTGGCAATGCAAACCCCCATAATAACTACCATGAGCACTTCCCATAAGGTAGAGCGGGATTGGGCAGAATCCTTATTACAGTTGAGGTAACCCACTATGGCTTCTGTAAGCTTTGTTCTGAAGACATGATCTCTAAGGACACTGCTGGGAAGGCGCCTGGAGAATGATTGTTGAGCACCACTGGGGATGTGCAGTTCTATAAGGACTGGGCCATGGTCTGATAGCTTGCATGGGCAGTGCTTGACTTGGCAAGTCCAGGACTCTACATAGCGAGTTGCAAGCCAGAAGTCTATGCATGACCAAGCATTGTATGAAGCAGTGACACAACTGCCCTCTCAGTCAACTGCATCTTTAGAGCGCCAAAGATCAACTGTAGGAAGCTGGCTCTATATGTACTATATCAAAATGAGATATAGGGGGTCATTATGACCCCGGCGGTGAGTGGTAATGTGGCGGCAGTACCGCCAACAGGCTGGCGGTACATACCGCCACATTATGAGAATGGCAGGTTGGCTGCATTCTCCACTTAGACCTCCATTGCAGCCTCAGAGATGTCAATCTCCAACCCGGCGGCGGCATCGTACCGCCGGCGGAATTTTGAGCCTGCCTATTGCCATGGTTTTCGTGGCATTGGCAACGCCATGAAAACCATGGCGGTAGGCCCTACTGGTGACAAGGAATTCCTTCCCTGTCACCGGTAGGCGGCTCCCTCACCCCCTCCACACCCACCTGATGCCCCCACCCGCTCCATCCAAACTCCCCCTCCTTCCGATCCTCTCACCCCCGTACACGCACACACCCACAGACACGCACCACGCAACGCATACACCCAATCACTCACACTGGCATACGTGCATTCGTACATGCATACATCCAGTCATGCTTGCACACATTCTTACACACATTCACACTGACATGCAGACACGCACTCACTTTACCATTCTTACATGCATTCACACACATGCATACACCCACGCAAACAACACTACACACACAGATGCATTCACGCACACATTCACACATTCATGCTTACACCAGACACACACACACACAGAAAACCCCCCACCCCTCCCCCTGTCCTTCTTCTAGGTGGTCTTCCAGCAAGGAACGGGAGGGACGCTGCTACCGCCAGCGGCGCCCGCCAGCAGAACACTGCCAGGCCTTATCACAGGTCATGATACAGCTGACTGCGTTCAACTGGCGTGGCGGTGCTGGAGGTAGCAGTGCCAGCTTACCACCGTCCTCCAGTATGACCACTGACGGATTTCCACCCTTCTTCTGGTGGAAGTCCGGCAGTGATCATAGTATGGAAGACGGATGTTAGCCACGGTACGTTATTTTGGCGGCTGTTACCACGACGGTAGGCGTTTTTTACCACCAATGACATAATGAGGGCCATAATGTGTACAGAGTCTGGGGGTTACCCAGAAGCTTAACAGAGGCTGAAGTAGATAATACTAATGCTCTGTTTTTTGATAGTGTGGTCGAGCAGTTAGGCTTATCAGAGAGTAGTGCAAAGCATTTGTTGTACCCACAGACAATAGAAGAAGCACACACTCAATGACTTAATTCCAGACCAATGGTTTTTATATATCAAAAATATATTTTCTTAATTTAGTTTCAGAACTACAAGATTCAAGTTGCACGTAAGTACTTCAATAGATTAGTATTTCACACATGTATCAATAGTACTTTGTTTTAGTTATACAAGTTATACAGTTTTTGAAATATTGGCAATAATCTGTTTTAAAACTTAACAGTGCAATTTTCAGAAACAGTTCCTGGGGGGAAGAAAAGTTAATTTGTTTTACAGGTAAGTACAACACTTACAGTTCCAGTCTCTGGGGGTTAGGAAGTCCACAGGTTGGCGTTCAAGTTAACCCCAAACACCCACCACCATCAACAAGGGTCCGGCCGGGTGCAGAGTTCAAAGTGTAAGCAAAATTAACATGGGCTCCTACGGAGACTGGGTGCACTCAGTTTGAGATCTGCAAGCAGGTAAGTACCCGCGACTTTGGAGGGCAGACCTTGGGGTTTAGAGGAGCACTGGGGGCTACAAGCAGGCACCAAACATACACCCTCAGCGGCACTGGGGCAGCCGGGTGAAGGGTGCAAATAAGATGATTCTTTATGAAGGGACCCAGGGGGTCACTCAGAGGCTGCAGGCGAGGTCCAGGGGGTCATCTTGGGCAAACAACAGGCTGGACAGGGAAGAGGGACGCCTGCTGGACGTTGCAGCACTGGGTGTCGGTTTCTCCAAGGCCTGGGGGATGCAGGTTCAGTGGGTCTTTAGGTGTTGGATATCTTCCTCCGGAGCTTTCACGGTCAGGGGGGTCCTTGGGATTCCCTGTGCAGGCGGCGTTGTGGAGGGGTGGAGAGGTCAACCCAGGTTGGGCACTGGCTCGGAATCGCCTGGGGATCCTCTCTAGCTGGTTGGGCCATGGGCATCGGGTGCAGAGTGGTTAGAACTCACGCATTCGGAGTGAGGTTGGAGACTTTAGTTGTTGGTTTCTTCTTTAACAGGGCCGCTGTCCATGGGAATTCTTGGTCCTTTTGGGTGCCGGGCAGTCCTCTGGAGCTTGCAGAGGTCGCCGGTCCCGCTGGGTGCGTTGCTGTTCTTTTGCAGGTTCTTTGAAGCAGGAGACAGGTCGGTAGGGCTGGGGCCAAGTCAGTTGTCATCTTCCTTCTTTTCTGCGGGGGTTTTAGCTTAGCAGTCCTTCTTCTTGTTAGGTCACCAGGAATCTGGTGAGCTGGGTTCTGGGAGGCCCTTCAATCCTATATTTAGGGGTCAGAGGGCAGTAGCCAATGGCTACTGTCCCTGAGGGTGGCTGCACTCTCCTTGTACCCACTCCCTTTGGGGAGGGGGGCACAAACCTAATCCTATTGCTCACTGTCCTCCAAACCAAGATGGGGGATTCTGCAAGGAGGGGGTCACCTCAGTTCTGAAAACCTTAGGGGTGGTCCTGGCTGGGGTGGTCAGTCCTCCATTTTTTCACTAATTTTCCTGCCGGACTTGCCGCCAAAATATGGAGTGCCCTGGGGCACTGTAATCCCAAGCTTGAGCCTTTGAGGCTCACCACCAGGTGTTGCAGTTCCAGTGGGAGGAGGTGTTAAGCACCTCCACCCAGGACAGGCTTTGTTCCTGACCACAGAGCGCACAAAGGCTATCACCCCATGTGATCAGAAACTTGTCTGAAAGTGGCAGGCTGGCACAGACCAGTCAGGCCTACACTAGCAGTGTGGCTAACATACAGGGGGCAGCTCTAATATGCCCTCTCTGTGCATTTTTAAAGAAATCCCATACTGGCATCAGTGTAGGTTTATTGTGCTGAGAAGTTTGATATCAAACTTACCAGTATTCAGTGAAGCCATTATGAAGCTGTGGGGTTCGTAATTACAAACTCCCAGACCATACACTCAATATGGCTTCACTGCACTTAGAATATCTAAGAATGGACTTAGACACACTAGGGGCATATTGCTCATGCAGCGATGTACTCACCTGTGGTATACTGCACCCTGCCTTAGGGCTATAAGGCCTGCTAGAGGGGTGACTTACCTATGCCACAAGCAGTGGTTTGTGGGCATGGCACCCTGAGAGGGGTGCCATGTCGACTTTGCCTTTTACTCCCTACCAGCACACACAAGCTGAAAGGGCAATGTACGTGTGCTTGGTGAGGAGTCCCCTTGGGTGGCATAATACATGCTGCAGCCCTTGGGGACCTCCCTTGGCTACAGGGCCCTTGGTACCATGGGTACCTTTTAGAAAGGACTTAACTGTGTGCCTAGGGTGGGCCAGTTGTGGGAAAAAGGTACAGATATTGGGAAAGAACACTATTGCTGGGGCCTGGTTAGCAGTGTCCCTCCACATTTTCAATCAAAGTTGGCATCAACACTAGGCAACAAGTGGGGGGGGTAACCATGCCAACAGTGGCACTTTCCTACATCAACCAACTGATCTTCTGTCATGAGTGAGTCTAATAGTTTGGATGCATTAGGGTGTGGTGGTCGTACTGTTGCGATCCACCATGAGATTTAGCACAATGTTAAAGTCGCCGTTGTAGGAGGCTGGCCTGGCTTATAGTGTGCACCTAATGGTACTTACGCCTTGTGCCAGGTCCAGTTATCCCTTATTAGTAGATTATTAGTGTTCTAGCAGCTTAGGCTGATAGAGGTAGCTATAGCAGAGCCGCTTAGGCTGAACTAGGAGACATGCAAAGCTCCTACTATACCACTTATATCATATAGCACTATATCATAAGAATCACAATACTCAGAGTTACTAAAAATAAAGGTACTTTATTTTAGTGACAATGTGGCAAAAATATCTCAGGGGATATACTCCCTTAGGAGGTAAGTAAAATACACAAAATATACACACAAACCAAAATCAGGTAAGTAAACAGTTAGAAAAGTAGTGCAAACACTGTAGAACACAATAGGCCTAGGGGCAACACACACCATATATTAAGAAAGTGGAATGCGGACCACTTAGGGACCCCAGGCTTAGTGTAGTGTGTAGAGGGTCGCAGGGAGTGTAAGTAAATACTAAGGGTGTCCAAGATACCCCATCCCAAGACCCTGAAAAGTAGGAGTAAAGTTACCCTACTTCCCCAGAAACACACTAAAGTCGTGATAGGAGATTCTGCAAAGACCACAGCAGACTGTAAAGCACTGAAGACGGATTCCTGGACCTGAGGACCTGCAAAGGAAGGGGACCTAGTCCAACAGTCACAAAAGTGTCTGGGGGGGCAGGAGCCCACTAAACCCCGGATGAAGGTGCAAGATGGCTGCCTCTGGGTGGAAGAAGCTGAAGATTCTGCAACAACGGAAGATGCCAGGAACTTATTGTAGGAGGCTGGCCTGGCTTATAGTGGGTACCTTGTGGTACTGACACCCTGTGCCAGGTCCAGTTATCCCTTATTAGTAGAATAGAGGTGTTTCTAGCAGCTTAGGCTGATAGAAGGTAGCTATGGCAAAGCTTAGGCTGAACTAGAAGGCATAAAAAGCTCCTACTATACCACTTATATAGTACAATATCATGAGAAAACACAATACTCAGAGTTACTAAAAAATAAAGGTACTTTATTTTTATGACAATATGCCACAAGTATCTCAGTGAGTACCCTCAGTAAGTAGGTAAGTAACATACACAAGTTATATGTACACAAACCCAAAACAGGTAAGTAATAGTAAGAAAAGTAATGCAAACAGTGTAGGATTACAATAGGAAGCAATAGGTGAACATAGGTCTAGGGGCAACACAAACCATATACTCCAAAAGTGGAATGCGAATCACGAATGGACCCCAGACCTATGGGAGCTTGTAGAGGGTCGCTGGGACTGCAAGAAAACAGTCAGGGTGTCCAAGATACCCCACCCCAAGGCCCTGAAAAGTAGGAGTAAAGTACCCCTACTCCTGCAATAGGACACAATAGTCGCGATAGGGGGATTCTGCAAGAACCACAAACACCAGCAAAGCACTGAAGACGGATTCCTGGACCTGAGGACCTGCAAGGCAAGGGGACCAAGTCCAAGAGTCGCAATAGTGTCCAGGGGGGGCAGGAGCCCAGGAAACCCCGGATGAAGGTGCAAGAAGGTTGCTTCCGGATGGAAGAAATCTAGGATTCTGCAACAACGTAGAGAGCTATGAACTTCTCCTTTGGCTGGAAGATGTCCCATGGTGTGCTGAAGGTTGCAGAAGTGTTCCCATGCAGAAATACCGCAAATAAGCCTTGCTAGCTGCAAGGGTCGCGGTAGGGGTTTTTGGGTGCTGCTGCGGACCACTGCCAAACTACCTTTCCCGGGGTTTCACTGCAGCTGCTGCTGCTGCCAACCCCTCAGACAGGTTTCTGCCCTCCTGGGGTCCAGCCAGGCCTGGCCCAGGAAGGCAGAATAAAGGACTTCCTCAGAGAGAGGGTGTTACACCCTCTCCCTTTGGAAAAAGGTGTCAGGGCTGGGGAGGAGTAGCCCCCCCAGCCTCTGGAAATGCTTTGATGGGCACAGATGGTGCCCATCTCTGCATAAGCCAGTCTACACCGGTTCAGGGATCCCCCAGCCCTGCTCTGGCGCGAAACTGGACAAAGGAAAGGGGAGTGACCACTCCCCTGACCTGCACCTCCCAGGGAAGGTGCCCAGAGCTCCTCCAGTGTGCTCCAGACCTCTGCCATCTTGGAAACAGAGGTGCTGCTGGCACACTGGACTGCTCTGAGTGGCCAGTGCCAGCAGGTGACGTCAGAGACTCCTCCTTATAGGCTCTTACCTGTGTTGCTAGCCTATCCTCCTTCCTAAGTAGCCAAACCTCCTTTCCTGGCTATTTAGGGTCTTTGCTTTGGGGGATTCTTTGGATAACGAATGCAAGTGCTCATCAGAGTTCCTCTGCATATCTCTCTTCACCTTCTGCCAAAGGATCGACCGCTGACTGCTCAGGACGCCTGAAACACCGCAACAAAGTACCAAAGATGACTACTAGCAACCTTGTATCGCTGATCCTGCCGCCTTCTTGACTGTTTCCTGGTGGTGCATGCTCTGGGGGTAGCCTGCCTCCTCTCTGCACCAGGAGCTCTGAAGAAATCTCCCGTGGGTCGACGGAATCTTCCCCCTGCAACCGCAGGCAACAAAAGACTGCATCACCAGTCCTCTGGGTCCCCTCTCAGCACGACGAGCATGGTCCCTGGAACTCAGCAACTCTGTTCAAGTGACTCCCACAGTCCAGTGACTCTTCAGTCCAAGTTTGGTGGAGGTAAGTCCTTGCCTCCCCACGCTAGACTGCATTGCTGGGTACCGCGTGATTTGCAGCTGCTCCGGCTCCTGTGCACTCTTCCAGGATTTTCTTCGTGCACAACCAAGCCTGGGTCCCTGACACTCTAACCTGCAGTGCACAACCTCCTGAGTTGTCCTCCAGCGTCGTGGGACTCCCTTTTCTGACTTCGGGTGGACTCCGGTTCACTCCTCTTCCAAGTGCCTGTTCAGGTACTTCTCTGGGTGCTGCCTGCTTCTGTGAGGGCTCCCTGACTTGCTGGGTGCCCCCTCTGTCTCCTCGTCCAAGTGGCAACATCCTGGTCCCTCCTGGGCCACAGCAGCATCCAAAAACCCTAACCGCGACCCTTGCAGCTAGCAAGGCTTGTTTGCAGTCTGTCTGCGTGGGAACACCTCTGCAAGCTTCTACACGACGTGGGACATCCATCCTCCAAAGGGGAAGTTTCTATCCCACTTCGTTCTTGCAGAATCCACAGCTTCTACCATCCGGTGGCAGCTTCTTTGAACCCTCAGCTGGCATTTCCTGGGCATCTGCCCACTCTCGACTTGGTCACGACTCTTGGACTTGGTCCCCTTGTTCCACAGGTACTCTCGTCCGGAAATCCACTTTGGTTGCATTGCTGGTGTTGGTCTTCCTTGCAGAATTCCCCTATCACGACTTCTGTGCTCTCTGGGGAATATAGGTGCACTTTACACCTACTTTTCAGGGTCTTGGGGTGGACTATTTTTATAACCCTCATTGTTTTCTTACAGTCCCAGCGACCCTCTACAAGCTCACATAGGTTTGGGGTCCATTCGTGATTCGCATTCCACTTTTGGAGTATATGGTTTGTCTTGCCCCTATACCTATGTGCCCCTATTGCAATCTACTGTAACTTTACATTGCTTGCATTTCTTCCTTTTGCTATTACTGCATATTTTTGGTATTGTGTACATATATCTTGTGTATATTTGGCATCCTCATACTGAGGGTACTCACTGAGATACTTTTGGCATATTGTCATAAAAATAAAACACCTTTATTTTTAGTATATCTGTGTATTGTGTTTTCTTATGATATTGTGCATTTGACACCAGTGCTATGGTAGGAGCTTTGCATGTCTCCTAGTTCAGTCTAAGCTGCTCTGCTATAGCTACCTTCTATCAACTTAAGCTGCTAGAAACACCTCTTCTACACTAATAAGGGATAACTGGACCTGGTAGACAGTGTAAGTACCCCTTGGTACCCACTACAAGCCAGGCCAGCCTCCTACACTCTGGCATAATTAGAGTGGGGTGTGACAGACACTCCCCAGACTAGCCAGCCCTCAACCGCAGTTTGGTGGTGGCCATGAGGTGCAGCTCCTGCAGCAGTCAAATGTCCGCTTTGTGCTGATGCATATGTGCAGCCAGCAGATGGACCTTCCACACATCATTGAGGCCTCTAATATTCGAAGTCCAGCAGATGATGTTAGTCATGGCCGGGGGAGACTAGGAGATGGTGTTCGGATTGCAGCAGATGCAAGCTGCCAGCATAGGATGTTGTTAGCAAGTCTGAGTGTTGCAAAAGGAGGAGGGGGGAGTGCCTTGAGTGTCCCTAGTGCAGCGAATGAGAGGGCACTTCTCTGATACATATACAGTGCCAAGCAAACCTAACCTGGATTGGCAGCTTATGCAGATGTAGCATGCCACTGAGCAGGCAGGGAGTGGAAAGGTAACGGTGTTACAGGACCTAACAATTTTAAACAGTAACAGTTCCCCAGCAATCCTTCCACCCCCCACGTTTGCCTCCCAGTTAGGCCAAATCAGTCTGACGCACCCATCAAACGTTCCCAAAATAAAGATCATAGAGGGACAACAGGAACTCATTCCGTGAGGGTGAATAAGAGGCCAGAGGCCAAAGAGTAGCCAGATGACTGGAGTACTAGCATGTGCATGGCCAAGGCCCACCTAAGAGCGCCCCAAGATGAACCACACGCATGAGAACCCCATGTTATGTACAACAGGGATAACACTGCCCAGCTCAAGGTCCCACATCGTCTGTGAGGGTCACAGTCTTTGATTAGTTGTTATGGTCGAGATGACCGGTTTCACAATTTCCTTCCTCTGGGGATTGCCATGGTGTGGCCTTCAGGATGTTTTTTAACGAATTTGGCAGCTGCCTTTGGATCTGTAAAGTAGTAGGTTTTGCTTGAGAGAAAGATTAGAAGTTTTGCTGGGTAAAGAAATGAGTATTTGACATTTGTCTGCATGAGGGAGCGTTTAATTGGTAGAAAGTCCCTTCAAGCAGCCTGGACCACAACTGTGAAGTCTGGGAAAATTGAGCTTGCGTTGCCCTGGTAATGCAGGATTTGCCACTCCCTGACCAGGTGAAAAACCGTCTTGCGGTCCTGGTAATTTAACAGACGAGCGATGATGGGCCACACAGGTGCCCCAGGAGGAGGTTGCGTTTCGAAGGCGCAATGGGCAGGCTACACAATGAGCATGTTGGAGAGAGCATTGATCATACGTCTGAGTCCTGCGTGGGGTTGGCCGAAGACCCCAGCCAAGACTGGGCATCCTCCAACCCCGGGTCCGCAGTTCGCGTCTGACGGTGCTGTTCAAAGGATAGTTTGGATTGTTTGGCGTTGGATTTTCCCATCATCAAAAAATGTCCCGGTGTGACCAGCCAGGGAAATAAATCATCCCCCCCCTCCAGGCACCCCCTCGTGAGGAAGGGTGAGGGAGTCAAAGCCCTCACTGTCAAAGGAGAAGTCATGAAGTACGGTGGTCCAGGCCCACCACAACCCGCAGAGTTGCCACGAGGCCACCGGCAGGCCGACCAGCACAGAAGAGTCTACTTGGCAGCGTCCTCGTGCTGCAAAGACCGAATGAGGAGGTCATGCCCCAATCCTTGTCCTCAATGCGACTAGGTCCAGCACCCTTTGGGTGGGGCTGTCAGGTAACGGCACAGTTTTCCTCTGCGAGGAAAGGGTCCCCAAGCGGTAGGCTGTCTCCACCCCACCAAAGGTGCAGGCTCCAACCATGTAACCTCCAAGGGCCAGGGGGTGGTCACACCTGGCCCACAAGGACGTCCACAGAGGAAGCAATCTGGGCTCCGCACAAAAAGAATTTGCCAGGGAGCCCCCAAACTGTGCAGCAGATGTTCACCCGAGAGTTGACCCCACGTATTCCCAACATCCTGGAGGCCAGGCCTGCTACACCCCAGCAGGAACCATGGGGGGCACGAGCAGGCCAGCCCCCAATTAAATGTCAGGATCGGCCATCAGGTGCACGGCCTCCATGTAGTGTGGCCGAGAGAATGTGGGGCAGAAGGTCAAAAGGCCTACAGACCTGGTCCAGAACCGGCTAGGCTGCCATGCTGGGGTGGCCTGGGCCAAGCGCAGTAGGGTAAGTGGCAGCCCAGTTGGGCAGGGTAAAGATCTCCAAACGGGCCCCCCGCCGGCTGCAGCAGTATATCCCTATGGCAGCCAGGGAGCCCTCCGGGGCAGGCCACGCCAGCACAGCAGTCCATCATGCCAGCATGGCAGTTGTACCCCAAGTGGCGGCACGCATACTTCCAAGGGGGCTGCAGGGTGCGATGCACACTCTGCCCCCGTCTCCTCACCTGCCTCCTCTCCGCCGGGCGAAGGCTGCTGCGGCCTAGTGGCATCCGCAGACCACCACACCCCAGTCAGGAAGGCAGCCTGCCTGCCAACAGTTTCCTCCTCTCTCCACACACCACAGGCTGCCACCTCCAGCAGCGTGTCCTCAGCCGGTCACCAAACGTGTTCTTCCTGGCCCAAGCAGGCCAGGCCTCCCTTATGCTCACTCCAAGGTCTTCTCTGTGGCTCCACCAGCGATCCCGCAGGGATGATTTTATTTAGACGGTGTAGGAGGCTGGCCTGGTTTGTGTCGCTGGTTTCCGCCAACAAGCATTGGCACACGCAAAGCATGCGGTTAAAGGAAAATGGCGCTCCCCGGGACCAGGAAGGACCTGGTGGACTAAACCCAGGAGGGGCAGTCGGAGCGGGCTCACAGCAACTCAGAGAGCCCTCAGAAGACCAGGCAGCATGCACAGGAGTCCCACAGCACAGGGACAAAGAAGGTGCAAAAGGAGGCCCATGCAGCACTACACAAAGGGATCCCGCGACGCCGGAGGACCACTCAGGAAGCTGTGCGTCGCAGAAAGGTGTGCTGGGGGCCAGAGCTGCACAATGCAGGAAGAATTTCACGGAAGGATGCCATCAAGCCTTAGCAACTGCAAAACACACGGTGCACGGGGATACTGTCTTGCATGGAGAGGCAAGCTCCTACCTCCACCAAAGTTGGACAGCAGGACATCAGGACCGTCAGGACCACTTCAGTACACCACCCGTGATGCTGGATCCATGCACTTTGTCAGGAGAGGGGGCCCAAGCCACCGGTCATCGCTGCAGAGGGGTGCCTTTTGAAGAAGGGGAGTGACTCCTTCACTGCAAGGGAGATTCCTTCATTCTTCTGGTGCAGACTGAAGACAGGCGGGCCTCTGAGAATGCACGACTGGGAAACAGTTGCTGGCAGGAGCTGAAGATACAATGTTGCAGAAGTCATCTTTGCTTCTTTGTTGCAGTTTGTAGAATTCCTAGAGCAGTGGTTCCCAACCTTTTGATTTCTGTGGACCCCCACTTTAACATTAATGGAACCCAGGGACCCCCACTGAATCATCATGGGAATCCGGGGACCCCCGCCTTAGTCATTACTGGAAGCTGGGGACCTAATTTGTCAATATTTGTTAATATTTTGTAAGTTTCTAGGCTCTCGTGGACCCCCTGAGAAGGCTTCGCGGACCACCAGGGGTCCCCGGACCACAGGTTGGGAACCACTGTCCTAGAGGGTCCAGATGCAGTTTCTTCGGTAAGAAGGTGAAGTAAAGGATGCAGACGATTCCTGCTGCAATCTGAATCTGAAGAACCACCCAAGAGAGAGACCCTAAATAGCCCTGAAAGGAGGATTGGTCAGCTAAACAGGTAAACACCTATCAGGGGAGGGCTCTGACGTCACCTACTGGCACTGGCCACTCAGATGCTTCCAGAGTTCCCTGACAACTTGGAGTCCAGGATGGCCAAACCCAGGGGACCCTCTGGAGGAGCTCTGAGCACCACCACTGGGGTGGTGATGGGCTGGGGAGTGGTCACTCTCCGTTCCCTTGTCCAGTTTCGCACGAGAGCAGGGACTGGGGGTCCCTGAGGCTGCCCCTCCCAAGCCTTTAACATCTATTTCCAAAGGGAGCGGGTATAACACCCCTCTCCCAAAGGAAATGCTTTGGTCTGCCTTCCTGGGCTTGAGCTGGTTGAGCAACAGGAGCGCAGAAACCTGTCTGACCGGAGGCAGCAGCTGAGGCTGCCTGGAAAACCTCAGAAGGCTGTAATGCCAGTAATGGGGGTCCTCTAAGGAGCCCCCTGAGTGCATTGAATCATACATCCAATGCTTGTAAAAGCCTTGGGGTATGATTCCAACATGTTTGATACCAAAGATGTCCATATTCGGAGTTACTATTGTGGAGCTGGACATAGGTAGTGACCCATGTCCAGTGCATGTGTAAAATGGCGTCCCTGAACTCACAAGGTCTGGGGAAATGGCCCTGGAGGTCGTAGGGGCACCTCTGCTAGTGCAGGGATGCCCTTGCACACAGGTACTCTGCATCGTGCCTTCAGGGCTGGAACGCCTGCAATAGGGGTGACTTATAAGTGATCAGGTGCAGTGTAAATGGCAGTGAAAGGGTGCATGCACCTCTTCACGCAGACTGCAATGGCAGTCCTGCAGAGCCCTTTGCATGGGCTCCCTATGGGTGGCAAAATATATGCTGCAGCCCATAGGGATCCCCTGGAACCCCAATGCCCTGGGTACCTAGGTACTGTATACTAGGGACTTATAAGGGGGTACCAGTATGCCAATTTTAGTGAAATACTGGGTTACCAGTATGCAGTGACATAATTTAGAGGAGAGAGAGTATAATCACTGGGGTCCTGGTTCGCAGGATCCCCCTGAACACAGTCAAACACACGGACATCAGGCAGAAAATGGGGTTAACCATGCCAAAAAGAGGGTAGTTTCCTACAGCCGGGCTTCGCAGTTGCGAGTATTCCGTGAATGTATCCCGATGCCACCTCTGGGACGGTATAAATGACGGATAAATGACTCTGGCCGGCAGAGCCTCACTCAGAGGCAACCATCTTGCAATCAGGTGCGCAAACAGTAATATTGTGAAAACTCAAAATAAGAAATATCCCCCACCAGTTTAGAAAGATAAGAGTAAACTTTCATAAGTTATTTGAGACTAAAATTACGAAAAATTCAATCAGTAGAACCAGCAATGCGCGATTAATTTTTTTTAAGTAGAACGAGTGCCTAGAAACACAAAACGCCAACTGTGGTCATCTGGTCATGCCCGACCAGGGCAAAGTCACACGTACAGGCTGAGCACTATGGAGTGCGAGAAAGATACAGGGACACGTTTGGTTCATTGAACAAAGTACCTTAAATCTTGGTTGCAGAGTTTTGTGAATATGCTGTTGTGCACCAACACTTTTGAAGAAGCTGCATTGTTGTCAACTATGCCATCAACAAGGGGCTTGCAATGTGAAGGCCTGCGTCATGGATGCGTCACACAGCAGCTGTTCCGAGGAGACTGCGGGCTGCTGCCTGTACCTGTAAGAAGATGTTGCGCTGCATGTCTTCCGATTACAGGACAGCTGGACTGGCAGAACAACTTCAGGCAACCTATCAAGGGTCGAGAACTGGGATTGCACCGCTGACATGACTCACAGCAAACAGAGTCCAGGTGCTGAGATCAAGGTGGTTGGAGGCTTTTCTGTCCCTGAGGCTTTAATCAGGAGGCTAGCCAACTAACCCTTGGAGTCACTCTGGTGGTCCTGGGCCCAAACCTTTCTCTTAGTTAGCAGGGCAGCAGGGCAACAAAGTAGCAGTCCTTCTTGCAGAGCAGCTCAGCAATCCTTCTGAGTCTTCCACAGGTCCAGATGTGTACTCAAGAGTTGGGTCTAAGGTTCTATTATTTAAACCTGGTGCCCACTTTGAAGTAGTAGAAGGTTCTGGAGGCTTCCACATCCAGAGGTGCTGGGAATTTTCTGGCTCCCTGCCCTGAACCCAAGTTGTCTGGGGTCACAAAAGACTAGCCTCAAACTCTTTGTTTGTGTGCTTAGGCAGAGCTTTTGTGATGTACCAGTGTATCCCTCCTCAGTGCATTGAGACCCTCACGGGTGAGTAGTGAGCTTTTCAAATTCCTGATTGATTGATGGATTGACAGCTCATCCCCCATCATCAAGTCAGAGATGGCCCTTCCAGTGAACAGCTATTTTCCTTTATCTCGGTGTCTGGGAACAAAAACACAAATATCAACTGCCAACTACACCTAGTCATTTGGCCTGTGATTGAGGCTGCAGGAACCAAATGGTTAGGACAAGAAAATGCCAAGTTTCTAAAAGTGGCATTTTCAGAATTGTACATTAAAATCCAACTTTACCATTAAAGAAGGTTTTAAATTACAATTCTTTAGACATCAAACTCAACTTCCCCACCTGCTCCGAATTGAAATTGTAATAAGCTAACCCAATGTTATCCTGTGGGAGAGGAAGGACTTTCAGTAGTGAAAAGCAACCTTAAGAGTATTTCAATTCCAGGCCATGTAAAACCTCTGGATTGTCTAGGGCCTAATCCAGGGGTGCCATATGTATTCAAGAGAAAAGTTTAAGCCTGGCAAATAGTGTATTTGCCAGATCAAAATGGCAGTTTAAAACTGCACCCACAGGCAGCAAAGACAAGCCTGAGACATGCTTAAAAAAGCTACCTAATTGGGTGGCACAGTCTGGGCTCCAGCCCCACCAGTATCATTTAACTTTCTGGCCCTGGGTAAATTTAATACCATTTTACTAGAGACTTGCAAGTAAATTAAAAGAAATCCTATGGCTGTGGTATAATTGCAGGCTGGGTGTGATTGTTAAGAAATGCTATGGGTGTGGTTTATGCAGACTAAGGGTATCATTAGGAATTAGGCGGACAGGAAGACCCGTCCGCTGAACTTCTGACGGGGAGGTTGCTGCCACACAGGCTTCCTCCCCTCCTGACCCATTAAGACTTTCCCACTAGGCTGACTGGCGGAAACAGAGGTTTCTGCCAGTCAACCTCGTGATAAAGTGGCAGCAGCATTGTCCCCGGCTTGTAATCAAGCCGGCGGCAATGCTGTCATTTGCAGGGTGCACTAGCACCCTCACAATGGTCACTGTCTGCCCAGCACACAGTGTGCTGGGAGGGGGGACCCCCCTGTGGCTCCCTGCACCTGTTCTCCACCAGCCTGTTCATGAAATCCTATGGGTGTAGTATATATGCTGGCTAGGTGTGGTCTTTAAAAAATTATTTGGGTGTGGTATGTATGCAGGCTATATGTGGTCCTCAAGAAATCCTAAGGCCGTGGTATATAGCGGCTAGTTGTGGTCATTAAGAAATCCTTTGGGTGTAGTATATATGCAGGATAGGTGTGGTTGTTAGGAAATCGTACGTGTGTTGTATATATGCAAACTAGGTGTGGGTGTTAAGAAATTCTATGGTGTTGTATATATGCAGACTAGGTGTATCATTAGGAAATTCTACTGTTGTGGTATATATGCAGGCTAGGTGTGGTTGTTAAGAAATCCTTTGAGTGCAGTTTATATACAGGCTAGGTGTGGTTGTTAGAAATCCTTCAGGTGTGGTATAAAATGCAGGCTAGGTGTGGTTGTTATGAAATCGTATAGGTGTGGTATATTGTAGGAGGCTGCCTGGTTTGTAGTGGGTACCAAGGGGTACTTACACCTTGCACCAGGTCCAGGTATCCCTTATTAGTGTAGAGGGGTGTCTAGCAGCTTAGGCTGATAGAAAAGGTAGCTTAGCAGAGCAGTTTAGGCTGAACTAGGAGACAAGTGAAGCTCCTACAGTACCACTAGTGTCATATGCACAATATCATAAGAAAACACAATACACAGATGTACTAAAAAATAAAGGTACTTTATTTTTATGATAATATGCCAAAAGTATCTCAGTGAGTACCCTTAGTATGAGGATAGCAAATATACACAAGATATATGTACACAATACCAAAATATGCAGTGATAGCAATAGAAAACAGTGCAAACAATGTATAGTCACAATAGAATGCAATGGGGGCACATAGGGAGAGGGGCAACACAAACCATATACTCTAGAAGTGGAATGCGAACCACGAATGGACCCCAAACCTATGTGACCTTGTAGAGGGTCGCTGGGACTGTAAGAAAACAGTGAGGGTTAGAAAAATAGCCCACCCCAAGACCCTGAAAAGTGGGTGCAAAGTGCACCTAAGTTCCCCAAAGAGCACAGAAGTCGTGATAGGGGAATTCTGCCGGAAACAACAACACCAGCAATGCAACAACGATGGATTTCCTGACGAGAGTACCTGTGGAACAAAGGGACCAAGTCCAAGAGTCACGATCAAGTCGGGAGTGGGCAGATGCCCAGGAAATGCCAGCTGTGGATGCAAAGAAGCTGCCACCGGATGGTAGAAGCTGTGGATTCTGCAAGAACGACAAGGGCTAGAAACTTCCCCTTTGGAGGATGGATGTCCCACGTCGTGAAGAGTCGTGCAGAAGTGTTTCCGTGCAGAAAGACCACCAACAAGCCTTGCTAGCTGCAAAGGTCACGGTTAGGGTTTTTGGATGCATGCTGCTGTAGCCCAGGAGGGACCAGGATGTCGCCAATTGCGTGAGGAGACAGAGGGGGCGCCCAGCAAGACAAGGAGCCCACTCAGAAGCAAGCAGCACCCACAGAAGTGCCGGAACAGGCACTACGAAGAAGAGTGAACCGGAACTCACCCGAATTCACAAAGGAAGGTCCCACAACGCCGGAGGACAACTCAGGAGGTCGTGCACTGCAGGTTAGAGTGTCGGGGACCCAGGCTTGGCTGTGCACAAAGGAAATCCTGGAAGACTGCACAGGAGCCGGAGCAGCTGCATATCATGCGGTTCCCCGCAATGCAGTCTAGCGTGGGGAGGCAAGGACTTACCTCCACCAAACTTGGACTGAAGAGTCACTGGACTGTGGGAGTCACTTGGACAGAGTTGCTGAGTTCAAGGGACCTAGCTCGTCGTGCTGAGAGGAGACCCAGAGGACCGGTGATGCAGTTCTTTGGTGCCTGCGGTTGCAGGGGGAAGATTCCGTCGACCCACGGGAGATTTCCTCGGAGCTTCTAGTGCAGAGAGGAGGCAGACTACCCCCACAGCATGCACCACCAGGAAAACAGTCGAGAAGGCGGCAGGATCAGCGTTACAAGGTCGCAGAAGTCGTCTTAGCTACTTTGTTGCAGTTTTGCAGGCTTCCAGCGCGGTCAGCAGTCGATTCCTTGGCAGAAGGTGAAGAGAGAGATGCAGAGGAATTCTGATGAGCTCTTGCATTCGTTATCTAAAGAATTCCCCAAAGCAGAGACCCTAAATAGCCAGAAAAGGAGGTTTGGCTACCTAAGAGAGAGGATAGGTTAGCAACACCTGAAAGGAGCCTATCAGAAGGAGTCTCTGACGTCACCGGCTGGCACTGGCCACTCAGAGCAGTCCAGTGTGCCAGCAGCACCTCTGTTTCCAAGATGACAGAGGTCTGGAGCACACTGGAGGAGCTCTGGGCACCTCCCAGGGGAGGTGCAGGTCAGGGGAGTGGTCACTCCCCTTTCCTTTGTCCAGTTTCACGCCAGAGCAGGGCTGGGGGATCCCTGAACCGGTGTAGACTGGCTTATGCAGAAATGGGCACCATCTGTGCCCATGAAAGCATTTCCAGAGGCTGGGGGAGGCTACTCCTCCCTTGCCTTAACACCTTTTTCTAAAGGGAGAGGGTGTAACACCCTCTCTCTGAGGAAGTCCTTTGTTCTGCCTTCCTGGGCCAAGCCTGGCTGGACCCCAGGAGGGCAGAAACCTGTCTGAGGGGTTGGCAGCAGCAGCAGCTGCAGTGAAAACCCCTCAAAAGGCAGTTTGGCAGCACCCGGGTCTGTGCTAGAGACCAGGGGAATCATGGGATTGTCTCCCCAATACCAGGATGGCATGGGGGGGGGGCAATTCCATGATCTTAGACATGTTACATGGCCATGTTCGGAGTTACCATTGTGAAGCCACACATAGGTAGTGACCTGGGCTGAACACCATTAGTTTAGTTTTGATAACATTCAATTCCAGGCCAAAATCTGCACAATATGATTTGAACCTATCAACAAGAATTTGAAGACCCATAGGGGTCTTAGAGATAAGTAAAGAGTCATCCGCAAACAGTAAAATAGGAATTTTCTGCAAGATTAAGGAGGGAGCATCGTTCTGACAAGTAGACAATATTTGTATCACCTCATTTATAAACAAGGTAAATAGGGTTGGAGCCAGAACACATCCTTGGCGAACCCCCCTCTGAATAGGGATATATATGTTCTGTTAATTCTCCCTGATTGCCCCATCTCACCTGAGCATATGTATTCTCATGTAACCATTGTAATAGATGAATTATGCTATTAGGATTACCCATTCTATATAACACTTCCCATAGTTTTTCTCTAGGGACCATATCAAAGGCGGATCGAAGGTCCACAAAAACAACATATAACAGATACATTTTTGCTTGGCAAGAACTATGTATTTCCAATATAAAAGCATCAGCCTGAAAACCTGGTCTACTGTACTAGTTTTTGGGCGCAAACCCGCCTGTAGTGGGGATAGTATCTGATAGTCTTAAACCCAACTTAATAGCCTTCCCAAAAGCTGTTTTGCAAAATTTTTTAGAAGATTGTCAATAAGGCTGATAGGTCTGTAATTTGCTGGGGATCTCATATTGCCCTTTTTATAAATGGGAATTTTTTCGGCCCCTTTCCACGTACTCTCAATTAGGCCCCCTGCTGTGATTTTGTACGAGATCATGTTTATATACCAGGACCATACTATTGGTTCAGATTTATATAAATCCCCCAGAATCTTGTCCAGTCCTGGCGCTTTGGCAGACTTTAGGGAGTTGATTGCTGCTATAGTTTCATTCATGGTGAAGATAATTGGATCTTCTTATCCAGAGAAACATTCATTCTAGGCGGGGAGAAGGGTTCGTGAGTTGGAAAATTACAAGGTAGGGCATAGAGTTTAGAAAAGTGACTCACCCAGCTCTCAGGTTGAATATAATTACTCGTGGTGCTCTTGCCCCCTCTTTCTCTATTATACAGTAACTTCCAGAATGTCACGTTGTCATTAATTTTTCATGGCATTAAGCGGGTTATGCCAAACTGAATCTTCCCAGCTTTTCTTTTCTTGCATTACGGTCTTATTATAGGAGAGTGTAGAGGATTGTATTGGCCCCTGGGAACGTGTCGCAATAACTGTTTTTAGAGCTAATTGTGCCTCAGAACAATCCTTATTGAACCAGACATTGGTTTTAAAATTACAATCAGGATATTTGATACTGGTCTTTTTATTAAAAAAAGTCTGGAGTTTCTTCAGTAAATCTCCATGAATACTAAGACTAGGAATATCATTGACTTCATACTTCTCATATACGGCCATTACATCAACAAACAACTGATAGATCCCTTTTATCAAGAAGGGATTAGAGAGCACTTTAGGCCAGCAAACCCCTGAATACATCACTATGCATAGTGAGAAGTAAGGAATTGTGATCACTCTCATAGCGTGGGTCCTCCTTCATATCTTTTAGGAAAGGCCATAACCTGACATCTACCAAGATATAATCAATTACACTGGTGGACAGACCACGTTTAAAGGTTGGTGTAATGCCCAAATCAGAGGGAGTTCGGCCGTTGCAAGCCCTAAGACTATTTTTGAGACATAGGGATATAAACTGGGAAGCAGCACAGGAGCGAATACACAGTTGTTTATCCATTAATTGTGGAATACCCCAAAGTTCGTCTACTTCATCCATTAAACCACTATTTAAGCAGAAAGGTTCGAAGGTACAATTCATGTCTCCAGCAATCACTAAATTTGTCAGAGGGTGTAAGGTATCCAAAAATTCAGACAACTGCACCAAAGTCTGAGACTCTATTCCCCCTGGGACAGATCGAGCATAAACATTAATTAGAGTAATCTTGAAATATCGATCAAAAGTAAGTTGTTCTCCCATTAAATCGGATGAGTCAATTTTAACACAGAATGGACACACTGTGGTCTCTTGTTTAACAATACCAATAGGCCCCCTTTAGCATGACCTAAGCCCCTCTCTGCTGGTTGAGCCTCAATACAATATGATAAAAACCTGTCTATATATACTTAGTCCTCAGCCCAAGTCTCCTGAAAAAGACAAATATCCTGATTATTAATATTGTTGACCCATTCAGGGTCACCCAACTTCCTGTTAAGCCCTGCTAAATTCCACGACATAATAGATAATTCTGAGCAAATTACCTCATCTCTGGACCCAGGACACAGGGACTCCCAACCGTGTGTATCCTTATCGAGTACTCCCTGTTTGGTCTCTGGGGACGCTGTTAGATGCGGGTCAGTATGTAGTCAATCAATTGCTGATGGTATATGGAAGGATTTTGCTGCTGGAGCTAGAACACACTTTTGAGTAGAAACTAAGCCATCTAGGGGTAAAGATGGACCAGCGGCTGGTGCATGTGGTACAAGTCTAATACCAACCCCTCTCAGATCCCTAAGATGTCTGGTACGTGATTCAAAATCCATACGTTTATCCACCAGGAGCCTATCTACAAAGCAAATAGAGATAAAGTCAAAGTTTTAACCATGTTGACTATGTCTGCCCACCTTGAGGATGTCAGCACGGATGACTAAAAGACAATTGCGCGGAGCACGTGACCAGTAAATAAGCTTATTTATCAAGGAATCATGGGTTTCCAATGAGTCAGAGGGTAATTTAGGCACCTCAGCTATGTAAATGGTGCCACCTTTGCTCCTCAGTCCATGGCCCCATTCCATATAAACTGGCCGTTTAGTGCTATCTTGAACTGCCACATCAATAGGGAGCCTAGGGGCCCTCATAAAGTGTGTAAGGGAACTTACAACTTCAACAGGGACCTGATACCGTCATCCCACCGAGAGCCCTTAACAGGATCAATCACCTGAGCTTTAGCAGGGCTTTGGGACCCCAAAAGGTTCCTATTTCTAGAAGTTATACTGTGCTTCCGCCTTACAATTGCAGGCATAAGCTGGGGTCCCTCTACATAAGAAATAGATGAGTTTTTTTGGGGAGGGTAATATCGCACCCTAAAGAAGGGGGCACCTGCTCTCAACCTTGGATCAGACAGGATAGTACTCTTGCCCCCATTTGACCCCCCCATCTGGCCTCTGGCACTTACACTCGGGCTTCTGTGCCTGTCCCCCCTTTAGGTTATCCATCTGTAAAAGAAGCAGACCCTTAACTTCATTCACCCTTCTAAGAATAGTGACTAGATCAATTCCCTCACTGGATGGTGGCAATCTATCAATGTCAATGTCATTAGGGAGATTGGTTAAAGCTTTATCATCAACACAGATTCCATCTGGAACACAAGCAGAGGGTCCCTCTTCCTCCGGCAGGGGGCCAAACCGATTTGTGCACAAATTATTAGGAGTCACTGCAAATACTGGACTTAATGGGGGACGGAGGGCCTAATTCCCCGTAGGAGAAACACTGCTTGCACAGGGAACAGTACCCAATGATTGTGACTTCTTTTTAAATATTTCCAGAACCTTTATCTCAAATGTGCTGTTTGTAGTAGACAATGGTGGGTTAGAATTACTTTTCAAAATAGCCTCCACCTCCTCGATCAAAATGTCAATGTCATCTAAAGGATTATTTCTTTTGTGTATTGAAGAGCTCGCTTGGTTACTTGACTGTTTTTTTAGTTTTTTTATGCCATTTGACGGAGCAGGAATGTCCACACCTTTGCGTTTCTCCATCTTAACTTCAAATAGTAAATATAATAGTAATGTAGCCTAGAAGGACCCCCAGTACACTTACTTCTAAAAATGGGGTGCCCTGCCCGGCCTCTTTGGGCGCGAGAGCCAGGGAAGCCTGGGGGATGGAGTCCCACCCCAGGCAGCAGAGTTACTTCCAGTGCGTCCCGCTGGATTAACAAGCGCTTTTAAAGCGCAAGAGTCAGGGAAGCCTGGGAGATGGAGTCCCACCCCAGGCAGCATAGTCACTTCCAAAGCGTCCCACGCCGCGGGATTAACAAGCGCTTTTAAAGCGCAAGAGTCAGGGAAGTCTGAGGGAAGGAGTCCCACCCCAGGCAGCAGAGTCACTTCCAACGTGTCTACATCATGCAGCTCACCTTAGGGGTGGGATTGACGTAAGGGAGTGGATACACCTCTCTGAATATGGAATTTCCCCTTTGTCCAGGTGCCAAATGGGCCCTGGGGCAATGGGTTGGCATCTCTCCTGTGGATGAAGCCAGATCTGTATGCCAAGGGTGGTGGGCCTCTTTGAAGCCCTTTGCCTTCGAATGCAGATTTACAGGTTATCCTTTTGGATGAGGTGTGTAAAACATCTCTTCTAGAGCAAGCTTTGTGATTGACCACCCAAGAGCACAGTCTATCACCCTAGGAGGTCGAACTCATGTCTGGTGGAGGCAGGCTGGCTAAAACTAGTCAGTCCCCACTTGGGTATTTTGTAGGTTTTCAGGAGGCACCTCTAATGTGCCCTCTGGGTGCATGTATCCATCACTGGCATCATTGACAGTTTATTAATATGAGATGTTTGGTGCCATGTAGCTGTAATGTAGCTGGGGAACTCGTATTGACCAGTGTCCAGCACATGTACTTAAAATGACTTCCCTCCTCCCGCACTATGTCTTAGAATCGACAAAGACATAGCACGGGCATATCTGCTAATGCAGATCTGTCCTCACATGCAAAGTAATGCACCCTGCTTTAGGGCTGTAAAGCCTGCAGTAGAGGTGACATATATATATATACTGCATGTAGTGTTAGGGGCCATGGTGCACTGGTGGTGTGGCATGTCATGTTTTCACTTTTAGCTGCACCAAGACATGCAGCCAGCAATGGCAGTCTGTGTGTGCTAGGTGAGGGGTCACTGATGGTGGCACAATAAATGCTGCTGCACTTGGGTACCCTCTTTGGTGCAGGGTTGCCATTTACTAGGGACTTACAGGGGGGGCAAAGGTATTGCCAGTTGGGGAACAATTGTACAGTTTTAGGGAAAGAGATCTTGCACTGGGGTCCTGGTTAACGGGAACCTAGTCCACTCTCAGCCAGGCAAAATGTGGGGTGACTGTCAAAAAGTGGCACTTTCCTACAGGTGTAGTTTAGTTTTTGTGAAGCCAAATTAATTTAGTAAGTTTTTTATAACCTGAATTTAGGAATCTGATCCACACAGTTATCAGAATCTGGTCCACTAACACCCAGCTCATGATCAAAACCGCTCTATGTCACAAGAACCAGGTTTGGCAGTCCCCTAGTGAGGGATTCCTGCTTGCAAACAATGTCATAATATAGAAGTGATAAGGTTCTGTTCATTAAAACTCTACCTGCTCGGGGCAGAGTGTGGTGCCTAAGAAAGATGGTAGAGTCCTGGTGAGCTCCACACTGAGTCAACGCCTCTGTGACCTAATCCTGCATCTAAACGTCCAATGGCGTGGGCACACTGCCTGATTCAGGCCAGGCACCAGCCAAGTGAAACCGCAAGGTGGTTCACCAACTCTGAAAGGGCCTGAAATCTTAATTAATAGAGGTCAGATGGGTGTACCTACCCATCAACATTCAAGGCCTTGCAGCCACATGGCAGAGCAGCACTGTGGCCATCATTGATTTGTCACTGGAAAGACAGCAAGACTTACTTGCACCTGGTGGGAGAACGTGGAGTAGGGGAGTGCCTGGTCTCACAATGATAGATGATTGTGGCACTGGAAGTCCATGATAAAAACAGCCAGGGGCCAAGTGCTAAAATATAGAAAGAGGGCTGGAGAATGTGGCTGCCATACTACGAGAACAGCCTGTATTGTTTTGTATGATAGTAGATGAAAACCAACTGCACCTGACATGTATGCTCTTAACAGCCCAGCATTCGCCTACTCACCCTATTAGTCAGTAGGTGATACACACTGACACACGCCTCCGTCCACAGTTTTACAAGAAAGCAAACCTGTCCCCGCCAATAAGGCCCAGTTTGGAAGAATCACCATCACTCCTAATCAATACCGTATAACTCTTGCAGAAGCTGCATGACTGCCTGCCAATCATACTACTGAGGACAAGTAAGGAGGCCACCGTCCATAACACTTTTCACCTATTGTGGGAACATAGATGACACACCATCTAGTTGAAGGCAATTACTTGGGCTATATCATTGGTACCACACATTGCTTATGGCAAACCCTACAGTAAGGAAGTGCCTCAATCGCATGGACGTCAAGCCATTTTCCAACTCTCCCTCCCAGGCTCTTTTCAGAAACCATGCTTTCCTCACCCTCCGGTGACGCAGCATCGCACAAGACAGCAGTGACACACCACTCTTCTTAGATCTTAAGAGGTATAATTTTGAAGGCCTTCTCGGCCGGTACCCTTACTCATATGTCAAAGACAGCTAGACAGCTACTTTTCAATGAAATGGTGGCTGAGAAAGCTGTGAAATCTCCATCCACAATGGACACCATGGCAAAAGACTCCGGTCTGGATAAGATTCTGAAAGAGCTCATGAGGCTCAGTCACCACCATCAAAGAAAATACAATAGGAGCAACATATCACTATAATCTGACCTCATCGCTCAATGCCTGCCGGACTGAAGTTAGGCTGGAAAAAGTCAAAAACATTCTTGTCAAGGCAGTCGACTGGGAAGAGGGTCACTGGCACAGTCAGGCAAAACTCATAGAACTGGGTGAATGGAACCGGAGAAAAAAACCTCAGCTTCTCTGGTGTCCCGGAACAGCTTGAGAAAGAAGATGTGACTCGATTCTCAAGGAGCTTTCACCTGGAATTAACAGGATTAAGGTTCGAGCCACCATTGGAATTCCAGTTTGCACATAGGGTCTGAACATGAGCCCCTGCCAACATGAGCTCCTCACTGAAAATAATAGTCTGCTTTCTTAGAGGCTGGGCAGATACTCCAAGAGGCAAAGTATAAAGGAGCAGTTCAGTTTGGAGATGTTAAACTTTATGTATTCCACAACTTTTCTAAGGAGACTTTACAAAAAAGAAAACACAACTTTTAATACTCAGAAAAGGGCTCAAGCAGCTGGACATCAGATACCACAATGCTAGTAATGCATGAGGGCTGCACCACAGAGTTCACAGGCCCAGGGATGCTTAAGTTGTATCTATGGGACAAACACCCTTTGAACATGGCTGAAAATTGGCACTGCATACGGACCTTTCATCGTTCTCTAAGCAACAAAACAAATGGCATCAAGCGGCACACAACATGGAGAGAGAACATCTTGAGGAAGTCACACACCCACTGGTCAGGAAACATAAGCATTATCTGACACATTCTCAACACAGAGATACATCTGGATCTCTTCAGTCACAATGTACTTACACGAACTGCAAATAGAACTATGGCCCTCATTACGACCCTAGCAGTCGGCGGTAATTTGGAGAAAAGTACTGCCAACAGGCTGGTGGTACCTTTTCCTAAATTATGACATTGGTGGTTTGGCTCAAGCTAAACAGCCAATGTACTACTTCGTCCACCAGGGTGGTAACGGCCGCTGGGCTGGAGACTTCGGTCTCCAGCCTGGCGGCCGTCACAATCCCACCCTCAGGATTATGACCCTGCCTACCGCCATGGTTTTCGTGGCAAGCATACCGCCACGAAAAGCATGGTGGTAGGCACTATCAGTGCCATGGATTTCCTTTCCTAGCACTGATAGGGGTCTCCCCCACTCCCTCCCCAGAACTCTCCCCCACCTTCCCCCTCCGTCTCCTGCCCCCACACATTTACACACCCACACACGCACGCATACATACCCACACACCGCAACACACACCAATATACATTGTTGCACACACACATTCACAACACACAACTTACATGTACACTCACATTCAGTCATTCACTCACTCATGCATGCATACAAAAACAGACACCCCCCCCCCACACACACACACAACACCCCCACACACACCACCCCCCTCTCCTGTCGGAGAACCCAACTTACCTGCTTGCATGGGGTCCTCCGGCAGGAGATGGGAAGCAGCGCTGCTGGCATCAGCAGTGTCCGCCAGCAAAACACCGCCAGTCCGTATCATTGCTCATGATATCGGCGGCGGTGCTTTGCTGGCGTGGCGCTGCTGCTGACAGCAGCGCCACCTCACCGCCATCTGCCACCATGACCGTCGATGGTATTCCGCCAGCCTTCTGGTGGAATTCCACCTAGAGTCATAATGCGGGTGGGTGGCTGGTAGCCACGGCGATGGTATGTTGGCTGCCGTCACCGTGGCAGAAGGCGGTCAATACCGCCAATGTTGTAATGAGGGCCTATATGTTTGGACCTTCGAATACTCTTGTGCCTTTGGGACTATCACTAATACCGATGTCCACGTGGGAGAGGTTGAGGACGTAGTGAACCCTCAGCGGAGACATGAGGTTATCAAGGGCGAGGGGAACGTAGCATTATTTTTCCAGCACTGTTGACGTGGCTCACTGTAATTTTGGGCCCATAATGCCCCACTTAAACTATGTGTTTGACTTGCTATCCCTATGCATGTCAGTGACCTTACAATGCACACTTTCTGCATTATAGAAGGCATGCTTGTAGAATGGCAGGAAGTCTTGACTAGCAATAGCCAAACTGCAAGCATCAGCAGAATGCGGGGTGCTTTGACTACCACATGTTGAGTCATACTCACTGGCCTTCCATCTATCACAACTTCGGTATCACATGCAAACTACACTTATGGGTTATCCATTTTGCACGTGCGTCATATCACTTTGCTTAGGAGTATTCTACACTAAAGAAAAACTTCTGCTGATACACACAAATCCCTTCCTAAGTGCAACCCTCTATGTATGGCATAGAGCACATAGACGAATTAAGATACATAGGCCCTCATTATGACCCTGGTGGTATTTTTACCACCAGGGTGATTGTGGAGGTATCACCGCTGCCAGGCTGGCGTTGTATACAGCCAAATTCTGAGATTGGCGGGTTGGCTGCATCCAACCCGCAAGTTTACCATTCATACTGACATGGCGATGTGAGCCGCCGGGCTGGAGATCGTCATCTCTGAACCAGTGGCACACAGTACCGCCGGCAGTATTCTGACCCGGCCTACCGCCATCTTTTCCGCAACGGTAGCCCAACTATGAAAACCGCAGCAGTAAGGCTACTGGTGACAGGGAGTTCCTTTCCTGTCACTGGTAGGGGGGTCCCCCAGCAAGCACCTGACCTCCCCCCACCCCCAAACAAACACTAGTTCACCCACCCCCAATCCATAAACTAGCCCCCCAACCCCTTCCAACACTCACCTGACACCCCCCACTCCCTCCATCCAAAGTCCCCCCTCCCACCCCTGATACAAACACCCCCCCACCCCGACATTCAAACTCTCCGCCTAACCACCCCGATTCAAACACACAGCCCAACAACCCCCGACATTCAGACTCAAACCCCCACCCACCCCCTGTAGGAGGCTGGCCTGGCTTGTAGTGGGTACCAGAGGTACTTACACCTTGTGCCAGGTCCAGTTATCCCTTATTACTGTAGAAGAGGTGTTTCTAGCAGCTAAGGCTGATAGAAGGGAGCTATGGCAAAGCAGCTTAGGCTGAACTAGGAGACATGTAAAGCTCTTACTATACCACTGGTGTTATATGCACAATATCATAGGAAAGCACACTACACAGATATACTAAAAATAAAGGTACTTTATTTTTATGACAATATGCCAAAAGTATCTCAGTGAGTACCCTCAGTATGAGGATGAGAAATATACACAAGATATATGTACACAAACCAGAATTATGCTGATAATAGCAAGAAACGTAATGCAAGCAGTGTAAAGTCGCAACAGTGTCGAGAGTGGGCAGGAGCCCAGGAAATGCCAGCTGAGGGTGCAAGGAAGCTGCCACCGGGTGGAAGAAGCTTGGTGTTCTGCAAGAACGAAGCGGACTAGGAACTTCCACTTTGGAGGACGGATGTCGCGCGTCGTGAAGAAGCTTGCAGAGGTGTTCCCACACAGAAAGACTGCAAACAAGCCTTGCTAGCTGCAATGGTCGCGGTTAGGGTTTTTGGATGCTGCTGTGGCCCAGGAGGGACCAGGATGTCGCCACTTGGATGAGGAGACAGAGGGGGCGCGCAGCAAGTCAGGGAGCCCACTCAGAAGCAGGCAGCATCCACAGAAGTACCTGAACAGACACTTAGAAGAAAAGTGAAGCGGAGTCCACCTGAAGTCACAAAAGGTAGGCCCACGACATCGGAGGACAACTCAGAAGGTTGTGCACTGCAGGTTTGAGTGTCGGGGACCCAGGCTTGGTTGTGCACGAAGGAAATCCTGGAAGAGTGCACAGGAGCCGGAGCAGCAGCAAATCACACGGTACCCAGCAATGCAGTCTAGCGTGGGGAGGCAAGGACTTACCTCCACCAAACTTGGACTGAAGAGTCAATGGACTGTGGGAGTCACTTGGACAGAGTTGCCGAGTTCCAGGGACCACGCTCTTCGTGCTAAGAGGGGACCCAGAGGACCGGTGATGCAGTATTTTTTTGCCTGCGGTTGCAGGAGGAAGATTCTGTCGACCCACAGGAGATTTCTTCAGAGCTCCTGGTGCAGAAAGGAGGCAGGCTACCCCAAGAGCATGCACCACCTGGAAACAGTCGAGAAAGCCAGCAGGATGAAGCGATACTAGGTTGCTAGTAGTCGTCTTGCTACTTTGTTGCGGTTTTGCAGGCGTCCTGAGCAGTCAGAAGTCGATCCTTTGGCAGAAGGTGAAGAGGGAGATGCAGAGGAACTCTGGTGAGCTCTTGCATTCGTTATGTGAAGAATTCCCAAAAGCAGAGACCCTAAATAGCCAGAAAAGGAGGTTTGGCTACCTAGGAAGCAGGATTGGCTTCTAAGAGAGGTAAGAGCCTATCAGAAGGAGTCTCTGAGGTCACCTGCTGGCACTGGCCACTCAGAGCAGTCCAGTGTGCCAGCAACACCCCGAATCCAAGATGGCAGAGGTCTGGGGCACACTGGAGGAGTTTCGCGCCAGAGCAGGGCTGGGGGATCCCTGAACCGGTGTAGACTGGCTCATGCAGAGATGGGCAGCATCTGTGCCCATCAAAGCATTTCCAAAGGCTGGGGGAGGCTACTCCTCCCCAGCCATCACACCTATTTCCAAATGGAGAGGGTGTTACACCCTCTCTCAGAGGAAATCCTTTGTTCTGCCTTCGTGGGCCAGGGCTGCCTGGACCCCAGGAGGGCAGAAACCTGTCTGAGGGGTTGGCAGCAGCAGCAGCTGCAGTGGAGACCCCGGAAAGGCAGTTTGGCAGTACCCGGGTTCTGTGCTAGAGACCTGGGGGATCATGGAATTGTCTCCCCAATGCCAGAATGGCATTGGGGTGAAAATCCCATGATCTTAGACATGTTACATGGCCATGTTCGGAGTTACCATTGTGACGCTATACATAGGTAGTGACCTATGTATAGTGCACGCGTGTAATGGTGTCCCCGCACTCACAAAGTCCGGGGAATTTGCCCTGAACAATATGGGGGCATCTTGGCTAGTGCCAGGGTGCCCACACACTAAGTAACTTTGCATCCAACCTTCACCAGGTGAAGGTTAGACATATAGGTGACTTATAAGTTACTTAAGTGCAGTGGTAAATGGCTGTGAAATAACGTGGACGTTATTTCACTCAGGCTGCACTGGCAGGCCTGTGTAAGAACTGTCAGATCTCCCTATGGGTGGCAAAAGAAATGCTGCAGCCCATAGGGATCTCCTGGAACCCCAATACTCTGGGTACCTCAGTACCATATACTAGGGAATTATATGGGTGTTCCACTATGCCAATGTGAATTGGTGAAATTGGTCACTAGCCTTGTAGTGACAATTTGGAAAGCAGAGAGAGCATAACCACTGAGGTTCTGGTTAGCAGAGCCTGTGTGAGACAGTTAGTCATTACACAGGGAACACATAAAGGGCACATACTTATGAGCACTGGGGCCCTGTGACACATAGACTAAAACAACATATATACAGTGAAATATGGGGGTAACATGCCAGGCAAGGTGGTTCTTTTGTACACCCCCCCCAACCACCAAACGAAGGAAAATAAGACTAGCCATGACCTGATGAGTCTTCATTGTCTAAGTGGAAATATCTGGAGAGTCCATCTGCATTGGAGTGGGTACTCCCAGGTCTATGTTCCACTGTATAGTCCATCCCCTGTAGAGATATGGACCACCTCAAAAATTTAGTATTTTCACCTTTCATTTGTTTTAGCCAAAGTAGAGGTTTGCGGTCTGTCTGAACAATGAAGTGAGTGCCAAACAGGTAGGGCCTCCACTTTTTCAGTGCCCAGACCACAGCAAAGGCCTCCCTCTCAATGGCAGACCAACGCTTTTCTCTAAGGGTCAACCTTCTGCTGATAAAAGTAACTGGTTGATCCTGGCCCTCAGAGTTAAGTTGTGATAAGACTACCCCTACCCCTAATTCAGATGCATCAGTTTGAACAATTAATTTCTTGGAGTAACATGGGCTTTTTAGGACAGGTGCAGTGCACATGGCCTGTTTGAGCTCCTCAAAAGCTTTCTGACAGCTAGCTGTCCACAATACCTTTTTAGGCATCTTGTTGCTAGTGAGATCATTAAGTGGGGCTGCAATGGAGCCATAGTTTTTAATGAATCTCCTGTAATACCCAGTGAGGCCTAGGAAGGCTCTCACCTGGGTCTGAGTTGTAGGGGGAACCCAATCCATGATTGTCTGGATTTTACCCTGAAGTGGTGCAATCTGTTCTCCACCTACCAGGTGTCCCAGATAAACCACCTTTCCCTGCCCTATCTGGCACTTTGAAGCCTTGATAGTGATGCCTGCCTTTTGCAGGGCCTCCAAAACTTTCCACAGGTGGACCAGGTAATCATCCCAGTTGGAGCTAAAGACAGCTATATCATCTAGATATGCTGCACTAAAAGCCTCCAACCCTTGCAAGGCGGTATTTACCAACCTCTGAAAAGTGGCAGGTGCATTTTTCAAACCAAAGGGCATCATTGTAAATTGGTAGTGCCCTCCTATAGTTGAAAATGCAGTTTTAGGTTTAGCATCCTCAGTCAATTTGATCTGGCAATACCCTGCAGTCAAATCAAAGGTGCTTAGATACTTGCCAGATGCCAGTGTATCTATGAGCTCATCTGCCCTGGGTATAGGGTGAGCATCAGTTGTTGTTACCTGGTTGAGACCTCTGTAATCTACACAAAACTTCATCTCCATTTTTCCATCTTTTGAGTGAGGCTTTGGTACAAGCACCACAGGAGAGGCCCATGGGCTTTCAGAATGTTCAACCACTCCTAGATCAAGCATTTTCGGAACTTCTTGCTTTATGCAGTCCCTGACATGGTCAGGCTGCCTATAGATTTTACTTTTGACAGGCAAGCTGTCTCCAGTATCAATTGTGTGTTCACACCAAGATGTGGTGCCTGGCACAGTTGAAAAGAGTTCAGAAAACTGTCCAAGGAGATTTATGCAATTGTCTTTCTGCTCTGCAGTAAGACAGTCTGCCAAAACTACTCCTTCCACTAAAGCATCATCTTCAGTGGAAGAGAAGAGATCAGGGAGAGGGTCACTCTCTTCTTCCGGTACTTCATCTGTTGCCATGAGCAGGGTGAGGTCAGCCCTGTCATAGTAGGGTTTTAGGCGGTTGACATGAATCACCCTAAGGGGACTCCTGGCAGTGCCCAGGTCAACAAGTAGGTGACCTCGCCCTTCTTTTCAACAATGAGATGGGGTCCACTCCATTTGTCTTGGAGTGCTCTTGGGGCCACAGACTCCAATACCCACACCTACTGTCCTGGTTGGTACTAAATCAGAACAGCCTTCTGGTCATGCCATTGCTTTTGGAGCTCTTGGCTGGCCTGAAGGTTTTTACTGGCCTTTTTCATTTACTCTGCCATTCTGGATCATAGGCCAAGTACATAGTCCACTATGTCTTGTTTTGGAGCTTTTAAAGGTTGTTCCCAACCCTCCTTCACAAGTGTTAGGGGACCTCTTACAGGGTGTCCAAGGAGGAGTTCAAAGGGGCTGAAGCCCACTCCTTTCTGGGGTACCTCCCTGTAAGCAAAAAAGAGGCAAGGTAACAGGACAGCCCATCTCCTCCTGAGTTTTTCAGGGAGTCCCATTATCATTCCTTTGAGAGTTTTATTAAACCTCTCTGCCAGTCCATTTGTTTGTGGATGATAACGTGTGGTGAATGTGTAGGTTACACCACATTCCTTCCACATAGCCTTCAAGTATGCAGACATAAAGTTGCTGCCCCTGTCTGATACAACCTCTTTTGGAAAACCCACCCTGGAAAAGATTCCCAGGAGGGCGTTTGCCACTGCAGGTGCTGTAGTGGTCCTTAGAGCAATTGCTTCAGGATATCTTGTGGCATGGTCCACAACCACCAAGATATACCTATTGACTGAAGCAGTAGGAGGGTCAAGGGGCCAACTATGTCAACCCCTACCCTTTCAAAGGGGACCCCAACCACAGGTAGTGGAATAAGGGGAGCCTTTGGTGTGCCACCAGTCTTGCCACTGGCTTGTAGGTCACGCAAGACTTACAAAAATCTTTTGTGTCCTCTGACATCCTAGGCCAGTGAAATAGGGGGACAAGCCTCTCCCTTGTTTTGATCTGGCCCAAATGCCCAGCCTAAGGAATGTCATGTGCCAGAGTTAGGAGGAACTGTAGGAGGCTGGACTGGCTTGTAGTGAGTACCAAGGGGTACTTGCACCTTGCACCAGGCCCAGTGATCCCTTATTAGTGTATAGGGTGTCTAGCAGCTTAGGCTGATAGATAATGGTAGCTTAGCAGAGCAGCTCAGGCTGAACTAGGAGACGTGTGAAGCTACTACAGTACCACTTAGTGTCATATGCACAATATCATAAGAAAACACAATACACAGTTATACTAAAAATAAAGGTACTTTATTTTTATGACAATATGCCAAAGTATCTTAGAGTGTACCCTCAGTGAGAGGATAGGAAATATACACAAGATATATATACACAATAGCAAAAATATGCAGTATAGTCTTAGAAAACAGTGCAAACAATGTATAGTTACAATAGGATGCAATGGGGAAACATAGGGATAGGGGCAACACAAACCATATACTCCAGAAGTGGAATGCGAACCACGAATGGACCCCAAACCTATGTGACCTTGTAGAGGGTCGCTGGGACTATTAGAAAATAGTGAGAGTTAGAAAAATAACCCTCCCCAAGACCCTGAAAAGTGAGTGCAAAGTGCACTAAAGTTCCCATAAGGACAAAATAGTCGTGTTAGAGGGAAAATGCAAGGAAAACACAAATCAGCAATGCAACAACGATGGATTCCTGACTGAGGGTACCTGTGGAACAAGGGGACCAAGTCCAAAAGTCACAAGCAACTCAGAGATGGGCAGATGCCCAAGAAATGCCAGCGGTTGGTGCAAAGAAGCTCTTACTAGGCTGAAGAACTGTGAATACTGCAGGAACGACAAGGGCTAGAGACTTCCCCTTTGGAGGATGGATCCCCCACGCCTTGGAGAGTCGTGCAGTAGTGTTTTCCCGCCGGATGGACGCCAACAAGCCTTGCTACACGCAAATCGTGCGTTTGGCGTTTTTGGACGCTGCCGGGGCCCAGGAGGGACCAGGAGGTCGCAAATTGGACCTGAAGAGAGAGGGGACGTCGAGCAAGACAAAGAGCCCTCACTGAAGCAGGTAGCACCCGGAGAAGTGCCAGAAACAGGCACTACGAGGGTGCGTGAAACGGTGCTCGCCGAAGTTGCACAAAGGAGTCCCACGTCGCCGGAGACCAACTTAGAAAGTCGTGCAATGCAGGTTAGAGTGCCGTGGACCCAGGCTTGGCTGTGCACGAAGGATTTCCGCCGGAAGTGCACAGGGGCCGGAGTAGCTTGCAAAGTCGCGGTTCCCAGCAATGCAGCCCAGCGAGGTGAGGCAAGGACTTACCTCCACCAAACTTGGGCTGAAGAGTCACTGGACTGTGGGGGTCACTTGGACGGTGTCGCTGGATTCGAGGGACCTCGCTCGTCGTGCTGAGAGGAGACCCAAGGGACCGGAAATGCAGCTTTTTGGTGCCTGCGGTTGCAGGGGGAAGATTCCGTCGACCCACGGGAGATTTCTTCGGAGCTTCTGGTGCAGAGAGGAGGCAGACTACCCCCACAGCATGCACAAGCAGGAAAACAGTCGAGAAGGCGGCAGGATCAGCGTTACAGAGTTGCAGTAGTCATCTTTGCTACTATGTTGCAGGTTTGCAGGCTTCCAGCGCGGTCAGCGGTCGATTCCTTATCAGAAGGTGAAGAGGGAGATGCAGAGGAACTCGGCTGAGCTCATGCATTCGTTATCTACAGTTTCCCCAGAGACAGAGACCCTAAATAGCCAGAAAAGAGGGTTTGGCTACCTAGGAGAGAGGAAAGGCTACTAACACCTGAAGGAGCCTATCACAAGGAGTCTCTGACGTCACCTGGTGGCACTGGCCACTCAGAGCAGTCCAGTGTGCCAGCAGCACCTCTGTTTCCAAGATGGCAGAGGTCTGGAGCACACTGGAGGAGCTCTGGACACCTCCCAGGGGAGGTGCAGGTCAGGGGAGTGGTCACTCCCCTTTCCTTTGTCCAGTTTCGCGCCAGAGCAGGGGCTAAGGGGTCCCTGAACCGGTGTAGACTGGCTTATGCAGAATTGGGCACATCTGTGCCCAACAAAGCATTTCCAGAGGCTGGGGGAGGCTACTCCTCCCCTGCCTTCACACCATTTTCCAAAGGGAGAGGGTGTCACACCCTCTCTCAGAGGAAGTTCTTTGTTCTGCCATCCTGGGCCAGGCCTGGCTGGACCCCAGGAGGGCAGCTGCCTGTCTGAGGGGTTGGCAGCAGCAGCAGCTGCAGTGAAACCCCAGGAAGGGCAGTCTGGCAGTACCAGGGTCTGTGCTACAGACCACTGGGATCATGGAATTGTACCAACAATGCCAGGATGGCATAGAGGGGGCAATTCCATGATCATAGACATGTTACATGGCCATATTCGGAGTTACCATGGTGAAGCTACATATAGGTAGTGACCTATATGTAGTGCACGCGTGTAATGGTGTCCCCGCACTCACAAAGTTCAGTGAATTGGCTCTGAACAATGTGGGGGCACCTTGGCTAGTGCCAGGGTGCCCTCACACTAAGTAACTTTGCACCTAACCTTTACCAGGTAAAGGTTAGACATATAGGTGACTTATAAGTTACTTAAGTGCAGTGTAAAATGGCTGTGAAATAACGTGGACGTTATTTCACTCAGGCTGCAGTGGCAGGCCTGTGTAAGAATTGTCAGAGCTCCCTATGGGTGGCAAAAGAAATGCTGCAGCCCATAGGGATCTCCTGGAACCCCAATACCCTGGGTACCTCAGTACCATATACTAGGGAATTATAAGGGTGTTCCAGTAAGCCAATGTAAATTGGTAAAATTGGTCACTAGCCTGTTAGTGACAATTTGAAAGTAATGAGAGAGCATAACCACTGAGGTTCTGGTTAGCAGAGCCTCAGTGAGACAGTTAGGCACCACACAGAGAACATATACATGCACACCTATGAGCACTGGGGCCCTGTGTGACAGGGTCCCAGTGACACATACATATAGGCCACAAACCTATGAGCACTGGGGTCCTGACCAGCAGGATCCCAGTGACACATAACAACCATACTGAAAACATAGTGTTTTCACTATGAGCACTGAGGCCTGGCTATCAGGATCCCAGTGAGACAGTGAAAACAGTGACAAACACCCTGACATACACTCACAAACAGGCCAAAAGTGGGGGTAACAAGGCTAGAAAGAGGCTACCTTCTCACAGGAACTCTCTGTACTGCAGGGGAATGACCAATCTCCTGGCTGCTCCAGGTTTTGGGTCCCTTGCCTCTGTGTACAAGAGGTTGTCCTCCCAGTAAACTCTATGTGAGTCACTGACATCCCCATTATGCTGCTTGACAGCTTGCTGTCTGAGACCCTCTAATGTGGGACAGGGTTGCTGTGCCACACTCAGCTCTTCCCTGGCAGGCCCCCCTCCACCCAAAAGCTCAGCAGTGTCTGCTGACAGCTCATCTTGTGAAGGGTCTGCACAGGGAGGAAATTCTTCTTCATCAGAAGGAGAATCATCTGTAGAGGGAGGGATAGTGGGTAAGGATTTACCCTTGCTACCCCTAGCTTTAGGGAGCACTTGGTCCATTGTTCCAGGATCCAACGTACCCTGTCCTTTTTGCTTTTTGGCCTGAGCCCTTGTCAAAGTAAAAATATGCCCAGGAATGCCCAGCATTGCTGCATGAGCCTCCAACTCCACTTCTGCCCAAGCTGATGTTTCTAAATCGTTCCCTAGTAGACAGTCTACAGGTAAATCTGAGGCAACCACAACTTTCTTTGGACCAATAACCCCCCCCCCAGTTGAGATTCACAACAGCCATGGGGTGGCTAAGAGTGTTGTTATGAGCGTCTGTCACTTGGTAATGGTGACCAAGTAGGTGTTGCTCAGGGTGTACCAGTTTCTCTATTACCATGGTAACACTGGCACCTGTGTCCCTGTAGGCCTGAACCTGAACACCATTTATTAGGGGAAGTTTCTTGTACTTATCAATATTAAGGGGACAAGCAACAAAGGTGGCCAAATCAATGGCACCTTCAGAGACTAACACAGCCTCTGTGGTCTCCCTAACAAGACCAACCCCAACTAAATTACCAAAAGTGAGCCCAGCTACTCCCTTGGATTGGGTATTAGTAGGTTTGCTTCCACCACCACTGCTATTACTAAGGGCACTAGAGTTTCAGTAGGGGTGTGGTAGTGGGAAGTTTGGTGTTTTTCTTTGGACAACTGGTATCAGTTGTCCAATGGCCTGTTACTTTACGTAAATAACACCAAGGCTTTTTTACTTGATTTGAAGAGGATTTGGACCCACCACCCCCACCAGAGTGTTTTTGTGGGCCTGATGAAGACTCTGTTTGTTTACATTTGTCCCCACCCTTGTCGCAAGACTTACCATCCTTCTTCTTGCCATCCTTGTCACCCCCGTATGAACTTTTCTGTTCACTCTTGTTCTGACCCATTTGTCTGCCTTCTTTCCCAATTCTTGGGGAGAGGTCAGATCTGAGTCAACTAGATATTGCTGTAACAAGTCAGACACACAGTTATTCAGAATATGCTCTCTCAGAATAAGATTATACAGGCTTTCATAGTCAGAATGTTTACTGCCATGTAACCACCCCTCCAAGGCCTTCACTGAACAGTCAACAACGTCTATCCAGTCTTGTGAGGACTCTTTTCTGATGTCTCTGAACTTAATCCTGTATTATTCAGTGGAAATATTTAAAAAGAAGTCGCAATCATTGGGTACTGTTCCCTGTGCAAGCAGTGTTTCTCCTACGGGGAATTAGGCCCTCCGTCCCCCGTTAAGTCCAGTATTTGCGGTGACTCCTAATATTTTGTGCACAAATCGGTTTGGCCCCCTGCCGGAGGAAGAGGGACCCTCTGCTTGTGTTCCAGATGGAATCTGTGTTGATGATAAAGCTTTAACCAATCTCCCTAATGACATTGACATTGATAGATTGCCACTATCCAATGAGGGAATTGATCTAGTCACTGTTCTTAGAAGGGTGAATGAAGTTAAGGGTCTGCTTCTTTTACAGATGGATACCATAAAGGGGGGACAGGCACAGAAGCCCGAGTGTAAGTGCCAGAGGCCAGATGGGGGGGTCAAATGGGGGCAAGAGTACTATCCTGTCTGATCCAAGGTTGAGAGCAGGTGCCCCCTTCTTTAGGGTGCGATATTACCCTCCCAAAAAAACTCATCTATTTCTTATGTAGAGGGACCCCAGCTTATGCCTGCAGTTGTAAGGCGGAAGCACAGTATAACTTCTAGAAATATGAACCTTTTGGGGTCCCAAAGGCCTGCTAAAGCTCAGGTGATTGATCCTGTTAAGGGCTCTCGGGGGGATGACGGTTATCAGGTCCCTGTTGAAGTTGTAAGTTCCCTTACACACTTTACGAGGGCCCCTAGGCTCCCTATTGATGTGGCAGTTCAAGATAGCACTAAACGGCCAGTTTATATGGAATGGGGCCATGAACTGAGGAGCAAAGGTGGCACCATTTACATAGCTGAGGTGCCTAAATTACCCTCTGGCTCATTGGAAACCCATGATTCCTTGATAAATAAGGTTATTTACTGGTCACGTGCTCAGCTCAATTGTCTTTCAGTCATCCGTGCTGACATCCTCGAGGTGGGCAGACATAGTCAACATGGTTAAAACTTTGACTTTATCTCTATTTGCTTTGTAGATAGGCTCCTGGTGGATAAACTTATGGATTTTAAATCACGTACCAGCCATCTTAGGGATCTGAGAGGGGTTGGTATTAGACTTGTACCACACGCACCAGCCGCTGTTCCATCTTTACCCCTAGATGGCTTAGTTTCTACTCAAAAGTGTGTTCTAGCTCTAGTAGCAAAATCCTTCCATATACCATCAGCAATTGATTGACTACATACTGACCCGCATCTAACAGCGTCCCCAGAGACCAAACAGGGAGTACTCGATAAGGATACACACGGTTGGGAGTCTCGGTGTCCTGGGTCCAGAGATGAGGTAATTTGCTCAGAATTATCTATTATGTCGTGTAATTTAGCAGGGCTTAACAGGAAGTTGGGTGACCCTGAATGGGTCAACAATATTAATAATCAGGATATTTGTCTTTTTTAGGAGACTTGGGCTGAGGACTAAGTTTATATAGACAGGTTTTATCATATTGTATTGAGGCTCAACCAGCAGAGAGGGGCTTAGGTCATGCTAAAGGGGGCCTATTGGTATTGTTAAACAAGAGACCACAGTGTGTCTATTCTGTGTTAAAAATTGACTCACCCGATTTAATGGGAAAACAACTTACTTTTGATCGAGATTTCAAGATTACTCTAATTAATGTTTATGCTCGTTCTCTTCCAGGGGATCCTCATCATTAGTCATAAACATTGAATTTTCCCGCCCTTGTGCGGGGACCCCAGAGCATATATAAAATACACACATATTATACATGTGTAAAAACAGCAATGCAGGCTATAATGTTAAAGCAGGCTAAAATGCTTTATTTCTATGAAGTTTTTTTTATTTTTTTATATATATTATAAAATTACAATAGAGAATAAATATCTACCCAAGCCCCCAAAACTGGGCTTAGGGAAGTAAGCAGCAGTAAACTCTAGAGAAAAAGAGAAAAAACGACATTGAAAAACAATGGAGCATTCTTAGCCAATAGGCTGCATGCAGGTTAACACAGGAGAACCATAAAAACTTTGGCACCATGCCTTTAAGACCCTGAGCACCTCCAGTATCCCACCATGCCTCAGGGGTGAAGGAAAGGTGACAGTTGGTTCACAGTTAGGTCAGTTCTTTTTTCCGGCTTCTTCTGAGAGGATCCTGGAGCATTGAGCTCTCAGTTTTTCTGAGTTTTTTCTCAGAAAAATCCTTTAAAAAGCGTTTTTTCCTGTTTCATTCGACAGATAACATCTTTGTCTGTTTTTGGCAGTTTTTTCCTGACAGAAAAATGCCTTCACTTTTTGTCAAATGCCCTTCTTGTGGGAAGAAGAAGGCCCAGTCAGACCCACACTCTCTTTGTATTGTGTGCCTGCCTCAGAGTCACTGCCCTGACACTTGCAAGCACTGCAAGAATATGTCAAAGAGGACTCTGAAGGACAGAGAGAAGATCAGGCTACATGGGCTTCATGAGAGGCAGAAAACATCGTCCTCCTCTCTTCCCAGGCAACCAGCAGGCCATTCTCAGGAGAGAATGGCTAGGTCGACGTCAGCAGGTAGGAAAGTACCTGTTTGTTCCCCGTCGACGTCGTCGCTGCCACCGTCTCACCGGCATAGATCGCCGTCGACGGCGAAAGACCCGACGTCGAAGGATACGGCGTCGAAGGAACACCATTGCAGGGGCAGATCTCCGTCTACGGCAGCCCGCCGATCGACGTCGAGCCATCGCCGGCGTGCCCGGTCGCCACCAAAGGCCGTCCTATGGGGCGCCCTTCGACGTCGACACAGCCGTCGATGTCGACACAGGTTTTACCTGTCCCGCAGGGAGTAGAACATCGCCCTTCGCCAACAGACAAGGCCGCACCATCTCCCGTGGTCTCCATACCGAGCGATTCATCTCGTTCAAGAGCGGCATCATCTGGGCATGTTTCGCCCATCAACCTATCTCCAAGATGGCTAGAGAGCCTTAACAGACCAGCGGCCTCCCCGAATTCGCAGTATTCGCGAATGTACTCGCCTACTGCCTCCCTTCCAAGAACGCCATCACTGACAGCAAGGGCAGGACGGGCTCGTTCTGTTCCTCGTCAACCGACCGTGAGGCCTGGGCGCTCTGCTACAGCGTCTCGCAGCAGGTCTCGTTCTCAACGGCGATCCAGGTCTTGTTCACGAAGAAGATCACCCTCTTGGTCTTCGTAAGGATCACCTTTCAGGCGTTACTCCCCCACCCTAACAGATTCTCCACCTGCTAGGGTCTCACCGGTGGATGACATTACCACATTTAACGAGGTGCTGTTAAGGGGAGCGCAGAAATTAAACATAGAGGTTCCAGAGCCATCTACCTCCTCGGCAGTCATCTTCGAGACTCTGCAGCATAGATCAGCGTCAAAAAAGCTACTGCCTCTAGTGCCTGGTTTGTTGCAGCCAACCATGGACACTTTTCTGGCCCCAGCTATGCTCAAATCTGCCCCGGCTAGGATTCTGAAAAAATATAAGGCTCCCGAACAGGACCCTCTGTTCCTAAGAAAGGATCCGCCACCGGACTCTGTAATATTGGCCGCAGCCCGAAAAAACCCACTCGTGGCATCATCCTCCACGGTCCCCCCGGATGAAGAGAGCAGGCATCTAGACTCTCTGGGGAGAAAGATGTGCGGTACGGCGGCTTCGGCAATGAAAGTCTCCAGTGCTTCTGCACTCCTGGGCAGGTATGACCGTTCTCTGTGGGACTCCCTGAATAGATTCACAGAGAAATTGCCCAGAGAAGACAGACAAGATTTTCAAGAGATCCTGCAGGAGGGATGCCTGGTATCCAACCAGGTTATCAGCGCGGCAGCAGATGGGGCGGATCTAGCTGCACATGGGTATGCACATGGAATCTGTGCAAGAAGGTCTTCCTGGCTGAGACTGACTGGGTTAAAACAAGAAGCACAACAGCGCATCCTGAATCTCCCATTCTCCGGGAACTCGCTGTTCGGTACCCATGCAGACGAGGAAATGGCCTGCATGAAGACCGAGGTGGACACCATGAGGGCCGTAGGCCTGGAAAGGAAGAAAGATTTCAGGAGAAGGTATAGGCCTTATGACAGGGGCCCTTTACACCAGAGGGTTCAATCCCCTCACTGGTCCCAGAGGCCACAACAACGGCAGGGACGCCCTCTTTTTCAGCGAAGGAACACAAGGGAGCGAGGGTCAAGTAGATCTCAGCAGTCCACACCGAAAGCGCCGGCCAAACAATGAGATCTTGCTTCCCTCAACACTGTACACCACTCCGGTGGGGGGAAGTATTGCAGGTTATCTTCACGAGTGGCACTCTATCACAAGAGACAAATGGGTGCTCAATATTGTCGAAAATGGCTACTCTCTTCTTTTCAAACAGCCTCCACCACACTTGCCACCAGCCAAATGCAATCCATCTCATCTCAGCCTGCTGCGCAAAGAGGCTCTCGCCCTTTTACAAAAGAATGCCATAGAAAGGGTTCCACCTGCGCACAGAGGAAAGGGGGTTTACTCCCGTTATTTTCTGGTGGCGAAAAAGGGCCGAGAGGGCGTCTTCAGACCAATTCTGGACTTACGGCTGCTGAACAAATACATACAAAAACAGAAGTTCAGGATGCTAGCGCTTCACCAGATTTTCCCTCAACTACATCAGGGAGACTGGATGTGCTCCATCGACCTGCAGGATGCATATTTTCACATCCCAATAGCTCCCAAGCATCGGAAATTCTTGCGCTTCCAAGTAGCGTCACAGCATTACCAGTTCAGAGTTCTACCATTTGGCCTGAAATCTGCCCCACGCGTCTTCTCGAAATGTATGGCGGTGGTAGCGGCACATCTTCGAAAACAAAAGATATTCATCTACCCATACCTAGACGACTGGTTACTGAAGGCTTCTTCTCCTGAGCAGGCGAGAAGCCATCGGGACATTGTGCTCAGGGTTTGCGAGTCTCTAGGTCTTCATGTCAATTCCCAAAAGTCAACATTGATTCCAACACAGAACCTTCGCTACCTGGGAGCTATAATAAACACAGAACTCCAAAGAGTGTATCCTTCGGAGGAACGACTATCCTCAATAGACAGGAAGTGTCAGGACCTGTTGAAAGCCAATGCACCTACGGCACGTCAGGTGACATCGCTGCTGGGCTCCATGGCATCATGCATCTTCATTGTCCCAAATGCCAGACTGCACATGAGGCCTCTCCAAGAGGCATTGGAGAGCAACTGGAGCCAAAGGACAGGTCGCTGGGAGGACAGAGTGCGACTACCGGCAGCGGCACTTCAGTCATTGAAATGGTGGATGCACAGACCTCACCTGTCAATAGGTGCTCCGTTTCACCAGGTAGTTCCATATGACACTCTCGTAACAGATGCGTCTCTTCAGGGATGGGGGGCTCATCTGGGTCCCCTTCAAGCTCAAGGCCTGTGGTCAGACAAGGAAAAGCAGTACCACATCAATCTGCTGGAACTCAGAGCGGTCCATCTGGCTCTCAAGTCTTTCACACCATTGATTCAGGGGAAAACTCTCCTAATACAAACGGACAATACAACCACGATGTATTATTTGAACAAACAGGGGGGAACGAGATCCCTACCCCTATCTCGAGAGTCCCAAACGATATGGCATTGGCTCCTGGCCAGAGGAATGTCACTTACAGCGGTTCACCTGCCAGGACAACAAAACGTGGAAGCAGATTTCCTGAGCAGACACCTAGAGGACGCACACGATTGGGTCCTACACGGCGAAGTCATCGAATACATCTTCGCTCAATGGGGTCGACCTCAATTGGATCTCTTCGCAGACGAAGTCAACAAGAAATGGCCAGACTTCGCATCCAGGTTCTACCGTTCGGGATCTCGAGGGAATGCCCTATTGATCGACTGGTCAGGGATATTTCTCTACGCCTTTTCACCGATTCCCCTCATACCGGCAGTGATCAACAAACTTTACAGATCCAGAACCAGAATGATTCTCATAGCGCCACAATGGCCCCGTCAATTCTGGTACACAGATCTCCTCAACCTATCCGATAAACCTCACAGGAGGCTGCCATGCAGACTGGATCTTCTGAGCAGAATGGAGGGCAGGATTCTGCATCCCAACCTACCCTCTCTGAGCTTAACAGCATGGCTCCTGAATTCCTGCAGTATGGGCACCTAGGGCTCTCACAGGAGTGTATGAACATCTTGAAAGAGTCCAAACGACCTTCCACGCAGCGTTCTTACGCTTTTATGTGGAAAAGATTCTACATATGGTGCTGTCAACAAGGCCAGAATCCCATACGGGCTCAGGAGGATGTCATACTGTCCTATTTACTTCATCTGGCAAAGTCCGGTCTGCAGGTATCATCCATTAAGGTACATTTGTCTGCCATTACAGCCTATCGTAAGTCACCTTCTCAGGAATCCTTCTTTACGAAACCTGTAGTCAAGGATTTCTTAGAAGGTTTGAAAAAAGTTTTTCCGCCCATTCGGAGACCATCTCCTCCATGGGAACTGAACATAGTATTGTCAAAACTTATGGGCCCTCCTTTTGAGCCTATACACAAGGCCTCTTTACAACACCTTACGTGGAAGACGGCTTTTTGGTGGCCATTACTTCGGCGAGGAGGGTCAGCGAAATTCAGGCTTTGTCTTCCAAAGAACCCTACATGGTTTTTCACGACAATACAGTGGTTCTGCGAACTCACCCATCTTTCCTTCCGAAAGTGGTGTCAGAATTCCATATCAATCAGACTATGGCCCTCATTCTGATTCTGGCGGGCGGCGGAGGCCGCCCGCCAGAATTCAGCCCTCCATAATACCGCTCCGCGGTCAAAAGACCGCGGAGGGTATTATGAGTTTTTCCCTGGGCTGGCGGGCGGTCTCCAAAAGACCGCCCGCCAGCCCAGGGAAAAACTCCCTTCCCACGAGGATGCCGGCTCGTAATCGAGCCGGCGGAGTGGGAAGGTGCGACGGGTGCTACTGCACCCGTCGCGTATTTCACTGTCTGCTACGCAGACAGTGAAATACTAGCGGGGCCCTCTTACGGGGGCCCCACGACAATCCTTACCGCCATCCTGTTCCTGGCGGGCGAGCCGCCAGGAACAGGATGGCGGTAAGGATTGTCAGAATCCCCTCGGCGGCGCAGCGAGCTGCGCCGCCTTGGAGGATTCTTTGGGGCAGTGGAAAACCGGCGGGAGACTGCCGGTTTTCCCTTTCTGACTGCGGGCAAAGCGCCGCGGTCAGAATGCCCAAGGGAGCACCGCCGGCCTGTCGGCGGTGCTCCCGCCCCCGTTGGCCCTGGCGGTTCTCTACCGCCAGGGTCATAATGAGGCCCTATATCTTTACCAACTTTCTTTCCCAATCCGGAGACTCCGGCAGAGAAAGCATTGCACTCCTTAGACTTGAAAAGAGTGCTGACATTTTATTTGGATAAAACAAAATCGATTAGACATTCCAACCGATTGTTTGTAAATTATGGTCATTTGAGGACAGGAGAGGCAGCATCTAAACGAACTATATCAAGATAGATAGTTTCTTGTATTGTTAATACTTACCAGCTGGCTAATAAACAATTACTAGCTAGGCCTAAAGCGCATTCCACAAGGGGAAAAGCGGCTACTGCTGCCCTCCTTAACAATGTTCCAATATCTGAGATTTGTAAGGCTGCTACATGGAAGTCTGTACATACGTTTACTAGACATTACTGTTTGGACTCAGATGCAAGAGCGGATGCCCAAGTGGGGCAGGCCTCTCTGAGAAATTTATTTGCATAATATGTATCTATTCCTGCACTTCTATTAGACAGTCCGCAGAGTTTAGGGATGGGCTTGCTAATCTATTCAATGTTTATGACTATTGATGAGTCTCCCCTGGAAGAGAACGATAAGTTACTTACCTGTAAATCCTAGTTCTCTTCCAGGGGTATCCTCATCAAAGTCATAAACAACCCACCCTCCTCCCCGGACTCACGTCTCCTAGAAGTGCAGGACAGACTGTCTTTCGAATTAGTTACACAGATTGTCACTGTAAAAAACCTAACTGTGAACCAACTGTCACCTTTCCTTCACCCCTGAGGCATGGTGGGATACTGGAGGTGCTCAGGGTCTTAAAGGCACGGTGCCAAAGTTTTTATGGTTCTCCTGTGTTAACCTGCATGCAGCCTATTGGCTAAGAATGCTCCATTGTTTTTCAATGTCGTTTTTTCTCTTTTTCTCTAGAGTTTACTGCTGCTTACTTCCCTAAGCCCAGTTTTGGGGGCTTGGGTAGATATTTATTCTCTATTGTAATTTTATAATATATAAAAAAAATTTTTTAAAAATCATAGAAATAAAGCATTTTAGCCTGTTTTAACATTATAGCCTGCATTGCTGTTTTTACACATGTATAATATGTGTGTATTTTATATATGCTCCGGGGTCCCCGCACAGGGGCGGGAATATTCAATGTTTATGACTTTGATGAGGATACCCCTGGAAGAGAACTAGGATTTACAGGTAAGTAACTTATCCATCTGTCCCAGGGGGAATAGAGTCTCAGACTTTGGTGCAGTTGTCTGAATTTTTGGATACCTTACACCCTCTGACAAATTTAGTGATTGCTGAAGACATGAATTGTACCTTCGAACCTTTCTGCTTAATTAGTGGTTTAATGGATGAAGAAGACGAACTTTGGGGTATTCCACAATTAATGGATAAACAACTGTGTATTCGCTCCTGTGCTGCTTCCCAGTTAATATCCCTATGTCTCAAAAACAGTCTTAGGGCTTGCAACAGCCGAACTCCCTCTGATTTGGGCATTACACCGACCTTTAAACGTGGTCTGTCCAGCAGTGTAATTGATTATATCTTGGTAGATGTCAGGTTATGGCCTTTCCTAAAAGATATGAAGGAGGACCCACGCTATGAGAGTGATCACAATTCCTTACTTCTCACTCTGTATAGTGATGTATTCAGGGGTTTGCTGGCCTAAAGTGCTCTCTAATCCCTTCTTGATAAAAAGGGATCTATCAGTTGTTTGTTGATGTAATGGCCGTATATGAGAAGTATGAAGTCAATGATATTCCTAGTCTTAGTATTCATGGAGATTTACTGAAGAAACTCCAGACTTTTTTTTAATAAAAAGACCAGTATCAAATATCCTGATTGTAATTTTAAAACCAATGTGTGTCAATAAGGATTGTTCTGAGGCACAATTAGCTCTAAAAACAGTTATTGCGACACGTTCCCAGGGGCCAATACAATCCTCTACACTCACCTATAATAAGACCTTAATGCAAGAAAAGAAAAGCTGGGAAGATTCAGTTTGGCATAACCTGCTTAATGCCATGAGAAATTAATGACAACGTGACATTCTGGAAGTTACTGTATAATAGAGAAAGAGGGGGCAAGAGCACCACGAGTAATTATATTCAACCTGAGAGCTGGGTGAGTCACTTTTCTAAACTCTATGCCCTACCTTGTAATTTTCCAACTCACGAACCCTTCTCCCCGCCTAGAATGAATGTTTCTCTGGATAAGAAGATCCAATTATCTTCACCATGAATGAAACTATAGCAGCAATCAACTCCCTAAAGTCTGCCAAAGCGCCAGGACCGGACAAGATTCTGGGGGATTTATATAAATCTGAACCAATAGTATGGTCCTGGTATATAAACATGATCTCGTACAAAATCGCAGCAGGGGGCCTAATTGAGAGTACGTGGAAAGGGGCCGAAAAAATTCCCATTTATAAAAAGGGCAATATGAGATCCCCAGCAAATTACAGACCTATCAGCCTTATTGACAATCTTCTAAAAAATGTTGCCAAACAGCTTTTGGGAAGGCTATTAAGTTGGGTTTAAGACTATCAGATACTATCCCTACTACAGGCGGGTTTGCGCCCCAAAACTAGTACAGTAGACCAGGTTTTCAGGCTGATGCTTTTATATTGGAAATACATAGTTCTTGCCAAGCAAAAATTTATCTGTTATATGTTGTTTTGTGGACCTTCGATCCGCCTTTGATATGGTCCCTAGAGAAAAACTATGGGAAGTGTTATATAGAATGGGTAATCCTAATAGCATAATTCATCTATTACAACGGTTACATGAGAATACATATGCTCAGGTGAGATGGGGCAATCAGGGAGAATTAACAGAACATATATATCCCTATTCAGAGGGGGTTCGCCAAGGATGTGTTCTGGCTCCAACCCTATTGACCTTGTTTATAAATTAGGTGGTACAAATATTGTCTACTTGTCAGAACGATGCTCCCTCCTTAAACTTGCAGAAAATTCCTATTTTACTGTTTGCGGATGACTCTTTACTTATCTCTAAGACCCCTATGGGTCTTCAAATTCTTGTTGATAGGTTCAAATCATATTGTGCAGATTTTGGCCTGGAATTGAATGTTATCAAAACTAAACTAATGGTGTTCAGCCCAGGTCACTACCTATGTGTGCCTTCACAATGGTAACTCCGAACATGGCCATGTAACATGTCTAAGATCATGGAATTGCCCCCCCCCCCAATGCCATCCTGGTATTGGGGAGACAATCCCATGATTCCCCTGGTCTCTAGCACAGACCCGGGTGCTGCCAAACTGCCTTTTCAGGGGTTTCACTGCAGCTGCTGCTGCTGCCAACCCCTCAGACAGGTTTCTGCCCTCCTGGGGTCCAGCCAGGCTTGGCCCAGGAAGGCAGAACAAATTACTTCCTCAGAGAGTGGGTGTTACATCCTCTCCCTTTGGAAAAAGGTGTTAAGGCAGGGGAGGAGTAGCCTCCCCCAGCCTCTGGAAATGCTTTCATGGGCACAGATGGTGCCCATTTCTGCATAAGCCAGTCTACACCGGTTCAGGGATCCCCCAGCCCTGCTCTGGCGCGAAACTGGACAAAGGAAGGGGGAGTGACCACTCCCCTGACCTGCACCTCCCCTGGGAGGTGCCCAGAGCTCCTCCAGTGTGCTCCAGACCTCTGCAATCTTGGAAACAGAGGTGCTGCTGGCACACTGGACTGCTCTGGGTGGCCAGTGCCAGCAGGTGACGTCAGAGACTCCTTCTGATAGGCTCCTTCAGGTGTTGCTAGCCTGTCCTCTCTCCTAGGTAGCCAAACCTCCTCTTCTGGCTATTTAGGGTCTCTGCTTTGGGGAATTCTTTAGATAACGAATGCAAGAGCTCATCAGAGTTCCTCTGCATCTCTCTCTTCACCTTCTGCCAAGGAATCAACTGCTGACCGCGCTGGAAGCCTGCAAAACTGCAACAAAGTAGCAAAGACGACTACTGCGAGCTTGTAACGCTGATCCTGCCGCCTTCTCGACTGTTTTCCTGGTGGTGCATGCTGTGGGGGTAGTCTGCCTCCTCTCTGCACTAGAAGCTCTGAAGAAATCTCCCGTGGGTCAACGGAATCTTCCCCCTGCAACCGCAGGCACCAAAGAACTGCATCACCGGTCCTCTGGGTCTCCTCTCAGCACAACGAGCAAGGTCCCTTGAACTCAGCAAATCTGTCCAAGTGACTCCCACAGTCCAGTGACTCTTCAGTCCAAGTTTGGTGGAGGTAAGTCCTTGCCTCCCCACGCTAGACTGCATTGCTGGGAACCGCGTGTTTTGCAGCTACCCCGGCTCCTGTGCACTCTTCGAGGATTTCCTTTGTGCACAGCCAAGCCTGGGTCCCCGGCACTCTAACCTGCATTGCACGACCTCCTGAGTTGTCCTCCAGCACAAAACACGGCGGAAACAGACATTTTCAATGGAAAACGCTCACCTCGAGACACTCCACGCGGAATCCGGACAGCATGGAACCCGAATTGAACATCATACCTGCTCTCGTCTACCTGCTCATCTACCACGAGTACGAACTCCGGCGCAGACGTCAACGGTGAGTACTGCACCTACGACACAGGGGAGGGGGGAGGGGGAAAGGTTACGGGCACACACATATGCGACCCCCCCAATATGTACACACCAATGCAGAGCAACAAGTCACAGTGACACCACCCAAACACCCGTAAAAAATACAATGACACAACCAAATTTAGAATAAATATTTATGTACAAAAAAAGCTCCAGAAAATTATTGACCAACCGTGATAAATATTTACAATAAAAATAAATATATACACATCAGTGTATAACTGAAGTAACAAGTCCTGCACATCCTACGAATCTAACATGTCCGTGGGCCAATGTTTTGCGAAACAAGGGCAAAGCCCACACAGGAGACCTGAGTCCTTTGGAGAGAACACTGCAGGGGCATCTGATGTAAAAACTACAGGCACCTCAGGGAGATGGGAAGGGGGGGGCACCACAGCCACATGAGTCCACGACGCCAGATCCACGATGAGCCACCATGCCCACTGCACCATCCTGGGGAGTGCAAAGCCACAGCCTCTCAAGTCTCTACAGTGGGTGGGCTGCCCACTGTTCAATCCTGGGGAGTGCAAAGCCACAGTCTCTCAAGTCTCTACAGTGGGTGGGCTGCCCACTGTTCAATCCTGGGGAGTGCAAAGCCACAGTCTCTCAAGTCTCTACAGTGGGTGGGCTGCCCACTGTTCAATCCTGGGGAGTGCAAAGCCACAGCCTCTCAAGTCTCTACAGTGGGTGGGCTGCCCACTGTTCAATCCTGGGGAGTGCAAAGCCACAGTCTCTCAATGTCTCTACAGTGGGTGGGCTGCCCACTGTTCAATCCTGGGGAGTGCAAAGCCACAGTCTCTCAATGTCTCTACAGTGGGTGGGCTGCCCACTGTACCATCCTGGGGAGTGCAAAGCCACAGTCCATCAGGTGGATGACAGTCTCCACTGGTCAAGGAGGAGGCATGGTGGGCACAGAGAACCATAAACAGTGCCTGAGACGGCGGTTCCCAGCGGAGCGGTGCTTGACATGGCGGTGCCCAACGGAGCGGTGCTTGAGATGAAGGGCCCAGCGGAGCGGTGCTTGAGATGAAGGGCCCAGCGGAGCGGTGCTTGACAGGAAGGGCCCAGCGGAGCGGTGGTTGACAGGAAGGGCCCAGCGGAGCGGTGGTTGACAGGAAGGGCCCAGCGGAGCGGTGCTTGAGATGAAGGGCCCAGCGGAGCGGTGCTTGACAGGAAGGGCCCAGCGGAGCGGTGCTTGAGATGAAGGGCCCAGCGGAGCGGTGCTTGACAGGAAGGGCCCAGCGGAGCAGTGCTTGACATGGCGATGCCCAGCGGAGCGGTGCTTGAGATGAAGGGCCCAGCGGAGCGGTTCAGAGACGGCGGTGCCCAACGGAGCGGTGCTTGAGATGAAGGGCCCAGCGGAGCGGTGCTTGAGATGAAGGGCCCAGCGGAGCGGTGCTTGACAGGAAGGGCCCAGCGGAGCGGTGCTTGAGATGAAGGGCCCAGCGGAGCGGTGCTTGACAGGAAGGGCCCAGCGGAGCGGTGCTTGGGATGAAGGGCCCAGCGGAGCGGTGCTTGACAGAAAAGGGCCCAGCGGAGCAGTGCTTGAGATGAAGGGCCCGGCGGAGCGGTGCTTGACAGGAAGGGCCCAGCGGAGCGGTGCTTGACATGGCGATGCCCAGCGGAGCGGTGCTTGAGAGGAAGGGCCCAGCGGAGCGGTTCAGAGACGGCGGTGCCCAACGGAGCGGTGCTTGAGATGAAGGGCCCAGTGGAGCGGTGCTTGAGATGAAGGTCCCAGCGGAGCGGTGCTTGACAGGAAGGGCCCAGCGGAGCGGTGCTTGACAGGAAGGGCCCAGCGGAGCGGTGCTTGAGATGAAGGGCCCAGCGGAGCGGTGCTTGACAGGAAGGGCCCAGCGGAGCGGTGCTTAAGATGAAGGGCCCAGCGGAGCGGTGCTTGACAGGAAGGGCCCAGCGGAGCGGTGCTTGACATGGCGATGCCCAGCGGAGCGGTGCTTGAGATGAAGGGCCCAGCGGAGCGGTGCTTGACACGGCGGGGCCCTGTTCAGCGGTGCTCTTCTGCACGGCGGGGCCCTGTTCAGCGGTGCTCTTCTGCACGGGGGCCCTGTTCAGCGGTGCTCTTCTGCACGGTGGGCCCTGTTCAGCGATACCTCTCTTCACGGCGGGGCCCTGTTCAGCAGTGCTCTTCTGCACGGCGGGGCCCTGTTCAGCGGTGCTCTTCTGCACGGCGGGGCCCTGTTCAGCGGTACCTCTCTTCACGGCGGGGCCCTGTTCAGCGGTACCTCTCTTCACGGCGGGGCCCTGTTCAGCGGTACCTCTCTTCACGGCGGGGCCCTGTTCAGCGGTGCTCTTCTGCACGGCGGGGCCCTGTTCAGCGGTGCTCTTCTGCACGGTGGGCCCTGTTCAGCGGTACCTCTCTTCACGGCGGGGCCCTGTTCAGCGGTGCTCTTCTGCACGGCGGGCCCTGTTCAGCGGTGCTCTTCTGCACGGCGGGGCCCTGTTCAGCGGTACCTCTCTTCACGGCGGGGCCCTGTTCAGCGGTACCTCTCTTCACGGCGGGGCCCTGTTCAGCGGTACCTCTCTTCACGGCGGGGCCCTGTTCAGCGGTACCTCTCTTCACGGCGGGGCCCTGTTCAGCGGTGCTCTTCTGCACGGCGGGGCCCTGTTCAGCGGTGCTCTTCTGCACGGTGGGCCCTGTTCAGCGGTACCTCTCTTCACGGCGGGGCCCTGTTCAGCGGTGCTCTTCTGCACGGCGGGCCCTGTTCAGTGGTGCTCTTCTGCACGGCGGGGCCCTGTTCAGCGGTACCTCTCTTCACGGCGGGGCCCTGTTCAGCGGTACCTCTCTTCACGGCGGGGCCCTGTTCAGCGGTACCTCTCTTCACGGCGGGGCCCTGTTCAGCGGTGCTCTTCTGCACGGCGGGGCCCTGTTCAGCGGTGCTCTTCTGCACGGCGGGGCCCTGTTCAGCGGTGCTCTTCTGCACGGCGGGCCCTGTTCAGCGGTGCTCTTCTGCATGGCGGGGCCCTGTTCAGCGGTACCTCTCTTCACGGCGGGGCCCTGTTCAGCGGTACCTCTCTTCACGGCGGGCCCTGGTCAGCGGTGCTCGTGCAGTATGTCAAGGGAGTCAGACCTGGCCTGGACACCCTGCTCACTCGCCCTCCGACCGTGCAGTGTCAGGCCCCTTCGGGGACGGAGTCCTGGGCCCTTTGGTGTCGTCCCTTGCAGCCGGGATGGGGCTTGTGGGGCCCTCCTGCTCCGCGCTCCTGGTGGTTGTCCTCTCCGCCCTGCTGTCCTTCCGCTCCTTAGATGGGGCTCTCGGGCCCTTGCCTCCCCTGGCTGTTGTGGCAGGTGAAGTGGCCGGAGTTACCTCCTTGGGTGCAGCCGTCTCTGTCCGCTCACGGCGGCCCTTCACTTTCCGGGTCCTCTTGCCTGGGGGGGGGCTGGCTGTCCCCTTGCTGCTGACCGAAGTGTCACTGCCGCCAAAGTGTGGACTCCACAAGCCATGCACCACTTGCACCTTAGGAGCTGGGCTGGTGGTGGCTGAGGTGCCCTTGGGACTTTTCCCAGATGGAGGGGGTGGGTCAGGGGAGGGAAAGAGGTCAAGATTGGAGAGGTAATATTTCTTGGGACCAAGGTAAGGGGTAGGAGTAGTGGTGATAGAAGTGGAGGAAGAGGATGTGGTTGTATGAGAGTCAGGTGTGCTGTCCTTGGGTGCAGGTGACTGGGACGTAGGCTGTCGTGAGGTGGTTGGCTGTTGTTTGGGTGTCTGCCTGCGTTTATGTGTCTTGGAAGAGGGTGTGACAGACACAGTGGGAGAGGACACAGGGGACGTGTAAATGCCAGTGGGGTTGGTGACTGCAGGTGTGCGGACTGTAGTGGAGGGTGTGCTGGTGATGGAAGAACTGGCTGATGTTGGTGTGCATGCAGGTGTGAGTGTAGACGTCACAGGGAGGGAGGAGGGAGACGAGGAGGACTGGGACACAGAGGTGGTAGTGACTGTTGGTATGTCTGCATCTGGGTGTTGCTTGGATGAATGCTTGTGTCTTCTGTGGTGCTTATGTTTGGATGAGCTGGCCTTGGGTGTTGAGGTGTGTGCAGGCTGGTCTGATGGTGTTGATGGGATAGGCTGAGGTACAGGAGACAGAGAAAGGGTGGAGGCAGATAGAAGAGGGAGACTGGAGACAGGGACAATGGCTGCCGTCAGTGCTGAGGCCAGAACAGTGAACGCTCGTTGATGGGCAGCCTGACCCGAATGAATGCCCTCCAGGTAGGCATTGCTCCGATGCACCTCCCTTTCCACCCCCTGGATGGCATTCAGAAGGGTAGTCTGCCCAACAATGACCGTCCTCACGAGGTCAATGAGCTCCGCACTGAGGGCAGCAGGGTTAACAGAGGCAGGGGCTGAGGTGCCTGGGGCGAAGGAGACGCGCGCCTTCCTGGCCGAGCGGGCACGGAGCGAAGACTGAGGGGCTGCTGGGAGGGTGGTGCTGGTGCGCTGGGTGGCGGCTGTACCTGTTGTTGCGGGGGGCACAGATGTTGCCGCCACCGCTAGGGAGCTCCCAAACGAGGACGTGTCCGTGTCGCTGGTGTCTCCACCGGCCCCCGTTGTGGTGCTCCCCTCGCCCTCTGGATCACTGGTGCCCTCGGTGTCTGTTTCAGTGCCCACCGGGGCCTGGTGACTTGCAGCTCCCTCGTGCTCCGACGCCAAATCTCCTCCGCCTGATGATGCTAAAGCACAAGAAAACAAAGAATAAGGGTGGGGGGAGAAATAAAACTAAGTTGAGTGCATGCCTTATCAATACCCTTTGCGGAGAGGACAGACACAGGTGCCTCATGCACTAAGTCGCGAACTTGGGGTACACTACTCAGTACTTCTGACTAGGCCAACAGGTCTAGGGACAACAGACGCGCACATGGGTGATGCTGGACCATGGGTAGCTGCACTTGGCACCCTACAGAGGTGGGGGGCGGGGGCACAGGGCCATGTCTAAGGGAGGGGACTACACTACAGAAAGCGCCCTGGCCTACTGTCACCCACAGCCCTCCTCCCCCACCCAGACGCCTCGACTGCGCGTACAGATAGCAGAATGTGCTGATACTCACCCCCTTGTGTCTGCTGTGCTGTCCTCAAGCGCCCATCCAAATCAGGGTAGGCCACCGCCAGGATCCGGGACATCAGGGGGGTCAGGGTACGACTGGCACCCCTCCTAGGTCGGGAGGCCATCCCCAGCAGTGACTCGGCGGTCTTTCGGGTTCCGCGGCGGATGTCCTCCCACCTCTTGCGGCAGTGGGTGCCCCGTCGGGTGTAGACCCCCAGGGCCCGGACTTCCTTGGTGATGGCACGCCAAATATCGATTTTCTGATGGGCGCTCACCTGTTTGACATGTACAGGGTGGGAAAGAGAAAAGGTCACATTTCTGCATGTTTGGAGTACATGCCCCCCCCTCCCCAACCTTGCCATGGGTCCCATTCTCTCATCTGTGGTGCGTTGCACTCCTCATTTCCTCCCCACCCTACCAACTTACATCCCCCCCACTCCACACGGATAACCCATTCAATGTGCACTCAGTGTACTCACCTGTTGGTCTGGAGGACCGTAGAGTAGCGCATACTGGGGGAGGACCCCATCCACAAGTTTGTCCAACTCTTCAGACGTGAAGGCAGGGGCCCTTTCCCCAGTCGCAGCAGCCATTGTCACTTCCAGACCGAGTTCACAGCAGCACTTGCAGTATAGGTCCCCTCCTGTGGATGATCAGGTCTCGAGTGATTAAGCAGATAGGAAATGGCGGTCACGCCCGCGGCGGTGCGTACCGCGGCGGTGCGTACCGCGACCGCCGGCGCACATCGTCATTGGCTCCTGAATCCCATAGGCTTCAATGTTAACCAATGCGTCTTCGCACAGCGGTCTTCGACCGCCTACCGCCACGGTGTGCCCCGCCAGCGCAGTGACCTCACATCCCATTGTCCCACTTCACAGGTCAGGCATCCGCCATTTCAAGGGCCCACATGGCTTAATTTCTAATGCGTCACACAGGGCTAGGCCTTGCTATGGCACACATACAAACATAGCAACCCATACATTTACCTGTACTGTGCAAGCTGTGTTGTACGTACCTGTGAGTGGATTGACTCTGTACTCCATATTCTCCTTCCTAGGCACAGTCCGCTGGGACTTGCGATGAGAAGGAGGAATCCTCGCGTGTACCGGCCGCTGGTGGACCTGTCGACAATGGAAGAACGCCATATAATACTACGATACCGACTTGACCGAGCCACCATCCATGAACTGTGTGCCTCAGCTGGAGCCAGCCCTGATGTCCCCCATCCGCCAACCCACAGGAATTCCCCCTCTAGTGCAGGTTCTGTCCTCCATTTCTTTGCAACTGGCTCATTCCAGACAACAGTGGCCATGTCATCTGGAATGTCTCAGCCTATGTTTTCCAAGATATTGTCCAGAGTGTTGTCTGCCCTGATGAAACTCATGCGGAGCTACATCATTTTCCCAGAGGAGGGTGATTTGCCTACAGTGAAAGCTGATTTCTATGTCCTTGGACACATCCCCAACATCATTGGTGCAATTGATGGGACCCATGTGGCTTTAGTCCCCCCAAATGACGATGAACAGGTGTACAGGAACAGGAAGAATTATCATTCTATGAATGGGCAGGTGGTCTGTTTGGCTGACCAGTACATCTCCCATGTAAATGCCAAGTTCCCTGGGTCAGTGCATGACGCGTATGTTATGCGAAATAGCAGCATTCCCTATGTGATGGAACAGCTACAGGGACAGCGTGTGTGGCTAATTGGTGACTCTGGTTACCCCAACCTGCCGTGGCTACTGACCCCAGTGAGGAATCCCAGGACCAGGGCAGAGGAACGGTACAATGAGGCCCATGGGCGTACTAGGAGGGTGATTGAGCGAACCTTTGGCCTCCTGAAGGCCAGATTTAGGTGCCTGCATATGACTGGTGGATCCCTAATGTACTCACCAAAGAAGGTGTGCCAAATCATCGTGGCGTGCTGTATGCTTCACAACCTGGCTTTGCGACGCCAGGTGCCTTTCCTGCAGGAGGATGGTCCAGATGGTGGTGTTGTAGAAGCCGTGGAGCCTGTGGAGAGTGAAGAGGAGGAAGACGAAGAGGACGACACAGACAATAGGGACAGAGTGATACAACAGTATTTCCAGTAACACACAGGTAAGAATCACCCACGCTATTTCACAATTGCTTATAGCCTCCTGCATCTGTACTTTCTGTAGTTCTCCCCAGATCTTTTTGATTAATTTTTGGTTTTCCCTTCCCTTCTCAGTGCTGTATGACTCAGTGCCTGACTTCTGCTTGGTTTGCCCATGAACTACAGCCTATTGACATTGGTATGTTGTCACCACTAATTGACAGAACAGATATTGAACAGTAATATGTAATACATTTGTTAATAATACAGCATGACTCCAAACTGATTTGTGTGCAATATGTGATTTATTTACAGTGCTAGATATTGGTACATGTGATTATAAGGGTGATGGGTGGGGGTGGAGTAATGTCCATGGCAGAGTCCAGTTCTCAGTCTCACAGGTGCATTGTCCTTTTGCCTGTGGAAGGATGGAGCAGAGGCAGTTCATGGTTGGACAGGGTGGCAATGTGGGACAGTGGGAAGACTTCAGGGGGTATGTCCTGCTGGCGGGGGTCTTGACATCCTACTCTGTCGTTTTTTTGGATCTCAGGCTCCTCTTACGGGGTGGTTGTTCTTCAGCAGGAGGTGGGGTTCTGGTGGGCTGTCGTGGTGTTGGGGCCTCCTGTCCACTAGCGCCGGCGGAGGTGGTAGGCTGTTCCTGGTCCGGGCTAGTGACAGGGGCCCTGTGTGGTGCCACATGGTCCCGCAACGCGTCTTTTATCCTGTTGAGGGCCAGGACGATGGTCCCCATTGCGGTCCCGATGATTCTCAGCTCCTCCCTGAACCCCATGTAGCGTTCCTCCTGCTGTGCCTGGATCTCAGTGAACCTGGCCAGTACCGTCGCCATCGTCTCTTGGGAGTGGTGGTAGGCCCCCATGATGGTGGTGAGGGCCTCTTGGAGAGTGGGTTCCCTGGGCCTCTCCTCCCCCCCCCTGTCGCACAGCAGCCCTCCGAGCTGCCCGGTTTCCCCCGGCCTCTGTCCCCTGGACGGTGTTCCCACTACCACTGCCCCCAGGTCCCTGTTGTTGTTGGGGTGTTGGGTTAGCCTGGGTGCCCTGTAGTGGCAGACACACCGCTGATTGACCTGTCCTAGAGACAGAGGCATGGGCCCGCTGGGTGGGAGCTGTGCTGGTGTTGGCAGAGGGGGTCGGGTCTGGTGTGGCCTGTGGCTGCCTGAGGGGAACCGACTGCCCAGAGGTCCCCGATGGTCCGGGCTGGTCATCAGGTTCAGTGTTGACAGAGCTGCTGTCCTCAGTGTGGGCCTGTTCCGGGGGTGGGATGGACATTTCTGGACCCTCCTGGCTGGTGTGTTGGCGTTCGGGTCCTGCATGGGCTAAGAGAGTTTGGTTATTGTTTCTGTGTGTGCAATAGCGTGCGTGTTATGGGTGCCCTTGTCCCCCAGTGCAGGCATTCCCTTGAGGGAGGTGTTGTGAGGGTAGTTAGTGGGGGTGGGGGGGGTGAGTGCAGTGGTCATGCTTAGGTGATGGGTGTCCATGGATTGTGTTGGCATGCAGGAGTTGGTGTTGGGATGGGTGGGTTGTGCTGGTGAGACATTGTCAGGGAGGATGTGTGCTGGGGGGTTGGGGGTGAGGGTGGGGGTGTGGGTTGGCATGTTGGTGGGGTGGGGGGGATATAGTAGTTGAGATTGGACTTACCAGAGTCCATTCCTCCGGCTACTCCAGCGAGGCCCTGAGGATGCAGGATGTTCAAGACCTCTTGCTCCCATGATGTAAATTCGGGAGGGGTGGGTGGGGGTCCGCCGCCAGTCTTCTGGACCGCGATGTTGTGCCTGGAGACCATCGAGCGGACCTTCCCCCGTAGGTCGTTCCATCGTTTGCGGATGTCCTCCCTATTCCTTGGATGCTGTCCCACCGCGTTGACCCTGTCCACGATCTGCTGCCATAGCTCCGCCTTCCTAGCTATACTGGTGTGCTGCACCTGTGAGCCGAAGAGCTGGGGTTCCACTCTTAGGATTTCCTCCACCATAACCCAGAGTTCTTGGTCCGAAAACCGTGGGTGCCTTTGGGGTGCCATGGGGTGGTGTGGGTGAGGTGTGGGGTGGTGTATGTGATGATGAGTATGTTGGTGTGTGGTGCTTTGTGCTACTATGTGGTGTGTGTGATGGTGTAGTGTGCCTCAGTGTGTATTGCTATAGATTGTCTGCTGTGTCTCTCTCTCCTTCTCTCAGTAATTGTGGTCGTAGGGGTTTGTGGGTGATGTGGGTGTGTGTTTTATAGTTGGATGATTGTGTGGGAGTGGTGTGTGTATGTGTATCAGGTGTGTGTATTTCGAATTATCCAATGTGGCTGTGTTTTGGTGCTGTGTGTGTATTTTGACCGCGGCGGTGTGTAGCGCCAATGGAATACCGCGTTTGAATGACCGCCGCGTGGATTCGTGGGTCAGAATGGCATGGGCGTATTTCTGTTGGCTTGACGGCGGAGGTTTGGTCATCTCCAGTTTATCGCTGCCCGCTGATGTGGCGGGCTGCAGTGGAGGTCGGATTTTTGGAGGTTTGGCCGTTGTGGGTCAGAATGACCGTGGCGGCTTTCCGCGGCCGCGGGGTGTTATGGCGGTCTTCTGACCGGCGGTAAGCGCCTTTTACCGCCGAGGTCAGAATGACCCCCATTGTCATAAAAATAAAGTACCTTTATTTTTAGTATATCTGTGTATTGTGTTTTCTTATGATATTGTGCATATGACACTAGTGGTACTGTAGGAGCTTCACTTGTCTCCTAGTTCAGCCTAAGCTGCTCTGCTAAGCTACCTTTTCTATCAGCCTAAGCTGCTAGACACCCCTATACACTAATAAGGGATACCTGGGCCTGGTGCAAGGTGTAAGTAGCTCTTGGTACCCACTACAAGCCAGTCAAGCCTCCTACAATCTGGACATGTGTGTGAGTATGGCATCTAAGAAACATCTGAAGAACCGTGAGAGTGCACTTTGAGATAGCCCACCTGCCACTGCAATGACCCCCTGATAGCTACCCGAGGCCAAGAGGTGCAGTGAGCATAGCACTTGCACATGTGTGGGGATGGCGCTGCCGCGCACAGTCTGTCGTTGAATCTGCGGATTGAGTAGATCTATTAATTCTAATATTGCTGCACTACTGAGTCTGTATTTATCATAAATCTCCTCCTCAGTTTGTTGGAAAAGTGTCTGCCTGGTTTTGTATATCCTCTCCTGTCTCTGGCTCCTCCTCCTCCTCTGCTGGGCGGCGTGGACTCTCCTCCTCCTTGCTATCACATATATTTCAGCCATCTTGAGTAACCCAGATGCCTTCTGGGTCTCCTTTTATACTTTGGTTATGGTTACCACCTGCTCTGAGTTAGTGGTAATTTGGGTGTGCAAAATGGGCTTTTTGCGACTAGTCGCAATTTGCGAGTGGCTTTTTCATATGGTTTGCGACTCGCAAATTGCGTCCCCCTATTTGCGAGTCGCACAATGGGGTCGCAGAATTTGCGAGTCGGTATTGGCTTACGTCGCAATTTGCGATTCGGAAATGGGGTTTTTGCATCCCATTTCCGATTTTGCGGGATCGCAAATTGCTATTCGGGCCATTTGTGACTCGCAAATTTTTGCTACATCTGGCCCTATATGCCTTCGTTTGCAGCAACTTCTGTTCTCGTTTTGGCATTGCCTTTGCTAGTCTCAAGGGGTTCCAAAGGCATTGACAGGGGTTGCAAGGATCATGCTATGGATTACGATATCTATTAGAAAAGCCCCGTAATGTGAGAAGCTGACAAAGCTGCAAAGAAGTATAAAACTGGAAACCAGACATTGTACTGCTGAACAACAACACTGTGAAAAGGCCATCATATAAACTCTGACTCTTACTTTGCAGGTTTTGCAAAGTGATAAAGCACATTTGTTGTAGGCATCAATGTTGAAAGACATCTGCTCACTGACTGATATATAACTATGACTATGTTATTGCTTCCTGTTTCTCTGTGGTTTACTGTTGTTTTCACACATTGGTTATATGAACAATGCTCCAACAGTCGCCGGATCACGCCTTACAGAAAAATACTTATATTGGAATATGAAGAAAAAAATAAACAGGAACATCTGATCCTGCGTCATTACAAACAAATGGGTTTTAAGTTAGTTGTCCCAGAGTCACATTTGGCTCTGTTTTTGAGGTAGATGTTTTCAGATACACAACTATCAGAAACTGTTTTATTCTTGGAGTGGTGTGTATGTTTAGCTATCATAAAAAGAACAAAAGTTTTAGGTACTCTGCATTATTTTACCAAACTGTTTGTCAATGTTGTCTTTGCCATCGTAACAGCACTGACTCTGGTACTGTAATGCATGCTCTCACTCACGGGACAAATGTCCTCTGTGTAGTTTTTTTGACGCTATGTCACCTTCTCTTATACATTTTCTGGACAGTCCTGTTTGTTTTTCCCTCAATGGTCTCGAAAACCGTGAGCCCACTGGAAGTGCGCTCTGTTATTTTCTCAATCAATCAATCAAGAATTTATAAAGCATGGGAAATCACCTGTGAGGGTCTCAAGGTGCTGAAAAAGCAAGGAGAATACAGGAGCTAGAGCAATGCAGCAGCACAGGGAGAGCTTGGCCTGGGACCTGCTCAATGGGGTCACGCTGTGACTTCCATTAAGTAGGTCCTGGGAGAAGCAATAGCAGGCGGTGGCTGGGGCTAGCCTTGAGGCGGGAAATAACAGGTGGCATGAGGAATAGGCAAGAGAAAGGGAAGGAGAAAGCAATGTCGACTAGATAAAAGCAAGGAGAAGGAACACTAAAAATGAGACATCAGAGTTGGGCTCTGTCGTCAGGGTTATCAAAAGTGCACTCCTTGTTGTGAGAGTGGCTGTAGGCCTGTCTACCAAGTCTGTGGAGAGTGGCGGTGGTAGGAGCAAGTTTCTGTTTAGGAGCAGAGACATGTTGACCTGCACCCCTTTCTGGGACTGTCTACCAGGTACTGCCCTGTAAGGTCCATTCTGTCTCCCAAAGAAGCGGCGTTGGTCATCATCATGTCTGGAACATGTAGTAGGAATGACTGTGCATAGTTGATGTGTTTTTAGAGTTCCATGTTTGTATCTGGATTGCTGAGTGTGTCCAATGGACATCACCTGTGTGTGCAGACAGGATGGTGGTCTTCTTTGTGGAAGACTGGTACTGTCCTTTTCTTCTTCACGGAATTAGCTGTAGCTGGTGATGGGGAGTGGTGCCAAGGTCCCACTTTGCAGTGAAGGATATTCTACCCTTATTTTTGGTGATCTGCCAGTCTCCCTGAACAACAGGAGCTTTCAGACACCAGGTTACACATTCCCATGAGCATTTCAGCTTTGACAAGTTGTAGGTTACATGGAGGGTTGAAATCCTCCTGCTTGGCCACCAATGTAATGTTAGTACTATCTTTAACTGTAATGACTATGCCTCAAGGAGATCTGTGCACCAGACCAGGACATACAATATCAAGAACCAGGCTGGAAATCCCACCTTTGTTGCCATTTTCCCTCGAAACTCTGATTAAGTCCTGGAAAATAAAACTGAGAGCTCTGTTAACTGCACACTACAAAAGCCCTCATCCACTCATCCTCGCTTTGTAGTCTGTTACATGTACACCAACATTTGTGCAACCAGTCCGACCGCTGCATTATTCCTCTCCTTTCGTAAAAGCAAACTAATGGTGAATTTGCAGATAAAGCTTCCAGTAGGGTCCAGGCATATCCGCTGTCCTTTTACTTGGTAGTTCCACACATTCCACATTCAGGGCCCTAAATTTGGAATTCCAACAATTCTCAATGAAAATGTCCTGCTTGTACTTTCTTAATACTTTTAAAGGTATGTCTGGTACTCACATATGGTCATTACTAACATGAAATTATCATTTTTAGATTTTCAGATGCAGATTTATTTGAAGGATGTGGATAAGGAGACTAGAAATATGATGGTATCATTCCAAATTCAAAACTCCTCATTTATTTCAGAACGAGATCTCACTGGTAAGTACCAAACTGTGGTAAAAGATCTCTACACTAATGTATGATGTGTGTGTGCCTGTGTTGGTGTGTGTTGGTGAGTGTTCAGCCTCCTTTAATGGGCCCAGATTGCACTCAAAGTGGTGCGCCTGGGGACTGATTTTAAGGTGTCGGGTGCTCCGTGTCAGTGCTCCCAGGGACTAGTGCCTTATCATTTCAGATTTTCAAGCTGGCGTGGACAAGCGTTGACTGCAGTTGAGTGCAGGAGTACATTTGTTTGTGCAATGGAATGAGTAGTGTTTCCAGTTTTTGTTGAATTGGCGGCCTGGGTAGGAGCATGCCATGTATGAGTGCCATAAGATGGCATGCTGACCAGTATCAAATGGAGATTATAGGGGGGCTTCCTGTGAGATACATGGACTGGTGCCTTAGAGTGATGTGCACAACATAAGTGTATGTGGTGCGGTGCATCCATGGACTGATGTCATCAGACATCTTACAGGTAGTTGAACCGGTATGGTACTAGTGGAACATAAATGGTACCCACAGTCTGGATGTGCAGTTAATCATATTGTTAAACTGCAGAAGAGGGAGGCTTTAGTCTAGATGTGAACTGTGTCTAAGCTCTCACATTCCCCTAACAACTGGAGGCTTAAAAGGCCTGTGAGAAATCCCCAGCTCACGCTTGCTCATTTAGCTTAGGCAGCAACGCTGGTATTAGAAACTTGTGTGGTGCTTGAAGCACAGCTAACTAAAAGCATCCCCACTTTAAAGACAAAGAGAAAATGTGTTCCAAATACTATCCTGACACTACACTTTGCACGGTCTCTAGTAAGAGCTTTACACTCCCCATGTTATTTGTGCAAATGGGGAAGCACATCTTTCTGGGTGCAAGGACCAACACTGTATAATATACCCCGTCTCAGTCTGAAACCTGGATGTCATTTTTTGAAAATCTAGCAACATCTCAAAACAGGGTTCATTATATTTCTAATCCATGGAGTCTTGTGTTGCATTATATTTAGACTGGTTTCTGTAGTTCCAAGCAACCTCTAATTGGGTGAAAACACAGCTAAACAAACAGCCTTTTAAATAAATAGGTAGGCAAGATCGATGAACACACAGATGTAGCCTTTAGGTCCTGAGAGCTGTTCTTTCCTCCTCATCCTGGGTACTGTGCTGCTGCCCTAGTAGCAGCAGCTGCTGGCTCTGGCTGTCAAAATTGTAAACACTTGTGAACGACAGGAATTGCCGCAAAACTGTGGAAGCATTTAGTTAACCTTTGCTCTGGTAAACTATATTTAATATTGACAAACTGGATGGAAAACAACAGGTAATAGAATTCTTAACACATCAGTGATCGTTTCATATTAGATTACCCATGCACTGAAAATGTAGACTTGATAGCAATTTCCTATCAGATTTTAGAGAAGTAAAGTTTTACTCAATGGTACTTGCCTGAGGGCCTCATTACGAGTCTGGCAGTCTTAAGGCTCCCCCCGCCCTGCTCTGGCGCGAACCTGGACAAAGGAAAGGGGAGTGACCACTTGTAGGAGGCTGGCGTGGCTTGTAGTGGGTACCAAGACGTCTGCCATCTTGGATTCAGAGGTGTTGCTGGCACACTGGACTGCTCTGAGTGGCCAGGGCCAGCAGGTGACGTCAGAGACTCCTCCTGATAGGCTCTAACCTCTGTTTGGTGGAGGTAAGTCCTTGCCTCCCCATGCTAGACTGCATTGCTGGGTACCGCGTGATTTGCAGCTGCTCCGGCTCCTGTGCACTCTTCCAGGATTTCCTTCGTGCATAGCCAAGCCTGGGTCCCCGACACTCTAACCTGCAGTGCACAACCTTCTGAGTTGTCCTCCGGCGTCGTGGGACTCCCTTTTGTGAGTTCGCGTGAAGTCCGGTTCACTCTTCTTCCGAGTGCCTGTTCAGGTACTTCTGCGGGCGCTGCCTGCTTCTGTGAGGGCTCCCTGACTTGCTGGGCACCCCCTCTGTCTCCTCCTCCAAGTGGCGACATCCTGGTCCCTCCTGGGCCACAGCAGCAACCAAAAACCCTAACTGCGACCCTTGCAGCTAGCAAGGCTTGTTTGTGGTCTTTCTGCGTGGGAACACCTCTGCAAGCTTCTTCACGACGTGTGACATCCATCCTCCAAAGGGGAAGTTCCTAGTCCTCTTCTTTCTTGCAGAACTCCAAGCTTCTTCCAACCGGTGGCAGCTTCCTTGCACCCTCAGCTGGCATTTCCTGGGCTCCTGCCCACTCTCGACACTGTCGCGACTATTGGACTTGGTCCCCTTGTCTTACAGGTACTCAGGTCCGGAAATCCACTGTTGTTGCATTGCTGGTGTTTGTTTTCCTTGCAGAATCCCCCTATCACGACTTCTGTGCTCTCTGGGGGTTGTAGGTGCACTTTACACCTACCTTTCAGGGTCTTGGGGTGGGCTATTTTTCTAACCCTCACTGTTTTCTTACAGTCCCAGCAACCCTCTACAAACTCACATAGGTTTGGGGTCCATTCGCGGTTCGCATTCCACTTTTGGAGTATATAGTTTGTGTTGCCCCTATACCTATGTGCTCCTATTGCAATCTATTGTAACTTTACACTGCTTCCATTACTTTTCTTGCTATAACCTGAATAATTTTGGTTTGTGTACATATATCTTGTGTATATTTCTCATCCTCATACAGAGGGTACTCACTGAGATACTTTTGGCATATTGTCATAAAAATAAAGTACCTTTATTTTTAGTATATCTGTGTATTGTGTTTTCTTATGATATTGTGCATATGACACCAGTGGTATAGTAGGAGCTTTACATGTCTCCTAGTTCAACCTAAGCTGCTTTGCCATAACTACCTTCTATCAGCCTAAGCTGCTAGAAACACCTCTTCTACACTAATAAGGGATAACTGGACCTGGCACAAGGTGTAAGTACCTCTGGTACCCACTACAAGCCAGGCCAGCCTCCTACATTGGTTGTGCAGTGGTGGCATAAGTAATTGTAACTACTTACCACTTTGTCATTGTGCACTTTTCATAAGAGAATAATATACAAAACAAGTTCAGTGTATGTACACCTAACCAAAAAAGTTTTGCTTTTCTTCTCTTACATTTTCTACTAAGTGCTGAAAAGTATTCCTAAACTTCTAAAAGTTTCCAAAAAGTTTGAAAACGTTTTTTTTCTGTTCTTTAAAAAGTCCTGAAACTTCTTTTCTCTTCTCACTGTCTCTAAACCTTCTTCTATCATGTCTGATGTAGGTACTGCTCTTAAATTGGTCAATACAACTGATGACAATTTAAACTTCAAGAGCCTAAGGAGTCTCTGCATTGATAGAGATTTAGTGATAGGAAAGAACCCTTCAAGAGAATTTCTATATAACATGCTCATGGTAAGTCCCTAGCAGGCACTTCAACTGAGAAGTTAGTAGATAGCTCCCATTCTGACTCAGGGGAACCCCTTGAGGGAGGTGTGGAGGGTTCTCTTCCAAACCTGCCCCTCAGCAGACCACATAGCAATGCTGGTAGTAATAGGAGCTCCCATCATAGTAGGGATTGTTTTTATTCCTGGAGGCCAGGTTGTTAGAGTCCAAGCTGTTAGGGACCAATCTCTCTCTGTTGTTTCCAATTTGTCCTCAGTGTCCAAGCATTCCCAACCCACCCACCCTGAAGACAACATGTTAGAAAGGGAACTCAAAAAGTTGAGAGTAGAAGAGACCAGACTGAAGCTTACACAGCAACAGCTGGCTCTAGACAGGGAATCCCTAGACCTGGAGAAGGAGAGACAGAGATTGGGGTTTGGACCCAATGGTGGCAGCAGCAGTATTCCTGATAGTAATCCTGTTAAAGAGCATGATTCCAGGAATCTGCATAAGATAGTTCCCTCTTACAAGGAGGGGGATGACATAAGCAAGTGGTTTGCTGCACTTGAGAGGGCCTGTATGGTACAGGGGGTCTCTCAAAGGCAGTGGGTTGCTATATTGTGGCTATCTTTCAATGGAAAAGGTAGGGATAGGCTCCTTACTGTTGGAGAAAGTGATGCTAACAATTTTGCAGTTTTGAAGGATGCACTCTTGGATGGATTCGGATTAACCACTGAACAATACAGGATTAAGTTCAGAGACACCAGAAAAGAGTCCTCACAAGACTGGATAGACTTTGTTGACTGTTCAGTGAAGGCCTTGGAGGGGTGGTTACATGGCAGGAAAGTATCTGACTATGAAAGCCTGTATAATCTTATTCTGAGAGAGCATATTCTGAATAACTGTGTTTCTGACTTGTTACACCATTATCTAGTGGACTGAGATCTGACCTCTCCCCAAGAATTGGGAAAGAAGGCAGACAAATGGGTCAGTACAAGAGTGAACAGAAAAGTTCATACAGGGGGTGACAAGGATGGCAAGAAGAAGGATGGTGAGAAATCTCAGGATAAGCATGGGGATAAGGGTAAAACCAAAGATCCTTCTTCAAATCCTAAACACTCTTCAGGAGGTGGGGATAAATCAAATTCTTCCTCTTCTTCACAACATACACACATTAAAAAGCCTTGGTGCTGTGTGTGTAAAAATAAAGGCCATAGGCCACGGGATAAGTCCTTTCCAGGTAAACCCCCTGAGCCAACCACCACTAATACATCAAACTCTAGTGCCCCTAGCAGTAGTGGTAATAGTGGTGGGACGACTGTCAACAGTCAAGCTAAGGGTGTAGTTACGTTCACTTATGGGTCCATCATAGAAACTGGGGTAGTCAGTCCCAAGACAGTTTCTGTCACACCTAGTGGCATTGGCCTTGCCACACTGGCTGCTTGTCCCCTTACAATGGATAAGTACAGGCAGACAGTTTCACTAAATGGTGTTGAGGCCCAGGCCTACAGGGACACAGGTGCCAGTATTACTTTGGTGACTGAAAAGCTAGTGCCTCCTGAACAACACATCATTGGACAACAGTACAAGATTACTGATGTCCATAACTCCACTAAGTTTCTTCCCTTAGCTATAGTTCAGCTTAGTTGGGGCAGAGTTACTGGCCCTAAGCAGGTGCTAGTGTCACCTAGCTTACCTGTAGACTGTCTCTTAGGTAATGACCTAGAGACCTCAGGTTGGGCTGAGGTAGAGTTTTATACCCATGCAGCCATGCTGGGTATCCCTGAGGAATTGTTCCCTCTCATTTCTAATGAAATGAAAAAGCAAAGGAGAGAAAAAGGCCTGAAAACTCAGGATCCTTCTCCAACAACAGGTAAAAAGGGTATCACAGTATCCCCTAACCACCCTGCCATTCAGGATACCATTCCTGTGGTGGGAGAAACCTCTCCTGGGGTGGCACCTGTACCAAGGGAATCATCAGCTAGCACAGCTGCACTCCCTGAGGTGAAAGTGCCTCTCTGTGGGATAACTAAAATTGGTGAGAAAAAGGGCACCATTTTAGTTAACATGGAGCATCCCTCCAACCCTCCCAGAGAAAGATTAGTGCAGAAACCCTGCCCTGTCTCACAACACTTAGGACAGCAGCCCTGCCCTAGTGTGGAGCTCATAGGACAGCATCCCTGCCCTGCTCCAACTAAAGAGAAACAGCATCCCTGTTCTCTCTTACAGCCATATGGAAAAAGTTTTTGCCCAGCTATGGCTTTACTGAGACAGCATCCCTTTCTGGCATTCTCATCGACTGGCGACTGGCACCCCTCCTAGGTTGGGAGGCCATCCCCAGCAGTGATTCTGCGGTCTTCCTTGTTCCGCGGCGGATGTCCTCCCACCTCTTGCGGCAGTGGATGCCCCGTCTGTTGTGGACCCCCAAGTTCCGGACTTCCTTGGCGATGGCACGCCAAATGTCGAGTTTCTGATGGGCGCTGACTTATTTGACATGTATAGGGTGGAAAGGAAACAATCATCAATGACCTGCATGTTAGATGTGATTGCCCCCCCCCCCACCAACTTTGCTATATGGCACATGCTCTCATCTGTCGTGCGTTGCACTCCTCATTCGCCCCCCACCCCACCAACTTACATCCACCCCAATCCACACAGGCATAGCCCATTCCATGTGCACCCGCTGTACTCACCTGTTGGTCTGGAGGACCATAGAGTAGCGCATACTGGGGGAGGACCCCATCCACGAGCTTCTCCAACTCTTCAGAGGTGAAGGCAGGGGCCCTTTCCCCAGTCGCAGCAGCCATTGTCACTTCCAGACCGAGTTCACAGCAGCACTTGCAGTATAGGTCCTCTCCTGTGGATAATCAGGTCTCGAGTGATTAAGCAGATAGAAAATGGCGGTCACGCCTGCGGCGGTGCGTAGCGCGGCGGTGCGTACCGCGACCGCCGGCGCACATCGTCATTGGCTCCTGAATCCCATAGGGTTCAATGTTAACCAATGCGTCTTCGCACAGCGGTCTTCGACCGCCTACCGCCACGGTGTGCCCCGCCAGCGCAGTGACCTCACATCCCATTGTCCCACTTCACAGGTCAGGCAGCCGCCATTTCAAGGGCCCACATGGCTTAATTTCTGATGCGTCACACAGGGCTAGGCCTTGCTTTGGCACACATACAAACATAGCAACCCATACATTTACCTGTACTGTGCAAGCTGTGTTGTACGTACCTGTGAGTTGATTGACTCTGTACTCCATATTGTCCTTCCTAGGCACCGTCCGCTGGGACTTGCGATGAGAAGGAGGAATCCTCGCGTGTACCGGCCGCTGGTGGACCTGTCGACAATGGAAGAACGCAATATAATACTCCGATACCGACTTGACCGAGCCACCATCCATGAACTGTGTGCCCAGCTGGAGCCAGCCCTGATGTCCCCCATCCGCCAACCCACAGGAATTCCCCCTCTAGTGCAGGTTCTGTCTGTCCTCCATTTTTTGGCAACTGGCTCATTCCAGACAACAGTGGCCATGTCATCTGGAATGTCTCAGCCTATGTTTTCCAAGATCTTGTCCAGAGTGTTTTCTGCCCTGATGAAACTCATGCGGAGCTACATCATTTTCCCAGAGGAGGGTGATTTGCCTACAGTGAAAGCTGATTTCTATGCCCTTGGACACATCCCCAACATCATTGGTGAAATTGATGGGACCCATGTGGCTTTAGTCCCCCCAAATGACGATGAACAGGTGTACAGGAACAGGAAGAATTATCATTCTATGAATGTGCAGGTGGTCTGTTTGGCTGACCAGTACATCTCCCATGTAAATGCCAAGTTCCCTGGGTCAGTGCATGACGCGTATGTTATGCGAAATAGCAGCATTCCCTATGTGATGGAACAGCTGCAGAGACAGCGTGTGTGGCTAATAGGTGACTCTGGTTACCCCAACCTGCCGTGGCTACTGACCCCAGTGAGGAATCCCAGGACCAGGGCAGAGGAACGGTACAATGAGGCCCATGGGCGTACTAGGAGGGTGATTGAGCGAACCTTTGGCCTCCTGAAGGCCAGGTTTAGGTGCCTGCATATGACTGGTGGATCCCTAATGTACTCACCAAAGAAGGTGTGTCATATCATCGTGGCCTGCTGTATGCTTCACAACCTGGCTTTGCGACGCCAGGTGCCTTTCCTGCAGGAGGATGGTCCAGATGGTGGTGTTGTAGAAGCCGTGGAGCCTGTGGAGAGTGAAGAGGAGGAAGACGAAGAGGACGACACAGACAATAGGGACAGAGTGATACAACAGTATTTCCAGTAGCCCACAGGTAAGAATCACCCACGCCATTTCACCATTGCTTAGAGCCTCCTGCATCTGTACTTTCTGTAGTTCCCCCCAGTTCTTTTTAACTAATTTTTGGTTTTGCCTTCCCTTCTCAGTGCTGTATGACTCAGTGCGTGACTTCTGCTTGGTTTGCCCATGAACTACATCGTATTGACATTGGTATGTTGTCATCACTAATTGACAGAACAGATATTGAACAGTAATGTGTAATACATTTGTTAATAATACAGCATGACTCCAAACTGATTTGTGTGCAATATGTGATTTATTTACAGTGCTAGATATTGGTACATGTGATTATAAGGGTGATGGGTGGGGGTGGAGTAATGTCCATGACAGAGTCCAGTTCTCAGTCTCAGAGGTGCATTGTCCTTTTGCCTGTGGAAGGATGGAGCAGAGGCAGTTCATGGTTGGACAGGGTGGCAATGTGGGACAGTGGGAAGACTTCAGGGGGTATGTCCTGCTGGCGGGGGTCTTGACATCCTACTCTGTCGTTTTTTTGGATCTCAGGCTCCTCTTACGGGGTGGTTGTTCTTCAGCAGGAGGTGGGGTTCTGGTGGCCTGTCGTGGTGTTGGGGCCTCCTGTCCACTAGCGCCGGCGGAGGTGGTAGGCTGTTCCTGGTCCGGGCTAGTGACAGGGGCCCTGTGTGGTGCCACATGGTCACGCAACGTGTCTTCTATCCTGTTGAGGGCCAAGGCGATGGTCCCCATTGCGGTCCCGATGTTTCTCAGCTCGTCCCTGAACCCCATGTAGCGTTCCTCCTGCTGTGCCTGGATCTCCGTGATCCTGGCCAGTACCGTCGCCATCGTCTCTTGGGAGTGGTGGTAGGCTCCCATGATGGTGGTGAGGGCCTCTTGGAGAGTGGGTTCCCTGGGCCTCTCCTCCCCCCCCTGTCGCACAGCAGCCCTCCAAGCTGCCCGGTTTCCCCCGGCCTCTGTCCCCTGGACGGTGTGCCCGCTACCACTGCCCCCAGGTCCCTGTTGTTGTTGGGGTGTTGGGTTAGCCTGGGTGCCCTGTAGTGGCAGACACACCGCTGATTGACCTGTCCTAGAGACAGAGGCATGGGCCCGCTGGGTGGGAGCTGTGCTGGTGTTGGCAGAGGGGGTTGGGTCTGGTGTGGCCTGTGGCTGCCTGAGGGGAACCGACTGCCCAGAGGTCCCCAATGGTCCGGGCTGGTCATCAGGTTCAGTGTCGACAGAGCTGCTGTCCTCACTGTGGGCCTGTTCCGGGGGTGGGATGGACATTTCTGGACCCTCCTGACCGGTGTGTTGGCGTTCGGGTCCTGCATGGGGTAAGAGAGTTTGGTTATTGTTTCTGTGTGTGCAATAGCGTGCGTGTTATGGGTGCCCTTGTCCCCCAGTGCAGGCATTCCCTTGAGGGAGGTGTTGTGAGGGTAGTTAGTGGGGGGGGATGGGTAAGTGCAGTGGTCATGCTTAGGTGATGGGTGTCCATGGTTTGTGTTGGCATGCAGGGGTTGGTGTTGGGATGGGTGGGTTGTGCTGGTGAGACATTGTCAGGGAGGATGTGTGCTGGGGGGTTGGGGGTGAGGGTGGGGGTGTGGGTTGGCATGCTGGTGGGGTGGGGGGATGAAGTAGTTGAGATTGGACTTACCAGAGTCCATTCCTCCGGCTACTCCAGCGAGGCCCTGAGGATGCAGGATGTTCAAGACCTCTTGCTCCCATGATGTAAATTCGGGAGGGGTGGATGGGGGTCCGCCTCCAGTCTTCTGGACCGCGATGTTGTGCCTGGAGACCATCGAGCGGACCTTCCCCCGTAGGTCATTCCATCGTTTGCGGATGTCCTCCCGATTTCTGGGATGCTGTCCCACCGCGTCGACCCTGTCCACGATCCGCTGCCATAGCTCCGCCTTCCTGGCTATACTGATGTGCTGCACCTGTGAGCCGAAGAGCTGGGGTTCCACTCTTAGGATTTCCTCCACCATGACCCGGAGTTCTTGGTCCGAAAACCGTGGGTGCCTTTGGGGTGCCATGGGGTGGTGTGGGTGAGGTGTGGGGTGGTGTATGTGATGATGAGTATGTTGGTGTGTGGTGCTTAGTGCTTATATGTGGTGTGTGTGATGGTGTAGTGTGCCTCAGTGTGTATTGCTATATATTGTTTGCTGTGTCTCTCTCTCCTTCGTCAAAATTTTGGTTGTAGGGGTTTGTGGGTGATGTGGGTGTGTGTTTTATAGTTGATTGATTGTGTGGGAGTGGTGTGTGTATGTGTATCAGGTGTGTGTATTTCGAATTGTCCAATGTGGCTGTGTTTTGGTGCTGTGTGTGTATTTTGACCGCAGCGGTGTGTACCGCCAATGGAATACCGCGTTTGAAAGACCGCCGCGTGGATTCGTGGGTTGTAATGGCATGGGCGTATTTCTGTTGGCCTTACGGTGGAGGTTTGGTCATCTCCAGTTTATCGCTGCCCGCTGATGTGGCGGGCTGCAGTGGAGGTCGGATTTTTGGAGGTTTGGCCGTTGTGGGTCAGAATGACCGTGGCGGCTTACCGCGGCTGCGGCAGTGTTATGGCGGTCTTCTGACCGGCGGTAAGCGCCTTTTACCGCCGAGGTCAGAATGACCCCCTTAGTGTGTGGGCACTCTGGCACTAGCCAAGGTGCCCCCACATCGTTCAGGGCAAATTCCCCGGACTTTGTGAGTGCGGGGACACCATTACACGTGTGCACTATACATAGGTCACTACCTATGTATGGCGTCACAATGGTAACTCCGAACATGGCCATGTAACATTTCTAAGATCATGGAATTGTCCCCCCAATACCATTCTGGTATTGGGGGCACAATTCCATGATCCTCTGGGTCTCTAGCACAGAACCCGGGTACTGCCAAACTGCCTTTCCTGGGTCTCCACTGCAGCTGCTGCTGCTGCCAACCCCTCAGACAGGTTTCCGCCCTCCTGGGGTCTGGGCAGCCCTGGCCCAGGAAGGCAGAACAAAGGATTTCCTCTGAGAGAGGGTGTTACACCCTCTCCCTTTGGAAATAGGTGTGAAGGGCTGGGGAGGAGTAGCCTCCCCCAGCCTCTGGAAATGCTTTGATGGGCACAGATGGTGCCCATCTCTGCATAAGCCAGTCTACACCGGTTCAGGGATCCCCCAGCCCTGCTCTGGGGCGAAACTGTACAAAGGAAAGGGGAGTGACCAGTACCTCCCAGAGGATGTGCCCAGAGCTCCTCCAGTGTGTCCCAGACCTCTGCCATCTTGGAAACAGAGGTGTTGGGGGCACACTGGACTGCTCTGAGTGGGCAGTGCCAGCAGGAGACGTCAGAGGCTCCTTCTGATAGGCTCTGACCTCTCTTGGTAGCCAATCCTCCTTCCTTGGTAGCCAAACCTCCTTTTCTGGCTATTTAGGGTCTCTGATTTGGGGAATTCTTCAGAGAATGAATGCAAGAGCTCACCAGAGTTCCTCTGCATCTCCCTCTTCGCCTTCTACCAAGGATCGAACGCTGACTGCTCCAGGACACCTGCAAAACCACAACAAAGTAGAAAGACGACTACCAGCAACATTGTAGCGCCTCATCCTGCCGGCTTTCTCGACTGTTTCCAGGTGGTGCATGCTCTGGGGGTAGCCTGCCTTCACCCTGCACCAGAAGCTCTGAATAAATCTCCTGTGGGTCGACGGAATCTCCCCCCTGCTAACGCAGGCACCAAAAGACTGCATCACCTGTCCTCTGGGTCCCCTCTCATCCTGACGAGCATGGTCCCTGGAACACAGCAACTCTGTCCAAGTGACTCCCACAGTCCAGTGACTCTTCAGTCCAAGTTTGGTGAGGTAAGTCCTTGCCTCCCCACGCCAGACTGCAAAGCTGTGTACTGTGTGATTTGCAGCTGCTCCGGCTCCTGTGCACTCTTCCAGGATTTCCTTCATGCACAGCCTAACCTGGGTCCCCAGCACTCCGTCCTGCAGTGCACAACCCTCTGAGTTGGGCTCTGACGTCGTGGGACCCTCTTTTGTAACTTCGCATGGATTCCGGTTCACTCTTCTTCTAAGTGCCTGTTGGGGTACTTCTGTGGGTGCTGCCTGCTTCTGTGAGGGTTCTCTGAGTTGCTGAGTGCCCCCTTTGTCTCCTCCTCCAAAAGGCGACATCCTGGTCCTTCCTGGTCCTCAGCAGCACCCAAAAACCTCTACCGCGACCCTTGCAGCTAGCAAGGCTTGTTTGCAGTATTTCTGCTTTGGATCACCTCTGCAAGCTTCATCGCGACGTGGGACATCTGTCTTCCAAAGGAGAAGTTCCTAGTCCTCTTCTTTCTTGCAGAACTCCAAGCTTCTTCCATCCAGAGGCAGCGTCCTTGCACCTTCATCCAGGGTTTCCTGGGCTCCTGCCCCCCCTGGACACTGTTGTGACTATTGGACTTGGTCCCCTTGCCTTGCAGGTCCTCAGATCCAGAAATCCATTGTCAATGCACTGCTGATGTTTGTTTTTCTTGCAGAATCCCCCTATATTCTGCGTGGGAACACCTCTGCAAGCTTCTTCACGACGTGGGACATCCATCCTCCAAAGGGGAAGTTCCTAGTCCTCTTCTTTCTTGCAGAACTCCAAGCTTCTTCCAACCATTGGCAGCTTCCTTGCACCCTCAGCTGGCATTTCCTGGGCTCCTGCCCACTCTCGACACTGTCGCGACTATTGGACTTGGTCCCCTTGTCTTACAGGTACTCAGGTCCGGAAATCTACTGTTGTTGCATTGCTGGTGTTTGTTTTCCTTGCAGAATCCCCCTATCACGACTATTGTGCTCTTTTGGGGTAGTAGGTGTACTTTACTCCTACTTTTCAGGGCCTTGGGGTGGGGTATCTTGGACACCCTGACTGTTTTCTTACAGTCCCAGCGACCCTCTACAAGCTCCCATAGGTCTGGGGTCCATTCGTGATTCGCATTCCACTTTTGGGGTATATGGTTTGTGTTGCCCCTATACCTATGCTTGCCAATTGCAACCTATTGTAATTCTACACTGTTTGCATTACTTTTCTGACTCTTACTTACCTGATTTTGGTTTGCTTACATATAACTTGTGTATATTACTTACCTTCTTACTGAGGGTACTCACTGAGATACTTTTGGCATATTGTCATAAAAATAAAGTACCTTTATTTTTAGTAACTCTGTGTATTGTGTTTACTTATGATATCGTGCATATGATATAAGTGGTATAGTAGGAGCTTTGCATGTCTCCTAGTTCAGTCTAAGCTGCTTTGCCATAGCTACCTTCTATCAGCCTAAGCTGCTAGAAACACCCCTATTCTACTAATAAGGGATAACTGGACCTGGCACAAGGTGTAAGTAGCTTTAGTACCCACTACAAGCCAAGCCAGCCTCCTACATTGGTGGTGCAGCGGTGGGATAAGTACTTGTAACTGCTTTACCACTTTGTCATTTTGTACTTTTCATAAGAGAATCATATACCAAACAGTTCAGTGTATGTACACTTAATAAAAAAAGTTTGCTTTTCTATTCTAAAACTTTTTACACAGTTCTGAAAAGTTTCTAAAAACTTCTAAAAGTTTTCTAAAAGTTAGAAAAAGTTTTTTCTCTGCACTTTCAAAAGTTCTAAAACTTTTTCTCTCTTCTCCCTGTCTCTTAACCTTTCGCTATCATCTCTGTGGTAGATTCCACTCTCAAAACTGTCAATGCTACTTATGACATTTTGAATTACAAGAGCCTAAGGAGTCTCTTCTTAGATAGAGGTTTAGTTATAGGAAAGAAACCTACAAAAGAGTTTCTGTTTAACATGCTTATGGTGGATGACCAGAACCAGTCTGGCCCATCCAATGAGAGGTTAGTAGAAGCTTCCCAGTCTGATTCAGAGGAACCCCCTGAGGAAGCTGGGGAGTGTTCTGACAAGGGTCTGCCCCCTAGCAGGACACCTAGTAATGCTGGTAGTGATAGAGGTTCCTATCACAATAGGGCATCCTTTATTCCTAGAGGCCAGGTTACCAGGGTCCAGACAGTTAGGGACAGGTCCCCCTCTGAAGTTTCCAATTTGTCATCTGTGTCAAAGCATTCCCAACCCACCCACCCTGAGGATAACTTGTTAGAAAGGGAACTCAAAAAGTTGAGGGTTGAAGAGACCAGCCTGAAGCTTAAACAGCAATAGCTGGCCTTAGATAGGGAATCCCTGGACATTGAGAAGGAAAGACAGAGGTTGGGGTTAGGACCCCATGGTGGCAGCAGCGGTATTCCTGATAGTAATCCTGTTAGAGAGTATGATTCCAGGAATCTGCACAACATAGTCCCCCTTTACAAGGAGGGGGGTGACATCAACAAGTGGTTTGCTGCACTTGGGAGGGCCTGTATGGTACAGTTGGTCCCTCAAAGGCAGTGGGCTGCTATTTTGTGGCTGTCGTTCACTGGAAAGGGTAGGGATAGGCTCCTTACTGTTAGAGAAAGTGAAGCTAACAACTACACAGTATTGAAGGATGCACTCTTGGATGGATTTGGCTGAACCACTAAACAATACAGGATTAAGTTCAGAGACACCAGAAAAGAGTCCTCTCAAGACTGGACAGATTTTGTAGACTGTTCAGTGAAGGCCTTGGAAGGGTGGTTACTTGGCAGTAAGGTATCTGACTATGAAAGCCTGTATAATCTTATTCTGAGAGAGCATATTCTGAACAACTGTGTGTCTGACTTGTTGCACCAATACCTAGTGGACTCGCATCTGACCTCTCCCCGAGAATTGGGAAAGAAGTCAGACAAGTGGGTCAGAACAAGGGTAAACAGAAAATTTCATACAGGGGGTGACAAGGATGGCAAGAAGAAGGATGGTAAGTCTTCTGACTAGGGTGGGGACAAAAGTAAACATACTGAGTCTTCATCAGGCCCACAAAAATCCTTTGGGGTGGTGGGTCCAAATCCTCTTCCAATAATCAACCTAAAAAGCCTTGGTGTTATTTGTGTAAAGTCAAAGGCCATTGGGCAACTGATGCCAGTTGTCCAAAGAAAAACACCAAACCTCCCACCACCACAACCCCTGCTGTAAATTCTAGTGCCCCTAGTAATAGCAGTGGTGGTGGGAAATCTACTAATAACCAGTCCAAGGGTGTAGCTGGGCTCACTATTGGCAATGTAGTTGTTAGGGAGACCACAGAGGCTGTTTTAGTCTATGAAGGTGCCATTGATTTGGCCACCTTGGTTGCTTGTCCCCTTAATATGGATAAGTACAAGCAACTTCCCCTAATAAATGGTGTTGAGGTTCAGGCCTACAGGGACACAGGAGCCAGTGTAACTATGGTCATAGACAAACTGGTCCACCCTGAACAAAACCTACTTGGTCAGCAGTACCAAGTGACATACGCTCATAACAACACTCTTAGCCACCCCATGGCTTTTGTGAATCTCAAATGGGGGGGGAGGGTGGGGGAGGGTTTCTGGTCCAAAGAAAGTTGTGGTTCCCTCAGATTTACCTGTAGACTGTCTACTAGGGAATTATTTAGAGACATCAGCTTGGGCAGAAGTGGAGTTGGAGGCTCATGCAGCAATGCTGGCCATTCCTGGGCATATTTTTGCTTTAACCAGGGCTCAGGCCAAAAAGCAAAAAGGACAGGGTAACTTGGATCCTGGAACAATGGACCAAGTGTTCCCTAAAGCTAGGGGTAAAAAGGGTAAAACCCTACCCATTATCCCTCCCTCTACAGATGATTCCCCTTCTGAGGAAGAGGAATTTCCTCCCTGTGCAGAACCTTCACCAGATGAGCTGGCAGCAGACACTGCTGAGCTTTTGGGTGGAGGGTGCCTGTCACGGAAGAGCTGAGTGTGGCACAACAAACCTGTCCCACATTACAGGGTCTCAGACAGCAAGCTGTCAAACAACAAAATGGGGAAGTCAGTGATAATCATAGAGTTTACTGGGAGGATAACCTCTTGTACACAGAGGCAATGGAACCAAACCCTGGAGCAGCCAGGAGATTGGTCATTCCCCTGCACTACAGAGAGTTTCTCCTAACTCTTGCACATGACATTCCTTTGGCTGGGCATTTGTGCCAGATCAAAACATGGGAAATACTTGTTCCCTTGTTTCACTGGCCTAGGATGTCAGAGGACACTAAAGATTTTTGCAAGTCTTTTGTGACCTGCCAAGCCAGTGGCAAGACTCGTGGCACTCCCAAGGCTGCTCTAGTTCCAATACCAGTGGTTTGGGTGCCCTTTGAAAGGGTATGGGATGACATCGTTGGCCCCCTTGAACCTCCTACTGCTTCAGGCAATAGGTTTATCTTGGTGGTTGTGGACCATGCCACAAGATATCCTGAAGCAATTCCTCTAAGGACCACTGCAGCCCCTTGAGTGGCAATGGCCCTCCTGGGAATCTTTTCCAGAGTGGGTTTCCCTAAAGAGGTAGCATCAGACAGAGGTAGCAACTTCAGGTCTGCATACTTGAAAGCAATGTGGAAGGAGTGTGGTGTTACCTACAAGTTCACCACTTCTTATCATCCACAGACTAATGGACTGGTAGAGAGGTTTAATAAAACTCTCAAAGGTATGATAATGGGACTCCCTGAAAAACTCAGGAGGAGATGGGATGTCCTGTTACCTTGACTCCTTTTTGCTTACAGGGAGGTACCCCAGAAAGGAGTGGGCTTCAGCCCCTTTGAACTCCTCTTTGGGCACCCTGTAAGAGGTCCACTCACTCTTGTGAAGGAGGGTTGGGAACAACCTTTAAAAGTTCCTAAACAGGACATAGTAGATTATGTACTTGGCCTAAGATCTAGAATGGCTGAGTACATGAAAAAGGCCAGCAAAAACCTTCAGGCCAGCCAGAAGCTGCAAAAGCAATGGCATGACCAGAAGGCTGTTCTGATCCAGTACCAACCAGGACAGAAGGTGTTGGTATTGGAGCCTGTGGCCCAAGAGCACTCCAAGACAAATGGAGTGGATTCTATCAAATTGTTGAGAAGAAGGGTGAGGTTACCTATTTGGTAGACCTGGGCACTGCCAGGAGTCCTCTTATGGTGATTCATGTCAACCGCCTGAAACCCTACTATGACAGGGCTGATCTCACCCTGCTCATGCAACAGATGAGGACAGGAAGAAGAGAGTGACCCTCTCCCTGATCTCTTCTCCACCACTGAAGCAGATGCCTTAGTGGAGGGAGTAGTTTTGGCAGATTGTCTGACTGCAGAACAGAAAGACAACTGCATCAATCTACTTGGACAATTTTCAGACCTCTTTTCAATTGTACCAGGTACAACATCCTGGTGTGAACACACAATTGATACTGGAGACAGCCTGCCTGTCAAAAGTAAAGTTCATAGGCAGCCTGACCATGTCAGAGACTGCATTAAACAAGAGGTGCAGAAAATGTTGGATCTGGGAGTAATTGAGCCTTCTGAAAGCCCATGGGCTAGCCCAGTGGTGCTTGTACCAAAGCCTCACACAAAAGATGGAAAAAGGGAGATGAGGTTTTGTGTAGACTACAGAGGTCTCAATCAGGTAACAAAAACTGATGCTCACCCTATACCCAGGGCAGATGAGCTCATTGATACACTGGCGTCTGCCAAGTATCTTAGCACTTTTGATTTGACTGCAGGGTATTGGCAGATCAAATTGCAGAAGATGCTAAACCAAAGACTGCATTTTCAACTATAGGAGGGCACTACCAATTCACAGTGATGCCCTTTGGTTTGAAAAATGCACCTTCCACTTTTCAGAGGTTGGTGAACACAGTCCTGCAAGGGTTGGAGGCTTTCAGTGCAGCATATCTTGATGATATTGCTGTCTTGAGCTCAACCTGGGATGAGCACCTGGTCCTCCTTTGGAAAGTTTTGGAGGCCCTGCAAAAGGCAGGCCCCACTTTCAAGGCCTCAAAGTGCCAGATAGGGCAGGGAAAAGGCCTTTTTAGGCCTCACAGGGTATTACAGGAGATTCATTAAAAACTATGGCTTCACAGCAGCCCCTCTTAATGATCTCACAAGTAAGAAAATGCCTAAGAAGATGTTATGGACAGCTAGCTGTCAGAAAGCTTTTGAGGAGCGCAAACAGGCCATGTGCTCTGCACCTGTCCTAAAAAGCCCATGTTACTCCAAGAAATTAATTGTTCAAACTGGTGCATCTGAATTAGGGGTAGGGGCAGTCTTATCACAACTGAATTCTGAGGGCCAGGATCAACCAGTTGCTTTTATCAGCAGAAGGTTGACCTCTAGAGAAAAGCGTTGATCTGCCATAGAGAGGGAGGCCTTTGGTGTGGTCTGCGCACTGAAGAGGTTGAGGCCATACCTGTTTAGCACTCACTTTATTGTTTAGACAGACCACAAACCTCTACTTTGGCTAAAAAAAATGATAGGTGAAAACCCTAAATTGTTGAGGTTGTCCATATCTCTACAGGGAATGAACTATACAGTGGAACATAGACCTGGGAGTACCTACTCCAATGCAGTTGGACTCTCCAGATATTTCCACTTAGACAATGAATTCTCATCAGGTCATGGCTTGCCTTATTGTCCTTCGTTTGGGGGGGAGTTGTGTAGGAAAGTACCATCTTGCCTGGTATGTTACCCCCATATTTCACTGTATATATATATATTGTTTTAGTCCTTATTAGTAGAATAGAGGTGTTTCTAGCAGCTTAGGCTGATAGAAGGTAGCTATAGCAAAGCATCTTAGGCTGAACTAGGAGTCATGTAAATCTCCTACTATACCACGTATATCATATAGCACAATATCATAAGAAAACACAATACTCAGAGTTACTAAAAATAAAGTTACTTAATTTTTATGACAATATGCCACAAGTATCTTAGTGAGTACCCTCAGTTAGAAGGTAAGTAATATACACAAGTTATTTGTACACAGACCCAAAACAGGTAAGTAATAGTAAGAAAAGTAATGCAAACAGTGTAGAATTACAATAGGATGCAATAGATGAACATAGGTCTAGGGGCAACACAGACCATATACTCCAAAAGTGGAATGCAAATCACGAATGGACCCCAGACCTATGGGAGCTTGTAGAGGGTCGCTGGGACTGTAAGAAAACAGTCAGGGTGTCCAAGATACCCCACCCCAAGACCAGGCCAGCCTCCTACAATAAGTCACCTATATGTCTAACCCTCACTTAGTGAAGGTTGGGTGCCAAGTTACTTAGTGTGTGGTCACCCTGGCACTAGCCAAGTTGCCCCCACATTGTTCAGGGGAAATTACCCGGACTTTGTGAGTGCGGGACACCATTACATGCGTGCACTATACATAGGTCACTACCTATGTATAGAGTCACAATGGTAACTCCGAACATGGCCATGTAACATGTCTAAGATTCATATAGTACAATATCATAAGAAAACAAAATACACAGAGTTACTAAAAATAAAGGTACTTTATTTTTATGACAATATGCCAAAAGTATCTCAGTGAGTACCCTCAGTAAGAAGGTAAGTAATATACACAAGTTATATGTACACAAACCAAAATCAGGTAAGTAAGAGTCAGAAAAGTAATGCAAACATAGTAGAATTACAATAGGTTGCAATAGGTGAACATAGGTCTAGGGGCAACACAATCCATATACTCCAAAAGTGGAATGCGAATCACAAATGGACCCCAGACCTATGGGAGGTTGTAGAGGGTCGCTGGGACTGTAAGAAAACAGTCAGGGTGTCCAAGATACCCCACCCCAAGACCCTGAAAAGTAGGAGTAAAGAACACCTACTACCCCAAAAGTGCACAATAGTTGTGATAGGGGGATTCTGCAAGAACAACAAGCACCAGTAGTGCACTGACAATGGATTTCCAGACCTGAGGACCTGCAAGGCAAGGGGACCAAGTCCAATAGTCGCGGCAGTGTCCAGGGGGTCAGGAGCCCAGGAAACCCCGGATGAAGGTGCAAGGAAGCTGCCTCCGGATGGAAGAAGCTTGGAGTTCTGCAAGAAAGAAGAGGACAAGGAACTTCTCCTTTGGAAGACAGATGTCCCACGTCGCAATGAAGCTTGCAGAGGTGATCCAACGCAGAAATACCACAAACAAGCCTTGCTAGCTGCAAGGGTCGCGGTAGAGGTTTTTGGGTGCTGCTGAGGACCAGGAAGGACCAGGATGTTGCCTTTTGGAGGAGGAGACAAAGGGGGCACTCAGCAACTCAGAGAACCCTCACAGAAGTAGGTAGCACCCACAGAAGTACCCCAACAGGCACTTAGAAGAAGAGTGAACCGGAATCCATGCGAAGTTACAAAAGAGGGTCCCACGACATCGGAGCCCAACTCAGAGGGTTGTGCACTGCAGGACGGAGTGCTAGGGACCCAGGCTAGGTTGTGCATGAAGGAAATCCTGGAAGAGTGCACAGGAGCCGGAGCAGCTGCAAATCATGCAGTACACAGCTGTTCAGTCTATAGTGGGGAGGCAAGGACTTACCTCCACCCAACTTGGACTGAAGAGTCACTGGACTGTGGGAGTCACTTGGACAGAGTTGCTGTGTTCCAGGGACCACACTCGTCAGGATGAGAGGGGGCCCAGAGGACCGGTGATGCAGTCTTTTGGTGCCTGCGTTAGCAGGGGGAAGAATCCGTCGACCCACGGGAGATTTCTTCGGAGCTTCTGACGCAGGGTGAAGGCAGGCTACCCCCAGAGCATGCACCACCTGGAAACAGTCGAGAGAGCCGGCAAGATTAGGCGCTACAATGTTGCTGGTAGTCGTCTTGCTACTTTGCTGCAGTTTTGCAGGCGTCCTGGAGCAGTCAGCGGTCGATCCTTGGTAGAAGGCGAAGAGGGAGATGCAGAGGAACTCTGGTGAGCTCTTGCATTCGTTATCTGAAGAATTCCCCAAAGCAGAGACCCTAAATAGCCAGAAAAGGAGAATTGGCTACCAAGAAAGGTAAGAGCCTATCAGAGGGGGTCTCTGATGTCACATGCTGGCACTGGCCACTCAGAGCAGTCCAGTGTGCCCCCAACACCTCTGGAGGGGCTCTGGGCACCTCCCCTGGAAGCTACTGGTTAGGGGAGTGGTCACTCACCTTTCCTTTGTCCAGTTTCATGCCAGAGAAGGGCTGGGGGAATCCCTGATCGGTGTAGACTGGCTTATGCAGAGATGGGCACCATCTGTGCCCATCAAAGCATTTCCAGAGGCTGGGGGAGGCTACTCCTCCCCAGCCCTTCACACCTATTTCCAAAGGGAGAGGGTGTAACACCCTCTCTCAGGGGAAATCCTTTGTTCTGCCTTCCTGGGCCAGGGCTGTCTGGACCCCAGGAGGGCAGAAACCTGTCTGAGGGGTTGGCAGCAGCTGCAGTAGAAACCCCGGAAAGGCAGTTTGGCAGTACCTGGGTTCTGTGCTAGAGACCCGGGGGGATCATGGAATTGTCCCCCCAATACCAGGATGGTATTGGGGGGACAATTCCGTGATCTTAGACATGTTACATGGCCATGTTCGGGGTTACCATTGTGACACTATACATAGGAAGTGACCTATGTATAGTGCACACGTGTAATGGTGTCCACGCACTCACAAAGTCTGGGGAATTTGCCCTGAACGTTGTGGGGCGCCTTGGCTAGTGCCAGGGTGCCCACACACTAAGTAACTTGGCACCCAACCTTCACCAGGTGAAGGTTAGACATATAGGTGACTTATAAGTTACTTATGTGCAGTGGTAAATGGCTGTGAAATAACGTGGACGTTATTTCACGAAGGCGGCAGTGGCAGGCTTGTGTAAGAATTGTCAGAGCTCTCTATGGGTGGCAAAAGAAATGCTGGAGCCCTTAGGCATCTCCTGGAACCCCAATACCCTGGGTACCTCAGTACCATATACAAGGGAATGATATGGGTGTACCAGTATGCCAATGTGAATTGGTAAATTTAGTCACTAGCCTGCAGTGACAAATTTGGAAAGCAGAGAGAGCATAAACACTGAGGTTCTGGTTAGCAGAGCCTCGGTGATACAGTTAGGCACCACACAGGGAACACATACAGGGCACATACAATGAGCACTGAGGCCCTGTCTGACAGGGTCCCAGTGACACAAGGGCTAAAACAACATATATACAGTGAAATATGGGGGTAACATGCCAGGCAAGATGGTACTTTCCTACACCTAAAAGTTACTTATGTGTAGTAAAATATGGCTGTGAAATAACCTGGATGTTATTTCACTCAGGCTGCAGTGGCAGGCCTGTGTAAGAGTTGCCTGAGCTCCCTATGGGTGGCAAAAGAAATGCTGCAGCCCATAGGGATCTCCTGGAACCCCAATACCCTGGGTACCTAAGTACCATATACAAGGGAATTATATGGGTGTACCTGTGTGCCAATGAGATTGGTAAATTTAGTCACTAGCCTGCAGTGAAAAATTTAGAAAGCAGAGAGAGCATTCTGGTTAGCAGAGCCTTAGTGATACAGTTAGGCACCACACAGGGAACACATATAAGACACATACATATGAGCACTGGGGTCCTGGGTAGCAGGATCCCTGTGACACATAACAAACACACTGACAACATAGGGTTTTCACTATGAGCACTGGGCCCTGGCTAGCAGGATCCCAGTGAGACAGTGAAAACACCCTGACATATTCTCACAAACAGGCCAAAAGTGGGGGTAACAAGGCCAGAAAGAGGCTACCTTCCTACACCACTTGACCGTAAATGACCGGAGATTCAGTAGTATTTATATAGTCCTCCAGAGAGTGAGAATCCGTGAATTCTAAAAAAGCAAAGTCAGGGAAGCCACTCTCTCATACATATGCAGCCCTTCATCGACCCATTTCCAGTACATCCCCTTTACCATAGACTTAGGTACCTGAAATGCAGAGTCCGGATTCACCCGTGAGTGCATGCAGCCAATCTCCGACAGACATCATTTTATATATCACAGCCATGGAATCCTGGCATCTCCAAGGAGCTTTAAGCTATAATCTAAGCCCAAACGAAATGGTGCAAGCTCTGCGGTGGACCAAATCCTCCTTCAGTGTAACAAAGGTCCAAGTCTAGCCTTATGGGCAAGAGATCAAGGGCCAGATGTAGGTAGGAAAAAAATAGCGAGTTGGAAATTGCGATTCAATGCGAATCGCAATTTCTGACTCGCAAAATGGGATCCAAGAAGAAAGTGCAACACCAATTTGTGACTTGCAAATGATATCGCACCGCATTTTGCGAGTTCGCTTCTAGCAAGGTCGCATTTTGCGACCTCGCTAAATGCAAGCTCGCAATTTGCGAGTCGGGTGTCGCAAATTGCGACTGGCCCGCAAATTGCCTGCAGGTGCAGCATAACAGTTGGGAAATACACTTCCTGGCTCTTGCTGATGACATCAGAACTAGGAAGTCATCAAATACACCTGGGAGGAGGGAGGACCACACCCTTTCCAAACTGCAGTGCAACACCCAGGAGAGAGGACCTGCTGCTACTATGGAGGACACAGGCAGTGCTGGGAGAAGAAGGAAACTTAAGTTTTCTGATAAAGAACAGGAGGTGCTCACTGAGGAATGCTGCCAGCACCATGACAAACTGTTTGGCAAGGCAGCCCTGAGTGTCCCAGACACAGAGAAAAAGAAGATCTGGCTGCAAATCCAGGAACGGATTAATGCCATAGGGGTGAGCCACCGCACCCTGGAGGAAATAAAAAAAAAGGTGGTATGACCTGCGCTCCAGGACAAAGAAGAGGGTGGCAGAGCGGCTCAGAGAAATGAGGGGCACCGGAGGAGGCCCATCCACCGTCCTACCACCCACAGCCATGGAAGCATTGGTGGAGCAGACCCTGGAGCCTGAGGCCGTTTCTGGAATGGGAAAATAGGACAGTTCTGCGCCAGGGAAATCCAAAAGTGAGTACATGAGCAATGCATTTGCACCTGCAAATGCAGTATCCACACTCCCAGTACACAGCAGCAGGCACAACCAGACTAGCTCCATTCCAGTCTAGCAACCACTAGAATGGTGCATTATGGGCAATGTAGTACAGTAGTCAGCATATAGGCAAAGGTTTATTATGAGGCATACAACAGATGTGAGAGAGAGACAGTGTATTCCCTATGTCCCACAGGTCTCCCACATGACACCCCCAGCAGCGACAACATCCAGGGAGGAGACAACAGGCCAGAGACAGTGCAGGAGGCTGCAGCAGAAATTCCTGGGCCCAGCAGCACACCACCACAGTCCCCTCAGGAACAAGAGAAGGAAATGGGGGAAGCTCACATGATCCCTGGACCCAGCCCCACAGCAAGTCGCCCGGAGCCAGCAGCACGACAAAGGCGCAGACACAGACTCCGAGTTCTGGCGGTGCCCCAGGAGGAGATAGGGGAGGCAGCAATGTCAGGAGTAGAGGCATCCCTCCTTAACGGTCAGCGCCTGCAAAACAGACAATTGCGGTCAATATCAAGTGCTTTGCACAGAATGGAGAACAACATGACCCATGGCCTGGCTGAGGTGAACTCGCAGTTCACTAGACTTAATGATAATGTGGGCAATCTCACACAGGCCATCCACCAACTAGTGACGGAACTGGTGGCAGACAGACGCAGCGCAAGGCGCAGGGAGCGCCACCTAGTGGCACGCTTTGACCACATGGCAGCGTCAATTGGGCGTCTTGCTATGAACACTACTGGCCTGTCTAGAGGTACCGTGAGTCTACAAGTAGAACTTGGCTACTTTGCTTGAGATGTGGCATGTGGACTTGGCCGAATCAGCCACGCAGTGGACTTGTTGGAAGCCAGGCAGGTGGCAAGGGGCACAGGTGAGATCCCTCAGGACAGTGAGGAGGGGTCCACAATAAGCAGTGTGTCTGCAAGTGACTCACGTGTGCTGAGGAGTGCAAGTGCACGGCAGGGGTCAGGAGATCCACCTGGGATGAGCCATGCTGGGCGCACAAGGAGGAGGGTGTAGGCCAGCAGACAGCATGACTCATGAGGCACATGTCAGGGTGTCCTCATAACGTTTGGACATGTACAGCCCCTTACGGACAGCACTTTTCTTTCAACATTTGGTTCACAAATAAAAAGGTTTTGTTTGTTCCACTACACAACTGGGTTCTGTTTGTGTGACATCAGTAAGTGTGGTGACAGTTGCCACCTACCAGCCAAAGTATTGGGCTGCAATGTGGTCCTTTCTCTGTCTGCCTTGATTTGCAATGCTTCTATCCCCAGGCTGGCGATGTAGCAGCTGTTGCGCCTCATACTCCGAATCTGTGTCTTCAGGGGTGAGATGTAGCCCACGTCTGGTAGCAAGGTTGTGTAGGATTGCGCATACTCCAACGATCTTGAATGCTGTTACTGGGGCATACTGGAGGGCACCTCCACTTTTGTGGAGTCATCTGAATCTTGCCTTTAACAGTCCAAAGGTCCTCTCGATGACAGTTCTGGTCTGCCGATGGGCACTGTTATATTGCCTCTCATTCTCATTGCCAGGTGTTAGGTACGGGGTAAGTATCCATGGTCTTAGCGCATATGCACTGTCACCTGTTTGGCAAAAATAAGCAATGTTAGCAGGGCAACGATGGTTTCTACAGTGACCTGTATGTATGGCTTCAGAGTGTAGTCAGCAATACCTAATAGATATCCATCTCCAAACTCCCCACGTTCTAGGCGTTGGTGTATCCCACTGTGCCTGAATATGTATGAGTCATGTGTACTCCCTGGAAATTTGGCTACATTGTCAGTGATGACATTATGGGCGTCGTATACCACCTGGATGTTTAGTGAGTGGGTACATTTCCTATTGCAGAACACATATTCCAGATTTGCAGGAGGGCAGATTTGTATATGTGTCCCGTCCACACACCCTATTACATAGGGGAAGTTGGCAGTTCTGTAGAAGTCCAACTTGGTGCTGTTAATTTCTGCCTCATTCCTGGGTAGGTATATGTATCTGGACATGTGTGTGAGTATAGCGTCTAGGAAACATCAGAAGAATCGTGAGAGTGCACTTTAGGATACCCCACCTGCCACTACAATAACCCCCTGATAGCTACCCGAGGCCAAGAGATGCAGTGAGCATACCACTTGCACATGTGTGGGGATGGCGCTGCCGCGCATTGTCTGTTGTTGAAGCTGCGGATTGAGTAGTTCAATTAATTCTAAAATAGCTGCAGTGCTCACTCTGTATTTGTCATAAATCTCCTCCTCAGATTGTTGGAAAAGTGTCTGCCTGGTTCGATATATTCTCTCCTGTCTCTGGCTCCTCCTCCTCCTCTGCTGGGCGGCGTGGACTCTCCTCCTCCATGCTATCACATATATTTCAGCCATTTTGAGTAAGCCAGATGCCTTCTGGGTCTCCTTTTGTACTTTGGTTATGGTTACCACCTGCTCTGACTTAGTGGTAATTTGGGTGTGCAAAATGGTTTTTTTGCGACTAGTCGCAATTTGCGAGTGGCTTTTTCATATGGTTTGCGACTCGCAAATTGCGACTTCCTCTTTGCGGGTCGCACAATGAGGTCGCTATTTCTGCGAGTCGGTAATGGCTTGCGTCGCAATTTGCACTTCGGAAATGGGATTCTTGCATCCCATTTCGGATTTTGCGAAGTAGCAAATTGCGAATCGGGCCATTTGCGACTCGCAAAACTTTGCTACATCTGGCCCCAAATTCCCAGATCTAATCGTAGAGGGACACGAGGGGTACTCACCGGCATGTTGGTAAGGAGATGCAAAAAGTGATTCTCCACCAACTACAAATCATTCATGTTGCCATGTCCCCAAAGTTCCCCACCATATATCACCCCACCTAGAGCTTGCAGATTATATATTTGTAGTGCAGGAGTCACTGGGCAAAAACTAGAGCCCTGAGCTGCCCTCAAAATGCCACCTGTGTAGTTCTCCAGTATAAGCTTGCAGTTCAAAGTCTGCAGGGTCCTGCCAAAAGACTAATTGAGGGTGTTCCCCAGATATTCAAAGGTATGAACCCTCTCTAAGCAACCGTCATTTAGCCTAAGGTGAGACCGGGTGGAATGGCAAGGGCTTAAAACCATATACTTGGTTATACTAAGGTTAATCTCCATCCCTCTTTGACCTCATAAGACACCTAACCGATCCAGCAGATTCTGAATCCCCATAGGAGACTTTGATATCAGTAAGATGTAGGCCGCAAACAGGGGAGCTGGCGCCCTCCTACCAGCCAGACATAATAGAACAAAATAGTAAATGTAAAATATCCAAAGGTAATTGTTTATTTTTCATACCTAATATATATGTGGAGTTAGGAATGAAAAATGACTATTTTACTTTTTTGTTCTTGATATTCTATACCTTGATATTCTAGTTTCAATATTCCTGGGGCATACCAAATACACCATTACATGCGTGACACCATTACATGCGTGCACTATACATAGGTCACTACCTATGTATAGAGTCACAATGGTAACTCCGAACATGGCCATGTAACATGTCTAAGATTCATATAGTACAATATCATAAGAAAACAAAATACACAGAGTTACTAAAAATAAAGGTACTTTATTTTTATGACAATATGCCAAAAGTATCTCAGTGAGTACCCTCAGTAAGAAGGTAAGTAATATACACAAGTTATATGTACACAAACCAAAATCAGGTAAGTAAGAGTCAGAAAAGTAATGCAAACATAGTAGAATTACAATAGGTTGCAATAGGTGAACATAGGTCTAGGGGCAACACAATCCATATACTCCAAAAGTGGAATGCGAATCACAAATGGACCCCAGACCTATGGGAGGTTGTAGAGGGTCGCTGGGACTGTAAGAAAACAGTCAGGGTGTCCAAGATACCCCACCCCAAGACCCTGAAAAGTAGGAGTAAAGAACACCTACTACCCCAAAAGTGCACAATAGTTGTGATAGGGGGATTCTGCAAGAACAACAAGCACCAGTAGTGCACTGACAATGGATTTCCAGACCTGAGGACCTGCAAGGCAAGGGGACCAAGTCCAATAGTCGCGGCAGTGTCCAGGGGGTCAGGAGCCCAGGAAACCCCGGATGAAGGTGCAAGGAAGCTGCCTCCGGATGGAAGAAGCTTGGAGTTCTGCAAGAAAGAAGAGGACAAGGAACTTCTCCTTTGGAAGACAGATGTCCCACGTCGCAATGAAGCTTGCAGAGGTGATCCAACGCAGAAATACCGCAAACAAGCCTTGCTAGCTGCAAGGGTCGCGGTAGAGGTTTTTGGGTGCTGCTGAGGACCAGGAAGGACCAGGATGTTGCCTTTTGGAGGAGGAGACAAAGGGGGCACTCAGCAACTCAGAGAACCCTCACAGAAGTAGGTAGCACCCACAGAAGTACCCCAACAGGCACTTAGAAGAAGAGTGAACCGGAATCCATGCGAAGTTACAAAAGAGGGTCCCACGACATCGGAGCCCAACTCAGAGGGTTGTGCACTGCAGGACGGAGTGCTGGGGACCCAGGCTAGGTTGTGCATGAAGGAAATCCTGGAAGAGTGCACAGGAGCCGGAGCAGCTGCAAATCATGCAGTACACAGCTGTTCAGTCTATAGTGGGGAGGCAAGGACTTACCTCCACCCAACTTGGACTGAAGAGTCACTGGACTGTGGGAGTCACTTGGACAGAGTTGCTGTGTTCCAGGGACCACACTCGTCAGGATGAGAGGGGGCCCAGAGGACCGGTGATGCAGTCTTTTGGTGCCTGCGTTAGCAGGGGGAAGAATCCGTCGACCCACGGGAGATTTCTTCGGAGCTTCTGACGCAGGGTGAAGGCAGGCTACCCCCAGAGCATGCACCACCTGGAAACAGTCGAGAGAGCCGGCAAGATTAGGCGCTACAATGTTGCTGGTAGTCGTCTTGCTACTTTGCTGCAGTTTTGCAGGCGTCCTGGAGCAGTCAGCGGTCGATCCTTGGTAGAAGGCGAAGAGGGAGATGCAGAGGAACTCTGGTGAGCTCTTGCATTCGTTATCTGAAGAATTCCCCAAAGCAGAGACCCTAAATAGCCAGAAAAGGAGAATTGGCTACCAAGAAAGGTAAGAGCCTATCAGAGGGGGTCTCTGATGTCACATGCTGGCACTGGCCACTCAGAGCAGTCCAGTGTGCCCCCAACACCTCTGGAGGGGCTCTGGGCACCTCCCCTGGAAGCTACTGGTTAGGGGAGTGGTCACTCACCTTTCCTTTGTCCAGTTTCATGCCAGAGAAGGGCTGGGGGAATCCCTGATCGGTGTAGACTGGCTTATGCAGAGATGGGCACCATCTGTGCCCATCAAAGCATTTCCAGAGGCTGGGGGAGGCTACTCCTCCCCAGCCCTTCACACCGATTTCCAAAGGGAGAGGGTGTAACACCCTCTCTCAGGGGAAATCCTTTGTTCTGCCTTCCTGGGCCAGGGCTGTCTGGACCCCAGGAGGGCAGAAACCTGTCTGAGGGGTTGGCAGCAGCTGCAGTAGAAACCCCGGAAAGGCAGTTTGGCAGTACCTGGGTTCTGTGCTAGAGACCCGGGGGGATCATGGAATTGTCCCCCCAATACCAGGATGGTATTGGGGGGACAATTCCGTGATCTTAGACATGTTACATGGCCATGTTCGGGGTTACCATTGTGACACTATACATAGGAAGTGACCTATGTATAGTGCACACGTGTAATGGTGTCCACGCACTCACAAAGTCTGGGGAATTTGCCCTGAACGTTGTGGGGCGCCTTGGCTAGTGCCAGGGTGCCCACACACTAAGTAACTTGGCACCCAACCTTCACCAGGTGAAGGTTAGACATATAGGTGACTTATAAGTTACTTATGTGCAGTGGTAAATGGCTGTGAAATAACGTGGACGTTATTTCACGAAGGCGGCAGTGGCAGGCTTGTGTAAGAATTGTCAGAGCTCTCTATGGGTGGCAAAAGAAATGCTGGAGCCCTTAGGCATCTCCTGGAACCCCAATACCCTGGGTACCTCAGTACCATATACAAGGGAATGATATGGGTGTACCAGTATGCCAATGTGAATTGGTAAATTTAGTCACTAGCCTGCAGTGACAAATTTGGAAAGCAGAGAGAGCATAAACACTGAGGTTCTGGTTAGCAGAGCCTCGGTGATACAGTTAGGCACCACACAGGGAACACATACAGGGCACATACAATGAGCACTGAGGCCCTGTCTGGCAGGGTCCCAGTGACACAAGGGCTAAAACAACATATATACAGTGAAATATGGGGGTAACATGCCAGGCAAGATGGTACTTTCCTACACCTAAAAGTTACTTATGTGTAGTAAAATATGGCTGTGAAATAACCTGGATGTTATTTCACTCAGGCTGCAGTGGCAGGCCTGTGTAAGAGTTGCCTGAGCTCCCTATGGGTGGCAAAAGAAATGCTGCAGCCCATAGGGATCTCCTGGAACCCCAATACCCTGGGTACCTAAGTACCATATACAAGGGAATTATATGGGTGTACCTGTGTGCCAATGAGATTGGTAAATTTAGTCACTAGCCTGCAGTGAAAAATTTAGAAAGCAGAGAGAGCATTCTGGTTAGCAGAGCCTTAGTGATACAGTTAGGCACCACACAGGGAACACATATAAGACACATACATATGAGCACTGGGGTCCTGGGTAGCAGGATCCCTGTGACACATAACAAACACACTGACAACATAGGGTTTTCACTATGAGCACTGGGCCCTGGCTAGCAGGATCCCAGTGAGTCAGTGAAAACACCCTGACATATTCTCACAAACAGGCCAAAAGTGGGGGTAACAAGGCCAGAAAGAGGCTACCTTCCTACACCACTTGACCGTAAATGACCGGAGATTCAGTAGTATTTATATAGTCCTCCAGAGAGTGAGAATCCGTGAATTCCAAAAAAGCAAAGTCAGGGAAGCCACTCTCTCATACATATGCAGCCCTTCATCGACCCATTTCCAGTACATCCCCTTTACCATAGACTTAGGTACCTGAAATGCAGAGTCCGGATTCACCCGTGAGTGCATGCAGCCAATCTCCGACAGACATCATTTTATATATCACAGCCATGGAATCCTGGCATCTCCAAGGAGCTTTAAGCTATAATCTAAGCCCAAACGAAATGGTGCAAGCTCTGCGGTGGACCAAATCCTCCTTCAGTGTAACAAAGGTCCAAGTCTAGCCTTATGGGCAAGAGATCAAGGGCCAGATGTAGGTAGGAAAAAAATAGCGAGTTGGAAATTGCGATTCAATGCGAATCGCAATTTCTGACTCGCAAAATGGGATCCAAGAAGAAAGTGCAACACCAATTTGTGACTTGCAAATGATATCGCACCGCATTTTGCGAGTTCGCTTCTAGCAAGGTCGCATTTTGCGACCTCGCTAAATGCAAGCTCGCAATTTGCGAGTCGGGTGTCGCAAATTGCGACTGGCCCGCAAATTGCCTGCAGGTGCAGCATAACAGTTGGGAAATACACTTCCTGGCTCTTGCTGATGACATCAGAACTAGGAAGTCATCAAATACACCTGGGAGGAGGGAGGACCACACCCTTTCCAAACTGCAGTGCAACACCCAGGAGAGAGGACCTGCTGCTACTATGGAGGACACAGGCAGTGCTGGGAGAAGAAGGAAACTTAAGTTTTCTGATAAAGAACAGGAGGTGCTCACTGAGGAATGCTGCCAGCACCATGACAAACTGTTTGGCAAGGCAGCCCTGAGTGTCCCAGACACAGAGAAAAAGAAGATCTGGCTGCAAATCCAGGAACGGATTAATGCCATAGGGGTGAGCCACCGCACCCTGGAGGAAATAAAAAAAAAGGTGGTATGACCTGCGCTCCAGGACAAAGAAGAGGGTGGCAGAGCGGCTCAGAGAAATGAGGGGCACCGGAGGAGGCCCATCCACCGTCCTACCACCCACAGCCATGGAAGCATTGGTGGAGCAGACCCTGGAGCCTGAGGCCGTTTCTGGAATGGGAAAATAGGACAGTTCTGCGCCAGGGAAATCCAAAAGTGAGTACATGAGCAATGCATTTGCACCTGCAAATGCAGTATCCACACTCCCAGTACACAGCAGCAGGCACAACCAGACTAGCTCCATTCCAGTCTAGCAACCACTAGAATGGTGCATTATGGGCAATGTAGTACAGTAGTCAGCATATAGGCAAAGGTTTATTATGAGGCATACAACAGATGTGAGAGAGAGACAGTGTATTCCCTATGTCCCACAGGTCTCCCACATGACACCCCCAGCAGCGACAACATCCAGGGAGGAGACAACAGGCCAGAGACAGTGCAGGAGGCTGCAGCAGAAATTCCTGGGCCCAGCAGCACACCACCACAGTCCCCTCAGGAACAAGAGAAGGAAATGGGGGAAGCTCACATGATCCCTGGACCCAGCCCCACAGCAAGTCGCCCGGAGCCAGCAGCACGACAAAGGCGCAGACACAGACTCCGAGTTCTGGCGGTGCCCCAGGAGGAGATAGGGGAGGCAGCAATGTCAGGAGTAGAGGCATCCCTCCTTAACGGTCAGCGCCTGCAAAACAGACAATTGCGGTCAATATCAAGTGCTTTGCACAGAATGGAGAACAACATGACCCATGGCCTGGCTGAGGTGAACTCGCAGTTCACTAGACTTAATGATAATGTGGGCAATCTCACACAGGCCATCCACCAACTAGTGACGGAACTGGTGGCAGACAGACGCAGCGCAAGGCGCAGGGAGCGCCACCTAGTGGCACGCTTTGACCACATGGCAGCGTCAATTGGGCGTCTTGCTATGAACACTACTGGCCTGTCTAGAGGTACCGTGAGTCTACAAGTAGAACTTGGCTACTTTGCTTGAGATGTGGCACGTGGACTTGGCCGAATCAGCCACGCAGTGGACTTGTTGGAAGCCAGGCAGGTGGCAAGGGGCACAGGTGAGATCCCTCAGGACAGTGAGGAGGGGTCCACAATAAGCAGTGTGTCTGCAAGTGACTCACGTGTCCTGAGGAGTGCAAGTGCACGGCAGGGGTCAGGAGATCCACCTGGGATGAGCCATGCTGGGCGCACAAGGAGGAGGGTGTAGGCCAGCAGACAGCATGACTCATGAGGCACATGTCAGGGTGTCCTCATAACGTTTGGACATGTACAGCCCCTTACGGACAGCACTTTTCTTTCAACATTTGGTTCACAAATAAAAAGGTTTTGTTTGTTCCACTACACAACTGGGTTCTGTTTGTGTGACATCAGTAAGTGTGGTGACAGTTGCCACCTACCAGCCAAAGTATTGGGCTGCAATGTGGTCCTTTCTCTGTCTGCCTTGATTTGCAATGCTTCTATCCCCAGGCTGGCGATGTAGCAGCTGTTGCGCCTCATCCTCCGAATCTGTGTCTTCAGGGGTGAGATGTAGCCCACGTCTGGTAGCAAGGTTGTGTAGGATTGCGCATACTCCAACGATCTTGAATGCTGTTACTGGGGCATACTGGAGGGCACCTCCACTTTTGTGGAGTCATCTGAATCTTGCCTTTAACAGTCCAAAGGTCCTCTCGATGACAGTTCTGGTCTGCCGATGGGCACTGTTATATTGCCTCTCATTCTCATTGCTAGGTGTTAGGTACGGGGTAAGTATCCATGGTCTTAGCGCATATGCACTGTCACCTGTTTGGCAAAAATAAGCAATGTTAGCAGGGCAACGATGGTTTCTACAGTGACCTGTATTTCTGGCTTCAGAGTGTAGTCAGCAATACCTAATAGATATCCATCTCCAAACTCCCCACGTTCTAGGCGTTGGTGTATCCCACTGTGCCTGAATATGTATGAGTCATGTGTACTCCCTGGAAATTTGGCTACATTGTCAGTGATGACATTATGGGCGTCGTATACCACCTGGATGTTTAGTGAGTGGGTACATTTCCTATTGCAGAACACATATTCCAGATTTGCAGGAGGGCAGATTTGTATATGTGTCCCGTCCACACACCCTATTACATAGGGGAAGTTGGCAGTTCTGTAGAAGTCCAACTTGGTGCTGTTAATTTCTGCCTCATTCCTGGGTAGGTATATGTATCTGGACATGTGTGTGAGTATAGCGTCTAGGAAACATCAGAAGAATCGTGAGAGTGCACTTTAGGATACCCCACCTGCCACTACAATAACCCCCTGATAGCTACCCGAGGCCAAGAGATGCAGTGAGCATACCACTTGCACATGTGTGGGGATGGCGCTGCCGCGCATTGTCTGTTGTTGAAGCTGCGGATTGAGTAGTTCAATTAATTCTAAAATAGCTGCAGTGCTCAGTCTGTATTTGTCATAAATCTCCTCCTCAGATTGTTGGAAAAGTGTCTGCCTGGTTCGATATATTCTCTCCTGTCTCTGGCTCCTCCTCCTCCTCTGCTGGGCGGCGTGGACTCTCCTCCTCCATGCTATCACATATATTTCAGCCATTTTGAGTAAGCCAGATGCCTTCTGGGTCTCCTTTTGTACTTTGGTTATGGTTACCACCTGCTCTGACTTAGTGGTAATTTGGGTGTGCAAAATGGTTTTTTTGCGACTAGTCGCAATTTGCGAGTGGCTTTTTCATATGGTTTGCGACTCGCAAATTGCGACTTCCTCTTTGCGGGTCGCACAATGAGGTCGCTATTTCTGCGAGTCGGTAATGGCTTGCGTCGCAATTTGCACTTCGGAAATGGGATTCTTGCATCCCATTTCGGATTTTGCGAAGTAGCAAATTGCGAATCGGGCCATTTGCGACTCGCAAAACTTTGCTACATCTGGCCCCAAATTCCCAGATCTAATCGTAGAGGGACACGAGGGGTACTCACCGGCATGTTGGTAAGGAGATGCAAAAAGTGATTCTCCACCAACTACAAATCATTCATGTTGCCATGTCCCCAAAGTTCCCCACCATATATCACCCCACCTAGAGCTTGCAGATTATATATTTGTAGTGCAGGAGTCACTGGGCAAAAACTAGAGCCCTGAGCTGCCCTCAAAATGCCACCTGTGTAGTTCTCCAGTATAAGCTTGCAGTTCAAAGTCTGCAGGGTCCTGCCAAAAGACTAATTGAGGGTGTTCCCCAGATATTCAAAGGTATGAACCCTCTCTAAGCAACCGTCATTTAGCCTAAGGTGAGACCGGGTGGAATGGCAAGGGCTTAAAACCATATACTTGGTTATACTAAGGTTAATCTCCATCCCTCTTTGACCTCATAAGACACCTAACCGATCCAGCAGATTCTGAATCCCCATAGGAGACTTTGATATCAGTAAGATGTAGGCCGCAAACAGGGGAGCTGGCGCCCTCCTACCAGCCAGACATAATAGAACAAAATAGTAAATGTAAAATATCCAAAGGTAATTGTTTATTTTTCATACCTAATATATATGTGGAGTTAGGAATGAAAAATGACTATTTTACTTTTTTGTTCTTGATATTCTATACCTTGCTATTCTAGTTTCAATATTCCTGGGGCATACCAAATAGATATGTGTGCTGTATAAAGGTCCGACAGTTAAAAAATAATTGCTAATTAAGAGACAATAATGAATTTGTATAAACTGAGTTTGCTTTTCTTACTTATCTCCTCAGTTTGCATTTTGATATGTATATATCTTGAAGGTATTTAATAATGCACTTGTCATTTGCTATTTTAGTGCTAAATATTTTGGCTACGATATTATTGTATCGCGAAAATCTTAGCCTCGATATTCAGTAGTACAATCAAAACAAAGTGAATAGAGGTACGAGAGGGACTCAGTGAATGAAGCAGAGACAGAGGCAAGAAGGGGAGAAGAGAGGGCATTCTAGGCCCGACTGGAGCTCTCCGTTGTGTGTGTTCAGTGATTGCGTCTCGTCTTTGCTACGTCCCAACATTTGGCTCTTACACAACCTGGTAAATGGACTACAACGTCACAAAGAATCTCATCCCTTTTTTTACGTTAACATAAAAAGGCCGTGATGGTTTGGAGCTTTTGTACATCTGACCCTGGGTTCACAAATGAATAATATGTTTGCATGCTTTGAGTATGAATCTGCATTGAAGAGATTTATGTGTACACTGAATTTAGGATTTTTTTAAAGTTGCTTGGTATGTTTTATTTGATGGTAGTATAGATTAATGTAACGCTTACTACCCCGGCCGTGGTGTTGAAGCGCTTTGCAAACGGATAGCACGCTACTCCATGGAGCCCAGATTCACATATTTTTGCCCACGGATACAAAAAGTTGTCAAAATGTAGATTCTGTATGTTCTAGTTAAGAAAATAGAACAATAAAAACCTATTTTTAATTCCTCTACCTTTTCGCCGAAAATATTTGTCTATTACACTTCTTTTCGTTCGTGTGGCATCTCCTCATGGTAAAGGTGAGAGTGATGCATGTCCGCACAGCTGGGTGAGCTTTGGCACCGCTCTCATTTAGAGATGTCTGCACTTTACGCAGGCTTGTTTTGTGCCCAGAATGCTCCTGTCCTCATGAAGTAAGTGAGTCCCTTTATAGTAAAAAGAAAGACAGTGCTGCCTGGTCCAATACAAATAACCCCGCCCTCTGATATACCTCCATAAACAAATTGTCCAGAGATTTTCATTTCTGATTTGTGTTTTGGAATCATTAGATAAGTAATTTAGGTTGGGTAGACATTGCTGACCCGGACCAAATTTTCTGGATGACATTTTCAAAAATGACGGATGTGTTGCAGGGATGATGTAATATTTCAGTAAACATGAGACCTATAGCAGTAGTTCCCAACCTGTGGTCCGGGGACCCCTGTGGGTCCATGACTGCTCAGAAAATTAAATATTAATAACAGATTAGGTCCCCAGCTTTCAGTAATGACTCAGTGGCGGGGTCCCATTATTCCAATAATGATTCAGTTGGGGTTCCCGGGTTCCAATAATGATAAAGTGGGGGTCCACAGAAGTCAAAAGCTGGGAACCACTGACCTATATACTTCATTTTGGTGTCAAAACACAGTTTTGGGGCGTTACGTAGTCTTATAGAGATAGAAAATATCTCCTCAGAGCAACCCTTCTGCCGTTTTCCAAAATGGCAGCTATAATAGAGGAAGAACAGACACATATAGAAATGAAACAAATAATAATGGTTTTTAATCCTTTTATGTATACACCAAACAATGTTTATGATATGAATATGAAAAAAATATGTTTATAACTCCTTCTAGGAGGCTGGCTCAGTTTAGGGTGTACACCTATTTGCGACACGCCATACTGAGTCCAGCCAACGTTTAGTGACCGTGTTTAGGTGGCCAGATTGCAAGAACTCTCCAGGGGTAGCTGTGGTGAGCAACTAAAGCTTATCTAGGTGGAATGTAAAGCACTGACAGTACCACTATAGTCAGTCAGCAACTGTACACATGAAAGAACCACACTGAGTGTTGCGAAAATAAAGGTTTCTTTATTACAACACTATAGACTATACTAAAATTGATATATCCCCACTTGGAAATATCTACATACAAAATATACAGTTAGAAACAATCAGAGACAGCATAGAACTACATTAGGCCCAATGGGGGGACCAAACCATATACTAAAAAAGTGGTATAAGAATGGAGATCCCCAACCAAGGTTAGTGTGTCAGAATCCCAGGGGTTGTGGGAGTAAGAAAATACCATAGGCAAGTAACTGTAATCCACAGGTGCCCGGGTGCAAAGTAGTTATTGAGCCAGGTGTCCCATAGGTTAACACAGGACCATCGCAGTTCGATCTTTATGTATGTAGGACCCTTCCCAGTGGATCCCGAGGAAACCGGTTGGCACAAGGAAGGTTGGAGAGAGCCCGCACCCATGGACACCCAGAAGACTGGAGTACCTACACCAGGGACCCCAGGTGCACAGGAATTATGTGGAGTCGGAAACCCTCGTTGTAGTCAATGGACCAGGTCTGTGGAACCGTCCGGATGTGAAGAGCATGAAAAAAAGGAGACAGTGTCTAGACCACCCAGGGATGCCCAGGGGGTGCAGGTAGACAATGCCCTCCCTCTTGGAGGTGAAGTTAATGCAGGATGGTGAAGGAAACGTCCAACTGTGGAGTCCAGGGGAATGCAGGAGATCCTTGGAGTCACCCACGAGCTGTCCCATATCAGTCGCCAGATTGCAGATGGGTCAATTACCAGCAGGGTCAACCACAAGCCTTGGCAGATACAGGTAGTAGTTGTAAGGTAAGTTGTAGGTTTTTGAGGACCAGCAAGCTCGTAGTGACTCGACCCTTGAAAGAGAGTCAGGGCAGGTCTTCAGCAGGATGGAAACCCAGCTTAAGTTGATGGAGCCTCCTGGAGTGACCCATTGGCAGCAGGCAGGGAGTCGCAGGGAGGCCTCAACAGAACAACAAAACAGGAGTCCCATGTTGCAGAAGCTGCAGAGTGGAAGCTGATCTTGGAGTTGCAGAGTGCTGGAGGCTGGGGCTTCTTGGAGCCTGAAGATCTCCTTGAAGGAAGAGCAAACAATCCTTGGCACATGCAACAGTTGAGGTGCACAGGGGTGTTGTTCCAGTGGCTTCAGCAGGGGCCCACAGTCTCCCAAAGTGAGCAGAAGACAAGAGGTACTCGAAGAGGACCACAGAAACACCACCAGTGATGCAGAGCCTTTTGTTGTCAGTGGGACAGTATAATCAACAAGCCAGTTATCATTGTTTTGAAGTGCCTGCGGATGCAGGGAAGTGATTCCTCCACTCGAAGGGAGATTCCTTCTTGCTTCTTGGATGCACACAGAGTCTTTGTGACCCTGGAGGATGCACAGCCACAGATGGTGCAGAAATCTTGCAGGAGCTGGAGAAACAATGTTGCAGTGGGAGCCCTACCAAATAGATACAGTTTTATTTCAGTTCCAAAGCAGACCAGCAGTGTTTCCGGAGGTCAGGAGCAGATGATGTCTTCCAGAGAGTTCCTGATACAGTCTTGCTCAACTATTCTGAGGATCCACCCGTGGGGGAGTGTAGGACACTGGCCTGGTGTGTGGTGGGTTCCTATGGTACTTACACCATATACCAGGTATCCTCTTATCAGTGCAGTATATAGTCAGTGTCTAGAAGCCAGGCGTTCTAGAGGTAGCTGAGGATGAGCAGCCAAGGCTTATCTAGGAGACATGCAAAGCTCATGCAATATCACTGTAGTCACACTTAGTACTCACACACATGAGAGAATATACTCAGTTGCAAAAATAAAGGTACTTTATTTTAGTGACACAAATACCAAAAATACCAGAGGATATAATCCCTTGGGAGGTAAGTAGACTGAACCGGTGTTGACTGGATTATGCAAGGAGGGCACCAAATGTGCCCTTCAAAGCAGGTCCAGTGGCTTTTGGAGGCTACCCATCCCAAGCCTGTAACACCTATTTCCAAAGGGAGAGGGTGTCACACCCCTCTCTCAAAGGAAATCCTTTGTTCTGTCTTCCTGGGCTTGAGCTGCTCAAGCAACAGGAGGGCAGAAACCTGTCCGAGAGGTCACAGCAGCTGGGGCTGACTGGAAAACCTCAGAAGGCTGTAATGGCAATACTGTGTTTCCTCTAAGGAGCCCCCAGAGTGCATGGAATCATACAACCAATGCTTGCAAAAGCATTGAGATATGATTCTAACATTTGTTATACCAAACGTGCCTATGTTCGGAGTTACTATTATGTAGCTGGACATAAGTAGTGACCTATGTCCATTACATGTGTAAATGGTTTCCCCGCACTCACGAAGTCCGGGAAAATGGTCCTGGAGGTCATGGGGGCACCTCTGCTAGTACAGAGGTGCCCTCACACACAGGTACTCTGCACCCTGCCTTCAGGGCTAGAAGGCCTGCAATAGGGGTGACTTATAAGTGACCTGGTGCAGTGTAAATGGCAGTGAAAGGGTGCATGCACCATTTCACACAGGCTGCAATGGCAGTCCTGTAGAAGCCTTTCAATGGGCTCCCTATGGGTGGTAAAAAAAAAGCTGCAGCACATAGGGATCCCTTGGTATTCCAATGCCCTGGGTACCTAGGTACAGTATACTAGGGACTTATAAGGGGGTACCATTATGCCAATTTTGGGTGGAATACTGGGTTACCAGTATGCAGTGACAACATTTAGAGGAGAGAGAGCATAATCACTGGGGTCCTGGTTAGCAGGATCCCAGTGAACAGTCAAACACACTGACATCAGGCAGAAAATGGGGGTAACCATGGCAAAAAAGAGGGTACTTTCCTATAACTACCTGTGATGCAGCATCCATGCAGCTCAGCGGTAGAGAGGATCCAAGCCCCCCAGTCATCGTTGCAGATGGTGCCTGCAGAAGCAGGGTAGTGATTCCTTCACCCCTACGGAGATTCCTTCTTCCTTCTGATGCAGGCTGAAGACTGACTGCCTCCAGTGGATGCACAACTGGGAAACTGTTGCAGTTGCTGCTAGGAGCCAGAGATACAATATTGCAGGAGGCGTCTTGCTTCTTTGTTGCGGCTCGTAGGATGCTGGAGGGTCCATATGCAGTTTCTCATCTAAGGAACCCCCAGAGTTCAGGGGATTCCAACATATTTGATACAAAACATGCCTAGTTTTGGATAAGCCATTATGTAGCTGGACCACAAGTGTTGACTAGTGTCCACTGCATACCTTAAGATGGCTTCCCTGCACTTACAAAGCACAGAGAATGGAGTCTGGGTTTTGTAGGGGTATTCTGCTCATGCAGGGGTACCCTCACACTGATCTTTCTCTACATATGTATGATCCAAAACATTTACATATCTTCTGAACAAGTAGGATGCTCTTTTAATGTGTTGATGCACAGAATATGATGTCGGTGGACGGTCACTTTTTGTACTCACTGTCACTGTCAAGGTCCTCAAATGTGTAAGAGTCAGAACTCTATTTCCACACACACACAAGATATTGTTTTATGTCTTTAAAGTCACATTTTTCTTCTGCCACAGCAAATCCTTTTAGAAACTTCATAGGCTCAGCAGTTAAAGCTACAAGCTGTGTTCCAATTTTGCTCATAGTGTCATAACTTGTAAGAATATGTGCCTTGATAAAAACACTGCAGGATTCAAGATTTAAGGTAGCCTGGCTGATGAGGGGTGATTCCTTGAAACCAGTGCCAGAGTGCTTGTTTCTGATCCAGGGAGGACCTGGCCTGGCAATTCCTGGAACTGATTTACATAAGGCTCGGTCCAAACTGGAATGGCATGACAAGCAAAAAAACAGATGGAATAAACCCAGATCTGTGACTGGGGGTGAATGTTTGATTTGTTCCTCATTCCGTCCATCATCTGTTCTTTTTGCATTTGTCACCCTAACTGGGAAGGGTATGACCAGATGTGGGTCCCATGCTCGCTATGCGCCCAGATTTAAGCTGGTCTGGCTGATGAGTGGTGATACCACGGACCCAGTCCCAGGATGCTTGTTTCTGGTCCAGGGAGGACCTGGCCTGGCAGTTTGGGCTGGACTGTTCCCATGGGGAACTTGGTCAACACTGATATGCATACGGCTGGGTCCAAACTGGAATTCCATGGCAGGCAAAAAAACTGATGAATTAAACCCCAAAACTGATGGATTAAACCAAGATCTGTGACTGGGGGTGAATGTTTGATTTGTTCTGCATTCCATAAATCATCTGTTCTTTTTACATCTGTTGTCCGAAGTGGAAGGGTATGCCCAGACATGGGTCCAGTGCTCGCTATGCCACCAGATTCAAGCTAGCTTGGCTAATGAGGGGTGCTACCCTGAAACCGGTCCAAGGATGCTTGTTTTTGGTCCAGGAAGGACCTGGCCTGGCAGTTCGGGCTGGACAGTGCCCATGGGGGAAAGTTCAAGACTGATTTGCATATGGCTGGGTCCAAACTGGAATGGCATGGCAAGCAAAAAAACATTTTAATTAAGCCCAGATCTATGATTGGGGTGGTGAATGTTTGATTTGTTCGGCATTCCATCCATCATCTGTACTTTTTGCATTTGTCGCACTAAGTGGGAATGGTATGCCCACACATGGATTCCGTGCTTCCTGTGCCACCAGATTCAAGCTAGCCTGGCTGATGAGGGGTGATACCACAAAACTGGTCCCAAGATGCTTGTTTCTGGTCCAGGCAGGACCTGGCCTGGCAGTAAGAGCTGGGCTGTTCCCATGGGGCACAGTGTCAAAAGTGATTTGCATACGGCTGCATCCAAACTGGAATGGCATGGAAAGCAAAAATATTGATAGATTAAACCCAGATCTGTGACTGGGGATGAATATTTGATTTGTTCCGCATTCTGTCTATCATCTGTTTTTTTGCATTTTTCACCTTAACTGGGAAGGGTATGCCCAGACGCGGGTCCAATGCTCACTGTGCCACCAGATTCAAGCTAGCCTGACTGATGAGTGGTGATACCCCGAAACTGGTCCCAGGATGCGTATTTCTGGTCTAGGGAGGACCTGGGGAACAGGGTCAAGACTGATTTGCATACGGCTGGGTCCAAACTGGAATGGCATGCCAAGCAACAAAAAAAACCTGTTGAATTAAACCCAGATCTATGACTGGGGCTGGATGTTTGCTTTGTACCACATTCTGTCCATCATCTGTTCTTTTTGCATCTGATAAGAACACTTGGCATCTTTGAGAAAGGTTTTTTATACTGAATATGAAACAGGATTAAGGGGGTTATTCTAACTTTGGAGGAGTGTTAATCCGTCCCAAAAGTGACGGTAAAGTGACGGATATACCACCAGCCGTATTACGAGTTCCATAGGATATAATGGACTCGTAATACGGCTGGTGGTAAATCCGTCACTTTTCCGTCACTTTTGGGACGGATTAACACCTCCTCCAAAGTTAGAATAACCCCCTAAGTGTCTTTTCTGGTATGTTCCATAACGTACCCATAACTCTAACAATCCTTGACCTATGAATATTGCAACAAATCTAGGTAGCACAATAATAACATGTGTCATTTGACAGTACAATGACTCAATGTGAACCATTTCGAACAACATGTGGCACAGCATGAAGGTCAGCTTCCTCCACTTTGCTGTTATGTTCTTTAACAATATAGCCCTTACCCTTTAAATATGTCTCTGCAGGCACCAACTCCTCATTGACAATCATTCCACTGCAAATAATTGGAAATTCAATGATCACTGAAGCATCAGCAATGTTCGGTGAGTCAACATCTCCAAGATCATCTTGTTCAATGTTGATGACCAGAAGTTATCAAGTTGCACAGGTGTAGGTATCAAACTTTTGATGCAAGCAAGGTCAATTGTTCCATTTGTAGACATTCGCCTGATTCTCTCACATCCTTTGACAGATAGCTGAAAATAACTGTCAAAGGCAATGTGCAGTTCATGCAAGGTGCACACTGACAATAATATCTGTAGAACAGTTTGAACGGCCTCTTCCACGTTTTGCATGGATGAAATCTTGAGCATTCGCAATTGTGACATATAGTCCACAACAACAGTAGTTATCAATGAGAACACCTTTTTGAATTGAAACTCTTCTGGTGAAAGTGTTTTTTCAAGCTCTTGAATGAGTTTGTGCTTCACTGGTTTTGTTGCAGCATCTCCATCAAATAATATGTTTGTTGAAAGAAGATCATGCAATAGAATGTCCTTGATAAATTCACCCATTTCTTTCCCTACATCCGTCTTTCTATGTGCTTGCGAAAGTTGTTTTTTTGTAACCTGTTTTGCAGTGGCTGGTTAGACGAAACCCTTACTATGGCAATTAAACTGTGGAAGTTTCGCTTTTGTGTTTATGTCAAACAGCTTTTTCTCTTTCAATACAAATCCCTCCTGCTTTAGTTCTGCATATAGTTTTGATCCATGTTCAACAACATCTAGTAGACGTGTCTTTATATCGTTATACACATATTGTTTGGTCAAGTTGTGTAATCGCACAGGCTTGTCCATTTCAAAGGTGTTTCCTTGCTGCTGCTTATCATGAAAAAGGCTGTCAACAAATTTATTAAAATGTCCCCCTCTCTTTCCTGCACATTTGTGGTGAGGAACAGTTTCATGATGGTCCATTAATTTTGAATTTGTCATCTCTCTGAAAACATTGCAAATAGAAAGGGATTCATGGTAAACTAGCTTCCATTGAGTAACATATTCAGTTTTACTTGTCTGACCAACAATTCCCTTGGAGTTGTTCTCTATCTCTGGATCGCATGTTCCATTTTCATAACTGGAGCCACAGCACTGACCCTTCCCTCTCTGTCTTTCACCACAAAATGTCTTTGGCTTAGTTTTTTGTAGAGGTATGGTTTTTCCATCTATAGCTGCTTCACTCTTTCCAAATACCCAGACCCATATCTCGGGTAGTTTATGCAATCAAATTCACGAAACACAGTAATCAGTGACTCCACAGTCTTCATGTGTCTTCACAGTCTTCCCAATTACCTTCCCAATCAGCATGTACCAAGATTTACACTAGATCTATCATATGTAAAATATTTCCCCAGTACTTGCAAAGCTCTGATTTTCTTTACATTCTGTGACAAACTCTATGAACTTGGTTTTCTGATTTTGAACTGAGCGTATTGAACATTGCCCAGCCTTGCAATATGTATTTTGAATGAGGTGCACCTTGTGCCTTGTTCACTTTTGAGAGAAGAGATGCAAAACCTAATTTGTCATTCTTCTTCCAGAAAACATTCCAATGCAATGTTTATATAGCCTCAGATATGAGCATACCTTGTAACGAACAAACAAAATCAGTTCCACTCAATACAGGCTGGACAGCTTCGCTTCTAAAGATTTCAGCCTCAATAAGTACATTTTCTATACCACATCCACTGAGATAAATTCTGGCACATGCAACTCAACTCTTGTCATTCGGAAAACGCCCATCATTGGATAAAGATCATCAAATTCTACTGGCTTGCTCATAAAAATGTCAGTTACAATGCAAAAAACACCTTCATCTCAGAAAATTGGCAGGATAGGCTGGTCTTCAAGCTGAGCATGCACATTTTGGATTTTTTTTTAGAACTGTGTATGCTGTTGCCTAGATTGTGACTGGATATGGTATTACTGGTAAAAACCCAGCCTTCTTCAGTGGGACAGGATTCTGGGAGATTAGAGCATGAATTCCAGCTTAGGGGCAACTGGCTTTTCTTCATCCTTCAGTCTGCACAGAATAAGCAATGTGATAAATTTACTTATATCAGCTTTGTGGACTGCAGCATCAGGTAGAAGAAGATCCATGTCCACTTTGAAACATTCTGGTAGACTGTGACGTGTTGATGGCTTGTAGTGATTTTGCACATGTTGGCAAGGCATTTGGGTTATAAGTTTGCAGCTTCATTTGTTTATCCCTACAGCTGATAGATCTTGTTTTCCAGCAGCTACTTTCTTGGTACAGTTTTGAAAAATCACCATGGCAGTATCATGTGTGCTGGATGTTTCAGGCAAAGAAGAGCTGTCTTCAAAATCAAAATTATCAAGAGCAGCAGGTGATGTGACTTGGAAGTGGTGTGATGTCGGATTCACAAGATTTTACAGCATGAGCTGCTAACAAGTTCCTGCTCTGTACTATGTCATTATAACTTGTTGATACACCAATCCTATTGACTGAAGTGATTAGCGCTCTATTTTTGCACTTGTCATAAATTGCATGAGCCGTCATCATGTGTAGTGGAGTTTTCTTTTTACCGTTATGTAATTCATAAAACCTGATTTGGAAAAGACAGTACATTGTTCCAAACTCAAGAACTTTAGTTTGTAACAGTTTTGCTTTGCTGATATTAAACAATGATGTAAAAAGGTTTGAGACACCATCAGGCATTCTTGTTGACAACCATGATCTGCAGAGCTCTAAGGCATCACAACATTTGTCATTGAATTCAAAATCTAAATCCTACTGGATGTTTCTTAAAATGGTTCCAGTTGGTTTTACTGCATCATGTGATCTTATTTTGGCAGCAAGAACTTCAGGAGTCAAATCAGCTGAGACCACCATAAGTGGCTCATTCTTTTTGTTAGACTTACAAAAACAAATTCTGTCATTGTGCATTCTCACCAGAAAAATGTTAATTTCATTATTATGGACCATTCCATTCATGAATGTTGACCATTATTTCTCTGATCTCAGCGAGTGTGAACTCGTAGGCAGCACTCAAGAGTAGCTTTAAAACCTCATTGGCTTTTCAAAGAGTGCAAACTTAAAGGAAGGCTGGCAGTTATGTTGCTGCTGGGAGCTCATTGTACATAATATTTTCAGATGTATGCACACATGCAGTTCGAGTGAGTATACAAATCTGCTGCAAACACATTCACCTCGCTGTTTAGATCAGCTACTTGGCTGAAAACTTCATCTTGGAAGAAACTAGCTGCAGATATAAACATGTTTGCCCTTTGAGACTCACATTCTCTGTACTTTGTTCCTTCGTCAATCCATTTTGCCCTTGTTCTGGCTAAACCACAGATAACACATTGAAGATCCTCTGCTGTCTGATCAGTTGTTGGAGGTGGATGAGGGGTATTCATCGATCTTCGAAGTGGATGGGCATTGAGTTTGGTTGTCATTGCTTTCTCAGAAGACTCAGATTAGTGCTGTGATTCACTGGATTCTACTATTTTTCGAAAAATAATTTCCAGTTTTTTTTCCCATTGAATACGACTTGTAGCACATGTTGATACAACAATAAAATATTTGATCCTCTTCACCCATCAGTTTCAATCTTTTGTCAACTTTGTCTTGCTGTTTTCTGCAGCATCTCAAACTCTCTTCTATCCAGTCACCGTTGATGTTAGCTTTTCTTTCAGATTATTTTGGCATATGACACATTTTTCTTTGTTGAAGGAGACCTCAAATTTTGTAGTTAGCAACACTCTGTCAGGAGGTAAAGATCATTTGCTGCCACCTGCTTGGCAGATGTTTACAAATTTGAATCAACCAAACACCTGAAACAAAAACAATAATTAAATAAATTACCAATATGATAGCTAAAACACATCCTTATAGAGCTGCCATTTTGGAAAAGGCTGGAAGGGTTGCTCTGAGGAGGTATTTTCTGTCTCTGTAAGAATACTTGACCCCCAAAACCTATGTTTTAAAACCAAAAAGAAGTATATAGGTTTAATGGTTCCTGAAATTTGACATCACTGCAACACATCTGCCATTTTTAAAAATGTTGCCCAGAAAAAATCAACCCAGATTAGCAATGTCAACCCAAGCTAAATTACTTCTGTAATGATACAAAATCACAGATCAAAAATTAAAATCCCTGGATAACAATTCTTTTACGGAGGCATATCAAGAGGCCAGGACTGGCATAGCGAATTTGTCAACACTTAATGATTTTTTCAAAAATAGACCCTAAAACTGGAGTTTTTCCTCCACATCTGTACATCCTTGGTGAATTTAGCACTATGAAAACTGCGTAATGTCTGCGCATCAGGGTGAGCTGCTTCTAGGTAAAATATGACAATGACATTCTTTGTACACAATACAGTTTTGTGACTCAGGCCCAGGTGCAAACAATGACAGCAGTTCTAGCATGTAAGATTGACGTCTGACATGTTGATTATGTTGTTTTGCCTACAATAATAGGTTAATATTTTGTTAATAGCACAGGATCGTTATCCAAAGCACTTAGCATGCAATATGTTTATATTCAATTGTTATTAATCAGCTGTAAATGATTCTTGTTTAATTGATCTTGGAAGGATCATAAGCTATACTTACCGTACAGTGATTTGAGCCTCTGATCCGTACATCACTGGTTATATGTTGTAACGCAGATGTATAAAACATACTGTAACTACTGTTCATTTACATATTTAGGTTTCCAGATACTGGGACATCTCTCAGTGTTCCAAACAATTGTGCACTTATTAAAGGCAAAGGCGGAAACAGCCAGCAAATACCAAAAATCGCTACAAGGCTTTAGTAAGTAACTTTACAGATAACAATAATACACACGATTCACTTATTTACAAGCCTTTGTTTATCATATATCTTCCATTTGTAATGCTAGTGGGGCTTGTCCATGGTGTGTATGCGAATGGTACTGGGCGTTTGTATACAATGGCAAGGCTGATTGAGATTGTGGCACACAGGCAAGTGGTGCACCAGGTCGGCAAGGCTATGGCTTCTGCTCCTCTGCCTCCTGGATGTAACAATCTCAACCTGCCTGGTTAGGATATCCTGCTGCAGCAACACTGAAAGCACTGATCTTATGGCACTCACAACGTGCAAGTCGCTGATCTTCACTCATACCCAATGACCCATCCCTGTGACAAATGAGAGCCATATTTAAGTGTGTGGTTCAACCAGGAAGATGTCATTTAATCACACAGAAATACTTTAAGGGATGCAAGTCAGTTATCTAGAAGTTAGACATGAGAAGCAAGAGAGCAAGCAAGGAAGGTAATACACGTATTGCATAGTGTCTTGAAATATTTGAACCAAAAACAAGTCAGCCTCTGGAAATGCTTTGAAGGACACAGATGGTGCCCTCCTTGCATAAGCCAGTCTATACCGGTTCAGGGACGCCTTGTCCTCTGCTCTGGTGCGAAACTGGACAAAGGAAAGGGGAGTGACCACTCCCCTGTCCATCACCACCTTAGGGGTGGTGCCCAGAGGTCCTCCAGTGTGTCCCAGATTTCAGCCATCTTGCTTTGCAAGGTGTGGGGGCACTCTGGAGGACTCTGAGTGGCCAGTGCCAGCAGGTGATGTCAGAGACCCCTCCTGATAGGTCCATACCTGATAAGGTAGCCATTCCCCTTCTCAGGGCTATTTCGGGTTTCTCCTGTGGGTTCTCTTCAGATTCCACGTGCAAATTTCCTTCGGGAATCCTCTGCAACTACTACTTCATCCTGTGACCTCGGATCAACCGCAGCCTGCTCCAAGAACCGCTGTATAAGCAACAAAGTATCCACAAGGGATACTTTTCCTCTGCAACTTCAGCTCAAGCCAGCAACTGCAACAGTTTCCACGGTGTGCACTGTAGGAGGCTGGCCTGGCTTATAGTGGGTAACTAATGGTACTTACACCTTGTGCCAGGTCCAGTTATCACCTATTAGTAGATTAGTAGTGTTCTAGCAGCTTAGTCTGATAGAGGTAGCTATAACAGAGCAGCTTAGGCTGAACTAGGAGACATGCAAAGCTCCTACCATACCACTTATATCATATAGCACTATATCACAAGAAACACAATACTCAAAGTTACTAAAAATAAAGGTACTTTATTTTAGTGACAACGTGCCAAACATATCTCAGAGGATATACTCCCTTAGGAGTTAAGTAAAATACACAAAATATACACACAACCCAAAATCAGGTAAGTAAACAGTTAGAAAAATAGTGAAAACACTGTAAAACACAATAGGATGCAATAGGCCTAGGGGCAACACAAACCATACACTAACGAAGTGGAATGCAAACCACTTAGGGACCCCTGGCCTAGTGTAGTGTGTAGAGGGTCGCTGGGAGTGTAAGAAAGCACTAAGGGTGTCCAAGATAACCAACCCCAAGACTCTGAAAAGTAGGAGTAAAGCGATACTACTTCCCCAGAAACACACTAAACTTGTGATAGAGGATTCTGCAAAGAATACAACAGACTGCAAAGCACTGAAGACGGATTCCTGGACCTGAAGACCTGCAAAGGAAGGGGACCAAGTCCAAGAGTCACGCAAGTGTCCGGGGGGCAGGAGCCCACTAAACCCCGGGTGAAGGTGCAAAATGGCTGCCTCTGGGTGGAAGAAGCTGAAAATTCTGCATCAACAAAAGGTGCTAGGAACTTCTCCTTTGTGCAGAAGATGTCCCTCGGAGTTCTGGAGGATGCAGCATTGTTTCTTTGGAGACAGACTGCAAACAAGCCTTGCTAGCTGCAAAGGTCACGGCTGAAGAAAAAGGGTGCTGCTTGGGCCCAGGAAGGACCAGGAGGTCGCCACTTGGAAGAGGAGACAGAGGGGGCCCTCAGCAACACAGAGAGAGCCTGCGCACAAGAAGGCAGCACCCGCAGAAGTACCTGAACATGGGTTCAAGAAAACTGAGCACAGCGGTCGTCTCAACACTACATGAGGGGGTCCCACGAAGCCGGTGGTCAACTCAGCGAGTTGAGCAATGCAAGACGGAGTGCTGGGGACCTGGGCTATGCTGTGCATGAAGGATTTCTTGCAAAAGTGCACAGAAGCCCTAGCAGCTGCAGTTCACGCAGTACACATGATTACTGTCTGGAGAGGGGTGGCAAGGACTTACCTCCTCCAAATTTGTACAGTACAGGGTGAAGGCCCCCAGAACATGCACCACCAGGAAACAGTTGAGAAAGCCGGCAGGATAAGGCGCTACAATGACGCTGGTAGTCTTCTTGCTAATTTGTTGCAGTTTTGCAGGTGTCCTGGAGCAGTCAGCGGTCGATCCTTGGCAGAAGTCGAAGAGGGAGATGCAGAGTAACTCTGGTGAATTCCACCAAGTCGTTATCTGAGGAAAAGCCCACAGGAGAGACCCTAAATAACCCTCAGAGAGGTAAGCATCTATCAGGAGGGGTCTCTGACGTCACCAGCTAGCACTGGCCACTCAGAGGCCTCCATTGTGCCTTCACACCTCTGCATTCAAGATGTCAGAGGTCTGGGACACACTGGGGAGGCTCTGGGCAGCCCTCTGGTGTGGTGATGGACAGGGGAGTGGTCACTCCTCTTATCTTTGTCCAGTTTCGCGCCAGAGCAGGAACTGAGGGTTCCCTAACCGGTGTAGACTGACTAATGCAAGGAGGACACCATCTGTGCCCTTCAAAGCATTTCCAGAGGCTGGGGGAGGCTACTCCTCCCCAGCCCTTAACACCTATTTCCAAAGGGAAAAGGTGTAACACCCTCTCTCAGAGGAAATTCTTTGTTCTGCCTTCCTGGGACTGGGCTGCCCAGACCCCAGGAGGGCAGAACCCTGTCTGTGGGATGGCAGCAGCGGTAGCTGCAGAGAAAACCCCAGAGAGCTGGTTTGGCAGTACCCGGGGTCCATAGTGGAGCCCCGGGGATGCATTGGATTGGCACCCCAATAGCAGATTTGGCATAGGGGGAACAATTCCATGATCTTAGACATGTTACATGGCCATATTCGGAGTTACCATTGTGAAGCTACATATAAGTATTGACCTATATGTAGTGCACGTGTGTAATGGTGTCCCCGCACTCACAAAGTCTGGGGAAATTGCCCGGAACTATGTGGGGGCACCTTGGCTAGTGCCAGGGTGCCCTCACACTTAGTAACTTTGCACCTAACCTTCACTAAGTGAGGGTTAGACATATAGGTGACTTATAAGTTACTTAAGTGCAGTGTAAAATGGCTGTGAAATAAGGTGTGCGTTATTTCACTCAGGCTGCAGTGGCATTCCTGTGTAAGATTTGTTTGAGCTCCCTATGGGTGGCAAAAGAAATGCTGCAGCCCATAGGGATCTCCTGGAAACCCAATACCCTGGGTACCTAGGTACCATATATTAGGGAATTATAAGGGTGTTCCAGTGTGCCAATTAGAATTGGTGAAAACGGTCACTAGCCTATAGTGACAATTTTAAAGGCAGAGAGAGCATAACCACTGAGGTTCTGGTTAGCAGAGCCTCAGTGACACAGTTAGTCACTACACAGGTACACACATTCAGGCCACAAACTATGAGCACTGAGGTCCTGGCTAGCAGGATCCCAGTGAGACAGGCAAAAACAAACTTACATACATGTAAAAATGGGGGTAACATGCCAGGCAAGATGGTACTTTCCTACACCCCCCCCCCCCCCCAAACGAGGGACAATAAGGCTACCCTTGCCCAGATGAGTCTTCAGTGTATAAGTGGAAATATCTGGTGAGTCCATCTGCATTGGAGTGGGTACTCCCAGGTCTATGTTCCACTGCATGGTCCATTCCCTGTAGGGAGATGGACCACCTCAACAATTTGGGGTTTTCACCTTTCATTTGTTTAAGCCATAATAGAGGTTTGTTGTCTGTCTAAACCATAAAGTGAGTACCAAACACGTATGGTCTCAACTTTTTCAGTGCCCAGACCGCAGCAAAGGCCTCCCTCTCTATGACAGACCAACGCTTTTCTCTAGGGGTCAACCTTCTGCTGATAAAAGCAACATGTTGATCCTGGCCCTCAGTGTTAAGCTGTGATAGAACTACCCCACCCCTAATTCAGAAGCATCAGTCTGGACTATGAATTTCTTGGAGTAACAAGGGCTTTTTAGGACAGGTGCAGAGCACATGGCCTGTTTTAGCTCATCAAAATCCTTTTGACAGCTAGCTATCCACAATACCTTTTTAGGCATCTTCTTGCTGGTGAGGTCTTTAAGAGGGGCTGCAATGGAGCCATAGCTCTTAATGAACCTCCTATAGTACCCTGTGAGGCCTAAGAAGGCTCTCACCTGGGTTTGAGTTGTAGGGAGAGCCCATTCCATAATGGTTTGGATCTTCCCCTGTAGTGGTGCAATCTGTTCCCCACCTACCAGATGGCCCAGATAAACCACTTTCTCCTGCCCTATCTGGCACTTTGAAGCCTTGATAGTGAGGCCTGCCTTTTTCAGGGCCTCCAAAACTTTACATGGGTGGACCAGGTGATCATCCCAGGTGGAGCTAAAGACAGCTATATCATCTAGATATGCTGCACTAAAGGCTTCCAACCCTTGCAGGACTGTATTCACTAGCCTCTGAAAAGTAGCAGGTGCATTTTTCAAACCAAAGGGCAGAACAGTGAACTGATAGTGCCCTCCAATGGTGGAAAATGCTATTTTAGGTTTAGCATCTTCTGACAACTTAATCTGCCAATACCCTGCAGTAAAGTCAAAAGTGCTTAGATACTTGGTAGAAGCCAGTGTATCTTGTATCTATGAGATCATCCGCCCTGGGTATAGGGTGAGCATCCGTTTTGGTTACCTGACTGAGTCCTCTATAGTCAACACAAAACCTCATTTCCTTTTTACCATCTTTAGTATGAGATTTAGGGACAAGCACCACTGGGCTAGCCCATGGCCTTTCAGAAGGCTCAATCACTCCCAGATCTAAAAAAATATGGTACATCTTGTTTTATGCAATCCCTGACATGGTCAGGTTGCCTATAACTCTTACTTTTGACAGGCAAGCTGTCTCCAGTGTTGATTGTGTGCTCACACCAGGTAGTTGTAGCTGGGATCAGTGAGAAGAGGTCAGAGAATTGGTCTAGGAGATTTATACAGTTGTCCTTCTGCTCAGCAGTAAGGCAATCTTCAAGTACAACTCCCTCCACTAAGCCATCAGCTTCAGTGGTGGAGAAGAGGTCAGGGAGAGGGTCACTCTCTTCCTCCTGCCCCTCATCAGTTGCCTTGAGCAGGGTTAACTCAGCCCTGTCATAATTATGTTTTAGGCGGTTGACATGGAGCACCCTAAGGGGACTCCTGGCAGTGCCAGGTCTACCAGATAGGTGACCTCACCTTTCTTTTCAACAATGAGATGGGGTCCACTCCATTTGTCCTGGAGTGCTCTTGGGGCCACAGGCTCCAATACCCACACCTTCTGTCCTGGGTGGTACTGAGTCAGGACAGCCTTCTGGTCATGCCATTCCTTTTGGAGCTCTTAGCTGGCCTGAAGGTTTTTACTGGCCTTTTTCATGCACTCAGCCATTCTGGATCTTAGGCCAAGTACATAGTCCACAATGTCTTGCTTGGGAGCTTTTAAAGGTTGTTCCCAACCCTCCTTCACAAGAGCAAGGTGACCTCTTACAGGGTGTCCAAAGAGGAGTTCAAAGGGGCTAAAGCCCACTCCTTTTTGGGATCCCTCCCTGTAAGCAAAAAGGAAGCATGGCAGTAAGACACCCCATCTCCTTCTGAGTTTTTCAGGGAGTCCCATGGTCATACCTTTGAGAGTTTTTTTAAACCTTTCAACCAGACCATTTGTGGATGATGAGGAGTAGTGAACTTGTAAGTTACACCACACTCCTTCACATAGCTTTGAGGTATGCAGACATGAAGTTACTGCGTCTGTATGATACCACTTCCTTAGGAAAACCCACTCTGGAAAAGATTCCCAGGAGGGCTTTTGCCACTGCAGGGGCTGTAGCGGTCCTTACGGGTATGGCTTCAGGATGCCTAGTGGCATGGTCTACTACCATAAGGATGAACCTATTGCCTGAAGGTGTTGGAGGGTCAAGGGGGCCAACTATGTCAACCCCTACCCTTTCAAAGGGCACCACAACCACTGGGAGTGGAATTAAGGGGGCCTTCGGTGTGCCACCAGTCTTTCCACTGGCTTGGCAGGTCACACAGGAGCGACAAAACTCCTTAGTGTCCTCCGACATGTGAGGCAAGTGAAACAATGGAACAAGTCTGTCCCAAGTTTTACTCTAGCCCAAATGCCCAGCCAAAGGAATATCATGTGCCAAGGTCAGAAGAAACTCCCTATACTGCAAAGGGATGTCTAATCTCCTGGCAGCTCCAGGTTTAGGGTCCCTTGACTCATTGTAAAGGAGGTCATCTTCCCAATAGAACATATGGCTATCAGTGATATCCCCATTCTGCTTCTTTGACAGCTTGCTGTCTTAAACCCTCTAGTGTGGGACAGGTCTGCTGTACCACACTCAGCTCTTCCCTAGTAGGTCCTCCTGCACCCAAAAGCTCAGCAGTGTCTGCTGCCAGCTCATCTGGAGTAGGTTCTGCACAGGCAGAGGATTCCTCTTCCTCAATAGGGGAATCTTCTGGAGAGGGAGGGATAGTGGGCAAGGATTTACCCTTTCTACCCCTAGCTTTTGGGAGCACTTGGTCTATTGTTCCAGGATCCAAGCTTCCCTGTCCTCTTTCCTTCTGGGCCTGAGCCCTTGTGAGAGCAAAGATATGCCCTGGAATGCCCAGCATCGCTGCATGGGTCTCCAACTCCACATCAGCCCAAGCTGATATCTCCAAATCATTGCCTAGTAAGCAGTCTACAGGTAAATCAGTGGCTACCACAACTTTCTTTGGACCAGTAACACCCCCCACAGGGGAGATTCACAACAGCCATGGGGTGGATTAGAGTGTTGTTATGAGCATCAGTCACTTGGTACTGCTGGCCAAGTAGGTATTGATCAGGGTGAACCAGTTTCTCAATCACCATAGTGACACTGGCTCCTGTAACCCCGTAGACCTCAACCTCAACACCATTAATTAGGGGAAGCTGCTTGTTCTTACCCATATTAAGGGGACAAGCTACTAAGGTGGCAAAGTCAATACCACCATCAAAGACTAAAACAGCCTCTCTGGTCTCCTTAACAAGACCAACCCCAACTACATTACCAATGGTGAGCCCAGCTACACCCTTTTATTGGCTATTTGTAGTAGACTTCCCACCACCACTGCTATTACTAGGGGCACTAGAGGATGCAGTTGGGTTGTGGTAGTGGAAGCCTTGGTGTTTTTCTTTGAACAAGTGGAATCACTTGCCCAATGGCCTTTTCTCTTCCATAAATAACACCATGGCTTCTTTTGATTGTTAGAAGAGGATTTGGACCCACCTCCCCCAGAGGATTTTTGTGGGCCTGATGAAGACTAAGAGTGCTTTTTATCTTTGTCCCCACCCTTGTCAGAAGACTTACTATCCTTCGTCTTGCCATCTTTGTCACCCCATGTATGAACTTTTCTGTTCACTCTTGTTCTGACCCATTTGTCTGCCTTCATTCCTAATTCTTGGGGAGAGGTCATTTCTGAGTCTACCAAGTACTGATGCAACAAGTCAGGTACACAATTATTCAAAATATTCTCTCTCAAAATAAGATTATATAGGCTTTCATAGTCAGTCACCTTACTGCCATGTAACCATCCCTCCAAGGCCTTCACTGAACAGTCTACAAAGTCTGTCCAGTCTTGCGAGGACTCTTTTCTCGTATCTCTGAACTTTATCCTGTATTGTTCAGTGGTTAAGCCAAATCCATCTAAGAGTGCATCTTTCAAAACTTTTTAGTCTTTTGCATCACTTTCTCTGACGGTAAGGAGCCTATCCCTACCCTTACCAGTGAAAGATAGCCACAAGATAGCAGCCCACTGCCTTTGAGGGACCAACTGTACCATACAGGCCCTCTCAAGTGCAGCAAACCACTTGTTTATGTCATCCCCTTCATTGTAAGGGGGGACAATCTTGTGCAGGTTTCTTGAATCTTGTTCTCTTACAGGATTACTATCAAGAACATTGCTGCTGCCACCATGGGCAACTAACCCCAACTTTTGTCTTTCCCTCTCTACATCTAGAGATTCCCTGTTTAAGGCCAACTGCTGCTGTCTCAGCTTCAGTCTGGCCTCTTCCAACTTCAGCTTTCTGAGTTCCCTGTCTAGGGTGTTATCCTCAGGGTCGGAGGCTTGGGAATTCTGAGACACAGAGGTGATGTAGGAATTGGCAGAAGTGGACCTGTCTCTAACTGGCTGAACCCTAGTTACCTGGTCTTTTGGAGTGAAAGGTGCCCTACTAGGGTGTGACCCCCTCCCACTACCAGCTTCACTAGATGGCCTGTTAGCTGACAGGTCTATGGAGGAACCCTCCCCAGAGTCCTCAGGGCCCTCCCCTGATTCTTCCTGGGTACCTTTCTCCTCTACCTCCTGATCTTGGGATGGGCCAGACTGCTTCTGGTAACTTTCTAGGAGAAGGCTAAGGAGAAGATCTTTGGTAGGTTTCTTACCAATGCTTAAACTTCTTTCTATGCAGAGACCCCTCAAACTTTTAAAGTTTAAACTACCATAGGTTGCCTGAACAACTTTGGGAGTGGCCTCTACTACTGACATAGTTGCAAGAAAGAGTTTAGCACAGAGAGAAAAAAGTTTAGAAACTTTTTAAAGAAAAGAGAAAAACTTTTCAAACTTTTCAAAACTCTTCAAAACGTTTTAGAAACTTTTTAGGAAGTTTTTAGAAAGCGAGTTAAACTGTTTAGGTTAACTGTGTATATTTGTAAGTATTTGGAATATGTTTTTCTTATGAAAAGCACCAATGACAAAGTGGTAAAGCAGTTACAAGTTCTTACCTCACAGCTGCACCACCAATGTAGGATGCTGGCCTGGCTTATAGAGGGTACCTAATGGTAGTTACACCTTGTGCCAGGTCCAGTTATCCCTTATTAGTAGATCAGTAGTGTTCTAGCAGCTTAGGCTGATAGAGGTAGCTATAGCAGAGCAGCTTAGGCTGAAGTAGGAGACATGCATAGCTCCTACCATACCACTTATATAATATATCACTATATCACAAGAAACACAATACTCAGAGTTACTAAAAATAAAGGTACTTTATTTTAGTGACAATGTGCCAACATCTTCCAGAGGATATACTCCCTTAGGAGGTAAGTAAAATACACAAAATATACACACAAACCAAAATCAGGTAAGTAAACAGTTAAAAAAATAGTGCAAACACTTTAGAATACAATAGGATGCAATAGGCCTAGGGGCAACACAAACCATATACTAAGAAAGTGGAATGCGAGCCACGTAGGGACCCCTGGCCTAGTGTAGAGGGTCGCTGGTAGTGTAAGAAAACACTAAGGGTGTCCAAGATACCCCACCCCAAAACCCTGAAAAGTAGGAGTAAAGTGATACTACTTCCCCAGAAACACACTAAACTCGTGATAGAGGATTCTGCAAAGAATACAACAGACTGCAAAGCACTGAAGACGGATTCCTGGACCTGAAGACCTACAAAGGAAGGGGACCAAGTCCAAGAGTCGTGAAAGTGTCAGGGGGGGCAGAAGCCAACTAAACCCCGGATGAAGGTGCAAAATGGCTGCCTCCAGGTGGAATCAGCTGGAGATTCTGCAACAACAAAAGGTGCTAGGAACTTCTCCTTTGTGCAGAAGATGTCCCACAGAGTGCTGGAGGATGCAGCGTTGTTTCTTTGGAGAAAGACCGCAATCAAGCGGTTGAAGAAAAAGGGTGCTGCCCGGGCCAAGGAAGGACCAGGAGGTCACCACTTGGAAGAAGAGACAGAGGGGGCCCTCAGCAACACAGAGAGCCCGCGCACAAGAAGGCGGCACCCGCAGAAGTACTTGAACACGGGTTCAAGAAAACTGAGCCCGGTGGTCGTCTCAACACTACAAGAGAGGGTCCCAAGAAGGCGGTGGTCAACTCAGCGAGTTGAGCAATGCAGGACAGAGTGTTGGGGACCTGGGCTATGCTGTGCACAAAGGATTCCTTGCAAAAGTACACAGAAGCCCTAGCAGCTGCAGTTCACGCAGTACACAGGATTACTGTCTGGAGAGGGGAGGCAAGGACTTACCTCCTCCAAATTTGGACAGTTGGACCACTGGACAGTCTGGGTCACCTGGGTCCACCCCCTGTGTTCCAGGGGCCACACTCGTCAGGATGAGAGGGGTCCCAGAGTACCGGTGACGCTGAAGTTTGGTGCCTGTTGGAACAGGGGGAGGATTCCCTCGACCCACAGGAGATTTCTTCTTGGTTTCCAGTGCAGGTTGAAGGCAGACAGCCCCCAGAACATGCACCAACAGGAAACAGTTGAGAAAGCCGGCAGGATTAGGCGCTACAATGTCACTGGTAGTCTTCTTGCTACTTTGTTGCAGTTTTGCAGGCGTCCTGGAGCGGTCGATCCTTGGCAGAAGTCAAAGAGGGAGATGCAGAGGAACTCTGGTGAATTCTTGCAAGTCGTTATTTGAGGAAAAGCCCACAGGAGAGACGCTAAATAGCCCTCAGAGGAGGATTGGCCACCTAGTGAGGTAAGCACCTATCAGGAGGGGTCTCTGATGTCACCTGCTGCCACTGGCCACTCAGAGGCCTCCATTGTGCCCTCACACCTCTGCATTCAAGATGGCAGAGGTCTGGGACACACTGGAGGAGCTCTGGACACCACCCCTGGTGTGGTGATGGACAGGGGAGTCGTCACTCCCCTTTCCTTTGTCTAGTTTCGCGCCAGAGCAGGGACTGGGGGCTCCATGAACCGGTGTAGACTGGCTTATGCAAGGAGGGCACCATCTGTGCCCTTCGAAGCATTTCCAGAGGCTGGGGGAGGCTACTCCTCCCCAGCCCTTAACACCTATTTCCAAAGGGAGAGGGTGTGACACCCTCTCTCAGAGGAAATTCTTTGTTCTGCCTTACTGGGACTTGGCTGCCCAGACTCCAGGAGGGCAGAACTCTGTCTGTGGGTTGGCAGCAGCAGTAGCTGCAGAGAAAACCCCAGAGAGCTAGTTTGGCAATACCCGGGGTCCATAGTGGAGCCCCGGGGATGCATGGGATTGGCACCCCAATACCAGATTTGGCATGGGGGGACAATTCTATGATCTTAGACATGTTACATGGCCATATTCGGAGTTACCATTGTGAAGCTACATATGGGTATAGACCTATATGTAGTGCACATGTGTAATGGTGTTCCCTCACTCACAAAGTCTGGGGAAATTGCCCTGAACTATGCGGGGGCACCTTGGCTAGTGCCAGGGTGCTCTCACACTTAGTAACTTTGCACCTAACCTTCACTTAGTGAGGGTTAGACATATAAGTGACTTATACTTTACTTAAGTGCAGTGAAAATGGCTGTGAAATAACATGCACGTTATTTCACTCAGGCTGCAGTGGCAGTCCTGTGTAAAATTTGGCTGAGATCCCTATGGCTGTCAAAAAAAATGCTGCAGCACATAGGGATCTCCTGAAACCCCAATACCCTGGGTACCTAGGTACCATATACTAGGGAATTATAAGAGTGTTCCAGTGTGCCAATTAGAATTGGTGAAAATGGTCACTATCCTATAGTGACAGTTTTAAAAGCAGAAAGAGGATAAGCACTGAGGTTCTGGTTAAGTGACACAGTTAGTCACTACACAGGTACACACATTCAGGCCACAAACTATGAGCACTGTCTGTGATGAGGACCAGTACCCTTGGACTCCTCTCACAGCGACGAGTGTGCTCCTAAGGACACAGAGGGTGGACCCCATCTACATAGACTCTCCTGAGGTCCTGCTGATGCAATTTGGAGGAGGTAATACCTTGCCTTCCCTGAGAGCGACGGTACCCCTGTGTACTGCGTCTTCTTCACCTCCTGAGGCCTCTGTGCACTATTTGCAAGATTCCTTCGTGCACAGCCTCGCCCAGGTCCCCAGCACTGCATCCTGCGACGCTCAACTCGCTGAGTTGTTCTCCGGCGGCATGGGACCTTCCTTTGTTGTGCTGCACCAACCGCATTTTGAACCTCCTTTGTCACCGTGTCCTGGGATTCCCGTGGGTGCTGCCTGGCATCCTGAGGGCTCTCAGAAGTGCTGAGAGCCCCCTCTTCCTTCTCACACAGAGCTGAGGCCCCCAGGTCCCTCCTAGGTCCAGCCAGCGCCATTTTGATGCAAAACGCATATTTGTCGTAACCAAGGCTTGTTGGTGACTTCCAACACGAAATTACATCTGCATGCGCCTTCACGTTGTGGGACATCTTTTGCATCATGCGGGAACCCACTGGCATCTTCCTAGGGTGCATTCCTTCAGTCTTCGACTAACCAGGGACTCTTCTTTTGCACCCTCTTCTGGGTTGGCAGGGGCTCCTGTCCTTCCTGGAACTTCTTTTGACTTCTGGACTTGGTCCCCTTCTTTTGCAGCTCTTCAGGTACAGGAATCCAGCAGTTGTTGTTTGCAGACTTGGTTGGTTACTGCAAAATCCCAATCAGGAGGTGTAGTGTGTCCTAAGGAAACTTGCAGTACTTTACACCTGCTTTTCTGGGCTCTAGGGTCGGGTAATTTACTTACCTTGACTGTATTCTTACTCTCCCAGCGATTCTGCACACACTGCACTTGGCTAGGGGGGAATTTGTGATTCACATTCCACTTTCTTAGTATATGGTTTGTGTTGCCCGAGACCTATTTTCTCCCATTGCATTCTATAGCATTTCCCGTTGTTTTCTCTGTTCTATGACTACTTACTTGTCTAATTTTGGTGTCTAGTGTATATATTGTATATAATACTTACCTCCAGAAGGAATATTGTCTCTCAGATATTTTTGGTACTGTGTCACCCAAATAAATACCTTTATTTTTGGTAACTCAGAGTATTGGCTTTACTTGTGTATAAGTACTGTGTAACTATAAGTGGTATTGCATGAGCTTTGCATGTCTCCTAGTTCAGCCTAAGCTGCTCTGCTATAGCTACCTCTATCAGCCTCAGCTGCTAGAACACTTCTTCTCTTCCAGGGGTATCCTCATCAAAGTCATAAACATTGAATATTCCCGCCCTTGTGCGGGGACCCCGGAGCATGTATAAAATACGCACATATAAAGTATGAAATATGCACGAAAAAATATATATGTAGCATTTTTAGTAGACATATCTTTCATACTAAATTCATATATACATGTGTAAAACAGCAATGCAGACTATAATCATAAACAGGCTAAAATGCTTTATGTCTATGGAGTTTTTTTTTTTTTTTTTGTTTTAAACATTATAAAATTACAAAAGAGAATAAATATCTACCCAAGCCCCCAAAACTGGGCTTAGGGAAATAAGCAGCAGCAATATCTAGAGAAAAAAAGAGAAAAACTACATTGAAAAACAATGGAGCATTCTTAGCCAATAGGCTGCATGCAGGTCAACACAGGAGAACCATAAAAACTTTGGCTCCGTGCCTTTAAGACCCTGAGCACCTCCAGTATCCCACCATGCCTCAGGGGTGAAGGAAAGGTGACAGTTGGTTCACAGTTAGGTCAGTTCTTTTTTCCGGCTTCTTCTGAGAGGATCCTGGAGCATTGAGCTCTCTGTTTTTCTGAGTTTTTCTCAGAAAAATCCTTTAAAACAGCGTTTTTTCCTGTTTCACTCGACAGATAACATCTTTGTCTGAGTTTGGCAGTTTTTTCCTGACAGAAAAATGCCTTCACTTTTTGTCAAATGCCCTTCTTGTGGGAAGAAGAAAGCCCAGTCAGACCCACACTCTCTTTGTATTGTGTGCCTGCCTCAGAGTCACTGCCCTGACACTTGCAAGCACTGCAAGAATATGTCAAAGAGGACTCTGAAGGACAGTGGGAAGATCAGGCTACATGGGCTTCATGAGAGGCAAAAGACATCGTCCTCTTCACTTCCCAGGCAACCAGCAGGCCATTCTCAGGAGAGAATGGCCAGTTCGACGTCAACAGGTAGGAAAGTACCTGTTTGTTCCCTGTCGACGTCGTCGCTGCCACCGTCTCACCAGCATAGATCGCCGTCGACGGCGACCCGCCCGACGTCGAAAGATACGGCGTCGAGGGAACATGGTCATCGCAGGGGCATATCTCCGTCGACAGCAGCCCGCCGATCGACATCGAGCCATCACTGCGCGCCCGTTCGCCGCCGAAGACTTCACGCCCCTTGACGTCAAGAGACACGACGTCGAAATCGCCACGACGGCATGAGCGACATCCGCCATCAGCCACTCGCCGCTCCACGTCGAGGCACACAACGGCGAGTAGGTCAAGGTCCAGAGGTCGCCGCTCGACGTCGAGACACTCCACGTCGAGGCATTCAACGTCGAGGCATTCAACGCCGAGACCGGACCAACCAGTGTGCCCTTCGACGTCGGCACAGCAGTCGACGTCGACACAGGTTTTACCTGTCTCGCAGGGAGTAGAGCATCGTCCTTCAGCAGATAAGGCACCATCTCCAGTGGTCTCCATACGGAGCGACTCATCTCATTCGAGAGCGGCATCATCGGGGCATGTTTCTCCCATCAATTTATCACCTTGATGGTTGGAGAGCCTGAATAGACCAGCGGCCTCCCCGGATTCACAATACTCTCTAATGTACTCTCCTACTGCCTCTCTCCCGAGAACACCATCGCCGACAGCGCGGGCAGGACGGGCTCGTTCTGCTCCTCGTCAACCGACCGCGAGGCCTGGGTGCGCTGTTACAGCCTCTCGCAGCAGGTCTCGTTCCCAACGGAGATCCAGGTCACGATCACGACACAGAATCCACCTGCGCACAGAGGAAAGGGGGTTTACTCCTGTTATTTTCTGGTGGCGAAAAAGGGCCGAGAGGGCGTTTTCAGACCAATTCTGGACTTACGGCTGCTGAACAAGTACATAAGAAAACAGAATATCAGGATGCTAGCCCTTCACCAGATTTTCCCGCAACTACATCAGGGAGACTGGATGTGCTCCATCGACCTGCAGGATGCATATTTTCACATCCCAATAGCTCCCAAGCATCGGAAATTCTTACGTTTCCAAATAGCTTCACAGCACTATCAGTTCAGAGTTCTACCATTCGGCCTGAAATCTGCCCCCGCGTCTTCTCGAAATGTGTGGCAGTGGTAGCAGCACATCTTCGAAAACAAAAGATCTTTGTCTACCCATACCTAGACGACTGGTTACTGAAGGCTTCCTCTCCGGATCAGGGGAGAAGCCATCGGGACATTGTGCTCAGGGTTTTCGAGTCTCTAGGTCTTCAAATCAACTACCAAAAGTCAACCTTAATTCCAACACAGAACCTTCACTACCTGGGAGCTATACTAAACACAGAGCTCCAAAGAGTGTATCCTTCGGAGGAACGACTTTTATCAATACACAGGAAGTGTCAAGACCTGTTAAAAGCCGACGCACCTACTGCCCGTCAGGTGACATCGCTACTGGCCTCCATGGCTTCATGCATTTTCATTGTCCCAAATGCCAGGTTGCACATGAGGCCCCTTCAAGAGGCATTGGAGAGCAACTGGAGCCAAAGGACAGGTCGCTGGGAGGACAGAGTGCGGCTACCGACAGCGGCACTTCAGTCATTGCAATGGTGGATGCACAGACCTCACCTGTCAGTAGGTTCTCCGTTTCACCAGGTAATTCCATCCGACACTCTGGTAACGGATGTGTCTCTTCAGGGATGGGGGGCTCATCTGGGTCCCCTCCAAGCTCAGGGCCTGTGATCCGACAAGGAAAGGAACTACCACATCAATCTGCTGGAACTCAGAGCGGTCCATCTGGCTCTCAAGTCTTTCTCTCCATTGGTTCAGGGGAAATACAAACGGACAATACAACCACAATGTATTATTTGAACAGACAGGGGGGAACGAGATCCCTACCCCTATCTCGAGAGTCCCAAACGATGTGGCATTGGCTCCTGGCCAGGGGAATGTCAATTACAGCGGTTCACCTGCCAGGTCAACAAAACGTGGAAGCAGATTTCCTGAGCAGACACCTAGAGGACGCACACGATTGGGTCCTACACGGCAAAGTCGTCGAGGACATCTTCGCTCAATGGGGTCGACCTCAATTGGATCTCTTCGCAGACGAAGTAAACAAGAAATGCCCAGACTTCGCGTCCAGGTTCTACCGTCCGGGATCTCGAGGGAATGCCCTGTTGATCATCTGGTCAGGGATATTTCTCTACGCCTTTCCACCGATTCCCCTCATACCGGCAGTGATCAACAAACTTTACAAATCCAGAACCAGAATGATTCTCAGAGCGCCACAATGGCCCCGTCAATTCTGGTACACAGATCTCCTCAACCTTTCGGAAAAACCTCACAGGAGGCTGCCGTGCAGACCGGATCTTCTGAGCAGGATGGAGGGCAGGATTCTACATCCCAACCTACCCTCTCTGAGCTTAACAGCATGGCTCCTGAATTCCTGCAGTATGGACACCTAGGGCTCTCGCAGGAGTGTATGAACATCTTGAAAGAGTCCAAACGGCCTTCCACGTGGCGTTCTTATGCTTTTAAGTGGAAGAGATTCTACATATGGTGATGTCAACAAGGGCACAATCCCATACGGGCTCAGGAGGATGTCATACTATCTTATTTACTTCATCTGGCAAAGTCTGGTCTGCAGGTATCATCTATTAAGGTACATTTGTCTGCCATTACAGCCTATCGTAAGTCACCTTCTCAGGAATCCTTCTTTACGAAACCAGTAGTCAAGGATTTCTTAGAAGGTTTGAAGAAAGTTTTTCCTCCCATTCGGAGACCCTCTCCTCCATGGGAACTGAACATAGTACTGTCAAAACTTATGGGCCCTCCTTTCGTACCTATACACAAGGCCTCTTTACAATGCCTTACGTGGAAGACGGCTTTTTTGGTAGCCATTACTTCCGTCAGTGAGATTCAGGCTTTGTCTTCCAAAGAACCATACACAGTTTTTCACGACAATAGAGTGGTTCTGCGAACTCACCCATCTTTCCTTCCGAAGGTGGTGTCAGAATTCCACATCAATCAAACTATATCTTTACCGACTTTCTTTCCCAATCCGGAGACTCCGGCGGAGAAAGCATTGCACTCCTTAGACTTGAAAAGAGTGCTGAAATTTTATTTGAATAAGACAAAATCGATTATACATTCCAACCACTTGTTTGTAAATTATGGTCATTTGAGGACAGGAGAGGCAGCATCTAAACGAACGATATCAAGATGGATAGTTTCTTGTATTGTATATACTTACCAGCTGGCTAATAAACAATTACTAGCTAGGCCTAAAGCGCATTCCACAAGGGGAAAAGCGGCTACTGCTGCCCTCCTTAATCCCAATCTCTGAGATTTGTAAGGCTGCTACATGGAAGTCTGTACATACTTTTACTAGACATTACTGTTTAGATTCAGATGCAAGAGCAGACGCCCAGGTTGGGCAGGCCTCTCTGAAAAATGTATTTGCATAATACGGATCTATTCCTGCACTTCTATTAGACAGTCCGCAGAGTTTAGGGATGGGCTTGCTAATCTATTCAATGTTTATGACTATTGATGAGGATCCCCTGGAAGAGAAGGATTAGTTACTTACCTGTAAATCCTAGTTCTCTTCCAGGGGTATCCTCATCAAAGTCATAAACAACCCACCCTCCTCCCCGGACGCACGTCTCCTAGAAGTGCAGGACAGACTGTCTTTCGAATCAGTTTCACAGATTGTCACCGTAAAAAAGTACTGACCTAACTGTGAACCAACTGTCACCTTTCCTTCACCCCTGAGGCATGGTGGGATACTGGAGGTGCTCAGGGTCTTAAAGGCACGGTGCCAAAGTTTTTATGGTTCTCCTGTGTTAACCTGAATGCAGCCTATTTGCTAAGAATGCTCCATTGTTTTTCAATGTAGTTTTTCTCTTTTTTCTCTAGATATTGCTGCTGCTTATTTCCCTAAGCCCAGTTTTGGGGGCTTGGGTAGATATTTATTCTCTTTTGTAATTTTATAATGTTTAAAAATAAAAATAAACACTGTATAGAAATAAAGCATTTTAGCTTGTTTATGATTATAGTCTGCATTGCTGTTTTACACATGTATATATGAATTTAGTATGAAAGATATGTCTACTAAAAATGCTATATATATATTTTGTTGTGCATATTTCATACTTTATATGTGTGTATTTTATACATGCTCCGGGGTCCCCGCACAAGGGCGGGAATATTCAATGTTTATGACTTTGATGAGGATACCCCTGGAAGAGAACTAGGATTTACAGGTAAGTAACTAATCCTACTTCACTAATAAGGGATAACTGGACCTGGTATAAGGTGTAAGTATCTAAGGTACCCACTACAAACAAGGCCATCCTCCTACACCCTCCCATGCCTGTAACACCTATTTCCAAGGGGAGAGGGTGTAATATCCCTCTCCCAAAGGAAATCCTTTGTTCTGCCTTCCTGGGCTGGAGCCGCTCAAGCAACAGGAGGGCAGAAACCTGCCTGTGAAGTGGCAGCAGCTGGGGCTGCCTGGAAAACCTCAGAAAACTGTAATGGCAGTAGTGGGGGGGTCCTCTAAGGAGCCCCCAGAGTGCATGGAATCATACAACCAGTGCTTGCAAAAGCCTTGGGGTATGACTCCGACATGTTTGATACCAAACATGGCCATATGTGAAGTTATCATTGTGAAGTTGTACATAGGTAGTGACCTATATCCAGTGCATGTGTAAAATGGCGTACCCGCACTCACAAAGTCTGGGAAAATGGTCCTGGAGGTCGTGGGGGCACCTCTGCTAGTGCAGGGGTGCCCTCACACACAGGTACTCTGCTCCCAGCGTTCAGGGGTGGAAGGCCTGACATATGGGTTACTTATAAGTGAAATGGTGCAGTGCAAATGGCGGTTAAAGGGTGCATGCACCATTTCACACAGGCTGCAAAGGCGGTCCATGGGTGGCAAAGAAATGCTGCAGCCCATAGGGATCCCCTGGAACCCCAATGCCCTGGGTACCAAAGTACCAAATACTAGGGACTTATGAGGGGGCACCAGTATGCCATCTTGGGTGGAATACTGGATTACCAGTATCCTATAACCATAATATTTTAAGGAATACAGCATAACTACTGGGATCCTGATTAGCGGGATCCCAGTAGACACAGTCAAATACACTGACAAAAGGCCAAAAGTGGGGGTAACTATGCTAGAAAGAGGCTACTTTCCTACCGCTTTGGGTTATGGATAAAGAAGGGGACAGAGTCCAGTCCATGCAGGAGTGTCCAGGTGGGGCATATATACCCTGTGAGGGGAAGCCCTTTAACCCCACTATATCAGGGCCAGAGATACAAACTAAATACAAATATACAGTGGGGATAGATACAGGACAAAATACCACAGTGAAAACATAAATTAATCACTGGCAAATTATTTCTTTATGCATAGTTAAATCTATCAAATTATGCTAAGTGTCTCCAAGTCCCACTCTCATGGGCTCTGTGCCAAACTAACAAATAACAAAGCTGCCATGTTTTTTAAAAACCATTATACAAACATTAAACAAAAAAGCTTATAGCAAATGATAAGAATACTCTACGCATAAAATACATAATAAAACAATATTAGGAAAACAGTAACAAAATAGTTCCTTTATGCACTGTTGTAATTTAATCTGTAAGCTGCTTAGCCATTCATTGGCGAACAGTATTACATTGAGGTAATGTAAGTAGTGTATCGTCCATCAGCCAAACATTTATCGCTGATGTAAATATCCGATACAGACCAATTTATATCATCCAGTTTTTTCCAAAATTCAAGTGTACATTCCTCTACAGATATAGTCGACGCGTTTCGACCTTTATGAATCTGGCCTCCTCAGGACATCAGGAACAGTGCCTTGACAAAATCGATTTTGTATTTCTTAGTGCCCGACTGTTATTCAGAGAAAGGTCATCTTAATGACCACAGTCGCTGGTAATCAGTTGTCTCAGAAAGGCATTTCTATTTACAAGATGTTGCCGCTCGTGTCAGGCTTCCAGCATGTCCATGGAGTGTCCAGGTGGGGCAGGAGGCAATGTCCACCCTTCTGTGGGTGAAGTTCCAGGTCGACTGTGGTGGATGAAGGCCAGCTGTGGAGTCCAGGAGCTGCAGAGGAGTCCCTGAAGTCCCCTAGGAGCTGTCCCTCATTGGTTGCCGAATTACAGATGGGTCAGTTGTCAGAAGGACCACCAACAGGCACAAACAAATGCACTGGAGCTGTTGGAGATTTGCAGAGCTGGAGAGGACCAGCAAAGGCCTGGGGTTTCCACCCTTGAAGTGGAGTCCGGGCTGACACTAAGAAGACAGGAGAGCCAAGAGAAGTAGTCGGAGCCCCCACAAGAATTGGAACTAGAGTTCGTAGGGGCACCTCTGCTCTTGCAGTGGTGCCAACACACACAGGGACCTGCACCCTGCCCCTAAGGCTGGAAGGGCCTACCATAGGAGTGTCATACAGTGACCTGGTGTAGTGACCAGCAGTGAAAGGGTGCATGCACCTTTTCATCCAGGCTGTGATAGGAGGCCTGACACAGTTTCCATGGGCTCCCATGGGTGGCATAATACATGCTGCAGCCCATGGGGGACCCCAGGTGTACCGATGCCCTGGATACCTAAGTACCATACACTAGGGACTTATAAGGGTACACCAGTATGCCACTTATGGGGTGTAAGGGTACCAAGGTAACCAAATTTAATGGAGAGAGCACAATCACTGGGGTCCTGGTTAAGAGGAGCCCAGTGAAAACAGTCTAAGCACACTGACAACAGACAAAAAGTGGAGGTAACCATGCTAAAAAGAGGGACTTCCCTACATCTATGGATTTATGTCTTGAGTAATCTCAGGACAAAGGGGCATTGTGCACTTTGGTTGTTAATAGCCACAAACGCAGACATGCTGTCTGACCAGAATATTATTCTCCTGTTGGCCAGAAGTAGCCTCCAGATATGCAACTCTACCACAATTGGGAATAACTCAAGGAAAGTAACACTCTTAGTGATACCAGATGCCCCCCATTTTGCTGGCCAGTGTTACACACACCACCTGTTGCCACAAATTGCCCCAAAACCCATGCTCCCTGCCACATCTGTGTAAAGGGCAAGTCAGAATTGAACTGTACCTGCTGGGGCCACAAGAGTGTGCAATTGAGTTGCTCCAGAAACTGCTTTCAAATGGCCGTATCCTCCCCGGCCTCGTGAGACAAACTTGTATAGTGGTGCTTGGCCCATGTTGACCCCTAGGCCCGACATCGCTCTTGCTATGTTTTTGGAGAGCACCCTCTCAATAGGGATCACCTTAAGCACAAAGTTCATTTGCCCAACTAAAACCTGCATCTGATGAAGCGTGACCTTTTCTGCAGCAAGGCACTCCTCAAGGTATGCTGGAAAACCAGAAGCCTGTCCTCTGTAACCTGCAAACCACTGCTACCAAGTCTAATTCAATACTGAGAAATGACAGCGAAGTTGCCGGCCCTTTGGTTCTGTCCTCTGTTGAAGGCACCCATAAAACTTTCATTAACTCACAGAATCCCTGAAGGGCCCATCCACAAGCTTGGAAGCCTCAGGGTCCCATAAACATGAAATCATCTAAATAGTGCACTATGGGCCAGCTTACAAAGCCCTTTTGCATTTCTTAATGGTCCAAATCGGTATTTTGGGCCGTAAAGAAATGCTAAACTACCTTTTCTTATGTACAAAGCTTGTAAGGAATCGCAAATAGGGATTTCCTATTTGCCATTCCTATTCGGATGTACAAAGCATTCCCTAAATGCGACTTGGGCATTTAGGAGATGCAATTACCACTGACTGGAAGTCGGTGGTAACCAGATGCAATATAAAAAAAGCACCCCAAGGTGCTTTTTTGTAATTGCAATAGAGCACACATGCGCCTTAGACATATGTGTGCTCTACAGATGCACCAAAGGGGGCCTTTTGCCCATTGCCATTCCTGGTTTTGCATTTCCTAAACAGTGATATCTTAGTAAGAGATCGCTATTTAGGGAATGCTAAACCGGCCCATTGACTCAAATGCAATGGGATTTTTTAATTGCTTTGTAGGAATCGTTATTAGGAAATCGGTTTCTCTGTACATAGCGTTTTGTATTTATTAAATAGTGGTTTCTATGAAGTTATTTAAGAAATGCAAAGTTAAATTTTTGTACATCTGGCCCTATGTCATGAGATGCCACCAAGTCTCTCACCGCCCTCTCCAGAAAGAGACTAAAGGCAACAAAATGAGCACAAGCAATGGCCCATCCCATAGGCATGCACAGCTCCACATAGTACTGACTGTCAAAAGTAAAGCACAGAAAGCGGATATCTTCTGGGTGAACTAATAGGAGGTGGAATGCAGCTTTTGTGTCAGATTTAGCCATCAGAGCCCCATGTTCTAGCTTCTGAAGCTTACTTATTGCCGCTTTGAAAGAGGTGTAATGGACTGATCAGAAATCCTGTGGCAAGCCATCATTCACAAATGTACCAGGAGGTTGTGGATCACATAACATTTACCTGCTTCTTTCTTGGTCGCCAACCCTAGCGATGAACAGACTAAACCATCTAATGGCAGAGTAACAAAGGGGGAGCGACTCTACCGGAGTGCATGTCTCTGAGTATCTTCTGCCTAGCTATCTCTGGGTGATGTAGAACAGAGTGTTGATTCCTAGGTGGAGCATGAAGAGGGTAAGGCTTTGGAGGGAGTCTGAAAAATGTCCCTGAAACCGTTTTAAAGCAGCTGCTCATCCTCACTGTAATTATATATATATGTGCCAATATGTGCAGACGTATGAAAGATGAGGCTTTGAGTATGGGGCAGTTAGTGACGTTTTGGAGCTGGCTGCTCCTTTGGCCACCCATGTTTCTTGAAGGTTTTGGGCCTGATTTAGATCTTGGTGGAGGGAGTACTCTGTCAGAAATGTGACAGATATCCCTTCTGCTGCATTTGGATTTCCACAGGCTTTGTGACGGAGTGTTCCTCTCCACCAGGGTCTAAATCAGGCCATTTGTTCCTGGATGTCTTTGGGTTCCACATAATGAGCACAAGCGCTTGAACTTGCAAGAGGATCCGCTAAGGCACTCCTTTTTATTGTATTGCCAGCAGGCCACTTTTTTGTCCCCTGCACCCCTGTCTGCCTGAAAGGAATGCGGATACTTTGTGGAGGAGGACCCTGATATTGAACTCTGAATCCCATATATGCATCTCCTTTTGGTCGCTCGCACCTTCTGACCTGATTGCCTTCATCTGCCTAAATTGAATATCATACTGCAAACATGCTGTACCTTGGAATTCAGATGCGGTGCTGAGTTTTAGGGACATGTACCCGAACAGTTGTGGCGCCAAGGCTGGGAACATCTCAGTTAGGATCGCCGAATATATGGGAATCACTGTCGCCCATTTCTTCAGGGACCATTCCACCCATAGCTGCTTATGCTTGTGTTCTCCTTTCTTCCACATTTTGCCTTTCCCAGGAAGCGGGGTCTGCATTTATCAAATTAAACACATAGCGCAACTCCCCTTTTTGTATCTTCTCCCTCATCTGCTTGAGAACCTGCCATGATATGGCAGAGTGGGCAAGACTATACCAAAAAGGATGGAACTCCAGTTAAGGGGGCCTAGCGCTGTAGCCAGACTAATGGGCACAGTACCCGTTGTAGGTTTCACCCATAACGGGACTACTGCATTGGCTGGTGTCTCCCCTGCACCCACCCTGCTAGTTGCAGATAATGAACTGGTCCCTTTGCCAGAGCCATTTGGGGAGAGGACCCTGAGGTTGCGACATCCTGAACTGCGGTCGTGCCATGTGACTGTTAAAGCTGTTGTATTTGTTGTAGGAGGCTCTGGCACGGTGGGAGGGGCAGCCATCTTAACTGGGTTGTTCGCCCCTGATGTGCTGTGAGGATCACTCCATTGCTCTGCCCTTCAACCCCCACATTGGTGTTCTTTATGGAACTCACAGAACCCTGCCTGTTGGGTGAAAGCATTGACACTCGTCTCGTTACTGACTCACCCATTGTTAGAAATGGGGACTCGAGTTGGCAGAGGTATACACCCTTGTCCAAGGAGGGACCACAATCCTAGTCACGGTAAGTCACAACACAATCCATATTATCCTGTGCCCACCCTCCAGTAACTTGGCACTGAGCAGTCAGGCTTAACTTAGAAGGCAATGTGTAACGTATTTGTGAAGAACTTATACCATAACACAGTGAAAACACCACAAAAATACACCACACAGGTTTAAAAAAATAGAGAATATTTATCTGAATAAAATACTGTTGAAACGAGGAAAATACGATTAACACAAGCAAAGTAAAAACAAATTAAAGATTAAATCCAACTAAAGTTAGAAACACAATAGCTTTGAATGGAGCTATCATGGTGTCGTTGATGGAGTCGTTCCCAACAATCCGAAGCAGGTCACAGAGTCACACGGACCGTCAGGAAAAAGAAGAACAAGGACGTCACACGGAGTCGGAAAGACGTGCCACTGGACTCAGTGCTACGTCAGTCCCTTCCGAGGGAAGAGGCGTCGGTTCCGCGCTGCGAAGCAGGTGGAGGTGAGGCGTTGTCGTCCGCGATGCCTCGATTCCTTGTGACCCGGTGGGTCGCTGGTTCCAGTTCGTCAGGACGTGATGTGTCAACTTTGCAGTGACACGATGACCCTGAGTGATGTCAGCAGAGTCACGGCAACCGTGAACTTGAGTTGCAGGCTGCGGTCGTTGCATGAAGCGAGGTCCACATAGCGGGAGCAGGCTGCAGCGTTGGGTACTAGCATAAAGGTAGTAGTTGAAGTCTTTTCTGTTCCTGAGACTTCAGAACAGGAGGCAAGCTCAATCAAAGTCTTTGGAGAGCACTTTTCGGGAAAGGCAGAGTCCTTCAAGGACACTCAGAGGCCAGCAGGGCAGCAGTCCTTCTCAGCAAAGCAGTCCAGAGAGTCCTTTGGGCAGCCAGGCAGGTCTTCTGACAGATTTCAGGTGCAGGTCCAGAAGTGTCTGAGTTGGTGGGGTCAAAGACCCAGTTTATGTACCCAAAATGACTTTGAAGTGGGGGAGACGTCAAAGAGTGGTTTTGAAGTGCACAAGCTCCTCTTTCAGCCTAGTCCTGTCTGCCAGGGCCTCAGTGGGGGGTTATCAGTCTATTGTGTGTGGGAAGGCTACTGGCCTTTGAAAAATAAGTGTCAGACCCTCCACCCTTCCAGCCCAGGAAGACCCATTCAGTATGCAGATTAATGCAGATGTGACTGAGTGTCCTGTGTTTGTGGTTGTCTGGGTAAAATGCACAAGGGAGCTGTCAACCAGCACAGACCAGACATTGATTGGAGACAGGCTGTAAGGCACAGATGGTTTTAAGTGCAGAGAAATGCTCACTTTCTAAAAGTGGCATTTCTAAAACAGTAATATTAAATCCAACCTCACCAATAAGCAGGATTTCTTATTACCAGTCTGGCCATACTAAATATGACCTAGTTACGCCTTTAAGATCAGAATCTATCACTCAAAAAGTATATGAGGGCAGTCTTAATGCTAGTCTATGAAAGGAGCAGGCCTCACAGTAGTGGAAAACTAATTTAGGAGTTTTTCAATACCAGGACATGTAAAACACATAAGTATATGTTCTGCCTTTTACCTACATAGCACCCTGCCCTATGGGTTACCTAGGAACTCCTTTAGGGGTGACGTATATGTAGCTAAAGGGGAGTTTAAGGCTTGGCAAGTATTTTTAAATGCCAAGTTGAAGTGGCAGTAAAACTGCACACACAGGCTTTGCAATGGCAGGCCTGAGACATAGTTAAGGGGATACTTATGTGGATGGCACAACCAGTGCTGCAGGCTCACCAGTAGCATTTAATTTACATACCCTGGGCACATGTAGTGCACTTTACTAGGGACCTGTAAGTAAATAATATATGATAATTGGGGATGAACCAATGTTACCATGTTTAAGGAAGAGGGCATATTCACTGGTTAGCAGAGGTAAAGTGCACAGAGTCCTAAAAACATTACCCCATGCACCCTATATTGCATTATGTCTCAATTATTCCATGTCTGACTCAATGGGGTCATAAACTGATTGCAGAAACTGCAGGCTGACACTTTCCCCTGTGAGGAAAAATAGCCTGAAATTCCTTCCCTCCACAATTTCTGGAGCCCTTCATTCTTGGTTGCAATGACCCTGAGTGACGCCAATGGAGTTGCAGCAATGTCAGACTTGCATTGCAGGCCACGGTTGCGTTCAACGAGGTCCATGGAGCAGGCTGCGGCATCGCTGAAGTCTTTCCAGAGTCGCTGGAGATGGGTACTAGCAAAAAGCTAGTAGTTGAAGTCTTTGCTGTCCCTCAGACTTCAGAACAGGAGGCAAGCTCAATCCAAGCCCTTGGAGAGCACTTCTGGGGGAAGGCAGAGTCCTTCCAGCACAGTCAGATACCAGCAGGGCTTACAAATCTACCATCTTTGGCCACAGAAATAGGCCTAGGATAAATCTAATCAAAAGCGCAGACGTCACACGCTACTTTAAACTGGAATTGTGAACATAAGAAACCATTGGTAACAATAACTGCACCTTTGTAAGGGCAAAAAGGGGGACCCGCTAAACTCACATCCTGGAAAAACCGTCTGAAAAAGCGACGTTTAACTAGTGCATCCCCCATTGCCATACATGCCAACCTTTAGAAGAGGAAAGTAGGAGGTTAAAAAAAATAATAGGGGAGAATATATTTCCTCCATTGACTCCTATTGAAGCAAAGGCAATTTCAGGCTGGATTCAGCCAAAATAAAGCTTGAACACATAGTAATTGAACATGCCCTTTGAACCCATGGCACCAGGTCCAACACCCTGCAAGCATTAGAGCAGTGGCGTAACAAAACATAAGAAGGCCCCCCTCCGGACTCACTCAGGAACTCTCAGGCCAGTGTACTGTGCTGAAGGGCCCCCTGGTGTTCAGGGGCCCTCCCGCACTGCATGGACTGCGGAGCCTTTATTACTCCACTGCTTCGGAGTGTCCACATCCTTAAGTAGCAGGCCAACATTTTTCCAGCTTTGATTGATGGGTGTCCCTGGACCAGTGGCTCCACAGCTGCACTACACCATCCTTGTTTTGTGGTACATTTTTATTGTATCAAGAGTGAATAATTAATCACTCTTGATTTAATTAAAATAAAATGCAGATCCCCTTTGGGCCCAGCATCAAACAGAGACAGCTAGTGACATTGTTTGATTACTGACCAAGGTGCATGAAGTTGCGCCAGCCATCAGAAATCCCAGCACTGTGAGCATGTCTGTGTGACTGTGTGTATGAGTGAAAGTGAGAGAGAGTCAGTGAAGGAATTAGAGCGAGTGAGAATGAGGGACAGTAAGGACCAGTATGTGTGAGAATGAATGTGAGCAAGTGAGGAAGAATGACAGTGAGTATAACTGAGTGTTACTGTGTGTCAGACTGAGTCACAGTAAGACAGAATGAGTGAGAATGAGTGGGACTGACTGAGACAGAGAAGGGCCAGAGTAGAATGAATGAGACTGCATGAATTAGTGAGACCAAGTGAGACTGAGTGAGTCAGAGTGAGACAGTAAACTTAGTGCAAGAAAGTGTGAGAGAACTCTTCAAGAAAAAGCTCTTTGGAATTCAAACCAAGGATTACGCCCCAGCACTTTTAAGGCTCACCAGCCGCCACTGATCATGACCCCCAAAGCATTCCCTGCAAGCAACACAGCTTTGTTCCCCACACAGAGTCCCCCTGCTGGAAGTTTAAGACCTATGTTGTAATCCATAAGTGCTGTGCCCTGCATCATGCCATGATACTTAAAAACATCTGAAGGCTCAGCAGTTTAATTACATACCAAATGTATAACTTCGTCCCAAGGCGGCCGGCCAAACGCACATGCACTCCCCCTCACTGCTCGTCACCCCCATGGCCCGGCCCCTTTAAAAGAAAAAAAATAATAAACAAAGTTTATTATCATTTTCTTTTAAAGGTTTTGCAGCTGCCAATGCTGGTGGGGCGAAGCTCCTCCGCCCTAATGGAGGAGCCGTCCCTGGCACCCAGGTGGTCAAGGAAAAATACTGCACACATGGCCCGCTGCTCTTTTAAGCCCCCCAACCTCAGCGCCGCAGGATGACGTCACCACCTCACAAGGACACTGACATCAGTGTTCCCCTCCCTTGCCCGTGGAGTGACTAATGGAGACCCTCTGCTAAGCGCAGGATCACCAGTCTATTTACCAAGCAAACACCATGTTTGAGATACCTTTGCAGCACAGTATTTTCTTCTGCAAGAACAAGCTCCCTCAGCCTCCATACTGCAACGTACTGGTGTAATGTAAATGATTAGCATGCTATTGGGTGTGATGGAGAGGCAAAAGAGAGATGTATTGTTTGTTAAGACAAGCAGAGTTCTTTGGGGTGGTTGATAACCTTCTGTGACCGTTTAATCATCTAATGCCTTATCAAGTTCGGAGTCTTTTTATTCCTAGACATTTGTGCTTGCTTACATTTGATGGCAAGATGTGAGCAGGTGGAATTTAACATTTGGGGTCTTGTTTCTGTAAGAGGTCAGTTGTCCTGTGCCCCTGTGAGAAATTGGATTGTTGGTTAAGTGGGGTGAATTCTGTCCAAGCAGCATCCACAATCTCTGTCAGAGTGAACCATAAAAGGTCTCTAGTTTAACTTGTGCTTAACCCTCTGGTAGCTTGGCACAAAAGTAATCAGGCTTAACTTAGAGGCAATGTATAAAGCAAATCCCACACCAATTTAGAAATATAGATTAAGGGGCATATTTAAGAGCCTCTAGCGCCTCCTTGCGCCACATTAGTGTAATTGTTTTTACGCTAATGTGGCCCAACGAGGCCAAAATCCCCACGCCATATTTACAAAGTTGCACAATGCATGCATTGTGCCATTTTGTAACCCTTTGAGCTACATTATGCCTGCGCAAAGGGTGCATTCCCCCCGTTTGGGGTGCCGAAAAAATGACGCAAAGAAATCCAAGAGATTTCTTTGCCTCATTTTTTTACGGCACTTTTAACGCCTTCTTAGAGCAGGTGTTAAAAGCAGGTACACTATTAACTTCATTGGGCCTGAATGGGCTTTTCAGGATTAGTGTCAACATTTTAGATGCTAATCCTGCAAAGCTCCAGGCTAGCGGCACAAATTCTGATGCTAGTCCCCTAATTACCGCTATGGTGCACCATATTTTAAATATGGCGCACACATGGTGGTGTTGAAGGGGGTGCTAAGGGGTGCAAGAAAAGTGGTACTGTACTGTGTGCAGTGCCACTTTTCTTAAATATGCCACTAAGTTTTAGTAAAGTGCCACTGCTGGCATGGTTACCTCCCCACTTTTTGCCTGATATTGATGCCAACTTTGATTGAAAGTGTGCTGGGAACCTGCTAACCAGGCGCCAGCACCACTGTTCTTTCCCCAAATCTGTACCTTTGTGTTCACAATTGACACACCCATGGCACACAGCTAAGTCCCTGTAAAAGGTGCGCATGGTATCAAAGGCCCTGTGGCCAGGGAAGGTCCCCAAGGGCTGCAGCATGTATTATGCCACCCTGGGGGCCCCCTTACCAAGCACATGCACACTGCCTTTGCAGCTTGTGTGTGCTGGTAGAGAGAAAAAAGGCAAAGTCGACATGGCACCCCTCTCAGGGTGCCATGCCCATAAACCACTGCCTGTGGCATAGGTAAGTCGCCCCTCTAACAAGCCTTACGGCCTTAAGGCAGGGTGCACTATACCACAAGTAAGGGCATAGCTGCATGAGCAATATTCCCCTACATTGTCTAAGTCCATTCTTAGACATTGTAAGTGCAGTGTGGCCATATTGAGTATATGGTCTGGGAGTTTGTCATTACGAACTCCACAGCTCCATAATAGCTTCACTGAATACTGAGAAGTTTGGTATCAAACTTCTCAGCACAATATACCCACACTGATGCCAGTGTAGAATTTATTAAGAAATGCGCCTAGAGGGCATCTTAGAGATCTTAGATAGTATGTTAGCCAAACTGCTAGTGCAGGACTGACTGGGCTGTGCCGCCTGCCACTTTCAGACATGTTTCTGACCACATGGGGTGAGAGCCTTTGTTCTCATGGTGGACAGAAGCAAAGCCTGTCCTCCCCCTGCAAGAACTTTAACACCTGGCCGTGAGCCTCAAAGGCTCAAGCCTCGGGTTACAGTGCCCCACGGCACTCCAGCTAGTGGAATTGCCTGCCCCCCGGACAAAGCCCCACTTTTGGTGCGAAGTTCGTCTGAAAATTAGGGAAAACAAGGAGAAGTGACCACCCCAGCTAGGGCTACACCTAAGGTACCCAGAGCTGAAGTGATCCCCTCCCTGCAGAATCCCCCAACTTGGGTTGGAGGACAGGGACCAGTAGGGTTAAGTTTGACCCCCTTCTCCAAAGAGTGTGGACACAATAAGGGTGTAGCCACCCTCAGGGACAGCAGCCATTGGCTACTGCCCTCTGACCCCTGTAACGCCCCTAAATCCAGGATTTGATGGCCTCCCTGAAACCAGTTCACCAGATTCCTGGCGACTTGACAAGAAGAAGAAGGACTGCGTAGCTGAAACCCCCAGCAGAAAAACAGGAAGACAACTGATTGGGCCCCAGTTCTACCGGCCTGTCTCCTGCTTCAAAGAACCTGCAAAAAAATAGCGACGCATCCAGCGAGACCAGTGACCTCTGCCAAGCTCTGGAGGACTGCCCTACACCCAAAAAGACCAATAACTCCGGTGGACAGCAGCCATGTTCAAGAAGAAACAACAACCAAGGACTTCGGCCTCACTCCGAATGCGTGAGTCCTGACCACTCTGCACGACGCCCACAGCCTGTGTCCAGGTGGCCCAACTAGCTAGAGAGAATCCCCAGGCGATTCTGAGCAAGTGCCCACCTTGGATTGACCTCTCCACCCCTCCACCACGACGCCTGCAGAGGGAATCCCGAGGACCCCCCTGACCGCAAAAGCTCCGGACGAAGATTTCCGATGCCTGGAAACACACTGCACTCACATCCCCCAGGCCTCCAAGAACCCAACCTCCAGTGCAGCTACGGTCAGCAGGCAGCCCTCCTCCCTGTCCAGCCTGTGGTTTGCCCGAGACCACCTCCTGGACCTTGCCTGCAGCATCTGAGTGACCCCTGAGGTCCCCTCATAGAGAAGCATTTAAAACCTGATGCCTTGTTTGCACACTGCACCCAGCTGCCCCAGTGCTGCTGAGGGTGTGTGTCTGGTGTCTACTTGTGGCCCCCCCAGTGCTCCTCTAAACCCCCCAGGTCTGCCCTCCGAGGACGCGGATACTTACCTGCTTGCCGATCTGATACCGAGTGCCCCCAGTCTCCATAGGAGCATATGTTAAATTTGCTTCGGCTCTGACCTCTGCACCCAGCCAGCCCTGTTGAAGTAAGCCTCAGCAAGGCCTACTAGTGCAAGGGGTTCACCTTTCTCTGCACAAAGTCCTCAGACCATGTAGGAAGAAGTTGGCACAGAAACTTAAATAAAAGACAAAGTTTATTAAACCTCATGAGGTGGTACTACAGTTCAAACAGCACCCTTCGGTAATGTTTGAAGTAGCACACTGAACTGAGAGACCATGGTTCTTTTATACCCACGCAGGGGCTAAAAGGAGGTGGTACAGTTAGAGAAGCAAGACTTCTATACATATAAGGTCATGTGGAAATGCACAGTCGACAGGTAGGAGGAGCTAACAGTTTTCAAGGACTAACAGCTGCATACATTACTGGGCATGTGCGAAAGTGGGAGATGCTAAATATAACTTGTCACTAGGCAGATTTTCAAGAGTAGTTAACAGAAAGGTAGGACAGAGCACATGGTGAGCACATGGCAGCATGTGGCAGAGAAAATGGCTGCCATGAATACAAAATGGATTCTGTGAAATGTTCACAATAGTTACTAAATACAAGATGTCTTCTGCTAATGCTTAATCTAATCGCTGCTAAACGACAACAGACGACCCTTTCAGCATTAGCTGAAGACATTAGTCTTTCTGGGATAATCTAAATATTCATCTTGTATATTTATGCTCATCATTTAAGCTATTTCCTTATCTAACATATGTTGTGCTTTCATTTCTGTAATATTTCTTTTGGTAGGCATACAAGCAGTAATACACATGGAGCAGAACATTGGACCACACTGAATACAGATATAGCATGTGAAAAATATTGCAATCATTACACACACCTGACCACCCAACAGGTAGTTGGTAATATCCATAGTTACCACAAACAAAATATGTATTATGTGAAGCTGTAAAACTACTATTATTTACACCCTCAATAGTTAAAATCAAGGTACAATTGCTTATCCCCACTGGAATTCGCCCAATGCTACGTATACATAAATCTGCTTTAGTTTTTGTAACAGAAATTACAAATTGTTCTTTCTTGTCAGAGTCTCTTATATTTGTGAAAACATATGGTATTGAAACATTGTACGGTTGATACTCTTCCCATTCCCATTTAGTTCCTTTGGCTTGGAGATACCCATCTTTGTCTTGGTAGCATAATTTATTAAGGCGAAAAAAAAAAAAGTCTGCCCTCTGTACGTTTTCCAGATGCAAACAAAAGCGTGTACCAAGCTTCACAAGAACCATTGTGTGAAAAAGGAAGAGGAATGAAAGGTGTTCCTCCTTTCTTTTGATGCGCAGGTATCATTCCACATACCCAACAGTTAGTAGTATTTGTAGCATTATGAGTATGATGCAACATCTGAATGAAAGTATTATTGAAGTACGATTGACGGTGCTTCTGCTCCTGATAGGGAAGCGTAAAGTAATAGTGATCCTCTGGTACCGGAGTAATGGCAACAAAAAACTCACAAGCAGGAGACTTCTTTTCAACAAACCAGGTGATTATTGCTATAACCACCAAAACAACAACAAAACCCATAGTACTAATGATCAGTTTGTTATTCATTTTAGCAACAGTGATAATCGACCCTTTTAGAAATGAATTAAAAACAATCGTTGGAGCTCTTATCCCTGGGCAGCCGCTGATTTCTTCACTACGGGCCAAGACGGGTGTCACTACTCTAATGCATGGTTGATCCCCCCCCTCCCCCCTTGCCACATTGGCTCTCTGTTTCACTAACCCAGGGCAGTAGCTCAACGAGTTTTTTTCTAAACATTTTTAGATTCTTTCCTCGGTCTCAAATTATATTGCGACACTCCAGAAGTTGTATGGTCCGGGAAGAACTCTGCAGATTCGTCAGGTGATATAGCACGGCCTTTCTCCGTAGTCAAAATCTCTCGATGATCGGTCAGCACAGCAGGTTCCACCAAGGTAGGTAGCATTCTCTTGCAGTGAGTACCATGGACCCAATTCTTTCGGTTCGTCACTCGAACTGCTGTCCTTGTCGCAAAGAGCACCTGTTCTGGGCCTCGCCACCTTGGTTCCAAGCTGCTTGATCTTTCAAAGGACTTAATCATCACCTGGTCACCAGGTCGGAGTTCATGGCCTTCACCTGTGGATCTGTCAGGAAGTGCTTCTTGAACCTGTTGATGAATAGAAACCAAATTGTCGGTTAACTGTGCCAAATAATCATTCATCAGGACACAAGGTAGATCATATACAGAATTTGGCTTAGGAGCTCCCCAAATGTTCCTTGGCCTTCCAAACACTATTTCTTAGGGAGTAAGGCCAATTCGAGAGTATGGCACTGACCTAATAGACAATAATGCCAATGGTAATGCATTTGTCCAAGTTAAGGATGTGGAAGCCTGTATCTTTGCTAACTTCAGCTTCAAAGTAGCATTATACCTTTCCACCAATCCTGCTGATTGTGGGTGGAAAACAGCATGGAACTTCTGTTTGATCCCTAATCCTTTCAGGACATACTTAATAACTTCCCCAACAAAATGAGGTCCGTTATCATTCCATAAAAGTCTGCAAACCCCAAACCTAGGGAAAAATTCTTTCAAAAGCACCTTCGCTGTGGTAATGGCAGTATTATCCTTTGTGGGGTACGCCTCTATCCATTTACTGAAGGAACATACCACCACCAAGACATACTTTAAATTGTTGCAGTGTTCAAGCTGAATATAATCCATTTGTAGAACTTCAAAAGGTGCAGTTGGTGTAGCAAACCCTCCCGCAGGAGTTCGTGTCCCTTTTCCAGGATTGTATTGTAAACAGATCAAACAAGACTGTACTAATCTCTTAGCTGTACTGGAAATTTCTGGATGCTCCCAAACTTGCATAAGCAACTTCGTTATTGTTGAATTTCTAACATGTGCCAGCCCATGTGCCATCTGAACCATAGGTTGTACAAAAGCTATAGGCAATTTCCATTTATCCATCTGCTTATTCCGCCAACAGCCCTCATCATCCAAATCTCCTTCTTCAGACCATTGCTCACGTTCTTTCACAGAAGCAGATTTCTGTATATCTAATACATCTTGTCTAGCATTATGCCAACGTTCAGCTTGTGACTTCACTACATACATAGAAGTAGTACTTGGCTGCATCGCAGTCTCACGTGCTACGCGGTCCGCAAGAGCATTACCTTGCCCTATCTTATCAGTCAATTTCTTGTGTGCACTACATTTCACAATAGCTAGCTTCTTTGGATATGTCAATGCAGTCAAGAGGTTATGCACTAATTCTCCGTGTATTATCTGCATCCCGTGGGATGTGAGAAAACCTCTCTCCTTCCAAAGCAAACCAAAATCATGAGCCTCTCCAAAAGCATAGCGCCTGTCTGTATAAATGTTCACACATAAGTCAGTACTAAGCTCACATGCTCGTGTCAAAGCTATTAGTTCAGCTGCTTGAGCTGACTTCTGTGGTATACGAGCTGTCTCCACTACCGTGTGTATTGTGGTGATTGCATATGCAGCTGAGGTCGTACCATCTGGCAGCTTCAAACAAGACCCATCAACCCACAATTCCCCGTCTACATCTGGAAGGGGAGTATCTTGTAAATCAATCCGACCCTTTGTCTGTTCTTCGGTAAGGAATATACAATCATGTGTTTCTTGTGATTGAGGCTGAGTCACCGGATATGGCAACAAAGTGGCTGGATTTAATGTTGCACATCTCTTCAGTGTAATGTGAGGAGCCAGCAATGCCAAGTCATATCCTGTTATGTGAGCGCTAGTTAAATGTTGTGTCTTTGTTTGATTTAAAAGAGCATCAACCGCATGGGGTACTAACACCAACAGCTTATGTGACAAAACTATCCCTTCACTCTGACGTATTGACACAGCTGTTGCGGAAACTGAACGAAAACACCCAGGCAACGCTCGAGCGACAGGGTCAAGTACTGCTGAAAAATATGCACAGGGACGCAGCTTATCGGCATGTGTCTGTACTAAACTGACAATGCACATCCATCTTTCTCATGTACGTAAAGTGCAAAAGGCTTCATGTAATCTGGAGTACCTAACACTGGTGCTGAACAAAGGGCTTGTTGTAGCTGCCAGAAAGCAGTCTCACATTCATCTGTCCATGGGAGGGGCATTGGAGTATCTTTAGTCAAAAGTGCTAGCAAAGGTTTGACAATGTGTGAAAACCCTAATATCCATTGCCTACAAAAAGAAGTAAGACCAAGGAATGCATGAACATCTTTCTGAGTAGAGGGTACTGGTGTGTCTAAAATTGCTTGAATATGATCTGATGTAAGTGCACAGCCCTCCTTAGACAAAAGGTGACCTAAATAGGTTACCCTTGGTCTACAATATTGCAATTTCTTTTGTGACACTTTATGATGGTGTGAAGCAAGAAAAGAAAGTAAGGACAAAGTGCACTTTTCACATTGCTCGTGGGTATCAGCTGCCAACAAAATATCATCGACATATTGTATGAGAGCCACACCTTCAGGCAAAACAAAAGAATCAAGTTGTCCAAAGTCATAGTACAAGAACTAATTGCTCCCTCAACTTCCTCATAAAAGGCGGCTGTATTTTTCCGCGGGTCAGGTAATGCTGTTTTAAGTGCCATTACATATGCCCTATTCCAAGGAGTATACACCCAATTATAAATAAAATAAACCTTAGCATCAACAGAAGTTTTATCATCACTTGTACCTAATCCTTTAGGAGGAACATACAAAGGTGCGGCCTCCCGCATTGGTTTCGCGTGAACTATCATAGTCTTATCTGTTCCAAAGATGGAAGCTTGCACCCTGCCAGTCTGAGATGTCCGTGCAACTACGTCTACGGCCCTTTTCTCCTCTCGCAAACGGTCTTCTGCAACACATAATTTCACCAAACGCCTGATTGCATTAGCCACCTGGGAGAAAACAAAAAAGACCATCATGCATTTGCTTATGATCAGCTGCTACATCATCAGGCTCTAACTCATCAGAATATTTCCGATATAGTTCAATAACATCTGAGCCAAATGCCTCAGTAAAATATAGCTGCTCCTTTTCCGTCCACCCTTTCTTGTTATCTAAAAGTTCAGAAGCAGAGACATCGCTACAAATTGTTTTACGAGCAATAGATCTAAGCTCAGACGCACGGTCAGCAGGCAACATAGAGCGACTGTCTCGTATCTTTTGTTGCTCTGAACCGGAGACCTCAGCTAACTCATGAGGGGCAGAAGGAACGACATACGGAGATGGAGGGCGATCCAGTAATAAAAAATCATCGTGCGGTTTATTATGGATAGGATAGAGAGGTTGCCTAACAGTGTATTGGCCAGTTACCTGTAATTTACGTTCTTTCTCTTCTATCGCCTTTAAGTCATTTCTTTCTTTCTCTCTCATTTCCAATGCTTTCACATATACATTCTTCCATTGCACTTTCTCAAGCAAGGCTTGCTCACGCTTCACTCGTCCACGCACTTCTTTCTCCCACATTAGTACACAGTCAAACATATCTTGCCTAGAACTTCGCTTACACATACATTGTTCCACATACTCAATCTTTTGCAAATCAAATGACCCATGCATAGGCCAACATAACTCAGGATCCACACGAGTGTATTTATTCCATAATGTGCTGTACATTATAGAAGAAAGACCATGTTTAACATACATATCTCTATTGGGCGTCCCACTGGGGGTGCCGGTTGCGATTCTTCCAGTCTCAAATTGGTACCATTACAAAAGCAACACATCCTACGAAGTGCGCTAAAAACAGGCATGCCAAAAATAGTGCAGAATATGCAATATTATAATCAAAGTAGCACTTAAGGTGCCGTTCAAATCAAAATTAAATTGGAGAAAATTCTCCTCATTACCTGCCTATATAAATTGCAATTTATGTATCAATTCAAAGGACACAAATTGACTAGTCACCCAAAACACGAGAGCCACAATAAGTAGTGCTAAACTACATTACCAAACAAAGGCATCAAAACCCACAGCAAGTGCCGTAAAACGGCTCTTACCAATCACAGGGTGTCCAGGTTCCAACTGCCAAGTTCTAAAATCGACCAAATGGTCACTGCATGACGAATGAACAAAAAGGATCTCAGTCGAGGACCGGCGCCACCTGGATGGTCAAGTCAGAAGGATGGGAAAAACGCAGTGGTTGCCAAGACTCTGGTCTCCTCAGGCATTGATCGTCCGCAGCAAGATCCCAATCCTTCGTCGCGACCAATCCGTTGGGCGTCCGAGTCGCCGATGAGTCCCTGTTCAGGCGCCAATTTGTTGAAGTAAGCCTCAGCAAGGCCTACTAGTGCAAGGGGTTTACCTTTCTCTGCACAAAGTCCTCAGACCATGTAGGAAGAAGTTGGCACAGAAACTAAAATAAAAGACAAAGGGGGTCATTCTGACCCCGGCTGGCGGCAGAAGCCGCCGGCCTGGCTGGGCCCGCCAGAATACCGCTGTGCGGTCAAAAGACCGCTGCGGTTATTCTGGGTTTCCCGCTGGGCTGGCGGGCGACCGCCAAAAGGCCGCCCGCCAGCCCAGCGGGAAACACCCTTCCATGAGGATGCCGGCTCCGAATGGAGCCGGCGGAGTGGAAGGGGTGCGACGGGTGCAGTAGCACCCGTCGCGATTTTCTTACGGGGGCCCCACGACACCCCATACCGCCATCCTGTTCCTGGCGGCCAGAACCGCCAGGAGCAGGATGGCGGTATGGGGGTCGGAATCCCCATGGCGGCGCAGCAAGCTGCGCCGCCATGGAGGATTCCCCAGGGCAGCGGAAAACCGGCGGTACACCGCCGGGTTTCCTTTTCTGACCGCGGCTGTACCGTCGCGGTCAGAATGCCCAAGGGAGCACCGCCAGCCTGTTGGCGGTGCTCCCGCGGTCGTTGGCCCTGGCAGTTTTTACCGCCAGGGTCAGAATGACCCCCAAAGTTCATTAAACCTCATGAGGTGGTACTACAGTTCAAACAGCACCCTTCGTTAATGTTTGAAGTAGCACACTGAACTGAGAGAGCATGGTCCTTTTATACCCACGCAGGGGCTAAAAGGAGGTGGTACAATTATAGAAGCAAGACTTCTATACATAGAAGGTCATGTGGAAATGCACAGTCGACAGGTTGGAGGAGCTAACAGTTTTCAAGGACTAACAGCTGCAGACCTTACTGGGCATGTGTGAAAGTGGGAGATGCTAAATATAACTTGTCACTTGGCAGATTTTCAAGAGTAGTTAACAGAAAGGTAGGACAGAGCACATGGTGAGCACATGGCAGCATGTGGCAGAGAAAATGGCTGCCATGAATACAAAATGGTTTCCGTGAAATGTTCACAATAGTTACTAAATACAAGATGTCTTCTGCTAATGCTTAATCTAATCGCTGCTAAACAACAACAGCCCTGTGTTGCTGGTGTTGGGTGTTTGGGGTTAACTTAAACCCTCAGCGGTGGACTTCCTAACCCCCGGAGACTAGAACTGTAAGTCAAGTACTTAGCTCTAAAAACTGTACTTTCTTTTCTTCCCCCAGGAACTGTTCTGAAATTGCACTGTGTGCCCATTTTTAAAATAGATATTCTCTGTTTTCTTAAAAACTGTTTACTTTGCTAAAGTGAAACAAAGTTACATTGATGTCTATGTTGAGTACTTACCTGCAACTATATTTACTTCTGAACTGAGTCTTGTGGTTCTAGTAATAAATTGACAAAATATATTTTTGCTATATAAAAACCCATTGGTCTGGAGTTAAGTCGTTGAGTGTGTAGAACAAATGCTTTGCACTACCCTCTGATAAGCCTAACTGTTCGACCACACTTCCACAAAAGAGATCATTAGTACTATCTACTTTAGCCTCTGTTAAGCCTCTGGGGAATCCCTGGACTCTGTGCACACTATATCTCATGTTGATATAGTATATACAAAGCCAGCTTCCTACAAAGAGGAAACAACGTGTAGAAATAATGATATTTCTCCTTGCTGCGCCTGTCCCGGGGAGTCGTACAGTTTTGATTCATTTCCAGGTTTAAAGATTCTTTTAAATCTGGGAATGTGTCAAAACAATGGGTGTTGCGTGGGAACACCCACCGCAGCACCCATGGAATGCTTCCCTGACGAAGTGTAAAGCAATGCAGCAACTCGAAAGTCACACAAAGTGGCTTTGCATGGCCTTGAAGATATGGGTCTGCACTATGCACCGCTGGTGCATCACAAAAAGTGATGCACTGGCTGCGCATGGGGCTTGTAAATAAGACCCATAGACTCTGTATTGTGTTGCCTTCTGGGCAGAATATACAGAGGCCAACTACACTCAGACATACAACCCAGGGTTAGGCTGCAAGCACCAAATAGCTAGGAATGGAAAATGCCAACTTTCTAAAAATGGCTATTTCAAAATTGTGACCTAAAATCTCACTTTCCCATTAAAGAGGATTTTAAATTACAATTTATCTGAAGGCAAACCTAACTTTCCTACCTGCTCCCAATTAAAAATCAGCACTTATTAATTAAAAATAATAATGTATCCCAATGTTATCCTATGGAAAAGGTAGGCCTCACAATAGTAAAAAACGAATTTGTGAGTTTTTCACTATAGGACATCCAACTCTTAAAAGTACATGTCCAATTTTTGAATTATAATGCACCCTGCCCTCTGGGCTGTCTAGGGCCCACCTTCGGGGTGGCTTGTATAAAATAAAAAGGGAGTGTAGAGCTTGGTAAGGGAGTTATTTTGCCAAGTCGAATTAGCAGTTTAAAGCTGCTAACTTGCTACAGTGTCAGGCCTGACACTTATTTTAAGGGGCTTCTTCAGTGGGTGTCACAATAAGTGCTGCAGGCCCACTAGTCTCAGTTAATTTACCAACCCTGGGTACATGGTACATGGTATACTACTTTATTAGGGACCCATAATAAATTAAAATGCCAATTAGGTGTAATCCAATTTTACTGTGTTTTAGGAGTGAGCACATGTACTTTAGCACTGGTTAGCAGAGTTCTGAAGCCAACAAAAACTAATACAGGAAAAATAGGAGGGGTGAAGGCAGCATGTTTGGGGGTGACCCTGGAAGACCAACAGCCCCTTAGGAGGGATTTGGTGCCATTATGTGCTGGTGATATCCTGGAATGTTGGAAAGGGTGTATTTGACAGCAGGGTCGTACTGGCCCTTCGGATACTCAGGGAGTGCCCAAAGGGGTGATCTGACAGGTCAATATGTGGGCTGTATATTTTCATATGTGTGGTTCTGTTTTATGGTCTGCTGGGCCAATATGTATTGTTGATTTCTCTGATATTAAATCAAATATTTCCTCCAGCAAGCTCAAATCCATGCAATGTTGCACGGCCTGCAAAACGCTTATTTATCATCTTTTTACAACTTCAAACTGCCACACTCTACAAACATAGGCCACTTGTGGTTCCTGGCCAGTCCCACAGAATGGGATTTATATGTTTATAATGTCTTCTTTTTCCTGAATAAGTGAACAGGTAGATCCTGACTATATCTAGCAGGCCCGTTCCCCAACCTTTAAGTTGAACATTGATATTTTGCTCTTGGGGTTAGAACCTTTGGTTTTCTTCCTGGGGATCCTCATCAATAGTCATAAACACGGAATATTCCAGCCCATGTGCGGGGACCCCGGAGCATATACAAACACACATGTATATGTATGAAATATATAAATAAAATGTAAAATCTTTAGTAGAAAATTTCAATACAAATATATTCTATACATGTGTAAGCAATAATGCAGTCTATGTTGAGAAAACAAGCTAAAAATGCTTTATTTTTTGTGAAGGTTTTTTTTTTAACATTAATTCAACTCTTCAATTAAAGGTAAAAAACCTTCTACAGTCAAAGTAGAAGACATAGAAGATATAAACAGTGCATTGTAAAATAAAAAACTACATTGAAAATAAAGGGGCATTATTAGCCAATAGGCTGCATGCAGGTTAACACAGCAGAACCAAAAAACTGGCACCGTGCCTTTAAGTAGCCGGCTTTCTCGTCTGTTTCCTGATGGTGCATGCTCTGAGGGCTGTCTGCCTTCACCCTGCACTGGAAGCCAAGAAGAAATCTCCCGTGGGTCGATGGAATCTTCCCCCTGCTACCCCAGGCATCAAACTTCTGCATCACCGGTCCTCTGAGTCATCTTGACAAGAGTGGTCCCTGGAACACAGGAGCTAGAGCCAGGTGACCCCGACAGTCCAGTGGTCCTTCTGTCCAAATTTGGTGGAGGTAAGTCCTTGCCTCCCCACGCCAGACAGTAATCCTGTGTATTGCGTGATCTGCAGCTGCTAGGGCTTCCGTGCACATTTGCAAGGAATCCTTCATGCTCAGCATAGCCCCGGTCCCCAGCACTCCGTCCTGCATTTCTCAACTCGCTGAGTTGACCACCGGCTTCGTGGGACCCTCCTTTGTAGTGTTGAGACGACCGCTGTGCTCAGATTTCTTGAATGCCTGTTCAAGTGCTTCTGTGGGTGCGGCCTGCTTCTGCGTGGGCTCTCAGTGCTGCTGAGCGCCCCCTCTGTCTCCTCCTCCAAGGGTCGACCTCCTGGTCCTTCCTGGGCCCGGGCAGCACCCATTTTCTTCAACCGCGACCTTTGAAGCTAGCTAGGCTTGTTTGTGGTATTTCTGCGTGGAAACAATTCTGCATCCTCCAGCACGCAATGGGACATCTTCTATGCAAATGAGAAGTTCCTGGCATCTTCCGTTGGTGCAGAATCTCCTGCTTATTCCACCTATAGGCAGCTCTTTCGCACCTTCATCCGGGGCTTAGTGGGCTCCTGCCGCTCCTAGACACTTTCGTGACTCTTGGACTTGGTCTTCTTCCTTTGCAGGTCCTCAAGTCCAGGAATCCGTCTTCAGTGCTTTGAGGTCAGTTGTTGTTTTTGCAGAATCTCCTATCACGAGTTTAGTGTGTTTCTGGGAAAGTAGTGTCACTTTACTCCTACTTTTCAGGGTCTTGGGGTGGGGTATCTTGGACACCCTTAGTGTTTTCTTACACTCCCAGTGACCCACTACACTAGGCCAGGGGCCCCTTAGTGGTTCGCATTCCACTTTTAGAGAATATGGTATGTGTTGCCCCTAGGCCTATTGCATCCTATTGTATTCTACAGTGTTTGCACAACTTTTCTAACTGTTTACTTACCTGATTTTCGGTTCTGTGTATATTTTGTGTATTTTACTTACCTCCTAAGGGAGTATATCCTCTGAGATATTTCTGACACATTTTCACTAAAACAAAGTACCTTTATTTTTGGTGACTCTGAGTATTGTGACTCTTATGATATAGTGCTATATGATATAAGTGGTATAGTAGAAGCTTTGCATGTCTCCTAGTTCAGGCTAAGCTGCTCTGCTATAGCTACCTCTATCAGCCTAAGCTGCTAGAACACTACTAATAAGGGATAACTGGACCTGGCACAAGGTGTAAGTACCATCAGGTACCCACTATAAGCCAGGCCAGCCTCCTACACATCTCTAACATCTATCTGGGCCATTAATATCAAATCAATCATTTTGGTCTAGGCTAAAAACTTTGTTATGGTGATTCGGTGTTTCAACCCTACTATCTAAATGATCAGCGTGGAGTGTAAATTAGTTTTGTTAGTTTTGTTTGTTCTACTTTGGGTAAGCCCTTGTATAGTAAACTGTAAGTTATAATATTGCAGCATTGTTATTTGTGTCTCATGCATATGTTATCGGAGCAACACTTAGCCAAGTTATGCCTGTAGATGCACTTTTTACCGAGCTTCATTACCTTGTTGATCGCTGGTTTTAATAGACTGGACATCGAGTAGCAGTTTGTAGACAGGTGTAGAGATTGTAGTTGTGGAAGGTGTACAGTATTGCTAAAATAAAGCTAAAATGAATGCAAAAGTCAGTATCTCTCACTGATAATGTCACATCAGTATCAAATCCCTGCCACCAATATTCAGATTTTAGAACCGGAGTTAGAGTTTGAGAGCCTGGTGACACCATCACAATCATGACAGATATCCTGTCTACCCTGCTACAAGTGCATCATAGTGTAGGGCACTTGTAATAAAGCGGACAGTACATCCATCATATCTGGGTTGAAGTAACCCATCACAGAATTCTAATTCAGGCGATTAGTCCAATCCCCAGATGTCCGACGTTAGCTAAGCTCAACAAATCAGATGCACAGCACTGAGTGGAACAAGCCTTGTGACTATAAACTGCAGAATGATCTACATATGTTGTCTGATTGCTTCTTTTCATTCCACTACACTTCCATAGACCTTCATAGTTCATTCAAAGCCACAACGTTTCTCTATTCTTCCTTCCACCCTTCTCCACAGAAAGTACATGCATTCTCCTAAGCTCATGATTCCTTGCCTTCTCTTGTAGGGGATTTCCATGTCTAGTCATAAGCACCAAATAGTCCCGCCCACAAGCGGGGACCCCGGAGCAGTTCTTTAATATACCTTGGAGATTTTTCACCTTTCCTTAGGAAGGTCTGTAAAGACACTTTAAAAAGAGACAGATTATGCAGCCTATATAACTAGGCTAAAATGGCCAAATTCTTCATCATGAAGTAAAAAAAGAGCCAATACATAATCAAATCAAATCAGGGTTTATAAAGCACAACTACTCACCCTTAAGAGTGTCAAGACGCTTGGTGGGGTTGTCCTCTGAACTTCAGTTGAAGAGCCAGGTTTTAAGATCCTTCCTGAATTGGGGTAGCGATGGTGCCTGCCTGAAGTGCAGGTGCAGGGGCAGTGTGTTCCAGCTCTTTGCCGCGTGTTAGGTGAAGGATCTTCCACCAGCTGAGGTCTTCCGTATGCGGGGTATGGTGGCTAGTGCTTGTTGAGCAGAGCAGAGAGGTCTGGTGGGGGAGTAGAAGGTGATTTAGTGGTTAAAGTAGGCAGGTCCCAGGTCATGGAGGGCCTTGTAAGCATAGACGAGGAGCTTGAAGTTAATTCTTTTCTCAATAGGAAGCCAATGGAGGTCTCCTAGGTGATTGGAGATATGCTCGCGGAGGGGAATGTCCAGGATGAGTTGGGTAGAGGCATTTTGGATGTGCTGTAGTTTCTTCAGGTTCTTCTGGGTGGTACTGGCATAGAGGGTGTTGCCATAGTTGAGTCTACTGGTAACTAGGGCATGAGTTACGGTTTTGCAGTAGTCCTTTGGAATCCATTTGGAGATCTTCTGGAGAAGTCAGATTGTGTGAAAGCAGGAGGATGCGATTGAATTGACTTTGCTGGTGATAGTGATCGATGAGTCCAGGATGAAGCCGAGGTTGCGTGCGTGGTTTGTTGGGGTGGGGGATGAGGGGGTGCAGAGGTACAATGGCCACCAGGAGTCGTCCAGGCTGATGTGGATGGTCCCAACTTGACGCAGCTGTCTTTCATCCAGGCAGTGACGGCTTCCATCCCGTTGTGGAAATTCTTATTGTCAGTAGTGGGGGTTTCGGTCAGTGACATGATCAGCTGGTTATCGTCGGCAGAAGAAACGATGTTCAGCCCGTGGATTCTGCCGATGGAGGCAAGTGGGGCCATGTAGATGTTGAAGAGTGTGGGGCTCAGGGAGGAGCCCTGTGGAACCCCTCAGCTGATCTTGGTAGGTTCTGACAGGTAAGGTGGAAGTCTGACTCTGTGTTCTGCCAGACAGGAAGGAGCGTATCCTTTGTAGGTCCTTCCCGCGGATGCTTGCTTCATGTAGCTTGGAGCAGAGGGTGAGGTGTGAGACCATGGCGAAGGCGAAGGCGGATGATAGGTCCAGTAGGAGGAGGGCTGCTGTATGGCAGTGGTCGAGGAGAAAGCGGATGTCATCTGTGGCAGTGAGGAGGGTGGTCTCCATGCTGTGGTTCCTGAAGCCTCATTGGGAGGTGTCCAGGATGTTGTTGTCCTCGATGTGCTTACAGAGCTGAGCGTTGATGGCCTTTTTGATGACTTTGGCTGAGAAAGGCAGCAGAGAGCTGGGGCAGTAATTCTTGAGGTCCAATGGGTCGACGGTGGGTTTCTTCAAGAGTGGGCAGATCTTGGCGTGCCTCCATTCCTCTGGGAAGGTGACTGTCTCTATGGTACAGCTGAGGGTGTGTCAGAGCTATGGTGCGATGGAGGTGTTGGCCTTGTTGAAAATGTAATGAGGACAAGGGTCCGTAGGGGCTCCAGAGTGGATGCTGCTCATGATGGTGTGGGTCTCGTCTGTGGTGAGGGTGGTCCAGAGGTGCAGGGTCTTTGGTGGTTCGATGGATATAGGGGGGTTGTTGGAGGACTCGGAGGAGGGAGAAGCTGTCGTATATGTCTTTGATTTTCCAGTGGAAGAAATTGGCTAGCCTGTCGCAGAGGTCTTTGGAGGAATGCTTGCCATTTCTGATTGGGTTTTGGCAAACACTTTGACCACGGCAAAGACCTCTTTGGTGTTGTGAGCGATGGTGTGAGTATTGGTGCTGATACGGTCCTGCAGGGTGGCTTTCCTGGTGGCTTATGAGGTGGTGGTGGGTCTTGGTGGCAGCTTTGAAGGCCTCAAAGTCTTCTTTTGTTCCGCCATCTTTTCTCTAGTCCTCTGCAGGTGCGCGTGGAGTCATGGAGTGAGGGGGAGAACCAGCTGGCCTTCTTGAAGTGGTGTTTAGCTGAGGTCTTATGGAGAGGTACTAGGGTGTTGACGCATTCGGAGATCCATTGGTGGAAGTTCTGTGCTGGGATGTTAGTGTCTGCGGTGAGGGGCGGGGGAGACTTGCTGACGGTGTTGCAGAGCTGTTCGTGATCCTGTTCCATTTTTTGCTTGGGGCTCAGAGTGTGCAGAGGTGGATGGTTGGTGAGGTGATGGTGAAATGGATGCAGTGGTGGTCAGTCCATTAAAGTGTGGAGGTGTTGTCGACGGTGATGTTGTTGCTGGTTGAGAAAATGACGTTGAGCGTGTATCCAGAGTTGTGTGTTGACAAGGTGACCTGTTGTTTTAGTCGAATTGTGGTGAGGTTGTCAAGCAGGGAAGTGGTGTTGGCAGGCTCTCAGTTCGAACCCCGGCAGAGGCAGCAGCAGCAACAGGTGGAGCTGCACAGAGGAGCACGAGCAGAAGCTGACCACATAAAGTAAATATAATTTAAGATGTTTTGCAAACAGTATAAATCTCCTTCACCAACCCCTTTTTATGAAAGAAATGAGGGAGGGCAGAACAACGTAGCCTTATAGGATGTCAGTATATGGCTAAAATAAAAACTGTGCCTTTAAGAACCAGAGACCACCAGTATCCAATCATGCCCAGCTGGTGGCAATTGCTTCAGTTCTATTTTCCGGTTCCTGTTGACAGGACCCTGAAGCATTATGCACAACCTTTTATAGTTTTTTTTTCTCAAAACATTTTTGTACAAAATTGGTGATAATGCCTTTACAGGATGCCTTTTAACCTTTCCAGCTTTTTTCTGTAATTTTTATATAGAAAAAGGAGGCATGTTGTTGAATAAAATGCCTTCATTGTTTGTCTGTGTCATCTGCCTACCTTTTTCTCATCTTTCTGACACCTATGACATCTGCAGGAAGTTGTCAAGGCACACTCTGCACAACTTAGAAAAGATTGGCCTTTATGGGAGAGAAGAGAGAAGTCACCAGCAAGCACAACCTAACAGTGGGACTTCAGAGCAAGGGGAGGGTCGGTGTTCCACCAGGGCTATTCCCTTAGCTTCCAGTGGATGTGGAAGGTCTGAGAAGTGTAATTCAGGCCAGACACAACATCGGTCCCGGTCGACATCGAGAGGATCGATGTCGAGGCAAGGAGCGGTGCTGACTTGTTCACTGTTAAGGACAGGTTCAACATTAAGGAAGCGGCAACGCTCGCATCGACACAGCATCAGTGGACATCGAGGGAATATACGCCGTTGATCCATCACTGGTGTACGATGTTGAGAAGTGCAGGTTCGCCGTTGAGATGGGGTAGGCAATCGACATCGAGAGCTAAATGTCAACGCAAAAAGTTGACATTGAGGAGTCTGTTGACTTCGAGGAAGGAGAGGAGAAAGAGGAGAATCATTTATTCTTCCCCTGAGTCATCACCTTCTCTGGTTGCGTTAGCATCTCCATCTCCTCCTCTGTCTTCACCTCCTCGTCCGGCTTTGCCTCCTCTGACCCCTCCACCTCTACCACCAATATTTCCTCTACCAACAGCATCTCTTCCAGTACCTAGAAACACTCCAGTTCCCAGACCTCGAAAGCGAGTCCAATTGCTCTACCACTCTGGTCATGGTCAGCACACACAGGGGTGCTCTTCTAGTACTTCAAGGCATACCCATTGCCGTCATTGATCTTACCATAGGTCTAGGTCGTGCTCCCATTAATGGCATACTAATCATTCATCTTTTTCTTCAAGAGACTATTCACCATCTTTATTGGATTCTCCACTTCCTCTTGTCTCTCCAGGAGATGACATTTATAGTCTGAGGGGCTGCCAAACTAAATTTACCGATGTCAGTACCCACACTGTCCACATCGGTAATCAGCTCCAAGACTGTTGCTTCCACTGGTTCCTGGTCTCCTCTAGCCAGCTATGGATTTGTTCCTAACTCCTGCCATTGCTAGGCCTGCCCCATCCAGGCTTCAAAATAAATACAGCCTCCATATGGCACTGTCCTGATTTTGGCTGCAAAAAATGTCCATTCCACCTCTCCATCATCCTCTTCACCTCCAGATAAGGAGAGTAAAAAATTGGACTCAGCAGGCAGCCACTTGCTACAGCCCTCTTGGGCAGGTATGACCGAGCCCTTTGGGATTCAATCCAGCATTTTGCTGAGCACCTGCCAAAGGAAAAAAGGTAAGACTTCCTGGAGATTGTCAATGAGGGTGCAAGGGTCTCATATCAAATTAACAGTGCAACTGCGGATTCTTCCCTCCTTGCCGCACATGGCTATTGTAATGGAGGCAGTTTGCGGAGGCATGCTTGGATCTGTCTATTACATCTACAACCGGAAGTGAAACACTGTATCCAAACTTTGCCATTTAAAGGTTCCACACTATTTGTCAACCATGCTGACAGTGAGATGGCAAGCATGAAAACTGAAATGGACACATTAAACACTGTGGGTCTGGAGAAACCCAAGGAACAGTGCAAATCGTTCCAACCCTACCAGCTTCAGTTTTACTCACAGAGTGTTCAAACACTCATTGGCTTCCGAGTAGATCTCAACAACAGCATCAGAGACCCAACAAACCACACCACAAATCAGACAAGAGGACTCTCTGCTCAACAGCTCACCCAATGTGGCACCAGCCACAAAACTATGAGTCCTCCCTTCCCCAACTTCTGCTATCCACTTCAGTAGGGGGAAGCATTGCATATCACCTGGCAGAATGGCACTGCATTACAACAGATACCTGTGTTCTGAATATCACAACAAATGGGGACTCTCTCAGGTTTACGACCCCACCACTGCCCATTCCACCAAAACCGTCCACTTCCCAAATTGACTTACTCAGGATGGAAGTCAACATCCTGTTGCAACAGAAGGCGGTGGAAGCTGTCCCCCACAGTCAATGGGAAACAGGCATTTATTCCAGGTATTTCCTAGTACCAAAGAAAGGCAAGCATGAATTCAGACCCATTCTTGATCTCAAAGTCACCAACAAGTGGATTCGGAAAGAGAAGTTCAGGATGCTGGCTTTACATTAAATATATTTCCAACTTTATAAGGGAGATTGGCTTTAATCCATCAACCTTCACGATGCAAACTTCCACATTCCCATCATCAGAAAGCATTGGAAATTTCTCAGGTTCCTCATGGGGCACGACCATTAGTAGTACCCAGTACTACCATTTGGCCTCAAGTCAGCACCCAGAACATTCTCCAAGTGCATGGCTGTGGTGACAGCCTGTCTAAGAAAACACCTCTCTAGACGACTGACTCATGAAGGTGTCCACTTCTCATAAAGCACAACTGCATTTCAGTTGGACTTATAAACTCCATTGTAGGAACGTAGCCCCTTTCTAGCATGGTTACCTTCAATTGTGGCCTGTTTGTCAGTGTGTTTGACTGTGTCTACTGGGATCCTGCTAATCAGGACCCCAGTAGTTATGCTGTCTCCCTCTAAATGTGGTTGTTGGATACTGTTAGCACAGTATTCCACTCATAATTTGCATACTAGTTACCCCTTGTAAGTCCCTGGTATATAGTACCTAGATTCCCAGGGCATTGGGGCTCCAGGGGATCCCTATGGGCTGCAGCATTTCTTTTGCCACCCATAGGGAGCCCATGCACGGCTTCTACAGGGCTGCCATTGCAGCCTGTGTGAAAAGGTGCATGCACTCTTTCAATACCATTTACACTGCACCAGGTCCCTTTTAGGTCACCCCTATAGCAGGCCTTTTAGCCCTGAAGGCAGGGTGCAGAGTACCTGTGTATGATGGCACCCCTGCACTAGCGGAGGTGTCCCCACGACCCCCACAACCATTTTCCCAGACCTCATGAGTGTGGGACGCCATTTTACGCACGCACAGGACATAGGTCACTACCTATGTCCAGCTCCACAATGGTAACTCCGAATATGGCCATGTTTGGTATCAAACATGTTGGAATCATACCCCAAGGCTTTTGCAGGCATTGGTTGTATGATTCCATGCACTCTGCGGGCTCCTTAGAGGACCCCCAGTACTGCCATTGCGGCCTTCTGAAGTTTTCCAGGCAGCCCCAGCTGCTGCCACCTCTCAGACAGGTTTCTGCCCTCCTGTTACTTGAGCAGCTCAAGCCCAAGAAAGCAGAACAAAGGATTTCCTTTGGGAGAGGGGTGTTGCATCCTCTCCCTTTGGACATAGGAGTTACAGGCTTTGGAGTGGTAGCCTCCCAGAGCCTCTGGAAATGCTTCGAAGGGCACAGATGGTGCCCTCTTTGCATAATCCAGTCTACACTGGTTCAGGGACCCCTAGTCCCTGCTCTGGCACTATACTGGACAAAGGAAAGGGGAGTGACCACTCCCCTGTCCATCACCACCCCAGGGGTGTTGCTCAGAGCCCCTCCAGAGGGTCCCTGGGTTTTGCCATCTTGGATTCCAAGTTGGCAGGGAACTCTGGGAGTGTCTGAGTGGCCAGTGCCAGCAGTTGACGTCAGAACCCTCCCCTGAAAGGTACGTACCTATGTAGCTGACCTAAATAGCCCTCTAAGGGCTATTTAGGGTCTCTCTCAGCTGGTTCTTCAGATTCGGATTGCAAGACTCCAGCAGGAATCCTCTGCATCCTTTACTTCACCTTCTTACCGAAGAAACTGCATCTGGTCTCTCCAGGAATTCTAAAAACTGCAACAAAGAAGGAAAGACAACATCTGTAACATTGTAACTTCAGCTCCTGCCAGAAACTGCAACTGTTTCCAGGTCGTGCATCCTCCGAGGACTGCCTGTCTTCAGCCTGCACCAGAAGAACGAAGGAATCTCCCTTGGAGTGAAGGAGTCACTTCCCTGCTTCAGCAGGCACCCCTCTGCAGCAACGACCAGTGGCATGGGTCCCCTCTCCTGAAGAAGTGTGTGGATCCAGCATCACGGGTGGTGCACTGAAGTGGTCCCGACGGTCCTGACATCCTACTGTCCAACTTTGGTGGAGGTAGGAGCTTGCCTCCCCACTCACGATAGTACCAAGTGCACTGCGTGTTTTGCAGTTGCCACGGCTTGTTGGCATCCTTCCACGAAGTTCTTCATGCACCGTGCAGCTCCAGCCCCCAGCACACCTTCCTGCGACGCACAGCTTCCTGAGTGGTTCTCCGGCGGCGTGGGATCCCTTTATGTAGTGCTGCATGGGCCTCCTTTTGCACATTCTTTGTCTCCGTGCTGCTGGACTTCTGTGCACACTGCCTAGTCCTCTGAGGGGTCTCTGAGTTGCTGAGAGCCCCCTCTGCCTCCCCCTCCTGCGTAGAGTCCCTCCTGGTCCTGGACAGTGCCATTTTCCGCTAACTGCGAGTTTTACGTGTGCCAAGGCTTGCTGGTGGAATCCAGCGGTGCAATCCAGACTGCAGTCATCCATCCTGCGTCGGACATCATCTGCACCAACCAGGAACCCGCATCCGTCTTCTTGGGTGCAGTACTGACTGTTGTTCTTCACCAGTGGTTCTTCTTTTGCACCTTCATCCGGGTTAGCAGGGGCTCCTGTTCTCCCCGGACTCTTCAGTGCTTCTTGGACTTGGTCCCCTTTTTCCACAGGTTTTCAGGTCCAGGAATCCATTGTTGGTGTCTTGCAGTTGTAGGAAGGTAGCCTCTTTCTAGCCTTGTTGCCCCCACTTTTGGCCTGTTTGTGAGTATATGTCAGGTTGTTTTTACTGTCTCACTGGGATCCTGCTAGCCAGGGCCCAGTGCTCATAGTGAAAACCCTATGTTGTCAGTGTGTTTCATATGTGTCACTGGGATCCTGCTACCCAGGACCCCAATGCTTTTAAGTTTGTGGCTATATGTGTTCCCTGTGTGGTGCCTAACTGTATCACTGAGGCTCTGCTAACCAGAACCTCAGTGTTTATGCTCTCTCTGCTCTTACAATTGTCACTGCAGGCTAGTGACTAATTTTACCAATTCTCATTGGCACACTGTGTAAGGAAATTCCTCCTTGGCATGGTTACCCTGTAACTTTTTGCCTTTGCTGATGCTAAGTTATGATTTGAAAGTGTGCTGGGACCCTGCTAACCAGGCCCCAGCACCAGTGTTCTTTCCCTAAACTGTACCTTTGTCTCCACAACTGGTACAACCCTGGCACTCAGGTAAGTCCCTTGTAACTGGTACCCCTGGTACCAAGGGCCCTGATGCCAGGGAAGGTCTCTAAGGGCTGTAGCATGTGTTATGCCACCCTGGGGAGCCCTCACTCAGCACATGCACACTGCCTCACAGCTTGTGTGTGCTGGTGGGGAGAAAATGACTAAGTCGACATGGCACTCCCCTCAGAGTGCCATGCCAACATCACGCTGCCTGTGGCATAGGTAAGTCACCCCTCCAGCTGGCCTTACAGCCCTAAGGCAGGGTGCACTATACCACAGGTGAGGGCATATGTGCATGAGCACTATGCCCCTACAGTATCTAAGCAAAACCTTAGACATTGTAAGGGCAGGGTAGCCATAAGAGTATAGGGTCTGGGAGTTTGTCAAACACGAACTCCACAGTTCCATAATGGCTACTCTGAAAACTGGGAAGTTTGGTATCAAACTTCTCAGCACAATAAATGCACACTGATGCCAGTGTGCAATTTATTGTAATATACACCCAGAGGGCATCTTAGAGATGCCCCCTGAAAACATACCCGACTTCCAGTGTAGGCTGACCAGTTTCTGCCAGCCTGCCACACACCAGACATGTTGCTGGCCACATGGGGAGAGTGCCTTTGTCACTCTGTGGCCAGGAACAAAGCCTGCACTGGGTGGAGGTGCTTCACACCTCCCCCTGCAGGAACTGTAACACCTGGCGGTGAGCCTCAAAGGCTCACCCCCTTTGTTACATCACCACAGGACATCCCAGCTAGTGGAGATGCCCGTCCGCTCCGGCCACTGCCCCCACTCCTACAAGCTCCTACTGCCTACAGGAAAGGTCCATCACAAACATCCTTTTTCCAAATCCTTGTCATAAAGGATTTCTTAGAGGGGTTGAAGAAGGTTTTCCCTCCCATTAGGTGTCCCTCTCCTCCCTGGGAGCTCAATATCCTGCTTTCTCGCCTTATGTGGGATCCCTTTGAACTCATCCACAAAGTTTCCCTACAATACCTTATGTGGAAGGCAGTTTTCCTGGTAGCGAGAACATCAGCTAGCCGGGTTAGCGAGATACAAGTACGATGTTCTCATGAACCATACACTGTCTTTCATTCTAGCAAAGTTGTTATGAGAACTCACCTGAAATTCCTCTCTAAAGTAGTGTCGTACTTCTTTGTAAACCAATCTATCTCATTGGCTACATTCTTTCTTAATCTCTCTACTCAAGCAGAAAAATGTCTCCATTCACTGGATATTAGGAGGGTTCTGAAATTTTATCTCGACAAGAAACGAAATATCCATTAAACTGACCAATTATTTATTAACTATGGTCCGGTCCGCACTGGATTAGCCACCTCCAAACAATCCATTTCAAGATGGATAGTTTCATGTATTTTGTTATCCCACCAAAAAGCTCATAAATCACTAGTAGCCATACCTAAGGCACACTCTACTAGGGGGAAAGCAGTTACTGCTGCTTTACTACACAATATCTTAATTCCAGTAATTTGCAAAGCAGCTACCTGGAAATCAGTACATACTTTCACCTAACACTACTGCCTAGACTCTGATGCTAGAGTAGATGCTCAAGTAGGGAAGGCTACTCTCAGAAATCTGTTTGCTTAAACGGTCCAAATGATCCTCTGTCTTCTCCACTGCAATATGGGGATGGGCTTTCTACTCTGTTTAGTGCTTATGACTATAAATGGAAATCCCCTAAGCAAGAAGGAATTGTTTCATACCTGTAACTCCTGTTCTCTTGTAGGGGATTTTCCATGATAAGTCATAAGCAACCCTCCCTCCTCCCCGGTGGAATGGACAGAGATATCCTTGCAACCATTATATTTTGCACATCACCTTCAAAAAGAAATGAAGCAATTGCCACCAACTGGGCATGATGGGATACTGGTGGTCTCTGGGTTCTTAAAGGCACAGTTTCTATTTAAGCCATATAATGACAGCCTATGAGGCTACTCTGCCCTGCTCTCCCTCATTTCTGTCATAAAAAGGGATTTGTGGAGGGGGGTTATACTCTTTGCAAAACTTCTTAAATTATACTCATTTTATGTATTGGCCCTTTTTTGACTTTAGAAATAAGAATTTGGCCATTGAAGCTTAGTTATATAGGCTGTATTATCTGTCTTTTATTTAAGTGTCTTTAAACGCCATCTTGAAGAAAGGTGAAAAAGTTCCAGTTAAGAATGTATATTAAAGAACTGCTCTGGGTTCCCCGCACGTGGGCAGGACTATTTAGTGCTTATGACTTATCATGAAAATGTCCATACAAGAGAACAGAGGTTACAGGTTAGAAACTATTCCATCTTCATCATCCAATGCATTATTCACATCATTATCCCTCTAGTCATAAACCAAACTCCAAAGATTATCCCCTGCCCCCTTTGCAGCTAATGAGATGTTTTCCACTTTGTATGTTTCTGCAAACTAATTACCCACTTGTAAATGTGAGACATAATTTCATTTCAATCTTTCTTCATAAAAGTTTTGCTAAGTGGCTTCTGCATTTCCTAATGATTAAATTAGAGTCCAGTATGAAAAGCCAAAGTTTCCCTCCATTTTACAGTGTATTTTGTCTCTCTATTGCTAGAGGTGAAGGTGAAGGTGTTCATCTAACTCTACCCTTCATTGAAGCATTTCCAAGATCATTATTGCTTGCATCAGTGACAATTTGACTGTCTAATCTTGGCTCAACATGCTGCAAACGTGGAGCATAACATAACTCATCTTTAATTTGTATAAACTCTGACTCACATTCATCTTCCCAACAAAACTGAACCTTTTCCTTGAATTGCTTTCAAAATTACACCCCAGTACTGGTAAAGTATTGTTTAATTTTTCCAAATTATTGTATAAAACTCTGCCATACCCAAAAAGGTGGGCACTCCTCTTTATTCCTTGAGACCAGAAGTTGTCAGTTGCTTTTACTAAGTCATCTTCAGATTGTATTCTGTTTCCTGAGATATGATAAATTTACTTTAATTTTTCAAAATTGAATTTGTCCACTTTTAAGGTTAATATATGATTTTGGATATGTTTGAATACCATTTGCACTCTCTCATTATGCTCTTGCCATTTTCCCATCTACTACTTTATTTTCCTGGAAAAATGTCAATACTTCCAAATCACTTGGCATCTGGGTTATTGCTCGCTGATTCTTGTCTGCAGGGTTGAGGCAAAAACTGGGTAATGACTGAGAAGGTGAGAAGACATCTTGGGCTGTATTACAGAAAGTGCTCCGGGTGCTCAATGGGCATGTGCGCCTGCTTTGTGCTCCCCATGGTAATTTGGTATTACAGAAGGGATACTGATAGCACTGGTGCAATCATAGAAGGGCAAGCCCTCTTTTGCATGGGAACATGCCCCATTCAAATTAGGTAATGTGATCTGGCAGTCCCGATCACATCCTCGGCACTGGTGGTCACCGACGTGTCGGGTAGTCCCGACACGTCATTTCCGCGTTCCCACGTTTCCGTGGGAACGCTCCCTGAAGGAGGATCGCGTCGCCTAGTTGCCGGGGAAACCCAGAAGGGCTTCCGGGCCGCGGCAGTGAAGAGGGGGAGTGGCCACAATATCGGGGAAAGTGAAGGAGAAGGAACGAGAGGAGAGACGGAGAAAAAAGGAGCCCGACCAGAGGAACCGACGAGGATCGCCGCAACGCTGGCCCAAGACGAGGCGCTGGAAAAGGAGAGTGTCGAGGGGGAAGCTCAGCCGACGAGACACCCAAGAGGCAGCCACGACCCAGGAGGGTCGTGGCTTGCTAAGGTACGGTCTTTGTGGGACACCAGAGGAAATACCCAGATTAAGAGGGCACTGGGGAAGGGACCTGGGAAGGAGTGAAGGGAGGGCTGGGGAGGGATTTTGGAGAGCACATATTTAGGCACAAGTGAATCACATAAACGTGCACTTTAAGGCTGTTATTCACATTGCCCTAACTCACTACCAGCACAACCCCACCCCTTTTTTCCCTTCCCCTTTAGTTGTAAAAATCCTAAACCCAGACTTAACGCCCCACTTACCTTAGCGTTTTCCTTCTTTTCCGGTACGTCCCCACTGGAGCCAACCGAGAGACGGAGGGAACACCAAACTAAGAGACAAAGAAGAAAGGAGAATAAAACCCCAAATGAGAAGAGTAGAAGAAGACGTCTAGAGACCTTAAAACCCTGTAAACATAAGGAAAAACAATACAAACCAAACTCTTAAATAAACCACTTACCAGATTACCACAATCTTTCTCCGTTGTATTTATACCGTTCAGCCTGCCACAGGTAATCTCTTTGCCTCTGCACCGCCGCCATTTTATGGATCCGAGCGCAAAGGCAAGGAAGCGATCAGAAGGCGAACTGAAAGTGCACCAACCTCTGAAAGGGGGAGGTAGGGGTCCCTTGGACCTCCCCCAGACATCCCCTTGTTAAGGGGTGCAGTCACTCACTACATCTGCCTGCAAAGGGATCTCTAATCCCTCTTTTAAGTGCAGGCTGGCTGCCTCCTGCACAGTGAAACATGGAACTGCTTTGAAGCAGCCGCTCTGTATTTAACTTGAGTCCGCTGCCCTCAGTCCAACATGATTTCACGTTTGCCCTCAGGCCAACAAATTCTATGTAATAGGCCACACATAGAGTATGTAATTCTATGTAATAGGGTGCACTTTGGCTGTTTGCACACACAAAACTATTTAAAGGTGGGCCATGGTGCAAACATGAAAAATGCAACCAATGTACAATAAGGGCACAGGTGCTGTATTATGAATACGGCACACTTTCCCTGTTTGTGCAGTGGTGCACCTTTCAAAAGGTGCACCTGAAATAAACAGAGACTGCGCCATATTAGGAAGAATGTGAAGCATTGAGGCCAATTGTGACGGGCGCACGGTGCATTCAAGCAGGGGAAGCCCCTCCACGAAAGCGGAAAAGCATCACCCTGCTAAAAAAATGCCCCAAAAATGCCCACAGCTCAAAAATAAAATGGTAATAAACTTTCTTTATTACCATTTTATTTTTCAGCACCCCGTCCTGAACGGAGTGTCAGGGCAGGGTGGGGCAACTTCTGCTGTGCTGCTAAGTAACACCAGCAGTTAGCTGTGCACTTGTTTAAAGTGCACATGTCCCTTTGGCCGACGTCTTGCGATGGCCAGCTAGACATGCACACTTTAAACATCTCTAACCCAGCTGTCTGAAGACAGCTGGGTTAGAGAAGGCACAGGCGCTGGGAGGGGCCACTCACACCAATCCCGATTCTGGTTTCATGCTGGTTACCTGCATGAAACCAGTGTCAGGATTTGGTAGCACTGTTTCCTGGTCCCCGAACCAGAGCCACGATGAGGAGGACGCCGTAACAGAGAGGGAGACCCGTCAGGTAAGTGCCTTTTTATTTTTTTAAATATTATTATTGTATCCTCCCACCCCCTGCTGTAAATAAAAACCAGTCGCCACTGCATTCAAGGTGAAATACAAAGGAGCTGTTTCAAAGCTGCTTCATGTTTCACATTGCAGTCAGCCTGCATGTTAAAGAGGGGAAGGAGATTGCCTTGCAGGCAGATACAGTGAGTGGCTGCATGCTCCTACAGGGGAATGTCTGGGTGGTCCATAGGAACCCCATTCTCCCCTCCAGAGAACTGCCCTTAGGAGTTGCACTGAAAGTGCACCCCTATTTCTGGCACACTTTCGGGGCACCTCCTAAAGGCATGTTTGCCTCTGTGCCCACATCCATATTATGGGGCAGACGCAGGCTGGTTCCCTCATTTGCATGGGGCCACACCCCCGCACAAATGAGGGAACGACCTCTTATGACAGTATTAGCTCAACATGTGCGCCAGTGCTATCTGTGTTACAGAAGGTGCAGCAAAAGTGTCTGCTGCCCCCTCTGTAATACACAAAGCAGGGACACACACCCGGTATGCCTCTTGGGTACAATGTATATTATGGTCCCAGATGTCTGGTCTATTCTGCTACATAATCATCAAGTTTTTTGTTTTTAAATAGTTTCCTTAGTCTGAAGCTACTGATACAGACTCAAATGGCATGAAAAAACCACATTTGCACACACTGGTCTTATAAAGGTAATAATATCACAGAACAGCCTGTAGGAAAGTGCCCTCTTTTGGGGCATGGTTACCCACATTTTCTGCCTGTTGTGTGTAACTGTGTTCACTGGGATCCTGCTAACCAGACTCCAATGTTTTATGCTCTCTCCCTTCCAACTTGGTTGCCAGACCCTTTTTCACCCCTCGTTTGGCACACTGGTATGCCCATGTAAGTCCCTAGTATATGGTACCTAGGTACCCAGGGCATTGGGGTACCAGGGGATCCCTTTGGGCTGCAGCATGTATTATGCCACCCATAGGGAGGCCATGCAAAGTGTTCTGCGGTCCTGCCATTGCAGCCTGCATGCACCTTTTCACTACCAGGTCACTGTAGGTCAACCCTATAGCAGGCCTTCCTAGCTCAGAAGGCAGGGTGCAAGTACCTGTGTGTGAGGGCACCTCTGCAGTAGCAGAGGTGCCCTCACGAACTCTAGCTCCATTTTTACTGGACTTGCGGGGACACCATTTTATGCGTGTACTTGACATAGGTCAATACCTATGTCCAACTACATAATGGTAACTCCGAACCTAGGCATGTTTGATATCAAACATGTCAGAATCATACCCCAATACTTTCGCAAGCATTGGTACACAAGTCAAGTTATTAAAGAAAAATGCAAAAAGAGTCAAGTTAAGTAGTTTTAAACACACACTAATGCTGTTAGCGTGAAAAAGTACCTTGGGTGCGTCAAAAATAACCCTGCATGGGCCAGTGTGCATCAAAAAGGGCTTGTGATGCGTCGATTCCACTCACGAGCGGGACCTTGCGTCGTTTCTCCTTTCGTCTGGTCGGGTGCGTCGTTTCTTCTCTTTGCAGGAGAGTGATGCATCGAACCGGTCAGCACTCTTGGGTCCGGGCTGGCCTTGCGTTGTTTTTATACTTTATTCGGAAATCCAGCTGCACGATGATCCGAAAACCACGCAGCGCGGGTTTGCGATCTCCCAGCCTCTGTCAGCGATGCTACACTCCATTTTTCCTGCTCCGTGCGTCGAGTCTTCGATCGCGTTTCTACCGAGCGTCGATTTTCAGCTGGAGAGCCAGCGGCGCGTTGTTTCTTCAGCCCCAGATCGGAGTTGAGTCGATCTTTTCCCTGCACGGTGCTCGGCGCATGGATTTCCTTTTCTTTAGGCTGCCATCTTCTCCTTTCAGGGTCCCAGGAACTGGATGGGCACCACAGGGCAGAGTAGGAGTCAGGTGCTGCCATAGAGAAGTCTTTGCTGTCCCTGAGACTTCAAACATCAGAAGGCAAGCTCTAAATCAAGCCCTTGGAGAGTTCTTCTCAAGATGGAAGGCACACAAAGTCCAGTCTTTGCCCTCTTACTCTGGCAGAAGCAGCAACTGCAGGATAGCTCCACAAAGCACAGTCACTGGCGCGGCAGCTCTTCTTCCTCAGCTCTTCAGCTCTTCTCCAGGCAGAGGTTCCTCTTGTTTCCAGAAGTGTTTCTAAAGTCTGTGGTTTGGGTGCCCTTTGTATACCCAATGTCTCCTTTGAAGTAGGTCTACTTCAAAGTAAAATCTCTTTTGAATGTGAAATCCTGCCTTGCCCAGGCCAGGCCCCAGACACTCACCAGGGGATTGGAGACTGCATTGTGTGAGGGCAGGCACAGCCCTTTCAGGTGTGAGTGACCACTCCTCCCCTCCCTCCTAGCACAGATGTCTCATCAGGAAATGCAGACTAAACCCCAGCTCCCTTTGTGTCACTGTCTAGAGTGAGATGCAACCAGCCCAACTGTCAAACTGACCCAGACAGGGAATCCACAAACAGGCAGAGTCACAGAAATGGTATAAGCAAGAAAATGCTCACTTTCTAAAAGTGGCATTTTCAAACACACAATCCTAAAATCAACTTTACTAAAAGATGAATTTTTTAATTGTGAGCTCAGGAACCCGAAACTCCACGTGTCCATCCGCTCCCAAAGGGAATCTACACTTTAATCAGATTTAAAGGTAGCCCCCATGTTAACCCATGAGAGGGACAGGCCTTGCAACAGTGAAAAACGAATTTAGCAATATTTCACTGTCAGGGCATATAAAACACATTACTATGGGGGTGATTCTAAGTCTGGCGGGCGGCGGAGGCCGCCCGCCAGACTTCCCCCCTCCAGAATACCGCACCGCGGTCAGAAGACCGCTGCGGTTATTCTGGGTTTTCCACTGGGCTGGCGGGCGACCGCCAAAAGGCCGCCCGCCAGCCCAGTGGAAAACACCCTTCCCACGAGGACGCCGGCTCAGAATTGAGCCGGCGGAGTGGGAAGGTGCGACGGGTGCAGTTGCACCCGTCACGAATTTCAGTGTCTGCAAAGCAGACACTGAAATTCTTTTTGGGGCCCTCTTACGGGGGCCCCTGCAGTGTGCGCCGCCATGGAGGATTCATTTGGGCAGCGGAAAACCGGCGGGAGACCGCCGGTTTTCCTGTTCTGACCACGGCCAAACCGCCGCAGTCAGAATGCCCTGCGGGGCACCGCCAGCCTGTTGGCGGTGCTCCCGCCAACCCTGGCCCCGACGGTCCATGACCGCCGGGGTCAGAATGACCCCCTATATGTCCTACCTTAACCATATACTGCACCCTGCCCTTGGGGCTACCTAGGGCCTACCTTAGGGGTGTCTTACATGTAAGAAAAGGGAAGGTTTAGGCCTGGCAAGTGGGTACACTTGCCAAGTCGAATTTACAGTTAAAACTGCACACACAGACAGTGCAATGGCAGGTCTGAGACATGATTACAGAGCTACTTATGTGGGTGGCACAAGCAGTGCTGCAGGCCCACTAGTAGCATTTGATTTACAGGCCCTGGCACCTCTAGTGTACTTTACTAGGGACTTACTACTAAATCAAATATGCCACTCATGGATAAACCAATTACATACAATTTACACAGAAAGCATATGCACTTTAGCACTGGTTAGCAGTGGTAAAGTGCTCAGAGTTCAAAAGCCAAGAGCAACAGGTCGGAGGCAGGAGGCAAAAAGATTGAGGATGACCCTGCATAAGCAAAAAAGTCCAACAACGGCTATTTAGGGTCTTCCTCTGGGGTGGGCCCTCAGATTTGGCTTGTAATATTCGAGCAGGACTCCTCTGCAACCTTCACTTTGACTTCTGGCCCCCAGAACGCCGACTGGAACCTCTAGGAATCGACAAGCTGTAGATCCACGAGGAAGACTCTTCTGCAAAATTGTATCCCGAGTTCCTGACAGCTTTGCAACAGTTCCCTCACCTTGCACCCTCAGAAGACTGCAACTCTTCAGCCTGCCCAAGAAGAAGAAGGAATCTCCCTTGGGGTGAAGGAGTCACTCCCCTGCAACTTTAGGCACCTACAGCAAGCAACGACCGGCTGCGTGGATCTCCTCTCCTGCTGAGCTGTGTGGATCCTGCATCACGGGTGGTGGTCTGGAGTGGTACCTTTGGTCCCCTCTACCAGCTGTCCAACCTTGGTGGGTAAGCCCTTACCTTCCCACACAAGACAGTACCCCTGTGCACTGCATCTCTTGCAGCTGCCAAGGATTGTTTGCATCTCCTCCATGGAATGTTCAGGCGACGTGTGGCTCCAGTCCCCACCACTCCTTCCTGCAAATCCCGGCCTCCTGTGTAGCTCTCCTGCAGCGTGGGATCCTCCTTTGTAGTACTGCATGGGCTCCTTCTTGCACCTTCTGTGTCCTCGTCCTGTGGGACTCCTGTGGGTGCTGCCTCTGCTCCTGTGAACTCTCTGCGATGCCGAGGGTCCCCTGTGACTTCCCTTCCTGGGTTGAGTCCTCCTGTACCTTGCTGGTCCCCGGCAGCACGTCTTTTCCTCCAACCGCGAAGTGGCCTTTGCCAAGGCTTGTCGCTGAAATTCCTGCACCAACAGCCATCTGCAATCTTCATTCCAGTGTGGGACACCTTCTGCATCCATCAGGAACTCTTCTCCGGCCTCTGGGCTGCAGTGCTGACCTGTTCTTCTTCACTGTTGACCAACTCCTGCATCTTCAGTGTGGTGGTGTAGGAGGCTGGCCTGGCTTGTTGTGGGTACCAAAGGTACTTACACCTTGTGCCAGATCCAGTTATCCCTTATTAGTGTAGAAGAGGTGTTTCTAGCAGCTTAGGCTGATAGAAGGTAGCTATGGCAAAGCGGCTTAGGCTGAATTAGGAGACATGTAAAGCTCCTTCTATATCACTTATATCATATGCACAATATCATAAGAAAACACAATACTCAGAGTTACTAAAAATAAAGGTACTTCATTTTTATGACAATATGCCAAAAGTATCTCAGTGAGTACCCTCTGGTAGAAGGTAAGTAATATACACAAGTTATATGTACACAAACCCAAATCAGGTAAGTAAGAGCAAGAAAAGTAATGCAAACAGTGTAGAATTACAATAGGTTGCAATAGGAACACATAGGTATAGGGGCAACACAAACCATATACTCCAAAAGTGGAATGCGAACCACGAATGGACCCCAGGCCTATGTGAGCTTGTAGAGGGTCGCTGGGACTGTAAGAAAACAGTGAGGGCTATAAAAATACCCCACCCAAGACCCTGAAAAGTAGGAGTAAAGTACACCTACCCCCAGAGAGCACAGAAGTCGTGATAGGGGGATTCTGCAGGAAGAACAAACACCAGCAATGCAACAACAGTGGATTTCCGGACCTGAGTACCTGTAAGACAAGGGGACCAAGTACAATAGTCGCGACAGTGTCGAGAGTGGGCAGGAGCCCAGGAAAGGCCAGCTGAGGGTGCAATGAAGCTGCCACCTGTTGGAAGAAGCTTGGAGTTCTGCAAGAAAGAAGAGGACTAGGAACTTCTCCTTTGGAGGATGGATTTCCCACGTCGCGATGAAGCTTGCAGAGATGTTCCCACGCAGACAGACCGCAAACAAGCCTTGCTAGCTGCAAGGGTTGTTGTAGAGGTTTTTGGGTGCTGCTGTGGCCCAGGCGGGACCAGGGTGTCGCCACTTGGAGAAGGAGACAGAGGGGATGCCCAGCAACTCAGGGAGCCCTCACAGAAGCAGGCAGCACCCGCAAAAGTACCTGAACAAGCACTTGGAAGGAAAGTGAACCAGAGTCCACGCGAAGTTACAAAAGGGAGTCCCACAACGCCGGAGGACAACTCAGAAGATTGTGCACTGCAGGAAGGAGTGCCGGGACCCAGGCTTGGCTGTGCACAAAGGAAATCCTGGAAGACTGCACAGGAGCCGGAGCAGCTGCAAATCACGCGCACCCAGCAATGCAGTCCAGTGTGGGGAGGCAAGGACTTACCTCCACCAAACTTGGACTGAGGAGTCACTGGGCTGTGGGAGTCACTTGGACAGAGTTGCTGAGTTCCAGGGACCACGCTCGTCAGGATGAGAGAGGACCCAGAGGACCAGTGTGGAAGTCTTTTGGTGCCTGCGTTAGCAGGGGGAAGATTCCATCGACCCACGGGAGATTTCTTCGGAGCTTCTGGTGCAGCATGAAAGCAGGCTACCCCCAGAGCATGCACCACCAGGAAACAGTTGAGAACGCCGTCAGTGTTAGGCGCTACAATGTTGCTGGTAGTCGTCTTGCTACTTTGTTGTGGTTTTGTAGGCGTCCTGCAGCAATCAGCGGTCGATCCTTGGTAGAAGGTGAAGCGGGAGATGCAGAGGAACTCTGGTGAGCTCTTGCATTCTTTATCTGAAGAATTCCTTAAAGCAGAGACCCTAAATAGCCAGAAAAGGAGGTTTGGCTACCAGGTTAGAAGGATTGGCTACCAAGAGAGGTAAGAGCCTATCAGAAGGAGCCTCTGACGTCACCTGCTGGCACTGGCCACTCGGAGCAGTCCAGTGTGCCCCCAACACCTCTGTTTCCAAGATGGCAGAGGTCTAGGACACACTGGAGGAGCTCTGGGCACCTCCTCTGGGAGGTGCAGGTCAGGGGAGTGGTCACTCCCCTTTCCTTTGTCCAGTTTCGCGCCTGAGCAAGGCTGGGGGATCCCTGAACCGGTGTAGACTGGCTTATGCAGAGATGGGCACCACCTGTGCCCATCAAAGCATTTCCAGAGGAGGCTACTCCTCCCCAGCCTTCACACCTATTTCCAAAGGAAGAGGGTGTAACATTCTCTCTCAGAGGAAATCCTTTGCTCAGTCTTCCTGGTCCAGGGCTGCCTGGACCCCAGGAGGGCAGAAACCTGTCTGAGGGGTTGGCAGCAGCAGCAGCTGCAGTGGAGACCCCGGAAAGGCAGTTTGGCAGTACCCGGGTACTGTGCTAGAGACCCGGGGGATCATGGAATTGTCCCCCAATACCAGAATGACAATTCCATGATGTTAGACATGTTACATGGCCATGTTCGGAGTTACCATTGTGACGCTACACATAGGTAGTGACCTATGTGTAGTGCACACGTGTAATGGTGTCCCTGCACTCACAAAGTCTAGGGAATTTGCCCTGAACGATGTGGGGGCACCTTGGCTAGTGCCAGGGTGCCCACACACCAAGTAACTTTGCACCCAACCTTCACCTGGTGAAGGTTAGACATATAGGTGACTTATAAGTTACTTAAGTGCAGTGGTAAATGGCTGTGAAATAACGTGGACGTTATTTCACTCAGGCTGCACTAGCAGGCCTGTGTAAGAATTGTCAGAGCTCCCTATGGGTGGCAGAAGAAATGCTTCAGCCCATAGGGATCTCCTGGAACCCCATTACCTTGGGTACCTCAGTACTATATACTAGTGAATTATATAGGTGTACCAGTATGCCAATGTGAATTGGTAAATTTAGTCACTAGCCTGTTAGTGACAAATTTGGAAAGCAGAGAGAGCATAACCACTGAGGTTCTGGTTAGCAGAGCCTCAGTGAGACAGTTAGGCATCACACAGGGAACACATACAGGGCACATACCTATGAGCACTGGGACCCTGCCTGGCAGGGTCCCAGTGACACATAGACTAAAACAACATATATACAGTGAAATATGGGGGTAACATGCCAGGCATGATGGTACTTTCCTACAGGTGGGTAGGGGCTCCTGCCCCCACTGGACTCTGTTGTGCCTTCTGGACTTGGTCACCTCTCTCCACAGGTCTTCTTTCTTCAGGAATCCACCACTGGTTTTCTTGCAGTCTTCTCTGGGTGTCTTCTTTTATTAATTTTCCTCCTTTTCGGTGGTTTGGGAAAAATCCAGTGATTTACTCCTGCTTTCCTGGTCGCTGGGGGGTATTTTAATACTTTCCTCTGTGGTTTCCTAGTACTCCCAGCTCCCGTTTACACGTCTTACTTACCTAGGTGGGGGTACCTTGTTCGCATTCTATTTTTTTAGTATATGGTTTGTGCTCCCCCTAGGGTCACTATTGGTTATTACTATTTGCACAGTTTTCTAACATTTTCTATGCCGATTTCTGATTACTAATGTATTTATTTAGTGTATCACTTACCTCCTATTGGAGGATTGCCCTTCTAGTAAATTTTGATGTTGTGTTCCAAAAGTAAAGTACCTTTATTTTTGTACAACTTAGTGTTTTCTTTCATGTGTGTAAGTGCTGTGTGACTTCAGTGGTATAGCATGAGCTTTGAATGTCTCCTAGATAAGCCTTGGCTGCTCATCCACAGCTACCTCTAGAGAGCTGTCAACATCAGGACAGTGCAAGCTCAATGGGCGACATAAATGCAAAAACACAGTCCTTATGCAGAGGCATATTTCATGCATTGTGTTTCTATGCAGTATGTTAACCTTTTGCATTGCAGAACTTTCACCTTAAAAAGCCATTAATGCTGTTTGTGATTCATTGTTCATTTGCAAGGCTTGTTTGCAGGACTATTTTAAGACTTTCTAGAAGCCTTTCTTGCAGCATGGTTGGGTGTGGCTCGGGCGGGGCTTGGCTCTATATAAGGGAGCCAGCTCCACGTGCTCACGATTCAGAGATCCCGGTGCAGAGCAGCAGCATTTTCCAGAGCTCCTGTCCCGGAGGCCTATCCAGTCATTTCCAGGCCTGCATTTGTGTATTTGGTGATATTCAAGCAGGGCGGTAAGGCGGAGGTCGGGTTAGGCCCCGACTCCGTTTTCCAGTGACACTCGAGTTTTGGGCCTAATTTTGAAATTTCGTGCGCGATAATTTCATGGCATTTGTATTGTGAATTCCGAATCGGCAACAGTGTCCTCGATTCCTTCCAGGCATTTACTTCTTGGCATTCAGATCGGCAGTGTGCGTGATCATTTCACGGCATTTGTATCGTGAATTCCGAATCGGCAACAGTGTGCGCGATTCCTTCCAGGCATTTGCTTCTTGGCATTCAGATCGGCTGTGTGCGCGATCGTTTCATAGCATTTGTGCTGTGAATTCCAAATCGGCAACAGTGTGTGCGATTCTTTCCAGGCATTTGCTTCTTGGCATTCAGATCGGCTGTGTGCGCGATCATTTCATGGCATTTGTGTTGTGAATTCCAAATCGGCAACAGTGTGCGCAATTCTTTCCAGACATTTACTTCTTTGTATTCAGATCGGCAGTGTGTGCGATCATTTCATGGCATTTGTATCGTGAATACCGAATGGGCAACAGTGTGCGCGATTCTTTCCTGACATTTACTTCGTGGTATTCAGATCAGCACTGTGCGCGATCTCCTCATGGCATTTGGTTCTTGATATTGGAATCGGCAACAGTGTGCGCAATTCTTTCCCGCCATTTAACTCTTGAATCATAGATCGCCGTTGTGCGCGATCGTTTTATTGCATGTGAATCTAGATGTTCGAATCAGCAACAGAGTGCGCAATTCTTTCCTGGTGTTTAACCTTTGAAATACAGATCGGCGAAGTGCGCAATCATTTATAGACTTTAAAACCTAGATGTGCAGTTTTGATTTAAGTGCATAATATTCCCTGAACATTTGAGACTTGAAACTCTTAATCAGAGAGTGACGTAGCAGTGTTATCCGTGGTACTTGTTCCATTTCATTCATGCAGAGAAAAAACCATGTGCTCTTTGATTCTTGCTACAATGCTGATATTATTTTAAGAAATATTTTGGAGAGAGTTTATTGTTCAAAATATAATATGTGGATTCTGGAATGTTCATGGAAAACCTTGCATAACCTTTCTTGATTTTCAGGTACCTAGATTCTTGAGGCCTAGTTATAGTGAAGCCTTAGGACATTCATGTTTACAGCATGTGTTTTATTTTAAACAAAACTTATTGAAAGTCATTGTGATTAATCTTGCAATTGTGTTGTTTACCTCTTGCTTCCACAGGTCTCCTTCCCCGCTGTTCCCAACCCAAAACCCATTCCCCCACTTGGCCATTCTTTAACTCTGTGCTATATAACTAGTGGAGTTTGGAGCTGCCAAGAGGCGGACATGTTGGGAACATGCGCAAGCCCTGAGGATCTGGTCTCCTTGACAATAGCCTGGCTTCTAGACACTGCCTACACTACACTAATAGGGGATACCTGGACCTGGTATAAGGTGTAAGTACCTCAGATACCCACCATACACCAGGACAGCTTCCTACGCAGCCTGTTAAAAAATAGCCATTTATGACAGGTAAAACCTTCTTTTTAAATATTAGTAAGTCATCCCTGCGTAAGCCTTGTAGCTCACAAAGTCGGGTGCAAAGTATTTAAAAGCGGAGCATGCAGAAAACAAATGTTACCATATCCCTACAGTGACAGACTCGCACAGCTATTTTTACTTGGCAAGCCTAACTGATTTATGTAGAGTACAGAAAAAATAATAATCATGTATCTCAGGAATGGGGCACGCTAGAAAAATTATTAAACCACTATTTGTAATAGTTATTACAGATGAAACGCAATGGTGAAGTAAGATTTTTAATAAACATTAAGGAAAAACAGCTTTAAGAAGGTTACCCTTTACCTTCCTGAAGTGTGAAAAGACTAATTAGCATAACCCCCTGCAAACGCCCAGCCTGTGTTCCAGCCCGGAACTAGGTGTCAAAGAGGTGTGAAATGCTACACATAGTAGGCTGACCTGAATGGTCAGATATAACTCCTCTGAACTCTGCATGTATTCAGATTGGGAGCTCTGGGCATCTCGTTGAGATACTGTAAAATCCTGCTTGAGGGGTCTGTTGAGCCATATGTAACAGTCTGTGCACTTGAAATAGAGAGAACAGGATGCCAAGACAATGGTTGTGTTTCCCCTGTCTGGTCGCTGAAGGACCTTTCTTTTTTCCTATCAGTCTTCTGTACCTGGGTTATTGTAGGCATAGTGCCTGCTTCAAACTGGATTTTTAATATTAGATGAGGGAATGCACTGATAATTTCTCTATGACACTTTACAGACCCCTCCAGCTCTCAGGGCCAAAGTTTAGTGTGGTCCTGTGGCCAAAGTATTTCACTATTTTGAAAACGTCCTTAAACATGGCCTTTTTGTCCTGTATGAAGCAAGGCAAACAGGAACAAATGAAAAAGTGAGTAGTGTTTCCCCTGAGAACTTTTACCCCATTGGTTAGGGAGTGCCCAGGAGTTACCTTCACCCACTAGCTGTTACCCGGCATAAATGTGGCACCCCAAGGTACCATCCTCAGAACAGGTTCTGGATCTGCAGAAGAAAAGAAGAGGAATTGACCTGCTTTCTCTGACCTGAGAGGAACCCTGAAGGATTGGACTTTCTTCCTCTTGTACCCAGGACAAAGAAGTGGACTCCAAGGGTCAGTTGGCTGACCTCCTTTGTGGCTACAGGGACACATCAAGCTACAAGTTGCCTATTCCCTGGAATGCCCAGCTGACCCGTAGCAACTGGACTTGGACTGGATCTTGCTGGTTGCATCTATATGAGTAAGTCCTGGTCCCTAAGTGCTTTCCCGGTGGTCATGTGAGCCTTCAAAGTGACCCTGAGGAGCTGCTCTAGAAACCAGGAAGAGTTGGGACTTTTCAGGGTTTCTAGAGCAGCTCCTCTGAGAAAGATGTACTAGGGAAAGATTAGAGAGTCAAACACATGATTGTGAATATTATCGTAATTGCAATAATAAAGGATCAGTGAAGGATGACAATTATCACTCGTGGTCTTTTTTGTGTCACTGCAAGACAGAAGCAAGCAACACACATGAAGTTGTGATACTGTGGAGACAAAAAACATGCATACACACATGCATCCTGACTTATCCCACTGTGAGTAGTGCTTACACCATGGCTACGGACCGAGGATGAGGGCTAGTATAATCATAGATTTTGCAAGTATAAGCATTAGTACAGAGTTGTTTTCTGCCTATAGGAGAATGTAACTTATGGTTTTATAAAAAAACAGGATGGTGTAAAATATCACATATGGACAAGGATCGTCATCTACTGCTAATAATGCGCTATGGAATGAGTCTTGTCACGAGGCGTGGTATGCCCCTTTTTAAAAGTAAATCGATTGGCATGCACACATAGAATGCCCCAATATATTGGGAGCGGGAACCCTGAGGGAGACAAGACGCCCACACATACCCTGTGTGATGTTGAGGACAAAACTTACTTAATCAAGGCAGTGCTTCCCTCAGTTGGCCGAATCTGAGGTGTAATTCAAGGGAGACGTGGTTGGTAATGTGGCGGTCATCATGTTGGGGCGTGGTTACCCCATGCGGCTCCAGTCTCACCATGGTAACGTGACGCGTAGGCAGACAGTTGGATATAGGAGGCAGAGGGGGGTATTGTCGCTGTAATACGCTTGCTTTTGAATGCTTCTGGAAACCATAGGTATTTTAGTACTGTACAAAAGCGGGTAACTGGCCCAAAATAGTATCTTGATGCAGTAGCTGCTGCTTTTGGTGTATGTAAGCAGAATATCATAAAGTACAATTTGATATGAGAGACACATTATATGGATCAGCAAGCAGAGGATGTTTTTGAACCATGGGAGCTAGTGATTGCAAGAAAGGAAACAAAACTAGAATATTATCTTGGTGCGAACGCAGCTTGAGCTGTGTCGTACAAGCAATAACGCTATTACGCTCGCTTGCGTAATTAGGAGTCATTTTGGGGGGAAAATCCTACAGATTACTCGCACTCGCTATGCTTGTTCTGTTGCATTTAGCCCTATTTCTTAGTGCAAAATGTGACCTTTCGTCCATTTTGGACATGGGGCGGGGGGATTTTTTGGCGCTACAAAAATCGTGCTAAATGCAAAATTACTCTTCTTGTGGAATGTGTGGGTAATTCCACGTGATTGCACGAAATTGCACAAGTTACACCCACCCCTAATTCAGAGTCCAAAAGTAGTGGGCATTGTGAATGTGAAAATTATTGCTTAAACCATCATTTTAATCAGCCTTCTACTGTGATTAAAGGTAAAATATTACACTGTTTGAGAAAGTGCAACATCTTAAGCACATCCCAAAGGAAATCACAGTGCACCTGACTGAAAACCTTATCTTCATCAACAAAAACGCCAAATAAACGGTGGGACAAGGCAATGGACTTGTCTACACTGGTGGTACAATCTGTGGTGCTCTGTGCTAGATGTGGTTTATGTGGGGAAACTTTTTGGTTTTGGTGTATAATATTGTCCAAAGTCTCTTATAACTGGTTCGCCAATATCCTTACCAAGATTTTAATAAGGAAGTTGGACAGTGCAGCTAGTGAGGGTAGAGTCTTTATCTGGTATAACAAAAGAATGACATTGGCTTCTTGCCAGAACATAATTGAATCTCTTGGCAAGATTCGTGGATGGGGAAAGGATTACTAACACTTTCCGCAGGTTGACCGGTAAACTCTCCGAGCCTGTTTTTTTTTTAGTTCTCTTTCTGTGCCAGACTGTCCAGAAGTTACTGATATATAATTGGTTTGCCGATGCGTTCTTCTTCAACAGCCAACTAAGCTGGAATATTTAAACCCAAAAGTAACTTATTGCAGGTTGCAGTATTGAAATTCGTGGGCAGCCTGGTAGATTCTCCTAGCTCATTTTTAATGATGTTTGTTCTCTTTGTAGCATTCTTGGCCATCAATGTCTAAATGTGAGATGTGATTCCTATTGACATTTCTTTATGACTGCCAACCCAATACTTTCTTTCCCAAGTTTTTTTGAGAATTCTCATGACTCATTCTGACTAGATGAAACTTTCTCAGTTTTGTTAGAAAACTGGCAGTCTTGGAACTTATCCTTGTTTAAATGTCAGACGTTGCATTTGGCTCAGAATAGTTAAGCAGGTCATCTTCCATTCGATATAGAGGGCCATATTTATGACCGGGGTTGTGTTGTGCTTGCACCACGCAAAGTGGTGTAAGAGCGACACAAAATTTAAGTGACATTTATGAAGCCACGCAAGGCCACCTGCATGACCCTGCGTGGCTTCATAAATCTCAAGTAATGTAACGCAGCTCAAATCGCTGCCTTACATTACCCTGAGCCAGGGAGGCGTTTCCATGTGTGTTCCCAGGCAACATACGTTGATTTTTAAACTTACCCAGATTTACAAGAATTACTCTCAGGATTGTTTTTGTGAAGAAAGGTGCCCCTTCTTGCAAATAAACAATCCTGCATGCAACGGAGGCCTCCATTGGTACTAGGCTGCGAAAGGGTGCCAGTGCAGGGGAAGGATAAATACCGTGCATCCCTGCCCTTTCACTGTGACGCAGTGCAGTGCAGCAAGGTGATATGCTGCGCGGCCCTGAACCACAAAGCCCAAAAAGATGGACGGCGAGTTTAAAATTGCTGATTTCCTCTTTTGAAGGGAACAGGTTAATTAATAGGCCACTCATGTATGGATTTGTAGGCGTCCCACACTCGTGAAATATGGGCTGAATGCTTATTGACTTTAAAACATTAATCTTTTTGCTTGAATCAAGTTGAAGTTTTACACTTCTCCACTCAACAAATGTTTTAGTAGTGCATAATCTGACAGATGTCTGAGTTCTTTTATTACATCCAAATCCTTGATATGGACAAAACTGTAAAGTAAAACATAATGTGAGAAGAGATGTGGAATGCCCTGAAAAGAAAGTGTAGGTTGCATAATGTATATTTTAACTCACCAAACATACATTAATCCCAAGTTTTTAAAAATATAATGGCTGCTAACTATTTATTTGTTTCTATGGTGGGGGGTCAAACAAGAATGGACCCATCACATTTATCAAGAGTTGGGTTCCAGTTTCCTCCCAAAAACAGTGGAGCAGGTAAATTGGCCAATCTAATCTCGATTTCCAAATGGCACAAGGCTCATCTAGGTTAGGGACATCAAAAACTTCCAATTTTAATTGTCTGCCCCTAAAATGGCCTTTGACAAATGCCTAGAGTTATCCATAAATGCTTTAAATACAGTTATATTACTTGGCCTCCTTAACAATATGTGTTACATCTTATTGTAAAGTGTCACCCAGGTGCTGCTACCAAGGATGCCCAACTAGTATTTAAAAGAAAGAATGTGTCATGTGGGTCTTTCGTAAAAGTCTAAAGTGGTGCCCTATTCTTTTTATTATTCAGCAGACCATTGATGTTCCACAAGTTAATTTTTAAATCCCTAGCCATTTGAAATAAAAATAGCCTAATAAAGAAATGCAACAATTAATTGATAGGAAGCTTAGCACATACAATGTCATAACATAGTTTGTGTAAGCACACACTACTCTGATTTGTTCTAACCTCCACATTACGTACAAGTTTCAACCTACTGCTCCTCTGACACCCATATCAAAAATCTAAATACCTGGGAGACCCTCTCTCCTTCTGGGCGCCTAAAGCACTCTGGCTGACAAGCAAGAGAACATTGGTACCTACTGTTATGTTAACTATAGAACGGTAAAATGAATGAGGATAACTACTCCCCTCTCCTCCCCCACAGAGCTCCCCAACAAACTCTTTGTGAATTTAAAATGTTCAATAATGTCTTCCACAATCATACTTGAAAAAGCAACTTCTCTGCTTCTAACCTAAAATACAAAAATATGAGAATCATCTATCATCACTTTCAACCTTGATGGATGATGTAAAAAATATCACTCTTTTTTTTTTCTTAATATACTGTTTGAGTTACATTCTGCATTGACAGTTGCCGCCTATGAGTCTCTTCAAAATCCTATCCACATGAAGATGGAAATTTCACTAATATCTTAAGGACTCCACCTTGGTGGAGGCTTTTAGGTTCAGGTTTGTGATGGCCCCTGTGTATATATTCCATAAATTCTATATGGTGGATCAAGTTACGGGTAAATGCAATAGTTATTCTTGTCCCTTTCAGCTTCTTTTCTAAATGAACTGACTCTGGATTCCAAACAGTTTCAAGCTATTACTTCTTTAATCATTCTCTAAGGCATTCTATATCCATGTCAACATTTTCATTTCTAGTACAAAAAATGAGTGCACCTTCTGAGTTCTCCTGAACCTTTGATTCTACTTAATCCAGATCTATGCAGGTCTTAGCCATTGCATCTTGTAATGTTGTGATTTTAGTGTCTGTTGTGAAAGCATATCATGCATCTCATGCGTCTGTGAGTTGATCCTTTTTTTATGGTAAACCAATTTGTGGTCATTCAACTAACCTTCTTGGGTAGTCTTAGAAATAGCTTATGTAGTATCTGACAGTGAAAACTTGGCTTTTCAGAGTCCACTTTTATCTCCAGTTGCCTGCTCCCTATTCAAGTATGAAGAACAAGAGCCTTCATCTTGGTAGCTTCTTCAAATGGCTGGGAAACACTTTTAGAATGTGTTTGTGCACTGGATTGAGTATCTATGCTAGGCTGATTATTTCCTCCATTTCCGATTTCCATTCAGAACCTCCATCTTCCTCTTCCAGAATGCCCACACTACAATCAGCAAAATTGCCTTCTGGAGTTTTAGATTGCATAGTTTGATTCTTTGTAAGTGGTTTCCCAGAACTCACAACACTTGCAAACTCTGTTGAGTCAAGGGGATCTTTGGAGGGAAAGCAGGCCTTACTTGAATTAGAGATACCACAGTTGACACTATGATTATTTCCAGTAGAGCTTGTGGAACTGAGGGCTCCTCGTACTATGATTGAGGGGGATGAGTTGTGGTCCAGGCTTGACTGTGACTCTTTATGAATAATGCACCTACCCACTCTTTCTGTTGGGTGAATCTGTTGTAACAAGTCCAAAGATGAGAGCTATTATTAAATTACCAGGTCTTTCTCATCATCATTTATAGTTAAGGAAAGTGTATTTCTTCAACTGAACTCTTAGAGTGATTTCTCCACATCCCTGAAGTGTCAGTGGTGCTACAGATTAGGGCCCCTTCTGAGGTTCAGAAGAACTCAGAGGGCGTACTGAAACTATGTAATACTATCTGACGAACCTTGTTAAAATTGGATATTTTCGATCACTCTCCTTTTTTTACCTTTTTTAGGTTTCTCCTTCCTCTAGCTTATCTCTAGTCTAGCCTATTTCCTCTAGTCTCTTACCCTTTAAGAAAAAGTACTTTTTAATTTGCTGGATGGAGGATTCTGATCCTAATTGTGCAGGTCTTAACATCCCCTACGTCTCAGTATCTGTACATGAAATAAAAGACTGCAGATTGAGTTCAGATCTCTTGGTTTGAGTCACCTTGTAGGACTTATGAAAATGTACTTACAGCAAAGACTGTTTGACCCCACGCCCTACAAAAGGGAACCATACTACCTATTGTGCCCTTTTCTTACAGTATCCTTTGATAATTTCAGGGACGCCCGCTGTGGAGCAAATGAGAGATGTGCCATGCTTTGTTGTTGACTGTGGGGATGTGGTGGGGTGCAGAAGGTTCTATTCTTTACCATCCTTTTTTTCACCATTCCAGGGATATGAGCAGCCGCCCAGACCGCAGGTGTGGAGTGCAAACCTATTGAACTAGACAAAGGACTCATGCACTACGCAGGACTTCCATGCTTGACTGCTGAGCCACTGGATAGCTTGGCTGCTCGGGTCTAACCAATCAATTTTGCTGGACCCTCTGATCTTCATCCTTGTTAGGCAGCTCAGCTTTGGGGAGCAGTGGTAGAAAGGAACTGAAACGGAAAACTGAAAAAAAAGTAAGCATAGCATTACAAAACAGAGAGGAACGTGAAAAAAGTATGCTAAGAGTGAAATATGGAAAGATCTTACTTGACCCAGTTTGCAGCACCATAGTAGGGCAGATCCCTATACTCAAGTGGCAAACAGCCCCAAGCTCCACAGTTGAGATCCAATAACCCCTTCTTGCTCTGTGGCCCACAAACTGGTTTTGATAAACAATAAAACACCAGATCACTAATCCCAATACCTTGGAGTCTGATGATCATATGTCTATGACCAACTGTGTCAAATACCAGTGACAAATACTAATATCAGGATTCATATTAGATTCACCAATATACTGACTCACCAATATGCCGATGATGCACAACTATACCTGAAAGTCTCCTCTGCTCCAGAAATCCAGACACCCAATGCCTCAAATACTGTATGCCCCTCATCCAAACTTGGATGTCTGAAATTTCAACCCAAACAAGAAATAATTTCTTTTATTTTCTAAGAACAAAAAAGAAAGCAAGAACTAGGACAAACCTGGCTCAGTAAAATGATTATTGACTAGTTTGAACCCCGATTTTCACTAAATGCCAGAAACAAAAAGATGGCCCTGTGCCAGCTGTTTCCCCTAAAGAAGTGAAAATATGTCTTCTAGAAAGCAACTTTAGAACTGCTGTTCAGGCCCTCGCACTCTCACATCTGGATGGGGCTAACACCCTGGGCTTTAAAAGTCACTGCTAGCTCCAGTTAACGGCATAGGATACACTCATCCAAGGCCTGAAGAATTATGATCACATCATCATCCATTCTGACAGAACTTCATTGGCTCCCCTTACTGGCCAGCATTCATCTTCAAAGCTGTCTGCATCATTTACAAAACCATCTTGCAGTGAAGCTCATCATCTATAGTGACTCTTGGTATACCCGCAGCCATGTGCCAATATTGTTAATAAAAATGCAAGATTTGGTATTGTGGCTGCCACAGGAAACAATCCCATGAATAGTTATGTATATGTACAGATAAAAAGGTTTTGTGGCATTAGCTTCTCAAAGTGTTTATTTCCTTTGCCCCATCTTGCAATGCATGGGGGAACCTCACTGCAAGATATATTATTGTTTCACTTTGTTGGCAACCTTGACACAGAAGATTAAAGGTTGGAATGTTTGGATCTCATTACAGTAGCCTGTTATTTTTGTGAACCTTCAGCAGTTGGACTAAGACAGAAAATCACAGACGTTTCTGGTTTCCTGAAACTTTTTCTTAAATCTTTTTCTGAACTAAGCATTTGTAAAATGCAAGAAGCTAGATACTAAACCCAGGAATTTTATAAAACACCATTTCATTATAATTATATTCCACAAGAAACTGCGAATTAATATTTGTATGTAATGTGGTGTCGTTTGGTTCCACATGGGCGTGGTCCACGCTGGAAGTGATGTGCACGGTACCTCTCTAGCCGCCACCTTGGTCGAACTGTTTTGAGATGTTTCTGCTTGTGTGAATTTATTCACTCAAGAAACCGACTGGTTTCAAATCATGTGGGCCCCATCAGTAGTGACAGGCCCCCACTTCGAGTGTCTGTGGTGTGGTGTGTTTGTGTTGCTTTGAGCAGGACCATAACTCCAAGATCTGTGACGACTGGTGCACCATGCATCCCAAGGTATTGAGGGAGTGTTCCCTCAAGCTCCTCGCCACCTGTCATCAGTCGACTCCATGACATTCAAGGTCCTGTTTTGCGCAGAAGGTCCCAGGACCATTTGTGGACCCCTTCCCGACGGTCATCGTCAGGGAAGTTGGGTAAGTCCCACAAGCACAAGAACCCAAAGAAGTCAAAGAGGTCTTCGACTTCGCTGTGTTCATCGAAGTGTTCTGAAGAGATGCAGGAGCGTCCGCTCTTCTGGCCATGCGAGTCGGCTCAACCTGACCCGAGTCTGCTCCATGCTTCACCAAGTCGGAGTGACCCCACTCAGCTGAAGGAGTTTTATGAGGCTATGCACCTCATATTTGGGTTCCCCAGCCCTTCTGGAGTGTCTTTGAGCCCCAAGGGCGTGAGAGGAGTCCATACTGGACCCACTCCAGCAGTTTCGCCATCTGCGATAGTCGAGCCCTGTGGATCGCTTGCTGGATCCAGAGTTGTGCCGGCAGTGAGACCAAGAACTTCCTCAACACCCACTTTAATATTGATTATCCCTGCGCCACCAATGCCCATAGACAGCATTGCCTCCATCATTACTCCTGACTTGAACATGGAGCCAAATGAGTGTCACCCAACTCTGACCGGGTCCATGCTTCCTGAAGCCAGTGTGTCATTTATTTGATACACCTGCAGAGGGAGAGAAGTGGGAGATGTTTATGGATCCTTAAAGTTACCAGCTCCCAGAAGAAGAACAGGAACAGGACAACTGGTATGGCACCTCACCAGACAATGGCCTGATCTCTCCTCGTACTGTGGCTGCGGGGAAGAGGGTCTCTTATGCAATGGTGGTGTTTAGGGCGGATGAGGTTTTGGATTAGCAGTTGCCCACAGTGGCAGTCAAAATGAATATGTTAACAGAAGTGCTTCAGCCACAAGTCTTCCCTTCAATAAAGCCCTTACAGATGTCCTACTTGGGGCCTGGTCCGAGTCCTGCTCAGGGGCTCCTGTGCAAAGGAAAATTGCCTCCTGCCATTGTCCTCCTCTGAGGGACCCCAGTTTCCTTACCCAGCACCTCACTTCGGAGAGCTTGCTGGTCCAAGCCTTCAGATCCGGAAATCAACCTCAGCGCATTCCGTACCACTCCACCTGGTAGGGAATCCAAGGGGCTGGGTAACTTTGGCAACAGAATGTTCTCTTTCGCTAGCCTAGGACTGTGGTCAGTGTGCACTGTGTGCCTCTTGGGCAGCTATCCCAAACAGCCTGAGATTGGTTCCCCAAGTGCTGCCTATGGTTTTGGAGGAGACCTGAGCCATATTCATCAAGGCTTTTGCTGATCACCATGATGCAGCTAGGTTCACCATAAGAAGTGGGCTCAACACGACTGACTCGCTGGACATAGCGATTTCATTGTCAGTGGCCTTGCAGCACCATGCCTGTCTGAAATCAACTAGCTTTACAGGAGATGTCCAGTCTTCCCTCATGGACATGCCCTTCAATGGCTCTTGCCTCCTTGGAGAAAAGGTGGATTCAGCGCTAGAGTGCTTTAAGGACAGCAGAGCCACGGCCAGGTCTTTGGACCTCTCTATGGCCCCTCGCTAACCCCAACCTCCTTCTGCCCCTTTTGTGCCCACAGTAAGGGTCCCAGCCATGCCCATACCCTTTGAGCCACCACGGCTATCAGGCTTCCCAGCCTTTTCATGCCCAAAGGGCGTGTGTCCACAGACAATGTGAAACGGGCCGCGAGGGGTAGAGTCAGGCCACCTCCAATCTGGCAGTCACTGCCTTCAAGCATCTTTAGTTTGCCCTCCGACCATCATGGGCACTAAGTGGGAGGCAGGATACACCATCACCAGCCCCACATGCAGTCAGTAAGATCAGCCTGCTGAGTCCTCCAGATCATCCACAGGGGCAACTCCCTCCCCTTTGTGACTACCCCGACATCCATGCCACTCTTGTGCAATCGGCTGACAGAGGACCATCTCTCCTTGCTTCGTCATAAAGAGGCTGACTAAATCGGAAGTAGATCATGGTTGTTATTTCTGCTATTTTCTGATGTCAAAGAAGGACGGAAGTCTTTGTCCTGGCCTAGACCTGCTCCTTCTCAACCTCTTCTTGAAAAAACGATAAGTTCAAAATGCTCATGCTCGCCCAAGTTATCTCTACCTTAGACCTGGTAGACTGGCTGGTAGCATTGGACTTGCATGATACGTATTTCCACATCCTCATCCCACCTGCCTGCAGGCATTACGTGTGGTTCATGGTGGGCCAAGAGTACTTTCATTTTCCTGTGCTCCCTTTTGGCCTTACCAGCACTCCTCTCGTATTCACGAAAAGTGAAGGCAGCGTTTGCATCTCATCTGTGGATTCCATTCTTCTACTACCTTGAAGATTGGCTGTTGAAGGTGGTCTCGTCCCAGGCAGTCGTCTCCACCTTCACACTACAGTGAACCTTCTGCACTCGCTGGGGTTCACTGTCAACATGCCACAGTCACACATGACTCCCTCTCAGCTGCACCCTTTCATTGGAACCGTTCTGGACACAGTGCAGGTTGGTGCCTTTCCTCCCAAGTGGTGAGTGCAGATATTCAAGCTATGACTCTGATGTTTCAGTCTCTGCCCTAGAATTTGGTGAGACTGACTTTGAGTCTGTTAGGCCTTATGGCCTCCTGCATCCTGCTGGTTACTCATGCCTGTTGGCTTATGTGGGTGCGACTCGAAGTCCCAGTGGGGCAGCATCAAGGGAATCTCTTTGACATGGTCCAGATGTTGGAGTGGACATCAAAAGATCTGCAGTGGTAGCTAACGGCGATTGGGTCAGTGGCTGACCCCTCTCCCTTTCCCAACCAGAGCTGACAGTAGTGACAGATGTATCACTCCTGGGCTATGGTGGCCATTTGAGAGAGGTGGAGATCAGGAGACTCTGATCTCTGGCAGAGTCTGAGCTCTACATCAACCTGTTGGAGATTTGGGCAAATTGCTTGCCATTAAAAGCCTTTCTTCCTTCAAGGAAAGACTAGTGCAGGTGTTCACTAACAACACCACAACCATAAGGTACTGAAGCAGACATGCCAGAGTTGTGGACAATTTGTCAAGAGGCCCTGTATCTCTGGACATGGCTGGAATGTCATGGTATTTTCCTAGTAGTTCAACACCTGATGGGCTCTTGAACGCCAGAGTGGACAAACTCAGCTGAAAATGCCTAGCCGATCACGAATAACATCTCCATCGGAGGTGGTGCAAGGTCTCTTTCAGTAGTCGGGACAGCCTTGGTTAGAAGAGTTTGCTGCTGACAAGAATGCACAATGTCAGAAATTTGCATTCTGGAGTTTCAAAGGCAACTCTCGCTCTGAGGCAAGTTTCATTCTGAATGGAGCTCCTGTCTCCTGCACCCCTTTCCGCCAATACCACTCCTGCCCAGAGTTCTCACCTTTATGCGCGGCAATTGAGAGGCGACAGTTGACAGCTTTCAACCTTCCTTCCGAAGTCTGTAATGAAGGTAGCCAGGCATCCCTCCTCCAAGTTTGAATACGCCTGCTGCTGGGACTTGCTTGTGTCATGGTGTACATCCCCCAATGTTGACCCTCTTTCTGAACCTTTATCTAAGGTTCTGTTGTTTGCATTGACTTTGGCCCAGCAGGGCTTTTCTCTGGGCATAGTCAAGTGTTATCTCTTTATTGCCCTCTGCCAAGATCTAAATCATGCCTAGAGTCTCTACCAGATAAAGCATTACCGAAGGCAAGTAACTTGTTATTTATGCGCAAACTTTGCTTACTTGGAGATTATTTGTACAGCTACTTAAAGTTATAAATCATGGCACTTGGAATTACTTGAATTTATTAGAAAACTAAATAAACTTAAAGTAATTTTAGATTTATTCAGATGTAGTCAGTATTTTTGTTCATGTAAGGTTTCAAGAAGAGGAAAGAATTATTGTTTACCAAATTTCGTGGAAATACTTGAAGATGCACCTCTCTTAAAAAACTACATCAGAATGCAGTTACAATGCAGAAACCAACTAGATCTCCTATCACTCATTGGCTGTATACTCACATTTGACCCTGCACATCACTTTGGCCTTTTATCTAGGTTTGTGCAATACAAATACTACAGACATGCATTTATGCAATAAACTAACACTGTTAAGATAAGTTGCTAGACAATGGTCATCCACCCCCCCAAACAGTACACCCACTATGTTCCACAAAGAAAAACGCTAGTGGGCATTATCAAGAATGTCATTATCCTCTGGGTGTGCCTAGTGGATGAAACCATTTTGTGCTAAGATCCTAGATTCAGTAGTGAACAAAGTAGATGATAATTAACTAATTCTGCTGGGTCTAAACTCACCTTTTTCCATAGAGGCTGAACAACTGCCCCGTGGCGCTCATTTGGATAGTACCCTGCTCAAGCAAGCAGTTAATCATACTATAAAATGAGGTGACAATAGCAGACTGGTGAAACAGATTGATGGAATATCGGTGAGACAGATCTCACAGAGGAGCGATGTAGGAGGCTGGCCTGGCTTATAGTGGGTACCTTGTGGTACTTACACCCTGTGCCAGGTCCAGTTATCCCTTATTAGTAGAATAGAGGTGTTTCTAGCAGCTTAGGCTGATAGAAGGTAGCTATGGCAAAGCAGCTTAGGCTGAACTAGGAGACACGCAAAGCTCCTAGTATACCACTTATATCATATGCACAATATCATAAGAAAACACAATACTCAGAGTTACTAAAAATAAAGGTACTTTATTTTTATGACAATATGCCTAAAGTATCTCAGTGAGTACCCTCAGTAAGAAGGTAAGTAATATACACAAGTTATATGTACACAAAACCAAAACAGGTAAGTAAGAGTAAGAAAAGTAATGCAAACAGTGTAGAATTACAATAGAGTGCAATAGGTGAACATAGGTCTAGGGGCAGCACAAACCATATACTCCAAAAGTGAATCACGAATGGACCCCAGACCTATGGGAGCTTGTAGAGGGTCGCTGGGACTGTAAGAAAACAGTCAGGGTGTCCAAGATACCCCACCCCAAGACCCTGAAAAGTAGGAGTAAAGTACACCTACTATCCCAAAAGGACACAATAGTTGTGATAGGGCGATTCTGCCAGAACAACAAACACCAGCAAAGCACTGAAGACGGATTCCTGGACCTGAGGACCTGCAAGGCAAGGGGACCAAGTCCAAGAGTCGCGATAGTGTCCGGGGGGCAGGAGCCCAGGAAACCCAGGATGAAGGTGCAAGGAAGCTGCTCTGGATGGAAGAAGCTTAGGATTCTGCACACAACGAAGAGGACTAGGAACTTCTCCTTTGAATGGAAGATGTCCCACGTTGTGCTGAGGGTTGCAGAAGTGTTCCCATGCAGAAATACCACAAACAAGCCTTGCTAGCTGCAAGGGTCACAGTAGAGGGTTTTGGGTGCTGCTGGGGACCAGGAAGGACCAGGATATCACCCCTTGGAGGAGGAGACAGAAGGGGCGCTCAACCATAAGAGATATGGACCACCTCAACAATTTAGGGTTTTCATCTTTCATTTGTTTTAGCCAAAGTAGAGGTTTGTGGTCTGTCTGAACAATAAAGTGAGTCCCAAACAGGTATGGTCTCAATTATTTCAGTGCCCAGACCACAGCAAAGGCCTCCCTCTCTATGGCAGACCAGCGCTTTTCTCTAGGTGTCAACCTTCTGCTGATAAAAGCAACTGGTTGATCCTGGCCCTCAGAATTCAGTTGTGATAGTACTACCTCTACCTATAATTCAGATGCATCAGTTTGAACAATGAATTTCTTGGAGTAACAGGGGCTTTTTAGGACAGGTGCAGAGCACATGGCCTGTTTGAGCTCCTCAAAAGCTTTCTGACAGCTAGCTGTCCATAACACCTTCTTAGGCATTTTCTTGCTTGTGGGATCATTAAGAGGGGCTGCTATGGAGCCATAATTCTTGATGAATCTCCTGTAGTACCCTGTGAGGCCTAAAAAGGCTCTCACCTGGGTCTGAGTTGGAGGGGGAACCCAATCCAGGATAGTCTCGATTTTCCCCTGTAGTGGTGCAATCTGTTCTCCGCCATCCAGGTGGCCCAGATAAACCACTTTCCCCTGCCCTATCTGGCACTTTGAGGCCTTGATAGTGAAGCCTGCCTTTTGCAGGGCCTCCAAAACTTTCCAAAGGTGGACCAGGTGATCATCCCAGGTTGAGCTAAATACAGCAATATCATCTAGATATGCTGCACTGAAAGCCTCTAACCCTTGGAGGACTGTGTTCACCAACCTCTGAAAAGTGGCAGGTGCATTTTTCAAACCAAAGGGCATTACTGTGAATTTGTAGTGCCCTCCTATAGTGGAAAATGCAATCTTTGGTTTAGCGTCTTCTGCCACTCTAATCTGCCAATACCCTGCAGTTAGATCAAAAGTGCTAAGATACTTGGCAGACGCCAGTGTATCAATGAGCTCATCTGCCCTTAGTATAGGGTGAGTATCAGTTTTGGTTACCTGATTGAGTCCTCAGTAATCTACACAAAACCTAATCTCTCTCTTTCCATCTTTGGTGTGAGGTTTAGGTACAAGCACCCCTGGGCTAGCCCATGGGCTTTCAGAAGGTTCAATCACCCCTAAATCCAGCATTTTCTGCACCTCTTGTTTAATGCAGTCTCTGACATGGTTAGGCTGCCTATAAATTTTACTTTTGACAGGCAGGCTGTCTCCAATGTCAATTGTGTGTTCACACCAGGATGTTGTACCTGGTACAAGTGAAAAGAGGTCTGAAAATTGGCTTAGAAGATTGATGCAGTTGTCTTTCTGTTTTGCAGTCAGACAATCTGCTAAAACTACTCCCTCCACTAAGGCATCTGCTTCAGTGGTGGACAAGAGATGAGGGAGAGGGTCACTCTCTTCTTCCTGTCCCTCATCTGTTGCCATGAGCAGGGTGAGATCAGTCCTGTCATAGTAAGGTTTCAGACGATTGTCATGAATCACCCTAAGGGGACTCCTGGCAGTGCCCAGGTCTACCAAATAGGTAACCTCACCCTTGTTCTCAACAATTAGATGGGGTCCACTCCAATGGTCCTGGAGTGCTCTTGGGGCCACAGGCTCCATTACCCACACCTTCTGTCCTGGGTGGTACTGAGTCAGGACAGCCTTCTGGTCATGCCATTGCTTTTGCAGTTCCTGGCTGGCCTGAAGGTTTTTACCGGCCTTTTTCATGTACTCAGCCATTCTTGATCTTAGGCCAAGCACATAGTTCACAATGTCCTGTTTAGGAGCTTTTAAAGGTTGTTCCCAACCTTAACAAGTGCAAGGGGACCTCTCACAGGCTGCCCAAAGAGGAGTTCAAAGGGGCTAAAGCCCACTCCTTTCTGGGGTACCTCCCTTTAATCAAAAAGGAGGCAAGGTAACAGGACATCCCATCTCCTCCTGAGTTTTTCAGGGAGTCCCATTATCATACCTTTGAGAGTTTTATTAAATCTCTCAACCAGACCATTTGTTTGTGGATGGTAAGGGGTGGTGAACTTGTAGGTAACATCACACTCCTTCCACATTTCTTTTAGGTATGCAGACATGAAGTTGCTACCTCTGTCTGACACCACCTCTTTGGGCAAACCCACCCTGGAAAAGATTCCCAGGAGGGCTTTTACCACTACAGCTGCTGTAGTGGTCCTTAAAGGTTTGGCTTCAGGATATCTTGTGGCATGCTCCACTACCACCAAGATAAATCTATTTCCTGAAGCAGTAGGAGGGTCAAAGGGGCCAACTATGTCAAGCCCTATCCTTTCAAAGGGCACCCCAACCACTGGAAGTGGAATTAGAGGGGCCTTTGGAGTGCCACCAGTCTTGCCACTGGCTTGGCAGGTCACACAAGACTTGCACAAATCTTTGGTGTCCTCTGACATATGAGGCCAGTGAAACAAGGGGACAAGTCTTTCCCAAGTTTTCGTCTGGCCCAAATGCCCAGCCAAAGGAATGTCATGTGCTAGAGTGAGAAGAAACTCGCTGTACTGCAGGGAAATGACCAATCTCCTGGCTGCTCCAGGTTTTGAGTCCCTTGACTCTGTGTACAAGAGGTTGTCTTCTCAGTATACTCTATGACTGTCACTGACATCCCCATTTTGCTGCTTGACAGCTTGCTGTCTGAGACCCTCTAATGTGGGACAGGTTTTCTGTGCCACACTCAGCTCTTCCCTGGCAGGCCCCTCTCCACCCAAAAGCTCAGCAGTGTCTGCTGCCAGCTCCTCTGGTGTAGGTTCTGCACAGGGAGGAAATTCCTCTTCCTCAGAAGGGGAATCATCTATAGAGGGAGGGATAGTGGGTTGGGATTTACCCTTACTATCCCTAGCTTTAGGGAGCACTTGGTCCATTGTTCCAGCATCCAGGTTACCCTGTCCTTTTTGCTTTTTGGCCTGAGCCCTAGTTAAAGCAAAAATATGCCCAGGAATGCTCAGCATTGCTGCATGGGCCTCCAACTCCACTTCTGCCCAAGCTGATGTCTCCAAATAATTCCCTAGTAGACAGTCTACAGGTAAATCTGTGGCTACCACAACTTTCTTTTGACCAGTAGCCCCCCCCAGTTGAGATTCACAACAGCCATGGGGTGGCTAAGAGTGTTGTCATGAGCGTCTGTCACTTGGTACTGCTGACCACTCCGGTGTTGTTTAGGGTGGACCTGTTTTTCTATCATCATAGTTACACTGTCTCCTGTGTCCCTGTAGGCCTGAACCTCAACACCATTTATTAGGGGAAGTTGCTTGTACTTATCCATATAAAGGGGACAAGCAACCAAAGTGGCAAAATCAATGGCACCTTCAGAGACTAACACAGCCTCTGTGGTCTCCCTAACAAGACCAACCCCAACTAAATTACCAAAAGTGAGCCCAGCTACTCCCTTGGATTGGCTATTAGTAGGTTTGCTCCCACTACCACTGCTATTACTAGGGGCACTAGAATTTGCAGTAGGGGTTGTGGTAGTGGGAGGTTTGGTGTTTTTCTTTGGACAACTGGCATCAGTTGTCCAATGGCCTTTGACTTCACACAAATAACACCAAGACTTTTTAGGTTGATTTGAAGAGGATTTGGACCCACCACCCCCACCAGAGGATTTTTGTGGGCCTGATGAAGACTCATTTTTACTTTTGTCCCCACCCCTGTCCGAAGACTTACCATCCTTCTTCTTGCCATCCTTGTCACCCCCTGTATTAACTTTTCTGTTCATTCTTGTTCTGACCCATTTGTCTGCCTTCTTTCCCAATTCTTGGGGAGAGGTCAGATCTGAGTCCACTAGAGACTAGCTAGACTAGCAAATCAGACACACAGTTATTCAGAATATGCTCTCTCAGAATAAGATTATACAGGCTTTCATAGTCAGAACCTTTACTGCCATGTAACCACCATTCCAAGGCCTTCACTGAGCAGTCAAAAAAGTCTATCCAGTCTTGTGAGGACTCTTTTCTGATGTCTCTGAACTTAATCCTGTATTGTTCAGTGGTTAAGCCAAATCCATCCAAGAGTGCATCCTTCAAAACTGCAAAATTGTTAGCATCACTTTCTCTAACAGTAAGGAGCCTATCCCTACCCTTTCCATTGAAAGATAGCAACAATATAGCAGCCCACTGCCTTTGAGGGACCCCCTGTACCATACAGGCCCTCTCAAGTGCAGCAAATCACTTGTTGATGTCATCCCCCTCCTTGTAAGGGGGGACTATCTTGTGCAGATTCCTGGAATCATGCTCTCTAACAGGATTACTATCAGGAATACTGCTATTGCTGCCACCATGGGGTACAACCCCCAATCTCTGTCTCTCCTTCTCCAGGTCTAGGGGTTCCCTATCTAAGCTCCTGTCTGGTCTCTTCAACTCTCAACTTTTTGAGTTCAATTTCTAACATGTTGTCTTCAGGGTGGGTGGGTTGGGAATGCTTGGACACAGAAGATAAATTGGAAACAACAGAGGGGGGCCTGTCCCTAACTGAAGGAACCCTAGCAACTTGGCCTCTAGGAATAAAGACTTCCCTACTGTGATGGGAACCTCCATTACTACCAACATTACTGGGTATCTTTTTAGAGGGCAAATCCTGATCAGAACCCTCCCCACCTCGGTCAAGGAGATCCCCTGAGTCAGATTAGGAACCTTCTATTAACCTCTCATTTGAAGTGCCTGCTTGGGACTCATCATTCACAATAAGCATGTTGAATAGAAATTCTTTGGTAGGGTTCTTTCCTATCACTAAACCTCTCTCTAAGCAGAGACTCCTTAGGCTCTTGTAATTCAAATTGTCATAAGTAGTATTGACCATTTTAAGAGCAGACTCTACATCAGACATGATAGTAAAAGGTTTTGGATAGTGAGAAGGAAGAAAAAGTTTCTGAACTTTTTAAAGAACAGAGAAAAAAAACGTTTTCTAACTTTTTAGAAACTTTTAGAAGTTTTAGAGTACTTTTCAGAACTTAGTAAAAAGTTTAAGAGGAGAAAAGCAAAACTTTTTGGTTAGGTGTACATACACTGAACTTGTTTTGTATATTATTCTCTTATGAAAAGTACACAATGACAAAGTGGTAAGTAGTTACAAGTACTTATCCCACCGCTGCACAACCAATGTAGGAGACTGACCTGGTTTGTAGTGGGTACCAGATGGAGGATTGCAGTCTGGTTTGCATCGCTGGATTCTGCCAACAAGCTTTGGCATAGACAAAGCTCGCGGTTAGCCGAAAATGACACTGCCCGAGATCAGGAGGGACCTGGTGGCCTCTACCCAGGAGGGGGAGACAGAGGGGGCTCTCAGCAATTCAGAGAGCCCTCAGAAGACCTGGCAGCATGCACAGGAGTCCCACAGCATGGGGACAAAGAAGGTGCAAAAGGAGGCCCACGCAGCACTACACAAAGGGATCCCACACCACCGTAGAACCACGCAGAAGGCTGTGGATCGCAGAAAGGAGTGCTGGGGGCCGGAGCTGCACAGTGCACGAAAAACTTCATGGAAGGGTGCCAACAAGCCTTGGCAACTGTAAAACACGCTGTACTCGTGTAGGAGGCTGGCATGGCTTGCAGTGTGTCCCAGAGGTACTTACACCTTGTGCCAGGTCCAGTTATTCCTTATTAGTGTAGAAGAGGTGTTTCTAGCAGCTTAGGCTGATAGAAGGTAGCTATGGCAAAGCAGCTTGGGCTGAACTAGGAGACATGTAAAGCTCCTACTATACCACTGGTATCATATGCACAATAGCATATGAAAACACAATACACAGAAGTACTAAAAATAAAGGTACTTTATTTTTATGACAATTTGCCACAAGTATCTCAGTGAGTACCCTCAGTACGAGGATAAGATATATACACAAGATATATGTACACAAACCAAAATTAGATAAGTAATAGCAAGAAAAGCAATGCAAGCAGTGTAGAATTACAATAGATTGCAATAGGAGCACATAGGTATAGGGGCAACACAAACCATATACTCCAAAAGTGGAATGCGAACCACGAATGGACCCCAAACCTATGTAAGCTTGTAGAGGGTCGCTGGGACTGTAAGAAAACAGTGAGGGTTAGAAAAATAGCCCACCCCAAAACCCTGAAAGGTAGGTGTAAAGTGCACCTACTACCCCCAGAGAGCACAGAAGTCGTGATAGGGGGATTCTGCAGGAAGAACAAACACCAGCAATGCAACAACAGTGTATTTCCGAACCTGAGTACCTGTAAGACAAGGGGACCAAGTCCAATAGTCGCGTCAGTGTCGAGAGTGGGCAGGAGCCCAGGAAATGCCAGCTCAGGGTGCAAGGAGGCTGCCACCTATTGGAAGAAGCTTGGAGTTCTGCAAGAAATGAGAGGACTAGGAACTTCCCCTTTGGAGGATGGATGTTTGCAGGTGTTCCCACGCAGAAAGACCGCAAACAAGCCTTGCTAGCTGCAAGGGTTGCGGTAGAGGTTTTTGGATGCTGCTGTGGCCCAGGAGGGACCAGGATGTCGCCACTTGGAGGAGGAGACAGAGGGGGCACCCAGCAACTCAGGGAGCCCTCACAGAAGCAGGCAGCACCCGCAGAAGTACCTGAACAGGCACTTAGAAGAAAAGTGAACTGGGGTCCACCCGAAGTCACAAAAGGGAGTCCCACGACGCCGGAGGACAACTCAGAAGGTTGTGCACTGCAGGAAGGAGTGTCAGGACCCAGGCTTGGCTGTGCACGAAGGAAATCCTGTAAGAGTACACAGGAGCCGGAGCAGCTGCAAATCTCGCGGTACCCAGCAATGCAGTCTAGCTTGGGGAGGCAAGGACTTACCTCCACCAAACTTGTACTGAAGAGTCACTGGACTGTGGGAGTCACTTGGACAGAGTTGCTGAGTTCCAGGGACCACGCTTGTCGTGCTGAGAGGGGACCCAGAGGACCGGTGATGCAGTCTTTTGTTCCCTGCGGTTGCAGGGGGAAGATTCCATCGACCCACAGGAGATTTCTTCAGAGCTCCTGGTGCAGAGAGGAGGCAGGCTTCCCCCAGAGCATGCACCACCTGGAAACAGTTGAGAAAGCCAGCAGGATGAAGCGATACAAGTTTGCTAGTAGTCGTCTTGCTACTTAGTTGCGGTTTTGCAGGCGTCCTGAGAAGTCAGTGGTCGATCCTTTGGCAGAAGGTTAAGAGGGAGATGCATAGGAACTCTGGTGAGCTCTTGCATTCGTTATCTGGTGAGATCCCCAAAGCAGAGACCCTAAATAGCCAGAAAAGGAGGTTTGGCTACCTAGGAAGGAGGATTGGCTACCAAGAGAGGTAAGAGCCTATCAAAAGGAGCCTCTGACATCACCTGCTGGCACTGGCCACTCAGAGCAGTTCAGTGTGCCACAAACAACTCTTTTTCCAAGATGGCAGAGGTCTGGGACACACTGGAGGAGCTCTGGGCACCTCCCCTGGGAGGTGCAGGTCAGGGGAGTGGTCACTCCCCTTTCCTTTGTCCAGTTTCGCACCAGAGCAGGGCTGGGGGATCCCTGAACTGGTGTAGACTGGCTTATGCAGAGATGGGAACCATCTGTGCCCATCAAAGCATTTCCAGAGGATGGGGGAGGCTACTCCTCCCCAGCCTTCACACCTATTTCCAAAGGGGGAGGGTGTTACACCCTCTCTCAGAGGAAGTCCTTTGTTCTGCCTTCCTGGGCCAGGGCTGCCTGGACCCCTGGAGGGCAGAAACCTGTCTGAGGGGTTGGCAGCAGCTGCAGTGGAGACACCGGAAAGGCAGTTTGGCCGTACCCGGGTTCTGTGCTAGAGACCCGGGGCATCATGGAATTGTCACCCCCAATGCAAGAATGGCATTGGGGTGACAATTCCATGATCTTAGACATGTTACATGGCCATGTTCGGAGTTACCATTGTGACGCTGTACATAGGAAGTGACCTATGTACAGTGCACGCGTGTAATGGTGTCCCCGCACTCACAAAGTCCGGGGAATTTGCCCTGAACGATGTGGGGGCACCTTGGCTAGTGCCAGGGTGCCCACACACTAAGTAACTTTGCACCTAACCTTCACCAGGTGAAGGTTAGACATATAGGTGACTTATAAGTTACTTAAGCGCAGTGGTAAATGACTGTGAAATAACGTGGACGTTATTTCACTCAGGCTGCACTGGCAAGCCTGTGTAAGAATTGTCAGAGCTCCCTATGGGTGGCAAAAGAAATGCTGCAGCTCATAGGGATCTCCTGGAACTCCAATACCCTGGGTACCTCAGTACCATATACTAGGAAATTATATGGGTGTACCAGTATGCCAATGTGAATTGGTAAATTTAGTCACTAGCCTGTTAGTGACAAATTTGGAAAGCAGAAAGAGCATAACCACTGAGGTTCTGGTTAGCAGAGCCTCAGTGAGAAAGTTAGGCATCACACAGGGAACACATACAGGACACATCCTTATGAGCACTGGGGCCCTGCCTGGCAGGGTCCCAGTGACACATAGACTAAAACGACATATATACAGTGAAATACGGGGGTAACATGCCAGGCAAGATGGTACTTTCCCACACAACCCCCCCCCCCAAACGAAGGACAATAAGACTAGCCATGACCTGATGAGTCTTCATTGTCTAAGTGGAATATCTGGAGAGTCCATCTGCATTGGAGTGAGTACTCCCAGGTCTATGTTCCACTGTATAGTCCATTCCCTGTAGAGAGATGGACCACCTCAACAATTTAGTGTTTTCACCTTTCATTTCTTGTAGCCAAAGTAGAGGTGTGTGGTCTGTCTGAACAATAAAGTGATTGCCAAACAGGTATGGACTCAACTGTTTCAGTGCCCAGACCACAGCAAAGGTCTCCCTCTCTATGGCAGACCAACGCTTTTCTCTAGGGGTCAACCTTCTGCTGATAAAAGCAACTGGTAGATCCTGGCCCTCAGAATTCAGTTGTGATAAGACTGCCCCTACCCCTAATTCAGATGCATCAGTTTGAACAATGAATTTCTTGGAGTAACATGGGCTTTTTAGGACAGGTGCAGAGCACATGGCCTGTTTGAGCTCCTCAAAAGCTTTCTGACAGCTAGCTGTCCACAATACCTTTTTAGGCATCTTTTTACTAGTGAGATCATTAAGAGGGGCTGCTATGGAGCCACAGTTTTTAATGAACCTCCTGTAATACCCAGTGATGCCTAAGAAGGCTCTCACCTGGGTCTGAGTTGTAGGGGGAACCCAATCCATGATTGTTTGGATTTTCCCCTGAAGTGGTACAATCTGTTCTCCACCTACCAGGTGTCCCAGATAAACCACCTGTCCCTGCCCTATCTGGCACTTTGAGGCCTTGATAGTGAGGCCTGCCTTTTGCAGGGCCTCCAAAACTTTCCAAAGGTGGACCAGGTGTTCATCCCAGGTGGAGTTAAAGACAGCTATATCATCTAGATATGCTGCACTAAAAGCCTCCAACCCTTGCAGGACTGTGTTCACCAACCTCTGAAAAGTGGCAGGTGCATTTTTCAAACCAAAGGGCATCACTGTAAATTGGTAGTGCCCTCCTATAGTTTAAAATGCAGTTTTAGGTTTAGCATCCTCAGCCAATTTGATCTGCCAAATCCCTGCAGTCAAATCAAAGGTGCTTAGATACTTGGCAGATGCCAGTGTATCTATGAGCTCATCTGCCCTGGGTATAGGGTGAGCATCAGTTTTTGTTACCTGGTTGAGACCTCTGTAGTCTACACAAAACCTCATCTCCCTTTTTCCATCTTTTGAGTGAGGCTTTGCTACAAGCACCACAGGACTCGCCCATGGGCTTTCAGAAGGTTCAACAACTCCTAGATCAAGCATTTTCTGAACCTCTTGTTTTATGCAGTCCCTGATATGGTCAGGCTGCCTATAGATTTTACTTTTGACAGGCATGCTGTCTCCAGTATCAATTGTGTGTTCACACCAAGATGTGGTGCCTGGCACTGTTGAAAAGAGTTCAGAAAACTGTCCAAGGAGATTTATGCACTTGTCTTTCTGGTCTGCAGTCAGACAATCTGCCAAAACCACTCCTTCCACTAGAGCATCCTCTTCAGTGGAGGAGAAGAGATCAGGGAGAGGGTCACTCTCTTCTTCCTGTCCCTCATCTGTTGCCATGAGCAGGGTGAGATCAGCCCTGTCATAGTAAGGTTTTAGGCGGTTGACATGAATCACCCTAAGGGGACTCCTGGCAGTGCCCAGGTCAACCAAGTAGGTGACCTCGCACTTCTTTTCAACAATTAGATGGTGTCCACTCCATTTGTCCTGGAGTGCTCTTGGGGCTACAGGCTCCAATACCCACACCTTCTGTCCTGGTTGGTACTGGATCAGAACAGCCTTCTGGTCATGCCATTGCTTCTGGAGCTCTTGGCTGGCCTGAAGGTTTTTACTGGCCTTTTTCATGTACTCAGCCATTCTGGATCTTAGGCCAAGTACATAGTCCACTATGTCCTGTTTGGGATCTTTTAAAGGTTGTTTCCAACCCTCCTTCACAAGTGTTAGTGGACCTTTTACAGGGTGTCCAAATAGGAGTTCAAAGGGGCTGAAGCCCACTACTTTCTGGGGTACCTCCCTATAAGCAAAAAGGAGGCAAGGTAACAGGACATCCCATCTCCTCCTGAGTTTTTCAGGGAGTCCCATTATCATTCTTTTGAGAGTTTTATTAAACCTCTCTACCAGTCCATTAGTCTGTGGATGATAAGGCGTGGTGAATTTGTAGGTTACACCACATTCCATCCACATAGCTTTCAAGTATGGTGACATAACGTTGCTACCCCTGTCTGATACAACCTCTTTTGGGAAACCCACCCTGGAAAAGATTCCCAGGAGGGTGTTTGCCACTGCAGGTGCTGTAGTGGTCCTTAGAGGAATTGCTTCAGGATGCCACCAAGATAAACCTATTGCCTGAAGCAGTAGGAGGGTCAAGGGGGCCAACTAGGTCAACCCCTACCCTTTCAAAGGGGACCCCAACCACAGGTAGTGGAATAAGGGGAGCCTTTGGTGTGCCGCCAGTCTTGCCACTGGCTTGGCAGGTCTCAGAAGACTTACAGAAAATCTTTTGTGTCCTCTGACATCTTAGGCCAGTGAAACAGGGGGACAAGCCTTTCCCATTTTTTGATCTGGCCCAAATGCCCAGCCAAAGGAATGTCATGTGCCAGAGTTAGAAGGAACTCTCTGTACTGCAGGGGAATGGCCAGTCTCCTGGCTGCTCCAGGTTTTGGGTCCCTTGCCTCTGTGTTCAAGAAGTTGTCCTCCCAGTAAACTCTATGTGAGTCACTGACATCCCCATTTTGCTGTTTGACAGCTTGCTGTCTTAGACCCTCTAATGTGGGACAGGACTGCTGTGCCACACTCAGCTCTTCCCTGGCAGGTCCCCCTCCACCCAAAAGCTCAGCAGTGTCTGCTGCCAGCTCATCTGGTGAAGGTTCTGCACAGGGAGGAAATTCTTCTTCCTCAGAAGGAGAATCATCTGTAGAGGGAGGGATAGTGGGTAGGGTTTTACCCTTGCTACCCCTAGCTTTAGGGAGCACTTGGTCCATTGTTCCAGGATCCAAGTTACCCTGTCCTTTTTGCTTTTTGGCCTGAGCCCTTGTCAAAGCAAAAATATGCCCAGGAATGCCCAGCATTGCTATATGAGCCTCCAACTCCACTTCTGCCCAAGCTGATGTCTCTAAATCATTTCCTATTAGACAGTCTACAGGTAAAACTGAAGCAACCACAACTTTCTTTGGACCAGTAACCCCCCACCCAAGTTGAGATTCACAACAGGCCATGGGATGGCTAAGAGTGTTGTTATGAGCGTCTGTCACTTGGTACTGCTGACCAAGTAGGTGTTGTTCAGGGTGTACCAGTTTCTCTATTACCATGGTAACACTGGCACCTGTGTCCCTGTAGGCCTGAACTTCAACATCATTTATTAGGGGAAGTTGCTTGTACTTATCCATATTAAGGGGACAAGCAACCAAGGTGGCCAAATCAATGGCATCTTCAGAGACTAACACAGCCTCTGTAGTCTCCCTAACAGGACCAACCCCAACTAAATTACCAAAAGTGAGCCCAGCTACTCCCTTGGATTGGCTATTAGTATGTTTGCTCCCATCACCACTGCTATTACTAGGGGCACTAGAGTTTGCAGTAGGGGTTGTGGTAGTGGGAGGTTTGGTGTTTTTCGTTGGACAACTGGCATCAGTTGTCCAATGGCCTTTGACTTTACACAAATAACACCAAGGCTTTTTAACTTGATTTGAAGAGGATTTGGATCCACCACCCCTACCAGAGGATTTTTGTGGTCCTGATGTCCCCACCCTGGTCAGAAGACTTACCATCCTTCGTCTTGCCATCCTTGTCACCCCCTGTATGAACTTTTCTGTTCACTCTTGTTCTGACCCATTTGTCTGCCTTCTTTCCCAATTCTTGGGGAGAGGTCAGATCTGAGTCCACTAGATATTGGTGTAACAAGTCAGACACACAGTTATTCAAAATATGCTCTCTCAGAATATGATTCTACAGGCTTTCATAGTCAGAAACTTTACTGCCATGTAACCACCCCTCCAAGGCCTTCACTGAACAGTCAACAAAGTATGTCCAGTCTTGTGAGGACTCTTTTCTGGTGTCTCTGAACTTAATCCTGTATTGTTCAGTGGTTAAGCCAAATCCATCCAAGAGTGCATCCTTCAAAACTGCAAAATTGTTAGCATCACTTTCTCTAACAGTAAGGAGCCTATCCCTACCCTTTCCATTGAAAGATAGCCACAATATAGCAGCCCACTGCCTTTGAGGGACCCCCTGTACCATACAGGCCCTCTCAAGTGCAGCAAACCACTTGTTGATGTCACCCCCCTCTTTGTAAGGGGGAACTATCTTGTGCAGATTCCTTGAATCATGCTCTCTAACAGTATTACTATCAGGAATACTGCTGCTGCCACCATGGGGTCCTAACCCCAATCTCTGTCTCTCCTTCTCCAGGTCTAGGGATTCCCTGTCTAGAGCCAGCTGTTGCTGTTTAAGCCTCAGTCTGGTCTCTTCCACTCTCAACTTTTTGAGTTTCCTTTCTAACATGTTGTCTTAAGGGTGGGTGGGTTGGGAATGCTTGGACACTGAGGATAAATTGGAAACAACAGAGGGAGATATGTCCCTAACAGCTTGGACTCTAACAACCTGGCCTCCAGGAATAAAAACATCCCTACTATGATGGGAGCTCCTATTACTACCAGCATTGCTATGTGGTCTGCTGAGGGACAGATTTGGAATTGAACCCTCCCCACCTCCCTCAAGGGGTTCCCCTGAGTCAGAATGGGAGCTATCTATTAACTTCTCATTTGAAGTTCCTGCTAGGGACTCATCATTCACAATGAGCATGTTATACAGAAACTCTCTTGTAGGGTTCTTTCCTATCACTAAACCTCTATCTAAGCAGAGACTCCTTAGGCTCTTGAAATTTAAATTGTCATTGGTAGTATTGACCATTTTAAGAGCAGCCCCTACTTCAGACATGATAGGAGAAGGTTTGGAGACAGTGAGAAGAGAGAAAAAGTTTCAGAACTTTTTAAAGAACAGGGAAAAAAACCTTTTTCAAACTTTTAGAATCTTTTTAGAAGTTTTAGAGTACTTTTCAGCACTTAGTAGAAAGTGTCAGAGGAGAAAAGCAAAACTTTTTGGTTAAGTGTACATACACTGAACTTGTTTTGTATATTATTCTCTTATGAAAAGTACACAATGACAAAGTGGTAAGTAGTTACAAGTACTTATCCCACCGCTGCACAACCAATGTAGGAGGCTGGCCTGGCTTGTAGTGGGTACCAGAGGTACTTACACCTTGTGCCAGATCCAGTTATCCCTTAATGGTGTAGAAGAGGTGTTTCTAGCAGCTTAGGCTGATAGAAGGTAGCTATGGCAAAGCAGCTTAGGCTGAACTAGGAGACATGTAAAGCTCCTACTATACCACTGGTGTCATATGCACAATATCATAAGAAAACACAATACACAGATATACTAAAAATAAAAGTACTTTATTTTTATGACAATATGCCAAAAGTATCTCAGTGAGTACCCTCAGTATGAGGATAAGTTATATACACAAGATATATGTACACAAACCAAAATTATGCAGATAATAGCAAAAGGAAGTAATGCAAGCAATGTCAAACTGTAGTAGATTGCAATAGGAGCACATAGGTATAGGGGCAACACCAACCATATACTCCAAAAGTGGAATGTGAAACATGAATGGACCCCAAACCTATGTGAGCTTGTAGAGGGTCGCTGGGACTGTAAGAAAACAGTGAGGGTTGGAAAAATAGCCCACCCCAAGACCCTGTGTAAGGTGTAAAGTGCACCTACAACCCCCAGAGAGCACAGAAGTCGTGATAGGGGGATTCTGCAAGGAAAACAACACCAGCAATGCAACAACAGTGGATTTCCAGACCTGAGTACCTGTAAGACAAGGGGACCAAGTCCAAGAGTCGCGACAGTGTCGAGAGTGGGCAGGAGCCCAGGAAATGCCAGCTGAGGGTGCAAGGAAGCAGCCACCAGATGGAAGAAGCTTGGTGTTCTACAAGAACGAAGAGGACTAGGAACTTTCCCTTTGGAGGATGGATATCCCATGTTGTGAAGAAGCTTGCAGAGGTGTTCCCATGCAGAAAGACTGCAAACAAGCCTTGCTAGCTGCAAGGGTTGTGGTTAGGGTTTTTGGATGCTGCTGTGGCCCAGGAGGGACCAGGATGTCGCCACTTGGATGAGGAGACAGAGGGGGCGCCCAGCAAGTCAGGGAGCCCTCACAGAAGCAGGCAGCACCTGTAGAAGTACCAGAAAAGGAACTTAGAAGAGGAGTGAACCGGGGTCCACCCGAAGTCACAAAAGGGAGTCCCACGATGCCGGAGGACAACTCAGAAGGTTGTGCACTGCAGATTAGAGTGTCGGGGACCCAGGCTTGGCTGTGCACGAAGGAAATCCTGGAAGAGTGCACAGGAGCTGGAGCAGCTGCAAATCATGCGGTACCCAGCAATGCAGTCTTGCGTGGGGACGCAAGGACTTACCTCCACCAAACTTGGACTGAAGAGTCACTGGACTGTGGGAGTCACTTGGACAGAGTTGCTGAGTTCCAGGGACCACTCTCGTCGTGCTGAGAAGGGACCCAGAGGACCGGTGATGCAGTCTTTTGTTGCCTGCGGTTGCAGGGGGAAGATTCCGTTGACCCACGGGAGATTTCTTCAGAGCTCCTGGTGCAAGAAGGAGGCAGGCTACCCCCAGAGCATGCACCACCTGGAAACAGTCGAGAAAGCCGGCAGGATGAAGCGATACAAGGTTGCTAGTAGTCGTCTGGCTACTTTGTTGCGGTTTTGCAGGCTTCCTGAGCAGTCAGCGGTCGATCCTTTGGCAGAAGGTGAAGAGGGAGATGCAGAGGAACTCTGGTGAGCTCTTGCATTCCTTATCTGAAGAATTCCCCAAAGCAGAGACCCTAAATAGCCAGAAAAGGAGGTTTGGCTACCTAGGAAGTAGGATTGGCTACTAAGAGAGGTACGAGCCTATCAGAAGGAGTCTCTGACTTCACCTGCTGACACTGGCCACTCAGAGCAGTCCAGTGTGCCAGCAACACCTCTGTTTCCAAGATGGCAGAGGTCTGGGGCACACTGGAGGAGCTCTGGGCACCTCCCCTGGGAGGTGCAGGTCAGGGGAGTGGTCACTCCCCTTTCCTTTGTCCAGTTTTGCGCCGGAGCAGGGCTGGGGGATCCCTGAACTGGTGTAGACTGGCTTATGCAGAGATGGGCACCATCTGTGCCCATCAAAGCATTTCCAGAGGCTGGGGGAGGCTACTCCTCCCCAGCCCTTCACACCTATTTCCAAAGGGAGAGAGTGTCACACCCTCTCTCAGAGGAAATCCTTTGTTCTGCCTTCCTGGGCCAGGGCTGCCTGGGCCCCAGGGGGGCAGAAGCCTGTCTGAGGGGTTGGCAGCAGCAGCAGCTGCAGTGCAAACCCTGAAAAGGCAGTTTGACAGTACCCGGGTTCTGTGCTAGAGACCCGGGGGATCATGGTATTGTCCCCCAAATGCCAGTGTGGCATTGGGGTGAGAATTCCATGATCTTAGACATGTTACATGGCCATGTTCGGAGTTACCATTGTGACGCTATACATAGGTAGTGACCTATGTATAGTGCACGCGTGTAATGGTGTTCCCACACTCACAAAGTCCAGGGAATTCGCCCTGAACGATGTGGGGCACCTGGGCTACTGCCAGGGTGCCCACACACTAAGTAACTTTGCATCCAACCTTTACCAGGTGAAGGTTAAACATATAGGTGACTTATAAGTTACTTAAGTGCAGTGGTAAATGGGTGTGAAATAACGTGGACGTTATTTCATTCAGGCTACATTGGCAGGCCTGTGTAAGAATTGTCAGATCTCCCTATGGGTGGCAAAAGAAATGCTGCAGCCCATAGGGATCTCCTGGAATCCCAATACCCTGGGTACCTCAGTACCATATACTAGGGAATTATATGGGTGCACCAGTATGCCAATGTGAATTGGTGAAATTGGTCACTAGCCTGTTAGTGACAATTTGGAAAGCAGAGAGAGCATAACCACTGAGGTTCTGGTTAGCAGAGCCTCAGTGAGACAGTTAGGCATCACACAGGGAACACATAGATATAGGCCACAAACTTATGAGCACTGGGGTCGTGGCTAGCAGGGTCCCAGTGACACATAACAAACACACTGACAACATAGGGTTTTCAGTATGAGCACTGGGCCCGGGCTAGCAGGATCCCAGTGAGACAGTGAAAACACCCTGACATATACTCACAAACAGGCAAAAGTGGGGGTAACAAGGCTAGAAAGAGGCTACTTTCTCACATACACCCTCTCTCAGAGGAAGTCCTTTGTTCTGCCTTCCTGGGCCAGGGCTGCCTGGACCCCAGGAGGGCAGAAACCTGTCTGAGGGGTTGGCAGCAGCAGCAGCTGCAGTGGAGACCCCGGAAAGGCAGTTTGGCAGTACCCGGGTTCTGTGCTAGAGACCAGGGGGATGATGGAATTGTCCCCCCATTGCCAGAATGGCATTGGGGTAACAATTCCATGATCTTCGACATGTTACATGGCCATGTTCGGAGTTACCATTGTGGCGCTGTACATAGGTAGTGACCTAAGTACAGTGCACGCGTGTAATGGTGTCCCCGCACTCACAAAGTCCGGGGAATTTGCCCTGAACGATGTGGGGGCACCTTGGCTAGTGCCAGGGTGCCCACACACCAAGTAACTTTGCACCCAACCTTCACCAGGTGACGGTTAGACATATAGGTGACTTATAAGTTACTTAAGTGCAGTGGTAAATGGCTGTGAAATAACGTGGACGTTATTTCACTCAGGCTGCAGTGGCAGGCCTGTGTAAGAATTGTCTGAGCTCCCTATGGGTGGCAAAAGAAATGCTGCAGCCCATATGGATCTCCTGGAACCCCAATACCCTGGGTACCTCAGTACTATATACTAGGGAATTATAAGGGTGTACCAGTATGCCAATGTGAATTGGTAGATTTAGTCACTAGCCTGTTAGTGACAAATTTGGAAAGCAGAGAGAGCATAACCACTGAGGTTCTGGTTAGCAGAGCCTCAGTGAGACAGTTAGGCATCACACAGGGAACACATACAGGGCATATACTTATGAGCACTGCGGCCCTGCCTGGCAGGGTCCCAGTGACACATAGACTAAAACAACATATATACAGTGAAATATGGGGGTAACATGCCAGGCAAGATGGTACTTTCCTACACAGGCGTCTTGGGCCTACTTTCTGCGTGGCACCAGAATCAACAAAAATGGTTACATGATGGAACGAACTCCATTCCGCTTCTGTCCTCAGTGCCACGCTAAGTTCCTGCGCACCGGCCAACACCTTGTGTGCAACGTTTGCCTCTCTCCAGACCACTGTGAGACCGACTGCGATGCCTGCAAGTCATTAAGATAAAAAAAAGACCCTTGTGGACCGAAGGGCTCATCGACTTGAGATGGCCTAAAAGGTATCAGATGATACCCCGAATATTTTTGGGGAACAGCTCGCCCAGCAGGACATGAAGACAGCTCCAAGTCTGATGTGGAGTTCAACATCGAGAGCCAAGAACTTTCTTCTTCACAGGGCATGAGTACTGTGGCCTCTGCTCTGCCACAGAAACCCTCCTAAAAGGCCTTATAGCTTCTCCTAAAGGTCGCCAGTCCACCACTGCCACTCAGCCATGGTTGGTACTGAAACACTGTTTTGACCACCCCGCCTTCCAGCTCAGTGCCGAAATTGGCCACAACAGCTAATGTCTCTGCCTCAACCTTGACCACCTCGGACTGAGAAATAGTTTTGGTGTTGATCCGAACCTTGGGCCCGATCTGGAGGCTGACTGCTTCAAACTCAGTGCCTACCAAGATCATGAAGCACAAATCTTTGGTGCTGAAACCCTCAGAGCCAAGGGACTCCAGCCAGTCGGACACCAGCCCTTGATAAGATGAACACTATACAGTGCAAAATTCATATTCAAGAAGGCACAGGCTGCATCATAGCAACACCTTCCTCTCCTGTGCTTCCAAAGAGGAAATTGACATTTGAGGAGGCCTTGGACATTCCTTTCTATCCAAATAAGAGGACAAAGGACAAGGCTACGAGCCTAGCCTGCCATCCTACTCCTCCACCTCCACCTCTGCTCCTCCTCCACTACCTTCATCACCTTCACCTCCTTCTGCTCTCCACCAGAATCCCCTGCACAAGGAGATGACACACCTCAGGGGTCACTGCAGTCTCACACTGGGGAATTAGGGGGGGGTCCATCTGATGACACTGATCCATGGGATTCGTATGACTTTTTGATCCCCAAAAAAGGACAGGTCTCTCAGACCAAGTCTAGATCTCTGGCCTTCAAACAAGCGCATCCTATCAGAACACATCTCCACATGGTCACTTTTCAGAATGTCATTCCACTTCTGCAAAAAGGTGACTTTATGATAGCTCTAGATCTAGGATGTCTACTTTCATGTACCAATTTACCTTGCACACTTAAGATGTGTCATCACACCTGTATCAGACCATATGGAAATGGGCTCTTCACAACAACATTCACCTGTTGGTGAAATATCTCGTGGGAACGGACAACAATTTTGCAGACCTGCTCAACTGGATGCAGCAACAAGACCACCAATTGGAACTCCACCCACATGTCCTCCAGTCATACTTTAGAAAGTGGGGGAGCCCCTCACATATACCTTTTCACAACAGCAGAAAACGCAAATGCCCAAACTCACCTCCGGGTACCCATACCCACTATCCAAAGGCAATGCTTTATGGATGAGCTAGTCAGGGATATATGCCTATGCTTTTCTACCACTCCCTCTTGTTCCTTTTCTGGTTTGGAAGCTCAGGCAAACATCTCTCAACATGATCCTTGTGGGTCCCACATGGGCACGCCAGCCTTGGTTTACCACTCTCCTGTGCCTTTCAGTAGTCCCACACGAGAAGCTCCCCAATGGGGCCAGATCTTCTCACACAGAATCAAGGACAAATCTGACACTCAGACCCCAAGTCATTAAACCTTGCAATATGGCACCTGAGTTCATAGAGTTTGACTACCTTGGTTTACCTGCAGAATGTATAGACATTCTCAAGTAAGCACACAGACCAACCACTTGAGCTTGATATGCTGCAAATGTTTTGTTTGCTACTTCCATTCCAAATACATTGATCCAATGAAAGCCATGGTACAAGAAATTGTTTGCTATCTACTTCATTTGCAGAAAGCAAATCTCGCTTACACTTCCATTTGCTTGCATCTAGCAGCAATAGCTGCATATCTCCAAAATAGACAACATCTCTCACTATTCAAAATTACAGTTATTAAGGCTTTCATTGGAGGACTCAAACGATCATTCCACCTCGGGTGCCCCCAGCCCACTTGTGGAACCTTAACATTGTACTCACTAGACTCATGGGATCTCTTTTTGAGCCGCTTCACTCATGCTCACTTCAATTTCTTTCATGGAAAGTCACTTTCTTAGTCACCATCACTTCACTCATACATGTTATTGAGCTCCAGGCATTAACCTTAGAATAAACATTCTTTCAAATACATAGAAACAAAGTAGTTCTTCAAAATAAACCTAAATATTTACCTAAAATGTTTTCGCAATTTCACCTCAGTCAGTCGATTGAGCTGCCAGTTTTCTTCCCACAACCAGATTTGGTTGCGAAGAGAGCTCTTCACACCCTTGATGTCAAAAGAACACTCATGTTCTACATTGACTTTGTAGCATTTTCTTCACTTCACAGAGACAATCCCATATCCAAATCAGGCATAGTCAAATGTATCCAAACATTCTATGTTAAGGATAAAAAGATCTTAGAGCTCACTCCACTCGTATGGCTTTCTTGAAAACATTCACATTGCTGGCATTTGCAAGGCAGCTACATGGTCCACACCCCACACCTTCACAAAACACTATTGTGTGGATGTTTTAGCACGTCAACAAGCCAGTGTAGGTCAGGCAGTGCTGTGTACCCTTTTTCAGACTACTGCAACTCCCACAGACTTGCCACCACTTTTAAGGAGGGACTGCTTTACAGTCTATGCAGAGCATGTGTATTTACAGCCACACATGCCATTGAGCGGATTATGTTGCTTACCCTGTAAGCATATGTTTGTAAAATGTAGTAATGTAGATTCACATGCAACCTCCCTCCGACCCAGACGCATATGGCCGGTGCAGTTTGAAGTAATCAAAGAGGCCGGTAAGCGCAAGTCTTCTTTATTTTACAACGGTAAAATAACTCCAATGAACAGTCTCCAAGCGCCCCCAAATACCGCCGCTCCGTCCAACCGTCCTCACCGTCGTCCCTCTCCTCGGCGTTTCCCTCGCGCCGCCGTCCAAACGCCTAGCAACCCCTTCACCTTCGGGGTTCTAGTCGCGAGGCCGTGCGCGAGGGTACGCACGTAAATACAACATTGAGTTTTTTTTTTTTTTTTTTTTTTTTTATATTAACAAACCTCCCCCTAAAACAAAAACAAAAGAACTAAGACATTAAAAACACATTAACATTGATTGAGTTTGCAGAAAAATCATGCAGTATGCAGAGTTATAACACGTTCCGTCAATGACACAGTTTCCAAGGTAACTTACGTACTCTAACACTCCTGCGTAACACAGGACCCTCATCTCCACTCTTATTCACGTCCGATCTTAACATTGCCTCACGCTTGGTGACAGCCTGAGGATCCCAGTTCCTTTTCAGTTTTACCACCTTGGATTTGTTCCACCACTTGTTGCCTTGGACCCTCACTGCATTGCCCAAAACACGTTCAACACACACCGGTTCGGAAAATTTTGCTTTACCTTTCTTGACAAACGTTGGCAGTTTTATCACTACCCAATCACCTTCCACCAACAATGACTCTTTAGCCCCTTTCTTATTGTCAAAATATCTCTTTTGTGTAAACTGCTTGTCTTCCACATTGGCCTTGATAACATCAGCACGCTCTCCAACTAGCATTTGTTCAAAAAACTTAGACATCCACCCAGGTTTGATTTGGGTATTGGGCTTTCTCCCTTTCAAAGCTTCAAAAGGAGATACCCCAGTGGTAGAATGAGGAGTTGTTCTATAAAACCAAAGCATAGCTTGTACAGATGCCAACACATCACACCCATTCTTCAGAGCCCACCTGATACAGTCCCCCACCACACGATTGAATCTCTCCACCAAACCGTTTGTTTGAGGTTGATAGAGGGAACATCTCAGGTGTTTGACTGAACCTTGGTTCAGAAATGCTTTAAACTCATCAGACACGAACTGAACACCATTGTCCGAAATAATTTCTTCTGGAAAGCCCTCATTCATAAACACTTCTCTTAAAAAGGCGACTAAAGATCTAGCATTAGGCTCCTGTACAAATTTGACATAAGGCCACTTCGAGAAATAATCCACTATTACATATGCATACCTTAGTCTGGTATTAAGTAAGTGAAAGGGTCCCACCATATCCACCCCCAACTTCTGCCACGGACCTCCAGGACACGGAATAGGCATAAGGGGTGGCGTGGCAGTTTTCAGACTCTTGTCAGAATTTGAACATATCGCACAATTTTTTACCAAATGCTCAATTTCACTGTCCATACGTGGCCACCAAAAGTTGTCACGTATTCGTCTTTTGGTCATAGTGGTGCCCAAATGACCATCATGCGCCTTCTTCACTATTAAACTCCTCAATTCCTCCGGAGGAATGAGTTTATCATTTCTCAAGAGAATGCCCTCCTCAATTGTAAGTTCATCTGAAATTTTCCAGAATGGCTGGCTCGCCAACGTCAAGTCTTTCTCATAAGGCCATCCTTCAGCAATGAACCTCATTACAGCACACAACTCATTATCTCCAGCCAACTTTTCCTTCCACTCTGTCTCAGAGCAAACACAGACTTGGTCAACCTCAACCGTTGCAATCATACAACATTCATCGTCCACCATCTCATCCGTCGTTGAGCTCAACTGCCTGGGAAATCTCGACAAATAGTCTGCTCTTATATTCCTTCCGCCAGGAATATGCATGACCTCAAAATCATATTGCATGAGCCTAGCTACTAATCTAGCAATTCTAGGTGTGCCTGTCTTATCATTAGTTCCTTTTAAAATTGAAACCAAAGGCTTGTGATCCGTCTTTAATTCAAAATGCCTCCCCCACACATAGCTTCTGAATTTTTCGATGGCCCAGACACAGGCCAGCAACTCCTTTTCAATTACGGAGTAATGCACCTCTGGCGCCCTTAAAACTCTGGACGCGAAACCAATGGTGTTTTCATCACCCCCAACAGTTTGAGTCAACACAGCCCCCAATCCAATATTGCTGGCATCAACTGTTAGGCAACATTGAAACCTTTGGTCATACGGTTTTAACACTTTGGCTTGAGTTAAGTGGACTTTGATATCTTCAAACGCTCGTTCACACTCAGCACTCCACTCAAAACTGGTCTTATCCTTCAATAGATTTGACAAGACTCTAACCCGACTAGCATACTCCGGTATGAACCGGGAGTAAAACTCACACATGCCTAAAAACGCTTTCACCCCAGCTTTGTCAGTAGGCGGAGGTGCTGCCTTAATAGCATCAATTAGACCAGGTTTCGGGCTAACACCCTCCTGACTAATCACATGACCCAAATATTCCACAGAGGATTTCATGAATTGGCACTTTTCCCTTCTAAGAACAATGCCATGATCCTTGAATTTCTGCAACACCTGTCTGAGGGTATTGTTATGTGTCTGTAGATCAGGGGCGTGAATTAAGACATCGTCCTGAAACACCATTACATTGGAAATACCTTTCAACAATGTGCACATAATCCTTTGAAACACTGAGGCTGCAGAAGCCAACCCGAAAGGCATGCGGCAAAACTGGAAAACACCACAAGGCGATACAAATGCTGTCAAATACCTGGAATCGGGATCCAGCTCCACCTGATGATATGCACTGGCCAAATCTAACTTCGTAAACACCTTTGCGCCTTTAATGGTAGACAACATTTCCGTTATATTAGGTAAGGGATGAGAGTCCACCCATATCTCCCTGTTTAACGCTCTCAGGTCCACACAAATCCTCAACTCTCCATTCTTTTTCTTAGCTACGACCAGTGGAGAAAGCCACAAAGAGGATTCAATGGGTTCTATGATCCCCTTGTTCTGTAAACTTTCTAATTCTCTTTCCAGATCTTCTCTCACACTGAAAGGCACCGACCTAATCTTATGCTTGACAGGGGTAGCATGCAATTTTACTTTTATCTTATGTTTAAAACCTTTCAGCTTTCCCAATTCTCCTGAAAAAACTTTGGGAAACTCGTTGAGTAGACCTTCAATCACATCCGTTTCTCTAATCACTGCAACCTGTTCCAATGTACCTGGTCGCAACACCATACCAAACAAACCCTGATGGAACCAACCTAAGATGTTCAAACCTTTAGCCGCTACATAAATTTTCCCATGTATACGTCTCCCCCTAAACTCAAGTATATCCTCAAAAAAACCTTGAAGCTCAATCTTCCTCCCTTCATAAGACACTGGAGCCCTGTCTGGTGGCTCCAGAGCGCGATCTTTCCAATTCTGGTTGAACAAGTCGAGAGTAATCATGGTGATCCTAGCCCCTGAGTCCACCAGCAAACGCAAGGACTTGTTTCCAACTCTAACACACACATACGGATCCACACAGTTATCGGGATCCCCAGACTTAACCACACCACTATCAACAACTAAAACCATATCCTGAACCTCTCCCATGAGTTGTTCAACTGCTTCTTCATTCTCATCCATCACTGTCACAACAGATTCACGTTTGCCACCTTGACACACTTTAGCAAAATGCCCAACCTTGCCACAATTCCTGCATTGGATATTCCAAGCAGGACAAGCCTTAAACCCTTTTTGATGAGGCATATTTCCACATCTAAAGCAAACATTTTTTGTTTGAAAAAAACATTAGAATTAGCAAACTTAATGTTCTTCTGACCACTTGTTTTAACTACTGGTTTTTTATCTTCTCTGTTGGTGACGGCGTTGACCCTGGTAGCTGCTGTCTGTTCAATTTCTCTGGACGACTTGATCGCCGATTCGATGCTCTTTGCAATTTTTATGGTTTCAGTCAATGTTGGATTGTCCAATGATAACAATTTCTGTCTGATAGACTTGTCTGTCCCTTGGCAAATAAATTGGTCTCTGATGAGTTGATCACCCAGCGCTTCAAACTGACATTCCGCAGCCAGAAGACGCAACGCCGAAATGTAAGTGTCAACATCTTCGCCAGAACGTTGTTCTCTCTTAAAAAACTTGTGCCTGGCCACCACCAAGCTAGGAGGAGCATCAAACCTGACGCTCATTTTCTTCACAGCTATTTGGTACTCATCCATTTCACCATCGGCCAATTGCAAGTCCGGTAGGTACTTAAAAATAGCCCTCCCTTCAAAACCAATGGAATGCAGGAAAAGAATTTTTTTGCGTTCAGGCCTGTACCGTGATGCCCCTATCGCCCCTAAGTACGTCTCGAAGGCATCGTACCACTGCTTCCATACTATATGTGGTTCGCCAGGGCTCTCTAGAAATGGTGGTGGAGGGAGAACAGATTGCATGTTGGACCCAAAAATAAATTGCTAAAGAAATATTCCTTGAAACAGGAACAAAAATTGTGACCCCCTTTTCTTGTAAACGTTTTTGTATGTTGAATATAAATAAATAATCCAACCAGCCCTTATTGCTTCCTAGCTAGTTGAGTCATGAATAAATAACTCCTCAAATACCTTCTAAATGACCATTATGTGTATACCGAGAGTATAGGTGCTCCTTTCCTTTTTAACTTTTTAGCAAACTTGTTTCTGAATGTACAATGGAGGCGTTGCAGACCCAGATCCTTCTTCATCAAAGGTTCGTCTTCAATTGTGTAACCTCTCCACATCAAGACACAAAAAGGCCATTTCTATATCTGGTTGGCGTAACACAGGAAGAAGAAACTCCTCCCACGGGGTGGAGTAAGCCAGATCCACAATAAGCCTGCTGTCTTCGTGTATATCCTCCACGATCGTGCTGGCACCCGAATAAGGCGTTGGGGGCAAAGTTGAAAATAGCTGTTAAACAGCTGATGCGTGGGCTCGCTGTGCCTGGAGACCGAACCACCTCGTCGCCAAAATGAAGTAATCAAAGAGGCCGGTAAGCGCAAGTCTTCTTTATTTTACAACGGTAAAATAACTCCAATGAACAGTCTCCAAGCGCCCCCAAATACCGCCGCTCCGTCCAACCGTCCTCACCGTCGTCCCTCTCCTCGGCGTTTCCCTCGCGCCGCCGTCCAAACGCCTAGCAACCCCTTCACCTTCGGGGTTCTAGTCGCGAGGCCGTGCGCGAGGGTACGCACGTAAATACAACACAGTTCCACTCTATGTACAAATGTATCTATAGGTCACATTTAGCATCAATATCACTTTTCACAAATACCTTTCTACTCCTTTCTCACCCGCCCGCTATTCCACTATGACACACCACGTTCTTGCCACAAACAACAAACACACACTGACGTTCAAACATGACACAACATACACACACTATTGACACTGCACCCACACACAACACAACCACAAAAACCAACACAACTACACATTCATCTACACAAACAAACTCACACAACATCACAATTACACACATCACGACAATGACCGAGACACAACAACACTCACCTGTTGCATGCAGCAACACAACACAAAACACAACATACACAACAACATCCATGCCCTATGCCAGTGATACAACCACATCACCCACTCCAGCTCCCTCCACCTCAACCAGCCAATCACATCAAACACACACATACACATACTGACTTACACACACAACTGGAATCACAACATGACAGGTCCCCTTGCAATGTGCATACATGGTCACAGTTGATAAGTATGATTGTATTGTCATTGTAGTGCTGGCATTCATTTCGCAATGAATACTGACACCATAATGACAGTTGTGTATGTGTGCGATGTATGTTGTGTACCAGTGTGTCCCTATCGGTGTCTTATGCACTCATGCCCCAGACAAATGAATCCCACAATAATTAACCCCTTCACTGCCATGCCTTTTCCTCCTCAGGTGCCATGCCTTTTTGGGCTGTTTGGGGCAGTTTGTGCTTAGACCCTCATAACTTTTTGCCCACATAAGCTACCAACGCCAAATTTACATCCTTTTTTTCCAACATCCTACGGATTCTAGATGTAACCAGACTTTGTGGGTTCCCGAGAAGGAGACCAATAAATTAGCCAAAATACAGCAAAAAGTTAGGTTTTTTTTTAAAAAGGGAAAAAGGACTGCAGATGAAGGCTTGTGGTTTTTCCCTGAAAATGTCATCAACAAAGGGTTTGCGGTGCTAAAATTACCATCTTCCTAGCTTTCAGGAACAGGCAGACTTGAATCAGAAAACCCAATTTTTCAACACAATTTTGGCATTTTACTGGGACTTTTCCCATTTTCACTATTTTTTGTGCTTTCAGCCTCTTTCCAGTTAGTGACAGAAATGGGTGTGAAACCAATGCTGGATCCCAGAAAGCTAAACATTTCTGGAACGTAGACAAAATTCTGAATTCAGCAAGGGGTAATTTGTGTAGATCCTACAAGGGTTTCCTACAGAAAATAACAGCTGAAATAAAAAAATATTGAAATTGAGGTGAAAAAAAACAGCCATTTTTCTCCACGTTTTCCTTTGTAACTTTTTCCTGCGATATCAGAGTTTTTAAAGCAATATGCTGTTACGTCTGCTGGACTCTTCTGGTTGCAGGGATATATAGGGCTTGTAGGTTCATCAATAACCCTAGGTACCCAGAGCCAATAAATGAGCTGCACCTTGTAGTGGGTTTTCATTCTATACCAGGTACACAGCAATTCATTTGCTTAAATATAAAGAGTGAAAAATAGGTATCAAGAAAACCTTTGTATTTCCAAAATGGGCACAGGATAAGGTGTTGAGAAGCAGTGGTTATTTGCACATCTCTGAATTTCGGGGTGCCCATACTAGCATGTGACTAACAGAGCATTTCTCAAATAGACATCAAACCCACTGTCTTACATTTGGAAGGAAATAATGTAGAGAAAGACAAGGGGCAATAACACTTGTTTTGCTATTCTGTGTTCCCCCAAGTCTCCCAATAAAAATGGTACCTCACTTGAGTGGGTAGGTCTAATGCTCGCGACAGGAAGCACAACATGGAGACATCACATTTTTACATTGAAATCTGACATGTTTTTTGCAAAGTGCCTAGCTGTAGATTTTGGCCTCTAGCTCAGTTGGCACCTAGGGAAATCTACCGAACCTGCACATTTTTTAAAACTGGACACCTAGGGAAATCCAGGATGGGCTGACTTGTGGGGCTCTCACCAGGTTCTGTTACCCAGAATCCTTTGCAAACCTCAAAATAGCCAAAGAAACACTTTTTCCTCACATTTCGTTGACAGAAAGTTCAGGAATCTGAGAGGAGCCACAGATTTGTTTCTACCCAGCGTTCCCCCAAGTCTCCCGATAAAAATGGTACCTCACTTGTGTGGGTAGGCCTAGCGCCCGCGACAGGAAACGCCCCAAAACACAACGTGGACACATCACATTTTCCCAAAGAAAACAGAGCTGTTTTTTTAAATGTGCCTAGCTGTGGATTTTGGCCTGTAGCTCAGCCGGCACCAAGGGAAACCTACCAAACCTGCACATTTTTTAAATCTAGACACCTAGGGGAATCCAAGATGGGGTGACTTGTGGGGCTCTTACCAGGTTCTGTTACCCATAATCCTTTGCAAACCTCAAAATGTGGCCAAAAAAATACTTTTACCTCACATTTCGGTGACAGAACGTTCTGGAATCTGAGAGGAGCCACAAATTTCCTTCCACCCAGTGTTTCCCCAAGTCACCCAATAAAAATGATACCTCACTTGTATGGGTAGGTCTAGTGCTTGCAACAGGAAATGCCCCAAAACACTATCTGGACACATCAAAATTATCAAATACAAAACTACATGTTTTTGCGGGGGCACCTGCGTTTTTGGTCCTGGGCTCAGCAGCCATCTAGGGAAACCTACCAAACCCAGACATTTCTGAAAACTAGACATACAAGGTAGTCCAAGGAGGTGTGACTTGCGTGGATCCCCCAATCTTTTCTTACCCAGAATCCTCAGCAAACCTCAAATTTAGCTAGAAAATCAAATTTTTCCCACATTTCTATGTGGGATCACCGCCCCAGGACCAATTTCCTACCACCCAACGTTCCCCTCAGTCTCCTGGTAAAAATGATACCTCACTTGTGTAGGTGGGCCAAGTGCCTGTGACAGGGAAGAGCCAAAAACATGTCAAAATTAAGGGGGGGCCAAAGCGGGTCCAAAAGGACAATGTGAAAAAAATCATTTTTAGGCTGACAAGTGCAGCAGAATTTTTATCGGTATAGATGAGACAATGTTGAGTGGTAGGAATTTTGTGGATTCCTGCAGATTCCGGAAGGTTCCATCACTAAAATGTGGGAAAAATGTGTGATTTCCAGCAAAGTTGGAGGTTTGCAGGGCATTATGGGTAAGAAAATTGTGCAGGTGCATGTGAAGCAAACCACCCTGGAATCAACCAGATGTTTAGGTTTTAGATGTATCTAGGTCTTGTGGATTTTTCTACATGGCAGCGTTCCAAAGTCCAAAAAATGCAGACCCCAAGTGGGGCAATTTTGAGAGTTACCAAGCTCTTATGGCCCAAATGTAAAACCAAAACCCAAAATAATCAAATGTCCTCTTGCTTGCTGTGGGATTAGATGTTTTAGTGTGCAGGGGGAGAGCTGAAAGACTGTTACCTCCTTCAGTTGGGGTGGGGGCATAACCAGGCCCATACTGGCTGGTAGCCACCACCCCACAATTTTTTTTTTAATTCCCTGGCATCTAATAGACGTTCGGCCCCCACGGGGTGTGGATCGGAGGTAATTGCCCAATCTGCCAACTGGTAGGCAGAACAACTTTGGCCCCATTTATTTGGGGTAGGGGTATGGCCATACCACCACCCTCTTGTTTTGAAAAATAAATTATCCCTGGTCTCTGGTGGGCTTTCTGCCCCCCCTTGGGGGCAGATGGGCCTTCCAAAAATAGGCTGATCTGCCCCCAAGGTGGGCAGATATGGCCAACAGTAATGTGACCCCATGGGGAGTGACCCTTGCCCAAGGGGCCGCTCCCCTTATGTTTAAGTATGGAAAAGAAAAATTCCCTGATGTCTAGTGGTTTATGCCCTCAGGGGGGCAGAAATGGCCTAAAAATAATTTGGCCCCCGGGGAGCGACCCTTGCCTAGGGGGTCGCTCCCCACACATAAAAGAAATAAATAAACAAAAAAATAATCATCCCTGGTGTCTAGGGGTTTTCTGCCCCCCCTGGGGGCAGATCGGCCTATATTAAAAATGATTTGGCCCCCTGGGGAGTGGCCTTTGCCCAATGGGCCGCTCTCCTCTTGACAAATACCTGCCAAAAAAAAATCTCTGGTGTCTTGTGGGCATTTCAGAGACATGAAAGGAAAGGAAAGGCCTTTCCTTTCCTTTCATGCCTCTGCCAGCCCCCTCCTCCCAAGCGGAAGAGAAATGCTTTTGCATTTCTCTTCCGCATCACGCTGGAACAATGCTTCCAGCCCGATGGCAGGTGACCTTTGATGAGGTAGCACGTGATCGCGTGCTGACATCATCAGACGTCACTGGGGAGGTCGGGAAGGAAGGGGAGCGATTCCCCTTTCAGCCCTGACCTGGGGGGGTGGGATGGTGGCCCTCAGGGGTAGCCCTAGTGCTTCTTCCGAGGGCCAGTACACGGACGTAATGGTGATGTCCGTGGTGCTTGAGAGGCACAGCCACGGACGTAACCATTACGTCCATGGCGTACAAGGGGTTAAAAAATATTACTGTGACATGTATATGTCTGCAGTGGTTCTGAGTTAATGTGCAGTGACCACCCAACGTCGCAGCAAATGCAGGCTCCCTTACCTTCGTGTCATGCAACGGGGGGGTCATGTTTTCTCTGTGGTCTATGGGCAGCAGTGACAGAGGGTGTTGTCTATTCATGTCCAGACAGAAACGGAAGTGGAATCGGGTTAAAGATAGGCCTGGGTGCCAGCGGAGTTTGCGGAATTCGGGCACTTCTCGCTACGTGGAGTAGCAAAGAGTTTCTGAATTCTACTATCCAGTATGGAGTGGAGTTCGTACCCTCATGCAAGTGCAAGATTCATTTTTGGGACTTGCGAGGGCCAAAGTACTCTTAGGCCGCTAGTGAGTATGCGCAAGACTTTGCGTTGCATCGCGCTGCTTCTGGCCGCGTGGTCAAGACTTTGCATTTATTGGCGCTGCTTCCAGCCATAACATTGGCCAAAACAGTCCTGCTTGCGAGCGTGAATGCACCTCGAGTCAATTTTATTTACTCAAGATGCATCTAAATCTAGTGAAAAATAGGATTTTGAGTGGATTTTCTTCTCCAACTGACCTTTCGCATTGCTTTTTAGTGTGAGAAGCCTTTATTTTCTCAAACATGAAGGAAGTGCCCCAAAGACACCAACTTCCTGTTTCTGTCCAGCAGCATCCTCTCAGTGCTTTGTCCATCTCCTGGTCACTTTCCACTTGTATTCGAGCTGAAAGGATCCCTCTCTTTATCTCTTGGATATACCTTTGGATTTAAGTACTTTGTTTTCGTAAAATCACACAAATAAGTTATAAAACTATTGTATAAGGGTGTTGTTTGTTTGCTTGGGCCTGCACCAGTATTTCTTTGTACTTTAATTTGATTTTTAAACTTTATAGTGATGGGTGGCCTGGAGTTTAAGAATGGGCCTAGTTATTATTTTTTTTGCATTTCATTGATTTTTCACCCTTTGTAATCGAAAATTGTTGCACAGTTCAGTACCTTTTCTAAATGTTTGTAACATTTGCAATATTATTTTACTGTGTGGCCTAGATTTCCTAAGGGCCATTTAGCCAGTAGGCCCAGTACTAGTCATCAGTGTATGAAATAAATGTTTCAGTGGTATATGTTTTTAAAACTTCAGTTAGGGCAGTGATGGCATTGCATGAAATTAAAAATGTTAGCTGTTGTTTGTATTTGATGTTTTTTGTAAAAAGTGTATATGTTGTGGGGTAATACTTGATGGCGTAGGAGGTTGAATACTGTTGTTATGAAATATTTATAGCTCAGTTAATTTTTTTGTTTTGTATGACTGAATCAATGTTAGTTTTTTCTTCAGTGTTACCACCATGCCTCTTAATGGCCATTGTGTGTTTGTCATCGTCCACCATTTGTTCTGCATGCCTTGTGCAGTCTATTACCATAGGCTTGCATGTGTTCTTTGTTCTCCATGCCTCCTTGTTCACAATTGTTGTTTGACCATGTGGCTGGTGGCCATTTTGTGCATCCAGCCAGAGTCCCTTTTCCATAGGTTTGCATGTGTTCTTTGTTTACCATGCCTCCTTGCTCTTTTTTGCTGTTTGACCATGTGGCTGGAAGCCAGTTTGTGTGGATAGAGGCAGTGTCCCTTTGCCGTAGGCTTGCATGTCTTCTTTGTTCCCTGTGCCTCCTTGCTCCTTGCTCCTTGTGGTTGTTGTTTGACCATGTGGCTGGCACAAATTTTGTGCATCCAGCCAGTGTTCCTTTGTCATAGGCTTGCATACAAACATCTGCAATTATTGTTGAGCTGTTTAAGTTTATATTTTAATTTTTAATTTTAATTTTAATTTAATTTTTTAAATGTTTCTTTTACTTTGTATTTTCATTTCTTCGTTTATTTATATTTTAATGTTTAAGGTTAATTTTTCATTTTTTAATTGCAATTTTTTGGAAATTTTTCATGTTAATTTTTTCTACTTTCTAGTTTTTTTATTAAAATTTTTATTTTAGTTTTTGAATCTTTTTGATTTAATTTTTTTTTATTTCATTTCATTCGCCATTTTGTCTTGATCCATCCGTCCATCCACCCATTCATTCTTACATCCATCTATCCATCCACCAAAGGCGCACAGTCGTGCTACAGCATTTGGTTCCCTTTGGTGTATAATAATTCCCATTTCCTCCCGGACACCCTAGCTGCAGTGCACTCCAGACACATCAGCAGCATAACTCATTTTTTAAAATGATTATTCCATTTCCCCTGGACCACCTTCCCACCATAGATTTTTTAAGGATTTTTCCATTTACCTAAGCACCTCTATCTGACTACCACAGGTGTACCTCACAAAAAAACCAAACTGTAAAAGGTGGCAGCCCTTATGCATGGATTCTAGAGTGCCACATCTCAGGGGAGTCGTCGTTAAACAGGGATTACCCTTTTCTTACATGAGCGATGTCTCATTCACACAGTAAATGAAGGAGATGCAGTAAAACTTTCAATAGGTTTTATTAACAAGACTGCAATCTACTGTAAAATGCATGAGCTACAATGATTAGGAAAATGAACAATGCCAGAAGCAGAATTGTAAAAACGAGAGTCGTGATTTTAAAGACCCCCACCACCTTACAATAACATGAGATGTGAAATAGGCCCTAATACCCTACCTAATCTCTAACCTAATGAGAGCTAGGTGTGTTAAACCTAATCTGCCAGTACCATGTCCATGAGAAGCACCCCCTCCACCCCTCGTTACTTTGGAATGAGGTCTCTAGATCAGACCACATGGGGACAGGAAGGCTGGGTCTGCATCAAGGCGACGTGTACCATAGATAGAGCTGATGGCATCTGGTAGTAATCCATCTGATAACCTTGTCTGCATGAGATATATTTATACAGATCTTGTAGAACCCCTGACACAGGTACATTCCCAAACAATAGATAAGAAGGCATGCTTGGGGCGGCAATTATATAAACAATTCCCTCAAAAAGTACATTATGTTTCTGTCACTTGTACGTGGGAAAAGGACATGATGTGAAGGCCTACATGTATCACTTGTTTTTGACACTGATAGTGACGCCTTCACAGAGTGGCACTGATAACGTGAAATCAAAACATCTTCCTAACTATAAACATAGCAGCCAACTTGGAAGAAATAATTAAATGAATGCGCAAAAACAGAGCAGGCTAAGTAGGTTAAAAGTCACTGGGTGACGGGGGCCTAGGTCTGCAAGCTAGAAGGCTAAGCGAACTCCTGATTCCCAATAAAACTAAATAGGATCCACTACACCCTGCCCATTGCCGGAACAAGTATGACGCCATAAGGATGACACCAGAGACAGAGCAGGAACCCAAGCTAAACTGCTGTGAGTTAAAACAACCTAAAACTTTATAAAAATCTAGCTAAAAACTAGTAAAAATGATAAAATGGCTAAAACATATAAAGAGACAAAATGTCGACCATGACAAGCACTGCAGGCCAAAGCTAATTTGGTCACAAAAGCAATGTTTGACATGACTGAAATTTTGGAATAAAGCCAATGATCAAATTCATCTAAAAATAGTCATGATTTTGAAGAATGTCTCCAAAGTCATCAAAAGCAAGGGCATCCAGGAATTAATCCACATTGTCATATGTCAGATCGATGACAGGATTGCCAGACGAATCCACAGAGCAGTAGTGCGCAGCAGCCTCAAGCGCGGGATCACCCACAAGGGCAGAACCATCCAAAATGCCTGCAGGAGCTAGATAGTTCACCAATGGCGGCTCGTAAGTAGACTCATGAATCAACCGCAGTCTCATGCGTGCTCCTGTTCTTGCCGAAACTCAATGGTAAGGCGACCTGGATCTTCACCACACCAGCAGACGTGTGGACTTGGCTGCATGCCAAAGGCTTAATGCATTCCCCACAGGAAATTCGGGACTAGACGACCTGGTTGACGCCCCACATAAACTGCCCGCCACACATAAACTGCCTAGGGCCAAGCCATCTCTGGCTCAGGCAGCAAAGGAGGAGGCAGACGCAGTGCTTGAAACCTCACAGTTGACTTTGAATCCTTTCTCATCCACTCACTGACCTTGGCTGGGATACAGAGATTTCAGCGTCCTCCTGGACCTCACAGGTGGGGGCCCCAGCGCTAACCCCGCTCACACCTGAAGACTTATGAAGGCATAAATATTTTTCCTGGCCTTGCCTGGCTCTACAGGCTCATACAGATGTGGGAAGCTTACAGAATTGATGGCTCACCCTAAGGCTGCACATGTACTTACCATAAGCTCAGGTTCAATACCTGGCTTTCCCTCGAGGACCCACAATATGGAACTATTGCTACAGCAGACCTGCTTACCGCCCCCCAAGAGCATGGGCTTGAATGAATAATAAGCGCCTTTTGCACTCTAGTTGAACAGTTTGGGCAGTTATGGCATAACTGTAGGAGGCTGGCCTGGCTTATAGTGGGTACCTGATGGTACTTACACCTTGTACCAAGTCCAGTTATCCCTTATTAGTAGATTAGTAGTGTTCTAGCAGCTTAAGCTGATAGAGGTAGCTATAGCAGAGCAGCTTAGGCTGAACTAGGAGACATGCAAAGCTCCTACTATACCACTTATATCATATAGCACTCTATCATAAGAATCACAATACTCGGAGTTACTAAAAATAAAGGTACTTTATTTTAGTGCAATGTGCCAAAAATATCTCAGAGGATATACTCCCTTAGGAGGTAGGTAAAATACCCACAATATACACACAAACCAAAATCAGGGAAGTAAACACTTAGAAAAGTAGTGCAAACACTGTAGAATAAAATAGGATGCAATAGGCCTAGGGGCAACACAACCATGTACTAAGAAAGTGGAATGCGAACCACTTAGGGACCCCAGGCCTAGTGTAGGGTGTAGAGGGTCGCTGGGAGTGTAAGAAAACACTAACGGTGTCCAAGATACCCCACCCCAAGGTGCTGAAAAGTAGGAGTAAAGTGACCCTGCATCCTCAGAAACACACTAAAGTCGTGATAGGAGATTCTGCAAAGACAACAACTGACTGCAAAGCACTGAAGACGGATTCTTGGACCTGAGGACTTGTAAAGGAAGGGGGCCAAGTCCAAGAGTCAACTAAGTGTCCGGGGGGGGGGGAGGGGCAGTAGCCCACTAAACCCCGGATGAAGGTGCAAAATGGCTGCCTCCGGGTGGAAGAAGCTGAAGATTCTGCAACAACGGAAGATGCCAGGAACTTCTCCTGTGCACAGAAGATGTCTCACGGTGTGTTGGAGGATGCAGAGTTGTTTCCATGCAGAAAGACGGCACACAAGCCTTGCTAGCTGCAAAGGTGTATGGTTGAAGAAAATGGCTGCTGCCTGGGCCCAGGAAGGACCAGGAGGTCGCCCATTGGAGGAGGAGAAAGAGGGGGCACTCAGTGACACAGAGAGCCCACGCAGAAGCAGGCAGCACCTGTAGAAGCCCTTGAACACGGGTTCAAGAGAACTGAGCATGGCAGTCGTCTCAACACTACAAAGGAGGGTCCCACAAAGCTGGTGGTCAACTCAGCAAGTTGAACAATGCAGGACGGAGTGCTGGGGACCAGGGCTATGCTGTGCATGAAGGATTCCATGCAAAAGTGCACAGAAGCCCTTACAGCTGCAGTTCATGCAGTACACAGGATTACTGTCTGGCGTGGGGAGGCAAGGACTTACCTCCACCAAATTTGGACAGATGGACCACTGGACTGTCGGGGTCACTTGGATCCAGCTCCTGTGTTCCAGGGACCACGCTCGTCGAGATGAGAGAGGACCCAGAGGACCGGTGGAGCAGAAGTTTGGTGCCTGCGGTAGCAGGGGGAAGATTCCGTCGACCCACGGGAGATTTCTTTTTGGCTTCCAGTGCAGGGTGAAGGCAGACAGCACTCAGAGCATGCACCACCAGGAAACAGTTGAGAAAGCCGGCAGGATTAGGCGCTACACTGTTGCTGGTAGGGTTCTTGCTACTTTGTTGCAGTTCAGCAGGCGTCCTGGAGCAGTCAGCAGTCGATCCTTGGCAGAAGTCAAAGAGAGAGATGCAGAGGAACTCTGGTGAGCTCTTGCATTCGTTATCTGGTGACAAACACACAGGAGAGACCCTTAAAAGCCCTTGGAGGAGGATTGGCCACCTAGCCAGGTAAGCACCTATCAGGAGGGGGTCTCTGACGTCACCTGCTGGCACTGGCCACTCAGAGGCCTCCATTGTTGTAGGAGGCTGGCCTGGCTTATAGTGGGTACCTGATGGTACTTACACCTTGTGCCAGGTCCAGTCATCCCTTATTAGTAGATTAGTAGTGTTCTAGCAGCTTAGGCGGATAGAGGTAGCTATAGCAGAGCAGCTTAGGCTGAACTAGGAGACATGCAAAGCTCCTACTATACCACTTATATCATATAGCACTATATCATAAGAAACACAATACTCAGAGTTACTAAAAATAAAGGTACTTTATTTTAGTGACAATATGCCAAAAGTATCTCGGAGGATATACTCCCTTAGGAGGTAAGTAATATACACAAAATATACACACAAACCAAAATCAGGTAAGTAAACAGTTAGAAAAGTAGTGCAAACACTGTAGAACACAATAGAATGCAATAGGAGACAATAGGCCTAGCTGCAACACAAACCATATACTCCAAAAGTGGAATGTGCAGGAGGCTGGCCTGGCTTATAGTGGGTACCTTGTGGTACTTACACCCTGTGCCAGGTCCAGTTATCCCTTATTAGTAGAATAAAGGTGTTTCTAGCAGCTTAGGCTGATAGAAGGTAGCTATAGCAAAGCAGCTTAGGCTGAACTTGGAGACATGCAAAGCTCCTACTATATCACCTTTATCATATAGCACAATATCATAAGAAAACACAATACTCAGAGTTACTAAAAATAAAGGTACTTTATTTTTATGACAAAATGCCACAAGTATCTCAGTTAGTACCCTCAGTTAGAAGGTAAGTAATATACACAAGTTATATGTACACAAACCCAAAACATGTAAGTAATAGTAAGAACAGTAATGCAAACAGTGTAGAATTACAATAGGATGCAATAGGTGAACATAGGTCTAGGGGCAACAAAAACCATATACTCCAAAAGTGGAATGCGAATCACAAATGGACCCCAGACCTATGGGAGCTTGTAGAGGGTCGCTGGGACTGTAAGAAAACAGTCAGGGTGTCCAAGATACCCCACCCCAAGACCCTGAAAAGTAGGAGTAAAGTACCCCTACTACCCCAATAGGACACAATAGTCGTGGTAGGGGTATTCTGCAAGAACCACAAACAACAGTAAAGCACTGAAGACGGGTTCCTGGACCTGAGGACCTGCAAGGCAAGGGGACCAAGTCCAAGAGTCGCGATAGTGTCCAGGGGGGCAGGAGCCCAGGGAACCCCGGATGAAGGCGCAAGAAGGCTTCCTCTGGGTGGAAGAAGCCAAGGATTCTGCAACAACAAAAAGGGCTAGGAACTTCTCCCTTGGATGGAAGATGTCCCATGGCGGGCTGGAGATTGCAGAAGTGTTTCCACTCAGAAATACATCAAACAAGCCTGCTAGCTGCAAGGGTCGCGGTAGAGGTTTTTGGGTGCTGCTGGGGACCAGGAAGGACCAAGATGTCGGCCCTTGGAGGAGGAGACAGAGGGGGCGCTCAGCAACTCAGAGAGCCCCCACAGAAGCAGGCAGCACCCTCAGAAGTACCGGAGCAGGCACTTAGAAGATTTGTGAACCGGAGTCCATGCAGAGTCACAAAGGAGGGTCCCTCGACATCAGAGTCCAACTCAGAGGGTTGAGCACTGCACGACGGAGTACTGGGGACCCAGGCTAGGCTGTGCACAAAGGAATCCTTGGAGAAGTGCACAGAAGCCGGAGCTACAAATCACGCAGTACACAGGTTTGCAGTCTAGCGTGGGGAGGCAAGGACTTACCTCCACCAAACTTGGACCGAAGTATCACTGGACTGCGGGAGTCACTTGGATATAGCTCCTGTGTTCCAGGGACCACGCTCGTCAAGATAAGAGGGGACCCAGAGGACTGGTGATGCAGAAGTTTGGTGCCTAGGTTAGCAGGGGGAAGACTCTGTCAACCCACAGGAGATTTCCTCGGGATTTCCAGTGCAGGGTGAAGGCAGACAGCCCTCAGAGCATGCACCACCAGGAAGCAGTCGAGAGAGCCGGCAGGATTAGGCGCTACAATGTTGCTGGTAGTCATGTTGCTATTTTGTTGTGGTTTTACAGGCGTCCTGGAGCAGTCAGCGGTCGATCCTTGGCAGAAGTCGAAGAGGGAAGTGCAGAGGAACTCTGGTGAGCTCTTGCATTCGTTATCTGAAGAATACCCAGAGGAGAGACCCTAAAAAGCCAGAAAAAGAGGTTTGGCTACCAAGAGAGGTAAGAGCCTATCAGAGGGGGGTCTCTGACGTCACCTGCTGGCACTGGCCACTCAGAGCAGTCCAGTGTGCCCCCAACACCTCTGTTTCCAAGATGACAGAGGTCTGGGACACACTGGAGGAGCTCTGGGCACCTCCCCTGGGAGGTACTGGTCAGGGGAGTGGTCACTCCCCTTTCCTTTGTCCAGTTTCGTGCCAGAGCAGGGCTGGGGGATCCCTGAACCGGTGTAGACTGGCTTATGCAGAGATGGGCACCATCTGTGCCCATCAAAGCATTTCCAGGGGCTGGGGGAGGCTACTCCTCCCCAGCCCTTCACACCTATTTCCAAAGGAAGAGGGTGTAACACCCTCTCTAAAGAGGAAATCCTTTGTTCTGCCTTCCTGGGTCGGGGCTGCCCAGACCCCAGGAGGACAGAATCCTGTCTGAGGGGTTGGCAGCAGCATCAGCTGCAGTAGAAACCCCAGAAAGGCAGTTTGGCAGTACCCGGGTTCTGTGCTAGAGACCCGGGGGATCATGGAATTGTCCCCCCAATACCAGAATGGTATTGGAGGGACAATTCCATGATCTTAGACATGTTACATGGCCATGTTCGGAGTTACCATTGTGACGCCATACATAGGTAGTGACCTATTTATAGTGCACACGTGTAATGGTGTCCCCGCGCTCACAAAGTCTGGGGAATTTGCCCTGAACGATGTGGGGGCACCTTTGCTAGTGCCAGGGTGCCCACACACTAAGTAACTTGGCACCCAACCTTCACCAAGTGAAGGTTAGACATATAGGTGACTTATAAGTTACTTATGTACAGTGTAAAATGGCTGTGAAATAACGTGGATGTTATTTCACTCATGCTGCAGTGGCAGTCCTGTGTAAGATTTGTCTGAGCTCCCTATGGGTGTCAAAATAAATGCTGCAGCCTTTAGGGATCTCCTGGAACCCCAATACCCTGGGCACCTAGGTACCATATACTAGGGAATTATAAGGGTGTTCCAGTGTGCCAATCAGAATTGGTAAATTTAGTCACTATCCTGTAGTGACAAATTTGGAAAGCAGAGAGAGCATAACCACTGAGGTTCTGGTTAGGCATCACACAGGGAACACATACAGGGCACATACTTATGAGCACGGGGGCCCTGCCTGGCAGGGTTCCAGTGACACATAGACTAAAACAACTTAAATACAGTGAAATATGGCGGTAACATGCCAGGCAAGATGGTACTTTCCTACACTCGAGCATTAGGGTTCCAGGGTCACTTATAAGTCAACCATGTCAAGCCTTCCAACCCTGAGGGCTTGGTGCACTGTACCTGAGTGTGAGGGCACCCCTGCACTAGCAGAGGTGCCCCCACGTCATCCAGGACTATTTTCCCAGGCTTGAGTGCGGGGACGCCATTTTTTGCGTGCACTGCACCTATGTGCAACTTCACAATGGTAACTCTGAATATGGCCATGTTTGGTATCAAACATGTTGAAATCCTACCCCAAGGCTTTTTCAAGCATTGGTTGTATGATTCCATGCACTCTGGGGGCTCCTTAGAGGACCCCCAGTACTGCCATTACAGCCTTCTGAGGTTTTCCAGGCAGCGCCAGCTATTGCCACTTCACAGACAGGTTTCTGCCCTCCTGTTGCTCAAGGAGCTCGAGTCCATGAAGGCAGAACAAAGCATTTCCTTTGGGAGAGGGGTGTTACACTCTCTCCCTTTGGAAATAGGTGTTACAGGCATTGGAGGGTAGCCTCCCAGAGCCTCTGTAAATGCTTTGAAGGGCACAGATGGTGCCCTCCTTGAATAATCCAGTCTACACCAGTTCAGGGACCCCCAGTTCCTGCTCTGGCGTGAAACTGGATAAAGGAAAGGGGAGTGACACTCCCCTGTCCATCACCACCACAGGGGTGGTGCTCAGAGTTCCTCCAGAGTGTCCCTGGGTTTTGCCATCTTGGAGTCCAAGTTGGCAGGGTACTCTGGGAGCATCTGAGTGGCCAGTGCCAGCAGGTGACGTCAGAGCCCTCCCCTGATAGGTGCTTACCTGTGTAGCTGACCAATCCCCCTTTCAGGGCTATTTAGAGTCGCTCTCTTGGGTGGTTCTTCAGATTCAGATTGCAAGACTCCAGTAGGAATGCTCTGCATCCTTTACTTCACCTTCTTGCCAACGGAACTGCATCTGGACCCTCCAGGAACTCTACAAACTGCAACAAAGAAGCAAAGATGACTTCTGCAACATTGTATCTTCAGCTCCTGCCAGCAACTGCAGCAGTTTCCAGGTCATAAACACAAAAGATAGCAGGAAGGGATAAATCCAATCATTAATTTCAAAAGATCAGTGATGAATCCTGATTTTTGGGGACTATTTCTTTCCCTTATTTATTTCAATCATTTTGATACCGAAGGTAAGCAGTGATTATTCGGTAAACATTTCATAAATATAGACATAAACGAATTAACACAAAAATGTACATAACATTACAAACATTATAGAAAAATATACATCACATTACACACATTATAGAAAGCAAAACCTGCTCATTGGATCGTGGCGGTCTCACTGGGAAGGGGTATGCCCTTCGTTTATTCTGTATTTTGTGGTCACTATCAAGAGAATCAAATTGTGATCCACTGAGAAACAATGGCTGAGGGTCTGCGGTGCACCCAGCTGTCAAATACCTGTCTATTGATTTCAAATGGTATTATATGGTGCATATCTCTATTCTCTATACATTAACTTATAAGCCCTCAGTCTCGCAAAAAAAGGCATCCTCCGAGGACTACCTGACTTCAGCCTGCACCAGAAGAATGAAGGAATCTCCTTTGAAGTGAAGGAATCACTTCCCTGCTTCAACAGGCACTCCTCTGCAGCAATAACCGGTGGTTGGGTCCCCTCTCCTGAAGAAGTGCGTGGATCCAGCAACACTGGTGGTGGACTGAAGTGGTCCAGACGGTCCAAACGTCCAACTGTCCAACTTTGGTGGAGGTAAGAGCCTGCCTTCCCACGCAAGACAGTACCCCCATGCACCACGTGTTTTGCAGCTGCCAAGGCTTGTTGGCATCCTTACACAAAGTTTTTTGTGCACCTTGCAGCTCCGGCCCCCAGCACTCTATCCTGCGTCGCACAGCTACCTGCGTGGTTCTCCGGCAGCATGGGATCCCTTTGTGTAGTGCTGCATGGGCCTCCTTTTGCACCTTCTTTGTCCCCGTGCTGTGGGAGCTGCCTGGTCTTCTGAGGGCTCTCTGAGTTGCTGAAAGCCCCCTTTGGCTCCCCTCCTGGGTAGAGTCCACCAGGTCCCTCCCAGGCAGCACCATATTCCGCTATCCGCGAGCTCTGCATGTGCCAAGGCTTGTTGGAGGAATCCAACGACGCAAACCAGACTGCAATCATCCATCTGGAGTGGGACATCATCTACAACAACCAGGAACCTGCATCCTTCTTCTTGGGTGCAATACTGACTGTTCTTCTCCACCAGTAGTTCTTCTTCGGCACCTTCATCTGGGTTAGCAGGGGCTCCTGTTCTCCCTGGACTCTTCATTGCTTCTTGGACTTGGTCCCCATCTTCGACAGGTCTTCAGGTCCAGGAATCCATCGTTGTTGTCTTGCAGTCTCTTCTGGTTCGTGCAATATCTTCTATCACATGTTCTTGTGTGTTCTAGGAAAGTTACAGTGATTCTCTGCTGCTTTCCTGGGCTCTGGTTTGGGTTCTATTATTTACCTGTGGTGTTTTCTAATACTCCCAGCACCCTTCTACACGCTACACTTGCCTAGGTGGGAAACCAACTTTTGCATTCCACTATTTTAGTATATGGTTTATGTTCCCCCTAGCCCCCTTTCTAACTATTGTGAGTTTCACTATTTGCACTGTTTTCTAACTGTTATTACAGCTATTTCTGCATTCTAGTGTATATACTGTGTATATCTGAAAGAGACTTCTAGTTGCAGATTCCTTACCTTTGAATTTCCCCAGACGTCAGACTGGATCCGGAGATTTTTCTTTGAGCAGTACCTCTGCGCGCTGTCAGGTGGCGTTGGTCGAATGCGCGGGCGTCGTTGGCATCGTGCTCGCCATGATGACATTGCGGTCGTATATAGGTGCGCCGACGTCAATTCTTTTCTTTCTGCGCCAGCCTACTCGCAGATCCGGAGAAGAGCTACCTCAGTAATTTTTTGACTATGTCGACATTTTTGTCGTATTTTTGACGAGTTTGTGGATGCTTTGAGGCATGTCCGGCAAGACTGGATTCAAGCCCTGCGACTCCTATCACCGAACTATGTCGGTGACGGATCCGCACCTCTTGTCGTGCTCCGAGTGTCGGGCCATGAACCAGAAGTCTTTGAGGGAGCGCTCCCTAAAGCTCATGGTGGCCTGACACTCTACTCCACTCTTTGTCCTCCAAGTCATCGGGACATTCGGGCCACAAAAAGAAGAAGTCGAAGAAAGACAAGCATTCTTCGACTTCACCCGGTCGATCGGATGATACGACAGGGGAAGATCGTCGACGCTGTAGGCCTCCGTCAACGGAGTCTTCTTCTGGGTCGGCTCCGTGATTCCCCCAGTTCCTGGGAGCCGTAGCCACCCCCGCCCAACTCATAGAATTTTACGAGGCCATGCGCCTCATTTTTGGGCAGTCCGACCCGCCTTCGGGCATAGGTGAGTCGGTTGGGGTCCCTTCGGTTTCAAAGCCGTCGGCTTTGGCCTCGGCTCCAGGGGGCCCCTCGCGGATCCGTCCAGATGCCGGTTGTGCCACAGCGACCTTCCCCGGCGTCAGGTCAGACGTCAACGTTACTGACGTCGGTTGGGCCAACAATCGATGTAGTTCCCAACATCATCCCGACGACTCAGAGCCGGAACGACGTCGATCGATGCCGATTCCATTCTGTATGGGCTGTCCTGGGCCCAGGGTTGATCCTACGGGGAGAGTATGGAGGGGTCGCTGGACCCTTTAGAATACCAGCTTGACCCACAAATGGACTCGTGCAGGATTTGGGTGATGCCAGTGGACTAAACACCTCCACTGACAGTGGTATGCTTTCTCCTCCTAGCGTGGCTACAGAGGAGGGTGCTTCTTACTCTATGGTGGTGAGAAGGGCGGCTGAGGTCCTGGACCTTGAACTTCCATCTGGTGAGGTTAGGCCTAACATCCTAACTGACGTGCTTCAACCAGGGTCTTTCTCTTCCGAGCCCCTTTTACCCTTCAATGAAGCACTGACAGTCGTCCTTTTGGGTACTTGGTCCAGACCCAGCACAGGGGGTGTATAGGGCTGCCCTCCGCCATCGGCCTGCGCCACCAGACCCAACACGCCACGCCTGAGAGCCTTGTCATCCAGGCTTCTTCTTCATTGGGCGCATTCCCTGCCACACCTCCAGATAGGGAATCAAAAAGACTGGATAATTTGGAGAAGAAGTTGATTTCTTCCCACAGTCTAGCGCTGTGGTACGTGAACACTGCATGCCTTTTGGCCCGCTATTCCTGTACTCTCTGGGATATGGTTGCCTAAGTGCTACCTGCAGTTCCGGAGGAGGCCCGGACTGTCCTGTTCCAAGCCGTAACAGTTGGGAGGGATGTAGCTAAGTTCATGATTCGTTGTAGACTGGATACGAGTGACTCTCTGGGCAGATCGGTTGCATCGACTGTGACATTGAGATGCCACGCCTGGCTGAGAACGTCTATTTTTTTCGGGGGATGTCCAGCAATCCTTGATGGACATGCCCTTTGACGGCACACGTCTCTTTGGAGACAAGGCGGACTCTGCACTCGAGCGCTTTAAGGCTTCCCGAGCCTCGCACCCGCAAATAGATCCCAGCAGTCAGTCTTTCGCCCTTTTCGTGGCTACGGAAGGGGCTCCCAACCGTGTCTTTTTCCACCTGGCCACAGACCCGCACATGCTGTACAGCCCCTGCGCGGACACGGGATCCCACATTCCCGGGGATCAGGGAGCCTGCGGTTCGCCCAGTCCACCCCCGGCCCCTCCTCAGCCTCCAAGCCTTTCTAGTACCCAGGTACATCAGGAGCCAGTAGGTGGCAGGATACGCCATCACCTGCCCCTTTGGCAAGCCATTACCTCGGACAGGTGGGTACTCCAAATTGTCCGAAGGGGCTACTCCCTCTCCTTCGAGACATCTCTTCCAGCCATTCCACCTTTATAGAGTCAGATATCGGAGGATCATATGGCGCTTCTCCACGATGAAGTCCAAGCCCTTTTGGCCAAAGGAGCTATAGAGAGGGTTCCGTTGCCAGGAGTAGGTCTTGGTTGCTATTCCTGCTACTTTCTGGTTCCGAAAAAGGACAAAGGTCTTCGACCTATATTAGATCTTCAGTCCCTCAATCTCTTCCTAAAAAATTAGAAGTTCAAAATTTTGCATTGGCTCAGGTCCTATCTGCCCTGGATCCTGGAGACTGGATGGTAGCGTTGGACTTACAAGACGCATACTTCCACATTCCCGTCTTGCCGGCCCACCAGCGTTAGCTATGATGCGTGGTAGGTCACGAGCACTTTCAGTTTACTGTGCTCCCCTTTGGCCTTACCATTGCCCCTCGGGTGTTCATTAAAGTGATGGTAGTTGTGGCAGCTCATCTGCGCAGGTTAAGGGTCCCAGTCTTCCCCTACCTCGACGATTGGCTGTTGAAGGCGAAATCGCCCCAGACAGTTGTCTCCTACCTCCAGACTAAGGCGAACCTTTTGCATTCGCTGGGGTTCACTATCAACATGCCAAAGTCACACCTGACTCCTTCTCAGACGATCCCTTTCATCAGAGCTGTTCTGGATACAGTGCAGTTTCGGGCATATCCTCCTGAAAAGCGAGTGCAGGATATTTGGGCTATGATACCGCTGTTTCAGCCTCTGTCCTGGATTTCGGTGAGAATGACTCTGGGGCTGCTGGGCTTCATGGCCTCCTGCATCCTGCTGGTTCACAATGCCAAATGGCATTTGCGGGTTCTGCAGTGGGACCTGAAGTTCCAGTGGGCGCATCATCTGGGAAATCTCTCCGACAAGCTCCAGATCTCAGAAGGGACTGCAAAAGACCTGCAGTGGTGGTTAATGAATCAGGATTGGGTCAAGGGCAGATCCCTCTCCTTTCCCCAACCAGATCTTACGGTCGGGATAGATGTGTCACTCCTGGGATGGGGTGGCCACATGGGAGAGGCAGAGATCAGAGGTATCTGGTCTCTGGCGGAAACCGGACTCCCTATCAATCATCTGGAGCTCCAAGTGATTTGACTAGCATTGAAAGCATTTCTTCCTTCCCTCAAGGAAAGAGCAGTGCAGGTGTTCACAGAAAACACCACCGCCATGTGGTATTGCAACAAACAAGGTGGAGTGGGGTCGTGGACTCTTTGTCAAGAGGCCATTTGTCTCTGGACTTGGCTGGAACATCAGGGCATTTCCTTGGTGGTTCAACACCTGGCAGGCTCCTTGAATGCCAGAGCAGACAAACTCAGCCGACGATGCATGGTCGACCACGAATGGCGTCTCCATCCGGAGGTGGCGCAGGGTCTCTTCCTGCAGTGGGGAGATCCTTGGTTAGACTTGTTCGCCTCTGTAGAGAACGCGCAATGTCAGCTGTTTTGCACGTTGGAGTTTCCAAGGGGCACTAGCTCGGCGGCGATTTTTGTTGCGAGAGGAACTCAGGCCTCCTGTACGTCTTCCCGCCAATACCACTTCTCCCCAGAGTTCTGAAGAAGATCACGCAAGACCGGGCCCAAGTAATACTGGTGGCTCCGGACTGGGCACGGAGAGTCTGGTATCTCGAGCTTTTGAACATGGCCATAGCTCCTCCGATCAGACTGCCTCTTCAGGAGGATCTTCTGTTGCAGCAGCAGGGGAAAGTCCTCCACCCGAACCTGTCAACTCTGCGACTTCTTGCGTTGAGATTGAGCGGCGACTGTTGACGTCTTTCGACTTGCCACCCGAAGTCTGTGACGTTAACTTGGCAACCAGGCGTCCCTCAACCAAAACTGTATACGCCTGTCGTTGGAAGAAATTTGTGGCATGGTGCATCGACATTTCTGTCGATCCTCTATCTGCTCCTCTCTCTCAAGTTCTTCTCTTTATTGTTTCCCTTGCCACGCAGGGTTCCACCTTGGGCACTCTTAAGGGATATCTCTCTGCTATCCCTGCTTTCCTAAGGTTGCCTGATGTAGGAAGTTGGCTTTGTATATACTATCTCAAAGTGAGAGATAGTGTGCACGGAGTCCAAGAGCACACACTCAAAGACTTAACTCCAGGCCAATAGTTTTTATATAGAAAAATAGAAAAATATTTTTTCTTAATTTATTTTTAAAACCACAAGTTCAAGATTTGAAGTAAATACATAAAATGCAAGGTACTCCATACAGGTAAGTTAGGAACTTTGAATTAGAGCAATAACATATACAGTTTTTGTTAAAATAATTGTTAAAATGGGCATAAGCTATTTTGAAAGTAGACAGTGCAAAAATCAACAGTTCCTGGGGGAGGTAAGTATTGGTTAGATTATGAGGTAAGTAAGACACTTACAAGTCTCAGTTCCTGGGCATAGGCAGCCCACCGTTGGGGGTTCAAGGCAACCCGAAAGTTACCACACCAGCAGCTCAGGGCCGGTCAGGTGCAGAGGTCAAAGAGGTGCCCAAAATACATAGGCACCTGTGGAGAACAGGGGTGCTCCGGTTCCAGTCTTCCAGCAGGTAAGTATCCGCGTCCTCAGGGGGCAGACCAGGGGGGTTTTGTAGAGCACTGGGGGGGGGGGGGGACAAGTAGGCACACAAAACACACCCTCAGCGACACAGGGGCGGCCGGGTGCACTGTGCAAAGCAGACGTCGGGTTTTGTATAGGTTTCAATGGAGGGACCCAGAGGTCACTCTAGCAGTTCAGGCAGGCAGGCACAGGGGGAGCTTATCGGGACAGCCACCATCTGGGCTAGGCAGAGGGTCACCTGGGGATCACTCCTGCACTGAGGTTCAGTTCCTTCAGGTCCTGGGGGCTGTGGGTGCAGTGCTTGGTCCAGGCGTCGGGTCCCTTGTTACAGGCAGTCACAGTCAGGGGGAGCCTCTGGATTCTCTCTGCAGGGGACGCTGTGAGGGTCCAGGGGGGGTCGTCTCAGGCTACTCACAGGGTCGCAGTCGCCAGAGAGTCCTCCCTGTGGAGTTGGTTCTCTGGATCTCGAGCCGGGGGCGTCGGGTGCGGAGTGTGAAGTCTCACACAACCAGCAGGAAGAGTGAGGTCTTTAAAGTTGAAGAAAAGTTGCAAGTTTGTTGCAGGTTGTTGAGCAGAGCCGCTTCTCACGGGAATTTCTTGGTCCTGGGGGTCAGGGCAGTCCTCTGAGTCTTCAGAGGTCACTGGTCCCTGTTGGATGCATCGCTGGTTGCAGGTTTCCGACTCAGGAGACAGGCTGGGGCCAAAGCAGTTGCCGTCATCTGTCGCAGGCTTGTAGGTCAGCAGTCCTTCTTTGTAGTTCAGGTTGCAGGAATCTGATTTCCTGGGTTCTGGGGTGCCGCTAAATACTCCCCTGTGCGGAGGGGGGGCACATCCCTAATCCTATTGGTGGAATCCTTCCTAAAGGCAGGGGTCACCTCAGCTCAGGGCACCTTAGGGGCTGTCCTGACTGGTGGGTGACTCCTCCTTGTTTTTTGAATTATCTCCTCCAGCCTTGCCGCCAAAAGTGGGGGCAGTGGCCGGAGGGGCGGGCATCTCCACTAGCTGGGATGCCCTGTGGCGCTGTAACAAAAGGGGTGAGCCTTTGAGGCTCACCACCAGGTGTTACAGTTCCTACAGGGGGAGGTGAGAAGCACCTCCACCCAGTACAGGCTTTGTTCCTGGCCACAGACAGACGACCCCAAGATCTACCGGCCGATCTCCCTTCTCCCCTTCCCAGCCAAGGTCATCGAAAAAATCATAAACAGACAACTATCCCGGTTCCTGGAAGACAGCAAGTACTCAACGCCTCTTAATCCGGATTCCGCAGAAACCACAGCACCGAGACTGCACTCATTGCTGCAACAGATGACATTAGGACCATGCTCGACGAAGGAGAAACAGCAGCACTCATCGTCCTGGACCTCTCCGCAGCTTTTGACACGGTATGTCATCACACTCTCCGCACACGCCTCCACAACGCTGGAATCTACGACAAAGCACTCAACTGGATCTCGTCATTTCTCTCAGGCAGAACCCAGAGAGTCCGCCTCCCACAGTTCCTCTCAGAAGCCTCCAGAATCATCTGTGGCATTCCCCAAGGATCTTCGCTCAGCCCCACGCTCTTCAACGTTTACATGGCCCCCCTCGCCAACATCGCACGAACCCACCACATCAACATAGTTTCCTACGCAGACGACACTCAGCTAATCCTCTCCCTCACGAAAGACCCTACAACTGCAAAGAACAACCTCCACAACGGACTTCACTCCACCGCCAGCTGGATGGAATCAAGCCACCTCATGTTAAACACAGACAAGACAGAAATCCTCATCTTTGGCATCAACCCCTCAACTTGGAATGACTCCTGGTGGCCCACCTCACTAGGAACCGTGCCCTCACCCACCACCCACGCACGCAACCTAGGCTTCATCTTGGACTCCACACTCAGCATGACTCAGCAGGTCAATGGCATCTCCTCTTCCTGCTACAACACTCTCCTCATGCTCTGCAAAATCTTCAAGTGGATTCCCGTTGAAACCAGGAAAACTGTCACTCATGCCCTGGTCAGCAGCCGATTGGACTACGGAAACGCCCTATATGCAGGAATAACAACCAAACTCCTAACAAAGCTGCACAGAATCCAGAACGCATCTGCACGCCTCATTCTGGACATCCCACGCCGTGACCACATTTCCCCCCACCTCAGAGACCTTCACTGGCTACCAGTATCAAAGAGGATCACCTTCAAACTCCTCATCACGCACACAAGGCCCTCCATGACACAGGCTCAACTACAGATTCACCTTCCACACCCCCACCCGCAATCTTTGCTCTGCCAGACTCGACCTCGCCTCCATCCCCTGCATCCGCCGCACCACCGCCAGAGGAAGATCCTTCTCTCACCTAGCCGCCAAGACCTGGAACTCCCTACCACTCCACCTTCGCCAGACCCAAGACCTCTTGACATTCAGGAAATGCCTCAAGACATGGGTCTACAATCAGTAGCTCCCCCCCCCAGCGCCTTGAGACCCTAACGGGTGATTGTTGCGCTCTATAAATCCTTGATTGATTGATTGATTGAAAGACACTCTCCCCATGTGGCCAGCAACTTGTCTGGTTGTGGCAGGCTGGCAGAAACTGGTCAGCTCCACACTAGAAGTCCGATTGGTATTCAGGGGGCATCTCTAAGATGCCCTCTCGGTGCATGTTGCAATAAATTGCACACTGGCATCAGTGTGCATTTATTGTGCTGAGAAGTTTGATACCAAACTTCCCAGATTTCAGTGTAGCCATTATGGAACTGTGGAGTTCGTGTCTGACAAACTCCCAGATCATATACTCTTATGGCTACCCTGCACTTACAATGTCCAAGGTTTTGCTTAGACACTGAAGGGCATAGTGCTCATGCACATATGCGCTCACCTGTGGCATAGTGCACCCTGCCTTAGGGCTGTAAGGCCTGCTAGAGGGGTGACTTACCTATGCCACAAGCAGTGTTGAGGTTGGCATGGCACTCTGAGGGGAGTGCCATGTTGACTTTGTCTTTTTCTCCCCACCAGCACACACAAGCTGTGAGGCAGTGTGCATGTGCTGAGTGAGGGGTCCCCAGGCTGGCATAAGACATGCTGCAGCCCTTAGAGACCTTCCCTGGCATCAGGGCCCTTGGTACCAGGGGAACCAGTTACAAGGGACTTATCTGAGTGGCAGAGCTGTGCCAATTGTGGAAGCAAAGGTACAGTTTAGGGAAAGAACACTGGTGCTGGGGCCTGGTTAGCAGGGTCCCAGCACACTTTCAATCAAAACTTAGCATCAGCAAAGGCAAAACGTCAGGGGGTAATCATGCCAAGGAGGCATTTCCTTACACCTGATCAGCCTTCCTTATTTAAATCTCCCATAGTTGGGAGGTTTCTCAAAGGCCTCACAGATCTTTTTCCTCCTATCCCATTCATCATGCCCCAATGGGATCTCAACCTGGTCTTAACTTATCTTATTGGTACCCCGTTTGAACCGCTTCACAACTGTCCTCCAAGACTTTTAACTATAAAAACTGTCTTTCTAGTTGTCATTACTTCTGCCCGCAGAGTTAGTGAACTCCAGACTCTGTCATCTAAGCCACCTTTTCTTGCCATACATCTTGACAAAGTGATGATTCGCACGAGGGCCTCTTTTCTACCGAAGGTACTGACACCCTTCCATGTCGGACAGTCCATCACCTTGCCTACCTTTTATGCAGCCCCACATCCCTCTCATGAAGAGAAGAGACTCCACCGCCTGGACACAAAAAGAGCATTGGCGTTCTATCTTGATCGTACCAAAGACTTCCGGGTGGACGATCAACTCTTTGTGAGATATGTGGGTGCAAAGAAGGGGAAGGCAGTGCAGAAGAGGACCATTTCAAGATGGGTACTCATGCATCAAAATGTGCTGCACTCTGGCTAAAAAGCAACCACCTGAAGGTTTGCGAGCTCACTCCACCAGAGCTACTGATGCTACCACAGCGCTAGCACAGGGCATTCCAGTCCTGGATATTTGTCAGGCAGCAACGTGGGCATCTCTGCACACTTTTACCAAGCACTACTGCCTAGACAATCAGGTCCGAAGGGACAGCTACTTTGGCTGTTTGGTCGTGTGGGACTTTTTGGTGTGATCCTAGTTTGCAGGCCCACCACCAGGGATGGTATTGCTCCCGTAGGAGGTAAGTAATGTACAAGTTACTTACCTTTGGTAACGAAATATCTGGTAGAGACATATTCTAGTTGCAGATTCCTTACTCACCTGCCCATCCTTCCGCATTGCGAACTGATTTCTAGGGACAGGAACCTTCCCATGCGGGCCCTAGTTTTGGCGCACCACTCTCAGTGTTCTTCATGGCTCCATGCTACTGGTGTGGAAAGTCGTGAAAAGAAACTGACGTTAGCGCGCCGGGGTGGCGCCTATATACGACCACGATGTCATCACGGTGAGCACGACGCCGACGACGCCCGCTGAGTCGACCAATGCCAACTGACGGCGCACAGAGGTACTGCTCGAAGAAAAATCTCCGGATCCAGTCTGACGCCTGGGGAAATTCAAAGGTAAGGAATCTGCAACTAGAATATGTCTCTACCAGATATTTTGTTACCGAATGTAAGTAACATGTACATTACTTACCTCCTAAGGGAATATAGTCTCTAAGGTATTTTTGGCATTTGTGTCACCAAAATAAAGTACCTTTATTTTTGTAACACTGAGTATTTTCTTTCATGTGTGTGAGAACTGTGTGCATGTCTCCTAGTTAGGCCTTGGCTGCTCATCCACATTACCCTTAGAGAGCCCGTCTTCTAGACACTGGCTGCACTGACTACATTTCACTAATAAGGGATAACTGGACCTGCTATAAGGTGTAAGTACCTTTGGTACCCACTACAAACCAGGCCAGCCTCCTACACCCAGCGACAACAGTACCGAGAGGATCTACAGAGCCTCTGCAACGGTTAGTATAAGACATACCAAGTCCGACAACATATGGACAGAGACAAAACGGGACGTACGTTAATCTGGTTACTATGCTCAAAAACACCTAGAACTGCCATGGGGGCGATTCGGGGTGACAGGGCCCAGGTGGTGAATACTGAGGAAGTGAATAATAATACCTTTGGTCACTACTACGACCAACTGTACTCTTTCCCGACTGTTGCCTCACCCTCATGCACACAATATTTCCTGCAGGGTCTTACTTTGCCTAGATTACACTGCCTCCATTGCAAGACCTAGAACAACCTCTACACATAGATGAAATACACATGGCTATATGGCAGATGGCCCGTGGGAAAACCCAGTAACCGATGGGTTCCCCGTTGAGTATTATGCTACTTTTAAGGATACACTAGCACCTCAGCTACTGGACATGTATAGGGCTGCACACCAATGGAGCGAATTGCCGTGCTCTTTACGCGAGGCACTCATAGTGGTGCTGCCCAAACCTGGCAGGGATCTGCTTGAGGTAAGCTCATACCGTTCGCTGTCAATTTTGAACATTGATTACAAGATCTTGAGCAAGATCCTTGTGAACAGACTACTCCTGATGATCTGCCAATTAGTACACCCGGACCAGTGTGGTTTCGTGCCACAAAGGGCTACGCACCATAACATTAGGTGACTGTGTTACATTATAGACGCAGTCTCTAGGGTAACAGGCCACCCGTTGGCTGTCTCCCTAGACTTTGAAAAAGCATTTGACACATTATGTTGGTCATACCTGATGCAGGTCCTGGAGCGGTTCAGGATTGGTCCTAATTTCTTACGCTGGGTAGAGCTCCTATACACCACCCCACAAGCGTGAGTTGGCACCAGCACCCAGATCTCCTGCTCATTCCTTATACAGAGGGGGACGTGCCAGGGTTGCTTTCTCTCACCAGTGCTAATTGCACTGGCTATGGAACCCCTGGCAGCACGGCTGTGATGCAGATACCCTGATTGTGGTGTCCAAGTGGGAACGCACTGGCACATAATGTCATTATGCGCGGATGATTTATTGATTTACATGCGGGATGTGGCGGGCACTCTCCCAGCCCTTTACGACCTGTTGGACCAATTCGGTGAAGCAACTGACCTTAAGGTGAATTGGGGGAAATCCTGTATCTTTCCCTTGCGGGCAAGGAGCGTTCTGCACCAGATGAATCTAGACAGGGTGCGTCTCCCATGGGCTCTTGGGACCGTCCGTTATCTTGGAGTCAATATTTATCATACAGAGGCTGATTTATTAGATGGTAATCATGGCAGGGCCCTAGCCTCTAACCAGCAGTCATTATCCTTCTAGACACATCCCCCCTCTCTCCCATGGGCAGGGCGTCAATAGTCAAGATGCTGGTCCTTCCCAGGCTTCTGTATTTTTATGTGGCGCTACTCGTGATTCCCGCAAAGACTTTCTTCCGGACTCTACGGAGCCCGGTAGCAGAACTCATATGGGGAACGGGATGCAGAAGAGTGTGCCTCACCGCCCTTCAGTGCCCCTTGATATGGAATGCTATTTTGCGGCATCCCTGCTGCAATGGCCGATGTGCAGGATAGCTGAGGATCATACAACAGAGGGTGCCATGGTTCGATCCGTCCTAGGTGCTAACGATGTACTTGAGTGGCTCCTTTCCTCTGTCTCACCATTCAGCATCCCTGGACTGCTCACACGAACCCTGAAACTAGCTTGGAACCGCTATATCCAACCTAGATGGACAACGAGGCCGTACTCCCCGCAGCTCCCCTTGTGGAGCGTACCCCAGCTACAGCGTCTCCGTCATGTATACAGCTTCGCCCCATGGAGAGAAAAGGCCTTACAGGCTAAACCTTACAGATGGGCTAGACTTAGGACATTTTCTGAGAATGTGCTGTCAGGATAGGCCTCTGTATCCCCAGGCACACAATAGAAAACAACCCCGATATTCATCACCACTTGCTTCATGTTAATGGAGATGCCTCCTTGACACGGGTTAACTCATCGGATACTGTTTTGATTTAATTCTGCAGGACTATGCCGACATAGACACAATTAACTGTTAATTATCCCCTTTTTTCCTTTCCCTTCTCCCCTGCAAGTTTGATAGGGTTCTCCGTAGGCATGCTATGGAATATGATGATATCCTGCTCGTATATTTGTCAGTCCGGGTGCAACGATGTAAGATACCGTCCCCACCGTTGTAGTGGACAATTGACATATTGGCATTGTCACCGCTTATTGAATTATCATATGTATCTATTTGTATCAGATTATTTGCTTATAAGCTGACATGCCATTGCCTATGTATGCTTCCTCATTGACATTTTTATCTATTCTACCATGCTGAAACTTGCTTGTTATCTCCCTCTTAAAAAAGCCAATGCATTTTTTGTTTTTTAAATCAGCACCAAAGTCTCAGGAAAGCCTTCAAACACAATTGAAAAGTGTTAATGGATAGCTGATGGAATGACTCTAAAGACAATCTGGGAGATGGGAATCAATCCAGACCCAACAGCCTTAAAGAAATGTAGAATCCCTGTAGTGCACGTGGCGTTGAATATACTGAAAACCAGCTCACCAAAGTGTTTGGGGAAGTTGCTATTTAATAGGCAATGTCAACTCCACTTGTTTTTGGAACAGTAGCACCTTTAGTCTGCTCAGCTTGTCATAATTTCCATTAGTAGTATCAATGTGAGGCCACATTTCTGCTACTCTCATCTCTTGTGTGGAGAGAATAGAACATGTCCACAACAAGTTACAATTTGAGAGACTGGTTGCGTAGGCAATACCTGGTCCCAGTCTGCAGCAGCTCTGATTGCTCACAACCACATAACTTCCATTCAAAAGTATATGAAATGCAGGACGAATCAAGAGGATGGGACTACCCTTCAGAATGCATGGCAAGTTCACGACCCCCACAATGCAGAAACCATGAAGTGACACCTGTTTACAGATCATTGAATGACTAAACGTAGTCTCACATTCGCTTCTGCTCAGAAAGACCTCTTTTTTTACCGTTCAGACATTTGAATTCGAAAGGCAACTCCCACTCTTCTTAAATATAGCTATCTCCTAGCCGCTTATATCTGCCCACAGCAAAATGTTTCAAACATTTTGTGAAACGAAAGGTGGAATTTGGGAGATTTAAAAAAGCCATGTACGTGTCATACTGCTAATGGTGTCTCTGCTACGGTAAGAGGCAGCTTTTCTAACTTTTCTATTTTGAGCATGGTGTAACCTGCTTCCTTTTTGGCCATTATCTGTTGTTCCCTGAACAAATTAAAAGCAGCAAATAAGTCACTACTGTTTATGTGTTTCCATGGGACGCTGCCATTTTTCAGAATCTGTAATGTCCAACCCAACTGCATGATGGAATGTAGCTGACCTTGCCTATGTTGTAAAAAGGGCATGTCATTCTTAATTATATCAATCGTAGATGACATAATATTGTTAAGTGTGTATATTCTGTTGGACAGGGTATTCATGCCATTATCAACAGCAGCTAAAGCATTTTCCTTATCTATCTGCCTTAAACGTGCAGCCGCTTCCGTTTGAGAAAGCTTCCATTTTTCATTGTATATGACATATACAAGTCATTTAGCGTGTTGTTTTTGTGGACCTAGCAAGAAACTTGTAAGTCTACTTCCTCTGAAAGGATACTAAGATATTCTTTAACTGCTGCTAAGGTGTTAGTGCGTAACCATTGTTGGCACAGTTTACCCTCATTGTATGAGGTAACTATACTAGAGTATTTACCTGAGACATAGTGAGGGCCCGTCTGACTCATCTTGAAACCCCCTAACAAATACCAAAATGTGCCTGACACCCAATTGTGTCCATTGGCCACAGTAACCTCCTGCCGGGACTTGAAAGTGTGGAACTAAAGGTACCATTCTGAACCCAAGCATTTGGTTCTTCCTTGGTGACAATTAGGAATGTTTGCCAATTGGTGAATTTGACTAGTGTGGGGATAGTGGGCATGTTTATTTCTTTTATTTTTTGCTAACCCTAGGCAGGATGTCTGCTGAACTGTGTCATTTAAAAATATCCTTTGGACAGGAATAAGGCATGCTCTAAACAAAGCTTCCTGCCCTGAATTCGCCAATCTTGTGTTCCCCATACACTTTTCACATCAATAGTGCTTTTCTAGTATTCATAACCTTCAACAGCAAGCGGGGAAACAAAGGAATCTGAAGAGAACAATTTGGTGTCCATAAGCAAAATCTTCCTCCTTTTGGATGGTGATAGTTTGAAATAATATGACTGGATATGTAGTGCCATGCCCAGAAAAGTATGCAAATTTGTTTACATATGTTTTCCCCACAGGTGGAGTTAAACAGTTAAACATGCAGTTTGCTGAGGGAGGCGGCCGGGGCAGGAGCCAAGCCCCCGAGCCGATTGGTTGCATCTCAAGGGGCGGGAGCGGCCCCTTTAAAAGACTTTAGCGTGCCCGCTGCCGCGGAACGCGCTGTTTGCTGAGGGAGGCGGCCGGGGCAGGAGCCAAGTCCCCGAGCCGATTGGTTGCATCTCAAGGGGCGGGAGCGGCCCCTTTAAAAGACTTTAGCGCGCCGCTGCCGACCGGAGGAGGCCGGGCCGGCCCCACTTCTTTATTTTACTTTTTCTTCTCCTCTCTCTCCGCATTCAGGACTGAGGAGCCTCCCGTCTTCCCCCTGGTGAGGGATTTCAAGCTGACATTTAGTGGGTGGGGCTAGGTGGTCAACTGTTTTATTAACTCAATGTCTAAACAAGGGGCCCGCAAACAGGAGGGAAAGATGGGTAGACGGAAGGGGGGAGGACCAGAAGATAAGCAGGGGTCCAACAAAACACTTGATGGTTTTTTGCAAAAAGCTGTCGGGGCATCAGAGAAGGAGATAGAGCTGGTGGAGCGTCACTTAGCTGCCCCCTCTTCTACAACCAATAGCCCAACCCCTGCAGGCCTCGAATCCCAGCCCCCCCTGCCGACAGTCTTGCAGCCTAGTCTAACCACCCCCCCTATTTTGTTCTGTAGTACCCCTCAGGTACTCCAGGCTAAGAATCTGAATCTGAGTAATCCTATTGCCCTCACGGTATCATCCCCGCTGATCCAGAGCCCTTCCAAAGGAGGGCCTTCAACTGTAGTGGATCCCAATAGCAAGGGCAAAAGGAAACGTAGGGAGCCCGTCATAAAAAACAAACGCTCTAGGATTTTGAGCCCCCCCCCACCCTGACCGGTCGCTAAACAATAATGAGATCAGATCTTCCTTAGAAAACGCCAAAGGCCAACAGGCAAACTACCAAATAAGGGATCTTATAAGTGAAGCGCTTACTAAGCTGCTCCTTCCCATCGCAGCTCGCCTCCAAACGATTGAGGACAAACTAGAAGGTTTAATTAAGAACAAGCTGCTAGCACCTCTTCAAACTACAGGAGCCCAACCTCTCCCTCCTCACTCTCACTCTCACCCTACCCAAACCCATGCCAATGTCTATAGATCTTCTGCTTTAAGGCTTAAAAGTTTGTTCCCGCCAATAAATAAGGAAGGAAATATACCTGTTAGACCTGCCAATTTTTTAAAGAATAACCCTGTTATGATTCCAGCCCCCCTTGTAGAAGGAATTGCTTCCTCTAATACTGTAGTTAGTGAAGCTCACACAGCACATGACTCCCCCCAATAGGCCCTCTGAATAAGGCCCAGCCGAAAGCTAGGTCTGAACTGAGAGTGCTACACCTCCCTCCAGAGGCCAGCCCTTACGTTCTTATTATTACTAACGTTCCTGAGCTCAAAACCAAATCCCCAGAATCTTTTATCGAACTAAAAAATAAGGTCGTACATTGGCTTCATGTAAACGCTGGGTTTGCATTTTCTATGATACCCTCGATACTAATGGTGAGAAGGGTGGGGTGGGTGGGCTCACTGGAAAAGACTGGTTCAGGGGATTGTATTGTCATCAACTTCAATTCCCCTGGTCTTGTTCAACTGCTTTTTACAAATGCAAATAGACCCTATCCCTTACCAGGGGCTGTTTCTTTAAGCAGATTGCAAGTGTTTTATCCACCACCCTCGACTTCTGCATTCAGTAAGCTGTCTTTGGTGCACAGAGTTCCCTTCGGCCCCCACCCACAGCCAAATACTGAAATTGACCCGCGATGCTCTTTGACCCGTCTCTCTGAGATAGATTGACTAACTGACGGATCAAGTGGAGCGGTTATGTACAACTATGAAACTGAGCACACTGCTTACCCGGCCCCCAGTAACCCTACGCCACCTCCTCTATTGCCCCTGATAGACCAAGTCAATCTGGGAACCCCTGTGAGTACCATACCCTCAACTATTGAGGAGGGAATCTTACTCATGACAATTACCACCAACAATCTGGGGCATACCCCTCCTATCAATGCAACAGATACGAACTCGTCTGGCTTAGTACGCCATGGGGAGATCAACTCACAGGGTAACAGAAAAAAGGGCTATCACTTGTTTGGGGGGAACAGTGAGGTCGCTGATTATACCCCCCCAAATCTCCTGACCACAGTCCTTAGCTGGAACATAGCTGGCCTGGAGAGCAAACTGCAAAGTCCTGGATGGGGTCAATTCATTGATGAACACCAGATCTGTCTAGTTCAAGAAACTTGGGAACTGGGACCCAAATACAGATCAGGTTTTAAGAGCTACTGGGTGGCAGCACATAAGACGCCCACTGGGAGACCTTCGGGAGGGCTATTAATATGGCTAAGCAGCTCCCTCAGGTGTAAGGTCGAAGCCATAGATACGGGCTGCCCTGATCTCCAGGCTCTACTAGTTTCTAATCTTGAGGATAGATCTCTATTAATAATCAATATTTACAATAGAAGTGTAGGCAGCCTTTATGACTCTGATGCTCTTACTTCATTGGACACCCTTCTCCATAACAACATTGCATCCCATTTTATTTTGATTGCTGGGGACTTTAATGTTTCATTTGAGCCCAACACCCTGGTCCAAGAGCTATACAAAGAAGAGGATGCCTATTGCGGCATCCCCCAGTTATCTGCACACAAAAAAACGAGATTGAATAAAACAGCGCGTCTAGTGGCTGATATTACTCTAACACACGGTCTTCGAGCTTGTAATGGTCGCTCCCACTCTGATATTAACCTGTTCCCCACCTTTAGGCGTGGAGTGCACAGGAGTCAGATTGACTACATACTCCTTGACATTCGATTGTGGGGTTACATGTTTGACATGAGGGTACATGAGCACTACAAGAGCAATCATGATCCATTGATTTTAACGACTAGAGGCCTTTTTTCCTCTCTTGAATCTCCCCACTCTAAGGCTTATGTACAACAGCTCGTCTTATCCAATAACTGACGTAAAGTAAAATGGGACTCTGTTGTTTCATCCCCCCGAACAACTCTCATTAATATATAATTTATTAGCTGATCAAATGCAACATATGATTCCATATAATGAGGAGGATGATGTTGAGGGGATATTATCAGCCCACACTGAACTGTTTGATTGTTTAAAGCTTCTCTTTACAAAAGAGATTATTAGCAATCCCAAGAAAAAGGGCTGTGCACGGTGGTTCAGTAACTCATGTAGAGAAGCTCAGCTCAACTTATTGAGATCATTAAAAGAAGACCACACAGAACTCATAAGAAAAGCTAGAAAGTATTATAAACAGGAATGTCTTAAGGCGCGCAGAGCCTGGGAAGAGGCTAGATGGGCAGCTATTTTGGAGACTGCCAAATCAAATGATACTTCCAAGTTTTGGAAATTGATAGCAGATGACTGCAGCGATCCAGCCTCTTTACCCGGCTCTGCAATTCTTTCTGCAGTATGGGTGGAGCATTTCGGCCAATTATATGATGGTCCACCTGAAGTATCTGTTAGGACCCGCGATGTTCCAATAACTCAAGGAGCCTCCCTGATCAAATTTACCCTTGACGAAACCAGAGCTGCAATTGATCCATTTAAATGGGGAAAGACCCCCGGCCCTGATAAGATCCCGGGCGATCTATATAAGGCAAGACCTGATATTTGGGCACCCTATCTCAATCTAATCTGCAATGCAGTTGCAGCGGGAGCTCCTGCTCCATCTTCTTGGAATGGGGCTGAGATAGTTCCCATTTTCAAGAAAGACTGCCCCAGTAATCCTGCTAATTATCGACCGATATGTTTGCTTGACAACTCCCAAAAGATCTATGCAAAACAGCTTTTGTCCCATTTAGATGAATGGATCTCGGAGTCTGAAGTTTTATCTGATTTACAAGCGGGGTTTAGACCCGCAGTTAGCACTATAGACCAAGCCCTAAGATTCCTGGCAATCAAATGGAAGAATGTAGACCTGAGGGGGGGAATTTGTATGTGATTTTTATCGACATCAGAGCTGCTTTTGATCTGATCCCCAGGAATATGCTTTGGTTAACTTTTTCAAACATGGGGGTCCCATCTGGTCTTTTGAAACTTATTGTCAGATTACATGACAATACTTATGCACAAATCAGGTGCAGTAAGGATGGTGAACTGACAGACCGTGTAGCTATTAAAAGAGGTGTTAGACAGGGCTGTGTTCTGGCCCCCACTCTCTTTTTGCTCTATATTAACAACTGCATCCACTACCTAGAAAATTGTATTAATGACTCGCCCAAACTGGCTGGAAAGAAAACTCCATGTCTGCTTTACACAGACGATACTATTCTTCTAGCTAAATCACCAATAGGAATCCAAAACTCGTCTTATCCAATAACAGACGTAATGTAAAATGGCACTCTGTTGTTTCATCCCCCCGAACAACTCTCATTAATATATAATTTATTAGCTGATCAAATGCAACATATGATTCCATATAATGAGGAAGATGATGTTGAGGGGATATTATCAGCCCACACTGAACTGTTTGATTGTTTAAAGCTTCTCTTTACAAAAGAGATTATTAGCAATCCCAAGAAAAAGGGCTGTGCACGGTGGTTCAGTAACTCATGTAGAGAAGCTCAGCTCAACTTATTGAGATCATTAAAAGAAGACCACACAGAACTCATAAGAAAAGCTAGAAAGTATTATAAACAGGAATGTCTTAAGGCGCGCAGAGCCTGGGAAGAGGCTAGATGGGCAGCTATTTTGGAGACTGCCAAATCAAATGATACTTCCAAGTTTTGGAAATTGATAGCAGATGACTGCAGCGATCCAGCCTCTTTACCCGGCTCTGCAATTCTTTCTGCAGTATGGGTGGAGCATTTCGGCCAATTATATGATGGTCCACCTGAAGTATCTGTTAGGACCCGCGATGTTCCAATAACTCAAGGAGCCTCCCTGATCAAATTTACCCTTGACGAAACCAGAGCTGCAATTGATCCATTTAAATGGGGAAAGGCCCCAGGCCCTGATAAGATCCCGGGCGATCTATATAAGGCAAGACCTGATATTTGGGCACCCTATCTCAATCTAATCTGCAATGCAGTTGCAGCGGGAGCTCCTGCTCCATCTTCTTGGAATGGGGCTGAGATAGTTCCCATTTTCAAGAAAGGCTGCCCCAGTAATCCTGCTAATTATCGACTGATATGTTTGCTTGACAACTCCCAAAAGATCTATGCAAAACAGCTTTTGTCCCATTTAGATGAATGGATCTCGGAGTCTGAAGTTTTATCTGATTTACAAGCGGGGTTTAGACCCGCAGTTAGCACTATAGACCAAGCCCTAAGATTCCTGGCAATCAAATGGAAGAATGAAGACCTGAGGGGGGGGAATTTGTATGTGATTTTTATCAACCTCAGAGCTGCTTTTGATCTGATCCCCAGGACTATGCTTTGGTTAACTTTTTCAAAATGGTGGTCCCATCTGGTCTTTTGAAACTTATTGTCAGATTACATGACAATACTTATGCACAAATCAGGTGCAGTAAGCATGGTGAACTGACAGACCGTGTAGCTATTAAAAGAGGTGTTAGGCAGGGCTGTGTTCTGGCCCCCACTCTCTTTTTGCTCTATATTAACAACTGCATCCACTACCTAGAAAATTGTATTAATGACTCGCCCAAACTGGCTGGAAAGAAAACTCCATGTCTGCTTTACGCAGACGATACTATTCTCCTACCTAAATCACCAATAGGAATCCAAAACTCGTCTTATCCAATAACAGACGTAATGTAAAATGGCACTCTGTTGTTTCATCCCCCCGAACAACTCTCATTAATATATAATTTATTAGCTGATCAAATGCAACATATGATTCCATATAATGAGGAAGATGATGTTGAGGGGATATTATCAGCCCACACTGAACTGTTTGATTGTTTAAAGCTTCTCTTTACAAAAGAGATTATTAGCAATCCCAAGAAAAAGGGCTGTGCACGGTGGTTCAGTAACTCATGTAGAGAAGCTCAGCTCAACTTATTGAGATCATTAAAAGAAGACCACACAGAACTCATAAGAAAAGCTAGAAAGTATTATAAACAGGAATGTCTTAAGGCGCGCAGAGCCTGGGAAGAGGCTAGATGGGCAGCTATTTTGGAGACTGCCAAATCAAATGATACTTCCAAGTTTTGGAAATTGATAGCAGATGACTGCAGCGATCCAGCCTCTTTACCCGGCTCTGCAATTCTTTCTGCAGTATGGGTGGAGCATTTCGGCCAATTATATGATGGTCCACCTGAAGTATCTGTTAGGACCCGCGATGTTCCAATAACTCAAGGAGCCTCCCTGATCAAATTTACCCTTGACGAAACCAGAGCTGCAATTGATCCATTTAAATGGGGAAAGGCCCCAGGCCCTGATAAGATCCCGGGCGATCTATATAAGACAAGACCTGATATTTGGGCACCCTATCTCAATCTAATCTGCAATGCAGTTGCAGCGGGAGCTCCTGCTCCATCTTCTTGGAATGGGGCTGAGATAGTTCCCATTTTCGAGAAAGGCTGCCCCAGTAATCCTGCTAATTATCGACCGATATGTTTGCTTGACAACTCCCAAAAGATCTATGCAAAACAGCTTTTGTCCCATTTAGATGAATGGATCTCGGAGTCTGAAGTTTTATCTGATTTACAAGCGGGGTTTAGACCTGCAGTTAGCACTATAGACCAAGCCCTAAGATTCCTGGCAATCAAATGGAAGAATGTAGACCTGAGGGGGGGAATTTGTATGTGATTTTTATCGACCTCAGAGCTGCTTTTGATCTGATCCCCAGGAATATGCTTTGGTTAACTTTTTCAAACATGGGGGTCCCATCTGGTCTTTTGTAACTTATTGTCAGATTACATGACAATACTTATGCACAAATCAGGTGCAGTAAGCATGGTGAACTGACAGACCGTGTAGCTATTAAAAGAGGTGGTAGGCAGGGCTGTGTTCTGGCCCCCACTCTCTTTTTGCTCTATATTAACAACAGCATCCACTACCTAGAAAATTGTATTAATGACTCGCCCAAACTGGCTGGAAAGAAAACTCCATGTCTGCTTTACGCAGACGATACTATTCTTCTAGCTAAATCACCAATAGGAATCCAAAACTTGGTCAACCAATTCTGCGATTTCTGCAGAGACTATGGGCTGGACATCAACATCAAGAAAACAAAATTTATGATCTTCAGCACCTCAAGGAAAAAACCTCGTGCTAGAATAGTAATGAACTCAATTCCGTTGGAACAAGTGGAAGAATTCGACTATCTAGGTATCCGGCTCTCTAATACAGGTAGCTGGGAGGCAGCTATTGACAAAGGAGCACTTATCATAAGTCAAAGAGGTGGGGCTCTAGCTCGCAGAGCTAGAAAGGCATTGAGTCCCCCCTGAATATAATTGCTGAGATTTATAATGTACAAATCCGTGCGGCTGCCTTGTATGGAGCGGAACTTTGGGGCTCACATAGAAAATTGGACCCTTTACAAACCAAAGAAAATAATTTCCTTAGACAGGTTTCCAGGTTAGGAAAAGGTACACCAATGACCCCTCTTAGGCTTGACTTAGGCTTAAATAGCATTAAAAACACAGCATCCCTAAGACCCCTTTCCTACTGGATTCGCCTTTGGAAAATTACCGAACTTGAACCATTCAGGGTGGCGATAAGAGAACTCTTAGCATCGCCCCAAGGTCCGAAGAAAATCCCATGGCTGAAGGAGATGAAAGCTGCTTGGGACAACCTAGGTCTTCCCCTCTATTGGAAACACTCTGAGATGATCCCCTCTAATGCAAGACAACTTGTCAAGAAAAGGTATTGGGAGAAAACCAATGAGGATTTACTGCACTGCATTAGGGCGGGCAGGTTAACATCAGAATTCCTCCAGCTCAAACACGAACCCCGGTCCGAGAGCCTCATGGATCTCCCTATACCTGCATATGCTCGTACTCTATTTCTCCAGCTACGATGTGGCATCCTGCCGATTAATAGCTTCACGGCTCACTGGTCATCAAATATTTCTCTGACTGACAGATGCATATTTTGCTATCATTGCAAGGAAACAACTGAGCATATGCTGTTGTTCTGCCCCCTTTACAAGAGCCCTAGAGGGAGGTGGATTATCCCCCTTTGTAAAAATCTATTATTGCAGGACCGAGCTAACGCCACCAGAATATGCAGATACGATACTTGTTCACTGGTAGTTAGCGCAGTCTCCAAATACTTAACTGAAGCCTGGTCTATTCGTCGTCGGTACATAGCAGCCACGGGTTCCTGAATCCCTTTTTTCGCATACAGAAGGTGGTTTTTACATGGAATTTACATTTTTGATGTTTAATTTTAAAAATTTTAGATACAATAGGTACTATGTCATTGAAGTGAACTCTAGCAAACTTTTATGAGGTCTTTTCAGGAATCTCTTGTTACGAACCTTTATCCCCGTACAGGAAAAGATGAGACCTTACAAGTTTATAGAGATGCTATTTTAGTCAAATTGCTATGATATTTAATTTTTTATAAAAACTTAATATTCAAGTATTTATTATACAGTTTTTATTGTTTTTAAGTATGCCTAAAGTTTTAATGCTAACCAGCACATTGTCGATATTTATATGATTGCACGTTTTATGTTTCAACAGTATTTCCTATGTTCAAATGGTGTAATTTTACTATGCAATATTTTATTATGTAAGAGTGGCCGTTTTTTGTTTCTCTTTGTATTTTAATGGTCTAAATTTCTAGACCGAATGAATAAATAATAATAAATGTTCCCACTGTGTGTAATTAAATACTGATCTATGTCTAGTTGCTTGGTGCAGAAAGTAATGTCCCCAGTGGTGATAACAAAACATTTCCCCATAATTTACTGTGTTCATATACACATCATCACTTTCAAATACATTGCAGTCCTGCAGCTCAGCAAGCATAGAATCAACTGTTTTAACACCTCAGTCATCAGAAACAACACCAGGTGTAATTACATCATTCATTGAAATTTTGAATACATATGGACTTTGGATAACCTCAGTAGACCCATAAATATCAAATGGAAATTAATCCTTATGGAACATGTACTGCTGAAATGTTCACAAGGGACAAGTCTCTTCAGACCATGTGTGAGAAAAGATATGGTGTTAAAACGTCATCTGTTGTCTTGAAAGAAGAGCGTTCAGATAATGACCATTTATCAAGAGAAAGAAAACAGTCACAAAACCAATCCATAACAGAAAGGCAAGCAGCGTCAAAAATATCCACAGATAATGCCATGGATAAACCAAATAGTTATTTATAAGCCATATGTACAGCTTACGTGTCTTTGAAACAGTTTCAGTTGCAGGTGTAGATGAAGTAGAAGAAAAGTCATCAAGGTCAATCAAATAACCAGAAGCATTCTCTGTGAACACAGGAGCCAGTGCATTACTGGTGGATGGATCCACTTTGCGTGGAGGTTCATAGTAGATGGTGTTGCCAGTTTGTGTTGCATTAGAGTAATAAACAGCCACACCTTGGACAGTTCTTCTCAGTGAAGTGGTGACAGGAATTAGCAGAAGCTCGTTTTCCGCCTTCCCCATGCTCGAGGAGGCATTTGTAGCATTGTTGCACATGCTGGTATATTCCGACGTGTTGTTTCTTCTTTGAAGAGGTATGTCCTGTTGGGTATTGAGAGGGGACCAGGGACTACCCAAGGGACCTCTGGATCTACTGTGCATGATAATAATGCAATTTGATATTGTTGATGGAGACAAATTTGTTCCATTTGGAACCTGGCAGCGGTGGTAGAATGACACCAGGACTGGAACTGGCGCTCTGTAAGACAAGCCAAATTCCTTCTTCACATCAATCTTCTCATGAACCAGGTCCCCACTTTAAGAATTCAGCCTGTGGAAGTTGTTGACAAATCCCTTATTCCTAAGGTGGCAGCACTGGCAGATGAATTATCATCACAAAACTGTTGAAGCTCCTGTGAGACAGTGAACCATTCATTTATGTCAAAAGGTGTGTCTGCTGCCACCATACCAGGGCCAACTAAATCTGGGACATACATTTGTACGCCAAAGAGGACCTAATAAGAAGAGCGCCCCCCCAAGGATCATTTTGGCAGATTATTGAGTGCTCTCTGGACCCCATATAGGTGATGAAGCCAACTGCAGCCTGAACTTAATACTCTAGCTGTGAAGGACTGCTTTAGCTTACGATTCCTCCACTCCTCAACAGTATTACCCTAGGGATGATATGGGGAAGAGTAATGGAGTTTAACACCCATCATCCTCATGGCATCCCTGAATACCCTAATGGCAAAAGCAGGGCCCTGGTCCGAGTGGAACACTGCAACCGCATATGTACTGATAAAAACCAGCAAGTCTTTTATAACAGTTTGAGCGTCAGCCGACCGCTGTGGCCATACTCAGAGGAATCTAGAACAAGAATCAACAGTGACAAAGATGTATTTGTATGCACCATCAGGTTGTAAATGGTCCAAGGACTCACATTGTGGGGCCTATTGGACAATAAGAGGGATGTCTGCGGTGAGCTTTTAATGTGTGAGACCTTAAGTTTCTGGCAAATATCACAGCAAAGGACATATTGCTTGGTCTGTTTTTATAGGCCCGGCCACCAGACGTTTTTCTGTAAGAGTGAAATTGTGGCTGCGACACCAGCATGAGCAGATGCGATAACCTCATGCGCTGCTTTGATGAGATCTCATCTATGGTCTTGGTTGGGAATCACTCGATCTCCCACCCCAGGAATTTTCACAAAGGCAACATTCTGTGCACTGATATGGGTAGGAATATTATTTAGGGTATGCTTCTGGGAGAGGCTTGCCTTCAGCCGAAGCTTTCACTGCAGCCTGGACTTCATTATCCAGTCTCATGTTAGAACGAGTCACTGCAGCAATGAAAGCCGTAGCTACTGCGGATTTGGCTGCTTCATCAGGTAAAGTGTTTCCAATAACGTGTACTCCTACACGTTGATGGCCCAGTGTATGTACTACATAAGCATCTGGTAGCTTATTCTTAAGATCAGCCATCCTTTCCCAGAGTTCTGTGTTTTATGATGTCATCCTTTGAGTCTCTGAACCGGCTGAACCACCAATGATTAAGATGACCATTGTAGGACTGGACACAGTAGTACGAATCACACACAATCAATGTGGGGTGTCCTGGATCCGTATGTTCCAGTGTCAATAAAACAGCTTTAAGCTCAGCCAACTGTGCTGTGCAGTCCCCTATGGTCTGCGTGTAGGTATGTTGAGGGTGGAATACACCATTCTTCATCACTCCTCTCACTGCTGTGCAGGCGGCTGAGTATTGATGTTTTGTAGCTACAGCTGGTTGTGTTGAGCCATCAGTATAAATGACAGTTTGGTATCTGTCGAGTGGCAAAATCCTAAGAGGTGCGGGGTACTCCTGATCGTATTGGAGAAATTCTTGTGTTTGAAATTTTGGGTCAGAGATGTAATCAACATCAGTGGCAGTCAGGGAGGTTGCCCAATGAATTCAACGTGGATGTAATGCTTTAGCATTAGGAACGCTTGCTTTGGTGCCAGCCTCTAAGGCTGGCACTGGGGTAACATCAATAATGCCCTTCCCTTGGGCAAGTGGCCTCTCCTTAATGACAGCCTTCTGTACAGCAGTCAGAATCTTTTCTGTGGGTACAAATCGTTGTTCTGTATTGGAGTATAAATGTGATTTATACGCTATGGGCACTGTGACGCCCTCTTTAAAGGTGACATAGGTGAACAATTATTCTGATGACCAAATTTATTTGTTGTCACATGTGTGTAAGTGTTTTGCTTCTAGCTTGTCTTGCTGCAATCCTCTAAGGATACGTGTGTGTTCAACTGTCCAGTGTTTGCTTGAGAAATCTGGGCAAATTAAATCATAAAGTGGTTTGATGCGTTGTGCATAATCTGGAATGTAAGTTCTTCCAAAGTTAAAGAAACCAAGTAGTGGCTGTACTATCTTGATAGTATTTGGTAGTTGAAGCTGAGCACATTTTTCCAACAAGTGCAGGCCAGGCTCTTGCCCTCATTTGGTAGCTCGTATCCCAGGCCCAATACAGTGCGAAAGGCTATTTTAGTTTTCTTAAAACTGAATGTGTAGCCAAGGGCTGCGAATCCTAGAAAGATCCAATCGACCTTGACAAGATGAATGTTGAGGTCGTCATCTGTGAGATAGATGTCATCCACATAGGACAACGCCTCAGGATCAGTATCATGCAATATTGATGTTATACAGGCAGAAAACAGCCCTGGGCTGTTCTTATAGCTCTGGGGCAAATGACAAAAGCTTTTTTGTGAGCCAAATGAGAATGCACGCAGGTCCCAACTTTCATGCACTAAGTTTTGGCAGAAAAAACCATTGGAAATATCCAAGGTTGCTTTGTATTTTTTATGCACTATGTTGTTAATTAGTGTGGTGCTATGTGAGTTTTATATTGCAAATGTGCGTGTATAGTTGTTTAAGTGTCTGTAATCTATGAGTATTCTATATGAATGGTCTGGTTTTGCAACAGGGAATAATGGGTTATTCATTGCAGAGACACAGGGCTCTATTACTCCCTGGTACTTGAGCAGGGTGACGATCTCTCTCACTGGATCTTTAGCCTTGTGTTTAACAGGATATTGGGGCTGAGGCTGGGGCGAAGACCTGATATGTTTTACATGGTAGGTGGAATCCTTATCCCCTCCTACGTGTTTGCAGTATAGCACGCGTGCCTGCTCTAAAGCCCAGTCCACAGCGTAGGTTTCTTTTACAGCTTCTGGAACAAGATCTGAGAAAGAAGGCAAAATGACATCTTCCTCATGTGGGAGCTTATGGACGTGTTCAGACGGCCAGTCTCTTTCTGCCAATACGATATCACAATTAAGTTAGTACCAAAAAAATTACACTAATGATGCACTCTATGTCTCCCTCAATTTGGATATTTAAACTATAAACCCTGTTGGGTGGGAGAATGCTCCCGTCCGCAGTCTTGAATGCAAGAAAGTCGTTAGTTGCTGTTGTATCCAGATGATCTTTCAGACTCTGCTGCTATATCGTGACTTCTGCCACGCTGTCCAGCAGGGTCACTGCCCATGTCTTGTTCTTCAGCAATGTTCTCAAGTTTGCTTGCATGTTTTATTGAAATTGCTGCCACCTTTTTCTTTTTAAATTGTGGGTTTTGTTGTGGAGATTTGTCTTCTTTCTTGTCTGAAGACTGCTGTAAGGCTTTCTTCTGTTTCACGTAGTTAGGACGTTGCTCTGACCGGGCCCACTCTCTCATCCGGAGTGTCCTGAAAGGAACGAGAGGGATGTGAATCAGTATATCTGTCAGGATCCTTTAAAGTTTCTCTATTTCTGAGATCATATCTCCTTTCTGAGCTCTCCGGAAGAGGTAAGTCTGCTCTCTGACTTCATCTGCCTTTATTTTGTTTTTGCTTATGCAACATTTTTTAGAACCTTCTTGTGCTTGTTTAGTACCATCCTTAGGGGTGGTACTCTGAATTTCAAACTTCTTCGGCTTGACTCCCAAACTATCCCGTCCTATACTAGTTTAGGTGTCGGAAATAATTTTCGGTAGTTGATGCTCTTGTTCCAACTGTGAAATCTCCCTGAGCTGCTGGCGTATAGCCAATGCTACCGCTTCTCCTTTAATGTTACTGAGTATTACTGAGGAGACTGTATCGAAATTATGCATCAGTTTCACCCCAAGTCTAGGGCTGGAGCAGCCCAGTGCTTATTTTGAATTTGTTTTAACGCTTCCGGCAAGTTGGCAAAAGTAGGGGTACCATGAGTGTTGCAAAGTCATCTTTTTGCCCTGTTCATCCCCATTTTTCTTTGTTGCTGACTGGTGCTGATAATAACTGACTCTGACTGTGCCCTGGACTCTGTTAGCCAGACCCAGGCCAGGCTATGTTAAAACACACACTTGTAGTAGAGTACACTAGGTATTAGGGTACCCTTTGAGGGCATAGAGATTAGAGGCCCAGCAGAATGTGTGCACTTGCATGTGTGCACTGCTGTGTGCTTCCTGTCCTTTTAAATGCAGACCTGCCTGCAGCCTGTCTTTAAAAGTTAAATTCCTACCATTTGCATGACAGCCGCTGTAGGTCCCTAGTAAACAATGTGGCAAGGGGGTGCCAACTACCTATAAGGCCCTCGTACATAATAGGGCTTGGAAGTAGAGACCCAGCAGAATTGCTGCCCTTTGCATGTGGGCACTTCTGGAGGTTTTCTGTCATTTTAAAATGCAGCCTGACTCTGCAGACTGCATTTACATTGAAATGGTGTCCCAGTTCGACTTTGGTGCTGTGGGCACTTTAAATGTGATGATCTACCTTATTTTCACATATTAGGTACCCCCAGGATCTCCCCTATGTATCCCAGGGGTAGGGGGTCATGTAACCATAAGCAGAGGTCTTATAAAAGATGTTTTATAAACCCGGGTAAGGGAAAAACTGATCATTTCATTTTCTCCCACTGTAGATATTGGCCTTCATAGGCTATCATTGCTATATTGTATTTCATGGTAATAATAGTAATGAAAAGTGCAAAAAGTAATTCAAGGACTTAAAACATTTGTTTTGAAAATCCAGCAATTTGACATTGGTGAATTTATCACAACATGTATAGAAAATAAGTTATAAGGCTTTTCTTTCTGTAAGCCAAAATCCAGCCTTCTGACTGTCCCCTCTGATTGCTCAGTGCTAACAGGATTAGCAGAGCTGCTTTATTAAGTGATAAGTGGCTGTCCAGGGGAGAGCATGTCTGGTGAAGGGCAGCTCGGGGGCTACACAGGAATGCATGAGCAGGGGGAGGGGTAATAAAACATACAGCCTCAAAGGAGAGCACGAAAGGAGAGAATGCCAGATTACCTAACCCCCACCTTCTGGGCCCCTCAGCCAGATACCAGGCTTAAGGAAGGAATTTGCAGATTTTAGAAGGAGGAGAGCTATGAAATGAGCCACACTGGAGGATGGTTTAGTCAGCTCTCAGTTTGAGACATCATGGATTTTAGAAAAATTATGCTTTCTGGGGCAGGAATATGCCACACTTTGCAGGAAGTGGTCATTTACCTTGGGGTCACTCTGCATTCTATTGGTTGGGCGCCCCCCTTCCTGAGGCCCAGGAGCTGGGAATAAATATGTGAGAGGTGCATAGCCTCTCAGATCTGCTGCCTGAGAAAGAGAAAGACGGACTGCCCTGCTGGAATCTGGATCTGCACCCTTGGCCGGCACTTCTAAGTGAACTGTGCCTGCTGCACAATCTGGTACTACAGCCCTGGGGATGGTGCCTTACTTCAAGAAGGACTCAGGAGTGGACTCCCTGCAGCTACAGGTTAACATAGCTACACCTGCATCATTCCCAGCAATCGTCCCCAGCCTGGAGTGCATCCAGTGGATATTTAAGTATTTGGCCAGGTGCATTGTGGGAATTGTGGTCCAACTTTCCAAGGACCATCCAGGAGATTCTGGACCCTCTGTATCTGCAAGGAGGACTTCACGAAATGCCTCCTGAACATTGGAGAAGTTTGGAGAATTATAGTAAAATTGGCCGCTTTGTGTTTCTAAGCACTAGGAAGTGTTTATTCTTTAAAACATTCATACCTCAGGTTCCAAGGACCCACCCGGGGATTCCAGACTCTTGGATATGTGTTTTGGACCTTTTGGACCCGCAAGGAGGACTTCAGGAAACACCTCCTGAAGTTTGGAGAATTTTGGTAAAGTTGGCACTTTGGGGGTCATTCTGACTCCCGCCGGGCGCGGTCACCGCACGCCCGGCGGGAGCCCGCCAAAATACCGTACCGCGGTGGGAAGACCGCGGTGGGTATTTTGAGGTTTCCCCTGGGCTGGCGGGCGGCCTCCAAAAGGCCGCCCGCCAGCCCAGGGGAAACCGTCCTTCCCACGATGAAGCCGGCTCGTAATCGAGCCGGCGGAGTGGGAAGGTGCGACGGGTGCTGTTGCACCCGTCGCGTATTTCACTGTCTGCCAAGCAGACAGTGAAATACTCGTAGGGGCCCTCTTACGGGGGCCCCTGCAGTGCCCATGCCAGGGGCCCCGCGACCCCCCCTACCGCCATCCGGTTCCCGGCGGGCGGACCGCCGGGAACTGGATGGCGGTAGGGGGGGTCGGAATCCCCTTGGCGGCGCAGCTAGCTGCGCCGCCTTGGAGGATTCAAAAGGGCGGCGGTACACTGGCGGGAGACCGCCAGTGTTGCCGGTCTGACCGCGGCTTTACCGCCGCGGTCAGAATGCCCTGCGGGGCACCACCGGCCTGTCGGCGGTGCTCCCGCCGACCCTGGCCCCGGCGGTCTAAGACCGCCGGGGTCAGAATGACCCCCTTTGTGTTTCTAAGCACTAGAAAGTGTTTATTCTTTTAAAATTCATATCTCTGGTTCCCTACATTGGATTTTTGTCGTTTTGGTGTCTATTTACTCATAAAACTATAACCTATTTTTATAAATTGGTGTGGGATTTCTATGTGTGTTGTGTCTCACTTATTTACTGTATTGGTCTTTTTAAATGCTTTACGCTCTTGTCTCCTAAGTTAGGCCTGCCTGCTCGGTTATAGCTACCAAGGGTTGAGCAAGGGGCTAATTTACTGGGACCTGTACTGAACCTATATTTGGTTAGTGGCCTTAGTGCCAGTGGTAAGTTCATAGTTACCGTTGCCAATAACCCACTTTCCAACAATGCGTGATAGTGTAAATTGCAGTGAAGACTGTACCCCATGTGGGGCAGTCGTCCACTGAGGGAACCATTCCAAATGGAAAGCACATTGTGAGAATTCTGTGTCTATCTTGGGGTCCCATATAGGGGAAACACTGCTTCCAGCTGGTTAGTTTTTTGTGCTATCCAGAATAGAATCTTCTCACGTTCCTGTTTGTGGATTAATCCCAGTAACGGCCAATTGGTGACCAGCTGGTGCAGCCGCATAGCAAATTGTACTAATCGTCTATAAAGTTGTACTAGCTCATTATGAAGTGTGCATACATCAGCTATTTTGGCATTGCCTGTACACCAGGATGTGGTGTGTATGTGGCAAACATAGGCTGCGTTGGCCCGTCATTACTTAAGGGACCAACACTCATGTGTTGTATTACATGTGGTAGGGTGCCATTGAACCAATTTTGATGTTCTTGATAGGAGAGCGGTATCTCTAAATTCCAGTAAGCTTCGTACAGCTGTAGTACGTTTGCTTTTTTATAGGTGTGAAATGTATGGGTTCTGTCATCTTCCTCTGGAAACATGACCCAGTAATAGAATGTTTCTGTTTGGCAAGCTTTGTTAGCTTCCACAATAACTGTGACATCCCCACCCTCATTCGTAAAGCCATGGGCTTCTAAGTGTTCTTTTAATGCATGTCTGACATGGTGTTAACCATGTTGAATATTGAGAACAGAGAAGGAACACCAAATGGGGAGAAATCTTTTTAAAGGGTACAAGCTTGAACAACCTACAGCCTAGTTAGATGCTCCCTGTTCAGCTGAGGAGGATTATCCCTAAGACCATGGGCGTCTCTGTATAATGCTACTTAGGGTATGTGACGGGCTAGAGCCTGCGCGCCCACACATGGATATCACTTGTGCTGCCTCTGCCCCTGTTGCTCCGAAGCTTCCTGGTCATGCTGCCTGTGATTGGTCGATCGTTCCGCAGCGGCGGGACGCCAGCCGGTCAAATGTACCATTGTCAGCACCTTCAGCGTTCAGAGGAGGGAAGGAGAGAGACGAGGAGCAGAGCTCGACTGTGAACCAGCACCGAAGGTACTGTCCGGATATCGGAAGAGAAACTGGGAGGCGATTCCGAGAAGGCCCTGTTCCAGGCGACCGGGAGGACGAAATGCAGCATCCCGCCACGCTCCAGGAGAAGCGTGACCATTCAGGTGCGTGGGACTACGTCCCTGAGTGACTGTACATAAGAGAGAGAAAGCAGTGGAGTGAAAAGGGTAGCACGGGGATAAGGGTAGGGGGAGAAAATAGACAATCACCGAAGAAACGGAAAGGCACGAGCACTAGGGAAATAGGAAGGGAATAGAGGGAAAACAAACGAGGAGCAGGAAGACACACGAAAACTTACCGATAGGCACCATAGACCACCATTACCTTTAAAGGGCCAGCCGAAACCCAAACACAGAGACGGCTGAATTCTAAAGGAGAAACAGAAAGACAAGAAAGAGTAGGAATCAGAATAATACGAAAACAGAAGACAAGTACGGGCTAACCTGAGATAAAGAGAGTAACTTAATATTGCCAAGAACAGAAAGACAGGAATCATAACGACATTGTATAAGAAAAGAGATATCATTACAAAACACTCACAGCTATTATTCTTTTCTCTCCACATGCGCTTCCTGGGGGAAAGACCTGTGAACACAAGAGAGAGAGACGAGTAAGGAACGGACCTCAAGAACATCCCACCAATGAAAGCCCAACTTTGGAAAGACTGAATCAAACCTATCTGTATTCCACCATATACATATCCTCAATACAAATCCTTTGTTTTAAGCCTATAACACAGTCTGGAGTGGTTCCTCCACACCCACACGGTTACAGGGTACTTGCAATGTGTGAGACAGAGATACTCAGGATATCCGTAAATTAGTGGCAAAACACCATAGTTGGTGGCGCAGTTGGACTCTTGCTCCTAGGCAAGACTGCTGGTTTAGGGATGACAGCACTTTTGTTTGTAGGTGACTGAGTCATCCCTACATGAAGTCGCAACTGTCGGCCCAACCCTCCCGGCCCACAAGCAGTACCTCACCAAAAACACAAACAGTAAAAGGTGATTTCTGGCAGCCTTACTCAAGGACTCTAGATTGCGACTTCTCAGGGAAGTCGCTGATAATGAAGCCTTCACAGAGTGGCACTGATAATTCAACTCAAAACTATATAACTATAAACAATGGCAGCTATCTTAAAAGAAATAATAAACTAAATGGGTTAAAACAGAGCAAACTAAGTAAGTTAATAATCACTAGGTGACGAGGGCATGGGCCTGAAAGCCAAAGGCCTAAGCCAACTCCTGAGTCCCATTAAAAACTACATTTGATTCACCATACTACCACTCCCCTAAGATGCCTTTGGGGAAGAGACTTTGGGGAAAACCTTGCAGTAAGAACAGTCCCTTGCTTCACCTATTGAGGTATGAGAAGAACTATGGATTGAAGTGAACTTGTTTAGTTAATAATTAACTGCTACTAAACATTTTGTTTGTGTGTATCTATGTTTTTGTGGGCAAAATAGGCAGTGATCTCCTAGTGGTCAATATAGGTCCAGTCGGCAGTAGAGCATGGGTAAAAGTAAATAACATAATTTTTTTTATCATATTTAAAAAACAAGCTAACCTAAAAGACAGCAGCGCAACCTAAAACACCAAAATACACATTTGAGGCATATATCAAGTAAAATAAAGTATCCCCGTTTAATTTTAACAAATAGAAAACCCACCCTTTCCACCCACAAAAGGCCCAACTCTCTCCCCAGACAAATAGCCCCATCGCCAAGTGAAACCCAGTCCCAACTCGATCCCCAACATTTCCACCCACAACAAGTCCCTCCCACCAAAACAAAATATTTGAAAAAGGGCTCAGAAGTAGGCATTGTCTATTTGGGTCTCGAACTGGTCCAGGTTCTGCTTGATTCTGGTGAGACGGCTCTCCATACTATCCATCTGCTGCAGAATATGGTGGAGCAATGGGCTGTCAGGGAGTGGGGGGTGGCAGCAGGTGCAGTCAGGGACCATGACAGCTGATGGCGGCACCAGCGGTGCAGTGGCTGAGGGGCTGGACGCTGGGGCTGGCATGCTGCTGGCAGGGTCCTGGGTCAGAGGCAGCTGTTTCCCACTCTTCCTCCTCCAGGGCCACCAGACACCGGTATTCAACCTGTATACTTTCCAGCTTGAGCACCGCCAACAGGATGCAGTATCTTGCCCGGTGGGTGGTGCTGATCACCCAGCAGGAGTGGCTATATCAAGAAAAACAAAAATAAAAAAGACAAATTGTAAACAAGGCTCTGGGTTCTTTAAACAGTTCTTTAAAAGTAGGTAGTAGGTGGCACAGTAGCAGTACATTGCTGGTCCCCCAGGGACTTTGGAATTTAATGTGATTATGATTAGGAGAGTTACGGGGCCAATTTTATTTGTTTACCCACACAAAGCACTGACTGTCTGGTAGAGAAGAATTAAGGCAGCATAGCACGAGGTTAAAAAAACAGTGATTTAATTTTTCTTTATTTAAAAAGGTTTTTCTAGTAACTAAATAGACACTTTTAGTGGAAAAATAAATATGAATTACCTCCCATTCATGAATGAGGTATTATTCACTGTGGAGTACAAGTTGTTGTGCCAAATTAATGGAGGCATGCTAGCCAACGTTTCAAGTACTTTGTTGCTGTCTGCCACTGGGGCAGGTGTTGTTGACCATTATCTATATTTTATTCCAATGGCCCTGCTCTTCCCCAAATGCCTTTCACTTAGTTTCTACCCTGACTCCAAAGAGGCAGGTAAATAATAAATTAGATATGCCAAACATGTCCCCTGTAATATGTGGCTATATTATCCTGTCTGCCATAAGTCGACAGTTGGGAAAATGATGTACTGCACTACAGGGAAAGGAATGGGCTATATAGTTTGTATTTGGCACGTTTGTCACAGAGTATCTCTTACACAAAACATGAAATCACATCGGGCATTTACTAGTCCCACTTTACTCATTGGCCTCGCCTACCACCACAAATTCTTTCCAACAAATTTATTAGCTGGACAGTAAGAAAAGGGAACTTGACTTACTCTGCTGCAGGGTAAAGCAGGGGGATTAGGCGGGTAGGTGGAGCTATAGAATAGAGGGGTATCACTGAGCATCGATTCATCATGTGCCTATGCTTTGGCTTATTCAGTCACTATACAGACGAAAGTCTAAAGATAAAAATCTGAACAGGCGTAAAATAAATCTGTTATTAGACACCATGAAATATATTTTGGAAATACTTTACATGGCCATAAAAATGTGGCAAATGCCAAGAATGGATTTTTCAATTTGTTTGCTAGACTGGGACGGAAGAAATTAGGAAAGAATAAAGGAGTGAATTACTAAAAGGTGGTTCAAGGGATTAGAACACAAATTAAAATACCCCCCACTTTGAACCATAGCTTTGAAAACCATAAAATAAAGCAAGCGAAGTAGGTGAGCAGCAAGCCCCTCTCCAGAAGAGCTCCCTTGTTTATTCATCGAAGCAATTATTCAATCATCCTTTCATTCTTCCTACTATATTCATCCATAGCCACCATGATTTAAGCTTTACTTTCTCTCTGTAGTCTTTCACCACAATTCACAATCCATTCAGTATCCACTATCCACCCTTTCTTTCAATCATCCTTTCAACCATCCACCCAATACTCACCCACATATCCTTTCACCCACCACCCAATCATCCTTTCCCTTCGCCTGTTTCACCCATTGTTTCTTTTACCCATCTGTTCTTTCCCATTTTCATCAAGCCATCATTTTTAACATACATATGTGTGATTTTGCTGAGTTGCAGATAGAAGAGGCCATAAACCAACCACCGCTGTAGCTGGTAACCCGGGGGGTTCACGATTACAACAACGCCCTTATAGCTAGTGAGTATATGTTCAATAAACAAGCAATGTGACTTACACCGCCTGTCCCTGCCGCGCTTCTCCCCCTGCTCCATATCCTCCTGCAGCACCACTTGAGCCAGGGCCGATGTGGCATTATACCGTTTTTAGATGCCAGGTACACCTCCCCTTAATTTTTTTAGTAAATGCACCCACAAAACATTGCTACAGTCCGGTTAGCGCTGCAGTATCTTCTATCACAAATATCACTCTGGGAATTTTGTTGGCTCACAATGTTAGATAAGTCAGGTAGTCAAGCCAACCAAAAACTGTTCGTAATGGAGGGGCAGTGCTATAGCCTATCTTGATGATGACTCAGAATCATTGAAGCACAATGAAGGGGTGGAATAAAATGGACGATGAAAGACAGAAAAAAAAGATAATGCAGGGATAACAGGAATTAAACAAAAATTGGGTAGGAGTGTTGGAAAAAAGGAGACATTTTAAAAACTAAACAAAGCAAAATTAAAAGTAGTATAATAGTGGGCAAAGGTAAACATTTGTGAAATATGAATAATAATGATAATAATAATAGTAAATAACAGGACGTACTGGGATGAGCAGTGCTGCTGCCCACAAGGTAGGTGGCTGCTGCCGGTGCATGCTTGGGAGGGCCTGGCGCAACCATTCACCTGCTCGCTACCCTGCCCTGCCATGGAGCTGGTCTGAGTGGGGTAAAGAAAACAAAAACAAACAGGGGAGGGAAGGAAGGAACAGAGAAAGGAAGGAAATTAAATAAGGAAGTAAAGAGAAAAATAATAAACAAAAATACAAAGTCACGAAAACACAAACCATTTGTTTTTTTTAAACGTAAAATGCACAGACACAAAAACACACACTAATACAATAATTAACAAGCACTGGCAAAACCAATAGGTTTTGCCTTTGTCTTTTTTTCTATCTATCTAAAAATGCTATAATAATGTTTGTTTCATATTTGGTAAACAAACATTATTATAAAAAATTTCTAATATTTGTAAGCCAGTTAGATAGAAAAAAAGACGGAACGACACCTACTGGCATGTGGCTTGAAAGAAAGAAGACACCGAAGACAGAAGATGGCATGCAGGATAAAAAACTGAAGACGGGAGCAAAGATGGAAGACGGGAGCGAAGACAGAAGATGGCATGCGGTAAAGAAGAAAGAAGACACTGAAGACAGAAGACGGCATGTGGTGAACAAGAAAGAAGACACAGAAGACAGAAGAAGGCATGCGGTAAAGAAGAAAGAAGAAACTGAAGATATCACGTGGTAAAGAAGAAAGAAGACACCGAAGACAGAAGACAGGATGCAGAAAGAAAAAAAAACAAAGACAGCAAAATAGAAAGAAGAAAGAGAAAACAACATTGAAGAAAGACAGAAGATGGCAGTGAAGACAGAAGACGGCAGCAAAGACAGAAGACGGCGTGCGGTAAAGAAGAAAGAAGACACTGAAGTCAGAAGATAGCATGTGGTGAAGAATAAAGAAGACACTGAAGACAGAAGAAGGCATGCGGGAAAGGAGAAAGAATACACTGAAGACAGAAGACGGGATGCAGAAAGAAAAAAAGGAAACAGGTGGCAATGAAGAAAGAAGAAAGAGAAGAAGACATTGTAGAAAGAGGACGTCAGCGAAATAAGAAGAAGACGGCATGCAGGAAGAAAAAAGAAGACAAAAATGAAGAAAAGACAGATTAGATGGAAGTGAAGAAAAAGGATGTCAGCAAAGTAAGTAGATGGCATTCAGGAAGAAAAAAGAGATGCCTTCAGCGTCGTAGCCAGAGGAAGGACACTGGCCAATGTCTAATGGGAATGACCGGAAGGAGTACTTGGTCCACAGACAACTCAACGGCAAGATCGGTGAAGAAGATGAAGACGACGACAGGAAGTGACATGAAGACGCTGTGCTGGCCAATCTGAAGTGCGTAAATGGGAGCAACTTTGGAGTAAGCAAATGGTAAGTTAAGGTAAGTAAGGGGCTGATTCCAAGCCCCTTTTACGTTTTTGGGGGGCCAAGCTCTATGGGTATGGATAGTTATGCCCTCTGCAAATAGTGGAAAATAACTTTTTAAGGGCTGTGTTAAGATTGGGGCCTGGTACACCTCTGATTAGCACTTTGTGCAGTACTAGGGTTTACATCAATTACTGACAAGGCAGCCATGCAATCAGTGTTATACCTGGTTGGGTTAGTGAGTAACCCGAAAGCAACAATCTATTCAAAATCCGTTGAAGATGCTATTAATATATCTGGTGACCAGAGCCATTGAAGGAGTTGGTTGGCTCATGTAAAAAGTACATTAGAAGGGATACAATTGGGATACCTTTGGGCTGACCCAAGTGTGGTAGGACACGACATGGTAGAGCTTGTAAAGGAGGGCTATTATGGGCTAGGGTGGGAGGCGAAGCTCTCCCAAATAAAACCCACCGTTTGATAAATCTTCACCAAATTCTCCCCAGAAAAGTGGCCTGGTGATTATTGTTGACCACGGGAAATTTCGGGGTGATCCAACGAGCAGGGGCCTAGAAAAGTGCGGCTCAAAAAACATTGTGTTTCTCATGTCAATTCCCATAGGACCTGTCAACACGTCAACAGCCCAAACAACTGGACGGAATTACACCAAATTTGGCAGCAAGCTAGCTGCTGGTAACTAAATTGTGCTTTTTGTCGTTGGCACAAGTTATAGTTAACTTAGGGAGTGAGTTATAGTTACTTGAAATAACTCTAACTATAACTGCTGAATTTCTATGGGTTTGTACGAGTAAATTCAGAACCAAACTATAACATTTCTGTAACCTTTGTTTTTTTCAGTGAATATATATATATATATATATCCAGTTTCCAAAATTGCTTCGTACGAGGCCACAGATCCTGCAGGGCAGCCGCGGCTAAGGGCAAAGCATCGCATTTCAGGGCTAAGGTTAGGTAGAGGTCCATTGTTATGTTTGTGTCTAGGGGTAGGTTCAAGTCTGTGGTTAAGTTCAGGGCTATGGTTAGGTTCAGGGCTATAGTTCAGTTCTGAGTTAGGGTTAGTTTCATAGGTAGGGTTAGGTTCAGGACTATGGTCAGGTTCAGAGCTATGGTTAGGTTGAAGTCTGTGGTTAATTTTGGGGTTTTGGTTAAGTTCAGGGCTAAGATGAGGTTGAGGTCTATGGTTAGGTTCAGCACTAGTGTTAGGTTCAAGTCTATGGTTAGGTTCAGGGCTATAGTTAGGTTCCTGGCTAGAGTTATGCTTAGGGTTACAGCAAACGGTGCCAAAGATATAGGCAAGTCAAAAAACCCTTTTTCTAAGGAAACATGGTCCTAACTATAACTACCAACTGCCACTAGGTAACTAGGTAATGTATATATACATATAAATAAATATAATATGAATATATATATATATATATATATATATATATATATATATATATATATATATATATGTATATATATATATATATATATATATCAAACACAATCTCTCAGCATGTAGCCTAATCACCAACAGGGCGGCCTCGGCGCTGCGGGGATGGAGCACCCTCGTTGAACATCCAAACCAACTTCTCCGACAAAAGAAGCACACCGTTCCCCTAAATTTGCAGCAATGTGAGGCACTTTATTCACCCAATTCAAACAGCAGTAACAAGCGTTCTTTCCTCTCCTGACGCGTTTCGGCTCTCAACGTGAGCCTAAATCATAGGTGCTTAGTTAGTCCAACTCGAAAATAACCACTTGTAAAACAAACCACCCTTATATCCTGTGGCCTTAAAGTCACAAGGTCTTTTTGCAGTCTCTTTAAAACACATTTCATCCTTAAGTGCAATCATTTAACTTTGCCTGTGCAGTGTCATATTCTTTTAGGCAAACGGCGCACTTCTTTTGTCGGAGAAGTTAGTTTGGATATATATATATATATATATATATATATATATATATAAAATTATGATTATCACTGCAAAAAACAGAAGTTAAAGGAACGTTATAGTTAGGTGAAGATGTCAGCTACAACATCCCATTTTAATCTAACTTAACCCCTGCAAATCACTATAGTCAACTATAACATGAGTCCACAGGTAACTATAACTCACCCCTGCCGTGCACAGTTTTGTCAACAATGATGTCATTTCAGAGGTTGCATTTACGTTATGAATGATGCAATTGATCATGTCATGAGTGATATAATATCTGGGGTAATTAGAAGTGCAGGGTGAGGGCGCCAGTTATAGTTACAGTAGGGGACGCGTTTTAGTTATGTAACTGTCCAGACAGACAAATATTTTTCAACCTTCATTTTTCACACCAAATCACAAAATTGTTTTGGAACCAAAAACTAGCTTCTTGCCAAACAACGTTCATTCGTTTTAGCTGTAGCGAGTTCCAAATATATCTATGAAAATTGCATGGGCACTTTGCGCTTTGAGACACCCCCACCCCTTTTGCCAGCTCCAGCTTGACAGATGACCCCAAAGCAATTTTTGTGAAATTTTTGTGAAGATTTGTTAAATGGCGCTAAAGTTATTGGCAAACCAAAAAAGCCATTTCCTAAACTTACCCAGTGGTGAGCACCACTGGGCAATGAATGTGTGTTATGTTATGTGTATTTGTTTAGTGCACAACTACATTGGTGGGTATCTTGGTGCTGAAGCAGGAGCTGTGTGAGCCGAGCCAGGATCATGGCTAGGTGAAAAGCCAGGTTTTTGGTTTCATATGCAATTCAAGAATTGAGGAGGATGCTCTGATGTACACTTTTACCCAGTGGCATTTGCCACTGGGTAGTTCTAGTTAGGAGCATGTTTCCATTAGAAATTAATTGTTTAGTTTGCTCACAACTTTGGCGCAGTTTGACAAATCTTCACAAAATATTCCTCGGAAAGGTCTTATCCGCGTCAGTTCCTTCCTGGAAAGTTTCAGGGTGATCTGTCAACTTTACTATATTTTTGAAAGCACTCTGAGCTGGAATGGAGCTATATGCTCTTCATTTTAAGTCCAGGGTCCTCTTGTGATTAGTTCAATGGCTGCACTTTACAGCCTGAAAGATGTTTAGAAAAACTTTTTTTTTTTTTGAAAAGTGCTTTATTCAATTAATTAAAAAGCTTAGACAATCACTACTACATTGTAATCTGCGAATTTATGAAATATACATTTAATTATAGTTATTGGTGACTTTTTGACAAAGCCAATAGGTTTGCTTTATATATGTTAATGTGCTGATCCCTTGTAAAGCGAAGAGGCCCAGCCACTATTATTTTGGTATTTTAAGTCTTTGACAAAGCCAGTAGGTCTGCCTTGCTTAGAATAACACCTTTTATATTGTTACATGGCATAGGGAGCCATGGATGTTGGCCTGCACCTAACCCCAAGCCGCACACAGCCGAAGACCGTGCGTGGCTGGAATTGGGCGACAGCAAGGGAGTCAGGCGCCGGTAGGGTTTAGGGGCAGAGCATGGCCAAATGACAATTCAATGAAAAGACCAAAGGTTAAAGGGACGTTATAGTTAGGTGAAAATGAAAGTTAAAAGATACATTTTAAATTTTAAAAAAACTGAAATTCACAAGTTAATAGTTATCTCAAGAAACTATAATTTGTACCCTAAAGTAACTGTAACCTGTATCCTTGCCATGCACTGCTTAAATCCTCATATTTTACATCAGATATTAAATCACTTATGAACATGTTCTGTGGCGTAATTGATAACATCACTTTAACATCTGAAATGTTATTATTGATAATAACACTGTATATGGTGAGTGGCACGGTTTATAGTTACTTTAGGGCTCGACCTGCATTGTGGCCTTTGTATTTTAACCCATAGCACATCCTCTGTTCAAGGAGGTTTCAAGGTGAGATATTAATCTGCACCAACAACCATGTTCAAATGATGTTATATTAGAACATTGGAATGCTGGGGGCTCCATTGAAAACAATGGAGTGCTGCAGGCTTTTACTGGCCGGTAAAAGCCCGCAGCGCCAACATTCCAATGTTCGCTTTGTTCACAGCAAGAGCTGTGAACAAAGCCTCACGGAGCCCGAGGGGATTTTAATCCCCTCGGACTCTGTGAACATTTGTTTTTTAATAGAACATTCTGCCCTGAGTGGCAGAATGTTCTAATAGCCTTAGAACCCGCCGTAGCGGGCTCTACTGGCTATTAAAGTCCCTCTCCCTTGTTAAATGCCCTCGCCTTCGGCTCGGGCATTTAACGCGGGGAGCGGGCCTTTAATAGCCGGTAGAGCCCGCTACGGCGGGTTCTAAGGCTATATTAGGACATTGGAATGTTGAGCACTCCATTGGAGACAGTGGAGTAGCTCCGGGCTTCTAATGACTGGTAGAAGCCGGAGCTCCAACATTCCAATGTGTGTCTTTGACAGCAACCGCTGTGAACAAAGGCCTCACGGAGCCCGAGTAGAATTAAACCCCCCTCTGTCTCCTTGAGGCCTTTTTTTTTTTTAAATTAGAACATTCTGCCTTGATGGGCTGGAATGTTCTAATAACTTTATAGCCCGCCGTAGCTGGGCTGTACCAGCCATTAAAGGCCCGCTCCCTTGTTAAAGGCCTGAGCAAAACGCTGGAGCGGGCCTTTAATGGCTGGAATGGCCTGTTTGGGTGGGCTATAGATATATTGGACAGTATTGGATATATTGGTTGATGGAGGATTTAGAAGTGTATGAACTTCACAGGACTAAGGTCAAATATCATAACTATATCAATAATCAGGCCTCTGTTACTTGAAGCTATTTCTAATTAACTATTCTTGCATACTTCAGCATAATGATGGATACAACTGCATCCTTTTGCTCGAGAACAAAACCACCAAGAGACAGAACAGCAAGAAGAAGCACTGTCTTAGACTATTATGATGGTGAATGCTGTTTATATATATATTTTTTAAACAAAACTTACAGAGAAATTCACCAAGAACGTGAGCACTTTCTTGTAGCTAAGAAAAATGACAAGAAATTACTTCCAAGGAATAAAGCTGCAAGGCAATTTAGTTTCTGGCAAAAACTTCAGGAAGCAGCTAACTCGATTAATTCTAGGCAGTTTTGGAATAGTGTAATTTATGGCTATTATGAGTGAAATCAGAAGATCATTGGGGCAGATATGTGGGTCATCCATTCCAATGATTTGTATCAAGAGGATCCAGATGTAGGCAAGTTTGAGACAGAAGATACTGCTACTGCTAAGACAGAACTGCTAATTGCCTGAAAGATTTTCCACCTGAGGTGCTAAGGGCCATAAGACAGCAAAAGGCTAACAGATCCCTGTCCTTGGTATCGTCTCTACGGACGTAGGGCAATATTTATGACCCGGTTTGAGTTGTGTTTGCACCATGCAATGTGGTACATGTGTAACTCAAACCTAAAGTGAGATTTATAAAGCCACTCAAGGTCACCTTGTGTAGCCCTGAGTGACTTCATAAATCTTGAGAAATACATTACTCTGCACCAGGGAGGCCTTTCCATGGATGTTACATGGATATTCCCATGCAAATCTGTGGAATTTGACACATTCCCAGATATACCAGAAGTGGTAGACCTGGAAATGCACCAAAAACTAACGCCACCCAGGTGAAGGGTAATGAAGAGAAATATCTTTACTTCTCCTAATTTTTCCTCTTTCTGTTTGTGCTGCACTGTGCAGCACACAAAGAAAGAGGTAAAAGTCTCTCAGGATTGTTTTTGTGTAGGAAGGTGCCCCAAAGGGGAATGAACTGCCCCATTGTTAATACAATCTGGAGTACGACAAGGCTGCGGATTGGCTCCCCTTTTATTAAGCGGTTCATTCACAATGTTGCGGCTTGTCTTGACAAGCTTTATGTTGATTCCCCTAAGCTGCATGGTGAAAAGTTCTCCATACTGCTGTATGCAGATGATGCTGTTCTATTATCATTGCCTGAAAAATCCATGTATAGTGTAATACCAACATTCTATACTTATTGTAGCAAAAAACAACTATTTCTATATATGAAAAAAAACACTAAGGCTTTGCTGCTAAAATGGGGCTACCCATTGTAGGAAAGTACCATCTTGCCTGGCATGTTACCCCCATTTTTACATGTACGTCAATTTGTTTTTGCCTGTCTCACTGGATCCTGCTAGCCAGGACCCCAGTGCTCATAGTTTGTGGCCTGAATGTGTATAGTTGTGCAGTGACTAACTGTGTCACTGAGGCTCTGCTAATCAGAACCCCAGTGCTTATGCTCTCTCTGCCTTTAAAATTGTCACTATAGGCTAGTGACCACTTTTACCAATTTCAATTGGCACACTGGAACACCCTTATAATTCCCTAGTATATGGTACCTAGGTACCCAGGGTATTGGGGTTCCAGGGGATCCCTATGGGCTGCAGCATTTATTTTGCCACCCTAGGGAGCTCAGACAAACCTTTACACAGGATTGCCACTGCAGCCTGAATGAAATAATGCACACGTTATTTCACAGCCATTTTCACTGCACTTAAGTAACTTATAGGACACCTATATGTCTAATCTTCACTTGCTGAAGGTTAGGCGCAAAGTTACTAAGTGTGAGGGCACCCTTGCACTAGCAAAGGTGCCCCTACATAGTTTAGGGCCATTTCCCCGGACTTTGGGAGTGCGGGGACACCATTACACGCGTGCACTACATATGGGTCAATACCTGTATGTAGCTTCACAATGGTAACTCCGAATATGGCCATGTAACATGTCTGAGATCATGGAATCGTCCCCCCATGCCAAATCTAGTATTGGGGTGCCAATTCCATGCATCCCCGGGGCTCCACTATGGACCCCGGGTACTGCCAAACCAGCTCTCTGGGGTTTTCTCAGCAGCTACCGCTGCTGCCACCCCACAGACAGGGTTCTGCCCTCCTGGGGTCCAGGCAGCCCAATCCCAGGAAGGCAGAACAAAGAATTTCCTCTGAGAGAGCGTGTTACACCCTGTCCCTTTGGAAATAGGTGTTAAAGGCTGGGTAGGGGTAGCCTCTCCCAGCCTCTGGAAATGCTTTGAAGGGCACAGATGGTGCCCTTCTTGCATAAGCCAGTCTACACCGGTTTAGGGAACCCCCAGTCCCTGCTCTGGCACGAAACTGGACAAAGGAATGGGGAGTGACCACTCTCCTGTCCATCACCACCCCAGGGGTGGTGCCCAGAGCTCCTCCAGTCTGTCCCAGACCTCTGCCATCTTGGATCCAGAGGTGTGAGGGCACTCTGGAGGCCTCTGAGTGGCCAGTGCCAGCAGGTGACGTCAGAGACCCCTCCTGACAGGTGCTTACCTGACTAGGTGGCCAATCCTCCTCTGAGGGCTATTTAGGGTCTCTCCAGTGGGCTTTTCCTCAGATAACGACTTGCAAGAATTCACCAGAGTTCCTCTGCACTTCGACTTCTGCCAAGGATTGACCTCTGACTGCTCCAGGACGCCTGTAAAACCGCAACAAAGTAGCAAGAATACTAACAGCAACATTGTAGCGCCTCATCCTGCCAGCTTTCTCAACTGTTTCCTGGTGGTGCATGCTTTGGGGGCTGCCTGCCTTCATCCTGCACTAGAAGCCACAAACAAATCTCCAGTGGGTCGATGGAATCTTCCCCCTGCTTCAGCAGGCACCAAACTTCAGCGTCACCAGTACTCTGGGACCTCTCTCATCCTGACGAGCGTGGCCCCTGGAACACAGGTGGTGGACCCAAGTGACCCAGACGGTCCAGTGGTCCAACTGTCCAAATTTGGAGGAGGTATGTCCTTGCCTCCCCTCTCCAGACAGTAATCCTGTGCACTGCGTGAACTGCAGCTACAAGGGCTTCTGTGCACACTTCCACAATTTTCTTCAACCGCAACTCTTGCAGCTAGCAAGGCTGGTTTGCGGTATTTTGCCAAGAAAACAACTCTGCATCCTCCAGAACTCCATGGGACATCTTCTGCATGAAGGAGAAGTTCCTAGCACCTTTCATTGTTGCAGAATCTTCAGCTTCTTCCATCCGGAGGCAACCATTTTACACCTTCATCTGGGGTTTAGTGGGCTCCTGCCCCCCCTGGACACTTTTCCGACTCTTGGACTTGGTCCCCTTCCTTTGCAGGTCCTCAGGTCCAGGAATCTGTCTTCAGTGCATTGTAGTCTGTTGTGGTCTTTGCAAAATCCTCTATCACGACTTTAGGCCCATATTTATACATTTTGATGCAAAACTGCGCCGACGCAGTTTTGAGTAAAAAATATTATCGCCGGCTAACGCCATTACTGTGCGCCGTGCGGGCATCAAATGTATACTTTGACGCACGGCGGCGGAAACCACACGTGTAAGTCATTTTTTTTTATGCACACCGCAGCGTCACGTCATAAAGGAAAATTACGTTAACGTGGTGGAAATGACTGTGAGCCGATTTACGACACTGCAAACCAGATATGTGGCGTTTTTTGATGCAATAGCGTCAAAATTCCCCACAAACACAGCCATTTCAGCAGAGGAGAGCCAAAATGGATTCCAGATGCCTGCACAGACCCCAGGAAGATGACAACAGACCAGGAACCAGCCAGGAGGACCCACACAAGAACCAGGACAGGGAGAAGAAGAAAAGAAAGTGTCGCTTCAGTGCAGAGGAGCAGGAAATTCTGGTAAAAGAGGTGATGGAACACCAGCAACAACTGTTTGTCACCTCAAAGTTGCCAATCAGTAGGAGAGAGGCAATATGGCAACAAATTGTTGATAAGATTAACAGTGTGGCAGAAGTACACAAAACAGTCATCGAGTGCAAGAAACGCTGGCATGACTGCAAGTGCAGGACCAAGGAAAAAATGGCAATGAACAGGAAGGCAGCACTGCAGACTGGAGGTGGGAGTCCAGCACACCAGGAGCCCCTGTACCACATGGAGGAGATGGTCACAGCCGTCATCCCTGAGGAGATTGTCACAGGGATTCAAGGACAGGACAGCGCAGACTACCAGGAGACATGCACATGCAGGGTAAGTCGCATGGGAAACTAAAAAGCCCTAATGGTAACTGCAACCGGGTGGAGGGGGGAACACCGACTACACAATGCATGTAAGTCATCATATACATGGAGTGGCATAGGTAAAGGGGTACGGCACGGGGGCATGGCCTGTACAGAGAAAAGCTGGGGCACACCATAACACAACACCAACAACATTTCCATGGGGGTATGCTGCCATGCCAACGATGTAGCAAAGGTAAAGCCACCCCAGGAGGGAAGGGCACAACGTCAAACTGACATCCCGTCACACGTCTGCCACTATACCCCCTACATTAACTAGGTCCCAAGTAACAACTTCTAGCCATACTGACAACTGGAATGTAACATTGACAACAATTGCCACTACCCCCTCCGCTGTGTGTGCAGCTCAAGTAGCCAATGGCAGTAACGTCCCCATGGATCATGCACACCTAAATTAGAGGGTTTAGGATGACAACATTAACAATCCCCTGAAACAAGACAAATGTTCCAGTCCTGTCAAATGTGAATGCCCATAGTTGCCGCAAACGTCAGCCAATGTCATCAACATTAGGAGCTACACAGCACTAAGGTCACACCCATGCTGCATATGTCAGGGTCCATCCTGTGCCTGGGTCACAATGCAACATCCCAAATGTCATACTGCTCTGACAACAGCACTGAGGGGGAGGACACATGTAACTGGTCACTGAAATACACCTGCACAGTCAGAGGAGGAAATAGGACACTGCTACGACTATCAGGGCAATCCAATGTACCACACATTCCCCTACATCAACTGTACACATTACCAATGCTGACATCCATATCGTGCCATAACAATGCTATGCATAGTATATGATACATTTCAACTTCATATAAGTGTATGTGAAAGATCAGAGACTGGGGTAGGTCCAGATTGTTAAGTGTGCTGCTAGTGCCATCAGAGCACCCACAGCCAGTGAAAGGTCTCACCGTGAGAATGGAAGTAGACGGAGGGTTGAGTAGGACAAGAAGGTGGCAATTCACTATTTGGCCAAAACCAACACCTAGAGGATGTGATGCTGACAAGTCTAATAACTGACCACAATACATGTGACATGCAGGTGGGGCATAGGCCTGGGAGAATGCCCATCTGAAAGTCTGGATCAATGAACAGGAACCAAGATCACAATGTGAAATCATCACAAGGCAGGCATGTCACATCACAAATGCCACAACACAGACACACTAATTGTACCCTATTTCATTCCAGAGAACGATGGATCTCATGCGACTGTGCCTGTCCAGGACTACCCTGATGACATGGATGACAAGCTGACAAACATCAGCCACCAGACCCTCCAAGATGTCCTTGGAACCCTCCAGACCCCACCTTCAGTCACAAGGAGGAGCACAGAACAAGCAGCCATCACAGAGGACCCACCCACCACCCCAATTGTAAGACCTGCCAGCTCCAATACAGCTGAGGACTCAGATGGCACAGGCACCAGCTTTGAGAGAACTGTAGCCGGAGTACAGCGGGAGCTGGCCAAGGAGGTGCGGGTGGGGATGCATTTATGGCAGCCAGCCTTGAGGGGATGCGTTTGTGCATGATGTCATCTGTAGATCAGGCAGCAGCCATGCAAACTCTAACATCCATCCTGCAAGGACTACAAAAAACTGTGAAGGAATTCACCACTGCAGTAAGGGAGTTGCCACAACACCTCGCACCCCAAACCTTCCACTGCATGCACGAATGCAATCATGACCCCCTCAGGGCCAACCTGGCTGCCTACCATTGTGATGTGGCTGCTATTCTTAAGAACCAGCAGATCCTCCTTGGAGCAATACTGCCCCTAAGACCTCCACAGGTAGCAGCTACCGGGATGTCTGACTCCACGTCTACACACACTGAGGTGTGTGTTGCCCCTTCACAACCACCACCACCACCACCAAGGACAGAGGAGGCAACACATACATCAGAAGATGAAGACATGGAACAGGTCACCTTCACATCCCTGCCGCATGGCCACCTATTACCAAGGTCCTGCGCTTCGTAACATGCCAATCTTGCAATAACTGTACGCAAGCACTGTTCTGCAAACCACTGTCTATCTTGTCAGTCTGCCTTGTGATTGTCTCTCACTAACTCATTGGCAAATCCTGTCCCTCAGCACTGTCTGACACTTCATCCCAGCATGTCCAATTAATTGTCCTTTAGCCCTTTTGTAGGATCACAATGGAAGATGTCACTATAATGGACTCACAATCATGGACAATGTGCATATAGCACTACAGCACTTTTCAATAAATAGCACTTACACAACCACTTTGTCTCTGTGTAATGTGACACATCAACCGTGCAGTAGACCACTGAATCTTGCCTCTTGTCAAATTACATATCTTGTCAATACAACTGTCCTGAAATAATGTAGGCTGATAACTATGCACAGTGGCCTGGATTCTACCATACTCTGCCCTTCCTGAGGATTATATCTGAGGAAAAGAGAAACTATACACCATAATGCTGTGTTGGACAGAATAATGCTTCCTCAAGGGATATCTAAACCTTAAAATAGTGCCTTCAAAATGTTGCCTCCATGCAAAACTAACACATGTAACATTGCCCACAAATCTAAGCGAACAGTCACCAAACTGCTTGAATGGAGGTGTATGTGTTTACATTCAAATAAGTAATCATGCTGAACAGTATCACAAATTATCTGTGTCAGTCATGTACACTATACTACAAGAGAGCTTACTACCACTCACCTTATAAGGGTTTCCTTGGACATCAGACTGCAGTCAGACATAACACAGTGTCCCCAATCATAAATCTGGAAGCACTGTATGTGACATTGAAAACATACTTAATGAAAAAAACACGTTGAGATCCATAGTAACTGTGATTGGTGGTTGCAATGATTGGTCTAATCTTTGCAAGGTAGCTTTGGGGTAGCTGCCAATGTTACAGCTAATTTGGGATTTGTATGCAGCATAGGGCACAAAATGTCATACAAAAGAAATACTGTACACCAGTGGTTTCCAACCTGTGGGCCGGGGACCCCTGGGGGTCCACGAAGCCTCCTCAGGTGGTCCGCGGCTGCTTAAAACATTTAATAATATTAGGTCCCAGCTATCAGTAATGACTCCTCGGGGGTCCCCGTGTTCCAATAATGATTCAGTGGGGGTCCCCGGGCTCCAGTGTTGATAAAATGGGGGTCCACAGAAGTCAAAAGGTTGGGAACCACTGCTGTACACTCATGCCAAGGCTCTGATCTACAAGCATGTCACACATACTGTAAAGGGTTTACTATATATTTATTAAACAGTAAAACAGAATTGAAAACTCAGGGAAAAGCCTTACCTACCCTAATCTACTCTAACTACTCATTACCCACAACTGTCCCTAACTAACCTAAGCTAAACTTACTTATCACATTTAATGAAACATTCTAAACATCAAACCCCTTATGAGACGGGACACATGGAGGACAAAAGATAATAACCTAAACACATACTATCCTATACTAAACAAATATATATATATATTTTTTTTGTTTTAATTTTTGTATTTATTATTTTTTTAAACACACTAGAACCCCAACATTGCCCCCCACCCACCCACCCACACAAACAGTAGAAATATTTAGGACCCCCACCCACTAACACTAACTAAACTAACATCCTATACTAACCTAACACTAAGCCCCCTAAACCCACAAAGTATAAGAATTAGGAAAGAGGAGGGGGGGGGGAATCATGTCCGTTAACACTGCTACAGGTTGGCCCTCTGGAGGGTCCTCTTGATTGACCGCACCAGCCTGTTTACATGTCGCACCTCCTGCCGCAGTCGACTCATTTTACGCAGAACACAGTCCAATTTACGCTGCATCTGTACAAAAGCCGCAGGGTCAATAGCAGCAGCTGGGGTGGTCTGGGTGCCAGCCAAGGAAGTGTGGGGCCGTGTAGTGTCCATGGCTGTGGGCTGCCCTGCAGGTGGTGCTGCGCTAGGCCCTGGAGCACTTGCTGAGGTGGTTGCCGCAACGGTTCCAGCTGCTGGTGGTGCCACCTGGGTGGTAGTGGTGGTGGTGCTGGTGGTGGCTGTGGTGAGCAAAGAAGGGCCGCCTTGTGGGAATGCCCTCCAGGCTCCGGAGGCCCGTTCGTGCTGGTATCTGCGGGCCATTTTTCGGTACCCAGACTCTACCTGAAGTATGTGCTGATACCTCATTGCCCGCCGTTGAAACTCCCTGACCTGGATGGGTGTCATATTTTCAGCTGTGAAGACAAATAGAAAAACTAACATTAGGAACTGCATTGTGTGAAATGGCACAAGAAGTAAATCAGACAATACATCTGTTGTACTTGTAACAGCTCTTATCATCATACAGATCGTTGATTGTCCCTGAGGAAGTACATGGCAAGGCAGCCCACAAAGGTTCTATCACACATAGCACATCCAAACCCTACAAGATGGGTAACAACTGGCATGATTTTGGCATCATAGTTCTGCCAGTTGTCAGCTAACAATCATGCAGCACATCCTCCGTCAATGCCAGGGCTACAAATGTCATTGTACGGGATGGAAATCTAGGGCCACATGATCTGCAAGTTGTAAATGGACTTGCTAGTATAATACTCATGTGGGAAAAATGAGTGTGTATACTAGGTTCAGACAAAAGATTCACTGATTTACATGTCGGTGTACCAAACTTGTATCATCAGTCCTAGGTACACTATTCATAAACCCATGCCTGTGTTTGAGGGTGGGTGGGTGGACTAACAACTAACAATTTCAAACAAGGACACCCAGGAAGCTTAGGAAAGCTGGACATGTGTTTGGCTCAACATACACACCACAGGTAAGGAGTATCTCCTAATAGGAGACAGCAAACCCTTGACCAATCCCAGCGCCACACATGTCTGGAAATGCAGACCTTTGTCCACATCATATACTACCAGTAAGCCATGACTTACAACAAACACAGAGATGCAAGAACACCCCTGGCCATGAGTTGCATGCACACCTAGGCCATTGCACTCAAGTGCCACATACTCGTAGCACTACACGTGGAGCTACATGCTGCTAGGAAGTTCAACCTACAGTTTAATCAGTACATTAGTGAATTGGGAAGCAGAAGTCAGCGGGTAAGCATTTAGCAGCCCCATTGTGGGAGAAAGTGGGTCTGACAGGCTGACTAAATCACAAATGAGGTCCAGTGCGACTCTGATACAAGTGTTATCCACATGACTCATCCCCATTCACATTGCGGGCCTACAGGACTGACCTAGAATCCCTAAATAAGACAATAGGATAAGGATTGGCCAACTCAAAGATGGTGATAAAATGAAATTCCACTCATGGAACAAAACAAAAGATTGGCCAGCGCATCACACCTTGCTATGTGTTCAACACACAGGAGTCCATCACACATCACCAGCAAACACAGCACATAACAGACATATCAACACTTACTGGAGTTGTCTGGGTCCTCGAATCTAGCCACCTCGCCAACAGTGTAGGGTGCCGGTCCACCTGTAAGGCACGGAAGGGAGAAATGTGCTCAATTTCTGTGCACTGTACAACAATTCCAAAGACAAATACTATGTGTAAGATTACGTAAGTAAGTAAAGCCACTCAGACATGATGATACTGCATCCGATATAGCACGGATAACATGTACATACCATGGGTCTCCAGTGAGTGTTACACACATATCTGCACACATGCAGTGGCCCTAACTATCATATGGTGGCAAACATGCTCCTTCGTTAGTGAGCAGACATAATAATGGAGTGTATTTGTCTCATCAAGTGTATCCAAGAGAGACATCCAAAGCCACTTTCCTTGAGGAGTGCATTACCAGTCAACCAGCCATTGTGCCCATGACAAATTTAGGACACACAGGTACAATGTACAGAGGGGCAGGGACAGTTGTTAGCCCTCATGTTGTTACGGTTTCTTCATTTGATATGGCTCAGCTATGACGAGTTGCACCAACCATAGAGGTATGAACCCATGTGCATACCTTTGACCAGCCATCCCTAAACGAAAGGTGGAACAACAAACACCAAATACCAGTCTAAGATGCTAGCTGAGGGCAGCTGGAACTTGTTCCCTATGTGTCCAAATCCAGATCTGACATGTATCCGAAATGAAGAAGGGCCACAATAATCCCTAAGATTTTTGGAATTTCCGTGATCGCTTTCCTTACACACTCACCAGACACACATGAGACATATGTTTGGGCCACATTGCTATCATCAATTGACGTAAAGCCTGCACTCATTTTCAGCCTCATGTAGTGTTTCAAAAGTCAGTCTAGCTGTTGCGTCAACAAATGTTGGTAATGAATTGGAAATTTCTATACCTCACAGGCAAATGTGACCTATACCTATACATATTTGGCTCCTGATTTGTGTTGCTGCAAAGGCGGCACCAACTTACATAAAGCAAAAGTATTCAGTAAGTTTGCAGAGCTCTTGCTTCCTAACAGCTAGCAATTGTGGTCCTTAACATAGTCCATAAATGACCCTGTATGTTTCCGAAGCATTCCACACACTCAACAACATTGTCAGCAGATATTGTACAAATCATCTGATGTCACTACAGAGCATTTAATCGTGCACATTCACATGATTTGTACTCACCAACAGGGCCACCAATCACAATCCCCAGGTGGTCCAGCAGATCTTGCTCCCTGGAGATAAGGTCAGCTGGTGGCCATTCCTTGGTGTCCGATAAATGCGTTGCAGGTGATGCCTCTGTGCCTCAGTGTGATACCCCTGTATCACCCGCCCACCTGCCTCAATCATAAGGGGTTGGAAATGGCACACCAGTCATATAAAACCACCCAGCTCCTCCTCACCCATCTTGCCAAGACGAGGCCTACCCAACATCTTAGCAGCAAAAGATAAATAGGGGATAAAGGGGAACAAAGGAGAATAGGGGGAAAGTAGAATAGGAAAAACTTAAACTAAACAACTAAAACAGCCCAACTAGACCCAAACTAACACTACCCACAACAGACTCCCAAAAAACAAAGACAATACTATACAACACAATTGTACACAAAAAACACTCAGATAGGATACAACAACAATTTTTTATTCACAAAATGACAAGAAATGGACCACACAGGAGACAAAAGCACAATTTGACCAGACAAAACTCTCAACACAGCCACACAGTCAGGAAGTATCACAGACTGCAAAGAGAAAGTGAAAGTACACCCACCGTACATAATCTGTAAACATGATATCCTATTACATCACTTCCTGCCTAAAATGGCGGCTGTTTTTATCGTTACGCGTCCAAAAAGTTTGACGCATACAGTCTGGGTGTCATTTGTTTTGATGCACAGGAGTAGAAATGAGCCCGCATCCATATGTTTGGAAATAGTTTAACACTTAACCAATTTTCTGAGGTACAGTGTGGTGTTTTCAGGGCATTATGCGTCGTTTTTCCAGCATAAGCATCATTTTTTTATGCTTGTGCATCATTTTTTGACGCATATGCATCCAAATTTCAGGGCATTAACTGGGTTTGGGTCATTTTACCATTTTAATGTTCTGTTAAATTTGTGACACAACTGAGATAGGCTGATTGCACCCACTTTGGTCATGACGGTGTATGGGCACATGTGAGACATCATACTACTGCGGACCATGATCTGCTACTTCATTTACAGGATTTTCACCCTTGACTAACGCACTAGATGGCCAAACGTGTGGCCACATATATGTATTGCACAAATTGGGCATGTTTGGCGTCAGGAGAGGATAGCAAGGTGACACACATAAGTACAATACCTCAATGCCTATGGCTCAATGTGTGTGCATTGGCTACTAATGTAGTTGTTGACCCAGTGTGTGTGCATCACAAGATGCATCATTGCAAATATGCTTGTATGAATGTGAAGTCAATGTGTCCAATCCTCAGATGCAAGTCAGTGTGGAAATGAGCGAGGACATGTGTTAGTCATACATGTAGCAACATCTGTTGTGTGCACTTCCTAGTTTTTGGGTAATGTAAACACCACAAATGACAAAGCATGCACCGGATAGATGGCAGATGCTTGTTCATGTCAATGGTCCCAAACTTGCCCATCCCATGTCCTGAAATTTTGGATACTGCTTCCTAGACACTTGTTGTTGAACCCACCGTGAGTCAGACACATGTACAGACTAAGTGGGTACCATGTTATTGACACGGAAAGCCAAAGGTGAACCACAAATGTAATATCACGCCACAGTTGTGGTCATATGACTGAGCCACAACTCTCCTGTGGCAGTGGTGGACCAGCAGACGAAGCAGCATGTAGCCACATATTTCCAGTGATCAATTGCACAGAGGTGTCTGGTTGATGTGTGTGGTCCAATGTTGATCCTGTATATTTTTAGGGGTCTATGTTGTCACAGTTACGTCCAGGTCTCATCATGAGTCAGTGGCGGCTATTCCTGTATCTACTGAATACCCTTCGGAGATCAATGGAAGTAAAGCCAATGAGGACAAAAGAACCTACATGGGGATGGTCCCACCCTGTCACTGCAGACGTGTTATGAGACTGTCAACTGGGAATTCTTGGTTTGCTGAGTGAGATCATATCTCAGGAGTCATGCTCTGGCAGGTGTCATTACAACATTTGTACACAGGTTGGCCTGTAAAGTTCCCGCTGCATCTGGGAACATCATAGCCTATGTGTTGATTAATCTTGCAGCTATTCAGCACGCACAGCCCATCAATATGTTGTGAGCAAGGTGATTCAGCTTGTGAACTGTCAGGGTCCTAACATGTGTGGACTTTTCATGCACATTATCAGAGGTTGCTGGTTCTGCTGGAGGCACTATACCCAATCCCTGCATACGGCCCTGGTACACTGTCACACTTTGTTGCTCATGCATACATGAGACCCAGACAAGGGATAGGCGATGATTTGGGTATTTGGAGACAAATTCCCAATTATGGTACAATAAAAAAGCAGATTATGCTATACAATGTATTTGAGTATGCATTGATGAAGCACCTGACAAAATACCCCCAGAGGAATGTGAGGGTTGGGAAAGCAAGTATGCTACATATGTAGCCACATGGAACGTTTAGGGTAACACACAGACAGGTGCCAGTCAGGCTGACAGGATGCAGGGCCAATCAGGATTCAGCAATTTCACAAGATACATACTCAGTGGTCTGACTAAGACTGGTCGGGAAAGAAAAATATAGTTGACATGGAAAACTGTGTTTGTCCTGTGTTTTGGAAGGTGACACATAAACCCAAGGGGTGTGTTACACAGCTTATTTTTCTAGCAATGCATAACAGTGTAATCAACAAAATGGCAGCTTCTATGCTGTTCCAAGCATCTGCAAGGGCAGTGCATGTTCAAATGGGTGGTCTGCATGGAGGTGCTCACAGGTGTGTGCTGCATCAGTTTCTCATGAGTCCTGTAGGTGAGATTTGAGTTCAAGTGGCAAACAGTACCTTTCACATGGGAAGCAATCTACAGGTGATAACAGGGCTTAGAGACTACAAGCCAGTGCATTATTTAGCCTGACGTCCATGCAGACAGATATACAATGACTATGGCATACCATAGGAAAGGGTGAAGCACACTGGCTTACCATTGTTAGTCTGTGTGTGTGTAGAGGAGAGAATATCTGTGTACACATATTACCATTCCAGGGACCTTTTAAGACAGGTGGGGTGAGACCAGGAGCATGGGTGTGTCAGGAGTTAGGACGTGGGCTGACATGTACATGGAATGTCATGTGCGCAATGCTTGTCATAGGTGTGGCACTTGTGCTGTCTATGTTCTGCTTATATGGAACTCTAGTCACAGATAGTCCTTGCAAAAATAGGTGCTGTACGACTTACTGCTGTCGAGGGTCTGGTCATACATTCCTGTTACCAATGCAATAGCACATCCACATGTATGAGGCTTTTTTTCCCCTTATTGACTGATGGTGTCTTAGTTGTGTGCCATATGCTGCGATGAACCATGTTGCCAACATGTATGTATGAAACAGGTGTGGTCCTCTGCTATTGCCCTTCAAAGGTGAAATGTACAGGATATCTGTCATTTACAGCGTGTGTGAATGTGACTGTTGTATAATACGCATCACAATTGCTTTGGAAATTTCTGTGTCCTGATCGGTATGTCAGCAATGCTCCATGAGGCTACACTCTTATTCTGATAGTTAGAGATAAAGGTGAGCAAAAATGATTACCCAGACCATGATATGGTGATTATTATCGGTGTTTATTTACATATGTTGATACAGTGGTGATGGTGAGTTGTTTCAAAAGAAATTGTTCACAATATATTGGCGCCTACGCAATCCAGCAGCTGTGTTTTGTTGTTCCCCCTCATGTTGCAGGCCAGAATCCTCCTCTTCCTCCTCTTCAGGCATTTGTGGCTCTGGTTCCAGGAGGGGAATGTTTCTTCGTACACAAATGTTGTGCAGGATGGCACATGTTAAAATGATCTTGCAGACCATTTCTGGTGAATATAGGAGGCTGCCACCAGTGATGTCAAGGCACCTGAATCTCGACTTGAGGATGCCAAAGGTCCTCTCGACTATGGTGTGTGTCCTCCTATGTGCCTCATTGTAGGCACGCTCTGCTGCAGTGCTTGGGTTGCCAAATGGTGTCATAATCCATGGCTGGATCCCATACCCATGATCAGCTGAAAGAGAAAATGATTGGGATCATGTTGATGTAGCTTGCCCCATTAATATCACCTTGCATGGCAGTAGTTGTCTTGTGTTGTCTGTGACTCTTTTGTGTTATTGTGTTGATTCCTAGGCTTCTAGGATGTACCATCTGCATTGGGTTGTTTCCTTGGCTGAATGTGTGTTTGGCTGCTGCCCTGTTGTTTTGGGATTTTCAGTACAGTGTGCACTACCTAGCATTGTGACTTGTGATACAGGCGTTCCTTTGTCTTCACTGGGGGTGAGATGATAGTTCAATACACAAATTCAATTTGACAGTGGTGGTAACGCGTTAGCATCTATGTACCCTGGACATCCCATACCTTTAGACATATGCAATGGATTAATTTAAACATCAGTGAGATGCTTACATTTTGCAAGGTGACAATGTGCCAAACCTCTCCATACGTTGTGATCATTGACGTATTGACATTAGACTGTACACTAATTTCAGATGTGTGACACATTCACTGCAGACCTATCAAACATGCCTAGAGGTGTCCTGACCTCAGTGTGTTCCTTTACACATGTCGCTGTCGTGGTGTATGTGTTGTTTGTCCTAGAGGGTTGCTGTGCAGTGTGTATATAAGTAGGTTTCTGTACTTACCAACAAGTAGTCCATTGCCATATTGTATTGACTGATGGTACAGTGACGGAAGATGAATGAGTCATGGACACTCCCAGGATACTTTGCCACGATATTGGTGATTAATCCTTGGTGATCCACAATGGCCTGCACATTGATGGAGTGTGTGTGCTTCCTGTTGCGGTATAGGTGTTCAGTTGCAGCAGGTTGCACAAGGCGTACATGTGTGCAGTCAATGGCACCAAGGACGTGTGGGAATCCATTAAAGAGGTAAAACCCCTGTTTTGTCTCCTGCTGCTTCTGCTGTGTGTTTGGGAAGCAGATATTGTGGGGTGTGAGTCCGGTGATGGCATCCATCATTTTGGGCAGGAAGGCGGAGAATGATGGCTGTGATATCCCAGCAACCAGGGTGCCAGTGGTTTGAAAGGAGCCACTTGCCAACATGTGTAGTACAGCTAGCACCTTGGTTTCTGTTAGGATGGTGCGGGGTGTCAGCAAGCTGGGTGCCAACTGTGGCTCAATGTTGCGCAACAGCTGCTGAATGGCTTGCCAGTTCAACAAGTACCTCTGGATGATTTCATGTTCCCTGCTGTTGCTTCTGTGTGTTCTGATTAAAGACGTGTGTTTGCCCCATTTTAATGCCTGCCCTGACCAAGGCGTTAATTTTTGACGCAAATCGGGCTGTGCGTCATTGTTCGACTCCGCCTCCCGGCCGTGCAGGATTTTTGCCCAGTAGCATAAATGCACGGGCGTTTAAGTCATTTTTTGGACGGGAACGCCTACCTTACATATGATTAATGCAAGGCGGTTTCCTGCATCCAGAAAATTACACACACTGTGGGATTTTGATGTCCCCGGGCTCGGGCGTCAAATTTAAATATGGGGCAAGGGTTGCGCTGAATGTGCGTCAAAATTTTTGACGCACATTCGCCGCCGACGGAGTATAAATATGCCCCTTAGTGTGTTTCTGGGGAAATTGCAGTACTTTACTCCTACTTTCCAGGGTCTTGGGGTGGGGTATCTTGGACACCCTTAGTGTTTTCTTACCCTCCCAGCGACCCTCTACACACTAAACTAGCCTAGGTGTACATTTGTGGTTCGCATTCCACTTTCTTAGTATATGGTTTGTGTTGCCCCTAGGCCTATTGCATCTTATTGTATTCTACAGTGTTTGCACTACTTTCTGACAGTTTTACTTACCTGATTTTGGTATGTGTGTATATTTTGTGTATTTTACTTACCTCCTAAAGAAGTATATCCTCTGAGATATTTTTGACACATTGTCAATAAAATAAAGTACCTTTATTTTTATTAACTCTGAGTATTGTCTTTTTTATGATATAGTACCTATATGATATCAGTGGTGTAGTAGGAGCTGTGCATGTCTCCTAGTTCAGCCTAAGCTGCTCTGCTATAGCTACCTCTATCAGCCTATGCTGCTAGAACACTACTAATCTACTAATAAGGGATAACTGGACCTGGCACAAGGTGTAAGCACCATTGGTACCCACTATAAGCCAGGCCAGGCTTCTACTCGCATGAAATGTCCTTTTATAATAAACGAGAACTGCTGGATAAAGTTAACTGTCTTTGACTATTTGGACATAAGCTTTCATTGTAATGCCAACTGGCACCATCATGTAGGAAAGGCTATAGCTAAATTCAAGGCATGTTGCACCGCCGTGTGCAAGGGCGCCAAGAGCTATGCACTACAGAGCATTTGGTAGCACTATTTCTTAGCGCAAAATTCATCCCGGATCCATTTTTGAACGTTGGGGTGCATCTTGTGCTAACTTCACCTGTCATGGAATTCTGCCTTATCTCGCAGAATGTTAATATCATTCAGCGGAATCATCTTCTGCCAGTTCCTCCCATCCTTATATATATTTGGGTACAATATTTATATCTGGCTTAATACGCTATGTGCATCTATTAATGTATATTTCTCTAGAAACGCCACTGCCAAGGGGTATGGTTGGTATTGCTATCAATGTGTGGACAACTGGTACTGTAACAAAGCAAGGTTAGGTGGCAGTGAAAGTGCGTCACTCAGCACAGGGCCTGAATTACTGCAAGCGAAACAAAAAATGCCTTCATCAATGCATGTGAAGCAGTGCAGAAGGATTTATTTTCCCCCTTTCTTCATTGCCCTTCTGACCCTTGCCCACCACAAATCTTCAAGAACATCCTGCTATCTTCTTCTGCTGCCACACCTGTAAGAAGAATCATCAACAACTCTTTAACTTCAGGAACTTTTCCTACAGACCTGAAAAAAGGCATACATACGACCATTATTAAAGAAAACAAACCTAGACCCGCAAGACCCCAACAACTACAGACCTATCACAAATGGACCTTTCCTGGGCAAATTGATAGAAAGAGCAGCATTCGCCCAGATGTCACAATTCATTGAAGACAATTCTATACTTTCAGACTTCCAAACTGGATTCCGCCCAGGAAGAAGCACTGAATCGGCACTCATGGCAATCTGGGACGATCTTAAAAACACAGTCGACCGAAATTGAGTTGCTGCACTACTTCTCTTGGACCTCTCAGCTGCCTTTGATACGGTTGACCATGACACCCTAACTCAAAGACTCCACGAAGCCGGCATACAAGGGATTGCTCTCGACTGGATTACTTCCTATTTCCAAAAAAGAGCGAATATCATCCACTCGCCCCCCTTCTCGTCCGAACCCTACCTCACAAAAACAGGGGTACCCCAAGGGTGAATCATCTCACCTTTGCTTTTTAACATCTACATGATATCTTTACCAGAACTGATCAATGATTTCCATCTCACATGCTACAACTATGCAGATGACACACAAATACTACTTCAATTAGAAGACCCCAAAAACATTGAAAACTCACAAATCTTCAGTTGCCTCAGAGCCGTTGATCAGTGGATGACCTGGAGCCATCTCAAACTAAATACCTCCAAAACAGAAATACTCATACAGTATGTGGTGACTGGAAAAATGATGACCCTCTGTGCGTCTGGCCTGAAGATCTCGGACCACCTCCTCAATTATCCAAGGAAGTGAAAAACCTATGAACCACCATGGATTCCAAGCTAACTATTAATGCCCATGTAGACAAATTAGCACGCACAAGCTTCATCACCTTAAAGACTTTACGACGCATCTTCCCCCACCTCAGATTTCCACACAAGGTGCAAGCTACTATCTCACTTGTACTATCCAAACTGGATTATGCCAATAGCCTCTACCATGGATCATCTCTATCTGTTATGAAAAAACTACAACGTATCCAGAATTCCGCAGCCAGGCTACTACTACATATAAAGCCGCAAGCCCACATCTCCCCTGCCTTGAGAGCACTACACTGGTTACCCATTGCCAGAAGATGCACTTTCAAACTGCTTTGTTTCACCCACAAAGCTATACATGGAACAGGACCGCTTTTTATCAGAAAGAAAATTACCAAAAACATCCAACAAAGAACTCTCCGCTCAAGACTGGCACCCCGCCTTAGAACACCACCATACAAGAAAAAGACTGTTGGTGGTACATCCTTCTCCGTCCAAGCAGCCAAACTATGGAATTCATTACCCCTAACTATAAGAGCCACAGATAACTTTCTTGTTTTCAGAAAACTACTCAAGAGTTGGCTCTTTCCTTCATAACCACCTTTTTCAAACAACTATGAACTGCATATGCCTATGTGGATAAATATTTTTTCAGATTATATGTATATTTCTATTTATTTAAAGTTTCTTTGGAAAATATGTATTGCTACTGTCATAACAATAAAATACACACACACTCTTTTAAACCTGTCTGACTAAGTATTTTTTACCCATGATTCTAATTATGTATTGTATGTGCATATGTGTGTGTATTCATGTGTGTGTGTATAAATATATATATATATAGTTTGTAGTTTGCGATTACTCCTTTAAGTGCCATTTTTTGTACAAAAGATTAAATTAAATCATATTACTTTCTCTGGTGCAACAAAAGCCAATACGCAGTGTTATCCGTTTAAAGAAGAAAATTGCATGCACCAGCTACTTGTAGTGTGGATTGGGCAGGGATAAATATTCAGCATTTGCTGAATCTAGCCCATTTCCAGCATATTGCTGACTCTCAAAACATTATCACACGAATATGGCTTCCTCGTCAGAAGCCCGTAGGAAGGAGAAATCAAATAAACTGTTTTTTACCCAGAATGACCCAGGAGAACGGCTAGGGACTACTACGCCAGGCTTTGCCTTGAAATTACAACTTTGTTATGACAAACTAGAGAAATTGATGAGAAGAGAGCTGTCGAAATGGTGGGAAATTGAATCATTACAACAATATATTGATGTCCAGCGAGTGCCCAGGGGCCTAAGGATCTATACAATTCCATCCTATGAAGATCCAGACCCTGATTTATTAGAGGAATGGGCTGAGAATTCAAAAGAGAGCTCTTTAAATATGATGAAGTTGCTAATTAAGTATGCGTCTAAAGAAAGAGCAAAAACTCTTGAGGAAATTGAACAGTTAACTAAGGAAATTCTGATATTAACAACACCAGAAAATATTGATGAAGTGAAAGTGAATCTTGACAAAAAACTCATCAAGTATGAAGAAGATATCACCGCAAAGAAACAGAGAACATTTTTGAGGGATTTTAAGGATTACCAGGCTGGCAGGATTTTGACTTTTCACCGGAAGTACGATCATATGTACTCTAATGAGTATCGGGAACCATTGCCTGATATGAGGAAAGACACCACTGGCATTGAGGTACATGAATCGGAAGAAAGCGACGTGTCAGATAGCAATTACCCAGACACTGCGGATGCCTCAAGCTCGAGTAGAACCATGGGGTCTGACAAAAATGTCGATAGAGCCAATTTTTTAAAACAATTTCGGCTACTCAATCAAGGAAGGACAGACCAAAAGAAGGATTCTTTTCAATCGCGCGGTAGAGGCCGTGGTTCGAGAGGCAGAGGAAGAGGAACCGCGCAACGAAGACCCGCAGAAGAAAGAGAAGGGCCCATGACAGGAAGAATGACTACAAGGGCTCGGGCAGTCACATAAAAACTGTGGTCAACTTATCCAATAGACCTCTAACGTCTGAAGAAATCAGTGTATTGTGCTTGGGTTTATCATTTTGTCCAACTAATCGTTTAGATTATGTGCAGACTAGAATTGACCTTTTTCAGTTTGTGAGAAAGCTAAAACTGAAAAAATGGTTTCAGACCAGGGTAACGTCTCATTCAATGGGAGCAGAAAGGGCCCAAACCAGTAAATTCTTGATTTCGGATATTGAAACGTTACATACACTATCCATTTTGGATGGTGACACGCAAGCACATGATGATCCTATACTGAATTTGGGGGTTTTGGGCCTAGATATTGATGCCACATGCCCCAGCCCCTTTAAACCCAAATCTACTTTTTTACCGACTATACAGAATGATGCTATTGATGTGTTTGAGAGGGATGTTATCATCCAATTAAAGAAAATCAGGTTCAGTCCGCTAGATAGAAAATTAGACAATCTGTCTTCCAAACAACGTATAGCCCTGAGCACATTAGCCAAAGATCCTAACATCGTAATACGTGAATCTGATAAAGGCAGTAATGTAGTAGTCCTGGACAGGTCCTACTACTTGAAGGAGGGAATGAGACAGCTTAGTGTAACAAAATGCTATACTAAAGCTGTACTAGCTGATTTCAAGAGGTCCATTATGAAATATCATGATATGTTGACAGAATGGAGAGAGGCAGGGTTGCTTGAATGGGAAGAATATCATTTTCTTAAGTGTGATCACCCCAAAATACCTGTCCTATATTTACTGCCTAAGTTACATAAGGACTGTGCCAATCCCCCTGGTAGACCAATTGTGTCCGCGATGTCCTCATTACTGGAGAATACTTCAAGATATATTGATTATTTCTTACGATCTTTTGTGGAATGTCTGCCCTCTTATGTCAAGGATACTACCCATTTCTTGAAATTGATGGATGGTCTGCACTGGGATAATGACTTCCTACTATTAACTATGGATGTCACCAGTCTATATACTAGTATTCAACATGATTTGGGCCTTAAGGCTGTGAAACACTACATGAGAGCCCGATCTATTTCATACTTGAAACACACTGAGATGATTTGTGACATGATTTGGTATTGTCTCTCTAACAACTTTTTTCTGTTTGACAATACAATATATAAACAACTAAAAGGGACAGCAATGGGTACTTGCTTTGCTCCGAGCTACGCGAATTTATTCATGGGATGGTGGGAGGAGCAGGTATCCCAAGATCAAATAGACTTTGAAGACAAGGTGGTACTCTGGTGCCGCTATATTGATGATATCTTTGTGATATGGAAGGGAGACGAAAAATCAGCTAGGGAGTTTGTAACGCTGTTGAATTCGAATGATTTCAATATACAATTAAGTGCTCAGTATAGCAAGACCGCTATTCAATTTTTAGATGTAGAAATAAATATTGACAATGATCATGTGGTAACTAAACTATACAGAAAAACGACAGCAGGGAATAGCTTACTGAATGCAGGTAGTGCCCATCCATCTGATCTCATTAGGAGCATCCCATATGGGGAATTGTTACGGGCTAAAAGAATCTGCAGCACTAAGGAAAGTTATCAACAAGAGCGCAGTGTAATGTGCCAAAGACTCTTGGAAAGAGGGTACAGTGACAAATGATTAGGACTGCAGCCGATAAGGTGGATTCTAAAGAAAGATCGGACTTGCTGTATTCTTCAAATACAGCAAAGGACGATCAGCAACAAATGAGATTTATTACCACCTATTCGAATCAAGCTTTTAAACTAAGGCAAATTTTGAGGAAAAGTTGGCATATTTTACAAACAGATTCCCATTTGAAAAGTGCAGTGCAGGACTCTCCTTCTATTACATTTCGAAGAGGTAGGTCAATACGTGATGACCTAAGTCACAATATGATATTGAGCTCTGACACCAATAATCAGGTTGGGGTCCCCGTACAGGGTTTTTTCTGTTGTCAACGGTGTAAAGCGTGTAGAAATAGTATCAACTGTACAGAGGTCATTGGGGTGATGGGCGAAATAAACATCGAATTGCAGGTTTTTTCAATTGCAATACCGAATATTGTGTGTACTGCTTAAGATGTCCTTGCGATAAGATATATGTGGGCAGCACTATCCACAAAGCAAAGAAAAGAGTTCTTGAACATATGAGAGCCATTCGCAACAATGATTCCAACTACCCGGTAGCGAGGCATTTTCAAGAGGTACATCAAGGCAACGATAAATTACTGAGCTATCTGGTATGTGATCAAGTAAAAAGCAGTATAAGAGGTGGCAATCGACAAAAAAACTTACGGATTTTGGAATCCAAATATATTATCAGATTCATGACACTCTCGCCTGGAGGGCTTAACTCTAGCGAGGAAATGTGTAGTCATTTAGGCTAACTATTATTTTTCTGGGTAAAAGATGACAGTTATGTAACATAGATAATCTTTTTATTTTTATTTTTTCAGTTTCAGATATAATTTTGTATGTATTTATTTTTGCTGGCACTTTTTTCACCTGTAGGGCTTTTGTTTAATTAATTTTTGGGGCTATGAAGTATGTGTACTGGATATATAAACACGGTATTTAAGACATAATTATTTAAAAAATATGATATTTACTTGGTAGACGCAATTTAATAATAACAGTATGTTGAATACCTTGATGATACTAATAATGGAATGCTATACAGGCTAAACAAATAGTAAGAGAAGGAATATCAACATATTGTGTAAGTCATATTATGTATAAAAGACCAGCCTAGTATGGCTGCCATGTTATTCAAGGTATTCTAGATATGTGCTGTGTTTGTCTGTTTTCAGTTTTGTTGAGTGTAGGTATTTGTATGCTAATTTGCTAAGCTTCCCCATCTGTGAACAAGGCTACGGCTGAAACGCGTTGGGAGGAATTTCGTTGTAAAGAGTAAAAAGCTTTAATTATACTGGAAGTGTCTCGACCCTTCTTGTTATTACAAGATTTTTTTGCATATATATATATATATATATATATGTGTATGTATGTGTATATGTTGTTTCTGTGCTTGGCATGTTTGTGGATCATTGCATGGCTGCTGGTTTTTGGGTTGTTATACTAGATATCTATGAATTTCTGCTCTCATTTTTCATCACTCTTATGTCATGTCTCTATCAAACTATCCTCCATTCTCACTCTGACTCATCCCAAATCCCTTCTACCACTTTCATCTCCTAAATATCTCTGCCTAAGCTCTTCCCTCCACCTCCACATCTAACTCACCAAACCTCACTCTACCTCTGTGACCTCCCACACAACCCTACTAAATTCTCCTGCATTCATCTCACCCTGCTACTATGCTCTCCCTAACCCTTCCACATACTCTTCCCCCCTCCGCCCCCCTTTATTCATCCCAAGCCTTTGGATTGAGTAAATGAAGGATATACTCCCAATTAACACTTCTGGATTTCTTTCCTCCTCCACCCCTCCATTACTCCAGTCAATCTAACTAACAAACTCTCATATCCGCGGCTCAAATTAACTCATAATAATACTAAAACTGTACTCATTATCAAATGATACTAATCCATCACTAATTCTTGTTGGGTTCCGGAGTAGCGAGCTACTCATCGAAAAGCGCTTCAACGCCTCGTCAGGGGTAATAAGCGTTATGTAAATACAATTACAATACAATACAATAGTGGATAGTTGCTAGTGCCATGAGGCTCTTAAAAGTGATCATGTGCTTTACTGCCAATAACATAGCAGAAATATATGTGCACCATATACACATTTCAATGCATAGCCTTTCTCAATACATATACTTCTGCATCCTAGAAAAGTGATTCTATTTCAAATTGTCCTTTCAGGCTTATCTCGCGTCCACAAAGGAATCTGGTGCCTACTGGATTGGACTTACAGATGCAGAGTCTGAAGGCAACTGGACATTCGTTGATGGCTCCAAATTAAACCTAAGGTATGCATATTAAAGGCCTCAATTACAAGCCCCTTGAGCCGCTGCTGCGTCATTTTTTTTTATGTAGAGGCGGAGCAATCAGTGCTCTATATTGCTCCATATTTACAAACTGACGCATTGGTCCCAATCCATCAGTTTGTAAATCCCTGCATCACATTTTACCTGCGCCAGGTATAATGTATGCAGGGTAGGCGTTCCCACTTAAAAAACATGTAGAACTGATGCAGTGAAATTTACAACTTTTCACTGCACCACTCTACGACTTCACTACATCAAAATTGTAATGTCTTCTCAGACCTGGCGTAAAATTGATGCAGGGCTTTTTACAGTTGGACTCTCCTTTGTTTTGACACATTGCTGGATATGCTTCAGTTGTATGACTAAACTCAACCAATGCATCTCTTTAGCGCCAACAGCACTGTATTGTAAATACAGCAGATCCATGGTGTCATAAGGGCACGTGTGGCAGGTGCAAGAAATCTGACGCATCGATGCGGATGTGTCAGTTTCTTGTATATGAGTCTCTAGGGGACATATTTACTAGAAAATGGAGCATCGGTCCCCATGCACCACTTTTCTTGTGTCCTCCTACCACCACCTAACGACACCATGGTTCTGCAGTATTTACAATATGGCGCACCATGGCTGTCGTTAGCACAATATTGTCAACATTTTTTATAATTGTGGCATTTTGCTGCACTAGCGTCAAAAATGTTGATGCTAGTGCAGCAAAGCACAGGGAGGCCCAAAGGTTAACATGAGTTTGTTATTTAAACGCCTGCTCTGAACAGCCATTAAAAATGATGGAAAAAATGGCACAGTGAAATGTTGTAAATTTCACTGCGCAATTTGTTTCGGGCCTCCCTGCATCGGAACGCCCCCCCCCTTGCATACATTATGCCTGATGCATGCATAATGTGGTGCAAGGGTTTACAAAGTGGTGCAATGTATGCATTGCATCCCTTTGTAAATCTGGTGCGAGAGAACCACCTCAGAGTAAAAAAAAATGACACTAGGATGGCGCAAGGTGGCGCTAGGGTCTTGTAAATATGCCTCTTAGTATATACCTGCCCACTGGAATTATGTGATTTTGGGGCAGCAGCAGCTTCCACATAAGTATGAATTGGCCCCATTTGCCATATAATCCATCTTTTGATGCATGATGTGAAGATTTGAGCAAAAAACGTTTTCAGCTCAAATGGATCGAAAGTTACTAAAAACACACAACATGTGTTGCTATTGCTGTTTGAGTCTATTTTTACTTATTGACTTTATTTTAAAATGCTGTTTTGAATCTTATTACCAGGGAGACATTGCCTTAGTTATTCTTGAGAACAACACTGTCCATTACCCTGTAATGGTTGCTATAACTATTAGGCAGATTATCTAAGAGAAAGGCCTACAACTTTGGTGGTTTGTATGGGGAAAGATTAGAGATAACAGATTTGCTCTGAAATAATTTTTGTCCCCATTCTGAATTCATGTCTGCATTTTATGATTTCATAGCCAGACTTAAATTGGATTACTTACTGTGTTCCAGTGTTCCAAAGTTGTTTCTGAACAAAGTTGAGTAAGTATTAGTAAGGCAGAATGTGTTGTGAGTGATTGTGGTACTTTGCTAGTGCATTGTGAGATTTGTAGTTTGAGATAGTGGATTTGTGTGGATTCATAATCTACAATGTGTGTGAGATTTTTGGTTATGTGTTTTTGATTTGTGATTGAAGGTGTGGTTTGGTTACTGTAAATTTGATGTTTCTGTTACATTTAGGAGTTGTAGAATCATTGGTTTTCATTATTTGAGTGACAGGGACTGATGTTGTGTTTGTGTTCAAGATAATATCGATTTTTATGTTTGTTGTTGTTTAAGGTAATCAGGTTCATCAAAGCCCAAACTCTACAGACATTTTGTTGGACTTCTCTAGTGTGTTTTATGAGGTACAACATACACGCCGTGATAGGGATTTTTCGAAATTAGTTAAAACATTTGGATTGATTGTCTTCTTCCTAGGATTTCATTGGTGTTGTGTTTATTCGTTTGTGTGCAGTAGTTAAATACGCTGTTCTTGAATCTGCATTGGTGCAATTGGCAGCACTGCAAAAGTCTTTCCATTTATGAAATTGATCATTCTACACCCTCCTCTTATATAGATATATAAATTGAGCAGACAAGATGCTATTAGTTTGTGTGAATGCATGACAAGGCATTTTCATGATTTCTGATCATAAGGAAGTTGTGCTGCAATTGGTTAAATGTCACCAGAGTGTCACCCAAGGATTAGTGAGACATTGAAAGTCGCATAGTCATTGGTCAGTTGCTGTTGTAGGTTGCATTGTGATTGGTTGACTTGTGCCATAGCTGTGATTGACTGGCTGTTCATTTATTTATTGAGTGCGCTTGATTGCATATTTAATTGGGCAACATAGATGTCAGACTAAAAAAGCCTAAGTATTCTAATGTTCTTTTTATGAAAGGTGAAAAGATTCCTCCTGAAGGGTCATCTGCATCTGAAATGATAGAGAACATGGGTTTTCAGATGTGTGTGTGGAAAAAAGACTGGCATAGGTTTACTTCTGTGGAGAGAATTTGCAACTTCCTCTAGAGAATACTTTCAATATCAGAAGGTTTGTGATGCGTGAAAGAAAGCTGCAACCTAGATCTACACAACTGAGGCATTAAGTGAATGGGATTGTGTGGCCATTGAGAATGAAAGGAAAATAATGAAGAAGCAGAATAGCATTTCAGTGAGTGTAGGAAAGTACCCTCTTTCTTGGCATGGTTACTCTTTTTGCCTGATGTCAGTGTGTTTGACTGTGTTCACTGGGATTCTGCTAACCAGGACCCCAGTGATTATGCTCTCTCTCCCAAAACTCTGTTTTTCATCACTCAACTGGCATACTGGTGCTCCCATATAAGCCCCTAGTATATGATACCCAGGTACCCAGGGCATTGGGGTTCCAGGGTATCCCTATGGGCTGCAGCAGTTATTCTCCCACCCATAGGGAACCCATGCAAAGGGTTCTGCAGGCCTGCTATTGCAGTCACCCCTATGATAGGCCCTCTCAGCCCAGGGGGCAGGGCACAGGTACCTGTGTGTGAGGGCACCCCTGCAGTAGCAGAGGTGCCCCCACAAACTTCAGATCCATTTTACTGCACTTTGTGAGTGCGGGGATGCCATTGTATGCGTGTAGTGGACATAGGACACTACCTATGTCCAGCAACATAATGTTAACTCCGAACCTGGGCATGTTTGGTATCAAACTTGTCAGAATCATACCCCAATACTGTTGTAAGTATTGGAAGTTTGATTCCATGCACTCTGGGGTCTCCTTAGGGGACCACCAGCATTGCTCCTACAGCCTTCTGAGGTTTTCCAGGCAGCCCAAGCCGCTGCCACCTCACAGACAGGTTTCTGCCCTCCTGTTGCTTGAGCAGCTCAAGCCCAGGAAGGAAGAACAAAGGATTTCCTTTGGCAGTGGGGTGTTACACAGTCGCCCTTGGGAAATAGATGTAACTGGACTTGGGAGGGATAGCCTCCCCAGGCTACTGGTATGCTTTTAAGAGCCCATTTGGTGCCCTCTGTGCATAAACCAGTCTAAACCAGTCAAGGACCTCCAGTCCCTGCTCTGGTGCGAAACTGGCCAATGGAAAGGGGAGCGGCCACTTCCTTGTCCATCACCACCCCAGGGGTGGTGCCCAGAGCTCCTCCAGCGGGTCCCTGGGTTTTGCCATCTTGAATCCAAGGTTGGCAGGGAACTCTGGGAGCATCTGAGTGGTCAGGTCAGGCAGGTGGCATCAGAGCCTCCTCCTGATAGGTGGTAACCCAGCTAGGTGACCAATCCCCCCTTCAGGGCTATTTAGGGTCTCTCTTTTGGGTGGTTCCTCAGATTTGGCTTGCAAGATTCCATCAGGATTCCTCTGCAACCTCCACTTCGAATTCTGACCAAAGAAACTGCATCTGGACTCCTGAGGACCCGAGAATCTGCATCAAAGACGAATACTTCATCTGTAACATTGTTTCCACTGCTCCTTCCAGCTTCTACAACATTTCCACGGTTGTGCATCCTCTGAGGACAGCCTGTCTTCAATCTGCACAGGAAAGAAGATGGTATCTTCCTTGGAGTAAAGGAGTCACTCCCCTGCATCTTCAGGCACCAACTGCAACGACAACCAGCTGCATGGATCACCTCCCCTGCTGAGCTGCATGGATCCTGCATCACAGGTGGTGGTCGTACATGGTCCTTTCGGTCCTCGCTACCACCTGTCCCACTTTGGTGGAGGTAAGCCCTTGCCTCCCTATGCAGGACAGTACCCCCATTCACCGCGTCTTTTGCAGCTGCCAAGGCTTGTTGGCACTTCTTCCATGGGGTCTTCAGGAATCATGTAGCTCAAGCCCCCAGCACTCCTTCCTGCGACGCACAGCTCCCTGTGTGGCTGTCCTGCGGCGTGGGAATCCTTTTCGTAGTGCTGCGTGGGCTCCATTTGCAACTTCTGTGCCACCATCCCGTGGGGGACTACTCTGCATGCTGCCTGTGCTTCGGTGGGCTCTCTGTGATGCTGAGTGCCCCCTCTGACTCTCCCTCCTGGGTTGAGTCCTCCTGGACCTTGCTGGTCCCCGGCAGTACCACTTTTCGCCAACTGCGAGTTTTGCCTGTGCCAAGGCTTGTTGGTGGAATCTAGACACGCAAACCCAACTGCAATCTTCCTTCTGGAGCGGGGCATCACCTGCATCCTCCAGGAACTCGACTCCGACTCCAGGGCTCCAATACAGACACTTCTTCCTCACTGTCGACCAATTCCTGCATCCTCAGCTTGGTGGGTAGGGGCTCCTGCCCCCACCGGACTCTGCTGTGTCTTCTGGGCTTGGTCCCCTCTTTCCACAGGTCTTCCTCTTCAGGAATCCACCGTTGCTTTCTTGCAGTTGCCTCTGGGTTTTGCAATTCTTCTCTTTTCTCCTAAGTGGGTGTTTTTGGGGAAAGTCTAGTGCTTTACTTCTGCTTTCCAGGTCGCTGGGGGTGTTGTAAACTTACCTTTGTGCTTTCCTAGTACCCCCAGCTCCCCTCTATACATTCCACCTGCCTAGGTGGGGGTGCAACTCTCGCATTCCATTTTTTTTGTACATGGTTTGTGCCCCCCCTACGGTCACTATTCTTTGTTGTGTTTTACATTGCTTTGCACTGTTTTCTAACTATTCCTATGCCTATTTCTGACAACTAGTGTATATAACTTGTGTATTACTTACCTCCCAAGGGAGTATTGCCTCTGTAGAATTTTTGGTGCTGTGTTACCATAATAAAGTACCTTTATTTTTGTAACACCGAGTGTTTTCTTTCATGTGTATATGCTGTGTGACTACAGTGGTATTGCATGAGCTTTGCATGTCTCCTAGATAAGCCTTGGCTGCACCTCCGCAGCTACCTCTAGAGAGCCTGGCTTCTAGACACTGCCTACACTACACTAATAGGGGATACCTGGTATGAGGTGTAACTACTTTAGGTACCCACCACACACCAGGCCAGCTTCCTACAGTGAGTCAATGGTTAGAGTCAAAACGTGGTATTCAGGAAAAGGCATGGAGAGAAGACATTATGGTGGGTGTGGGTATGTGGCCTGCAATAGTTAGCAAGGCAGGTAAAAAGAAAACTAAGAATACATCTAATCAGTGAAAAAATGAAAATGAAAGAGAGACAAAGACAATGATTCTGTTGAAGAGGAGGGTTTCTTAAATGACTTTTTAGATTTTAGACCTCCTCCTTACATTGATGATGCAGAGACATCTAGGCCGCCAGCACGATATGATGCATAAAATAACAGCACTTGGTACTGCAACTGCTCCACCTGAAATTGCTTGACCTGATCGTAGTTGACTGACAACTGCTGTTGATACGGTTGTCCAAGTAATTAAGGCTGTTATTCCTACACCACAGCTGATTGAACCTGAGAGGACAGAAATTAATATTGGCAATAAAATAATTGAGTGTGAATAAATTTTTGAGCGTACAATTGATAAAAAAAGGCTGCTTGTATATAATTCAGATGAACTGGAATACTTGCTCAGAGAAACAGGTAGGTGTGCATGTGAAGCTTATGATAGGCTTGAAGATTAAGCAGAAGAATATGACATTGATTTGTACAAAAATAAGAGTTTGCAGGGTAACTTTAGAATGAATTTGCGTGAAGAAGAGATAAAAAAACATTGTCTACTGACTCTGAAAGTTCATGTGGAGTGATTACATAAAGGACTGGAGAGAGCTGAGAAAGCCAGGAACAAGTGGAACGAATTTGCTCAAAAATGAAAAAGATTGATACTGAAAAGAATGCAAGTGTGGTCACGAGTGAGCCGGAAATGGAAATTGTAGTGCCAGATTTCATTTGCATGAAGTTCATGGAGGACCATATTTGTATGTTCCATGGATTAGGTCTGATCTCTATGCATTTGAAACCAATGTTCCTATACTCAGAGAGGAAACAGATAAATGGTACACTGAAGTTGAAGGGCTAGCGACCATTTTGAAAGTGGTTTGGTTGAATTTAAATACGTTTGAGATCATTGTTCCTAATGATTTGTGAGTGAACGCAAAGCTGTTGTACTTGGCCTACAAAGGAGCCTAATAGAATACACCCTAATAATAATGGTCAGGCTGCTCTTATGATAGGGAAATAGAAAACAGTGATAGGGCACTTTAAAAAAAAAGGTGCCAGAGAAAGGGGTGAGTTGGTCAAAAATTATGGGAGCTTTACAAGAGCAGAAAGCGTCAGTGCACATATACTAAGAGAGGCTTATGCAGATTTATAGAAAGTGCAGTGGAGACAACGAGCCAGTGAGAAAAGGTGTTAGCGATTTGTATCAGCTTTTGTTTTCAGTTTGCATCCAGAGCTTTATTCTCATATTCAGCAGAGTGTGGTGTTGGCAAACCAAGAGTATTGATGAAATATCCAAGTATGCCACATATTGTAGCGATTGTTTTGATGCTAAGCAGAAATCAACTAAGGAAAGCTTATGGTTTCACAGAAGAAGCAGCTTCAGAGAGGGAATAAAAATCAGATGAGGAATTTGGGTTGTGTTTTTGGTTCTGTTGATGTTGCAAATATTGGTGTGAATTCGAATGTTGAGATGTTGGGATGCAGGGAGTTGGCATGCAAGGAAATAGTATGTTGTCTGCACAAGTTTGGAATGTAGCTCTACAAGGAAGAGGAAGAGGGTTGTAAGTAATTGTGGAATGACATAAACATGCTTAAAAAGAGTACTGCTTGTCATTTTTGTGGGAAAAATAGTTGCTGACAGAATCCAGATCGAATTCAAAATGATTTTGTACCTCAAATGCAGCAAAATACAAACCAAATACATATTCAGTTTATTACACCAGCCCAATGGACTCTGATGAAGGATTTTCAAAATCATTTCAATACGAATATGCTCGTAGCAGAATGCAGCACACATAGAAGTAGCAAATTGTCATTATTTAATGATTGTTTATGTGCAGGAAGGCTCACCTTCCTGCACCTAAACAATAATTCATGGCGGTTTTGCTTTTTCTATGTGTGCTGCAACATGCAGCACATATGGACAAAGCAAAACCGAGGAGAAATGAAACCATTTCTCCTTGTTGCGCCATGCTAACGCCACCTTACAGATTCTTGTAAATCTGGAGCAGCGTCAAAAGCAGTGGGTGTTGCAGTGGAACACCAACAGCAACACCCATTGCATGCCTCTCTGCTGCAGAAAACTGCAACGGGGGGCATATTTACAAGGCGACATGAAGTTAGTGCACAGCGCTACCAAAGCGTCATAAAAAGTGATGCTCCTTTGGCACTATGGGGTTTGTAAATATACCCCTATATTTTTCAGAATCCTATATAAAGCAAAATCAAAGTTCTGTTTTCGTCTTGAGTAACATTTGTCATCCTTTTACCCGTGATTTCAGATATGAATTATAAGAAGCTCATGGAATTTTTATTTGTTTGTGTTTCCATCATCCCTACTTTGTATATTCTACTTCATAGATATACGAAAATTCAATTAAAAAAGCAAAGGTTACACAGACTTTGTAGTTAGGCTCACATTTCAAGCATACAAAACCACTGAAATTCATCAGTTATAGTTACCTGAGCAAACTATAACTTGCACCTCAGTAATGCACTGCTTATGACCTCACATATTACATCACTCACATCTCAAATGACATCACTGATGGCATCACTGATGACATCATCCAGTGGGCATAAGGATGTGTGAGTGGGTGTGTGAGTGGGTCTATGGGTGAGTGAGTGTTTGAGTCATTTGCTTTATGGGAGAGTGAGTGGATGTGTGATTAGCTGTATGGGTGAGCAAGTGGCTGTGTGAGTGGCTGCATTGGTTGAGTGAGTGGGTGTGTGAGTAGCTGAATGGGTGACTAAGTGGGTGAAAGTACCATCTTGCCTGGCATGTTACCCTCATTTTTACTTGTGTGTCTGTTTGTTTTGCCTGTGTCATTTGGATCCTGCTAGCCAGGACCCCAGTGCTCATAGTTTGTGGCCTATATGTGTTCCCTGTGTGGTGCCTAACTGTATCACTGAGGCTCTGCTAACCAGAACCTCAGTGTTTATTCTCTCTCTGCTTTTACAATTGTCACTGCAGGCTAGTGACTATTTTCACCAAGTCTGATTGGCACACTGGAATACCCTTATAATTCCCTAGTATATGGTACCTTGGTACCCAGGGTATTGGGGTTCCAGGAGATCCCCATGGGCTGCAGTATTTCTTTTGCCACCCATAGGGAGCTCAGACAATTCTTACACAGGACTGCCACTGCAGCCTGAGTGAAATAACGTCCATGTTATTTCACAGCCATTTTACACTGCACTTAAGTAACTTATAAGTCACCTATATGTCTAACCCTCACTTGGTGAAGGTTAGGTGCAAAGTTACTAAGTGTGAGGGCACCCTGGCACTAGCCAAGGTGCCCCCACATTGTTCAGGGCAATTTCCCCGGACGTTGTGAGTGCGGGGACACCATTACACACGTGAACTACATATAGGTCAATACCTATGTGTAGCTTCACAATGGTAACTCCAAACATGGCCATGTAACATGTCTAAGATCCCCCCAAGCCAAATCTGGTTATGGGGTGCCAATCCCATGCATTCCCGGGGCTCCAGCACGGACCCCGGGTACTGCCAAACTAACTCTCTGGGGTTTCCTCTGCAGCTACTGCTGCTGCCAACCCTCAGACAGGTTTCTCCCCCCCCTGGGGCCTGGGCAGCCCAGTCCCAGGAAGGTAGAACAAAGGATTTGGAAATAGGTGTTAAGGGCCTGAGAGGAGTACCCTCTCCTGGCCTCTGGGAATGCTTTGAAGGGCACAGATGGTGCCCTCCTTCCATAAACCAGTCTACACAGGTTCAGGGATCCCGGAGCCCCTGCTCTGGCGCGAAACTGGACAAAGGAAAGGGGAGTGGTCAGAGCTTCTCCAGTCTGTCCCAGACCTCTGCCATCTTGAATGCAGAGGTGTGAGGGCACAATGGAGACTTCTGAGTGGCCAGTGCCAGCAGGTGATGTCAGAGAACCCTCCTGATAGGCTCTTACCTGGTTAGGTAGCCAATCCTCCTCTGACGGCTATTTAGGGTCTCTCCTGTGGGTTTCTCTTCAGATAAAGAATGCAAGAGCTCACCAGAGTTCCTCTGCACTTCTCTCTTCGACTTCTGCCAAGGATCGACCGCTGACTGCTCCAGGACGCCCGACCTCTGGCTTCGTGGGACCCTCTTTTGTTCTGTTGTTCTGTTGAGATGACTGCCGTGTTCAGATTTCTTGAATGCCTGTTCAAGTGCTTCTGCGGGTGCTGTCCGCTTCTGTGTGGGCTCTCTCTGTTACTGAGTGCCCCCTCTATCTCCTCCTCAGGGGGCGACCACCTGGTCCTTCCTGGGCCCTAGCAGCACCCATTATCTTTAACCGCAAATCTTGCAGCTGCAAAGGCTTGTTTGTGGTTTTTCGGCATGGAAACAACTCTGCATCCTCCAGCACACAGTGTGACATCTTCTGACCAAAGGAGAAATCTCTGGAACCTTCCATTGTTGCAAAATCTTCGGCTTCTTCCACATGGAGGCAGCCCTTTTGCACCTTCATCCAGGGTTTAGTGGGCTCCTGCCCCACTGGACACTTGCGTGACTCTTGGACTTGGTCCCCTTCCTTTGCAGGTCCTCAGATCCAGGAATCCGTCTTCAGTGCTTTGCAGTCAGTTGTTGTCTATGCAGAATACCCTATCCCGACTTTACTGTCTTTCTGGGAGAGTAGGATAACTTTACTCCTACTTTTCAGGGTCTTGGGGTGGGGTATCTTGGACACCCATAGTGTTTTCTTACACTCCCAGCGACCCTCTACACACTACACTAGGCCTTGGGTCCATTCGTGGCTTGCATTCCACTTTTGGAGTATATGGTTTGTGTTGCCCCTAGGCCTATTGTCTCCTATTGTGTTCTACAGTGTTTTCACTACTTTTCTGAGTGTTTTACTTACCTGATTTTGGTTTGTGTGTATATTTTGTGTATTTTACTTACCTGCTAAGGGAGTATATCCTCTGAGATACTTTTGGCCTATTGTTACTCAAATAAAGTACCTTTATTTTTAGCAACTCTGAGTATTGTGTTTCTTATGATATAGTGCTATATGATATACGTGGTGTAGTAGGAGCTTTGCATGTCTCCTAGTTCAGCCTAAGCTGCTCTGCTATAGCTACCTCTATCAGCTTAAGCTGCTAAAACACTAATAATCTACTAATAATGGATAACTGGACCTGGCACAAGGTGTAAGTACCACTATGTACCCACTATAAGCCAGGCTAGCCTCCTACAGTGGGTGTGTGAGTGCTTGTATAGATGGGTGACTGGGTGTGTTAGTGACTATTGGTGAGTGAGTTGGTGAGTCAGTGACAGAATGGGTCAGTAAGCAGGGCCGTAGCCACAGGGGGGCCAAGTGGGGCCGGGCCAGCCCATATTTTTGTTTTGCCTCTCTAAACAATAGAGGCTTAGCTGGTCTTTTTGTCACATTATTATTTTATTATCTTGTTTGCTCTTCTTATTTTGACTGGAGGCAATGGCGGGGGTTGTCTCTCAGGGTATTGCAGGAGGCTGCTTTCAAGGTGCAGGATGGGCATTTCCCTTTGCAGTGAAAATGGAAAATAAACTGACAAGAGGCCAAGGAGGGGCTGTGGGTGTGTCGGCCCTCGCGCTACCCTGTCAATCAATCAATCTAATATCTGTATAGCGTGGCTTATCACCCAGGGGGGTCTCAAGGTGCTGGTGGGGGGACGCGGATCAGTCGAAGAGCCAGGTCTTGAGGTCCTTCCTGAACTGAGCCAGCGATGGCGATTGCCTGAGGTGGAGCAGCAGCATGTACCAGGTCTGTTTGGCGCAGTAGGAATAGGATCATCTTACAGACGTGTTCTTCTGGATCCTAGGGGTGGTGGCAATGGCCACTGGACCAAAGCGGAGTTGTCTGGGCGGTGGTTGAGGTAGGCAGGTCCGATATTGTGGTGGGCCTTATAAGCATGTGTCAGGAGTTTGAAAGTGATGATTTGTTGATGGGACGCCAGTGTAGGTCTCTCAGGTGGACGGAGATGTGGCTGTGGCGGGGGATATCCAGGATGAGTCTGGCCACTGCGTTCTGTATTCTTTTGAGTCGTGTTTGGAGTTTCTTGTTAATGCCGGCATAGAGCGCGTTGCCAGAGTCGAGTTTGCTGTTCAGGTGACTGTTCTTCTCGCGTCAATAGGAATCCACTTTAAAATCTTATGGAGTAGGCGGAGTGTGTGTAAGCACAAAGATGAGATAGCCTTGACTTGGCAGGCCATAGACAGCGAGGAGTCGAGAATGATGCCAAGTTTGCGTGTTTGGTCAGTGGGAGGTAGGGCAGTTCTCAGGACAGTGGGCCACCAGAAGTCATCCTAGGCGGGAGGGGTGAGGCCCAGGATGAGGATCTCCATCTTACCTGCGTTGAGCTTGAGGCAGCTGTCAGCAACTGCCTTCATTCTGTTGTGAAAGTTGCTTTTGACTGTTGATGGTTTGTCGGTGAGGTAAAGAATCAGCTGTGTGTCGTCAGCGTACAAACCCATTTTGATCCTGTGGTGTTGGATGATCTTGGTGAGCGGGCCATGTGGACAAGAGGGTGAGACTCAGGGAAGAGCCCTGGTGGACTCCGCAGCTGGTTTCTGGAAGTTTCGAGGTGAAAGGTGGGAGCCTGACTCTCTGGGTTCCGCCAGTGAGAGAGGAGCAGATCCACTCCAAGACTTTGCCACGGATGCCGACATCCTGTAGTCTGGTACATAAGGTGGTGTGGGAGATGCTGTCAAACTCGGAGAAGAGGTCGAGGAGGATGAGGGAAGCTGTTTTGCCGCGGTCCAATAGGATATGGATGTCATCTGTGGCTGCTATGAGTGCGGTTTCAGTGCTGTGGCTGCTCCTGAATCCGGATTGGGAGGGATCTAGGATGTGGTTTGTCTCGATGAACTTGGTGAGCTGTGTGTTAATCACTTTTTCGATTACCTTGGGGGGGAAAGGGAGCAGTGAGATTGGTCTGTAGTTTTTCAGCTCCATTGGGTCTGCGGAGGGCTTCTTCAGTAGGGGGTTTATCTCCACGTGTTTCTACTCATCCGGGAAGGTGGCAGTCTCGATGGGGCAGTTGATGGCATGGCATAGTTCGGTGGTGATAGTGGCACCGGCTCGGTTGAAGATGTGGTGGGGGCATGGGTCTAAGGGTTCCCCGGAGTGGCTTGAACTCATGAGCTTCAGGGTGTCTTCCGGGGTGAGGATGGTCCAGTGGTCCATGGTAGGAGGGGGGTTTGAGTCCGTGGTGGTGCTGGTTCTTGGCTTGTGAATCCTTCATAGATGTCCTGAAGTTTTGGGTGAAAAAAGGTGGCGAGGTTGTCGCAGAGGTCTTGAGGGGGTCTGTGGTGTTCGTGCCAGGCTTTGCAAATTATTTGACTATGGTGAAGAGTTGTTTGCTGTTGTTTGCACTGGTGTTGATGCGCTCCTGAATGGCTGATTTTCTAGCTGGTATGATGAGCTGGTGGTGCGATGTAATGGCGTCTTTGAAGACTTTGTGGTCTGTCGTGCGCTTGCTGCTTCACTACTTTCTCTCGAGTCATCTGCAGGTGCGTTTTGATTCTTGGAGGTCAGGGGAGAACCAGCTAGGTTCCTGTGGTGTTGATTGCCGGTAGGCTTCCTTAGGAGGGCTAGAGTGTTGGCACAGTCAGCGATCCATTGGTGGAAGTTGTGGGCCGAGGCGTTGGCATCAGCGGTGTCCAGCGGTGGGGAGTGGAGGAGTGTGGTGGTGAGCTGGGCTTCGGTGACCTTGCTCCAGTTTCTGCAGGTGGGGCTTTGGGTGTGGTGACGTTCGATGGTCTTGTTGAAGGGAAAATGGACACAGTGGTGGCTTGTCCAATGGAGTTTGGAGGTGTGTGAGAAGGAGATGTTTTCGGCTGAGAAGACAAGGTCGAGGGTGTGACCTGCTGAGTGTGTGAGGAGGTAGACCAGTTGTTTGAGCCTGAGAGTGGCAGGGTTCTCCATGAGGGATGAGGTGTTTGGATTGTTGAGTTGTCGAGGTGAAAGTTGAGGTCACTGAGGAGGATGCAGTCCGTTAAGGTGAGGGCAAGGGGAGCGATGAGGTAGGCCAGGGCTACGCTGAAAGGGGGATTGGACCTGGGAGGTCTGTAGATGAGGGGACCGTGGAGGGTGGTGTTCGAATTGGTCTACATCTGAAAGTGTGGGTGTTCAGTGATGGGAGTTTGGACATCAATGCTGGTCGTGAGGCAGAGTGTGTTTTTGTGGATGATGGCGACGCCTCCTCCTGGTCGGTTAATGCGGTTTATATGGATGATCTTGTGGCCATCGGGGATGGCAGTGGTGATGTCTGGGGCCGAGGTGGTGGTTATCCAGGTCTCCGTGAAGAAGGCAATATCACAGCAATAGAGTTGAGTAGATCACATACTTCTATTGCGTGTTTGACTAGCAGGGGGGGTTGTGTGGGAGTCAGGGTCTGTAGCTCTGGACACAGTCCAGACGTGGACGGACGCTGATGGGCCTGCCTTTGGTGTGTCAGCAGCACGACTGCTGCGCAGGCAACCAGCGTCCACCATTAAGAAGGAGAGGGTGGTGGGAGGGGTCGGTCAGCTGGGAGGCGGGAAACGCTGCACTGATGGGGGGGAGGGGCCACCAGGGCAAGCAGTGGCAGGGGAGCGAAGGGAAGCAGCAAAAAGAGGAAAGAGAGGGAAAAGCAAGTGAAAAGGAGTGACAAAAGAAAGTGGAAAAAAAGATATAGGCAGACGAAAAGTTAGGAAAGGCAGAAAAGCGGCAGAAAAAGACAGACTGTCCACCCCTAGTCAAGGCGCAGGCAGGAGCCTGCAGGTGGAGGAGGGCCTCAAACACAGAGCCCGGCAGGCTCAGAGCACGCAGAGGGCAGCAACAGCAACAGACAGTGGCCAAAAGGTCAGTGAGAGTCTCCATGTGGAGTCTGCACAGAGCTCCACGGGCACTGTGCAAGCCAAGGAACAGCTTCTGCTCCTCTCCCAGCCTAGCAGTCAGTGTCACAGTGACAGGCTGCACAGGGCCCCACAGAGGTGCTGCTGCGTTGAATGTACCTACAGCCACCAGCCTTTCAGGGCTGCCACCCCTGCCCTGTAGCTCGTGTCTTCTGTGCCCCAGCAGCCACTAGCAAGAATTCGATCTGCAGACTACGCGAAGTACCAACCATGGAAGGGACAAAGAGCCAGAACAAGGAATCAGAGGCCCTCCAGACAGCTGAATGTAAAGGTCGTCATCGCCTGCTCTGCAAGTAAGTCCTGCACCAGAGACATTTTAAGGCATGGGCAAAGTGGACTCTGGCCCAGTGCGCAGCCTTTCATGGGGCCTCCTGATAGAGCCAACTCTGTTCTGCAGAGAGCCTCTGCCTAATGACCTTGAATAATTCCTAAACAGCACTGTTGCCTAATTGTAGGAAAGTACCATCTTGCCTGGCATGTTACCCCCATTTTTCACTGTATATATGTTGTTTTAGTTGTATGTGTCACTGGGACCCTGGTAACCCAGGGCCCCAGTGCTCATAAGTGTGCCTGAATGTGTTACCTGTGTAGTGACTAACTGTCTCACTGAGGCTCTGCTAATCAGAACCTCAGTGGTTATGCTCTCTCATTTCTTTCCAAATTGTCACTGACAGGCTAGTGACCGTTTTTACCAATTTACATTGGCTTACTGGAACACCCTTATAATTCCCTAGTATATGGTACTGAGGTACCCAGGGTATTGGGGTTCCAGGAGATCCCTATGGGCTGCAGCATTTCTTTTGCCACCCATAGGGAGCTCTGACAATTCTTACACAGGCCTGCCACTGCAGCCTGAGTGAAATAACGTCCACGTTATTTCACAGCCATTTTACACTGCACTTAAGTAACTTATAAGTCACCTATATGTCTAACCTTTACCTGGTAAAGGTTAGGTGCAAAGTTACTTAGTGTTTGGGCACCCTGGCACTAGCCAAGGTGCCCCCACATTGTTCAGAGCCAACTCCCTGAACTTTGTGAGTGCGGGGACACCATTACACGCGTGCACTACATATAGGTCACTACCTATATGTAGCTTCACCATGGTAACTCCGAATATGGCCATGTAACATGTCTATGATCATGGAATTGCCCCCTCTATGCCATCCTGGCATTGTTGGTACAATTCCATGATCCCAGTGGTCTGTAGCACAGACCCTGGTACTGCCAAACTGCCCTTCCTGGGGTTTCACTGCAGCTGCTGCTGCTGCCAACCCCTCAGACAGGCATCTGCCCTCCTGGGGTCCAGCCAGGCCTGGCCCAGGATGGCAGAACAAAGAACTTCCTCTGAGAGAGGGTGTGACACCCTCTCCCTTTGGAAAATGGTGTGAAGGCAGGGGAGGAGTAGCCTCCCCCAGCCTCTGGAAATGCTTTCTTGGGCACAGATGTGCCCAATTCTGCATAAGCCAGTCTACACCGGTTCAGGGACCCCTTAGCCCCTGCTCTGGCGCGAAACTGGACAAAGGAAAGGGGAGTGACCACTCCCCTGACCTGCACCTCCCCTGGGAGGTGTCCAGAGCTCCTCCAGTGTGCTCCAGACCTCTGCCATCTTGGAAACAGAGGTGCTGCTGGCACACTGGACTGCTCTGAGTGGCCAGTGCCACCAGGTGACGTCAGAGACTCCTGCTGATAGGCTCCTTCAGGTGTTAGTAGCCTATCCTCTCTCCTAGGTAGCCAAACCATCTTTTCTGGCTATTTAGGGTCTCTGTCTCTGGGGAAACTTTAGATAACGAATGCAAGAGCTCATCCGAGTTCCTCTGCATCTCTCTCTTCACCTTCTGATAAGGAATCGACTGCTGACCGCGCTGGAAGCCTGCAAACCTGCAACATAGTAGCAAAGACGACTACTTCAACTCTGTAACGCTGATCCTGCCGCCTTCTCGACTGTTTTCCTGCTTGTGCATGCTGTGGGGGTAGCCTGCCTCCTCTCTGCACCAGAAGCTCCGAAGAAATCTCCCGTGGGTCGACGGAATCTTCCCCCTGCAACCGCAGGCACCAAAAAGCTGCATTACCGGTCCCTTGGGTCTCCTCTCAGCACGACGAGCGAGGTCCCTCGAATCCAGCGACTCTGTCCAAGTGACCCCCACAGTCCAGTGACTCTTCAGTCCAAGTTTGGTGGAGGTAAGTCCTTGCCTCACGTCGCTGGGCTGCATTGCTGGGAACCGCGACTTTGCAGCTACTCCGGCCCCTGTGCACTTCCGGCGGAAATCCTTTGTGCACAGCCAAGCCTGGGTCCACGGCACTCTAACCTGCATTGCACGACTTTCTAAGTTGGTCTCCGGCGACGTGGGACTCCTTTGTGCAACTTCAGCGAGCACCGTTTCACGCATCCTCGTAGTGCCTGTTTCTGGCACTTCTCCGGGTGCTACCTGCTTCAGTGAGGGCTCTTTGTCTTGCTCGACGTCCCCTCTCTCTTCAGGTCCAATTTGCGACCACCTGGTTCCTCCTGGGCCCCAGCAGCATCCAAAAATGCTAAACGCACGATTTGCGCCTAGCAAGGCTTGTTGGCGTCCTTCCGGCGGGAAAACACTTCTGCACGACTCTCCAAGGCGAGAGGGATCCGTCCACCAAAGGGGAAGTCTCTAGCCCTTTTCGTTCCTGCAGAAACCTCAGCTTCTTCTGTCCAGTCGAAGCTTCTTTGCACCCGCAGCTGGCATTTCCTGGGCATCTGCCCATCTCCGACTTGCTTGTGACTTTTGGACTTGGTCCCCTTGTTCCACAGGTACCCTAGATTGGAAATCCACAGTTGTTGCATTGCTGGTTTGTGTCTTTCCTGCATTATTCCTCTAACACGACTATTTTGTCCTTAGGGGAACTTTGGTGCACTTTGCACTCACTTTTCAGGGTCTTGGGGAGGGTTATTTTTCTAACTCTCACTATTTTCTAATAGTCCCAGCGACCCTCTACAAGGTCACATAGGTTTGGGGTCCATTCGTGGTTCGCATTCCACTTTTGGAGTATATGGTTTGTGTTGCCCCTATCCCTATGTTTCCCCATTGCATCCTATTGTAACTATACATTGTTTGCACTGTTTTCTAAGACTATACTGCATATTTTTGCTATTGTGTATATATATCTTGTGTATATTTCCTATCCTCTCACTGAGGGTACACTCTAAGATACTTTGGCATATTGTCATAAAAATAAAGTACCATTATTTTTAGTATAACTGTGTATTGTGTTTTCTTATGATATTGTGCATATGACACTAAGTGGTACTGTAGTAGCTTCACACGTCTCCTAGTTCAGCCTAAGCTGCTCTGCTAAGCTACCATTATCTATCAGCCTAAGCTGCTAGACACCCTATACACTAATAAGGGATAACTGGGCCTGGTGCAAGGTGCAAGTACCCCTTGGTACTCACTACAAGCCAGTCCAGCCTCCTACATTGGTTGTGCAGTGGTGGGATAAGTGCTTGAGACTACTTACCACTCTTATCATTGTACTTTTCATAAGAGAAAAATATACAAAACAAGGTCAGTGTATATACACATAGCCAAAAAGCTTTGCATTTCCTCTTTTCACTCTTTTCTAAGTGCTGAAAAGTACTCCTAAACTTTCAAAAAGTTCTTAAAAGTTTTAAAAGTTTTTTTTCTGTCTTTCCAAAAAGTTCTGAAAACTTTTTTCTCTTTTTCTATCACTTTAACTCTCTCTAAAAAATGTCTGGCACAGGCCAAAGTGTTGATCTGTCCAAACTTGCATATGACAACCTTAGCTGGAAAAGAGCAAGGAGTCTCTGTATAGAGAGAGGTTTGAGTGTAGGGAAGAATCCTTCCTTGGAACTGTTACTTAACATGCTTAGAGAACAGGATAAGGCCATAGGTGCCCCATCTGTTGAAAAAGTACCTAATAGTTCCCAATCTGATTCAGGGACTCCCCCAGGAAAAGAGTCAGGAAAGAAACTTCCTAGCCTGCCCATTACTAGACAATCTAGCATGGATGGTAATGATGATGAGCCACACCAAATAAATAGTGTTGTCTCACATCATAGCAAAAGCATTTATTCTCACCATACTGGTAGTAATGTTTCTGTAAACCAAGCTGTTAGGGTGCCTTCTGTAAGGGACAGGTCTCCTTCTGTTCATTCCCATCATACCTCTGTATCTAGAAATGTCCCTCCCACCCACCCTGATGACAGATTGTTAGAAAGGGAGCTCAATAGATTGAGAGTGGAACAAACCAGACTGAAGCTCAAGAAGCAACAGCTGGATTTGGATAGACAGTCTTTAGAATTAGAAAAGGAAAGACAGAAGTTGGGTTTAGATACCCATGGTGGCAGCAGCAGTATTCCCCATAGTCATCCTGCAAAAGAGCATGATTCCAGGAATCTGCACAAGATAGTTCCCCCTTATAAGGAGGGGGATGACATTAACAAGTGGTTTGCTGCACTTGAGAGGGCCTGTGCTGTACAGGATGTCCCTCAAAAGCAGTGGGCTGCTATCCTATGGCTATCATTTAGTGGAAAAGGTAGGGATAGGCTCCTTACTGTAAAAGAAAATGATGCTAATAATTTCCAAGTTCTTAAGAATGCACTCCTGGATGGTTATGGCTTAACCACTGAACAGTACAGGATAAAGTTCAGAGAGACCAAAAAGGAGTCTTCACAAGACTGGGTTGATTTCATTGACCAGGCAGTGAAGGCCTTGGAGGGGTGGTTACATGGCAGTAAAGTTACTGATTATGACAGCCTGTATAACTTAATCCTGAGAGAGCATATTCTTAATAATTGTGTGTCTGATTTGTTGCACCAGTACTTGGTGGACTCTGATCTGACCTCTCCCCAAGAATTGGGAAAGAAGGCAGACAAATGGGTCAGAACAAGAGTGAACAGAAAAGTTCATACAGGGGGTGACAAAGATGGCAACAAAAAGAAGGATGGTAAGTCTTCTGACAAGGGTGGGGACAAATCTAAAAATGAGTCTTCATCAGGCCCACAAAAACACTCTGGTGGGGGTGGTCGGTCCAAATCCTCCTTTAATCAGAACAAGGAAAAGAAACCATGGTGCTATTTATGTAAAATAAAAGGCCATTGGACAACAGATCCCAGTTGTCCAAAGAAAGGCACCACAGCTCCTACCACTACAACCCCTACTGCTACACCTAGTGTCCCTACTAATAGCAGTGGTGGTGGGAGCAAACCTACTAATAGCCAATCCAAGGGAGTAGCTGGGCTCACTTTTGGTAATTTAGTTGGGGTTGGTCTGATTAGGGAGACCACAGAGGCTACTTTAGTCTCTGAAGGGGCTATTGATTTAGCCACTTTGGTTGCTTGCCCCCATAACTTGGAGAAGTACAAGCAACTAACCCTAATAAATGGTGTTGAGGTCCAGGCCTACAGGGACACAGGTGCCAGTGTCACAATGGTGATTGAGAAACTGGTGCACCCTGAACAACACATACTTGGACACCAGTACCAAGTAACCGATGCTCACAACATAACACAAAGCCACCCCATGGCTGTTGTAAATCTCAACTGGGGGGGGGGTAACTGGTCCAAAGAAAGTTGTGGTAGCTTCAGATTTACCTGTAGACTGTCTATTAGGGAATGATTTGGAGACATCAGCTTGGTCAGATGTGGAGTTGGAGGCCCATGCAGCAATGCTGGGCATCCCAGGGCATATTTTTGCTTTGACAAGGGCTCAGGCCAAAAAGCAAAAAGGACAGGGAAGCTTGGATCCTGGAACAATGGACCAAGTGCTCCCTAAAGCTAGGGCTAGTAGAAGCAAACCACTTCCTACTATCCCTCCCTCTACAGTGGATTCTAATTCTGAGGAAGAAGAATTCCCTCCCTGTGCAGAACCTACACCAGAGGAGCTGGAAGCAGACACTGCTGAGCTTTTGGGTGAAGGGGGGCCTGCCAGAGAGGAGCTGAGTGTGGCACAGCAAACCTGTCCCACATTAGAGGGTCTCAGACAGCAAGCTGTCAAACAGGCTAATGGGGATGTCAGTGACTCTCACAGAGTTTACTGGGAGGACAACCTCTTGTACACTGAGCATAGGGATCCTAAACCTGGAGCTGCCAGGAGATTAGTGATTCCTCAGGAGTACAGAAAGTTCCTCCTAACACTGGCACATGACATTCCCTTAGCTGGGCATCTAGGACAAATGAAAACTTGGGACAGGCTTGTTCCCCTGTTTCATTGGCCTAGGATGTCTGAGGACACAAAATAATTTTGCAAGTCCTGTGAAACCTGTCAAGCCAGTGGCAAGACAGGTGGCACCCCAAAGGCACCCCTTATCCCACTGCCTGTGGTTGGGGTTCCCTTTGAAAGGGTAGGGGTTGACATAGTTGGCCCCCTTGACCCTCCTACTGCTTCAGGCAATAGGTTTATCTTGGTGGTAGTGGACCATGCCACAAGATATCCTGAAGCTATTCCTTTAAGGACCACTACAGCTCCTGCAGTGGCAAAGGCCCTCCTGGGAATATTTTCCAGGGTGGGCTTCCCAAAGGAAGTAGTATCAGACAGAGGAAGCAATTTCATGTCTGCATACTTAAAGGCCATGTGGAAGGAGTGTGGTGTAACTTACAAGTTCACAACACCCTATCATCCACAAACAAATGGACTGGTGGAGAGATTTAATAAAACTCTCAAAGGCATGATTATGGGACTCCCTGAAAAACTCCGCAGGAGATGGGATATCCTTCTACCATGCCTCCTTTTTGCCTACAGGGAGGTACCCCAGAAAGGAGTGGGCTTCAGCCCCTTTGAACTTCTTTTTGGACACCCTGTTAGGGGTCCACTCACACTTGTAAAGGAGGGTTGGGAACAACCTTTAAAAGCTCCAAAGCAGGATATTGTGGATTATGTACTGGGCCTCAGATCAAGGATGGCTGAGTACATGAAAATGGCCAGTAAAAACCTTCAGGCCAGCCAAGAGCTCCAGAAGCAATGGCATGATCAGAAAGCTGTTTTGGTTCAGTACCAACCAGGGCAGAAAGTGTGGGTCTTGGAGCCTGTGGCCCCAAGAGCACTCCAAGATAAATGGAGTGGACCCCACACAATTGTTGAAAAGAAGGGTGAAGTCACCTACTTGGTTGACTTAGGCACTGCCAGGAGTCCCCTTAGGGTGCTCCATGTCAACCGCCTGAAACCCTACTATGACAGGGCTGATCTCACCCTGCTCATGGCAACAGATGAGGGACAGGAAGAAGACAGTGATCCTCTACCTGATCTCTTCTCTTCCACAGAACAAGATGCTCTTGTGGAAGGTGTAGTTTTGGCTGATTGTCTTACTGCTGAGCAGAAAGATAATTGCATAAATCTCCTAGGACAATTTTCAGAACTCTTCTCTACTGTGCCAGGCACCACTTCTTGGTGTGAGCACACTATAGATACTGGAGACAGTTTACCTGTCAAAAGTAAGATCTATAGGCAGCCTGACCATGTCAGGGACTGCATAAAGCAAGAAGTTCAGAAAATGTTGGAACTAGGAGTGGTTGAGCACTCTGACAGTCCATGGGCTTCTCCTGTGGTACTGGTACCAAAACCCAATTCTAAAGATGGAAAGAAGGAAATGAGGTTTTGTGTAGACTATAGAGGTCTCAACTTGTTAACCAAAACTGATGCTCACCCTATACCCAGGGCAGATGAGCTTATAGATACACTGGCATCTGCCAAGTATCTAAGCACTTTTGATTTGACTGCAGGGTATTGGCAGATCAAATTGTCAGAAGATGCTAAACCTAAGACTGCATTTTCTACCATTGGAGGACATTACCAGTTTACTGTAATGCCTTTTGGTTTGAAAAATGCACCTGCCACTTTTCAGAGGTTGGTGAACACAGTCCTGCAAGGGCTGGAAGCTTTCAGTGCAGCATATTTGGACGATATAGCTGTCTTTAGCTCCAGCTGGGATGATCACCTGGTCCACCTTTGGAAAGTTTTGGAGGCCCTGCAAAAGGCAGGCCTCGCTATCAAGGCTTCAAAGTGCCAGATAGGGCAGGGTAAGGTGGTTTAGATTGCACCACTTCAGGGGAAAATCCAAACTATTATTGATTGGGTTCCCCCTACCACTCAGACTCAGGTGAGAGCCTTCCTAGGCCTCACTGGGTATTACAGGAGGTTCATTAAGAACTATGGCTCCATTGCAGCCCCTCTTAATGACCTCACATCCAAGAAAATGCCTAAAAAGGTATTATGGACAGCAAGCTGTCAGAAAGCTTTTGAGGAGCTGAAGCAGGCCATGTGCTCTGCACCTGTCATGAAAAGCCCTTGTTACTCTAAAAAATTCTATGTCCAAACTGATGCATCTGAATTAGGAGTAGGGGCAGTCCTATCACAACTTAATTCTGAGGGCCAGGATCAACCTGTTGCTTTTATTAGTAGGAGGTTGACCCCTAGAGAAAAGCGTTGGTCTGCCATTGAGAGGGAGGCCTTTGCTGTGGTCTGGGCTCTGAAGAAGTTGAGGCCATACCTGTTTGGCACTCACTTCATTGTTCAGACAGACCACAAACCTCTACTTTGGCTAAAACAAATGAAAGGTGAAAATCCAAAATTGTTGAGGTGGTCCATATCCCTACAGGGAATGGACTATACAGTGGAACATAGACCTGGGAGTAGCCACTCCAATGCAGATGGACTCTCCAGATATTTCCACTTAGACAATGAAGACTCATCAGGTAATGGCTAGTCTTATTGTCCTTCGTTTGGGGGGGGGTTGTGTAGGAAAGTACCATCTTGCCTGGCATGTTACCCCCATTTTTCACTGTATATATGTTGTTTTAGTTGTATGTGTCACTGGGACCCTGGTAACCCAGGGCCCCAGTGCTCATAAGTGTGCCTGAATGTGTTACCTGTGTAGTGACTAACTGTCTCACTGAGGCTCTGCTAATCAGAACCTCAGTGGTTATGCTCTCTCATTTCTTTCCAAATTGTCACTGACAGGCTAGTGACCATTTTTACCAATTTACATTGGCTTACTGGAACACCCTTATAATTCCCTAGTATATGGTACTGAGGTACCCAGGGTATTGGGGTTCCAGGAGATCCCTATGGGCTGCAGCATTTCTTTTGCCACCCATAGGGAGCTCTGACAATTCTTACACAGGCCTGCCACTGCAGCCTGAGTGAAATAACGTCCACGTTATTTCACAGCCATTTTACACTGCACTTAAGTAACTTATAAGTCACCTATATGTCTAACCTTTACCTGGTAAAGGTTAGGTGCAAAGTTACTTAGTGTGAGGGCACCCTGGCACTAGCCAAGGTGCCCCCACATTGTTCAGAGCCAACTCCCTGAACTTTGTGAGTGCGGGGACACCATTACACGCGTGCACTACATATAGGTCACTACCTATATGTAGCTTCACCATGGTAACTCCGAATATGGCCATGTAACATGTCTATGATCATGGAATTGCCCCCTCTATGCCATCCTGGCATTGTTGGTACAATTCCATGATCCCAGTGGTCTGTAGCACAGACCCTGGTACTGCCAAACTGCCCTTCCTGGGGTTTCACTGCAGCTGCTGCTGCTGCCAACCCCTCAGACAGGCATCTGCCCTCCTGGGGTCCAGCCACGCCTGGCCCAGGATGGCAGAACAAAGAACTTCCTCTGAGAGAGGGTGTGACACCCTCTCCCTTTGGAAAATGGTGTGAAGGCAGGGGAGGAGTTGCCTCCCCCAGCCTCTGGAAATGCTTTCTTGGGCACAGATGTGCCCAATTCTGCATAAGCCAGTCTACACCGGTTCAGGGACCCCTTAGCCCCTGCTCTGGCGCGAAACTGGACAAAGGAAAGGGGAGTGACCACTCCCCTGACCTGCACCTCCCCTGGGAGGTGTCCAGAGCTCCTCCAGTGTGCTCCAGACCTCTGCCATCTTGGAAACAGAGGTGCTGCTGGCACACTGGACTGCTCTGAGTGGCCAGTGCCACCAGGTGACGTCAGAGACTCCTGCTGATAGGCTCCTTCAGGTGTTAGTAGCCTATCCTCTCTCCTAGGTAGCCAAACCCTCTTTTCTGGCTATTTAGGGTCTCTGTCTCTGGGGAAACTTTAGATAACGAATGCAAGAGCTCATCCGAGTTCCTCTGCATCTCTCTCTTCACCTTCTGATAAGGAATCGACTGCTGACCGTGCTGGAAGCCTGCAAACCTGCAACATAGTAGCAAAGACGACTACTTCAACTCTGTAACGCTGATCCTGCCGCCTTCTCGACTGTTTTCCTGCTTGTGCATGCTGTGGGGGTAGCCTGCCTCCTCTCTGCACCAGAAGCTCCGAAGAAATCTCCCGTGGGTCGACGGAATCTTCCCCCTGCAACCGCAGGCACCAAAAAGCTGCATTACCGGTCCCTTGGGTCTCCTCTCAGCACGACGAGCGAGGTCCCTCGAATCCAGCGACTCTGTCCAAGTGACCCCCACAGTCCAGTGACTCTTCAGTCCAAGTTTGGTGGAGGTAAGTCCTTGCCTCACGTCGCTGGGCTGCATTGCTGGGAACCGCGACTTTGCAGCTACTCCGGCCCCTGTGCACTTCCGGCGGAAATCCTTTGTGCACAGCCAAGCCTGGGTCCACGGCACTCTAACCTGCATTGCACGACTTTCTAAGTTGGTCTCCGGCGACGTGGGACTCCTTTGTGCAACTTCGGCGAGCACCGTTTCACGCATCCTCGTAGTTCCTGTTTCTGGCACTTCTCCGGGTGCTACCTGCTTCAGTGAGGGCTCTTTGTCTTGCTCGACGTCCCCTCTCTCTTCAGGTCTAATTTGCGACCTCCTGGTCCCTCCTGGGCCCCAGCAGCGTCCAAAAACGCCAAACGCACGATTTGCGCCTAGCAAGGCTTGTTGGCGTCCTTCCGGCGGGAAAACACTTCTGCACGACTCTCCAAGGCGAGAGGGATCCGTCCACCAAAGGGGAAGTCTCTAGCCCTTTTCGTTCCTGCAGAAACCTCAGCTTCTTCTGTCCAGTCGAAGCTTCTTTGCACCCGCAGCTGGCATTTCCTGGGCATCTGCCCATCTCCGACTTGCTTGTGACTTTTGGACTTGGTCCCCTTGTTCCACAGGTACCCTAGATTGGAAATCCACAGTTGTTGCATTGCTGGTTTGTGTCTTTCCTGCATTATTCCTCTAACACGACTATTTTGTCCTTAGGGGAACTTTGGTGCACTTTGCACTCACTTTTCAGGGTCTTGGGGAGGGTTATTTTTCTAACTCTCACTATTTTCTAATAGTCCCAGCGACCCTCTACAAGGTCACATAGGTTTGGGGTCCATTCGTGGTTCGCATTCCACTTTTGGAGTATATGGTTTGTGTTGCCCCTATCCCTATGTTTCCCCATTGCATCCTATTGTAACTATACATTGTTTGCACTGTTTTCTAAGACTATACTGCATATTTTTGCTATTGTGTATATATATCTTGTGTATATTTCCTATCCTCTCACTGAGGGTACACTCTAGGATACTTTGGCATATTGTCATAAAAATAAAGTACCTTTATTTTTAGTATAACTGTGTATTGTGTTTTCTTATGATATTGTGCATATGACACTAAGTGGTACTGTAGTAGCTTCACACGTCTCCTAGTTCAGCCTAAGCTGCTCTGCTAAGCTACCATTATCTATCAGCCTAAGCTGCTAGACACCCTATACACTAATAAGGGATAACTGGGCCTGGTGCAAGGTGCAAGTACCCCTTGGTACTCACTACAAGCCAGTCCAGCCTCCTACACTAATGAACTTGAATAATTCCAAAACAGCACTGTTAAAAATAACGTTTTACTTGAATGTATTTTGATGTGGGTGATGTGTGAGTCTATTTCAAACATTTTGCAAAGAAATGTTGCGTTTATGTTTTCATGCAACATCCATAAATTTTTTTTTTTTATTTCAAAACAGGGGACCGCGCATAAAAGAAATTTGAGGGTATCACAGAGATTATTTGCAGCGATATTAGTGAGCTGCTGCTTTGTTACAATATTGAAAGAACATGTCACTATCCCTGAATATTAATTGTAAACACATTTAGAATTTGGACAAGTGCGGCTGTGCACTGTCAGTGACCTGTCCAAAGAGGGCACGAAAGAGCTGAATTCGGATCATAAATTCAGAGCTGTTCTGAACAGGAGTCCCTGAAGTACATTTGGCCCAGGGCCCACCAAAGTCCTTGAGATGTCTCTATCCTGTACACACAAAACGAGAAAGGGCCCCCTTTCTCATAACAGGTGGGATTGACAACAAATGAACAAGGAACACCTGGCCAGAAGCCAGCAAAGGGTCTCTCTTTGCTTTAAAGGGACCATGCAGCGAAGCCGATATTTGGCATGAATATCATGCAGCAAATATGTAAAAAAAAATCTCAGCTTCCAAATTGTGTATTAAACATTCGCAAACTGGGAGCGTTTTACATGAAAAAATCAGATTATGGGCCAGATGTAGGTAGGTCCGATTTTGCGAATCGGAAATTGTGAGTCAGTGCGACTTGCAATTTCCGATTCGCAAAATCGGATACAGAACGGTGTCTCAGACACCGTCTGCGAGTCGCTATGGGGTCGCAAAGACCAACCTCATTAATATTAATGAGGTGGGTCGCATTTTGCGACCCCACAGCAAGTCCCTGCACTCACAGGGATGGTGGCCTGCTGAAGACAGCAGACCTCCATGTCTGTGACTGCTTTTTAAATAAAGCAGTTTTTTTTTTATTTTGCAGCCCGTTTTCCTTAAAGGAAAACGAGTTGCAAAATAAAAAAAATAACAAAACCATTTGGTTTCGGTTTTTCAGAGCAGGCAGTGGTCCATTGGACTACTGCCTGCTCTGAAAACCCCTTTTTGGCAACATTCACAAAGGGGAAGCAGTCCCGTGGGGACCCCTTCCCTTTTGCAAATGGGTTACCACCAGTGTGACACTGGTGGTAACTGCGAATTGCTTTGCGACCGCATTCGCAGTCACAAAGCAATTTAGCATAGCAATGCGAGTAGCAAATAGGAAGGGGACACCCCTTCCTATTTGCGAGTCGCATTCACAATTTGCGAGTCGGTACCAACTCACAAATTGTGAATGAACATCGCAATCGGCATTTTGCATGGCGCAAACTGCGATTTTCACAGTTTGCACCATGCAAAGTGCTTGCTACATCTGGCCCTATATCACAGCTTTGAGAGGCATTTATATTGAAGCTGAGTTTTTAAACTTCAACTTAGAAAACGTTCTACACACCTTTGCCCTCACCCAGCCAACAGTGCTATTAATGAACACTAACAAGCAAGTCAAGTGTCATTTGTACCCTATATGTAATGTAGCCAACAACATTATAGCCTATTAAATCAAAACACCAGATGTTTTTGCTTTTGTACAACACACATCCTAAATTCACATATTTGAAGGTATACATATGATGTGTTAACAAAGAAAACAACGGCATAGTGAAATAAAACACTATTTGATCAGGTGGTGAAGCTGTGATGCATGCATGTTTTACAGTTTCACAGTTTATCCACTAGCTGGGAATCTCTTTTTCTCATTTTACATTAAAGGTTAGTGCATTAGCTTCAGTTCTTCGTGAATGAGCCTCAAGCATGGGTAACGGAAAGAAGCCACTTTAAAAGTGGCCTTGTTTTGAGCTGAAGGGCCCAAGAAGACGTCGAACTGAGGTATACCTGGCATCTGGTCTGAAATTTCAGTAATTCACCAACCTCCAGTTTCTGTTATTTTATATAATGTGTATTTGTAAAGAGCAAAACTCACCCAGGATAATATCCTAGCGCTGAAGCAGGAGCTGTATGGGCCGAGTCAGGATCAGGGCTGGTTGAAGAGCCAGGTCTTCAAATGAAAGAACTTAAGATGAGGATTCGATGTATTGGGGCAGGTCTTTTCAGACTTTAGCAGTGAAGTAGAAGGCGCGACCACCAGATCTGGTTCGGCGTCTGTAGAACGTTTGTGCAAGTAGGAGTCCAGCTTAGGGGAGGTGTCTGGTACGTTTGTGTAAGTTTATGTGGTTCTTGAGATACATGGGGTCAATGTTGTGTACAGCTTTGAATATGTACTTGAGAAGTTTGAATGGCACTTTTTGTGGATCAGGAGCAAGTGTAGCTCTTTGAGGTGCACAGGTATGTGATTGTGAGGTGGGAGAAAAAGGGTGCGCCAAGCTGCTGAGTTTTGTATGGTCCGGAGTCTTCTGATCAGTTAGTCATGGATTCCAGCTTAGGGCGTGTTGCCGTAGTCTGCTGGTAATCAGGGCTTTAGTGATGGTTCTGCAAGTGATAGTGGTACTCCATTTGAAGACCTTGTTGAGCATCTGGAGAGTGTGGGAGCAGGAGAATGAGTCTGCTTTCATTTGGCTGATCATAGTGAGTCGGCTTGCCTGTGTTGAGCTCGGGCCAGTTGGTTTTCATTCCAATGGTGATTTCAGTGTCTGGTCGGAGAGGGAGAGGATGAGCTACGTGCCCTCGGCATAGGATATGATGTTAATACCTTGGGCGCCGATGATGCTGGAAAGTGGGGTCATGTAAGACAGAGTAACAAAGTTGAGGCTGAGTGAGAATCCTTGGGGAGCTCAAGAGATGAGGCTGACCGTGTTGAAGACGAAGGGGACCAGGCTGACCAACTAGGTGTGGCCTGTCAGGAAGGAGCAAATCCAGTGAAGTGCTGAACCTTGGGTGCCGGCTTTATGCAGTTTTTCGATAAGGATGGGGTAAGAGACAGTGTTGAAGGTTGCAAAAGATCGAATAGCATCAGGACCGCTGTGTCACCTCTGTCCGTGTTCATTCAGATGTTGTCCGTGGCGGAGATGAAGGCGGTCTCTGTACTGTGATAGTGCCTGCTTCCAGATTATTATTCTTTTAATATTTTATTTCTTGCATTTATTAGTAAATACAACCAGACAAATTATAGCCCAAAAAAGACGTTGACATAGAAAATGAACGAGTCTCATATCTGAATCGTACAGGCAATCATATCAGCAGATCAATCAATATGAGAACTCAGCTCAGTGATATGTATAACGGCTATAACCATGAGCAACGAAATGTCGAAAACAGAACATAAGGAAAGGGAGAAAAAAGGAAGGGGGGGGGGGGGGAAAAAGGGGGGAATCACGCAGCTATCATTTTTCCCGGTTAGGGTGGAGCAATCTCACATCATCTCGGAAGGGAGGGGCTACTATTACATATCCAATGCTGGCATTGAACTGCACCCTGACACCTCATGCCCGGGACTCAAGAAAAAATCATAGGGATGCCCATATATCACGCAGACAGGAATTCTTGGGCATTAGCTCCCAATATTCCATTAGTTGTTCCTGGCAGTACGCAGCTTCCTTCAACCACTCATTGCATCGGGGTATCCTTTTCCTCCCCCAGCACAGCGCCACCCTACGCTTAGCCAGCAGTAGCATCAGCCCCACTAATTTCCAGCAGTCTGAGGGAATCTCCGCTACATATCACAGGAGAGCAGTCTTAGAGGTGCTCAGCACCGCAAATTCAACCATCTCGTCAATCGCCTGCATAACCTCTGACCCCCCCCTCTGACCCCACAGCATCCCACATTCCCACGCAAAGTGCAGGAAGTCTGCCTCGGGCGCCAGACACCATGCACAACTATCATCAGCTCTAACATCCATTCTTCTTAGTCTGCTAGGTGTATAATATTGGCGATGCAAAAAGTTAAAATGAATAAGTCTCAGTCTGTAATTGGGGGAGAGCTCCCGCATCTGCGTGCAACGATACTACCACACCTCATCCGAAAGGGTCTCACCTATATCCGTCTCCCAATATAGCCTAACCATAGACCCAATAGTGGCTACAGAGGTCTGCATACAAACAAATAATACGGTAATGAGTCTACGCAGGGACGACACTCTATACATTAGCTCCAGCGCGTGACACACTGGAGGCATCACAGGGAAGCCCGCAGCATAGCCCTAACCCTGAAAAAGAATAGCAGGGAATAACGCTGCATCATGCGCATCACCCAGCACGGGCTCTGAGGAGACAAACATTTCCCCCGGAAACCAAGACTCCAGGGTAGCCATATTTATCTCGCGAGGCACTTGCAAAATTGACCATCCTCTGACATCGGCAATCCCATAACATCCTGCACTGGCATTGAAGGAATGAAGGGCTTCCGCGCCCCAGTATGCCTCAACAACCCCGTCCAGGCCCGTGCCGTGCATGTCACCGTTTCCACCCCCGCGGCCTAGGCTTGGGTGGTCCACCAATCACCCCAGACAGCCTATCAGGCCAGACCAAATCGTACTCAGGGGCCAGGTGCGGTGAATATTGTATCGGGTGCAGCCAAAAGTGTGCAAAGTAGGCCTGTGCACAATGATAGTAAAGTTCCAGATCCGGGGCCACCAGCCCACCATGCCTAAATGGGAGGGTCAGAGTCTCCCATGAAATTCTGGGTTGCCCACCCGCTCAGGCGAGAGCCACAAGCGAGGACTTAAGTCTCTTCCAGAAACTGGTTGTGAGGACAAGTGGTATATTAACAAATAGATAGAGGAATTTGGGCAGAATCACCATCTTTGCTGTTGCCAAGTGACCAGTCATTGAGAGTGGCAGCGAGCGCCAGAGCGCCACCTTGTTTTCCAGCCACATAATGGCCTTGTCATAATTGGCCAACCGCAGCTCGCCAACCTCTCTACTGAGCCAGATTCCCATATACCGCACCGGCCCATCCACCCAGTCAAGGGGATATCTGGAGTGACACTGCGACGTAGCAGCCATCAAGGGAAACACCACCGACTTCGACCAGTTAATCGTGATCCCTGAAATCCAGCCAAACCGAACTATCTCATCAATCAGCGTATCAAGGTGTAGCCGTGGGTCGCGGACATACAGCGCAACTTCATCCACATACATAGATACTAGTATTGGAGGCTGCCTGAACACTAAACCCCTATGATTATGGTGCTGTCTCAAACATGCCGCAAGCGTCTCCATCGCCATTGTGAAAAGCAGCGGTGAGAGAGGGCACCCTTGTCGAGTGCCCCTAGCTATCGGAAAGGGATCCAACAGCATCCCGTTGATTCTCAATCTGGCAGACTCAGCCCCACAGGCCAAACAAATACGACCATGCAAGGGAATCAAAGGCCTTAGTGGTGCCCAGGAACACCGCCGCCGTGCGCTCCTCAGGACCGACCATTCGAGATACCGCAAAAAAAAGGTGCGGAGATTATACAAAGTCGAGCGGCTAGGCACAAAGCCGGTCTGATCCAGGAGAGCCAAAGAAGGGAGCAATGGCTGCAACCGGGACACTATTAGTTTCACCAGGATTTTGTTGTCTATATTAATTAACGAGAGTGGCCTATACGAGTCACAACTACATGGGTCCTTTCCGGGTTTCAAAATGGTCACAATGAGGGCCTCCCACAGTGAGGCCGGAAGAATTCCCCATTCAAGCGCCTCCGCATACACCTCAAGGAAGTGCAGTGCCAAAATATCTGCATATTCCTTATAGAAAGCCAGTGACAGGCCATCCATCCCCGGGGCTCTGTCGCCTGGCAAGCTACGTGTAGCCTGGATTACATCTTCCACCGAAAACAGAGAATCAGGAACTGCCTATGCGAGATCTGAAGCCAAAGTAGGTTGATGTCCTCGAAGTACTCCGTATAAGACTCCGAATGCGGTCTTGACTCCTCAGCATACAAATCAGAATAAAAGTCAGTCAAGATACGCTTGACTTCCTCAGTTCTGGTATGGTGTACTTCTGCCGGGTCAGTCTACTATACATTATTATTCCCAGCCCACAGCCTACGAAGCATTGCAGCCAGCGCCTTACCAGCCCTCTCGCCCTCCCCATATCTCCTCGCCTTAGCTTCATTCCCCAAAGAACAGACCTCCCGAAGTGCCTCCTCCTCATATTGTGACAGCGGTTCTCTTATTTCAGTCAGGAGACCACTGGACCATTCGGTAGCCAGTCATTTCTCAAGGCCAGCACGCTGTGCCTCCAGGTTCGCCAATTCGTGTCTTAATGCCCTCAGCACACTATGTTGTTTGGAAAGACAGATCCCACATATCACAACCTTGAAGGCCTCCCACAAAGTGCCCGCCGAGGACACCATCCCCTGATTGATAGGGAAATATTACAATATAGCAACACGTACCTCCTCCCCGAAAGCCTGATCTCTTAACGCCCCTTACAGCAACCTCCACAAGAACGTGCGGCGAGGGGCACCAGGAATCAGAAGTTCCAACCTAACCAGCGAATGGTTAGACAGAGTGCAGGGCATATGGTTAATTGATTCCGTCCAGAGCTCTACAACTCTGGTACCGAGTCATCCTTCTATGCGGGACCAGCTGTTATGCACAAAGTTAACACATGTTCCTTCCCTCTGCTCACCATGTCTGGCCCTCCAGAGGTCCACCAGGGCACCCTCATCCATAACCAAGGACAAAGCCCTTGCAGCCGCCACATGCTGCCTCCTGGCCCGGCTCTCTCGATCTGCCTCAAAGTCAAGCACCACAATAAAATCCCCTCCCCACAGCGGAGACGCAATGCCCAAGGAGTTAATCAAGCACCACACTTCCCCCAAAAATTCGGTATCGTCAGCATTGGGGGCCATAAACAGACACTAGATGGAAAGGCCTATCCTGTAATGTTCCTCGCATCATAGCATGCAACCATGCGGGTCCGTGAGCACTTTTTCAATGTGCCATTGCCATCACTTTCTGAGCAGGATAGCAACCCCCCCAAGCATAATTCGAATACACAGCTATATGACACTCTCCAATCCAGTCAGCTCTAACCCTGGACTTCATGGTCTCAGTCAGATGGGTCTCCTGCAGCATAAAGACATCAACCGCATGACGCTGCATATAGGCGGACAGCAGTCACATTTTATGCCCATCATTCAGCCTACGAACATTCCATGTCAGGCACCTTACCCGCATAGCATTTATACAAGCCATTGCATTAATCTACAGAACTGCTCCGTGGCCCCGCCCACTACACTTAAAGATACAAGCTGCGGTAAGGGAATGATGAAGGAGAAAGCGAAACAAACCAAATCATCAACTCGAGCAACACTCAATACATATACCACCCCTCTCCCACTCGGGCCACCCAATTGGGCTCAACCCATAAACATATCCCAACTCAAAACCACAAGTAAATTATTAGTACTCATCCGATGGGGCGACGACTCAGCCACTGGTCTTCCCACCCGGCATGGGTGGGTGGGCAGGAGCCATCAAAAGTCCAGTACACAGCGGGTGAGGTAACTCCCAGGGGTCAATCATCTGCAGACTCACAAGTTCTCAGGATGCCATCCGAACACATAACTGCACCCCCTGTAGGTCTGGTTTCAGTCATTATCACTTAAGTGATTCTCTGCATCCTCCTGTACCTACGAGGACGCAGGGGCCGACCTCTTAGGAATGCCCTTGGTGAATTTTGCAGCAAGCTTTGGGTCAGAGAAAAAATGTAGTTTGCTGTTGTGCTGAACACACAGCTTAGCCGTGTAGATGAGGGAAAAATTTGCCTCCGTATGGCTCAAGGTATGCTTGTGCGGGAGAAACGCACTGTGTGCCGCCTGCACCCCGAGGGTGTAATCGGGGAAAAGACTGAGGCCCTCATTACAACCGTGGTGGTAAATGCCGCTGACCGCCATGCTGACGGCTGCCAACATACCATGACCGCGGCAGTATACCCTTACAGGTATTATGACCCACACAGAGAAATCCGCTACTATACAGACACCCTCACAAGTCCGCCAGCCCAAAGGTCAGTGATAAACTGGCGGTACCAAAACCCGCACAGTTACGCAAACAGAAATACGCCCACAGCATCATGACCCACGAATCACTGTGGCGGACATTCAACCGCGGTAAACCATTGGCGGTACACACCGCCGCGCTCGAAATACACACACTCCAACAAAACAACACCACATTGGACAATTCAAAATATACACACCTGACACACATACACACACCACACCCACACACCCAATCCAATATAAAACACACACCCACATTACCCACAAACCCTTACAATGAAAAAAATATTGCCAACTGAGAGAGAGACAAGCCAGGAGCACCCACTGAATCAGAGCCACATAACACCATCACCAATATACCATCCACGCACCTCACAGCACACACCCCAACAGCTCACCCCACACACATACCACTCACACTACACCCATGGCACCACAAAGACATCACATGTTCTCAGAGGAGGAGCTAAGGATCATGGTGGAGGAAATCATCCGGGAAGAGCCACAGCTATTCGGATCACAGATGCAGCAGGTGTCCATTACTAGGAAGATGGAGCTATGGTGGAGAGCCGTGGACAGGGTCAACGCCGTAGGACAGCACCCCAGAACAAGGGATGACATCAGGAAAAGGTGGAACAACCTACGGGGGAAGGTGCGTTCGGTGGTTGCAAGGCACCAGGTAGCCGTACAGAGGACTGGCGGTGGACCCCCACTTCCTCCCCTACAACTAACAACATGGAAGGTGCAAGTCTTGGCGATCATGCATCCTGAGGGCCTGGCAGGAGTATCAGGAGGACTGGACTCTGGTAAGTCAAATCTTTAGTACTATATCCCCCACCCTACCTGCATGCCATCACAAACTCCTACCCCTACCCTCACCCCCATCACTCCACCACCTCACATATACTCATCTACCACAACCTACCCATCCCAATACCAAGCCCTGCATGCAACACTAATGCATGGACACCCATCACAGACCTGCATGGACACCCATCACCAAAGCATGCACACTAGTGACAATCACTTAGCCAAACCAATAACATCTCATACAACCCAAATGTGCTTTGCTAATAACAACCATAGAGGGAAACATATCCATGCACAAGATGGCACACTCAGATACAATAACACTGCATTTACATCCACACAGGACCCCCACTCAAAGTCACCAGAGAGGTGGTGCCACTAACATCCAGTCCCCCCAACAGAAGAGGCCCACAGTGATGACAGAAGCTCTGAACGCCTGGATAACGATGACCAACCTGGCCCATCAGGGACCTCTGGACAGTCGGTTCCCCTGCCACAGTCCCAACCCACCACCGAGCCTCCCCCCTCAGGAAACACCAGCACAGCACCTACCAGTGGGCCCATCCCTCTGTCCCCAGGACATGTCAATCAGCAGTGTGTCCACCACTACAGGGACCCCAGGCAACCCCACAAACCCAAGACAATCAGAGACCTGGGGTCAGTGGGCACACGGTTCAGGGGACAGAGGCACAGGACAACAGGGAAGCTGGGAGGACTGCTGTGTGACAGGTGGAGGACAGGCCCAGGGAACCCACTCTCCATAAGGCACTTGCAAGGATCCTGGGAGCATACCACCATTCCTAGGAGACCTTGGGCCACATACTGTACAAGTTGCAGGAGACCCAGCGGATGCAGGAGGGACAGTACCTGGGGATTAGGGGGGACCTCAAACACATCTACATCATCCTGGTCACCATTGCAGGGGTGCTGGCTGACATGTCCAACACTATGAGGGAGGCAGTGGCACACCAACAGGCCCTGACACTAGCCACACCAAAAAACAGCCCTCCACCTCCGCCGGCGCTGTGGGACAGGAGGCCCCGACACAGGACCAATAGGCCACCAGCACCCCACTCCCTGCAGAAGGAGAACCACCCCGCAAGCGGTCCCTGCGATCCAGGCAGAAGCCAGAGAACATTGCCAAGACCCCACCAGGAAATAAGATTCTCCTGAATGTCATCTTTCTGTCCTACTGTATCACCCTGTCCACCTTGTACTGCCATTGCTCCCCTTCCTATGCCCCCTTGGACAATGCACCTGTGATACAAATAGACTGGACTCTATCCTGGACATTCCTCCACCGTCACCCCAGCCCATTGCACACCCTCCTCTACTTATTGGCACTTAAATAAACACCCTTGGAACAATTACAAGTATGGAGTCTGTGTAGGAGGCTGGCCTGGCTTGTAGTGGGTACCAGAGGTACTTACACCTTGTGCCAGGTCCAGTTATCCCTTATTAGTGTAGAAGATGTGTTTCTAGCAGCTTAGGCTGATAGAAGGTAGCTATGGCAAAGCAGCTTAGGCTGAACTAGGAGACATGTAACGCTCCTACTATACCACTGGTGTCAGATGCAGAATATCATAAAAAAACACAATACACAGATATACTAAAAATAAAGGTACTTTATTTTTATGACAATATGCCAAAAGTATCTCAGTGAGTACCCTCAGTATGAGGATGAGAAATATACACACGATATATGTACACAAACCAAAATTATGCAGGTTATAGCAAGAAAAGTAATGCAAGCAGTGTAAAGTTACAATAGATTGCAATAGGAGCACATAGGTATAGGGGCAACACAAACCATATACTCCAAAAGTGGAATGCGAACCACGAATGGACCCCAAACCTATGTGAGCTTGTAGAGGGTCGCTGGGACTGTAAGAAAACAGTGAGGGTTAGAAAAATAGCCCACCCCAAGACCCTGAAAGGTAGGTGTAAAGTGCACCTACTACCCCCAGAGAGCACAGAAGTCGTGATAAGGGGATTCTGCAAGGAGGACAAACACCAGCAATGCAACAACAGTGGATTTCCGGACCTGAGTACCTGTAAGACAAGGGGACCACGTCCAAGAGTTGCGACAGTGTCGAGAGTGGGCAGGAGCCCAGGAAATGCCAGCTGAGGGTGCAAGGAAGCTGCCACCAGTTGGAAGAAGCTTGGTGTTCTGCAAGAACGAAGAGGACTAGGAACTTCCCCTTTGGAAGATGGATGTCCCACGTTGTGAAGAAGCTTGCAGAGGTGTTCCCACGCAGAAAGATCGCAAACAAGCCTTGCTAGCTGCAAGGGTCACGGTTAGGGTTTTTGGATGCTGCTGTGGCCCAGTAGTGACCAGGATGTCGCCACATGGATGAGGAGACAGAGGGGGCGCCCAGCAAGTCGGGGAGCCCTCACAGAAGCAGCCAGCCCCCGCAGAAGTACCTGAACAGGCACTTAGAAGAAAAGTGAACCGGAGTCCACCCGAAGTCACAAAAGGGGGTCCCAAGACGCCAGAGTACAACTCAGAAGGTTGTGCACTGTAGGTTAGAGTTTCGGGGACCCAGGCTTGGCTGTGCATGAAGGAAATCCTGGAAGAGTGCACAGGAGCCGTAGCAGCTGCAAATCATGCGGTACCCAGCAATGCAGTCTAGTGTGGGGAGGCAAGGACTTACCTCCACCAAACTTGGACTGAAGAGTCACTGGACTGTGGGAGTCACTTGGACAGAGTTGCTGAGTTCCAGGGACCATGCTCGTTGTGCTGAGAGGGGACCCAGAGGACCGGTGATGCAGTCTTTTGTTGCCTGCGGTTGCAAGGGTAAGATTCCGTCGAGCCACGGAGATTTCTTCAGAGCTCCTGGTGCAGAAAGGAGGCAGGCTACCCCCAGAGCATGCACCACCGGCAGGATGAAGCGATACAAGGTTGCTAGTAGTCGTCTTGCTACTTTGTTGTGGTTTTGCAGGAGTCCTGAGCAGTCAGCAGTCGATCCTTTGGCAGAAGGTGAAGAGGCAGATGAAGAGGAACTCTGATGAGCTCTTGCATTCGTTATCAGGTGAGATCCCCAGAGCAGAGACCCTAAATAGCCAGAAAAGGAGGTTTGGCTACCTAGGACCGAGGATTGGCTACCAAGAGAGATAAGAGCCTATCAGAAGGAGCCTCTGACGTCACCTGCTGGCACTTGCCACTCAGAGCAGTCCGGTGTGCCACAAACACCTCTGTTTCCAAGATGGCAGAGGTCTGGGACACACTGGAGGAGCTCTGGGCACCTCCCCTGGGAGGTGCAGGTCAGGGTAGTGGTCACTCCCCTTTCCTTGGTCCAGTTTCGCGTTAGAGCAGGCTGGGGGATCCCTGAACCGGTGTAGACTGGCTTATGCAGAGATGGGCACCATCTGTGCCCATCAAAGCATTTCCAGAGGCTGGGGGAGGCTACTCCTCCCCAGCCTTCACACCTATTTCGAAAGGGAGAGGGTGTTACACTCTCTCTCAGAGAAATTTCTTTGTTCTGCCTTCCTGGGTCAGGGCTGCCTGGACCCCAGAAGGGCAGAAACCTGTCTGAGGGGTTGGCAGCAGCAGCAGCTGCAGTGAAACCCCGGGAAAGGCAGTTTGGCAGTACCTGGGTCTGTGCTAGAGACCCGGGGGATCATGGAATTGTCTCCCCAATGCCAGGATGGCATTGGGGTGAGAATTCAATGATCTTAGACATGTTACATGGCCATGTTCAGAGTTACCATTGTGACGCTGTACATAGGTGGTGACCTATGTACAGTGCACGCGTGTAATGGTGTCCCCGCACTTACAAAGTCCAGGGAATTTGCCCTGAACGATGTGGGGGCACCTTGGCTAGTGCCAGGGTGCCCAAACACTAAGTAACTTTGCACCCAACCTTCACCAGGTGAAGGTTAGACATATAGGTGACTTATAAGTTACTTAAGTGCAGTGGTAAATGGCTGTGAAATAACGTGGACGTTATTTCACTCAGGCTGCACTGGCAGGCCTGTGTAAGAATTGTCAGAGCTCCCTATGGGTGGCAAAAGAAATGCTGCAGCCCATAGGGATCTCCTGGAACCCCAATACCCTGGGTACCTCAGTACCATATACTAGGGAATTATATGGGTGTACCAGTATGCCAATGTGAATTGGTGAAATTGGTCACTAGCCTGTTAGTGACAAATTTGGAAAGCAGAGAGAGCATAACCACTGAGGTTCTGGTTAGTAGAGCCTCAGTGAGACAGTTAGTCATCACACAGGGAACACATACAGGGCACATACTTATGAGCACTGGTGCCCTGGCTGGCAGGGTCCCAGTGACACATAGACTAAAACAACATATATACAGTGAAATATGGGGGTAACATGCCAGGCAAGATGGTACTTTCCTACAGTCTGTCAAATGATTGAAATATGTATTAGTTTAACAAGCTGTAAACATTTCAATTCATATGTACAGTTATATATTCATAGGTATGACCTGTAGTGGGCAGAAGTAAACACACCAGGAGCAAGAGTGGGGCACGGAGATCTGAAAATTGAGATGCCAAAGGGTACAGTAAGTGGCCATAGACATAGGGAAATCAGGCTGCCATGTACAATGTCAAACACAAAACTGCAATGGAAAGTGAAGTTACAGTGTCTTACCTGTGTGTCACTAGAAGTAATGTTGAATGAGTGAACTTCTGTTGTCCACATCTTCTTCCTCTGCCTCCTCTTCCTCACTGTCCACAGGCTCCACCGCTGCCACAATACCATTTCCAGGCTCATCCTCCTGCAGAAAAGGCACCTGGCGTCTCAAGGCCAGGTTGTGCAACATGCAACGATGATCTGGCACACCTTCTTGAGTGAGTAGTACAGGGATCCACCTGTCAGATGGAGGCACCGGAATCTGGCCTTCAGGAGGCCAAAGGTTCTTTCAATTATCCTCCTTGTTCGCCCATGTGCCTCATTGTAACGTTCCTCTGCCCTTGTCCTGGCATTCCTCACTGGGGTCAGTAGCCATGTGAGGTTGGGGTAACCAGAGTCACCTGCAAATACAGAGGGATACCTGTTAGCCAGAGAATAACTCTTAGGGCCAAACACATACACATACACCAACATATACCGGGTGGGGACCATGGGCTCACAAATTAGCCACACCCGGTGCCTCTGGAGTTGAGACATCACATATGGAATGCTGCTATTCCTCAAGATAAAGGCATCATGTACAGACCCAGGATACTTGGCATTCACATGAGAGATGTACTGGTCTGCCAACACACCATCTGCACATTCAGAGAGTGAAAGCTTTTTATATTCCTGAACACCTGTTAATTTCTACGGGGGGACAAATGCTACATGGGTACCATCAATGGCACCAATTTTGTTGGGGATATGTCCCAGGGCATAAAAGTCAGCTTTCACTGTGGCCAAATCCTCCACCTGGGGGAATACGATGTAGCTGTGCATGTGTTTCAGCAGGGCTGCCAACACTCTGGTCAATACGTTGGAGAACACTGGCTGGGACATCTCTGATGCCATGGCCACTGTCACTTGGAAGGAACCATTTGCCAGGAAATGGAGCACTAGAGGGGGGATACCTGTGGGCTGGCGGATAGCTGAAATCAGGTCTGGCTCCAATTGGGCACACACTTCTTGGATTGTGGCCCCATCAAGTCTGTAGGTAAGGATAATGTGCCTGTCCTCCATTGTCGCCAAGTCCACCAGGGGTCTGTACACAGGGGGATGTCTCCATCTCTGATTCAACATCAGTGGTTGAACTCTAAGGTGGAAAACAGTGAGCAGAGGGTCATATTCACACACATGTGAAATTTAGAATGCTTTTTTTCCTTCACAGAAACAGTATGTGAATTTGAGAGTCAGTTTATGTGCCAATGTCTGATGTGACGCAGTTAGGTGCCATGGCTCGTGCCCCCCTGAAATGGTGGCTGCCTGACCTGTGAGGAGAGACAAGTGGAAATGAGGTAATTCCGCTGGCGTTGTGCGCCGTTGCGGTCGGTAGTTGATTATCGCCACACAACTTTGCATTGGTAATCATTGGGCCCTATGGGTTCCAGGAGCCAATGGCGATGTACGTCGGCTGTGACGGTATACACTGCCGCGGACGTGACCACCATTTTCTATCAGTTCACTCACTTGCTATCTGACCTTCAACAGGAGAGGACCTACACCGCAAGTGCTGCTGTGACCTGTGTCTGGGAGCGACAATGGATCGAGTGTCTGGGGAAAGGGCCTCCACCTTCACTTTGGAGGAGTTGGAGAGACTGGTGGATGGGTTCCTACCCCAGTATACTTTACTCTATGGTCCTCCAGACAAAGAGGTGAGTACACTTTGAGCATGATGCGTGGGCCATGAATGTATGGATTGCTGTGTGAGTAAGCCTTGTGTAGACGGGGTTTGTCTGAGGGGTCCTGGGCGGAGTGCTGCATGTCTGGTGGTCAATGTCTGTGCGTAAGGGGATGGGAGGGATATTGTGGGCCATGAGTGTAACAGTCCGGACGGTATGACTAATCCCTTTTTTCTATGCATATTTTCCTGCAGGTCAGCGCCCATCAGAAAAAGGGTATTTGGCGTGCCCTTGCCAAGGAGGTGCGGACCCTGGGGGACTTTGACAGGCAGAGCACTCACTGCCGCAAACGGTGGGAGGACCTGTGCCGCTGGGCAAGGAAGACAGCGGAGGCCCAGCTGGGGCTGGCCTCCCAACGAGGAAGGGGTGCCCATCGTACCCTGACCCCCCTGATGTTCCGCATCCTGGCAGAGGCCTATCTGGAGTTGGCTGGGCGCTTGAAGGCATCACAGCAGCCACAAGGGGGTGAGTACAGTTTCTGAATCATGACTTTGCAAGCGTTAAGGTTGTACCAGGGTGGGGGATGTGGGCTGTGGGTGCCCCTAGGCCAGGGCGAACTGGCAGGGTAGGTCCTTTGTTGGGCAGGCTCTGAAGCACTCCAACCCCAATAGTGTCAGTGGGCATCTACTACTGGGCAGGGTCCTCTAGGTTTCAGGTGTGCAGCCAATGGCGTTGGGCAATGCACCCCATGGGATGGTGACTAGCTGTGTAACTGGTAGTGCATGGCCTAGTGCATAGGGCTGATCCCTGTGTGTTGTGTACGCCAACAGTAGTGTTGTTGCTGGCATTGACCAAGTGTATCCTCTGTCCCCCCTTCTAGTTTTGTCACCCTGTCCTGGCATGCATTAGCATCATCTGGCGGAGTAGCAGAGGCACCAGCGACGGAGGGAGCTGCATCCCACATGGGCCTAGAGGCCGAATCCACAGAGGGTGAGGGTACCAGGGGGATTGAGGGTAAGGGGAGCACCACAACGGAGACAGGAGGGGACACTACAGACAGCAACTCCTCCTCCAATGGAAGTTCCCTGTGGTGGCAGACACCTCTGTGCCCACCACAAGAACAGGTACAGCTGCCACCCCCATACCAGCACTGCCCTCCCAGCAGCTCCTCAGCGTGTTTCCCGTGCCCGCTCTCCCAGGAGGGTGGGCATCTCCTTCGCCCCAGGCACCTCAGACCCTGCCCCGGTCAGCCCTGCTGCCCTCAGTGAGGAGGCTGTGGACCTCCTGATATCCCTCATTGTTGGGCAGTCAACCATACTGAATGCCATCCAGGGTGTCGAAAGGCATTTGCAACAAACAAATGCATACCTGGAGGGCATTCTCTCTTGCGTGGCAGCCAAACAGAGAGCATTTCAGGCTCTGGCCTCGGCACTGATGGCAGCCATTGTCCCTGTATCCAGCCTCCCCCCTCCAACTTCCTCTACCCAGTCCCAATCCCCTTAACCCCAACCTATCCCAAGCACACCTTCAGACCAGCATTCACCCAAATCAACACACAGAAGTGGCTCAGGCAAACACAAGCACCACACTTCATCTCACAGGTACTCACACAAGCACCATCCACATGCAGACACACCAACATCTACTGTCTCCACTGTGTCCCCCTCCTCCTCCTCGTCCACCTCCCTCCCAGTAGTGTCTCCACTCACACCTGCATGCACTACATCCTCATCCACTACCTCCATCACCAGCATGCCTATCACTACACGCCCCTCACTGGCAGTCACCACCCCCACATCCATGCACACGTCCCCTGTGTCGTCTCCCACTGTGTCTGTGACCCCTCCTCCCAAAGTACACAAATGCAAGCACACACCCACCCAACAGCCATCCACCTCACAACAGCATCCAGCTCATGCACCTGCACCCAAACACAGCAGACTGACACCTCCTACAAGCACTCCCTCTTCCTCCACTCCCAAACCTTCACCCTCTTCCCACCCCAATGTCCCTAAGAAGATTTTCCTAGTCAACATTGACCTCTTCCCTACCCCTCCCCCCCGTCCTTCACCTCGGGCTAGGGTGGCCAGAACCCAGCCCAGCACCTCAGCCACCAAGTCCACGTCCACTGTGGTTTCTGCAGCTCTGAGAGGCTCTAAGGAGGCACCCGTCAGCCCAGCCAGTGTGCCACCAACACCTGCCAAGGACAAGAAGGTTCGGCCACGTGGCAAGGGCAAAAAGGGGACAGCATCCAGCAAGGAGAAGGAGGCACAACCAGCCAGCAAGGCCAAGGCAAAGATACCAGCTGGCAGAAGCAAGGAGGCACCTCCATCTGCCAAGGGCAGGAAGGGGCACAGAATACCAGCCAGGGCACTTCAGCCATCCGAGGCTGCAGGGGAAAGGCTGGAGCCGCCCCCCACCACTGGCAGCACTGCCACCTGCACCGTGGCCAGCAATGCCACCAGCACCGCCACCTGCACCGCGGCCAGCACTGCCATCTGCACCGCCAGCAGCACCACTGCCAACAGCAGCAGCCCCAGTGGGCACGTGTCTGAGGCTCTAGGGGAAGGGCTGGAGCCGCCCACCACCACTGGCAGTCCCCACACCTGCACCGCGGCCAGCACTGCCACCAGCACTGCCGCAAGCAGCACCACTGGCAGCAGCCCCAGTGGGCAGCCGTCTGAGGCTGCAGGGGAAGGGCTGGAGCCTCCCCTTACCACTGGCAGCACCAACACCTGCACCAGCACTGAAAACACCTTACAGCCGTCCCTGCTGGCGGATGGACTGTAGTCCTGCCTCCATGGTGTGTCATGCATCCTGGCCACAGAACATCGTGTTGGTATGACACCCAGGTGAGTGACTGTGACCTTGTACTCCCCATGTGCTGCATCACTGGGCACAAAGCCCCCTCCAGGACCAGTGGAAGAAGGCATCCACTCAGCCCCTCCTTGCCAGGATGAAGTATACTGGGCACAAAGCCCCCTCCGGAACCAGTGGAAGAAGGCATCCACTCAGCCCTTCCTTGCCAGGATGAAGCACACTGGGCACAAAGCCCCCTCTGGAACCAGTGGAAGAAGGCATCCACTCAGCCCCTCCTGGCCAGGATGAAGCACACTGGGCACAAAGCCCCCTCCGGAACCAGTGGAAGAAGGCATCCACTCAGCCCCTCTTTGTCGGGATGAAGCACACTGAGCACAAAGCCCCCTCCGGAACCAGTGGAAGAAGGCATCCACTCACCCCCTCCTTGTCGGGATGAAGCACACTGAGCACAAAGTCCCCTCCAGAACCAATGGAAGAAGGCATCCACTGACCCCCTCCTTGCTGGGATGAAGCACACTGGGCACAAAGCCCCCTCCAGAACCAGTGGAAGAAGGCATCCACTGACCCCCTCCTTGCTGGGATGAAGCACACTGGGCACAAAGCCCCCTCCAGAACCAGTGGAAGAAGGCATCCACTCACCCTATCCTTGCCAGGATGAAGCACACTGGGCACAAAGCCCCCTCCAGAACCAGTGGAAGAAGGCATCCACTGACCTCCTCCTTGCCAGGATGAAGTACAGTAGGCCCAAAACCCCCTCCAGAACCAGTGGAAGAAGGCATTCACTCAGCCCCTCCTTGCCAGGATGAAGCACACTGGGCACAAAGCCCCCTTCTGAACCAGTGGGAGAAGGCATCCACTTGAGAGACTGTGGCTTTGCACTCCCCAACACCAAGCAGTGGGCAAACCACCCACTTGAGAGACTTGAGAGACCGTGGCTTTGCACTCCCCAGGACCAAGCAATGGGCATGGAGCCCCCTCCAGGAGCAGTGGCATTGTACCATCTTCAAGTGAGGTACCCTCCCTGCCCCATCCCCCTGAGGTGCCTGTGTGTTTTCGACCTGATGCCCCTGCAGTGTTCTCTCCGTATTGAGGCAGGAGTCAAGTGTGGGCTTGGCCTATGTGTTTTGGCCCAGTGGGTCACGTACATTTTGAGTGGCCATTGTCCCGCATTTTGCATATATTGTATATATTGTAAATAGTGTTTTTGATTTCTGAACGTATTTCTAACTATTTCTAAAATTACACTAATTTGACTCCGTTCCGTTTGTCCATGCGTTATTCCTGAGGGTTACGGAGTGTATATGTAATGTTGCATGTGTTTGTGTGTAGGGTTTTTTGGGTGAGGGTGTGGGGGTTGTGTGTTGCGTGTGTGTGTCACTCTCTTTTTCCTCTCCCATCCTCTGTGTGCTAGGTGCAGTACTCACTGTGGTCGTCGTCGCAGGCGTTGGTGCTCCTCGTGCATGAGCAGATACACCAGCATGGGGAAGACGTGCAGCTCGGGCTAAATGGCGTCCTGGTTCTTCCTTGAGTGTCGAGAGGTGAGTCGTTTCCCTTCAGAACACTGTTTCTGCCGTGCATTTGATGGCGTTGGTACCACCCCAGAAAAGCTGGCAGATGGGCGTGTTGTAATGGAGTGGGCGGTACATTGTCTTCCGCCTGGCTGTTGGCGGTTACTGCTGCAGTGTTTGTTGCTACCGCCGTGGCGGTTGGAGTGTTAAAGTGGCTGTATGTGTTGGCGGTTTCCGCAGTGGTCATGATTCCATTTTTTTTACCGCCAGCCTGTTGGCACTGTTACCGCCACTTTAACACCGACCGCCAGGGTTGTAATGAGGGCCTGAGTTCATTATGAGTGGGCGGCTGTCGCGAGCCAAATGCAAGACCGTGTCTCTGTCTCTATAATTGAGCAGACATGAGATAATTGGCCTCACCGGAAACCCAGGTGGCGGCCTTGAGCCCAGCGACCTGTGTGCACACTCCACCACCAGAACCGGGGAGAGCTTGCCAAGAAAGATTGACTTGAGCATCGCCTCTATATAGTCCTCCGTGTGCCCCATGATGGTTGATTACGGAAGGCCTAGGGTGCGTATATTGTTGCGCCTGGATCTGGCTTCAAGGTCCTCATTCTTATTACGGATGACTTCCAGCACCTTTTCCATTTGAAGCATTCTTTCACCCCCCCCCCCCCCGCCTGCATCCATCTTCCAGATCTGAAATTCTAGCTTCTGCCTGCTCCAAGCGAGTGTCATGATCATCCACCCTGTCCTTCATGCGGTCCATGCGGTCAGTCAAGTGATCCAGTTTAGTGTCTATAGCCGCCAGGCTGTTTTTTTAGGTCCAGGAACATAGCTTTAACAGATTGCAGCTGAGTATTATCCTCCGGGGTCGGCTCCTCCAACATTCGCCCAGCCTGGCTACCTCTTTTTTTGCCCTCAAAGGCCAACGCCTGTTTCAGGTCCAACTTTCCCATTGCAACCAGACAAATCCCCCAGCGGGAGAGCCCCACCGGGCAGACGTGCGGTGCTGAAATGCAGTTCAGCCACAAGTCCCCTCAAGCTCAAATGAATTCCAAGGCCACGCACCTCTTGACCAAAAGGCCAGCCACAGGCCCGGCAGGTCACACGACCAGATGTCCGTCCACCTCCAGGATCACCAAAGCACAATTCAGGGCGCCGGGTACCAAGTACTGATCTTGTCCACCTGCCCCCTCCCTCAAAGGTTGCCTCTTAACCCAGGACATCAAGGTCTCCACTCCATTATATCAGCACCGAGAGGGTGAATAGGGGGATCACACCCCTCAGGGAAGCCCCCCCAGGTCTATTCGTGGCTCTCCACTTACTCTGGCCAGCAGGCCTAGCCACAGCCTCCAAACACCATGCACTGGTCGCAGTAGTGGCCCGATCGCTCACCAGCCGCTTCGGATTTCCAGCTGCCACACCGTCACCAGCCAGGGCCATCACTGAGATCCTCGTCCTCCGCCTCCAGCAGCAGGGTACCCCACAGCTGCTCCCTCCGATGGGGTCCGATACTTTACCGCCGACACAGGTCGTCTGTCGCGGGCATTTAGAGGGCGGGAGGGGCAGGCCTTAGCTTCGGTCCCGCTTTGCACAACTGCCGGCCCGCGCCAGGTCCAGCACCTCTTCCCAATGCCTCTGCAGGCCTCAAGGCACTGCCGCCAGCCGCGCAGTCCACCCCTCATTCCTCTCCGCCTCCAAGCTGGCCCGTCTCCGTGACCAGCAGCACCGTAGGAACCCAGCCCCTAGATGCCGGCCAATGTGATGCCCCGGGAGGTTGGACAGCGTGGATTCATGGCGGATTAGTGCTCCCGCCTAGCAGAGCCTCACCAAGTGGCAGCCATTTGCAGGAAAGCCAAGCCACCCCCCGCCTGCTTCCAGATTGATTGGTGTTATTGAAGTGGTTGGCTAGGTGGTTGTTTATCATCTTTTCCATAAATTTGCTCGGTAAGGTAGCAGGGAGGTAGAATGGTTGTTGGCTATCATCTTCAGGTCTGCTGGGGGTTTCTTGATGAGGAGCAGTACTACGTCGTATTTCCAGGCATTCCCGTATATTACTGTGATGATTCAGCATTGGCGTGAGGACAGCTCAGGTGCTTTATTGCCAGTGACCCACTGTCAGTTCCTTCATGCAAGTGCCCGTATCATATTAGTATCCATGTTTTGGGGCACCCTGTGTCTTTGTCCCAGTGCTGGTGTCCTTGTGTCAGTGACTCAGCATTAGTGTTTGTGGACTTCTCAGTGTTCCTGGGTAAGTGTCCCATTGACAGTGTTGGTAGATATGAGCCAGTGTCCCTGTGTTTGTTACCTCCATCAGTGTTCCAGAGTCAAGGTCAGTGCTCCTATATCTCGGTCTGCCCAGTGTCAGTTCCCCACCACTAACATCTCAGGATCAATGTGCCCATACCAGGTCTTTTGGTCATATCACTGTGGCACTAACCCTTGTCAGTGTTAAAGGGCCAAGTGTCAGTATCAATGCCTGTTTCCTTATGTTACCCTCTCCATGTCAGTGTACTTGTGTCAGTATCCCAGTGTCAGTGACCCATTTCAGCAACCAAAGATCAGTACCCTTTAGTGAGTGTTCTGGTTTTGTGTCATAGCCTGAGTGTTTTTAGTGTGAGTATCTTAAAATCCCGTTTTCAATCCCGCAGTGTCACTTCCATGCCCCTATCATTGTCCCAGTATTGATGTTTTTGCTCCCGTCAGCATTCCAGTGACACATCCTGTGTCTGTGTTTCAGTGAGTGTATCCTTGTATCAGTGTGATTGATGTGCCTGTATGGCAGTGGTTCCCAGTGTCATTGTTGATTGTCATTGTTCCAGTTTCAATGCCCCTCATGAAACTACCCATGTCAGTGTTTGTGTCTCTGTGTCAGGGTTTTAGTATCTGTGTCCCAGTGGCATATCCCAGTGTCATTGTCTCCATGTTAATGTCTTTGGCCCTCATTCTGACCCTGGCGGTCGGTGTTAATGCGGCGGCCAACCCGCCAACAGGCTGGCGGTCCAAAAAATGGAATTCCGACCCTGGCGGGAACCGCCAACAGAGCCCGCCACTTTAACACTCCGACCGCCACGGCGGGACAAACAAACAGCGCGGCGGTCACCGCCAACAGCCAGGCGGGAGACAATGGTCCGCCCACCCTATCACGACCCACCAATCCGCCACCTTTTCCGGGGCGGTTTCCCCGCCGATAAAAACACGGCGGAAACAGACTTTTCGAACGGAAAACGCTCACCTCTACACACTCCACGCGGAATCTGGACAGCATGGAACCGGAACTACACATCCTCCCAGCCATTGTCTTCCTGCTCCTCTACCAGGAACACGAACGCCGGCGCAGACGACAGCGGTGAGTACTGCACCTACGACACAGGGGAGGGGGGAGGCAAAAAATGATGGGCACACACATACGCGACACACCCACCCCCACCCTCACCCACTACAACACACACATCAATGCAGAGCAACAACTCAGAGTGACACCCCCCAAACCCCCCGGCAGAATGCAAAGACAAAATAAAATGATCCTTAAAATTGAAGTATATTATAGCATATGTGAAGTGAAGTGAAATATGAAGTATATTAAAAAATATATATTACATCATGAACAATATATACATATGTCAAAAGTCCGGCCCATATTGGCTATCAGCCATTGTTCGTGGGCCAATGGGCCTAAACACATGGGCAAAGCCCACACAGGAGACCCAAATCCATTGGAGAGAACACTGCAGGGGCATCGGATATTAAAACTACAGGCACCTCAGGGGGAAGGGAAGGGGGGGGCACCTCAGCCAGATGAGTCCACGACGCCAGATCCACGAGGGGCCTCCATGGCCACTGTTCAATCCTGGGGAGTGCAAAGCCACAGTCTCACAAGTCTCTACAGTGGGTGGATTGCCCACTGTACCATCCTGGGGAGTGCAAAGCCACAGTCTATCAAGTGGATTACAGACTCCACTGGTTCAGGAGGAGGCATGGTGCCCAGAGTGCTTCGTGAAGCCCTGTCCGAGACAGATCCGGCCCTGCCCCTTCTGCCAATGGGCCAGCGGTGCTTGAGATGAAGGGCCCAGCGTAGCGGTGTATGAGAGGAAGGGCTCAGCAGAGCGGTTCAGAGACGGCGGTGCCCAGCGGAGCGGTGCTTGAGATGAAGGGCCCAGCGGAGTGGTGCTTGAGAGGAAGGGCCCAGCGGAGCGGTGCTTGAGAGGGAGGGCCCAGCGGAGCGGTGCTTGAGAGGAAGGGCCCAGCGGAGCGGTGCAGAGACGGCGGTGCCCAGCGGAGCGGTGCCTGAGTGCTTGAGATGAAGGGCCCAGCGGAGCAGTGCTTGAGAGGAAGGGCCCAGCGGAGCAGTGCTTGAGAGGAAGGGCCCAGCGGAGCGGTGCTTGACACGGCGGTGCCCTGTTCAGCGGTGCTTGACACGGCGGTGCCCTGTTCAGCGGTGCTTGTCTTGAAGGGCCCTGTTCAGCGGTGCTTGACACGGCGGTGCCTTGTTCAGCGGTGCTTGACAAGGCGGGCCCTGTTCAGTGGTGCTTGACACGGCGGTGCCCTGTTCAGCGGTGCTTGACACGGCGGTGCCCTGTTCAGCGGTGCTTGTCTTGAAGGGCCCTGTTCAGCGGTGCTTGACACGGCGGGGCCCTGTTCAGTGGTGTTTGACACGGCCGTGCCCTGTTCAGCGGGTGCTTGACACGGCGGGGCCCTGTTCAGCGGTGCTTGACACGGCGGGGCCTTGTTCAGCGGTGCTTGACACGGCGGTGCCCTGTTCAGCGGTGCTTGACACGGCGGGGCCTTGTCCAGCGGTGCTTGACACGGCGGTGCCCTGTTCAGCGATGCTTGTCTTGAAGGGCCCTGTTCAGCGGTGCTTGACACGGCGGTGCCCTGTTCAGCGGTGCTTGACACGGCGGGGCCCTGTTCAGCGGTGCTTGACATGTGTCCCCATGGCACAAGATCCGGCCAATATTTTCCGCTCACTCGCCATCCGACTTTTCGCTTGCGGGGCCCTCCTGTGCTGGAGTCCTGGGCCCGTGGGTGTCCTCCTTCACACCCAGAATGGGGCTGGTGGGGCCCTCCTGGGCAGCTCGCCTGCTGCCGGACTTGTCGGCCGTGCTGCCCTTGCCATCCTTCGGCGATTCTGTGGGGCCCTTGCCTCCCTCTGTGGATGTGCCAGGTGACACCACACTTCGTGACGGTGCCAGGGTTGTGCCTTTGGGGGCTGCCGTCTCTGGTCTCTCGCGCCTGCCCTTGCCTTTTTTTGTTTTTTTCCCAGGGGGTGGGCTGGCTGTCCCTTTGCTGCTGGCCGATGTTGCTGCCCTTGAAGGTGGTGGACTCCAATAGCCCTGGACTATGGTCCTTGTAGGTGCAGGGGTTGTGGTGGCTGAGGTGCTGATTGGACTCTTACAAGATGGAGGGGGTGGGTCAGGTGATGGAAAGAGGTTAATTTTGGAGAGGAAAAACTTTTTAGGAGCAGTGGGAAGGGTAGGTGCAGTGGGTATGGGAGTGGAGGAAGAGGATGTGGTTGTAGGAGAGTCAAGGGTGGTGTCTTTGGGTGCAGGTGCTTGTGACGGAGGCTGTCGTGAGGTGGATGGCTGTTGGGTGGGTGGCTGCCTGCGTTTGTGTGGTTTGGAAGAGCGGGTGACAGACACACTGGGAGAGGACACAGGGGACGTGTAAATGGCAGTGGGGGTGGTGACTGCACATGTGCGGAGTGTTCTGGTGGGTGTGCTGGTGATGGACGTACTGGCTGATGATGTTGTGCATGCAAGTGTGAGTGGAGACGTCACAGGGAGGGAGGAGGGAGACGTGGAGGAGGGGGACACACAGGAGGCAGTGGCTGTTGGCATGTCTGCATGTGGATGTTGCTTGTGTGAATTCTTGTGTGATCTGTGGTGCTTATGTCTGGATGAGCTGCCCTTGGGTGTTGAGGTGTGTGCAGGCTTGTCTGTAGGTGTGTCTGGGATAGGCAGAGGAACAGGGGAGTGGGACTGGGATGAGGAAATTGGAGGGGGGAGGCAGGAGACAGGGACAATGGCTGCCGTCAGTGCTGAGGCCAGAGCGTTGAACGATCGCTGATGGGCAGCCTGACCCGAATGAATGCCCTCCAGGTATGCCTTGCTCCAGTGCACCTCCCTTTCTACACCCTGGATGGCATTCAAAAGGGTAGACTGCCCAACAATGAGCGTCTGGAGGAGGTCAATGACCTCCTCACTGAGGGCAGCAGGGGTAACTGGGGCAGGGCCTGAGGTGCCTGGGGCGAAGGAGATGCCCGCCTTCCTGGCCGAGCGGGCACGGGGCGAACGCTGAGGGGCTGCTTGGAGGGCGGAGCTGGTGCGCTGGGTGGCGGCTGTACCTGTTGTAGCGGTGAGCAAGGATGTTGCCGCCACCACAAGGGAGCTCCCTTCCGAGGACGTGTCTGTGTCGCTGATGTCTCCACGGGTCCCCGTTGTGGAGCTCCCCTCACCCTCCGTCTCACTGGTGAACTCGGAGTCGGTTGCATAGCCCTCCAGGGCCATGTGAGATGCAGCTCCCTCGTGCTCCGATGCCACTTCTCCTCCGCCTGATGATGCTAATGCACACATGTACAGGAAGAGCAGCAAAAAAGGGGGGGGGGAAATAAAGACATGTTGAGTGCATGCATTGGTGACACAGTTGGCGGAGAGGACAGACACAGAAGCCCCCTGCACTACGCCGCGCACTCGGTGTACACTACTCAATCATTGGGACTTGGCCTACAAGCCTATGGACAACAAATGCACACATAGGTGACCCAGGGCCATGGATAGCTGTACTTGGCACCCTACAGAGGTGGGGGGCGGGGGCACAGGGCCATGCCTTACGGAGGGGCCTAGCCTACAGAAATCGCCCTGGCCTAGAGATACCCACAGCCCTCCTCCCCCACCCAGACACCTCCACTGTGCGCTAATATAGCAGAATGTGCTGGTACTCACCCCCTTGTGTCTGCTGTGGTGTCCTCACGCGCCCATCCAAATCGGGGTAGGCCACCGCCAGGATCCGGGACATCAGGGTGGTCAATTGCTGTGTGGCACCCCTCCTACGCTGGGAGGCCATCCCCAGCAGAGCCTCCGCGGTCTTTCTGCTCCCGCAGCGGATGTCCTCCCACCTCTTGCGGCAGTGGGTGCCCCGTCTGTTGTGGACCCCCAGGGTCCGGACGTCCTTGGCGATGGCACGCCAAATGTCGATCTTCTGATGGACGCTGACCTATGTGACATGTACAGGGGGGGAAATAAATATCATCATTTTCTGCATGCTCGATGTGAGTGGCCCCCCCTCCCCAACCTTGCCATATGGCACATGCTCTCATCTGTCGTACGATGCATGCGTCATTCGCTCCCCTCCCCACCATCGTTCATCCACCCCACTCAACACAGGCATTGCCCACAAAGCATGCTCCCAGTGTACTTACCTGTTGGTCTGGAGGACCGTAGAGTAGCGCATACTGGGGGAGGACCCCATCCATGAGTTTCTCCAATTCTTCAGAAGTGAAGGCAGGGGCCCTTTCCGCAGTCGCTTGAGCCATTGTCTCTTCCAGACCGAGTTCACAGCAGCACTTGCAGTATAGGTCCTCTCCTGTGGATGATCAGGTATTGAGTGATTAGGCAGATAGGAAATGGCGGTCACGTCCGCGGCGATGCGTACCGCGACCGCCGGCGCACATCGTCATTGGCTCCTGAAAGCCATAGGGTTCAACCAATGCGGCTTTGCGCCGTGGTCTTCGACCGCCTACCGCCACGGTGTGCCACGCCAGCGCATTGACCTCACATCCCACTGTCGCACTTCACAGGTCAGGCAGCCGCCATTTCAAGGGCCCACATGGCTTAATTTCTACAGCGTCACACATACCTAGGCCTTGCATCGACACTCATACAAGCCATTCAATGCATTGAGAATCGTGTACTGTGCAAGCTGTGGAAACGTACCTGTGGGTTGATTGACTCTGTGCTCGCTGTTGTCCTTCCTAGGCACCGTCCACTGGGACTTGCGAGGAGACGGAGGAATGTTCCCGTGTACAGACCGCTGGTGGACCTGTCGACAATGGAAGAAAGACATGTCATACAGACATACAGGCTTGACCGAGCCACTATACGAGAATTGTGTGCCCAGCTGGAGCCAGACCTGATGTCACCCATCCGCCAACCCACAGGGATCCCCCCTCTAGTGCAGGTGCTGTCAGTACTCCATTTTTTGGCAAGTGGGTCATTTCAAACAACAGTGGCGATTTCTTCTGGGATGTCTCAGCCTATGTTTTCAAAGGTGTTGTCCAGAGTGTTGTCTGCCCTGATGAAATACATGCGGAGCTACATCATTTTCCCTGAGGTGGGGGATTTGCCTACAGTGAAGGGTGATTTCTATGCCCTTGGACATATTCCTAACATCATTGGTGCCATTGATGGGACCCATGTGGCTTTGGTACCCCCCAGAGAAAGTGAACAGGTGTACAAGAACAGAAAAAGTGATCATTCGATGAATGTCCAGATGGTCTGTTTGGCTGACCAGTACATCTCCCATGTAAATGCCAAGTTCCCAGGGTCAGTGCATGACGCGTACGTCATGCGAAATAGCAGCATCCCTTACGTGATGGAACAACTTCAGAGTCACCGTGTGTGGCTAATTGGTGACTCTGGTTACCCCAACCTGCCGTGGCTACTGACCCCAGTGAGGAATCCCAGGACAAGGGCAGAGGAACGGTACAATGATGCCAATGGGCGTACTAGGAGGGTGATCGAGCGGACCTTCGGCCTCCTGAAGGCCAGGTTTAGGTGCCTGCATATGACAGATGGATCCCTAATGTACTCACCAAAGAAGGTGTATCATATCATCGTGGCCTGCTGTATGCTTCAAAACCTGGCTTTGCGACGCCAGGTGCCTTTCCTGCAGGAGGATGGTCCAGATATTGGTGTTGTGGCAGCTGTGGAGCCTGCGGAGAGTGAAGAGGAGGAAGACGAAGAGGACGACACAGACAACAGGAACACAGTAATTCTGCAGTATTTTCAGTAACACACAGGTAAGAATCAACACCGGCATTTTACATTTACTTAAAGAATACTGGCTCTCTACTGTCTGACATTTCCCCCCAGTGTATGGTAACTGAGTTTGACTTTCCCTTCCAATTTCAGAGATGTGGGCCCCATGGCGTGACCTCTGCTTTGTTTCCCCATGGACTACAGCTGTGTGACAGTGGTATGTTGGCATCACAATGTAACTGGACAATTTTGAACGGTTATGTCTAATACATTTGTTTAAAAAAACAGGCAGACTCCAGATGAATTTTGTGCAATAAGTGTGTTTATTAAAGTGCTCAAATTGGGGAATTGGTAGAAAATCGGTGATGGGTGATGGTGGAGGAATGTCCATGGCAGAGTCCAGACTCTCAGTCTCATAGGTGCATTGTCCATATGCCTGTGGAAGGTGGAGCAGGGGCAGTTTAAGGTTGGACAGGGTGAACATGTGGGACAGTGGGATGACATCAGGGGGTATCCTTTCCTGGCGGGGTTCTTGCTATCCTACTCTGTCTGCTTACGAGATCTCAGGCCCCGCTTGCAGGGTGGTTCTCCTTCTGCAGGGTGTGGGGCTCGGGTGGCCCGTTGTTGTTGTGTCGGGGCCTCCTGTCCACTAGCGCCGGCGGAGGTGGTCGGCTGTTCTTCGTCCATGCTAGTGACAGGGGCCCTTTGTGGTGCCACATGGTCCCGCAATGTGGTGACAATCTGTTTGAGTGCCACAACGATGGTACCCATTGCGGAACTAATGTTTCTCAGTTCTTCCCAGAACCCCATGTACTGTTCCTCCTGCAGGGCCTGGATCTCCTGGAACCTGGCCAGGACCGTCGCCATCGTCTCCTGGGAGCGGTGGTATGCTCCCATGATGGAGGTGAGGGCCTCGTGGAGAGTGGGTTCCCTGGGCCTGTCCCCCCCCTGTCGCACAGCAGCCCTCCCAGTTCCCCTGTTTCCCTGGGCCTCTGTCCCCTGGACCGTGTGCCCACTACCACTGCCCCCAGGTCCCTGTTGTTGTTGGGGTGGTGGGTTAACCTGGGTGCCCTGTAGTGGTGGACACACCGCTGATTGACCTGTCCTGGAAACAGAGGCATGTGCCCGCTGGGTGGGTGCTGTGCTGGTGTTCCCAGTGGGGGGTAGGTCTGCTGTGGCCTGTGGCTGTCTGAGGGGAACCGACTGTCCAGAGGTCCCCGATGGGCCGGGCTGGTCATCTGGGTCCAGGGAGACAGAGCTGCTGTCATCACTGGGGGCCTCTTCTGGGGGTGGGATGGACATTTCTGGACCCTCCTGGGCGGTGTGGTGGCGTTCGGGTCCTGCAGGGGTATAAGAGTATGGTTATTGCTTCTGTGTGTGCCATAGCGTGCAATGTGTGGGTGCCCTTGTACCCCAGTGCTGGCATTCCCTTGTGGGAGGAGTTGTGACGGTGGTTTGTGGGGGGGATGGGTATGTGCAGTGGGCATGCTTAGGTGATGGGTGTCCATGGTTTGTGGTGGCATGCAGGGCTTGGTGTTGGGATGGTTGGGTTGTGCTGGTGAGACATTAGCAAGGAGGATGTGTGATGGGGGGTTGGGGGTGAGGGTGGGGGTATGAGTTGGCATGCTGGTGGGTGGGGGGGATGAAGTAGTTGAGATTAGACTTACCAGAGTCCATTCCTCCACCTACTCCTGCGAGGCCCTCAGGATGCAGGATGTGCAAGACTTGTTCCTCCCATGCTGTAAATTCTGGGGGTTGAGGTGGGGGTCCGCCGCCAGTCTTCTGTACTGTGATGTTGTGTCGAGAGACCATCGAACGCACCTTCCCCCGTAGATCGTTCCACCGCTTTCTGATGTCCTCCTTATTTCTGGGATGCTGTCCCACAGCGTTTACCCTGTCCACTATCCTTTGCCATAGCTCCATCTTCCTGGCAATGGTGGTGTGCTGCACCTGTGTCCCGAAGAGCTGGGGCTCTACCCGCAGTATTTCCTTCACCATGACCCTGAGTTCTGCGTCTGAGAACCTGGGGTGTCTTTGGGGTGCCATGGGGTGGTGTGGATGAGGTGTGGGGTGGTGTTTGCGGTGATGAGTGTGGTGAGTGTGGTGGTGTGTGGTGTTTTGTGCGTGGATGTAGTGTGGGTGATGATGTTGTGTTCCTCTGTGTGATGGGGTTATCAATAGCTGTGCTCTCTCTCGCGCCTTCTCTCAGAATTTCTGGTAGTAGGGGTTTGTGGGTGATGTGGGTGTGTGTTTTATAGTTGATTGGATGTGTGGGTGTGGTGTGTGTATGTGTTTCAGGTGTGTGTATTTCAAATTGTCCAATGTGGCTGTGTTTTGGAGCTGGGTGTGTATTTTGACCGCGGCGGTGTGTAACACCAATGGAATACCGCGGTTGAATGACCGCCGCATGGATTCATGGGTCGGAATGGCATGGGCGTATTTCTGTTGGCGTGACGGTGGAGGTTTGGTCATCGCCAGTTTTTCGCTGCCCGTTGGTGTGGCGGCCTTCTGTGGATGTCGGGTTTTTGGCGGTTTGCCTGTTGCGGGTCAGAATGACCGTGGCGGTTTACCGCGATCGCGGCGGTGTTATGGCGGTCTTCTGACCGGCGGTAAGCGCCTTTTACCGCCGAGGTCAGAATGACCACCTTTGTGTCAGTTCCCCCATCAGTATATACATGTTAGTTTACTAATGTCTCGACTGTCAAGTCACTGGCCCTATGTCATGAACTGGTAATGTGTCCTGGTGTGCACACCATTGTGCATTAGTGTCCCAGCGAAACTCCCCCATGATTGTTTCCCAGCATTAGTGATTGTGCCTTATGTCATCAGTCCAGTGTCACTGTCCCTATGGCATGTAGTGGTCCTTTTGTTTCAGTGTCTCCTGTGCAAGTACCCTAGTGGCAATGTTGATTTGTCTGTGACATTATCCCAATGACAGAATGTATTTGTGTTAGTGCCCTCTTATTAGTGTCCTAGTGTAATTCTATGTTTGCCACCATATCAGTGTTTCTATGTCAACATTGCGACACCTGTGGGGCAGTGAGCAAGTGACAGTGTTAATGCTCAGTTGTCATGACGTAATCAAAACCCCTGGATACCAATATTTTATCCTAATAAACCGTTGCCAAATATATATATTTATAAATAACTATGTGTGAGTATTTATATACATATATATATATATATATATATATATATATATTTATGTCTGTCTGTCTGTCACTCTCATTTAAGACCTTATATGTCCCTCTATGTCTCTCTTTCTCTTTTTCATTTGCCTCTCATTCTACATTCCTTGGTCTGTCTAACTTCATATAAGTCACCAACTGCTTAGCACCTGTTTTCTGGCCACAATCACATCCCAGACCCTACACCACCAATGACCTTAATCTTGATCGATTAATACTGATAAGGAAAAGAGATGCAGTGAGAAGGTGACGAACTCCCATGTTTGAAATAATCTCCTTCGAGTCTCATCTACTGTATGTAGGGCAGTCTGGATTTATTGTCAAGTGCTTAAAGTCCAATCAGGCAAGTATTTGTCTACTGTTATGAGATAACCTCTAGCATTTTGTGTTTCAGTCTGGCAATCAAACCACCCTTCTGTTTTTGTAGTACTCATATGGCGTGTTGTTTCACATTATGGATGATCAAATGGCATTTTTGCCATTTCCTAGAGATCATCTGTGAGAAAATGCCTTCCTTGGCATGGTTACCCCCTAGCTTTTTGCCTTTTGTTGATGCCAGTTATGATTGATAGTGTGCTGGGACCCTGCTAACCAGGCTCCAGCACCAGTGTTCTTTCCCTAAACTGCATCTTTGTTCCCATAATCGGCACAGCCGTGGCACATAGATAAGTCCCTTGTAATGGTACCCAGGGTGCCAAGGGCCCTGTGGCCAGGGAAGGTCTCTAAGGGCTGCAGTATGTATTATGCCAGCCTGGGGACCCATGACTCAGCACATGCACAGTGCATCACAGCTTGTGTGTGCTGTTGGGGAGAAAATAACTACGTCGACATGGCACTCCCCTCAGAGTGCCTTGCACACATCCCACTGCCTTTGGCATAGGTAAGTCACCCCTCTAGCAGGCCTTACAGTCCTAAGGCAGGGTGCACTATGCCACAGGTGAGGGCATAGTTGCATGAGCAATATGCCCCTACAGTGTCTAAGCAAAACCTTAGACATTGTAAGTGCAGGGTAGCCATAAAGAGTATATGCTCTGGGAGTTTGTCAAATACGAAGGCCACAGTTCCATAATGGCTACACTGAAATCTGGGAAGTTTGGTATCAAACTTCTCAGCACAATAAATGCACACTGATGCCAGTGTGGGATTTATTGTAAAATACACCCAGAGGGCATCTTAGAGATGCCACCCGAATACCTGCCCGACTCCTAGTGCTAGGCTGACCAGTTTCCGCCAGCCTGCCACAACCAGACGAGTTTCTGGCCACATGGGGAGAGTGCCTTTGTCACTCTGTGGCCAGGAACAAAGCCTGTACTGGGTGAAGGTGGTTCTCACCTCGCTCTGCAGGAACTGTAACACCTGGCAGTGAGCTTCAAAGTCTCATGCCTTTTGTTACAGCACCCCAGGGCATCCCAGCTAGTGGATGCCCCACTTTTGGCACCAAGGCCGTAGGAGATAATAAGAAAAACAAGGAGGAGTCACCTACTAGTCAGGACTGCCCCTAAGGTGCCCTGAGCTGAGGTGACCCCTGCCTTTAGAAATCCTCCTTCTTGAGTTTGGAGGATCTCTCCAATAGGAATAGGGATGTGCCCCCCTCCCCTCTGGGAGGAGGCACAAAGAGGGTGTAGCCACCCTCAAGGAGAGTAGCCATTGGCTACTGCCCCACCTGACCTAAATACACCCCTAAATTTAGTATTTAGGGGCAACCCTGAACCCAGGAAATCAGATTCCTGCAACCTGAAGAAAGAAGAAAGAATGCTGACCTGAAAGCCCTGCAGAGATGACGGAGACACTAACTGACTTGGCCCCAGCCCTACCGGCCTATCTCCAGACTCAAAGAACCTGCACAGCGACCTCTGAGGACTCAGAGGACTGCCCTGCACCTGAAGGACCAAGCAACTCCTGAGAACAGCAGCACTGTTCAGAAATTGCAACAACTTTGCAACTTTAAAGCCACTTTTAAAGAGACTCTACTTCCCGCCAGAAACGTGAGTCTTCACACTCTGCACCAGATGCCCCCGGCTTGAGTTTGGAGAAACCAACACTGCAGAGAGGACTCCCAGGTGACTCCAATGAAGTGGACACCCTTAGTCGACCTCCCTGCACCCCCACAGCGACGCTTGCAGAGAGCCTCCAGAGGCTCCCCCTGATCGCGACTGCCTAGTAACAAAGGAACCTGCCGCCTGGACCAAGCACTGCACCCGCAGCCACCAGGACAGAGAGGAACCACCTACCAGTGCAGGAGTGACCAGCAGACGGCCCTCATACAAGCCCAGTCAGTAGCTGGCCCAAGAAGCCCCCCTGTGCCCTGCCTGCATCGCCTAAGTGAACCCTGGGTCCCTCCTTTGCTTTCAATAGCAAACCCAATGCCTACTTTGCCTACTGTACCCGGCCATCCCTGTGCCGCTGAGGGTGTGTTTTGTGGGCTTGTGTGTGTGTCCCCCAATGCTCTACAAAACCCCCCTGGTCTGATCCCCGGGGGCGCAGGTACTTACCTGTAAGCAGACTAGGACAGGAGCACCCCTGTTCTTCATAGGCTCCTACGTGTTTTGGGCCCTCCTTTGACCTCTGCACCTGACCGGCCCTGTGTTGCTGGTGCTGTGGCTTTGGGGTTGCCTTGAACCCCCAATGGTGGGCTGCCTATGCCCAGGAGACTGACTGTGTAAGTGTTTTACTTACCTGAGAAACCTAAGCAAACTTACCTCTCCCAGGAACTGTTGATTTTTGCACTGTCTACTTTTTAAAATAGCTTATTGCCATTTTAACCAAAACTGTGTGTACTACTATTTTAAGTCAAAAGTCTATACTTACCTGTGTGAAATACCTTGCATTTTATGTACTTACCTCAAATCTTGAATCTTGTGGCTCTAAAATAAATTAAGAAAATATAGTTTTCTCTATAAAAACTATTGGCCTGGAGTTAAGTCTTTGAGTGTGTGTTCCTCATTTATTGCCTGTGTGTGTACAACAAATGCTTAACACTACCCTCTGATAAGCCTACTGCTCAACCACACTACCACAGAATAGAGCATTAGTATTATCTAATGTTGCCACTATCAACCTCTAAGGGGAACCCTTGGACTCTGTGCACACTATCTCTCACTTTGAGATAGTATATACACATTATACACAGAGCAAACTTCCTATATCACCTATCTTGTGTTTTGTCTGAAGATCATCTGAAGTCCTTTCTCAAGGGCCGGCAATGGTGCCTGCAGTGATAAATGGACAGCTCATGAACAGAAATGATTGTGAAGAAATGTTAAATGTTTGGATCCTTAATGGTGAGTGGTGTTTAGGTGATTGAGCACAGCCACCTGGAAAGATATTGGGCACTAGTGAGATAGCAATGCTCTCAAAGTGACCAGATATTGCTGATTTTTTGGATAGTCACTTTTCTACTACCTCTGTCCAGGTGTCCTGATGTTATTCATGAAATGAAATACATTGCAGTTTTGCAAGGTCAGATGAGCACAAGCACAATGTGTAAAATGTTGCTCATCCTCACAGCTCTATTTTCTGAACTTGGAGCCACTGAAGTGTTTTTAACTTGCAGGAAATGGGGTGCGTGGTGTGAGATTTCTTAAGGCCCTGGACAAAAGCTTATGGAACAGGTGTTTTGGTAATCACTCTAACACAGAGGCCTACAACCTTTTCTGTAGTAAGGGCTACTTACAGTCAACGTAAATCATCCTGAGCTATTAATATTATTACCGTTGTAATAGCAACTCCTTCAGATAAATGACATTAGTGGCTTACCATATGCAAGACTACCAGCAGTGATCACCTCAGTTCAAAGGGCAAAATTGCCAGCAGTAATGTAAAAAGGCCTTGTCAAGATGGAATGCCTCTACATGCCTTATACATAACCATAGCAGCAAATCCGTAGGACCAAGATAATACTATCAATAATAGGGCTTCCAAAACACTACATGATTAACTAGTCAAATATCAGATTTAAATATATTTTGGAAATTCAACCATTTTTCTAGAAACATCAGCTCATGAGTTCTGAAAATACATAAATGTTGGTTCAACTATACACTTTTCAGTTCTGGTACACCTATATTAATTTAACCAAGCAAATGTTTTAAATTTAGCAGGCTGGTTTGCACACTGGAGAGCTACTTATAGGTCATTGTTACTCGTTGGAGACACCTGCTCTAACAGTATACAACAATCCATCCTCGTGAAATTAAGATCTGGACCGCCATTGTCAGAATGAACGGAAGGATTTTTTTATGACACATAAAATGCAGAAACCTGTGGAACATAGGTTGGTAACAAGGTGGGAAAAAGTTAATTCTGAATCAACAACCACCCCAACTTACATGCGGCATGTGGGAGTGACCAGTTTTGAGGCCAGCTCTTTTTAGTACCAAAGATCACTAATTCAGTCTTGTTGCAATTTTACACAAGGGTGTTTGTGCTCATCTATTTGGCAGTGACAAGGAGAGAGTTTCTAAAATGAGTGCAGTTTCTTCAGGGTTTTCTTGTAGCTTGAGGAAAAAAAGGAAATATGATCCTCATAAGTATGGATGAAAACTCCAAATGTTTCTTTGAGATTAGCCAGAGGAGCTATGTACAAGTTAAAAAGTGTGGGGCTTATCACGGAGCCCTGGGGAGCACCAAACAGTATCAGCTTATGCTAGGATCTATAATAGCCCACCATCACCAACTGGGTTGGGCTCTGTACAAAGGTTGTAAACCAGGCAAGGACTGTCCCTTAGATTCTGGCTACCTCAAGTCTTTTGGAGTAAAGTGGAGTGGTAGATAGTGTCAAGGCTGCAGATAAATCTAGTAAAAGCATAGCCACCACTCAGTTTCACCCAAGGTGTGTATGATGTCTCCAGTGGCTTTGGCAAGGACTGCCCTTTGCAGAACCTCAATTGCGCTTTGTGCAATGTCTTGTAGGATTTCAGATGGCTAATAAGCATGTCGCAGACCTCTGTCTGAGTCGTTTTGACAAGCAGAGGCAAAAGTGATATCAGCCGATAGTTGGTTGAGGTTTCGGGGTCTAAAGAAGGCTTCTTTGAAAGAGGTGAAACAATCGTTGTCTTCCATTTGTCTGGTACTATACCTGAGAATAACAATTTGCAGGTTTGCCTAAGATATAGCAGGATGATAGAGCTAGCTGACTTTCTTAAGTTGTGGTGGACAAGCATTCATAAGGGAGGAAGAACCCATTTTTAACTTCTTTTGAGGATTCTTATTCACCAATGGTGTTAAAAATGTCTCAGAGAGGCTCATAGGCTTGGGGAGCATTTTAACCCCAACAGACTCTGCCTCTAGGGTCTGAGGGCTGTTCTTTATCACGTCAAGACTTTTCTGAAGAAAAAGGAAGTTAAAATGTTGCATAAAAACTGTGATAGTTTGGGAGAGTTGTGAGTGGGTGAGATCGTTTAAAAGTTAAAAAACTTTCCTTGTGGGGTTTTTAGATTCTAAAATCTGTTTTTGAAACAGCTCTGCCTTTGATTTCTTAATAGTTTTAGAACAGGGATGTAAATAGGGAGGGGTATTTATTTCAAATGTGGTTCATCGCCTCTCTGCCAATGTATATATGGCCCCTCTCGCAGCCATCATCAGAAGCCACGGTATGAACATTGTGTCATATGCCGATGACACACAACTCATCATTTCCCTCACTGAAGACCCGGACACAGCAAAAAGGAACTTCCACGCAGGAATGGAAGCTGTTGCCACCTGGATGAGAGAATGCTGCCTCAAGCTCAACTCCGACAAGACAGAACTCATCATTTTCGGAAACGCCACCTCAGCTTGGGATGACTCCTGGTGGCCCATATCCCTCAGCACCCCCCTGCACTGACTGAGCACGCCGCAACCTAGGCATCATGCTCGACTCCTCCCTATCCATGACCCGCCAGGTAAACTCAGTTGCCTCCTCCTGCTGGCACACGCTCCACAAACTTCAGAAGATCTTCAGATGAATCCCAGCAGACTGCCGCATGACAGTCACCCAGGCATTAGTCACAAGCAAGCTTGACTACCGCAACGCCCTCTACACTGTCACCTCGATTAGAAACATCAAAAAACTACAACTCATCCAGGATGCTGCCGCCAGACTCATCCTAAACCTCCCACGCCAAGGCCATACCCAATGCAGGAGCAGCTTACCTGACCCACCGCATCTCCTTCCACACCCTCGCCAGATCCTTCTGCTCCGCCCAGCTGGCCCTGGTCACCATCCCTCCCATACGTAAAACCACAGCCGGCAGACGATCCTTCACTAACATCGCAGCAAAGAGCTGGAACAACCTCCCCCTGCACCTTAGGCAAAGCCCATTGCTCACCATCTTCAGGAAGATCCTCAATATGTGGCCCCTCCCCCCCAGCCCCTTGAGACCCACACGGGTGAGTAGCCGCGCTTTACAAAAATTGATTAATTGATTGATTGATTTCCATACTCTTTTGAGTTTTTGCAGTCTTTTTTGTGTTTTCAGTTCTTCAGTGTACCAGAAGGCACAGGGTTTAGCCAATCTGGGATTGAATGCTTTTATTGATAGCTTGGTCGTGCAAGGAAGATCTCCAGTTCTCTATGCTATGAGAGTTGTGTGTATCTGGTTGTCCTCAGCCAATTGAGCAATGATGTGGGGACACTGATATATGGAGCTTGTGACTGACATTGAGAGTCACACATCAACTCTGACATTGGGACATGGGGATATAGACACACAGGCCCTCATTCTGACCCTGGCGGTCTTTGACCGCCAGGGCGGAGGACCGCGGGAGCACCGCCGACAAGCCGGCGGTGCTTCAATGGGGATTCCGACCGCGGCGGTAAAGCCGCGGTCGGACCGGCACCACTGGCGGGGTCCCGCCAGTGTACCGCGGCCCCATTGAATCCTCCGCGGCGGCGCAGCTTGCTGCACCGCCGCGGGGATTCTGACCCCCCCTACCGCCATCCAGATCCCGGCGGTCGGACCGCCGAGATCCGGATGGCGGTAGGGGGGGTCGCGGGGCCCCTGGGGGCCCCTGCAGTGCCCATGCCACTGGCATGGGCATTGCAGGGGCCCCCGTAAGAGGGCCCCTAAATGTATTTCACTGTCCGCTGCGCAGACAGTGAAATACGCGACGGGTGCAACTGCACCCGTCGCACAGCTTCCACTCCGCCGGCTCGATTCCGAGCCGGCTTCATCGTGGAAGCCTCTTTCCCGCTGGGCTGGCTGGCGGTCTGAAGGAGACCGCCCGCCAGCCCAGCGGGAAAGTCAGAATTACCGCCGCGGTCTTTCGACCGCGGAACGGTAACCTGACGGCGGGACTTTGGCGGGCGGCCTCCGCCGCCCGCCAAGGTCAGAATGAGGGCCACAGTGTCACTATTCCCCATTCACTGGTGGTTGCAACAGGGAATGAAAACTATTATGCCATACTCAAGAGTTTCCTTTTGACATTTCAAGATTTCAGTAAAAAAATATCTATGGTGCCACAGCACTTTAAGCAGGCACCAAAGGCCCTAATTGAAGTCTTAACAGCTCCTGTAGCACAGAAATATTCAAAGTTACAGTGGGTGCCCTCAGCATGGGCACTCACGTGTTCAGATCATGCTTGGAGAAGTCAGGCTGCTCGCTGTACACACTGCTTTATCAGGCGGGCACAATCTCATTCTCTAGAGTGGCGCGGGTGCTCTTTCCAGCAATTGGAGCAGCTTCAGCAAACAGCGATGCAGTAGGTCAAGTTCTCTCTGGCAGGGGAATTCAATCCTTTGGCACCCAAATGAAGTCCCGCAAGAGTGCATTGTCCTCCTTTGCATGCTCCTGGTCACAGGGGCCAGTCAGTGCAGATCCTTTGGTACAGCTAGTCTTGCTGGTCGCAGCCTCATACCAGTCCCCGGCGACAACTCAAAGCCTGTGGTGATTTACTCTCATTAGTCTCCGTTGGCATACAAGGTTACCTTGGTACCTTCTAGACACAGCGTAGACTTCTCAGGTACAATCGGGGTCACTGCAACAAGGCCTTGTGGGATCGGCGCCCCCCACACAGTGCTTGATACTTGGGACAGTCTAAACAGCCTCCTCCTGTCATATGGGGGTCACCAAGCACAGCTTGCATACAGGCTATTGCCCGATTGGTGCTCAGCCGAATCCTCAAACCTTACTCAGGAAGTCTTCATGGTAGGACTCCCTACTAGAGCTCGCTCCCTCCAACACTGTCCGTTTCCTCACAGAGCACACTGGTCTTGGCATGAAGACAGGTGCTGGTGCTCTAAGCTCCATGGCAGGTGGTCTTGGTTTCCCTGGGTGATGTCCACTCACCCAGCAGGGAAATTCATAAACCTGGGCCTCAGCCCTGCTCACAGGCAGACATCTTCCAGAGCTTCCTCTTCTCACATAGCCTGTCTGGCTGCTTGGCAGATGTCCTATCCAGGTAGCTGGTTGACACCTGTTCGGTATAAGTCAATAAGGACGCTCAATGAAGGACCACACGCCAATTATGAATAAATTTAGCTTTACTATAATTTCAGATAAATGCAGGCATTTAGCACATTAACAATAGTGAAATAAAAATGGCAATGGAAAGCATCTATTTATATATATGTACACTACAGATGGTATCTATGTATACGAATGAGCAAAGAGTTCATTGACAGAGTAAGAATAGTAAATAAAACAAATCTATATAAATGTTTATATATAAGTACACTACGAAAAGCATCTATGCATACATCTGAGTAAAGAGTTCATTGACAGATATAAACTTGGAATAACTGTATACCAACATGTGACACACTATGATGTTCAGGGAGCAGAATATTAACGAGTTGAATACTTCAGATAAGCTTTGATTTACTGCACACTAAAATGCACATTTCAATTACTGTGGCAGACTTACACTACGATGTTCAGTAAGGCATAAAAACTATAAACGAGCTGAATTTCTCAGATTATAAACACAGTGCAAATATAATAATCAATCATAATAATAGAGCAGAGAAACGAAAAGCCTTTCATTCCTGGGTGGAACTTAACTTAGTCCACGAGTGCTGGGAAGCCCTCTACCGCCCGCTTGGACCTCTCTCCCCCTCGAGCGTCACAGTCTTGGAACAGCAAAACAGGGAGGCATCTCTGGGTCTGAAGATGACAGTTTCATAACTCCATCTGCGAGCTTCAAAATTCCCTCACCCACCTTTCAGTGTTTAAATAACCTAAAGCTTGGATTCTACCCCCTTCCAGTATTTTCTAGCTATGTTATCAGTACATGTCTCTTGGCTGCCTTGCCATTCCCTGGCCATTGTTTTTCATTCCATCTTTTACTGTGGTCTCGTTCTCAAGGTTGAGACTGACTCTCCTTTACAGCCTGTTTCTCACACATGCAGCTGCGAATAAGTTTATCTAAGGAATGTCAAAAGAAAACAAGCTTGAAAGCGAACATAGTGAATTTCTTTCACGTTGTTCTGGCTTCGGCAGGCATCACGCTCATCTACACTGTTCAAGCTAATTAACCCTTCGCGTTACAATGTCTTCCGCATCTTTCCCTACTGCTACACTGATCACTCCACCCCTTAGATGAGCGCGATGCTTGCGAAGCCAGAAGTATTTATTGTAACACTTCGCTAGCTAGATTGCTATGAATACTTGTTAGCATTATTCTGAGCGCCTGCATTTTAGTATAAAGCTGGTTTGTGCGCACATATAGTCTACATAGTATAATCATTAGCGTGACACAGACAATTAGTAACCAGATTAGCGGATGTAACACTATATTTAGCGTTTTCGTAGCTCCTGGTGCCCAACCTAAGAAGATGTCATACTAATGGTGCTCAGTTTCTTGCTGGATGCGTGTAGCAGTGTGCATAAGCTGTTTGGCGTCTATGGTCATCTGTATGGCTGCATCCTTGGTATATTTAGCTGCCATGTCGAATTTAGCAAATGTGACTTGTGCGTAGCGCCTGATTGCCTCTAATCTAGGTAGCTTCACAACAAGTGGGATGTTCCATTCTAACTGTGCTTGCATTTGCGTCTGTAATGTGGTTGTGGTGAACCTAGTTGGTTGGTATAGGATGTGAGTACTTATGTCAATAATGCTGGTAATATTGCACATACACATTACCTGCTCTCCGGTGGTTTGTACAAATCCGTTAATAAGTAAGGGGTGATTAGTAACGTAACATATACTCTCTGTTCCTATCTGATATAAGTCTGTGCCATTGATAGGATAAGGTAACCATTCACATTCCCCTGGTATTGGGTGAAGGCATGGGTCTAGCGCCCGTCCAGTGTGGGTACATACCCACCCCTTAGACCAATCTGCACATCTAGTGGGATCTACGGTGTGATTTGTTTGATCAATCCATTTTTTGTCAGTGTGAGGTATCCACCATTCTTCACCTATTACTACAGGGAGCAATATCAAGGGGCACCATATTTCAGAAGGAAGATTACTTCTAGCTATATCAAAATGAGCATAACACATCTCTCCCTCACAATGGAATTGTATAGGCTTTACCCATATTTCTTCAGGCAAATGCAATTGTTGTCTCCAATATTCACCCTGGAGCTGTCCCCATTCCGCTTTGAAGTCTACATACTGTTTATTAACCATGCTTTGCCATAGTATGCACTGAATTCCTTTGGACATTGTTTGGGTGCTTTGAAAGCTTTTTCCAAATTCTTCATAAGTGAAATTATGCCATTGCCAATCACGATACAACCCACGCAGAACCTTCCATACTTCTTGTGAGTGTGTGGGCCCCCATTGTGAGATTACTTTTATGGCTTCCCCTGTATTATATCCTGTTGAAGATAGCTTATTCCTGATGGCTTCAATATCAAAAGCGTTCAGGGCCCCTACCCCAATTCCGGTGGCCCCGGCTATCATGGATCCTAGATCTCTTCTGATGCGTAACTTCGGCAAGGGCCATAACTGTAGTGGCCATGGTGTGCATAATGGATCGTACTTAAGAGACAATTCCCCTTGGCAATAGTTATCTGTAACACAATATGGTTAATTATGCTTGCATGTAAAGCTTGCTTACATCCTATTGTATATCGAACTATGGAAACATTGCCTAAATTGCTGACCATGCGTCTTTCGGCTACATAAAGGCAGGCAGTTTGGAATATCGAACTCCTGTAGTTCTATTAGACATTGTAACAACCACCATATGTCCTGGTAAAATGTCTTGTTTGTCTAAACAATCATAAGATCTACACTGATATGTCTGTACTGGTGTAAAAGGTACAATGGTATCACAATATTTACATATCATGTTTAGCGTATGATTCAAAGCCTGTACCGTTGCGGGCATCCCCTGCAACTCGTTCAGTCCATAGGCATGCCGGATTTGCTGTCCAGTTATCTTCCAGGTCACAGCTTTGGCAGCCATCCATTTTCCTCCAGGCACCTTCACGTTGCAGAGTGAAACATTTCCCTGGTCATCAGTTACCTTAGCGGCTTGAGGTGCACAAGTGACATAAAGGTCCGTGATGACATTCTCTGCCACATTTGGTCGGACTAATATACTTTTTCCGGTTATAATCATGACCGCAAACAGGAACCACGTCATCGATGCAGAAGTCATCATTTACGACCGTGGGGTAAGTCTCACTGCAGTTACAAATACAGGTACATTAGAATTCTTTAAAAGTACAACATATGTACTCCCCACCCCTTGACTAAATATCTCTCCTGCCTCTGGCTTTGTCCCTGGATGATGCACCCATACTCTTCTTCCTGTGCTTCCAAATCCTGGTGGAGAAGTGTGGCTCAATGGTTAGAGCAGCAGACCCTGAAAAAGAGATCTGTCTCAAGACCAGGGTTCAAGTCCCGCTTTGGCAGGTCTTGGGCTCAATTACCTTTGACCAGATAATTCTCGCCTTGTTGCCTAATCTAATTCATGGGTCCCACTCTGCAACTCTGGGCAATAGCTTGCTTAATCTCCATAACGGCCCCAACAGCGCTTGGAGGCCTGACTTCACCCTGGGGGTGCCCAGGAGTGGGCACCTCACAGGGAAAAGCCAGGAGGGGTTCCATAGAGGTATGAGTACAGCGCCTTGAGACCCTAATGGGTGAGTAGTGTGCTATACAAGTGCAAATTTACAATTTTTACAAATCCTCCTTCACCTCTCTGAGTGTTATCGGGGGGGGGGCAGATCTTTCTTCAATGTGGGGGGTATACGCTTGTTCACAAATCAATTGGGCAAGTCTGTCATGTGCTTGATACGATACAGTAGCATCTCCTTGGTTCGATAATACTACTTTAACCTCTCCTCTAAAATCTGGGTCTATGACACCCCCTAGCACCGACACTCCCTTGATGGCTAGACTGGATCGAGGGGCAATTCTACCATATGTTCCGTATGGTACTCTCACTCCTATTCCTAGGGGAATAGTCTTCACCTGTCCTACGGGTATTTCTCCATCCTCTGGCGCAAACAGGTCCAGTCCTATACTGCCAGAAGTAGCCTGTAAAGGTAATAGAGCTCGAGGGTCTGTTTTCCAGACAATCATTGTGTGGGTGATTTCTTTATCATGCCCTGTCATCCGAATGAAAGGAGTCTGCAGCCCGACTGGTCTATTGTTCAATTCAAACAAGGCTTTGTCTAAATTACTACTCCATCCTTTTAGAGTCTGATGTGCTGATAACTTTTTTAGCTGTTCTTTCAACAATCCGTTATATCTCTCAATCATGCCTGCAGCTTGTGGATAATAACTAAGGTGTAAAATCCACCGAATTCCCTGTTCCTGTGCCCAATCCTGCACTGTTTTCCCTGAAAAGTGTGTGCCCCTATCTGTTTGGATTTCATCAGGTACCCCATAATGTTTTATCAGGTAGTTTAGCCCTCGCAAAGTGGACTTTTGATCTGCAGATTTACAGGGCATACCCAACATAAGGCCAGAGTAGGTGCCCACCATGGTCAATGCGTAGCTTTTTCCTCCTTCCTTTGGTAGCGGCCCGATATAGTCCAATTGCCACACTGTAGCGGCTGCGGTTCCTCCTCTGATGTGGCCGCTAGGCTTCTTTTGCAGGGGCATTTGTTTTATCTGGTTGCATGTGGGGCACTCTTTTACTGCTTGTTGGACCTGTTCTTTAGTGATTGGAATCTGTCGTTGCTGTGCCCATGCAAAAGTGCCATTCTCTCCTAGATGTCCCGATGTTGCATGAGCCCAGTTTTCTAGAGCAGCTTCAGCCTCCTCATTGATGATTACTGTTCGTGTTTTGGCCATCTGATCTGCGGTGTTGTTGAATAGAGATGCAAGGGAGGTGTCTGATGGGCAATGGGCGTCCACATGTCCCACATAGATTTGACATTTGTGCCCTTTCTCCCACATCTCTTCCCATAGCTGCTCACCTCCCCAAATGGGGGTGCCTTTGATTTTCCAGCCATCCTTGCGCCAAGTCGGGGCCCAGCTTACTAGTCCTTGATAGGTGGCCCAGCTGTCAGTGTACACAAACGTTTTCTCTACGATGGGGGCCTGCTCGATTACTGCTGCTACCCCCTGCAGTTCCGCAAGCTGACTTGATCCATTATTTCCTCCTCGCAGCAACAGCGTTTCTGTAGCAGGCTGGAATGCGACTGTTTGCCTTTGTCTCTTTCCTTGATGGTACCGGGCGGTATCATCTGTAAACCATGCATTTTGCTGTTCTTCTTCTGTGAGCTGTTCAAAAGGTGGGGCTGTTTTAAATGGTGAGGACTCCATCTCAGATGGCTCTGGTGAGGGGACCATTGCTTGTAAGTCCACTGCCCCCAGCATGTCTTCTTGTAACTTCGACACTCCTGCTGGCCCCGGTTTTGCCCTCTGCTGCTGGCCCCGGTTTTGCCCTCTGCTGCAGATACCATTTCCACTTTACGATGGTAGACTCCTGCCCCCTGCCTACTTTAGTACCAACCCCTCCTTCTCTTATCCAGCCTAGTAAGGGGACCCGTGTTCTTAGGGTAACCGGCCGGTCACCAGTTATACGCTCTGTTTCTACTAACGCCCAATATGCTCCACCTAGTTCTTTTTCTAATGGGGTGTAATTGCTCATGGAGGGAGTTAATCTCTTCGACCAAAATCCCTGTGGCACTTTCTTCTTTCCTTGCCTCTGCCATAAACTCCACATCACTACATCATCCTGTACTATCATTTCCAGCTCAAATGGGTCTCCTTCTGTGATGGGACCTAACGCAAAATAGTTCTGTAATGCATCTTTTGCTCCCTCAAAGGCCTCTTGCTGTTCAGGTCCCCATTGGAAAGGGTGTTTTTTTCGTGTAACTTGATTTAGTGGTCTCAATATTAATCCTAAGTGAGGGATATGTTGTCTCCAGAATCCCATCAAACCAATAAATCGTTGGGCTTCTGCCTTAGTTGAAGGAGTCTTTAGCTGCTGTACCGTATCAATCACCTTCTGTGGTATTCTTTTTACTGGTCCTGACCAAATAGCGCCCAGGAATTTCACCTCTTGTGCCGGGCCTTGGACCTTTTTTGGGTTAATAGCCCATCCCCTCTGCTGTAAGTATTCAGTTAATCTTTCCAGCGTGTCTGTGACTTGCTCTTTAGTGTCCCCAGTGATCATGATGTCATCAATGTAATGTGCAAGTCGGGTGTCTCCAGCTGAGAAATTGGCTAAATCTCTGGCTATCAGCCCATGACACATTGTGGGACTATGCACGTACCCCTGGGGCAGCTTTCTGAATTTGAATTGTCTGTCCTGCCAGCTTATTGCAAATTGGTCTTGACTGGCCTCATCGATATCAATTGAAAAGAAGGCGTTTGCTAGATCAATCACAGCATGCCATTCCCCCACATCTTTACTCAACTGTTCCACCAGTGTGATGATGTCTGGGACGGTGGCTGCTAAAGGTGGAGCCACTTTATTCAGTTGTCGATAGTCGACAGTCATTCGATATGTATCATCTGGTTTCTTCACGGGCCATATACGAGAGTTAAATGGGCTTACAGCCGGCCTTAACACACCTGTATCTAGCAACCCCTGTATGGTTTCTGAAATCTCTTTATGACCTCCGGTTATGCGGTACTGTTTAATGCACACCGGCTCCTTTGGAGGAGGCACATGTAATGGACTCCACTTTGCATGCCCAACCAGAACTGTCCTAGATTTCTTTATGTGTACGCTCCTCACACCAAAAGTAAATGTTCCCCATTGCGTATCAATAGTTTTGCCTAGTAACAAATCCATGCCAATAGTGTATTCTGGTACTTCAGCTATTAAAACTTCTGCCGTGAACGGGGTTCCTTTACCGATTGACAATTTAAGCTTAACAGGTTTGGCCTCTGTCTCTGCACCCCCGTAACCATTAATGATCACACCCTTCCCTGGTAGCCTCTTAGGGTTTCCATTTATCAAAGTTACTTCCGCACCTGTGTCGAGCAGTGCCATAACATGTTGTGTTCCTTTGTGCCAATAAATGATGAGAGGTACAAATGGCCACCTGTCCCCGGGGCTTACCTCTTGCACTGCTCTGACCCCCGCGGTTTGGCCTGACCTTCATAATAAGGGGTTTGGGACTTCCCAGCCATCGCTGGACAAGTCTGGATATTGATTTGAGACAGGCACCTTCCTATTTTTCCCTGATTCTGTTTTTTCCTTTCAGACTCTTCCATGGGTGCTGCTGAGGGCTGTTTCTCATCAACTGCCTCTTTCTCTTTCTGTCTGCGCTGCAATGCTTTCCATTTATTAAGCAGATAAGGGGTAGGCTTTCCATCTATCTCCTCTTTCTTCAACCCAGCATTCAACAAATCTATCCACATTTGTCATCTGGTCACTTTTATTGTAGATTCTCTTCCCTTATACTTATTGTCCTGCCCCACTGCTCTTGCTCATTTTTGTCTATCAAGCCCTTCTAATTGTGCCATTAATAATACCACATCCCCCACTGGTCTTCCCTGAGCGGGTCCTAGCAGGGCCAACAAGGCACCTTTCATATGCGGAGGGGCATTTCTGATTAACCGTGCCCGGATCCCTGCTGTCACGGGTTCAACATCAGGTCCTAAAAATTGCTGGGAGTATACTGCGTTCTGCATCCCCATTTCTCTCAGTTGTTCATTTGCCTCTTAAATCGTATGCCAAGGACCCCAGCTCTCCTCCACATCTATAGCAGTTGGGTACAATTGCTTCACTCCTTCCATCAACCAACCCATTAGAGAGAAAGCTTGTTGCCCCTGTGCACCGCGTAACCGTTGCCCTAACATAGCGTGTGTAGTCACTGATCCCATTTTCAAAAGTTCAGTTAGTGATAAATATGTACCGTCTGCTCCAGTGTCCCACAACCTCACCAACCATTTAAACAAGGGCTCTGTAGGCATTTGTCTAAACATACGAGTTATTTCTAACAATTCACTCTGTGTATAATCTTTTACCAAACGTGAATTCTGTATTTGCCCACCATTCACCCCCTTTGATTTATTTTGCACGAATGGGCGAACCTCCATTACACTTCCCCTTCCACCTTCAATTTCACCTGCACCTCCTTCTCCACTTTCAACTCCACCTAGTTCTGCTACACGTACTTCCTCCTCATCCTCCCAATTCAGTCATCATCATTATCTGAAACTGTTCCATCCCAAGTATAAGGATCCCAGTTTTCTTTGCGTACCAATGCCCTCACTTGCACAGCTGAGGGTATTTTAGGCTTCTGCCTACTCTTCTGTTTTGCTACTCGAACTGCTAATGCGGTGCACCTTGCCTCCATTTGATCACCCCTGTTCACTGCACTTTCGATAGTTTCTTTCATAAGTAACTGCCTTTCCTGCAAGGCTGCAACCTCATCCCGCAGTTTTCTTATTTCTGCATCTTGTGTTAATGTTTTCCTGTATACCGTACGGAGCGCAGACAGGAAAAGCCATCCCACTTGTCCTGCTGCTTTCAGCTCCAGCTTTGCCCCTTTTAGCTTCACACTCTCAACCGCATCTTCCACTAAAAGGGGAGTCACTTTCTCATCTAATGTCTCCCATAACACCGGCGCTGCCCACCGGTTCAAGAGCCCTGCCACACCAGAGAACGGGTCAGTTGCTAACCACCCGGGAATGGATCTGGCTTCTGCCCCATGCTGCCTTTCGCTCTCTGCCTCACTTTTCTTACGTCCCCAAAGAGGCATTATTGACTTATGCCCCACTTCTGGTACCAAATGTCCTATCCAGGTGGCTGGTTGACACCTGTTCGGTATAAATCAATAAGGACGCTCAATGAAGGACCACACGCCAATTATGAATAAATTTAGCTTTACTATAATTTCAGATAAATGCAGGCATTTAGCACATTAACAATAGTGAAATAAGAATGGCAATGAAAAGCATCTATTTATATATATGTACACTGCAGATGGTATCTATGTATACGAATGAGCAAAGAGTTCATTGACAGAGTAAGAATAGTAAATAAAACAAATCTATATCAATGTTTATATATAAGTACACTACAAAAAGCATCTATGCATACATCTGAGTAAAGAGTTCATTGACAGATATAAACTTGGAATAACTGTATACCAACATGTGACACACTATGATGTTCAGGGAGCAGAATATTAACGAGTTGAATACTTCAGATAAGCTTTGATTTACTGCACACTAAAATGCACATTTCAATTACTGTGGCAGACTTACACTACGATGTTCAGTAAGGCAGAAAAACTATAAACGAACTGAATTTCTCAGATTATAAACACAGTGATTATTGATATAATAATCAATCATAATAATAGAGCAGAGAAACGAAAAGCCTTTCATCCCTGGGTGGAACTTAACTTAGTCCACGAGTGCTGGGAAGCCCTCTACCACCCGCTTGGACCTCTCTCCCCCTCGAGCGTCATAGTCTTGGAACAGCAAAACAGGGAGGCATCTCTGGGTCTGAAGATGACAGTTTCATAACTCCATCTGCGAGCTTCAAAATTCCCTCACCCACCTTTCAGTGTTTAAATAACCTGAAGCTTGGATTCTACCCCCTTCCAGTATTTTCTATCTATGTTATCAGTACATGTCTCTTGGCTGCCTTGCCATTCCCTGGCCATTATTTTTCATTCCATCTTTTACTGTGGTCTCGTTCTCAAGGTTGAGACTGACTCTCCTTTACAGCCTGTTTCTCACACATGCAGCTGCGAATAAGTTTATCTAAGGAATGTCAAAAGAAAACAAGCTTGAAAACGAACATCGTGAATTTCTTTCACGTTGTTCTGGCTTCGGCAGGCATCACACTCATCTACACTGTTCAAGCTAATTAACCCTTCGCGTTACAATGTCTTCCGCATCTTTCCCTACTGCTACACTGATCAGCAGATGACACATTTTTGGGGACAAATGTGATTTAGGGTCTGATTTCTTGAAGTTGTATGTTGGGGTTCTGCTTCTTTTGAAGTGGGCACTTCTTTTCATTTTCCTTAATGAAAGAGGTCTGCCACAACAGGCACAGTTCACTCCCACAAATAGGTGTTCAAACCTAGATGTCAGCAACAGTGATATATACATCAATAGGTTAATTCCTGTACTCCCAGCCCTACTCTTTATGGTTATCCTATCAGCCCCATCTCCCTTCCTGAGATGTGCTCAGGCCCCTTCCTTGTGATATATCACTGAATCAAAGAACAGTCTTTTGAAGTGTAAACAGAGTATCTTCCTTTTCCTTCCAGTGTGTCTCAACCCAGCTAACAGGAATGCAGCAATACACAAATCTGTCTGTGTATTCCTCTCCTTCTCATGTCTTGACCAGGCAGGCCTTGGCTTCCCAAAATGGAACCCAGGGTCGCTAGACAATGCGCCACTGTAGGCACACTCAGTGTACATTCATAGCACACTTTCTGTTCAGCGCTAATACCCTCACAGGTCACAAGCATTCAGCACATACACTCACTGTTCAGCATTGACACTTTTATATCTTTAACCAGGATGTGTTATTTCAAACCACAGGCACTGACAGCACACATTCTCACTGTGCTCACTGCACAATTCCTCACCTTTCATGTGTTGTACTTCTTGCAAACTGACATACACCCAGCACATGCTGTCCCTGCACATGCACTGCACAACACAACAGCTCTCATGTAATGTATTCCTCTAAGGCATACAAACACCCAGTACATGTACTAACCACACATGTACTGAACAGTACTGCCTCATCCTTGTACTGCACCCGTCACAGGCACACATACAAATAACTCAAAGTTACTACTCCCTCCCTGTGGAGCAGTCCACAATTACTTGATCTCAGCCAAGTATGAGTTGTGTACACAGCAACAGAACTTTTAAAAAGGTGAGTGAGCCTGTAAGCCTCACTCCAGTGACACAGGGTAAATAGGTCTTGTTCACTGCAACTGATCAGTACATGGTATGCTGCCACCCCCGTGCTTGTGTTGTTTAACTCCTGGTGAAGGCCGTAGCCTTGCACCACAATGATGGTAGCACTTTGGGTGCCCCTCCCAGTCAAAAAAGACAGCAATCTGTGAGGCAGGCCTATGTAATGGCACACCTGCATAATCCATGTTCACCTATGACAAAAAATCAGAATTAGCGTTCTAAATAATAGTACAGTTGGGGACTAGTAGAGGAGTTTTCCGTTCCAACACCTTAGCACAAAGAGGCCATAACTTTGGCAATTACTTTTCATCAGCAGTACATCATAAGTTTTATTCTTTAGACAATAAAGCAGCCTATCATCATTCAAACTAAATAATTTTCAGCCCTGCCAAAATTAACCAGAAGTCTGTCTCGGCCAATGTACGTTCCCAGAATGCAGCTTTGCAGTTTAGAGTGCAGCAAGGTTGTCAAACATGTTCTTTTGTCTCAATAAAGAAAGAGGGTCTTCAATCAGGCTAGGCCTGCTGCATTTAAAGAAGCCAGGCTCATCCTTTTTTATTCTTTAAGGCTTCATCATTTAAATTACACTGCCTTGCACCTGCCCAGCCAGAGAAAGAGACAACAACCGAGTGAGGACCTGCCCTCAAACTGCCTCACTGCCACTTCCTGCTAATAGTTTAGAACCCAAGCAGTGCTTAATCTGTAAAGTAATTAGTATAGGCGATGCAAGTGTTTCTTGGGAGGCGGTCATAAAAATATTTGGAATACCCCGCTGTTGAATACAAGGCTACCTAATTTTGACTCCACTTCGTCACTCTCTCTTGTACCACTGTACAGTTATTGTCTCATTTGTTTTATTTATGCAGGGTATTTTTCATCCATGCTACACCCTTTTATTGCTGTTTCCCTACAGTTCTCTTCCACCTTTCATAAGCACTCATGCAAACACCATACAGTTGCAGACATGACAACATCCACTGCCTCCACTGTCTCCCCCTCCTCCTCCTCCACCACCTCCCTCCCAGTCAGGTCCACACTCACAACTGCATGCACTACATCAACATCCACTACCAGCATCACCACACAAAGCAAAACACACACCTCACTGGCAGACACCGCCACAACAGCTATGCATGTGTCCCCTCTGTCCTCTTCCACCCTGTCTGCCCCCCCACCCAAAGGACACAAATGCAAGCACTCCCACACTCAACAGCCATCCACCCCACATCAGCATACTGCCCATGCACCTGCACACAAGTCCAGCAGACATACACCTCTAACAGTGAGGTGTATGAGCTTGCATTTCACATTAGTTATCACATCACTGTTAATCTCTCTGAGCTATCAGAAGTTGATTTTCACAATACCCATATCACTTGTAAATTAAAACAGAACAGAAGATGTATTTAATTAATCTGCAGTGTTGCAGCACTTAAACTAGTATGTGACATACTTAATTTGTTGCAATCTTCTTCTTCAGGTACTGGGGACAAAGAGTTGTTCAATAAAGCCAAACAATTTACAAGCAGAGGGTGCAAGTGCTGGTTGAGGAGAAGGACATGGGTGAAGAGGAGGGCTTTGTTTGCCCAGTGCCTACAAGATGGAAGGCCATATGGTGTGCCACCAGCATTGTACCTTCTATTTCCATTCTGAGAATTGCCATTCACCAGCAGCCAACCAGTCATAGCGTCTACCAACCCCTACACAACAATCACTTCCTCAGAGACCTCACATCCTAGGTCGATGTGTAGATTCACCTAATAACTCCTCCCATGAAGGTGCATCTCAGGCCTACTCTCAAAGACCTGAAGGAGAGACAACCCATGACAAAATACAGGCATTTCCTTTGCATTAATCCCCTCCCTAAAGCCAACCAGGTCCCAACTATCTCCCTGCAGATCAACCTTCTGGGCATATCAGAGGTCATCCCATGCATTGGGGGATGGCAGATGCTCATGTTGGCCAGCGGGAGGAAATATTTTTACAACAGCAGACCAATGTGTGGCATGATATTCATGCACTAGGGGCTACTCTGTCTGACATCTCACACTTTCTTACATGTCGTTCCCCTGCATTTCCCCATGGATTTCCTCGGATATTTGTCAAGCAGACCAGTGCCTTGGATAATGTTGCACCAAGATCACATTCAAATGTATAGGGAAGAGAGTGCAAGACACCATACATTGGCCATCATGGTGATGGAGGGATGTTGAAAATGCTCCTATGTCCACCTTCACGGTCAACACATTAAGAAGAAACTACACAGCCACTGTACTGCCACAAGTGCAGCCACCTGCACTCCAACATGTACAACCTCCACCACTCTAACTGTTGAGCCACCACCATATCCACCTGTACAGCCACCATCTAAAGGATAAGGCACTCCCCTTCGCCAAGACTAAACTGTATATTATAAGTGAATGGGTGCTTGCAGAGTGCCATCAGCATTATTGGGGCCAGAAAACCCAGTTGTGCAATGCAGTGTGTGCCCAAATCTGTCAGGACATTGTGCTCCGCATGTGAAAAGGAAATGCACATGGACAAATGTGTTTAGATTTTCTTAACTAATATAATAAACTTTTACATTGCATGTGTATTTATCTCAGGTAGGCTGATATGTTACACTAAGTAAACAATTAGTTCTTGTTTTGCCTAAAAACTATGGGACTGATTCATAATGTTGTCTATGGGATACTGTGTTACAAACCTGACGGATATCTCATCCCACATTTTACAAGTGACAGAGTATACCATCTGCTAAGTTTCTATATTAGGCCTTATGTGCTATCGGCCTCATTTACCAGGCCCTACCGGCACACAGGCTACCGGAGCGTTTTTTTTTTTTAACGCTCAGGTGGCCCACTCTGCCAGCACATATTTACAAGGTCATGCAAATCCACCAAGCATTTTGTTTTATGGTCTTAAATAGGCCCCTTTCACACATAACACTGCATGAAAGTGGCGCTCTATGGATGTTGCTTGAGGTGTTCCCACACAACACCCATGGAACCCGAAGGAATCTGACGCATTCCCAGATTTACAAGTGTTGGTATGTGTCAGATTCCTATGCAAACCCAGGGGTGGCGTAAGAGTGATGCAACGGGGAGGAATTGCTTTATTTCTCCCCATTTTTTCCTCTTCCTATTTGTGCTGCATTTTGCAGCACACATAGAAGAGGAAAACATCTCTTGTGACTGATTTTGTGCAGGAAGGTGTCCTTTCCTGCACAAAACAATCATCCCCACAATGCAGGCACCCTTGCACCATGGTGCAAGGGTGCCTGCGTTGGCGCTAGCCAGCAGTTTATGCGCCAGCACAGGAGGAAAGGACAGAAATGCACTGAATCTCGTAGATATGACTAATTTCTGCCCTATTTTAGTGGCACAGGGCGGCGCAGCAAGCCACTTGCTGCACCGCCCTTCCCCTTGTAAATGAGACCCTGTGTGTTTACAGAAATTGTTGTGGAATCCAGGGCCTCATTTACACTTTGGGGGTCATTCTGACCCTGGCGGCCGGTGACCGCCAGGGTCACCGACCACGGGAGCACCACCAACAGGCTGGCGGTGCTCCCTCGAGCATTCTGACCGCGGCGGTTCAGCCGCGGTCAGAAACGGAAAGTCGGCGGTCTCCCGCCGACTTTCCGCTGCTCGGGAGAATCCTCCATGGCGGCGTTGCGCGCTCCGCCGCCATGGGGATTCAGACACCCCCTACCGCCATCCTGTTCCTGGCGGGTCTCCCGCCAGGAACAGGATGGCGGTAGGGGGTGCCGTGGGGCCCCTGGGGGCCCCTGCAGTGCCCATGCCAATTGCATGGGCACTGCAGGGGCCCCCGTAAGAGGGCCCGCAAAGTATTTCAGTGTCTGCTTTGCAGACACTGAAATACGCGACGGGTGCAACTGCACCCGTCGCACCTTCCCACTCCGCCGGCTCAATTCTGAGCCGGCATCCTAGTGGGAAGGTTGATTTGCCCTGGGCTGGCGGGCGGCCTTTTGGCGGCCGCCCGCCAGCCCAGGGCAAATCTCAAAATACCCTCAGCGGTCTTGCGACCGCGGAGCAGTATTTTGACGGGGGAACATTGGCGGGCGGCCTCCGCCGCCCGCCAATGTTAGAATGACCCCCTTTGTGTTGCCTTTTGAATATGGGCTGGCACACTACACCACTGGAGCGTCAAAAACAATGACGCTGTGGTGGCGCAATGTGCCCCTAGGGCCTCATAAACGAGGCCCCAACTTTTTTCCACATTTACTAGTTATATGTGTTGTCTTTCGTTGAAAATACAGGGCAACCCTAGGATTTAACTGCTAGTTACATTGCTACACAGTAGGCTGTTTGCATTGCCTTGTATGCCTATGTGAAAAACAAATATGTCAGCAAATGCAGCGCATAGCACTGCTATGCCTTGCCTTACACTTTCTGATGGATACAACTACCTGTGGATTCCTCACCTAATGAATACTCCCATGGCGCCAGCATTCGACGGAAATCTTCTTACTAGTCTCTGCACGTCGACGAGGACGTCACTCTAGCCCACGCGATGCCGTCTGACGTCATACAGGCAATAAGAGGTCCTCGACGACGTGCGGACGTCAGTTCCCTTTTTTCCGTGCATTCGAAACGGTTATCTTCGAGGGAGCAACTGTTACTTTTTTGGTTACAGTGTATTTTTGCTGCGTAGTCTTTCGCTGTGGTAATAATGTCGCAGAGAAAGTCTGGATTTAAGCCTTGTCGTGAGTGTGAAGGCAAGATGTCGGTGACGGATCCTCATTCCGATTGCCTTTGGTGTTTGAGCTCCGACCACGACGTCTCGACTTGTGATTCATGCCAGCACATGAATCCAAAGGCCCTCAAGGAACGTGAGGCGAAGCTGTTTATGGCTAAATCGAAGGAGAAGCATCACAAGAAGTCTTCTTCTCCAAGACATCGGCGTCATCGAGACTCCCGGCGCCGTAGAGAATCTCGGCGTCATTCGAAGGAGACTCGTTCCAGGTCTTCGGATCGGCGCCGAAGGACATGGGAGATCAGTCCCACGGTTACGCCGCATCCTTCGACGCCGTTGCCCTCTCCGGCGTCTCCGACTTCACCTGGACAGGCGTCGGTGATTGAGGTATTGGAGCCTCAGGTGTTTTCTCCGGCGCAGACGCCGAGGCCGGCGTCGGGGTCGCCTCCGAGACAGGCACCTCAGTATCCGGCTTTTCCCACCCCTGGAGCCGATAGTTCCGCATTCTTGAATGCGATGTATGCCATCTTCCAACAGATGGCTCCAGGGGGTGCTCCGGCTGGGCCTTTGGCCTTTTCTTTGGGTGATCCTGCGCCTCTTCGGCCGGCACCCTTTATGCCCTTTCTCCCTTTTGGGAACGTGGGCTCGGCGCCAGTGTCGGCGCCGGTGGCCGCTCCGGTGGCTTCAGAAGGATTGGCCCCGGGGATTTCCATCCCGTCGAAGTCGGGATTTCGGCCTGTGACTCCGGTGGGTCCATCTGCTTCAGCTGCTCTTTTGTCGGCGCCGAAGTTACCTGTGGCGCCGGACGCGGCGTCGGTGGCTTCTGAAGATCGGCGCCGATCTTCGACTTCGGCAGAGGCATTGTCGACTCCGCGTATTGAACAGCGACTTCATTCCAGGAGACGTGCTCTCCGTGTATTAGAAGAGCAGGAGTACCAACGAGCTCTGGAGGAAGGAGAGCTAGAGGACTCGGGTGATGGGCTGCGTGGACTGGAGTCGGCCAGTGGGCTGGACACTTCCCCTGAGTGGGATCTTTCGTCCCCGGGGGAATATACTGAGGAGGCTGCTTCCTTTCATGCAGTGGTACGGAAGGCAGCTAGTTTTTTGGACCTGCCTTTGCCGGTGGTGGAGGCTAAACAAAACCTTTTAACAGAGGTGCTACATCCGGCCTCAGCTGCGGCGGAGCCTCTGTTGCCATTTAATGACGCTCTGCTGGATCCGGTGATAGAGGTGTGGAAGAGGCCGGCATCTTCCCCAGCAGTTCACAGAGCCGTGGCCAGGAGGTATCGGGCGGCTCCGACTGACCCTGGGTTTCTATCTAGGCATCCTACGCCGGAGAGCTTGCTGGTGCAGGCCTCCTGTTCATCCAAGTCAGCGCCTGGTTCTTTCCCGACGGTGCCTGGGGACAGAGATTCAAAGAAGCTAGAAGCGCAGTCGAAGAAATTTTTTTCGTCCTGCAGTCTGGCGTTAAAAGCCACCAATGCAACCTGTATCCTGGGGAGGTATATTCATGCTCTGATGGATGACATTTCCTCATCGTTTACAGAGCTTCCCCAGGGTCTTTTGGATCTTGTCTCAAATGCCCAGGCTGCTGCGACCCAGATTATCCAGACGGGACTGGATACCACCGACTCGGTAGCCAGAGCAATGGGCACAACTGTGGTGGCAAGGAGACAGGCCTGGCTCCGTAACTCGGGCTTTTCTGCAGATGTACAGTCCACATTGTTGGATCTCCCGTTTGATGGGGACAAACTGTTTGGAGCCAAGGCTGATTCGGCCTTGGAACGTTTTAAGGAAAGCAGGGCCACGGCTAAGTCGTCAGGGCTCCAAGCTCCTTCTTCCACGGCCTCTTCCAGATTTTTCAGGAGGTTTCGTGGATTTGGGCGTGGCTCTTCCTCCTCTTCCTTTCGGGGAAGATATCAGCAACCTGCCTCTTCCCATCCCTATAGATCTTTCAGGGGGAGAGGTAGGGTCTGCACCAGAGGAGCCTCTCAGCAGCACTCTGCCTCTTCCTCATCCTCTGGCGGGGTGCAGCAGGGGAAGCAGCCTTAGGCTTCCACCATTTCCCACTCACTCCTCTCCTGTAGGGGGAAGATTACAGCATTTTCTCACCAAATGGAAGACTGTTACAACGGACACTTGGGTTCTCAGTATTGTGGGAAAAGGCTACACCCTTCCCTTTCGGGAGTTCCCGCCCCTCATCCCGCCCCGCCCTTCTTATTGTTCAGAAGAACACCTCCTGTTGCTAGAACAGGAGGTACAAGCCCTCCTTTCCAAGGGCGCGGTGGAGTTGGTCCCAGAGCAGGAAAGGGGTCGAGGATGTTACTCAAGGTATTTCCTGATTCCCAAGAAGGATGGTCGTTTGAGACCAATTCTGGACCTGAGGATCTTGAATTGGTTCCTCAAGCAGGAAAAATTCAAGATGCTGACCCTAGCACAGGTGCTTTTGGCGTTGAACAAGGAAGACTGGATGGTGTCTGTCGACTTGCAGGATGCTTACTTTCATATCCCGATACTCAAGTCACACAGGAAGTATCTCCGGTTTGTGGTGGGATCGCAATACTATCAGTTTGCGGTCCTTCCGTTTGGTCTTACTTCAGCACCTCGAGTCTTCACGAAGGTGATGTCGGTGGTTGCGGCAGAACTCAGAAGGAAGGGGATAGCAGTATTCCCTTACTTGGACGACTGGTTGATCAAAGCCAAGTCCCCGGAGCTTGTGTCGCATCATCTGCAGTCAACAACCCAGTTGTTGTTCGACCTGGGTTTTTCGGTGAACGAGCCCAAATCTCACCTAGAGCCCTCTCAGCGCCTCCTGTTCATAGGGGCAGTACTGGATACAACATTGGGTCGGGCCTTTCCTCCGCCTCAGCGGATTCAAGATATTCAGGATTTGGTTCCAATGTTTCGAAATGGAGCGGTAGTTCCAGTCCTCAAGGCCCTTCGTCTGCTCGGTCTGTTTGCCTCCTGCATTCTGTTGGTCAGGCATGCTCGCTGGCAAATGAGGGCTCTTCAGTGGTGCCTCCGAAGGCAGTGGTCTCAACACAAAGGGGATCTAGAGAGTACTGTCAAGATCTCCAGAGATGCTGCTGTGGATTTGAAGTGGTGGATTGCAAGCAACAATCTTTCACAAGGAAAGCCGTTCCAGCAGTCGCCACCAGTGGCCACAGTCATAACGGATGCTTCCACTCTAGGGTGGGGAGCTCATCTGGGGGATCTGGAGATCAAAGGTCTTTGGTCTCCAGAGGAACAGATGTTTCACATCAATCTGTTAGAGTTAAGGGCTGTACGTCTGGCTCTCAAGGCCTTCCTCCCTTCCCTTCGTGGTCAGTCAGTACAGGTCCTAACGGACAATACTACCACGATGTGGTACATAAACAAGCAGGGAGGAGTGGGGTCGTACCTTCTCTGCAGAGAAGCTCTTCGACTATGGTCCTGGGCAAAGGACCATCAGATTTGCTTGATAGCAAACCATCTGGCCGGAGTCTTGAACGTGCGTGCGGACAGTCTCAGTCGCCAATTCTCGGCAGACCACGAGTGGCGTCTCCATCCAGATCAAGTCCGTTTAATCTTCCAGAGGTGGGGGTTTCCTCGGGTAGATCTGTTTGCCACTCGAGAGAACGCGCATTGTCCGTTATTCTGCAGCCTCCAGTATCCGATGCAGGGAGCGTTGTGGGACGCGTTTCAAATAACCTGGTGCGGCCAGTTGCTTTACGCGTTTCCTCCCATACCCTTGATTCCTCGAGTATTGAGGAAGATTCGCCAGGACCGGGCTCTAGTCATCCTAATAGCTCCGGATTGGCCAAGGAGGGTATGGTACTCCGACCTTCTCCAACTCTCAATGTGCCCTCCGCTCCGTCTCCCTTTCAGGGCAGACCTCCTCTCGCAGTCGCAGGGGCAGGTTCTACACCCCAACCTCCAGAGTCTGCACCTACATGCCTGGAGATTGAACGGGGCAACCTGAGTTCCTTCTCTCTCCCGCCTGAGGTAGTGGATGTTATATTAGCGGCCAGGCGACACTCCACTAAATCTATCTACGCTAATAGATGGTCTAAATTTGTTGCGTGGTGTGGAGAGAGGCAGATTGATCCTTTGCATGCTCATCTATCGGACGTTTTGTCTTTTGCTCTGTCTCTAGCGCAGAAAGGTTGTGCAGTATCTACCATTAAGGGTTATTTATCGGCCTTGTCAGCCTTCATATGTCTTCCAGACCAACCATCTTTATTTAAATCCCCTATTGTTATCAGATTCCTGAAAGGTCTTCTAAATAAATATCCTCCAAAGCCATTCGTTATGCCGCAATGGGATTTGTCCTTGGTCCTGACTTTCCTTATGGGGTCCCCTTTTGAACCTATGCATTCTTGCCCCTTAAGGTATTTGGTTTTAAAAACAGTCTTCCTGATAGCTATAACATCAGCAAGGAGAGTGAGTGAGTTGCAGGCCTTATCAGTAAAGCCCCCTTATACAACTTTTTATGGGGATAAGGTGGTGTTGAGGACCAAGGCTGCTTTCCTCCCGAAGGTTGTTTCACCCTTCCATTTGGCTCAGGCAATTACTTTGTCCACGTTCTATCCTCCGCCTCATCCTTCCAAAGAGGAAGAAAGACTGCACCGTCTGGACCCAAAGAGAGCGTTGAGCTTCTTTATTGATAGAACAAAGGATTTCAGGCTGGAGGATCAGCTGTTTATTGGATACGTGGGCAAGAGGAGAGGAAAGGCAGTCCACAAGAGAACACTATTCAGGTGGGTTGTTCTTTGCATTAAAATCTGTTACTCTTTGGCAAAGAAGGATCCTCCTGAGGGCATTAGAGCTCATTCCACCAGAGCTAAGTCTGCCACTTCGGCCTTGGCCAGGGGTGTTCCTGTGGTCGACATCTGCAAGGCCGCAACTTGGTCGTCCCTTCACACTTTTGCAAAACATTACTGTTTGGATTCTGAGGTTAGAAGAGACGGCCATTTTGCACGGTCAGTGCTGCAGGATTTCTTGGTTTGACCATTTAGGCACCCACCGCCGGGCGTGGTACTGCTTTGGGACTCTATTCATTAGGTGAGGAATCCACAGGTAGTTGTATCCATCAGAAGAACGAGTTACTTACCTTCGGTAACTACTTTTCTGGTGGATACATTATCTACCTGTGGATTCCTCACGGTCCCACCGGCTCCCCGTTGCCTTTCTGGTCTTACCAAGTAATCCTTGAGTGCACTCCTCTTGGTCTTTGAGGGTGCAATAGATGTTGTATATAATATATTTATATATATGTATATATGTATATATCTTTATGTATATACTTGATGTGTGTATATATATTTTTTTTAAAAAGAGAGAGTTATATATATATATATATAAAAGATTTACAGTTATTCATGCAATGTTGTGTATTTTTACAATATAATGGGATGTTGCCTTGCTCTTTCATTGCATTGCCTGGTTGTTCTCATGCACGTAAAAAATGATTGGTACTGACGTCCGCACGTCGTCGAGGACCTCTTATTGCCTGTATGACGTCAGACGGCGTCGCGTGGGCTAGAGTGACGTCCTCGTCGACGTGCAGAGACTAGTAAGAAGATTTCCGTCGAATGCTGGCGCCATGGGAGTATTCATTAGGTGAGGAATCCACAGGTAGCTAATGTATCCACCAGAAAAGTCGTTACCGAAGGTAAGTAACTCGTTCGTTGAGTACTATTATGGGTGGACAAAGGTCGTTACCCTGCATTTCCCCATGGATTTTGCAACAATCCCAGATTTACATATTTATGCCCTCTGGCTTGTCAGGAAATTGTTATTCATCCCCAAAGTAGGCAATAGTAATATATGTATTTATACACATTATTTGTTAGTTGTGTGTGCCGCATTCAGCATCACACACAAATCCTACCATCCTTCGTCTTTCTTTTTGATGCAAGAAGGATTCCCTTTCTGATCAAACACAACCCTGGACATTATAGAGAAGCACTTGCTTCATGGTGCCAGCATTGTTGCCAGACTGCCAGAAAACAGAGATAGCATATATGACACCTATGCTGTACACATATGATTATTTTGGTTCTATTTCTTTCACGCAACTCAGCATAAAGTTCTGTCAGCATTTGTTACAAATGCCCCCTTACAGTTTAACAGAGAGGGTAGTTGCATATGACTTCCTGTCTTGCTACCCTGTCCACAAACCCAAGGCTCAAGCTCCTTCATGTTTACTTAACTAGAGCCTCACTATGTCAGCACTAAATACTACTCCGTCTCCACTGCTAGCATAACTCTCAAAAGGATTACACCAGTGAGTCCTGTGTGAGTTTTGCCATTTGTTAGCCCTACAATGTAGTGTAAGTGGACCAATATGAAGTCTTCACTGCCGTTCACCCATATGTAACATCTGTTTGTAAGAGTTAGATGACAAATAATAATTTTGTTACATACTTGTAAGTCTCCATCTTGTTCACAAAGCCATGAATCACTCGCTCAATATATCATCATGACAGCTGTTGTAGATAATGCTAGAGATGTCCACTAGGCCAGAGGACATCTCAAAATTGGAGTAAAGTTTACTCCCCAGGGCAAAGGAGTCCTTAACTCTGTAGCCCTAATAGACTTCATCCATGTCCAAGAATGTTTTTATCGTGGTCTATCTTTAAACTCTTGATTACAGATTTTACTTACATTCATTATGAAAGGTTTACAGAGGTGTCTGGAAATTCTGTATAGAGTGTTAAATGTCCACCAGTCATCACTGACAACAGACTGTGAAACCACCTAAATGCCATAAACCAAATGATCATGCTCCCGCATACCTAGCCCTTTGTTTGGGACAGCACCCCATTTCCCTGTATTTTGACACTAGTGAGGGTTCAGAGGTATGTGTGCGCCTTGTCTTATTGCAATGTTGTGCAAGACACAGTGGGCTACTATTATCTTGCAATCAACTTCAGGGAAGTTCACAGCCCCCTCCTCTGTACGGTCAAGACATCTGAATGGCGACTTGAGGAGACCAAAGGTGAGCTCTATAATAGCTCATGTACGAATTTGTGCCTTATTGCATCTCCTCTGAGATACAGTCGTAGCATGTCTATTCGGTGTGAGCAGATGGCGAGAGAGTACATAGACAGCGTCACCTGAAGCGGAAATAATAAAAGATTGATAAGTGGAAAAATAATCTGTTGTGTGTACTGCCTTGGAACACAGCATACTCCTCAGTAAAGCAGCCACTGGCATCACATACAGTCTTCATGTTGATGGAGTGCCAGCATCTCTGTTGCTGAAAATGTGTGCTGTGTGGTGAGGTGGCTGAAGTACCACATGAGTGCAACCAATGGCACCTAGAGCATGTGAGATGTGGAAAATTAGATAAAAATCCTTAGCACCCTTTTGCCTTCCTGCAGTGTATGTGGCATGCCTATGAATGACTTCTTCTATTTATGCATCTCAGGACCTGATGGAAGCATTGGGACTAGCTTGGCTGTGAGATGCCAACAATTGCATTGGGCACCCTCTGAAACAATCCATTACAAGGAAATGTATTTTTGTGCATAGGCTGGGATACCCTGGAAGACGAATGTATGAGACTCAAGATCCTGCTCCCACACAGAAATAATGTCCAGCATGATATTGTTGTGTAGCCATTTTAATTTTAGCTCCATTCATGTTATTTTAGCACACTAGGCCTGCGGCTGTGCACTTTAACCTCGATATAACCTCAATATATTTTATTCAGCTTTGTTTATTATTTTAGCTATAGCCATATTTGCGGTCTTGTTTTATTTCTCTCTATCTAACTATTCTTTGCTTAGGCTGGCACTGTTATCTTAAACAAGCACTCTGTGCTTCTCTCAAGGCTGCAGTAAGATAGGTTGCCGATGAACGTGGTAAATGTTTTGCCTCTGGTATTCATAGAAACACACACATTCTTCCGTAGGGACATTTTCTCAGAACATCAGTTGTTTTAGTATAAAAACACTTCCTTGTCCCATACACGTTACAGGGAGATTCCAGCCAGAGGACCAGGACTGTATGCTGATTTCTGAACGCTTCGCTACAGCTGCTTATGACTTCAGGCCTTTGCTCAGGCATGTGGTATGATGTCTTCCCAGGGGAACCTGAAGGGCAGAACTAGAGCTTAACATGCTGTGCTCTAATATAGCCTAGGTAGGAATTAGTCTACTTGACTCTAGTGACTATATGGTAGCGTTATGTCTATGCTTTACTCTCCTTGTCATAATTTTTATCCTGTCAAGCTTTATCGTCCTGGTTATTGCAGTACATGCTTTATTGTCTAAGATGCAGTCGCTTCATTAAAACCTTATTGAAACATATACTGCCTCTGCTTGTCATTGTATATGTGAGACTAATGTAACTGAGAGAAACGTATGAGATCTGAGTAACCACAATTTCCCTGAGGAATCAATTGTGTCATGCGCTCGGCTGCCCAATCATCCCTGCTCTTAGGTAGAGATGAGACACTACTAGTTAGCCGGAGCAAAACCTGGATTGGGGTGACAGGTGTCACCTGTAATGGGTTAAGACTCAGTCTCCCACACCGCAGGAGATTCTGCCGCTCAAATCCAGTAGTCTCATTAGAATAAAGAGCACCTATGGGAAATGGTGCCGCCAACGTTTGGTAAGGCTCTAATTTTCGGGTCCTCCTGAGTATCTCTGTCTCACTATATACAAAGACACCTCAGTACTATATACGGAGACGTCTGTGGTATTGAGGATTTCCTCCTCAGCTAAGTAGGGAACACCTAACTAAAGCTGTAGGTGGTTCAAGCTTGAACTCTAAAAGGATAATCCCCATTTGGTGTGCTTATCTCTGAACAAATGTCCCATTTATTATGGCGAATCCACAACAGGTAGCAATTGCAGTCAATATGAGACCACCCCTTACTGCACATTTATTGGCACATGGCCTAACGGCTCAGGGGGGTCCAGGCACATTTGTTGTTGACGCACATGCAGCTTATAGAACATAACATGTTTATTCTTGGGTCACATTTCCAGCAGTTGATGGGAATACAAATACATTTCATCACTATACACCTGCAAATGTACCTGCACAATACAGAGCATATTTAGAAATACCTCTATCTTATCAAGAACATAATAATTGGCTTGATAGCACCCTACCCCACACATTTTTACACGTTAGGTTAGGTCCTCTAAGTAATGATGGTCCTACCTGACCTTTGTTGGCCACATATACACCTCACCATGCTGCAGCGCATCTAACAGCAGCTGAAGTCCGTCGCTTATATGCTGAGCTGACGGTAATATACAGACGGTTAGTACAGTTTGTAATGCAAATATTAAACACAAATCCAGCAAGTGCTGCTCCGGCACAACTACATGCAGTAACACCAGGCATTAACCCTGCAACTGTACACTAGATCATGGGTAAAGTACCCGCCAAATGATAAGAAATTCCATTTTGGTTAGCTTAAAAAATAGATGCGCTGGAAGCAGTATTTCCCCATACGGGACCTCAGGATAAACACAGAATAGTAACTATGTGCCTGCCATTTGGGATGGTTCCCACAGTAGACAACTATAATACATGGGACACGGTATTTGCCACGCTCTATACTACTTACTTTATTCTCCCATGGAACTATCTGTATCTTTCCTTGACTATAATGGCTTTCCTACTTTGGATTGGTTTTGTTATAACATTCATTAATACATGGTCATTTTCTTCCTGAAAGATGAACAGTTAAACTGGTGGATGAGGTCCTAAAACCACATTTTTTTTCTCACAAGGTCCACAGAGACTTGTCTTTTGTGAACATTTCTGCTATACCATTTTCTGATGGGATTGTTTCGGATAAAGTAACATTTGATATATACGGCTCCACAGAGGTTATTCAAATACCATATGTGTTTAAACTTTCAGTCAACGATGTAATAATACCCAGAGTTGTTTCTGATGACTAGGATGTAAAAACAGTTGATTCCATGATGACTGAATTGCAGTACTATACTGTATTTGAAAAAGAAGATGTTATGGTGATATGTTTTGCTATAATTATTATGGGCACCATTTCATTCACAGAGCTAGTACAGCAAATTATACACAATGGGAACATTGTCCAACTCCACCACAAGGGAGTTCTAAAACATGTTATGTAAAGTTTGCATATTTTTCTGGGCACAATGTTAAAAATGCTGAGTCATATTATTTTAATTTGCCACAGATAGAAAATGTACACATACTATTGACAAATACAAAATGTATTTATTCTGATTCCTTTGTTACCCGGTTGACTATAGAAGGCTATGAATATTGGCTGAAGTCGATTGACTTGAAAAGTGTCTGGGGAACTAGATAAGGGGAAAGGAAGCTTTGTTTAGAGCATGCCTGATACCTGTTCAAATGATATTTTTAAATGAAACTGTACAACAAACAAGCTGTTTAGGCTTAGCAAAGATTAAGGAATTGAATGGGCCCAGTATTCCTGCCCCTGCAAACGTTCACAAATGGCAAAAAATATATAAATGCAACTGAAGATCAGCTCGATGAATGGGGCCAGAATGGTACGTTTAATGCTTCACTGTCACATCCTGGCGGGTGGTTATTGTGGCCAGTAGATAACAATGGGTGTCATAAACGTTTAATAAACTCCACGGGGAGTTTCAGAACTAGTAGGCCGGACCCTCGCTATATATCATCTGAACATGTGGGTATAGTAACAACATACAGTGTAGGGAAACTATGCCAGCAATGGTTGAAGAGTTCCTCACTAGATGCGGTTAGAGAACACCTCAGTCTCCTGTCTAATAACACTGATTTACAGGATTTCCTGTTAGGCCCCAGAAAACAACGCAGAAAGCGCTTCTTATATGAGGTATAGAACGAAATTTGAAAGCTTTCCCAACAAGAAGCTGCTGCCCGGTTAAGGCAAATAGACCAGGAAAATTTACAGAAGGCATTTGCTGTTGTAGATAATGGCATTAATACCCTGTCCGACCGGATATACACCCTAAATAGCATTGTCTCTTCTGCTATAGACATAATACAAACTGATATGTCTTCTTTACAACATGGACAGAGTCAACTAAGGTCCATTATGCAGTTTGGTTCAAACATTGAAGGCGGGTCGCATTCCCTGGCAACACCTTAGCGCAGGAGATATATTTTCTACATTTAATTTAACAAGACAATAACAACTAATGTCTAAGAAATAAGCGACTTATGTCATGCTAAACATCGAAAAGTTCGAAAAGTTGCCTTTTATTGTGGCTGAAATACCATCTGCTGAATGGTTAATACATGGGGTCATTAATCTGTCCATTTCAACACTTCAATTCACGTCCTGTTTAAAACACATTCCAGTAGGCAGATATGAAAGGCTGGGAGATAGTTACATCCATGAGGTGTGGGAGCTGCCCTTCTCGTACAAATGTCTCAGCGGCATGAAAGAGGTCTTTCCTAGGGGTAGTGAATGCAAGACTTCTGTCAGCCATTTTATAGGTTGTAAACAACTGCCCTTGCACGGGGCCTGTAACACATCGGCAGCGAACTTGGCATGTTATCTGAAGGGAGTCCCGGTCCTCTTGATTAGACCTATGTTCCAGGTGCTTTCAAATAGCAGCTATGTTATCCTCAATAGTGAGTTGTGGGATGCGAGCCGGAATAGTTTATGTTGTTTCAGTCTCTCAGATTGTTACATGCTGGGGGAACTTACTTTTTCCTCCCAATAAACACAAGGAGGTAGCTGACATTTGGCCCCATATTGCTACTTCAAATGTGAATTTTGACAAGTTGAGCAGACTCAAGGCTTTATTGTTCCAAAATCATGTGGCACTACCATCTGCATGCGAGACCTATGCACTTCAGGTGGCAAAGTCATCAGCTGAGATACAGAACTGAAAATCTTATCACATGAGTCAAGCAGTAAACAACTCATTGTGTTACATAAAGAACTATTCCACGATGTTCATGGTTATATCCATAATAAACATTTACATAGACAGAGAGAAGCAAAACCTCAGGGAGCTCAGGGTGAGTGAGTATAATATTGAAAGTCAGAGGGAATTAATTGTAAATTCATAAGAAAGTATAGTAACCAATATTATTGTATTCCTAGTATTTGTGAATGTGATATTTCAGGTGCCGTTATCCAGTCAGACAAGACGTGAAGTGTCAGACTGAGTATTTGATGAAACTTCATCTCTGAGGCAGTCTCTCTGAAACCCATTCCCCTTTCCCCTTCCAGAGTGCTCAATACAGAGATTCAATTTCATTGCGAGTAGTCTGGTTTGCATCTGAGACATATTAAACTAGTAATATCATCCAGAGGGGGGTATTTTTAACTTACCAAGACCCCACCACTCCTATCCTTTTCTAGCATCCACATCGCTGATACCAACAGTGCTTCCACGTATTCCGTCGGTCGCAGCACGCCTCGTTCTGCAACAGAACAGGAAGAAACCCAATGATGAAGCATGCCACCAAGGGGTAACCCTGGTAGGTGAGGGTTTTTCTAGCAAAAAAACTTTTCTTCTGTGGAAGTTTTCCCCTTCTGGTTTGGGTCTCTAAATACGTTTACTCCCCTTTAACTCTCCTTCTCCCCCTTTGTTTAGCATTTTCATTGCTTGCACCTGTTTACGTTTGGCGTTAGGATTCCACGCAAAGACAAGTTGTCCTGACTTGCACAGTCAGTTGTCTTTTCATGGAATCCTAAGAGGTTTGTTTTGAATGTTTCTGCCTTCTTCTGCCCGCTATGCCTGCATCAACTTTTGGGATAAAAAACATTTGTGCATGAAAGTTTATTGATGTGCTACGTAGCATCTCACGAGCACCCGAGCAGAAGATTAGTAAACCTTGGTTTGTGTTTTTACGTCAGACAGATAGGAGATGCTGCGGACGTCACTGACGTCCTCGCGGGGTAACACGTGCTGCACTTCTTCAATCAGGGCACTTCGCAGTAGTGATGTAAACGCACCTCCAAGTCTCACCACATTCTAGGACGAGGATGTGTTTGGGAAGAGGGATTCCAGGGCATTACCCTTCCTTTCTGAGGGTCTTTAGACATGTCTAACTGTTGTTGCTCGCATTTTTATGGTAAATGACTCCCATTTCAGGGTTTCTAAAGACTGTTAATATTAGTCCATTGATGCAGCTTAGATAACGACTGCACCCCATCATTCACAATATAGTCCTTAAGTCGTGACCATATATTCATTTACATGTACTAATTCCTAACCGTTCAGTTGCAAAGTGGTGCACTCGATAACCTAGAATGTGCATTCACAAAATGTTATTGTTTAACTTTACGCATGTGGTATGATGAGAAAATAGTGCGTTAGTAAATTCGTTTTGCTATATTATGATTTCCTAGTATGTAAATTAACTGAATTTCCTAAAACAATTTTCATTTACAAAAGCAAAATTCATGTTCTCATGTATGAGTTTATGCATAAAAGCAGATCTACATCGTACCTACTAGAGTGAATTTAAAAGTGCATTTTTTATCTAGACGCATTTAAAATGTTTTTGGTTTATGCTTATTAATGACAAAATAAATGTAAAATGAAGACATTATGAATTATTAAAATAAATGCAGTGAATTAAAATGCTTAGCTCAGCCGCAGTATTTTATCAGGCCTCTCGTGTTTGCTGAATCTGGGAGAATGTGACCTCTCAACTTTCATATAAAATGTTAATAATATTGCATGTACGTTCTCCTCGACCAGAGAATAAATTGTAAATGTCCCATTGTATTTGACCTGCAATTTCATTCTGGCAGACCTTGTGAAACAAACTGTTTCATAAACTGTTGCAACAAGTGGACATTTCAGGCCCCTTTCTCCTAAGAATGATGGGAGACTATGTGGGGGTATCAGTTCCCCACAATGCGATTATTTTTTATTGGACAGTGGAATCGGACTCCCAATGAATTCTAACATTTTATGGCCTTTAACCTAACATTGTGAGTGGACTTGTGCCAGTTCGTATCCGGATCTTGCTGCTGTGCACTTCACTTGGAACTGCACTGAGAGAAGATTCCTTTTTTGCTTTTGTCTAGCTGTGAGTCTTCAAGCTATTGCCCAGTCCAAATGGACTCTTTCTCACTTGTTACTAATGCTGATTTTCAAAGACTTTATTGACTTTCCCCTTTGTCACTATTCATGGTGACTCTTTCTACATGGACTAAATCGCCAAATGATTTTTATTTGGTATAGATTTGTTTTCTGTTTGGATTTTACACCATCCTTATTTTGAAGTTTAGACTAAATTATTTTTTGACCTGGTATGAAGACTCTTAACAGAGCGTCATGTACTGACATTGTTTTTTTCTCCTCTCTTTTGATAATTTTAGTTAGCTTGAGGTTGGCCTAGACGTCACTTCCCCAAATTATATTTGACCCCTTTTTGCCCACAAATCTGACTTGCCCGGTAAATGTCAGCTAGTGACATTCTCTGTAGGGATTACCCATATTGCAAACTTGTTATATTCTTTTATTGTTTCAATGGTGAGTGGAGATGTGCACATTGTCGCCGCCATCAAGTTCTCTTCTTGCTATTATATATCGTTTTTATTGAGTGCCTTGTCTCTCTAATGTTAGTAAGACTCAGACATATTCAGCTCTTCCGTCTATATCCTTATAGTTAATTCTTGAAAATGGTTTACATTAACCTGTGTATCAGTTTGTAATAAAGCCTGTTGAATTTTCTTCCTGACTCGATTTTTCCTTGTGTGGTCACATTGGTCACACTTTACTTAGTGATGTTGTTTGTAGTTTTGTGAAAAGTTTTAGATTTGTCTCCTAACAAACTCTTACCTCCAGATGGGCTTTAAGGGTTTGTTGGCCTCCTGATGAGCATTATCACTTGCGAGGGTGAAACTATGCTGCAGCACCATTATGCGTGAGATGCTCAACTGCATCTGAAAGAGATCTCTGCCCTCCCACTGGGCTGCTTTCGCAGTAGGACAGAGGATACCATGATTTATTTTTTGTCTTCAACCAATGGCCTTTTGCATTTTTGGGCTTGTAATTTTGCTTTTAATATTTTCATCAAAAGCTCCAAACCCCAGAATACTATGGGCCAGATTTACAAGGCCTTAGCACCACTGGAGCATCACTTTTAGTGACGCTCTGGTGGTGCTATTCACTGCAGCATATTTACAAGGAGGCATTAAGCTTAACGCCTCCTTGTAAATATGGGCCCCTCCGATGCAGTTTTCTGCAGCAGAGGGGCATGCAATGGGTGTTGCTGTTGAAGTTCCACTGCAACACCCATTGCTTTTGACCCTGCCCCAGATTTACAAGAATCTGTAAATCTATGATAGAGCCAAAAACTAACGCCACCCCAGGAATGGTGTTAGTATGGCGCAATGAGGAGGACTACTTTTATTCCCCTTTGTTTTTTGCTTTTTCCATGTGTGCTGCATTCTGCAGCACACAAGCACACAAAGAAGGAGCAAAAGGCCATGAATGATCTTTTATGTGCAGGAAGGGGAAACCTTCCTGCACAGAACCAATCAATCCCCTCAATGCAGACACCCTTGCACTATGGTGCAAGGATGCCTGCGATGCGCAGGCTGCTGAATTCAGTGCGGGGGGAAACACGGGGACGCATCCCTGCATTTTAAAAGTGGTGTGACGCAGTCATTTTTGTCGCAGCGCTGTTCTGCGCCACTTTTTTGTAAATCTGGGCCTAAGTGTTGTTGGGTACAATTCCGCAATCGGACGCTGGTCAGCTATGTTTTAAGAATAATGCTGCCTTCAGGCACGTTGTCAGATTTTACAAAGTTGACTACTCCATTGTTGAAAAAAATGCCTGTTTCACACAAAAATTCAAGGTAAAGTCTGCTGACATATTTGTGAGGGTTCACAATTTCAATCCCATCATGCATTAAAAAAAGCGTTGTCAATGTGACTTGCGTTTTTTTCTTTTGTGTAGGTTCACAGCACTATAAAGGTACAACATGGATAATAGCAGCACAACCTTCTCCAACACAAATAATATATTAAGGACATGTGGCAGCAGTAGAAGGAATGTCACACATACAGGACAACACTGGTAGCTAATACACTAAAGAGTAAGATAGAGGCATGAAAAAAGACCTTTGTACAATTTTCATAAACATACAAGAAGAACAGAACACCTGGAAAAGACAGCCACATCTCTTTAGAATTGACATTCAGGGATGTGGAATTCCTAGCACCTGATGCCCAGGACATCTTGTTTGGGGTCAAGGGCAACAAGTTTTTATGTTTACTTTGTCTTTGGGACAAGTAGGCCCAACCCTCTGCAGTACAAACCCTTTAGCTGCCTGTTTACAGAGAGTGGAACTCTCTGCAGTTGAGGTAATGTGTTTCCGAAATAAAATGCTGTTTGAACTTGTATTTATGGTTCATTATTTGAAAGCCTTCATTATTAGGGTGAGTGCTGTAAATAAATGTTTTAAGGTCACACTTCACTACTGACGTTGGTTCCAGTACAAAAAAAAAAAGTGTATACACATGTTTGAAAAGTTTAGGCTATGAGGCTAAGTATAATGCTCCCAGAATGCTCTCTGATTAGATGCAAATGAAGTGTCATTTAGTAAAATGTTTTGATGCATGCTAGTATTTCCCAAAAATATTTCTAATGGAAAATCAGTATAACCATTTTCAACACAATTATGGGAAGCATGAAAATAAACAAACACTGACAAAGCCAACTGATCTGACATATTTTTCTAAGTCCTTTAGTTTCATCAATGCGTGTCTTGTTTTGACATGGCTCTTGTAACACTTTATTGTTGTGGGAGCTACCAGGCCCTCAACATTGTAACAAACACTGGCAAAAAAAAAACCAAAACGTTTTGAACTCCTGCGGACCACTGCCTGCTCTGAAAAAGTAAAATGAAAACGTTTCATTTTTCGTTTTTGTAATGCATCTCGTTTTCCTTTAAGGAAAACAGGCTGCATTACAAAAAAAATACCTGCTTTATTGAAAAGCAGTCACAGACATGGTGGTCTGCTGTCTCCAGCAGGCCACCAGCCCTGTGAGGGCCGCCATTCGCAAGGGGGTCCCAAATTGCGACCCAACTCATGATTATTCATGAGGTGGGCATTTGCGAAGCCCTTGCGAATCACAGATGGTGTCAGGGACACCATCCTACATGCGGATTTGCGACTCGCAATTTGCGGATCGCAAATCTGAACCTACCTACATGTGGCCCCAAATTCTTAAAGAATGTCACAAAAGTGCACCCATGGTATATGTTGTATCCCTATAAAATATTTGTGAACTGTATTTTAGCATGGGTGAATACGCATGTGTAGATTTGCTCATGTGAAAATCTATTGAGCATTTGCAAGTTCATTTTCCCTCCAGCCACTTTCTTCCCAACCCTGGAAGAAGTTCTAATTCTGCCATTGTCAGGAGTAAATGTCCAACCTTTCTTAATATGGGAAAATATTAGAGAGAAGCTGGTGAAAATCTTTAAAACATGCAGGTTAGTAGGTTTGCAGACTCAAAGGCATTCCAGCCCTGGAACGATTGCTTACTGCTTCCTCCAGCCCCAGTATGCAGATCTGCAGAAAGGTGGCAAAATAAGGAAATTGCTACAGTAGGGATTGAAACTGCAAGTATTCAAGCCCTACTATGGTAGTAGCCCTGGCATAATCAGAGAGGCTATTATCAGAGCTCTTACATAATTAGATTGCTGCCATAATTTGGTGCCACACCACATGGCACCAAAGGGACAAGTAGATATTTTTACAGGACAAGTAGATTTGAGAAGCAACCTGTCCCCTGGACAAGTAGATATTTTAATAAATTCCACACCCCTGTAACATACATTCTAAAGAATAGGATAATGAGCACTCACCTGCCTAGTGTGGTACTCTTCATTAGTGGGTTCCATCTCTTGCACGGCAAGCATCCAGAAGTACTACAGTTCAGTCTGTACAGTCTCCAAGCTATGCGTTCTCTAATTTGGACACGCTTATATCACTTATGTCGACATTTTTGTTTTCCGTTTGTTACACTGTTAGACATATTACATTTATATGTGGGTAAGCTAAAATGTTGCTGTGAGAAGGTAGCCTCTTTCTAGCCTTGTTACCCCCACTTTTGGCCTGTTTGTGAGTGTATGTCAGGGTGTTTGTCACTGTTTTCACTGTCTCACTGGGATCCTGATAGCCAGGCCTCAGTGCTCATAGTGAAAACACTATGTTTTCAGTATGGTTGTTATGTGTCACTGGGATCCTGCTGGTCAGGACCCCAGTGCTCATAGGTTTGTGGCCTATATGTATGTGTCACTGGGACCCTGTCACACAGGGCCCCAGTGCTCATAGGTGTGCATGTATATGTTCCCTGTGTGGTGCCTAACTGTCTCACTGAGGCTCTGCTAACCAGAACCTCAGTGGTTATGCTCTCTCATTACTTTCAAATTGTCACTAACAGGCTAGTGACCAATTTTACCAATTTACATTGGCTTACTGGAACACCCTTATAATTCCCTAGTATATGGTACTGAGGTACCCAGGGTATTGGGGTTCCAGGAGATCCCTATGGGCTGCAGCATTTCTTTTGCCACCCATAGGGAGCTCTGACAATTCTTACACAGGCCTGCCACTGCAGCCTGAGTGAAATAACGTCCACGTTATTTCACAGCCATTTTACACTGCACTTAAGTAACTTATAAGTCACCTATATATCTAACCTTTACCTGGTAAAGGTTAGGTGCAAAGTTACTTAGTGTGAGGGCACCCTGGCACTAGCCAAGGTGCCCCCACATTGTTCAGAGCCAATTCACTGAACTTTGTGAGTGCGGGGACACCATTACACGCGTGCACTACATATAGGTCACTACCTATATGTAGCTTCACCATGGTAACTCCGAATATGGCCATGTAACATGTCTATGATCATGGAATTGCCCCCTCTATGCCATCCTGGCATTGTTGGTACAATTCCATGATCCCAGTGGTCTGTAGCACAGACCCTGGGACTGCCAGACTGCCCTTCCTGGGGTTTCACTGCAGCTGCTGCTGCTGCCAACCCCTCAGACAGGCATCTGCCCTCCTGGGGTCCAGCCAGGCCTGGCCCAGGATGGCAGAACAAAGAACTTCCTCTGAGAGAGGGTGTGACACCCTCTCCCTTTGGAAAATGGTGTGAAGGCAGGGGAGGAGTAGCCTCCCCCAGCCTCTGGAAATGCTTTGTTGGGCACAGAGGTGCCCAATTCTGCATAAGCCAGTCTACACCGGTTCAGGGACCCCTTAGCCCCTGCTCTGGCGCGAAACTGGACAAAGGAAAGGGGAGTGACCACTCCCCTGACCTGCACCTCCCAGAGCTCCTCCAGTGTGCTCCAGACCTCTGCCATCTTGGAAACAGAGGTGCTGCTGGCACACTGGACTGCTCTGAGTGGCCAGTGCCACCAGGTGACGTCAGAGACTCCTGCTGATAGGCTCCTTCAGGTGTTAGTAGCCTTTCCTCTCTCCTAGGTAGCCAAACCCTCTTTTCTGGCTATTTAGGGTCTCTGTCTCTGGGGAAACTTTAGATAACGAATGCATGAGCTCAGCCGAGTTCCTCTGCATCTCCCTCTTCACCTTCTGATAAGGAATCGACCGCTGACCGCGCTGGAAGCCTGCAAACCTGCAACATAGTAGCAAAGACGACTACTGCAACTCTGTAACGCTGATCCTGCCGCCTTCTCGACTGTTTTCCTGCTTGTGCATGCTGTGGGGGTAGTCTGCCTCCTCTCTGCACCAGAAGCTCCGAAGAAATCTCCCGTGGGTCGACGGAATCTTCCCCCTGCAACCGCAGGCACCAAAAAGCTGCATTACCGGTCCCTTGGGTCTCCTCTCAGCACGACGAGCGAGGTCCCTTGAATCCAGCGACACCGTCCAAGTGACCCCCACAGTCCAGTGACTCTTCAGCCCAAGTCTGGTGGAGGTAAGTCCTTGCCTCACCTCGCTGGGCTGCATTGCTGGGAACCGCGACTTTGCAAGCTACTCCGGCCCCTGTGCACTTCCGGTGGAAATCCTTCGTGCACAGCCAAGCCTGGGTCCACGGCACTCTAACCTGCATTGCACGACTTTCTAAGTTGGTCTCCGGCGACGTGGGACTCCTTTGTGCAACTTCGGCGAGCACCGTTTCACGCATCCTCGTAGTGCCTGTTTCTGGCACTTCTCCGGGTGCTACCTGCTTCAGTGAGGGCTCTTTGTCTTGCTCGACGTCCCCTCTCTCTGCAGGTCCAATTTGCGACCTCCTGGTCCCTCCTGGGCCCCAGCAGCGTCCAAAAACGCCAAACGCACGATTTGCGTGTAGCAAGGCTTGTTGGCGTCCATCCGGCGGGAAAACACTTCTGCACGACTCTCCAAGGCGTGGGGGATCCATCCTCCAAAGGGGAAGTCTCTAGCCCTTGTCGTTCCTGCAGTATTCACAGCTCTTCAGCCTAGTAAGAGCTTCTTTGCACCAACCGCTGGCATTTCTTGGGCATCTGCCCATCTCCGAGTTGCTTGTGACTTTTGGACTTGGTCCCCTTGTTCCACAGGTACCCTCAGTCAGGAATCCATCGTTGTTGCATTGCTGATTTGTGTTTTCCTTGCATTTTCCCTCTAACACGACTATTTTGTCCTTAGGGGAACTTTGGTGCACTTTGCACTCACTTTTCAGGGTCTTGGGGAGGGTTATTTTGCTAACTCTCACTATTTTCTAATAGTCCCAGCGACCCTCTACAAGGTCACATAGGTTTGGGGTCCATTCGTGGTTCGCATTCCACTTCTGGAGTATATGGTTTGTGTTGCCCCTATCCCTATGTTTCCCCATTGCATCCTATTGTAACTATACATTGTTTGCACTGTTTTCTAAGACTATACTGCATATTTTTGCTATTGTGTATATATATCTTGTGTATATTTCCTATCCTCTCACTGAGGGTACACTCTAAGATACTTTGGCATATTGTCATAAAAATAAAGTACCTTTATTTTTAGTATAACTGTGTATTGTGTTTTCTTATGATATTGTGCATATGACACTAAGTGGTACTGTAGTAGCTTCACACGTCTCCTAGTTCAGCCTAAGCTGCTCTGCTAAGCTACCATTATCTATCAGCCTAAGCTGCTAGACACCCTATACACTAATAAGGGATAACTGGGCCTGGTGCAAGGTGCAAGTACCCCTTGGTACTCACTACAAGCCAGTCCAGCCTCCTACATTGGTTGAGCAGTGGTGGGATAAGTGCTTGAGACTACTTACCACTCTTGTCATTGTACTTTTCATAAGAGAAAAATATACAAAACAAGGTCAGTGTATATACACATAGCCAAAAAGTTTTGCATTTCCTCTTTTCACTCTTTTCTAAGTGCTGAAAAGTACTCCTAAACTTTCAAAAAGTTCTTAAAAGTTTAAAAAGTTTTTTCTGTCTTTCCAAAAAGTTCTGAAAACGTTTTTTTCTTTTTTTTTCTATCACTTTAACTCTCTCTTAAAAAATGTCTGGCACAGGCAAAAATGTTGAACTGTCCAAACTTGCATATGATCACCTTAGCTGGAAAGGAGCAAGGAGTCTCTGCATAGAGAGAGGTTTGAGTGTAGGGAAGAATCCTTCCTTAGAACTGTTAATTAATATGCTTAGAGTACAGGATAAGGCCATAAGTGCCCAATCTGGTGAAAAAGTAGCTAATGGTTCTCAATCTGATCCAGGGACTCCCCCAGGAAAAGGTTCAGGAAAGAAACTTCTCAGCCTGCCCATTACTAGACAGTCTAGCATAGTTGGTACAGAGGTTGAATCACACCATACTGATGGTGTGCTCTCACATTATACTGGTAGCCAAGCTGTTAGGGTGCCCTCTGTAAGGGACAGGTCTCCTTCTGTTCATTCCCATCATACCTCTGTATCTAGAAATGTCCCTCCCACCCACCCTGATGACAGATTGTTAGAAAGGGAGCTCAATAGATTGAGAGTGGAACAAACCAGACTGAAGCTCAAAAAGCAACAGCTGGATTTGGATAGACAGTCTTTAGAAATAGAGAGGGAAAGACAGAAGTTGGGTTTAGATACCCATGGTGGCAGCAGTAGTATTCCCCATAGTCATCCTGCAAAAGAGCATGATTCCAGGAATCTGCACAAGATAGTTCCCCCTTATAAGGAGGGGGATGACATTAACAAGTGGTTTGCTGCACTTGAGAGAGCCTGTGTTGTACAGGATGTCCCTCAAAGGCAGTGGGCTGCTATCCTATGGCTATCATTTAGTGGAAAGGGTAGGGATAGACTCCTTACTGTGAAAGAAAGTGATGCCAATAATTTTACAGTTCTTAAGAATGCACTCCTGGATGGTTATGGCTTAACCACTGAACAGTACAGGATAAAGTTCAGAGAGACCAAAAAGGAGTCTTCACAAGACTGGGTTGATTTCATTGACCATTCAGTGAAGGCCTTGGAGGGGTGGTTACATGGCAGTAAAGTTACTGATTATGAAAGCCTGTATAACACAATCCTGAGAGAGCATATACTTAATAATTGTGTGTCTGATTTGTTGCACCAGTACCTGGTAGACTCTGATCTGACCTCTCCCCAAGAATTGGGAAAGAAGGCAGACAAATGGGTCAGAACAAGGGTGAACAGAAAAGTTCATACAGGGGGTGACAAAGATGGCAATAAGAAGAAAGATGGTGAAAAATCTCAAGATAAACATGGGGATAAGGGTAAAACCAAAGATCCCACTTCAAATCTTAAACACTCTTCAGAGGGTGGGGATAAAACAAATTATTCCTCTTCTTCCCAACCTGCACACATTAAAAAGCCTTGGTGCTTTGTGTGTAAAAATAGAGGCCATAGGCCAGGGGATAAGTCCTGTCCAGGTAAACCCCCTGAGCCTACCACCACTAATACATCAAGCTCTAGTGCCCCTAGCAGTAGTGGTACTAGTGGTGGGACTGCTGGCAACAGTCAAGCAAAGGGTGTAGTTGGGTTCACTTATGGGTCCATAGTGGAAACTGATGTCATCAGTCCCAAGACAGTTTCTGTCACACCTAGTGGCATTGGCCTTGCCACACTGGCTGCTTGTCCCCTTACAATGGAGAAGTACAGGCAGATAGTTTCAATAAATGGTGTTGAGGCCTTGGCCTACAGGGACACAGGTGCCAGTTTCACTTTGGTGACTGACAACCTAGTGCACCCTGATCAACACATCATTGGACAACAGTATAAGATTATTGATGTCCATAACTCCACTAAGTTTCTTCCCTTAGCTATAATTCAGTTTAGTTGGGGTGGAGTTACTGGCCCTAAGCAGGTGGTGGTATCACCTAGCTTACCTGTAGACTGTCTCTTAGGTAATGACCTAGAGGCCTCAGGTTGGGCTGATGTAGAGTTTTATGCCCATGCAGCAATGCTGGGCATCCCTGAGGAATTGTTCCCTCTCATTTCAAGTGAAATGAAAAAGCAAAGGAGAGAAGGCCTGAAAACTCAGGATCCCTCTCCATCAACAGGTAAAAAGGGTATCACAGTATCCCCTAACCACCCTACCATTCAGGATACCATTCCTGTGGTGGGAGAAACCTCTCCTGGGGTGGCACCTGTTCCAAGGGAATCATCAGTTGGCAAAACTGTACTCCCTGAGGTGGAAGTACCTCTCTGTGGGATAACTAACATTGGTGAGAAAAAGAGCACCATTTTAGTTAACATGGAGCATCCCTCCAACCCTCCCAGAGAAACTTTAGTGCAGAAACTCTGCACTGCCTCACAACACTTAGGACAGCATCCCTGCCCTAGTGTGGAGCTGATAGGACAGCATCCCTGCCCTGCTCCAACTCAAGAGAAACAGCATCCCTGTTCTCTCTTCCAGCCAAATGGACAATGTTTTTGTCCAGCTATGGCTTTACTGAGACAGCATCCCTGTCTGGCATTTCCATCATTACAAATAGGTTCAGTGGATAATTCCCACTGCTCTAAACTAAAACTTACTGATAGAAACTCTGAAAATACATCTTCACATTGTTGGTTAGCTAAAAAACTTCAAACAGGGTGGTTTACATCCCCACAGGGAAGTAACCATATAGTGGATGATAAAGGGAGTAACCAGTCTATTGCAGAGCTACTCTCTACTTATCACCACTTAGACAATAAAGTCTCAACTGGCCAAGGTTAGCCTTATTGTCCTTCGTTTGGGGGGGGGTTGTGTGAGAAGGTAGCCTCTTTCTAGCCTTGTTACCCCCACTTTTGGCCTGTTTGTGAGTGTATGTCAGGGTGTTTGTCACTGTTTTCACTGTCTCACTGGGATCCTGATAGCCAGGCCTCAGTGCTCATAGTGAAAACACTATGTTTTCAGTATGGTTGTTATGTGTCACTGGGATCCTGCTGGTCAGGACCCCAGTGCTCATAGGTTTGTGGCCTATATGTATGTGTCACTGGGACCCTGTCACACAGGGCCCCAGTGCTCATAGGTGTGCATGTATATGTTCCCTGTGTGGTGCCTAACTGTCTCACTGAGGCTCTGCTAACCAGAACCTCAGTGGTTATGCTCTCTCATTACTTTCAAATTGTCACTAACAGGCTAGTGACCAATTTTACCAATTTACATTGGCTTACTGGAACACCCTTATAATTCCCTAGTATATGGTACTGAGGTACCCAGGGTATTGGGGTTCCAGGAGATCCCTATGGGCTGCAGCATTTCTTTTGCCACCCATAGGGAGCTCTGACAATTCTTACACAGGCCTGCCACTGCAGCCTGAGTGAAATAACGTCCACGTTATTTCACAGCCATTTTACACTGCACTTAAGTAACTTATAAGTCACCTATATATCTAACCTTTACCTGGTAAAGGTTAGGTGCAAAGTTACTTAGTGTGAGGGCACCCTGGCACTAGCCAAGGTGCCCCCACATTGTTCAGAGCCAATTCACTGAACTTTGTGAGTGCGGGGACACCATTACACGCGTGCACTACATATAGGTCACTACCTATATGTAGCTTCACCATGGTAACTCCGAATATGGCCATGTAACATGTCTATGATCATGGAATTGCCCCCTCTATGCCATCCTGGCATTGTTGGTACAATTCCATGATCCCAGTGGTCTGTAGCACAGACCCTGGGACTGCCAGACTGCCCTTCCTGGGGTTTCACTGCAGCTGCTGCTGCTGCCAACCCCTCAGACAGGCATCTGCCCTCCTGGGGTCCAGCCAGGCCTGGCCCAGGATGGCAGAACAAAGAACTTCCTCTGAGAGAGGGTGTGACACCCTCTCCCTTTGGAAAATGGTGTGAAGGCAGGGGAGGAGTAGCCTCCCCCAGCCTCTGGAAATGCTTTGTTGGGCACAGAGGTGCCCAATTCTGCATAAGCCAGTCTACACCGGTTCAGGGACCCCTTAGCCCCTGCTCTGGCGCGAAACTGGACAAAGGAAAGGGGAGTGACCACTCCCCTGACCTGCACCTCCCCTGGGAGGTGTCCAGAGCTCCTCCAGTGTGCTCCAGACCTCTGCCATCTTGGAAACAGAGGTGCTGCTGGCACACTGGACTGCTCTGAGTGGCCAGTGCCACCAGGTGACGTCAGAGACTCCTGCTGATAGGCTCCTTCAGGTGTTAGTAGCCTTTCCTCTCTCCTAGGTAGCCAAACCCTCTTTTCTGGCTATTTAGGGTCTCTGTCTCTGGGGAAACTTTAGATAACGAATGCATGAGCTCAGCCGAGTTCCTCTGCATCTCCCTCTTCACCTTCTGATAAGGAATCGACCGCTGACCGCGCTGGAAGCCTGCAAACCTGCAACATAGTAGCAAAGACGACTACTGCAACTCTGTAACGCTGATCCTGCCGCCTTCTCGACTGTTTTCCTGCTTGTGCATGCTGTGGGGGTAGTCTGCCTCCTCTCTGCACCAGAAGCTCCGAAGAAATCTCCCGTGGGTCGACGGAATCTTCCCCCTGCAACCGCAGGCACCAAAAAGCTGCATTACCGGTCCCTTGGGTCTCCTCTCAGCACGACGAGCGAGGTCCCTCGAATCCAGCGACACCGTCCAAGTGACCCCCACAGTCCAGTGACTCTTCAGCCCAAGTTTGGTGGAGGTAAGTCCTTGCCTCACCTCGCTGGGCTGCATTGCTGGGAACCGCGACTTTGCAAGCTACTCCGGCCCCTGTGCACTTCCGGCGGAAATCCTTCGTGCACAGCCAAGCCTGGGTCCACGGCACTCTAACCTGCATTGCACGACTTTCTAAGTTGGTCTCCGGCGACGTGGGACTCCTTTGTGCAACTTCGGCGAGCACCGTTTCACGCATCCTCGTAGTGCCTGTTTCTGGCACTTCTCCGGGTGCTACCTGCTTTAGTGAGGGCTCTTTGTCTTGCTCGACGTCCCCTCTCTCTGCAGGTCCAATTTGCGACCTCCTGGTCCCTCCTGGGCCCCAGCAGCGTCCAAAAACGCCAAACGCACGATTTGCGTGTAGCAAGGCTTGTTGGCGTCCATCCGGCGGGAAAACACTTCTGCACGACTCTCCAAGGCGTGGGGGATCCATCCTCCAAAGGGGAAGTCTCTAGCCCTTGTCGTTCCTGCAGTATTCACAGCTCTTCAGCCTAGTAAGAGCTTCTTTGCACCAACCGCTGGCATTTCTTGGGCATCTGCCCATCTCCGAGTTGCTTGTGACTTTTGGACTTGGTCCCCTTGTTCCACAGGTACCCTCAGTCAGGAATCCATCGTTGTTGCATTGCTGATTTGTGTTTTCCTTGCATTTTCCCTCTAACACGACTATTTTGTCCTTAGGGGAACTTTGGTGCACTTTGCACTCACTTTTCAGGGTCTTGGGGAGGGTTATTTAGCTAACTCTCACTATTTTCTAATAGTCCCAGCGACCCTCTACAAGGTCACATAGGTTTGGGGTCCATTCGTGGTTCGCATTCCACTTCTGGAGTATATGGTTTGTGTTGCCCCTATCCCTATGTTTCCCCATTGCATCCTATTGTAACTATACATTGTTTGCACTGTTTTCTAAGACTATACTGCATATTTTTGCTATTGTGTATATATATCTTGTGTATATTTCCTATCCTCTCACTGAGGGTACACTCTAAGATACTTTGGCATATTGTCATAAAAATAAAGTACCTTTATTTTTAGTATAACTGTGTATTGTGTTTTCTTATGATATTGTGCATATGACACTAAGTGGTACTGTAGTAGCTTCACACGTCTCCTAGTTCAGCCTAAGCTGCTCTGCTAAGCTACCATTATCTATCAGCCTAAGCTGCTAGACACCCTATACACTAATAAGGGATAACTGGGCCTGGTGCAAGGTGCAAGTACCCCTTGGTACTCACTACAAGCCAGTCCAGCCTCCTACATTGGTTGAGCAGTGGTGGGATAAGTGCTTGAGACTACTTACCACTCTTGTCATTGTACTTTTCATAAGAGAAAAATATACAAAACAAGGTCAGTGTATATACACATAGCCAAAAAGTTTTGCATTTCCTCTTTTCACTCTTTTCTAAGTGCTGAAAAGTACTCCTAAACTTTCAAAAAGTTCTTAAAAGTTTAAAAAGTTTTTTCTGTCTTTCCAAAAAGTTCTGAAAACGTTTTTTTCTTTTTTTTTCTATCACTTTAACTCTCTCTTAAAAAATGTCTGGCACAGGCAAAAATGTTGAACTGTCCAAACTTGCATATGATCACCTTAGCTGGAAAGGAGCAAGGAGTCTCTGCATAGAGGTTTGAGTGTAGGGAAGAATCCTTCCTTAGAACTGTTAATTAATATGCTTAGAGTACAGGATAAGGCCATAAGTGCCCAATCTGGTGAAAAAGTAGCGAATGGTTCTCAATCTGATCCAGGGACTCCCCCAGGAAAAGGTTCAGGAAAGAAACTTCTCAGCCTGCCCATTACTAGACAGTCTAGCATAGTTGGTACAGAGGTTGAATCACACCATACTGATGGTGTGCTCTCACATTATACTGGTAGCAAAGCTGTTAGGGTGCCCTCTGTAAGGGACAGGTCTCCTTCTGTTCATTCCCATCATACCTCTGTATCTAGAAATGTCCCTCCCACCCACCCTGATGACAGATTGTTAGAAAGGGAGCTCAATAGATTGAGAGTGGAACAAACCAGACTGAAGCTCAAAAAGCAACAGCTGGATTTGGATAGACAGTCTTTAGAAATAGAGAGGGAAAGACAGAAGTTGGGTTTAGATACCCATGGTGGCAGCAGCAGTATTCCCCATAGTCATCCTGCAAAAGAGCATGATTCCAGGAATCTGCACAAGATAGTTCCCCCTTATAAGGAGGGGGATGACATTAACAAGTGGTTTGCTGCACTTGAGAGAGCCTGTGTTGTACAGGATGTCCCTCAAAGGCAGTGGGCTGCTATCCTATGGCTATCATTTAGTGGAAAGGGTAGGGATAGACTCCTTACTGTGAAAGAAAGTGATGCCAATAATTTTACAGTTCTTAAGAATGCACTCCTGGATGGTTATGGCTTAACCACTGAACAGTACAGGATAAAGTTCAGAGAGACCAAAAAGGAGTCTTCACAAGACTGGGTTGATTTCATTGACCATTCAGTGAAGGCCTTGGAGGGGTGGTTACATGGCAGTAAAGTTACTGATTATGAAAGCCTGTATAACACAATCCTGAGAGAGCATATACTTAATAATTGTGTGTCTGATTTGTTGCACCAGTACCTGGTAGACTCTGATCTGACCTCTCCCCAAGAATTGGGAAAGAAGGCAGACAAATGGGTCAGAACAAGGGTGAACAGAAAAGTTCATACAGGGGGTGACAAAGATGGCAATAAGAAGAAAGATGGTGAAAAATCTCAAGATAAACATGGGGATAAGGGTAAAACCAAAGATCCCACTTCAAATCTTAAACACTCTTCAGAGGGTGGGGATAAAACAAATTATTCCTCTTCTTCCCAACCTGCACACATTAAAAAGCCTTGGTGCTTTGTGTGTAAAAATAGAGGCCATAGGCCAGGGGATAAGTCCTGTCCAGGTAAACCCCCTGAGCCTACCACCACTAATACATCAAGCTCTAGTGCCCCTAGCAGTAGTGGTACTAGTGGTGGGACTGCTGGCAACAGTCAAGCAAAGGGTGTAGTTGGGTTCACTTATGGGTCCATAGTGGAAACTGATGTCATCAGTCCCAAGACAGTTTCTGTCACACCTAGTGGCATTGGCCTTGCCACACTGGCTGCTTGTCCCCTTACAATGGAGAAGTACAGGCAGATAGTTTCAATAAATGGTGTTGAGGCCTTGGCCTACAGGGACACAGGTGCCAGTTTCACTTTGGTGACTGACAACCTAGTGCACCCTGATCAACACATCATTGGACAACAGTATAAGATTATTGATGTCCATAACTCCACTAAGTTTCTTCCCTTAGCTATAATTCAGTTTAGTTGGGGTGGAGTTACTGGCCCTAAGCAGGTGGTGGTATCACCTAGCTTACCTGTAGACTGTCTCTTAGGTAATGACCTAGAGGCCTCAGGTTGGGCTGATGTAGAGTTTTATGCCCATGCAGCAATGCTGGGCATCCCTGAGGAATTGTTCCCTCTCATTTCAAGTGAAATGAAAAAGCAAAGGAGAGAAGGCCTGAAAACTCAGGATCCCTCTCCATCAACAGGTAAAAAGGGTATCACAGTATCCCCTAACCACCCTACCATTCAGGATACCATTCCTGTGGTGGGAGAAACCTCTCCTGGGGTGGCACCTGTTCCAAGGGAATCATCAGTTGGCAAAACTGTACTCCCTGAGGTGGAAGTACCTCTCTGTGGGATAACTAACATTGGTGAGAAAAAGAGCACCATTTTAGTTAACATGGAGCATCCCTCCAACCCTCCCAGAGAAACTTTAGTGCAGAAACTCTGCACTGCCTCACAACACTTAGGACAGCATCCCTGCCCTAGTGTGGAGCTGATAGGACAGCATCCCTGCCCTGCTCCAACTCAAGAGAAACAGCATCCCTGTTCTCTCTTCCAGCCAAATGGACAATGTTTTTGTCCAGCTATGGCTTTACTGAGACAGCATCCCTGTCTGGCATTTCCATCATTACAAATAGGTTCAGTGGATAATTCCCACTGCTCTAAACTAAAACTTACTGATAGAAACTCTGAAAATACATCTTCACATTGTTGGTTAGCTAAAAAACTTCAAACAGGGTGGTTTACATCCCCACAGGGAAGTAACCATATAGTGGATGATAAAGGGAGTAACCAGTCTATTGCAGAGCTACTCTCTACTTATCACCACTTAGACAATAAAGTCTCAACTGGCCAAGGTTAGCCTTATTGTCCTTCGTTTGGGGGGGGGTTGTGTGAGAAGGTAGCCTCTTTCTAGCCTTGTTACCCCCACTTTTGGCCTGTTTGTGAGTGTATGTCAGGGTGTTTGTCACTGTTTTCACTGTCTCACTGGGATCCTGATAGCCAGGCCTCAGTGCTCATAGTGAAAACACTATGTTTTCAGTATGGTTGTTATGTGTCACTGGGATCCTGCTGGTCAGGACCCCAGTGCTCATAGGTTTGTGGCCTATATGTATGTGTCACTGGGACCCTGTCACACAGGGCCCCAGTGCTCATAGGTGTGCATGTATATGTTCCCTGTGTGGTGCCTAACTGTCTCACTGAGGCTCTGCTAACCAGAACCTCAGTGGTTATGCTCTCTCATTACTTTCAAATTGTCACTAACAGGCTAGTGACCAATTTTACCAATTTACATTGGCTTACTGGAACACCCTTATAATTCCCTAGTATATGGTACTGAGGTACCCAGGGTATTGGGGTTCCAGGAGATCCCTATGGGCTGCAGCATTTCTTTTGCCACCCATAGGGAGCTCTGACAATTCTTACACAGGCCTGCCACTGCAGCCTGAGTGAAATAACGTCCACGTTATTTCACAGCCATTTTACACTGCACTTAAGTAACTTATAAGTCACCTATATATCTAACCTTTACCTGGTAAAGGTTAGGTGCAAAGTTACTTAGTGTGAGGGCACCCTGGCACTAGCCAAGGTGCCCCCACATTGTTCAGAGCCAATTCACTGAACTTTGTGAGTGCGGGGACACCATTACACGCGTGCACTACATATAGGTCACTACCTATATGTAGCTTCACCATGGTAACTCCGAATATGGCCATGTAACATGTCTATGATCATGGAATTGCCCCCTCTATGCCATCCTGGCATTGTTGGTACAATTCCATGATCCCAGTGGTCTGTAGCACAGACCCTGGGACTGCCAGACTGCCCTTCCTGGGGTTTCACTGCAGCTGCTGCTGCTGCCAACCCCTCAGACAGGCATCTGCCCTCCTGGGGTCCAGCCAGGCCTGGCCCAGGATGGCAGAACAAAGAACTTCCTCTGAGAGAGGGTGTGACACCCTTTCCCTTTGGAAAATGGTGTGAAGGCAGGGGAGGAGTAGCCTCCCCCAGCCTCTGGAAATGCTTTGTTGGGCACAGAGGTGCCCAATTCTGCATAAGCCAGTCTACACCGGTTCAGGGACCCCTTAGCCCCTGCTCTGGCGCGAAACTGGACAAAGGAAAGGGGAGTGACCACTCCCCTGACCTGCACCTCCCCTGGGAGGTGTCCAGAGCTCCTCCAGTGTGCTCCAGACCTCTGCCATCTTGGAAACAGAGGTGCTGCTGGCACACTGGACTGCTCTGAGTGGCCAGTGCCACCAGGTGACGTCAGAGACTCCTGCTGATAGGCTCCTTCAGGTGTTAGTAGCCTTTCCTCTCTCCTAGGTAGCCAAACCCTCTTTTCTGGCTATTTAGGGTCTCTGTCTCTGGGGAAACTTTAGATAACGAATGCATGAGCTCAGCCGAGTTCCTCTGCATCTCCCTCTTCACCTTCTGATAAGGAATCGACCGCTGACCGCGCTGGAAGCCTGCAAACCTGCAACATAGTAGCAAAGACGACTACTGCAACTCTGTAACGCTGATCCTGCCGCCTTCTCGACTGTTTTCCTGCTTGTGCATGCTGTGGGGGTAGTCTGCCTCCTCTCTGCACCAGAAGCTCCGAAGAAATCTCCCGTGGGTCGACGGAATCTTCCCCCTGCAACCGCAGGCACCAAAAAGCTGCATTACCGGTCCCTTGGGTCTCCTCTCAGCACGACGAGCGAGGTCCCTCGAATCCAGCGACACCGTCCAAGTGACCCCCACAGTCCAGTGACTCTTCAGCCCAAGTTTGGTGGAGGTAAGTCCTTGCCTCACCTCGCTGGGCTGCATTGCTGGGAACCACGACTTTGCAAGCTACTCCGGCCCCTGTGCACTTCCGGCGGAAATCCTTCGTGCACAGCCAAGCCTGGGTCCACGGCACTCTAACCTGCATTGCACGACTTTCTAAGTTGGTCTCCGGCGACGTGGGACTCCTTTGTGCAACTTCGGCGAGCACCGTTTCACGCATCCTCGTAGTGCCTGTTTCTGGCACTTCTCCGGGTGCTACCTGCTTCAGTGAGGGCTCTTTGTCTTGCTCGATGTCCCCTCTCTCTGCAGGTCCAATTTGCGACCTCCTGGTCCCTCCTGGGCCCCAGCAGCGTCCAAAAACGCCAAACGCACGATTTGCGTGTAGCAAGGCTTGTTGGCGTCCATCCGGCGGGAAAACACTTCTGCACGACTCTCCAAGGCGTGGGGGATCCATCCTCCAAAGGGGAAATCTCTAGCCCTTGTCGTTCCTGCAGTATTCACAGCTCTTCAGCCTAGTAAGAGCTTCTTTGCACCAACCGCTGGCATTTCTTGGGCATCTGCCCATCTCCGAGTTGCTTGTGACTTTTGGACTTGGTCCCCTTGTTCCACAGGTACCCTCAGTCAGGAATCCATCGTTGTTGCATTGCTGATTTGTGTTTTCCTTGCATTTTCCCTCTAACACGACTATTTTGTCCTTAGGGGAACTTTGGTGCACTTTGCACTCACTTTTCAGGGTCTTGGGGAGGGTTATTTTGCTAACTCTCACTATTTTCTAATAGTCCCAGCGACCCTCTACAAGGTCACATAGGTTTGGGGTCCATTCGTGGTTCGCATTCCACTTCTGGAGTATATGGTTTGTGTTGCCCCTATCCCTATGTTTCCCCATTGCATCCTATTGTAACTATACATTGTTTGCACTGTTTTCTAAGACTATACTGCATATTTTTGCTATTGTGTATATATATCTTGTGTATATTTCCTATCCTCTCACTGAGGGTACACTCTAAGATACTTTGGCATATTGTCATAAAAATAAAGTACCTTTATTTTTAGTATAACTGTGTATTGTGTTTTCTTATGATATTGTGCATATGACACTAAGTGGTACTGTAGTAGCTTCACACGTCTCCTAGTTCAGCCTAAGCTGCTCTGCTAAGCTACCATTATCTATCAGCCTAAGCTGCTAGACACCCTATACACTAATAAGGGATAACTGGGCCTGGTGCAAGGTGCAAGTACCCCTTGGTACTCACTACAAGCCAGTCCAGCCTCCTACAGTTGCTTACTGGCGTATCTGTACCACAAGAATAAAGACAGCAGGGCAGAGCAGTGGCTCTACAGCTTTTTACCGTCCTTATTTTGCTGCCCCATTATTGCACAGGGAGCCAGGAGTCTTCCCCAAGAATAGAGGTTTCTGACATCAGTTATTGTGAAATAGTGTAATAGAAGTAGTGAACCACACCCTTTCTGCCGTGACAGTTTAACTAATGGCTCAAGAGCCAAGGAGTCACACTGATTGGCCAGGATTGGAAGCCTGGATTGAAACCTGATTAGATATTGTGCAGTTCTGATCCTGAACTGGTATCACGTTCTTTCCCCTTCTGCCTTAATTACAATTGTATTACTGTAGGAGGCTGGACTGGCTTGTAGGTAGTGAGTACCAAGGGGTACTTACACCTTGCACCAGGCCCAGGTATCCCTTATTAGTGTATAGGGTGTCTAGCAGCTTAGGCTGATAGATAATGGTAGCTTAGCAGAGCAGTTTAGGCTGAACTAGGAGACGAGTGAAGCTCCTACAGTACCACTAGTGTCACTTGCACAATATCATAAGAAAACACAATACACAGATATACTAAAAATAAAGGTACTTTATTTTTATGACAATATGCCAAAGAATCTCAGTGAGTACCCTCAGTATGAGGATAGCAAATATACACAAGATATGTGTACACAATACCAGAAATATGCAGTATAGTCTTAGAAAACAGTGCAAACAATGTATAGTTACAATAGGATGCAATGGGGACACATAGGGATAGGGGCAACACAAACCATATACTCCAAAAGTGGAATGCGAACCACGAATGGACCCCAAACCTATGTGACCTTATAGAGGGTCGCTGGGACTGTAAGAAAACAGTGAGGGTTAGAAAAATAGCCCACCCCAAGACCCTGAAAAGTGAGTGCAAAGTGCACTAAAGTTCCCCAAAGGACATAGAAGTTGTGATAGGGGAATTCTGCAGGAAAGACACAAACCAGCAATGCAACAACAATGGATTTCCAAACGAGGGTCCCTTTGGAACAAGGGGACCAAGTCCAAAAGTCACAAGCAAGTCGGAGGTGGACAGATGCCCAGGAAATGCCAACGGTGGGTGCAAAGAAGCTGCTACTGGACAGTAGAAGCTGAGGATTCTGCAGAAACAACAAAGGCTAGAGACTTCCCCTTTGGAGGATGGATCCCCCACGCCGTGGAGAGTCATGCAGAAGTGTTTTCCTGTGGAAATACAGCCAACAAGCCTTGCTAGCTGCAAATCGTGCGGTAAGGGTTTTTGCATGCTGTTGTGGCCCAGGAGGGACCAGGATGTCGCCAATTGCGTCTGGGGACAGAGGAGGCATCGAGCAAGACAAGGAGCCCTCTCAGAAGCAGGCAGCACCCGCAGAAGTGCTGGAACAGGCACTATGAAGAAGAGTGAAACGGTGCTCACCCAAAGTTGCACAAAGGAGTCCCACGCCGCCGGAGGACAACTTAGAAAGTCGTGCAATGCAGGTTAGAGTGCCGTGGACCCAGGCTTGGCTGTGCACAAAGGATTTCCGCCGGAAGTGCACAGAGGCCGGAGTAGCTGCAAAAGACGCGGTTCCCAGCAATGCAATCTGGCGTGGGGAGGCAAGGACTTACCTCCACCAAACTTGGACTGAAGAGTCACTGGACTGTGGGAGTCACTTGGACAGAGTTGCTGGAATCAAGGGACCTCGCTCGTCGTGCTGAGAGGAGACCCAGAGTACCAGTAATGCAGTTCTTTGGTGCCTGCGGTTGCAGGGGGAAGATTCCGTCGACCCACGGGAGATCTCTTCGGAGCTTCTAGTGCAGAGAGGAGGCAGACTACCCCCACAGCATGCACCACCAGGAAAACAGTCGAGAAGGCGGCAGGATCAGCGTTACAGAGTTGCAGTAGTCGTCTTTGCTACTTTGTTGCAGTTTTGCAGGCTTCCAGCGCGGTCAGCAGTCGATTCCTTGGCAGAAGGTGAAGAGAGAGATGCAGAGGAACTCTGATGAGCTCTTGCATTTGTTATCTAAGGAATTCCCCAAAGCAGAGACCCTAAATAGCCAGAAAAGAGGGTTTGGCTACTTAGGAGATAGGATAGGCTAGCAACACCTGAAGAAGCCTATCAGAAGGAGTCTCTGACGTCACCTGCTGGCCCTGGCCACTCAGAGCAGTCCAGTGTGCCAGCAGCACCTCTGTTTCCAAGATGGCAGAGGTCTGGAGCACACTGGAGGAGCTCTGGGCACCTCCCAGGGGAGGTGCAGGTCAGGGGAGTGGTCACTCCCCTTTCCTTTGTCCAGTTTCGCGCCAAAGCAGGGCTAAGGGGTCCCTGAACCGGTGTAGACTGGCTTATGCAGAAATGGGCACCATCTGTGCCCATGAAAGCATTTCCAGAGGCTGGGGGAGGCTACTCCTCCCCTGCTTTCACACCTTTTTCCAAAGGGAGAGGGTGTAACACCCTCTCTCTGAGGAAGTCCTTTGTTCTGCCTTCCTGGGCCAAGCCCCAGGAGGGCAGAAACCTGTCTGAGGGGTTGGCAGCAGCAGCAGCTGCAGTGAAACCCCTGAAAAGGCAGTTTGGCAGTACCCGGGTCTGAGCTACAGACCCGTGGGATCATGGGATTGTACCAACAATGCCAGAATGGCATAGAGGGGGCAATTCCATGATCTTTGACATGTTACATGGCCATATTCGGAGTTACCATTGTGAAGCTACACATAGGTAGTGACCTATGTGTAGTGCACGCGTGTAATGGTGTCCCCGCACTCACAAAGTCCAGGGAATTTGCCCTGAACGATGTGGGAGCACTCTGGCTAGTGCCAGGGTGCCCACACACTAAGTAACTTAGCATCCAACCTTTACTAAGTAAAGGTTAGACATATAGGTGACTTATAAGTTACATAAGTGCAGTGAAAATGGCTGTGAAATAATGTGTGCATTATTTCACTCAGGCTGCAGTGGCAGGCCTGTGTAAGAATTGTCAGAGCTCCCTATGGGTGGCAAAAGAAATGCTGCAGCCCATAGGGATCTCCTGGAACCCCAATACCCTGGGTACCTCAGTACCATATACTAGGGAATTATAAGGGTGTTCCAGTATGCCAATGTGAATTGGTAAAATTGGTCACTAGCCTGTTAGTGACAATTTGGAAAGAAATGAGAGAGCATAACCACTGAGGTTCTGGGTAGCAGAGCCTCAGTGAGACAGTTAGTCATAACACAGGTAACACAGTCAGGCACACTTATGAGCACTGGGGCCCTGGCTGGCAGGGTCCCAGTGACACATACAACTAAAACAACATATATACAGTGAAAAATGGGGGTAACATGCCAGGCAAGATGGTACTTTCCTACAATTACTGTTTCAATTATTAAATTACACTTTGTGACATGCAAAGATAAAGAAATGTCCTGGCACAGAAAGCTACTTGGTGGTCTATTGCCACCTGTAACAGTCATTCATTGTTGTTATTAAAGAAGCCACGTTATTGTCTATTATACCAATTATGATAGCGTTTGTTGCATATCCTAAACTGAATTATTTCAGGGTGCTCTCAAATGTGATGATCACAGACGAGGAGGCAGAGGAAAGAAAAGGAATTGCCCAGGGTCACACAGTTTGGGCAAGCTGGGAAGCTATGATATAAGCCAGAGTTTCTGGGCCAGAGCTCCACAACTAGTATGTTTGTCCTTGGTCCAACAAATGCTTGTGACTGGCCTGGGCATGTTACCCAAGTGCATTCAAAATATCATCTGTATTTTTATAAGTGAGAGCAGCAGCATTGGAAACACCCCTCTTCATACAACAGGTGCACGTTGGGCAGAAACAGTGCAAGCTTCCTAACCTCAGAGGAAAGTATGGAAGCTGAGATGTGTGTAATGATAACACACAATATAATATATATGCACTAGATTACCACAGAAAACGACAGTGTGGTTCAGCGGGGTTCAGCACAAACGTTTTCTATCACAGAAAATAGACAGATTGGGCAGCAACAGCACAATCTTTACTGCCTCACAGAAATAGGGCAGTATGGCAGTAACAAAGCAAGCTTCCATCTGTCACAGAACACATACAGAGAAGGCATGAGTGACATGCAGATTAGAGACAGATTTCTGGACTGGGAGCTTTAGTTACTGAGAAGAATGTATAGGTGGATGCATTAGTGAATATACAAGTATGGACGCCAATCTTGTTTAGGTGCTTTTTCAAATCAGCAACCTGAAAGTCCTGCTGCTGTCATTTGGAGACCTGCTGTTTATTCTTTGGTGTTCCATGTTTTGAGAAGTAGCCATTAAATCACAGGAATGTAATTTTACTAGAACAGAGGAGGAGCACACATAGAGGAAGCATCTTTTTACAGGAACCTAGTGGGGCATTCTGCACTGGAGGAAACTGCACAAATGTCCATGATGTTTTGTGACAATCTTGAAAAGGGGCTTTGGGGCATCTTTAACAGTAATGCTAGAATTCTAGAAATAAATGAATTTAAATCTAGTTTTACAGCATGTACTCCAAAATAATGCTAAATGGGTATAGACATAGGTGCTCATTACGACTTCGGCGGTCTTTTTCGAAAGACCGACGAAGCCGCGGGTGCCAAAAGACCGCCAGTGCTGGCGGTCTGAAGACCTCCATATTACGATGTTGTGCCAATTTCCGCCTGATTTTGGGCAGAAATCTAACACCGTCGGTCTGGCCGACGTCATAATAAAGGAGGTTTCCATCGCTGGCACCACCAGGCCAACAGGACGTTGCCCGCCGTATTACAATCTGTAATACAGTGCAGCGGTTTCCTGCACGGCGGTGTGGTGCCGGTGGTAGAAAGCGCCAGGACCTATCCCCTCCTGGACGGCCACCTTACTGAAACAGGTAAGTTGATCATTCAAAAGGTGGGGGGGAAGGGATGGGTGTTGTGTGAATGTGTGTGGTGTCTGTGTGTGCGTATTAATGCGGGGAGACGGGTGTCTGTGTGTGCGTTTGTGAGTGCATGTATCCCAAGTGGGGTAGGGAGGTGTGTGTGTGAGTGCATGTATGGTTTTGGGAATGCAGAGAGAGGGAATTGGGTGTCAGTTTGAGTGCGTGCATACGAGTGTATGTGTCTGTTTGAGTGCATGTGTGAGCATGAATGGGTGTGTTTGTGAGCGTGTGTGTGAGTGAATGTGTGTATCTGGGTGCATGGTTGGGTGCGAGTTTGTGGGGATGTATGCAAGCGAATGCATGGGTGAGTGGGGGGGTGTGAATGTAGGTGTGTGGTTGTGTGTCTGCTGGCAACAGGAATTGAGATTCTGCCAAGTCGTAATACCGATGGAGGAATGACGGCTACCGCCGGGCCAGAGGTCCTCACCTCTGGCCCTGCGGCCTCACCGCCCTGGCGGTATGTGTGACGTTTCGGCGGTTTGGCTTCGGCCAAACCGCCAAAGGCGTGATATGGCGGTCTTTACCGCCAGCCCAGCCGAGGACCGCCAGACTCGTAACGAGGGCCTTAATCTTTACATTAATCTACCATGAAATGAGAGCAGATACCACGGAATATTAAAGAAACCTTTTACACCCCTCTCTCTGCCCCCTTAACGAGTATATGCTCACTTTCAGTAGCTGCCCAGCAGCTTAAAACATGCTACATTTATGACTGAGCAAAGCTACGCTACACTGACGTTTTTAAACAGTGTTTTCCCATTCTCTTTAAATGAATTTAAGACTTTGGGCCATATTTATCATGGTTTTGCATTGCCCTTTCACCACGCAAGGAGGAACAAGGGCGACACAAAACCTAGAATGAACTTACCAAGCCACACAAGGCCACTTTGTGTGGCCCTGCATGGCTTGGTTAATGTGGAGTAAATCAAGGCAGCTCAAGACGCTGGGTGGAGCATGGGAGTTCCCACCCATCCACCCATGTTTTTTGACACATTTCCAAATCAACCATTAGTGGTATACCTGGGAATGTTTTATTTCTCCTTGTTTTTCCTCTTTCTATGTGCGCTGTATTCTGTGACACACATAGAAATAGGAAAAAGCCTCAGAGGATTGTTTTGTGCAGGAAAGTGCCCCTTCCTTAACTAAAACAATCCTGCCTGTAATGCAGCCATGCTTACACTATGGTGCAAGGGTGCCTGCGTTGGGGCTAGGCAGCAGTCTGTGTTCCAATGCAGGCAGAGACCAGTAATGCACAGTATAATGTTAAGTACGCACATTCCTGCCTCTCCCTTTCACCCAGCGGAGCGTAGCAAGGTGGGTTGCTGTGTTGCGTGAATATTTGATAAATATGACCCTCAGTTTTTAGAAATATTTGTATCAACGAATATATATGCAGATGATTTTAGTGCAATGAACTTGTTCTGAATATACAAAAGATAATTTGTAACACTTATTGTAGTAACACCATAATAACAACATTGTTCTGCTTTAACTGGTTTTATGTCTTTATTATTTAAAGCTTTTGGGAAGAAGAACAACCCGATAACTGGAAGGGAATAGAGGACTGCGGTCTTTTAAGAAGAGACGGCGACTGGAATGACGCCAGTTGTGAGGAGGAGCATAAATGGATATGTAAAGTGTCACTTATAGAATAACTTGTCAGTTCCTGCTTTACTGTGGAGCTTTTTTGGGAACAAGCTGCATTCCAGTACTCACACTGCTGTACTGAGTATAATATATCTACAAAGATTTGTTTCAGTTTATTGTCACTAAGTCATATCTTAACGCCTCATTGTCCTACTTCACAGGGCGCGCTCAAGATATACAAATTGCGCCTCTTTGTTTCTTCCTTGTTTTGTATAAAATTCATGCATTAACAGTGAGAAAATCCTAGTTTTAGATTTGAACTTTAGACACCTCACAAGCAAAAAAAGGTACTCAAACCATCATGATAATCGCTCCCGGTAAGTGTCATGGTGGTCTTTGTTGGCATAGTACAGCATTGAGTGCCCACTTTTATACGTCTGTAGTACATAAAGTGAAATCATTTAACCTGATGTTTCTCCATGTTAGGGCTTGATTGCCAGACAGTACAGTTTGGAAACAGCCATCAGGGTTGTCATTTTTTTGCTTCTGAGCTGTGTTAGGTAAAGTAGTGTGCTGATTTGTAGAACTAGAGGGTTACATGCATTCACTTTACATAACGCAGGTGTATAAAACTGGTGTTACATCATACAAAAGGTGATGGGAGAATGTTTGCAATAAATCTAACCACTGGCAAAAGCTCAGTGTTTCATTCCAACCCATCCTTCTTTTGCCCAGTATGCCACCTCGGATTAGATCAAGCTATCTGCAATTCAGTCTCAGCTCTGCTCCAATAGAAACAGACCAGTCCGAACTGTCAAGCCAGGCCCTCTCTAAACCAAAACACAAGCAACCCAAAACCTGTTTCACCCTAACTGGGGCTCCTCAGGTGAGTGTAGCTTAGTACCAGTGGCACAGTGAGCAAGGGATCCACGTCTAGGCATACCCTTTGTCACTGAGGGTGTTACATCAAACACACAAAAGATGATGAGAGAATGCTTGCTATTAGAGTACCCATTGGCAAATGATCGGGGTAGCATTCCAACCTATCATTCTTTTCTCCATAATGCCACCTCAGATTAGACCCAGCTACATAAAAATCAGTCTTCACCATGCTCCAGTTGGAACAATTTGTTCAGAAATGCCAGGCAAGGTCCTCTCTGAGCCAGAACGCAAGCCACTCATGACCAGTTTACTTCAGATTGGGGTGAGGGGGTCCTTTATTCTTTTAAATGCCAACTTCAAAGAGGTATTTTTTTGGCACAAAACCCTGTCTACAAAAGTTAGGAGCTAGGACTTTGCGTCAAAAATCATGGATGATTGAATGGGAATGCATATATACCTCTCATGGTACCATCCCTCCATGGACTACAGCATTAGTGTCACTTTGCATTACTTTAGGGCACAAATAAAGTTTTGCACTGGAAAGTAAATCCCAAATAAACATTTTGCGACAATTTGCATCACTGTTTCATACAAACATGAAACAAAATGTTTTTAAATCTCCCAGAAGATTCCTAAAATCCTATTACACATGAAACATTAATCACTATTGCTCGTCAGACCTTAGAAAACCTTTGATCCAAATAGGCGGATGACCTGGGCCAAATCACTGCCCATGAATATACAAGGCTCTAACTTACCCAAGGGATGGTAATTCAGACTGGCATCACCTGGTGTAGCACCAACAACTGTACAGGGTATACTACATACGCTCTGTTATTCAAAATAGGAACGTAGACAATAACATCTGCCTCCGGGGATGCAATTTGGTGGGAACCGTATTTAACATTTAGTGGCCATATTAATTAACATTCTATGGTTGTGCCCCATTGTATAACATTCTACGATCTTGTGGCAAGATTAGCAACTTTTGTAATACTCTCTGCTATTGCATGAAGAGGTCACAAGGTTCCTATTCCCTATTTAACAACATAATTGACAGGAGCATGGCCTCTCATAAATATTGTGCCTTAAATACTATTTTCAAAAATATTGCCTCATTGGGTGTAGATGTTCAATTATTAAATCTAATGGGGTGATATTTTTGTAGATGATAGTTAGGAGACAATATTCATATCAGGTGATATTCTAACAACAGTACCATACTATGATTAAGCTGTTTACAATTTGGGCTTCTGCACCAAATATGCAAAAATCATGTTGGAATTCTGTTTGGCAGGTGCACAGAGGGACATGAATAGACTATGGGCTACCTATAAAGTGTCAAAGATTGCCTTGTGTTTCACCATGGCCACGGATCTACAGGCAGAACTAGTCATACATATGGTCAGGGGTTCCCTAAGACAATTTGCCAGGATATGTGGACAATATATTTTTTTATTAGAGACTAAACTAACTGGAGAGGAGAGACAGAGAACCTGATTTAGAGTTTGGTTGAGGGGTTGTTACACCACAAACGTGATAGGTATCCTGTCCGCTGTATTACCGTAGGCTATAACGTAGTAGTAATATGGCGGACAGGATATGTTTGTGACAAAGTAACCCCTCCGCCAAACTCTAAATCAGGCCTCGAGTGTTTTGCTAACGCTTGGTTTAACAATCACATGATACCTCTTTGGCTTGGAAAACACTGCATTGTAAACAGTATTGCTAAATGCTAGCACAAAATGTATTGAAATCATATTGCTGTGCGATCTGATCATATAGTGCTTTATTTGTATTAGGCTGATCGTAAAGAATCTGAAATTCAATAAAAAAAAATAAAAAAAAAGGATTCTTTCTTTGACATGAACATTTTTTATTCATATGACATGCTAATTTATGTTTTATCATAGACTGCACTTAAAGCACCTTAAAGTTGGTATTATTTCAGATGTTAGTCAGAGGTCCAGATTCTGAAAGCTGTCAGGCAGTGCAGCAGCGAAACAAAATGTGCTGTGCCGCATGACAAGGAGAGATCAAGAGAGTGCCATATTCACATAGAAATGGCACTCTCCTCCCCTCTTTCTAGTGCCGGCTCTGATTTCAGCTGCTGTGCGCCACGCACACACCTTAGCGCCATAGTGCTAGGTTGCGGGCATGAGTCTAACATAGGTTCTCTACAGGAAGGGTACCCTTCCTGTACAAAATACTGTGCCTAGACAAGTGGAAATGCTTTTCCTACTTTGTATGTGTGCTGTACAGTACAGCACACATGCATAGTCGGAAAACCAGGGAGAGATAAAAACGTTTCTGTTTAGCGCCTTCTTTTCAAAGGCGTAATTTTTCATGCCCAACCCTTCTGATGGTTCAGGTCAGGGTTTAGCATCAAAAAGCATGGGTGGTAGCATGGGTTAGCCCATGTACAACCCATGTAACACACCCTTTACGTAAAGTAACACAAAGCAGCTTTTGGCACTGATTTGCGTTACTTTGCCAGCCACACAAACCAACACAAATACCTATTTGCGTTGGTTTGTGAATGCCAATAAAAGTTTAGCGTGGGTTTAGCGTTAGGCCCCTCTTGCATATATTATACCTGATGCAGGTATAATATGGCGCAAGGGTTTACAAATTGGCGCAATGCTAGCATTGCACCACTTTGTAAATAAGACGCACGATGGGGGCCTGCTTAGCACCGCCTTAGCATTAAAAGAAATGATGCGATGGTGACGCAAGGCAGCACTAGGGGCTTGTAAATACACCCGTATATTCCTTTTTTTTAAATGTGTGTTAGTATTGTCATATTGAGAGTAGTATCACCAATCCAAAAGTGCAGGATAAGTTTGACTTGGTGCATAACTTGCTTTTTTTGCTGCATTATTTAAACCCGGCCTCATTGTCCAATTGTTTACATTTCTTCTTTAAATATATTTACATTTTGCTCACTGTGAGGCTCTTGTTCACTCTTTCTGCATGGTTTGCTCCAATTATTTCTGGGCTGATGCTTCTGTGTGTTTTTTTAGCTTTTCACCATGGTGGCTCTGCTGTCCAGTCCACACCGTGCGTGCTCTAACCCCTAACATTGGCTAACTCCCATTTGGGATACCTAACTTCCCAATAAGGCCATAGTATATAGTACAGGAAATACACTGAAGCCATGAAAAAGTCAAAGGTCACCAATGGACTGCACCACGTCATACAGTCCACAAGTGAGATGGAGGAAACATGGCTTTAGGCCTACCTGTGTAGCCTGACTCCTGCAGCTGTTATTAAAAATAACCCTTTTTGGTAGGAAAGAACCGTACCTTCTAAATATTAAACAATTCACCCTAAGTAAGCCTTGTTGCCAACAAAGTAAGTTGTCTTGTATTTGAAAGTGGAATACAAGAAGTTAATATTGACATGTACCTACAGTGACTAGCTTTCAAACACTGTTTCAGTATAGAGGGTTGTAGCTGCCCTATGAGAAAAACTAAAGATCATTATGAAATCATAACTGTTTCACTATAAATGGTAAAGATCAGAATAAAATCATAACTCTGCTAACTCTAGTTTGGGATAAGCTATCAACCCAATTCTAACACTATTTTTAATGTTTATTAAAAGTCCAATTGAGTGCTGATGTTGGATTTTTAATAAATACTTAGGGAAAAGTGACTTTTAACAAGTTAGACTTTGCCTGAAGCTCTGATGGTGATAAGGTGATATGATAAGAAAGTGTCATATTGGGCTCTCAGTGCTTTCCCTTACTAAAATATGAAAGGTGCTCCTATAGCAGGAACAATGGCTTAGAGCCTTTTAGCAGGAAGACCTTAGTGTGCGGTATGTGACACATATCATCTGAGGAACGGCAGCTGGGGGGATTTATGACCTTCATTAAATTGAAAGTGTCAAGGGGGATGAGGGCTGCCCATTCATAGTTAAGTGTAAAGGGAAACCTATGAAAGACAAACCTTTTGTACTCTGGACTCTATGTAGCACGGTTGCCACCAGCCCACTCGGAGAGAGAGCTGGTCCCAGAACTAGTTTGCTGTACTTGAGGAAGAGGGAACTGCTAATTTCTCTAAATACACTGCTGAATGTCTTCAGGGGAAGAAAGTTTCTGTCATGTTGGATATGCCTCACAATAGTGCTCTGTGCAATAGTTTACAGTATGGCAAACAGGATGTGCTGCAGTTGCCCCTGGGAATTGACAATAGTCAACCATCGATCCACTGGCTAGTAAATCATACATAATTGGCACCTCCCTCACAGATAATCGGAGTACTCCCTGGAGCTTTGGAAGAACAGAAGAGGACTGAATCTGAAGGACTGGACCTGCTCCCACTTGTCCCAGGACTAAGATGCAGACTGCAATGGTCAGTTGCAGGGGTGTGGAATTTAATAAAATATGTACTTGTCCAGGGGACAGGTTGCTTCTTAAATCTACTTGTCCTGTAAATAAAATCTACTTGTCCCTCTGGTGGCATGTAGTGCGGCGACAAATTATGGCAGCAATCTCATTCTGTAAGAGCTCTGATAATAGCCTCTCTGATCATGCCAGGGCAAATACTATAGCAGGGCTTGAATACTTGTAATTTTAATCCTTACTATAGCAATTTCTTTATTTTTCTACCTTTCCACAGATCTACGTACGGGGGCTGGAAGAAGCAGTAAGCAATAGTTCCAGGGCAGGAATGCCTTTGAGTCTGCAAACCTACTAACTTGCATGTTTTAAGGATGTTCACTAGCTGTTCTTCAAACTTTCCTCATACTGAAAAAGGTTGGAAATGTACTCCTGACAATGGCAGAAGTAGACGTTTTTCCAGGATTGGGGAAAAAAAGTGGTTGGAGTCAACGTGAACTTGTAAACGTTTAATAGATATCTACACATGCATAAGTGCTTGTGCTAAAGTACAGTTCACAGGTATTTTCTAGGAGTACAATTTCCTTGTCTACTTCTCTAAGTTCTTGTGAATTCATGAAACCCACTAATTCAAAGACATATAGCATGGGTGCACTTTTGTGACTTTCTTTAAGAATTGGGTCCCTAATTTGGTCTGGCGTTGAGCAAGACATTTTGTTTTTATTAGTCTTCTATTTCTCTCTCTATATATCTATTTGCTGGCTTTACTGTGAGTGATCGCATTCTGGTGTTCCGAAAGGAGGATATTGGCACTCAAAGTAGGTTTTTTTTCAGTGCCAGGAACTACTGTGGCAATCAGTGGCGTAACTAAACTGGAGGGGGCCCGACTCCAGACCCACCTAGGGCAGGTGTTTTGCTGAGGGGGTCCCTTTGAGGGGTTTCTCTGCACTGCGGGGACTGTGGGGACTTTGTTACGCCACTAGTGGCAATGTTTGCTTTTTGAGACCAAAAACATTTTTTTTTGCTTTGCCCAGTGTTCATTACAATGGTGAGTGCCTGACAGCTCCCACAACAATAAAGTGTTACAAAATCCACGTCAAAACAAGACATGCATTGGCAAAACCAAAAGACTCACAACAAATGTTGGATTGGTTGGCTTTGCCAGTGCTTGTTTATTTTCATGCTTTTCATAATCTTGTTGAAAATGTTACACTGATTTTCCATTAGGAATATTTTTTGGAAATACTAGCATGCAGCAACACATTTTACTAAATGACACTTCAAAGAAATAGCACCTAAAAAGTCATAGTAGCAATAGGTTTTCGTTTACTACTTGCATTTTTTTCAGAACTATTTAATTTGAAAGCAAAGGATCATCACTCTTGTTCACAAGCTTCTGCAGACATTTGCATGTAATCAAACAGCCTTCTGGGAGCATTAAACAACTTAGCCTCATATTGTCAAACTTTTCAAAGGTGTGTACACCCTTTTTTTCTGGAACCACTGTCAGTAGTGCAGTGTAACCTTAAAACATTTTATACAGCACTCACCCTAATAATAAAGGCTTTTCAATAAAGAACTATGAATACAAGTTCGAGCACCATTAGCTTATGGACAACACATATTACCTCAACTGCAGACAGTCCCTTCTCTGTAAACTAGCAACCAAAGGGTCTACTTGTCCCAAGGACAAAATAAACATGACAGCGTGTTGCCCTTGATCCCAAACAATATGTCCAGGGCATTGGCAATAGGAATTCCACATCCTTGCAGTTGACTGCCCCCCCCCCCCCAATGGCTGCAAGCACACAATTAGCTGCAAGAGCCCTTTTTCTTGAAGTGCTTAGCTGACCACTTGTAACTAACTCTGGGCCAGGGGCAGCTCCATCCCTATGACGAAGGAGCGTCGCCCCCACTGGCTGAGCCAGGAGCAGAAACATATAATGGGGCTGGGCCACGGGAAGGGGGAGAGGGGCGAATGCACCTAAGTGCGCATTTGTGTTTGGCTGGCCATCTCAAGCCGGCCAAACACACATGTGCCCTTACGTTTCTTCAGCCCGGCTGTGTTGAACAGCCGGGCTGGAGAAACTGCACAGACCCCAGGGCTGTGGCGGAGCAGCAGTCACTGCCACTCAGACCAATCCTGGTGCTGCCTTCATGCTAGGTTTTGCATGAAAGCAGCGCCAGAATTGATGCAGTGAATGCTGGGACACCAGAAGAAGAGGAGTGTGAGGCGGAAGGAGGCAGCAGGGACGGAGGCCAGGTAAGTGTTTTTTTCTTTTTTCCTCCTCGCCGCCCCTCCCCTTGAGTTAAGTTGTGGCCTGGTCTAGACTGGAGCCTGCTGTGGCCTCTGCTGGAGTGATTCCTGGCCCCTAAGTGCCTGTTAGAAATGAAGTCTCTGGTTGACAGTCAGTTTGCACTCTGTCAAAGCAGGGACCCTCACTCTAATTAGGGTCAGGGAGGAACACTCCTAAGACAACCCCTGCTCAACCCTTCGGTAGCTTGGCACAAGCAGTCAGGCTCATCTCAAAGGCAATGTGTAAAGTATTTGCACCAACACACACAGTAAAAACACCACAATAGTGATTTATGAAGGTATTGACCAAATGTAGTGCACGCGTGTAATGGTGTCTCTCTCGCTCACAAAGTCTGGGGAAATTGCCCTGAACAATGTGGGGGCACCTTGGCTACTGCCAGGGTGCCCTCACACTTAGTAACTTTGCACCTAACCTTCACTAAGTGAGGGTTAGACATATAGGTGACTTATAAGTTACTTAAGTGCAGTGTAAAATGGCTGTGAAATAATGTGGACGTTATTTCACTCAGGCTGCAGTGTGAGCTCCCTATGGGTGGCAAAAGAAATGCTGCAGCCCATAGCGATCTCCTGGAACCCCAAAACCCTGGGTACCTTGGTATCATATACTAAGGAATTGAAAGGGTGTTCCAGTGTGCCAATCAGAATTGGTGAAAATGGTCACTAGCCTGCAGTGACAATTTTAAAAGCAGAGAGAGCATAAGCACTGAGGTTCTGGTTAGCAGAGCCTCAGTGAAACAGTTAGGCACCACTGTCAACATCAGGACAGTGCGTGCTCTACGGGCGACAAAAATGCAAATACCCAGTTCCTATGCAAGAGCATAATTCATAAATTGTGTTTATATACAGTATGTTAACCTTTTGCATTGCAGAGTTTAACCTTGAAAAGCACTATTAATGATGCTTGCAATAACTGTTCATTTGCAAGCTATTGCTGCAGGCTTACTAAGTGTGTTAGAGTGTGGTCCCTTTCTAGGACCTTCTAGAAGCTTTCCCTGCAGCATGACTGGGTGTGGTTTCTGGGCTGGGCTTGACTCTATATAAGGGTCCGGTGCAGAGCAGCAGCAACTTCCTGAGCTCCTGTTCCGGAGGCCTACCTTGATATTCAAGGCCTGCCCTCATTATATTGGTGATCCTTGAGCAGGGCGGTAAGGCGGAGGTCGGGCTGGGCCCCCGACCCCCGTTCTCAAAGACATTCGGGTTTTGGGCCTAGTTGTGAAACTCTCTGTGTGCGTGAGTGTGATTTCATGGCATTTGCATATTCTTGTTGGAATCGGCAGAGTGCGCGATTCATTTCTAACATGTAAACCTTGGCATTCAGATCGGCAACAGTGTGCGCGATCATTTCATGGTATTTGCATATTCTTGTTCGAATCGGCAGAGTGCGCGATTCATTTCTAACATGTAAACCTTGGCATTCAGATTGGCAACAGTGTGCGCGATCATTTCATGGCATTTGCATATTCTTGTTCGAATCGGCAGAGTGCGCGATTCAACCCTGGCATAAAACGCTTGGCTGTTAGATCCGCAGTGTGCGCAAACATTTCATGACATTGAAAACGTTGGTGTGCCGTGTTTGTTGAGGTGCACACATTTATCCAGAGCTTTTGGATTTCTTTGAAATGCTTAATTCAAAGTGCGACATTCTTTGTGCATATTAAGTTCTTAATACAGTACAGTTCCTGTTGTTTCCAGGGAATGTTCAGATAGCCTTTGTCCTCATGTAAAAATGCAATGTTTATTCTGAAACATTATTTATGAAGGTTCTTGTATTCTATACAGTATGTGATATTTCCTGAAAAGCTCATATGAAACATTGCATTAACCCATTCTTGATTTTTCCAGGTACCTAGATTTCCTGAGGTCTAGTTATAGTCATTTCTTAGGTTATCCATGATTACAGTATAAGAACTCTTAGAACCATAGTCTATTGAAAGTCAATGTGATTATATCTTGACATTGTGTTGTTTAACCTCTTGCTTCCTACAGGTCTCCTTCCCAGCTGTTACGTACCTAATCCCCTTTTCCCCCACTTGGACTCTATCAGGCTCTGTGGTATATCTATCGGAGCTTTGGAGCTGTCTAGTGGTGGACATGTTGGGAACGTGCGCAGACCCCGAGGATCTGGTCTCCCTGACAACCACACAGGGAACACATTTAGGTCACAAACTATGAGCACTGGGGTCCTGGCTAGCAAGATCCCAGTGAGACGGCAAAAACAAACTGACACACAAGTAAAAATGGGGGTAACATGCCAGGCAAGATTAGACTTTACTACAGAAGGGGCCCTGGGAGAAGAAGTTGGGATGTTTTAAACATACTAAGGGGCAATATCACTGGTCAGAGGGGAGATGACATAGACCTAGAGCAGATTTCATATAACACCCCCACCGCTACCCTGAACTCTCTGTTGGAGCTGGATTGAGTGGGGGGGTCCCGGACTCCCTCCCCCCAACTCCTACGTGAATGCGTATACCCTGTGGTGCCTCCTGCCAATTTGACTGGACTTCAGGCTTAGAGACATACCCCGCTAAACAGAGGACCCCAAGGAGTGCGGGGGACAGAATCTCTGTGGGTTTCGCACAGTGCCGCAGCTGGCGCTCCCAAAACTGCCAGACATATCTCTGGTGCTAGAACAGAGGAAGAGAGTGCACTTGCTGAGACACTGTAGCGCAGGCCTGCTTAAGACCCGTTATCTCCCCGGTTATAGTGCCTAGAGGTGAAGAACTGGTGTTACGCCTGAACCCACCTTCCAGAAGTGCCAGTAGTGCTGAAACGAGGGGCAGGGTGGAAGGGACTCCCCTAGGCGGAAGCAATAAAATGGCCAAAGACAAGGAACATAATACCTCCAAGCAAGAGAAGATGGACATATATACTAAAACCAAGGAGGCTCTGTTGCATATGTACAATCCATTATGGAATGTGGTTGCGTAGAATTCTGAATGGAATAGTAGAGGAGAGGTCAAGCTGAGACTGAAGTGACAAGACTTGTAAGGGATCTGTAGCGTATATCTCAAATAAAGACTACAGCTTTATTTATTTGTGTCATTGATATTCAAAACTGGCAAGAAGGATAGGATACGAGGACAGATGGACAAGATACTAACGCAATTTGTGGAGTGACCCCGAGTCTTGGAGATTTCTGTTGAAGGAAGTTATACAGTAATATCTCCATTTCCCTGTTCAAATTGATTCAAAGAGTGACTGCCGTGGCTGAAGAAGCTGGAAATCTACTCTCTGATTTACTCGTGTTGCAAGAGAGTGTGTGCCCTGGCTGAATAAACTGGGAAAAGTGATGGGAAGGTTAGTGAGCGTCTCTGCTTGCAGCGTGATCAGCCTACATTATTATCGCTAAAATAACATAATAGCCACACGGCAGGCTGTGCAAAATTATTCGAGCTGAAAGCACACAAGAAACTAGTCATCAATTTAATAATCTACCATTTCAATAGCGCGTGGGAGGCTTACTGGTACCAGCATGTGCCCGCATTTTTAAAGCATTTCTGCGGGCACGAGTGAGCGTTCAGCGTACCTGCGTCACCACTTGACGTCATCCTGTCAATCCAGGCCTGCGGAGGAAGGGAAAAGGGAGGACATGTGGTGACATTCACATGTCAGGTCAACAGGGTGAGTGGATGCGTTGTGTTGCTATGCAACCGGGTGATTCAAGGAGACAGACACCAGCAGCAGCAATAAACATGTGAAACGGTGATAGAAGACACTCCGACAGCTACCGGCAAGCAGGCAATTAGTGTGAAATAACGGCAGAGACGACGGTGACTACTTTTTTAGGTCGAGCGTTAGCGTTCAGCCTGCTGTATACTAAAGTATACAATAGAGTGAGTTCCAGCGTTCTGATTTGTTAGTTGCAGTGTCCTTCAGAAATCCTTGCTAGCTAGTGGTCAGTTTGCCTCTTCGTCCTGCCTTTTTTCACTTTGGGAGCAGCACAAAGTACTGTGTAATTACGCTATGTCCTGTTTATCTCTTCTGAAAGGAACTTTTTTTGGCATTTGCCTGTTTCACCTCAACAGTGTGGGTGCTTGTTCTGTCCCTCCTCCCCACCAGCTCTTTATGTAAACATAAACCAACAGCAGAGGGGGGCTTTTCCAGAGCCAGCTCGCCCTCGCTCTCTTTATTTTGTTGTTTTCGGTCTGTGTGGCAAGAAAAGTCCAGTCAGTAATTTACAACGCTATGAGCTCTAACTCGAGCAAACACAAAACTATTGTGTTCCAAATGCTTGTTTTGTATTGCACTGGTGAACGCAGCATTTGCCCTTCCTACCTCCTCCCATGTCACTGCATTTGCCCGCTCCTACCTAATCCTCACATCAATTTCGGACTTTGAATTATGTCATGTTTCCAAATGCACATAAAAGTTAGCAAGCTATACCTTTGCTGTAACGGGTACAGTGACAATTCCAAATGGCGTCCACGCCGTCTACACCACAGGCAAGTCGTCTCGTATTTCCACACTCCTCGTGAAGTCAACAAGGCAGCACCTGGGCACACTTTTGAAGTCTGCTGCAGCTGGATTGGAGCCCGGGGTGGGCGGAGCTGGAGGAAGGTTCGGCAATGATCAGCGCGTACAGTTGGCATCACTGTAGGTAGAGCTTCTGGTGAGGGTGCATTGTTAAAGTCGTTGACAGGGGAGTGTTCTGTTCAGGGTGCAGAGTGGGCGTCATTACAGTCGCTTGAAATGCGTGACCCTAGGTGCACTGCATTCATTCCCTGAAGACGGTATTCAGCAGCTCATGGGCTATATACAATGAGGATGCAGTTACAGCAGTATTACTATGATCTATAGAGTGGCGGCTGAGGTTTTCGGTGACCTGCAGGCCACAAGTTTGAATCCCAATTTGGATGTCAGTGTTGCCATTGTTTTGTTATCTTGACATGTTCTGCCCGTCGCAGCTTATTTGTCATTCTTGTCCGTCTGCTGTCAGCCGAGGTCCGTGGTCCGCTCACTGGTCACACTGCATTTATTAGCCTCGTAGTCTGCCCCCACCCGCCAACACTCTTCCGCATGCATGGGATCTGCAGTATTACATGCTTCTCTGTCTCTTGTACACCTGCCTACTGCAGGGAGCACCCTCTGTACGTCTGCCTTAAACAAGCCCCGGCCCTCAAAAATAAGTGCCGGTGCTCAGCACCGGAAACAACAAGCACAAATTAAGCACTGCGATTACCCCATTATAAATGGTCCCTGCTGCCCCTTTTAGTAATAGCCCCTGCTGCGACCACCCATGTACACCTCTTTTCTGGGGTACCTTTAGCGACCCTGTAATCCACCTGCTCCTAGGAGCACACTTTGACTCCATAGAAAGGTGCCTGCTGCCGGCAGCACCGCCTCTACCCGCTGTAAAGGTGCCTGCTGCTGAGATCAGTGCCTCTACCGACTGTAACGGTGCCTGCTGCTGGGATCAGCGCCTCTACCGGCTGTAAAGGTGCCTGCTGCTGGGAACAGCGCCTCTACCGGCTGTAAAGGTGCCTGCTGCTGGGAACACCACCTCTATCCGCGCAAAGCTACCTGTAGCACCATCTTTGCCCCGTAAGATACCTGCTGCTTTCATCTGCTCTCTTTTCACAAGTTCTTCCCTTGTTGTATTGTGTCAGCATACACATCCCAATAGCGCAAAAGCTCATCTGCACCTTTGTAGGTTTCGGGAGCGGGGGGCAGTGTCTTTTATATAATGTTGGTAATTTTCATCTTTTGTGTGACATCCTAACCGCCCTCTTTAATTTTTGCCTTCTTTTACTGAACCTGTTTTTGTGAGTCAGAGAACTCTGCGCTTCTTAGGTGAAGCGCGTTAGCGCTTTGACCTGTTTTTAAGTATTATTGTGTGCTTTTAATCACACCCACCTCATGGCCATCATTTGTTCATGCCTTTCAAAAATCCTTTATCATTGGTAAATGCTTTATGTTTGTCCTTCCTTGGTTTGGTTTTGTTACCACCTTGTAGACAGCACTTGTTACATGGATAATTGCACAATTGCTGATTCGTTTGACTGCGAGCGAACCTTTTTCTTTTTGTGTCTCTCCGCGCTCATGCTCATGGCGGTAATGGCACTAAGAGTCAGCTCCCTTATGTCAACTGTTTTAATTTTCATTTTCAATTATGTGGCAAGAACTATCCAGTTCGAAATTTACAAATCTAATAGCTCTAGCTCGAGCAAATGCGAGACCCATTGCATTGCAAATGCTTGTTTATTGTAGTTGGTTGTTTTGGTAGTGTAAAAGAGAACTGAAGTATACGGTTAAGGATTGTTGACTTATGCAAATTTACAAATTGTGAGTGCAATGGGTTTGCCTTGAATATTTAATGGCCGGAACTTCAACATATATAAAAAAAACAGAAAAGTGTGTAAGGAAAAAAGTCTGTATATTTAAAAAAAAAGGATATATATATATATATATATATATATATATATATATATATATATATATATATATATATATGTATATATATATATATATATTTAAGATAAGGAAAAAAACATCAATTATAACAGCTCACAGCAAGGGAGTTATTTATTTATAAAATTGTAGAAGACAGCATGGAAGCTTCATCGATAATAGCTCCGCCTACATTTTTACAAATTCCAGGTTCCCCGAAGATGTCATGGGAAGATTGGCGTGAGTCTTTTGAAACTTATCTTGAAGCTATAGGTGGTTAAATATACTCACCATCACGTAAATTGGCAATTTTAAAACATAACGTGGGCATAGAAGGTAGAAAAGTGTTAAAAACACTTACACACTTCCCATACCAAAACGCATTGCGCAAACCAATCAGGAGGGTGAAGGAGAGGAAACTTCTGACTCTGAGGAAACATTGATGACTAGAGAGATGCAGTGAAAGCGCTTCAAAATTATTTTGGGAAGAAAGTAAACTTAGTGGTAGAACGGCTAAAATTTTTCTCCACGTCACAACTCCAAGGGGAGAGTGTGGAGTAATATATATCTGTAATGAGAACATTAGCCGCCACATGTAAATTCAAGGATTTGCAAGAAGAAATTATCTGGGATCAGTTTATTAATAGAAGAAAATGCGTCAAAATCCAAGAAAAATTACTAGAATTGAAAGACCCTTCCTTGTAAAAAACAATAAACGTCGGAAGACGCATAGAAAACACATCTAAGTAACTAAAATAACTTAATGAAGGTAACTTCAAAGAAAATACAGAATGTGCTAAAGTAAATGTTGCACAAAAAACGAAGAAGTGGCAAGGAACGTCATACAAACTTTCCATTCGCAAGGGGAAAAAAACATGTTATAGGTGTAGAAGCGTGAGACACACAGCAGATGACGAGAATTGTCTGGCTGCGGAAGCAAAATGTTTTAAATGTAAGAGAACAGGCCATTTTTCACATGTATGTAAATCAGATGTATGGAGAAAAGGCAAAAAGACAGTAAGGGGCATATTTATACTCTATCTGCGCCGATTGTGCGTCAAAAAGGTTTGACGCACAATCAGCTCAAATGTTGCCCCGTATTTAAACTTTGACGCCCGTGGACGACAAAATTCCTCCGTATGCGTAATTTTTTGGATGCAGCAACCCGCCTTGCGTTAATTATATGCAAGGTAGGCATTCCCATCCAAAAAATGGCTTAAAGGGCCGTGCGTCATATTTATGCTTTTGGGCAAAAATGACCACGGCCGGAAGGCGGAGCCACAAAATGACGCACAGCCCAATTTGCGTCAAAAATTTATGCCTGGGCCAGGACAGGCGTTAAAATGGGGCAAACACACCTGTATTTAACCAGAACACACAGAACAAACAGCAGAGCAGCAGAGGAGCAACAGGGAGCCATGGAGGTGATACTAATCCAGCGTGCACGCAGACGCAGAGCCCAGCAGCAACAACAGCAGCTACAACAACACCAGCAGGGACCCCAAAGGCAGCGCAGAAGGCAGGAGAGGATATTCCGCCCAAGAACCACCCTTCAGGGCCTCAGGGAACACAACATCATCCAGAGGTACCGGTTGAACTGGCCGGCCATTCAGCAGCTGCTGCGAAACATTGAACAGCGGTTGGCCCCCACTTTGGTGACACCCCGCACCATCCCAACAGAAACAAAGCTGCTTGCCGTACTTCATATGCTGGCAAGTGCCTCTTTCCAAACAACTGGTGCCCTGGTTGGTGGAATATCACAACCATCATTCTCCGCCTTTTTGCCCAAAGTACTGGATGCCATCATTGGACTGACACCCTGCCACATCTGCTTCCCTAACACACTGCAGAAGCAGCAGGAAACAAAACAGGGGTTCTACCTCATCAGTGGCTTCCCACACGTCCTTGGTGCAATCGACTCCACTCATGTACGCCTTGTGCCACCTGCTGCAGCTGAACACCTCTACCGCAACAGGAAGCACACACATTCCATCAACGTGCAGGCCATAGTCGATCACCAGGGATTGATCACCAACATCGTGGCTAAATATCCTGGGAGTGTACATGACTCATACATCTTCCGTCACTGCACCATCAATGAACACTTCCAGGATGGACGGTATGGCAATGGACTACTTGATGGTAAGTACAAAAACCTACTTATATACACACTGCACAGCAACCCTCTAGGACACACAACACATACACCGCAACAGCAACATGTGAACAGGAACACACTGAGGTCGTGACATCGCTAGCCATGTTTCTTAAGTCACCATTGAACCTGTCACACATCGGAAATTACTGTACAGCCAAATGTTAAGACGTCAAAGATCACAAAGTGTGGAGTGGGTTGCCTAAATGTCACCTTGCAAATTGTAAGTGTCCCAATGACCTTTACATTAATCCATTGCATAAGTTTCAAGGTATGGGATGTCCAGGGTACATTGATATGAACGTGTTAACAACACTGTCAATTTTAACTGTGCATGGAACTATCATCTCACCCCCAGTGAAGACACACGGACACCTGTATCACAAGTCACAATGCTAGGGAGGGCACACCGTACTGCAAATCCCAAAACATACTGCTGACAAACGGTTAGCAGACAAACACTCGTTCAGCCAAGGAAACAACACAATGCAGATGGTACAGCCTACAAGCATAGGATGCCACATTAGTACACAAAATAGTCACAGACAATAGTGCCAGCTACATCAACATGATCCCATTCATTTTCTCTTGCAGCTGATCAGGGGTATGGCATCCAGCCATGGATTATGACACCATTTGGCAACCCAAGTACTGCTGCAGAGCGTGCATACAGCGACGCCCATAGGAGGACACGCAGCATTGTCGAGCGGACCTTCGGCATCCTCAAGTCAAGGTTCCGCTGCCTCGACATCACTGGTGGTAGCCTCCTATATTCCCCCAAGATGGTCTGTAGGATCATCCTCACATGTGCAATATTGCGCAACATTTGTATCAAAAGAAACATTCCCCTCCTGCAACCAGAGCCACACGTACCTGAAGAGGAGGAAGAGGAGGATGCTGGCCTGCAACAGGAGGGGGAACTACAGAACACAGCCGCTGGTATACGCAGGCGGCAACAGATTGTAAATAATTTCTTCTGAATATGATCACCTTCATCACTTTAGTTAACTAATTGAAATAAACACCTATTCTAATCACCATATCATGGTCTGGCTGTTCCTTTTTGTACACCTTCATCTCTACTTATCAGAATAAGAGTGTTGCCTCATGGAGCATTGCTGAAATACTGAGTAGGACACAGAACAGAGCTAATGTGATGCCTAACATACAATGGTCACATACACACACACTCTTAATGACATATGTCATGTTCATATCTCCTTTGAAGGCCAATAGCAGAGGACCACAACTATTTCACACATACATGTTGAAAGCAAGGTCCACTGCAGCATATGGCACACAACTAAGACACCATCACTCAATAAAGGGAAAACAAGCCTCATACATGAGGCAGTCAATGTGCTTTGGCATCAGTAACAGGAATGCGTGACCAGACCCTTGACAGCAGTAAGTCCAACTGCATCCATTATTTTCAAGGACTATCTGTGACTAGAGTTCCCTAGAAGCAGAACATAGACAGCACAAGTGCCACACATATGACATGCATTGCGCACATGACATTCCATGTACATGTCAGACCATTTCCTAACTCCTGACACACCCATGCACCTGGTCACAACCCACCTGTCGGAAGAGGAACCTGGAATACTAAGATGTGTACCCTGATATTACCTCCTCTACACACACAGACCAACATTAGCAAACCAGTGTGCTACACCCTTTCCTATGGTATGCCATTGTCATAGAACATCTGACTGCAAGGTCATCAGGTCAATTTATACACTGTCTTCTAGTTTCAAAGCCCTGTTAGCACATGTAGATTGCTTCCCCTTGTGAAAATGTCTGTTGGCCCTTAGAATGCAAGTCTCACCTACAGGACTGGTGAGAAACAGATGCAGCCCACACCTGTGATCACCTCCATGCACAACACCCATTTCAAAAAGCACTGCCCCTGATGATGCCTGGAACAGCATAGGAGTTGCCATTATGTCAAATACACCGTCAAGCATTGATACTAATTAAGCCGTGTAACACAGCTACTGGGTTCATTTGTCACCTTCAAAAACACAGGACGTACACAGTTTGACATGTCAGCTCTCTAGTTTGTCCTCAAAACAGACTCAGTCAGACCACTGATTACGTAACTTGTCAAGTAACTGGATCCTGAATCACCTTGCATTCTGTCAGCCTGACTGGCAACTGTCTGTGCGTCACACTAAAGTATCCTTGTGTCTACATATGTACCACACTTGCGTTAGCAAACCTCTCATTCATCAGGGGGCATTGGGCATGGGCTTCTTCCATGCATACAAAAAATACATTGTATAGCATCATCTGCCTTTTAACTGTACCATTTGAGTTACATCCTCTTGGAAAAGCAAAATTCATGGCCCATCCCTTGTCTGGGTTGCATTTATGCATGAATGACAAAGTGTGACAGTGTCCCAGGGCCGTAGGCAGGGATTGGGTACGGGGCTTTCAGCACAACCAGCAACCTCTGATAATGTCCATGAAAAATACACAAATGTCAGGACCATGACAGTTCACACACAGCATTTCAGTGCGCACAACATAGTGATGGGCCGTGTGTGGTGAATAGCTGCGAGAATAATCAGCACAGAGGCTATGATGTTCCCAGATGCAGTGGGAAGTGCAGAGGCCAACCTGTGTACAAATGTTGTAATGACACCTGCCGGAACATGACAGCTAAGACATTAACTCACTCAGCACACCAAAGTTGCCCTGTTGACTGTCTCATTACACGTCTTTAGTGACAGGGTGGGATCATCCACATGTTGGTTCACATGTCCATATCTACTTTACTCACATTGATCAACCAAGGATACTCAGTAGATACAGGAATAGCTACCACTGACTCATGATGAGTCCTGGACCGAACTGTGACAAATTACACCCCAAACAATATACAGGATCATCATTGGACCACACACATGAACAAGACACCTATGTGCAATTGATCACTGGAAATAAGTGGACACTTGCTGTCTTGTATGCTGGTCCACCACAGCCACTTGATAGTTGGGGCTCACTTCTATGGCCTCAACTGTGGTGTCATCATACATATGAGATTCACCCTTGTCTGTCTGTGCAACAACATGGTACCCACTTCCTCAATGCATGTGTATGACTCACTGTGGGATTCTCCAAGTAGTGCCTAGGAAGCTCTTACCAATACTCTAGAAGATAGGATGTAGAAAATGTGGACCAATGACATGAACAAGCGTCTGCCATCCATCTGGTGCATGCTATGTCACATGTGGTGTCTACATGACCCTAAAACTTGGAAGTACACTTTACGGGTGTTGTTACATGTATGACAACACATGCCCTCGCTCATTTTCAATTTGACTTGCATCTAAGGATTGGACACATGGACGTCACATTCATACAACCATATGTACAATTATGCTTCATGTGATACACACACACTTGGTCAACCAACACATTAGTTGTCAAAGCACACACATTGAGCCAAAGGCATTTAGGTATTGTACATATGTGCGTCACATTGCTATCCTCTCCTAATGCCAAACATGCACAATTTGTGCAACACATATATGTAGGCCACACTTATGACCATCTATTGCGTCAGCCAACTGTAAAAATACTGTGAAGGTTGTAGTGTATCATGTTCCACTGCAGTATGATGTCAGACATGTGAACATACACCATCAACATCATACTGTCTTCAATTAGCCAATCTCTGATGTGTTCCAAATGTAAAATAACCAAAAAACAAGTAAAAAATGCCCCAAACCAGGTAATGCACTGTAATTTTGACGTCCCTAGCGGTGTGCGTCATTTTTTGACAACCAAAACTGTATTTGTGTCATTTTTTTTACGAACAGGAGTGAAATTTAGCCCGCATCCAGATATTTGTACAGTCCATGTATCATTATGTGGATGCGGGTTAATATTCACGTCTGTGCGTCAAAAAAATGACGCAAATACAGTTTTGGTAAACAAAAAATGACACATAACGCGAAAAAGGCGGGACTTTTCATACAGGAAGTGATGTAATAGGATATCCTGTTTACAGATCATGTACAGTGGTTGTACTTTCACTTTCACTTGGCAGTCTATGATCCTTCTAGACTGTGCGGCTGTTTAGAGAGTGTTGTCCTGAGATTTTGTGCTTTTTTTGTCCTGTGTGCTATCTGTAAAGTCCATTTGTGAAATAAATATTGTTTGTGTATACTGTACTACTGTGTTTTGTCTACATTTGTCCATTTATCTTGTGTTTTTCTTGTTTGTGGGAGTCTGTTGTAGGTAGTGTTAGTTTGAGGATAGTTGGGCTCTTTTAGTGTTTAGCTTTACTTTTTTTCTGTCTTTGTACTTACCCCTTTTCCCCTTTCTATTTCTTTTACCCCTATTCCATATCATCACTTAAAAGTATGTCTGGTAGGTCACGTCTTGGCAGGATGGGGGAAGAGGAGTTGGGGGGCTTCATCTGGCTGGTGACGCATTTCTTGCCGCTCATGATCCAGGCAGGTGGCAGGGTGATACAGGGGTATCCAACAGAGGCGCGCAGAATCCGGTGGGGAAAGGTGCTGCATCACCTGCAGCGTGTGTATGCCAGCCAGAGGAGTGACCACCAGCTGAAGCACCGGTGGGCTGACCTCATCACCAGGGAGCAGGATCTCTTGGACCACCTGGGAATCATGATTGTTGGCACTGTTGGTGAGTACGAATTATGTTAATGTGCACGATTAAATGCTCTGTAGTGACATCAGGGGATTAGTGCAGTGTCTGCCAGCTAACTTGCTGACTGTTTGTGTAATGCTGGGGAAATATAAGGGGATCATTGATGCACTATGGCAAGGATCACAATTGCTAGCTGTCAGGTAGCACGTGCTCAGTAAACTTACAGGTTACTTTTCCATGAAGGAAATTGGTGCGGCCTTTTTGTCAGAACAGCTAACAAAATATGAGCCAATCATGTCTATATAGGGTACTATTGACAGAGAAGTACAGATGTACCAACATTTAGGCCAAATATGTTGACGCAATTGCTAGACTGACTTTAGAATCACTACATGATGCTGAAAATGAGTGCTGCCTTCACGTCAATTGATAATAGCAAATTGGCTCAGACATATGTCTCATGTGAGTCTGGTGAGTGTGGAAGGAAAGCGTTCACAGAAGTACTATGAATGTGTGGGATTATTGTGTTCCTTGTTCTTTTTGGATTCATGTCAGTTCTTGATTTGAAAACATTGTGAAAAGGTGTAAGGTGCCCTAAGCTAACATCTTAAGATGTTTGTTGGAATTAGTTGAGCCACAATCCAAATATGGATGGCAGTCCAAGTGTATGCACATGGCCTCACATCTCTATGGTTGGTGCAAATCACCATAGCTGGGCCACATCAATTGACTATACTGTAACAACAGGATGGCTTACAAAAGTCCCTGCCCCTCCCTCTGTACATTGGCCCTATGTGCAATAAATGTGTCATGGCCACAAGGCATGTTTGACTGGTAATGCAGTCCTCAAGTAACCAGGCTTTGGATGTCTCTCTTGGATGCACATGATGAGACGATTACACTCCATATTTTTTAGTGCTCACCAATTATGGGGCATGTTTGCAACCACATGATAGTTAGGGCCAATATATGTGTGCAGATATGTGTGTAACTGTCACAGGAGACCCATGCTATGTACAAGTTGGCCGTGATATATCAGATCCAGTACCATCATGTCTGAATGCCTGCCATTTCATTATTAAGCCTACACATTGTAAATGTTTATGAAATTGTTGCACTGTGCACAGATTTTGAGCACATTTCTTCCTTCCATACCTTACAGGTGGACCGGCACCCTACACTGTGGGAGAGGTGGCGACATTTGAGGACCCCGACCACTCCAGTAAGTGTTGATATGTCTGTTATGTGTTGTGTTTGCTGGTTATGGACTCGTGTGAGTTGGACGCATAGCAAGGTGTGATGCGTTGGGCAAGCTTTTCTCTTGTTCCATGAGTGGGAATGCAGTTCTCACATGTTTTGAGTTTGCCAATGTGTATCCAATGGTATCATGTAGGGATTGTAGGACATCCCTGTAGGCCCCACTGTGAGTACAGGGGATAGTCATGTGTATGACACTTGTATCACCAAGAGTCGCAATGGAAGTCTGCCCCAATTTAGTCAGCCTGTCAGACCCACATTCTCTAAGATTGGTAGAGCTTATAGCTTTCCAATAGACATCTGCTTCCCTATTTACCTACGTTATTTTGAAACAGTAGGTAGAACCTCCTAGCAGTATGTACTTCCACATGTAGTGCAACAAGTCTGTGGAACATGAGTGCAATGGCCTAGGTGTGCATGCAATTCATGATCATGGGTGTTCTAGCAACTCTGTGTCTGATGTAAGTCAGGCCTCACTGGAAGTATATGTTGTGTACTGAGTTCTGCATTTCCTGACATGTCTGACCCTATGAGTGCTCTAGGGTTTGCTGACTCCTAATTGTAGATAGACCTTACCTGTGGTGTGTCTGTAGAGACAAACATGTGTGGAGTTTCCTATACACTCCTCGGTGTACATGTTGTTGGCAAATTATAGTTGAGTATCCACCGCCCCCCCTTTAAACAAGGCCATGGGTTTGTGAATGGGGTACCTAGTACTGATGCTACCAGTATGTTACACATACATGTGAATAAGTGATGGTTTGGTTGCATACTAGTATACACACACTCAGGTTTGGCACTTGGTAAAACACTGGCAAGTCCAGTTACAACTTGCAGACCATGTGGCTTTAGTTTTGCTTTCCGTACACTGACATTTGTAGCCCAGCTCTTGGCGGAGGATATACATCATGATTCTTAGATGATAACTGTCAGAACTCAGATTGCAAGTCAAGGCCAGTTATTACCCATCTTGTAGGTTATGGATGTGCTTTGTGTGATGTGACCTTTGTAGTCTGGCCTGCCATATACTTCCTCAGGGACATTCAGTGCTCTGTATTGTGATATGAGCTGTTACAAGTACAGTAGATGTAATGTCTGATTAACTTGCTGTGCCATTTCACACAATGCAGTTACTAATGTAGAATATCTGCATTTGTCTTCACAGCTGCTAACATGACTCCAGACCAGGTCCGTGAATTTCAGCGCCGGGCCATGTGATATCAGCACATCCTGCTGGTGGAGTCGGGGTTCCGGAGGATGGCCCGGCGATATCGCCATGAACGGGCCTCCGGGCATGGCGAGCCTTCCCACAGGGTGGGCCTACTTTGCCCACCACATCCACCACCAGCACAACCACCAATCAGAGCCAGGTGGCCCCACCCACAGCTGCCACTGTTGGTCCAACATCTGCTGGACTTCCTGGCCCCAGCATTGCCACCGGTACAGGACAGCCCACTAGGCCTGGCACCACACCCACACAGACCTCCTCCACCGGTACCCAGACTGCCACTGCTCCATCTGTTGACCCTGCAGCCTTCAACAGAATGGAACATAAGATGGACAAAGTGCTGCGCAAGTTGAGCCACCTGAGCCGGGACGTGTGGCACATTAACCAGCGGGTCAAGGACATTAAGAGGACCCTCCGGAGGGCCAACCTCTAGACACTTTTTTTGATGGACATGATTCCCTCCCCTCCCTCCTCTTTCCTTGTTCTTATAGTTAGTGGGCTTAGTGTTAGGTTAGTATAGGCTGTTAGTTTAGTTAGTGTTGGTGTGTGGGGGGCAGGGGGGTCCTCATTCTTTATATTTTTACTTATTAAGTTTGTGGGTGGGTGGGTGGGGGGCTATGTTGGGGGTTCTTGTGTGTTAAAAAATTTTTTTAATGAAAAATACCAAAAAAATATATATTTGTTTAGGATAGTATAGTATGTGTTTAGGTTAGTATGTGTTGTCCTCCATGTGTCCCGTCTCATAAGGGGGGTGGGGGTAGATGTTTAGAACATTTTGTTACATATGATAAGTAAGTGTAGCTTAGGTTAGTTAGGGACAGTTGTGGGTAATGAGTAGTCAGGGTAGATTAGGGTAGGTAAGATTTTTCCCTCAGTTTCCTCATCTGTGGTTAGCATTTAAGAAATATTTGGTTAACCCTTAATAGTATGTGTTGAATGGTACTTGATTGTGGGTTTGGATTCAGTGTACATCAATTTGGTACTATAACATCTGTGTCCTATGCTACTAACAAATCCCAACTGAGCTGTACGATTGGCAGCTAGCCCATAGCTACCTTGCAAAGTGTCGACCCTTCGTTGCAACCACCAATCACAGTTAATATGGATCCCAATGTGTTTCTGTTGATAAGTGTGTTTTCAAAGTCCATAACAGTGCTTCCAGACTTGATATTGGGGAAACAGTTTTAGGTCTGACTGCAGTGTGATGATCATGCACACCCTTTTAAGATGAGTTCTCAATGGCAATCTTGTATTCTTGTCTTCATGACCCTCATACATCATTTGTGACACAGTTCGGCATGATTACCTATTTGTATGTGTTAACTCAGACACCTTCATTTGTGCAGTTTTTGTAGTGTTTACTTAGATTAGTGTGGCATGTTTATTGTGTTATTTTTGCATGTTTACAACATTTTGCGACCACTATTTGATGACTTAGTTATCCCCTGAGGAAGCATTCTTCTGTCCAACACAGCATGGTGGTATATGGTTTCTCACTTCATCCGATTTGTCCCTCAGGAAGGGCAGAGTATGATGCAATCATGGGCACTGTGCAGAATTCTCTGACTACATATTATCAGGACAGTTGTGTTGACAAGCTATGTAATTTGACAGTAGGCACATTTCAGTTATCTACTGCACAGTTGATATGTCACATTACCCAGAGACAGATTTGTTGTGTTAGTGCTATTTATTGAAACGTGCTGTAGTGCTATCTGTACATTGTCCATGATTGTGAGTCCATTATAGTGACATTTTAAATTGTGATCCAACACAAAGGGTTACGGAAATGCTTTTGACATGCTGGGGTTGATGTTTCAGACAGGGCAGAGGGACAGGATTTGGCAATGAGTAGGGGAGAGAAAATCACTGGGCTGGGTGACAAGATATACAGTGGTTTGCAGAACAGTGCTCGAGTAAAGTTTTTGCAATACTGGCAAGTTACAATGCGCAGGACCTTGGTAAATGTGGGCCATGTGGCAGGGACTAGTGCTTCCGGGTCATTTTCCTTGTGAATGTGATCTGTTCCATGTCTTCTTCTTCTGATGTGTGTGTTGCCTGCTTTGTCCTTGTTGTTGTTGGTTGTGAAGGGGCAACACACACCTCAGTGTTAGAAGACGTGGAGTCAGACATCCCGGTCGCTGCTCCCTGTGAAGGTCTTAAGGGCAGTACTGCAGCAAGGAGGGTCTGCTGGTTCTTGAGAATAGCAGCCACATCACGATGGTAGGCAGCCAGGTCGGCCCTGAGGGAGTCATGATTGCATTTGTGCATGCAGTAGAAGGTTTGGGGTGCGAGGTGTTGTGGCAACTCCCTTACTGCAGTGGTGAATTCCTTGACAGTTTCTTGTAGTCCTTGCAGTATGGATGTTAGGGCTTGCATAGCTGCTGCCTGATCTGCAGATGACATCATGCACGAATGCACCCCCTCAAGGCTGGCTGCCATAGTTTGCATCCCCACCCGCACCTCCTTGGCCAGCTCCCGCTGTACTCCAACTACAGTTCTCTCAAAGCTGGTGCCAGTGTCGTCAGAGTCCTCAGCTGTATTGGAGCTGGCAGGTCTTACAATTGGGGAGGTGGGTGGATCCTCTGCGATGGCTGCTTGTTCAGTGCTACTCCTTGTGACTGAAGGTGGGGTCTGGAGGGTTTCAAGGACCTTTTGGATAGTCTCAGGGGAATGTTTATCGGCTCGTCATCCATGTCATCAGGGAAAACCGGGACAGGCATATCCGCAGGAGATCCATCTTCCTCTGCAATGAAACAGGGTACAATTAGTGTGTCTGTGTTGTGGCAATTTTGATGTGACGTGCCTGCATTATGATGAATTCACTTTGTGATCTTGTTTTGTGTTAATTTCTCCAGTCCTTCAGATGGGCATTCTTCCAGGCCTATGGCCCACCTGTGTGTCACATGTATGTTATTGAGTTATCAGACTTGTCAGCCTCATCGCCTCTAAGTGTTGATTTATGCCAAATAGAGAATTGCCACCTTCTTTTCCTAGTCGACCCTCCGTGTACATCCATTCTCATGGTGAGACCTTTCACTGGCTGTGGGTGTACTGATGGCCCTGGCAGCACACTTAACAATCTGGACCTGCCCCAATCTCTGATCGTTCACATCCACTTAAATGTAATTGACATGTGGCATATCCTATGCATGGCAATGTTATGATCCGATATGGATGTTGACATTGTTAATGTGTCCTGCTGATGTTGGGGAATGTGTGTTACATTGGATTGCCCTGATAGTCGTATCAGTGTCCTATTTCATCCTCTGACTGTGCAGGTGTATTTCAGTGACCAGTTACATGTGTCCCCTCCTCAATGCTGTTGTCTGAGCAGTATGACATTTGGGATGTTGCCTTGTTACCCAGGCACAGGATGGACCCTGACATATGCAGCATGGGTGTGTCCTTAGTGCTGTGTAGCTCCTATTGTTGTTTACATTGGCTGATGTTTGCGACAACTATGGGCATTGACATTTGAGAGTACTGGGGTATTTGTCTTGTTTCTGGGGATTGTTGCAGTTGTCATCCTCAATCCATAATTTAGGTGTGTATGATCCATGGGGAGGTTACTGCCATTGGCTACTTGAGCTTCACACAGAGCAGAGGTGGTAGTGGCAACTGTTGTCGCAGTTACATTCCAGTTGTCGGTATGGCTAGAGGATTGCTAATAGGGCCCTAGTTACTGTAGGGGGTATGTTGGCTGACGTGTGCCAGGATGTCAGTTTGACGTAGTGGCCTTCCCTCCTTGCGTGGCTTTCCCTTTGCTCCATCTTTGGCATGACAGCATGCCCCCATGGGACTGTTGTTGGTGTTGTGTAATGGTGTGCCCCAGGTCTTCTCAGAACGGGCCATGCCCCCCTGCCGTGCCCCTTTACCCATGCCACTCCATGTATTAGATGACTTCCATGCATTTAGTGGTCGGTATCCACCCGAGGTTGTAGATGACATTATTGCATTATAATTCCCCATGCGACTTACCCTGCATGTGCGTTGTCTCCTGGTAGTCTGCGCTGTCCTGTCCTTGAATCCCTGTGACGATCTCCTCAGGGATGACGGCTGCGACCATCTCCTCCATGTGGTCCAGGGCCTCCTAGTGTGCTGGACTCCCCCCTCCAGTCTGCAGTGCTGCCCTCCTGTTCCAGGCCATCTTTTCCCTGGTCCTGCGCTTGCAGTCATGCCAGCGTTTCTTGCACTCGATGACTGGTCTGCATACTTCAGCCACACTGTTAATCTTGTTGACAATTTGTTGCCATATTGCCTCTCTCCTACTAATTGGCAACTTTGATGTGACAAACAGTTGGTTCTGGTGTTCCGTCACCTCTTTAACCAGAATTTCCTGCTCCTCTGCACTAAAGCGACACTTTCTTTTCTTCTCAAAAGTGTCCTGGTTCTTGTGTGGGTCCTCCTGGCTGGTTCCTGGTCTGCTGTCATTTTCCTGGGGTCTGTAGTGGCATCTGGGATCCATTTTGGCTCTCCTCTGTTGAAATGGCTGTGTTCGCTGGGTTTTTTGATGCTATTGCGTCAAAAAAACGGCACATATCCGGTTTGCGGTGTCGTAAATCGACCCACAGTCATTTCCGCCGTGTTAACGCCGTTTTCCTTTACGACTTGACGCTGCGGTGTGCGTCAAAAATAATGACTCCCGCCTGTTGTTTGCGCCGCCGTGCGTCAAAGTATAAATATGACGCCCGCACTGCGCACCAAAATGGCGTTAGCCGGCGGTAATATTTTTTACGCAAAACTGCGTCGACGCAGTTTTGCGTCAAAAAGTATAAATATGGGCCTAAATGTGGTGAGTGATGGTTGTGATGAATATTTAGACGGTGATGATATAGATAGAGAAGAAGTTTTGGTACTTGCGAAGACAGGGTTGGCAAGATTCACAGGGATTATTGCCCTCCAAAGTGTACAATAACGATCGATAATACAGAAGTGGAGGTATGGGTGGATTCATGTTCCCTGTATACCATAATTGATAAGAAAACATGGGAAGAATTGGATGCAAGTGTACTACGTCCACCTGATGTTGAGCCGGAAGGATACTGTGGGGTAAAGCTACCGATGCTAGGATATTATAATAGTAAGATTATGGATAATGACAGTCAAGCTGAAGGGAAAATCTATGTTGTGGAAAAGGGTAAGGCTTTTGTGGGGTGGAAGGAACAAAAGGTGCTAGGTTTCATTTTAGACCCCAGTCACCCTATGTGTAGGAGGCCGGCCTGGCTTGTAGTGGGTACCAAAGGTACTTACACCTTGTGCCAGGTCCAGTTATCCCTTATTAGTAGAATAGAGGTGTTTATAGCAGCTTAGGCTGATAGAAGGTAGCTATGGCAAAGCAGCTTAGGCTGAACTAGGAGACATGCAAAGCTCCTACTATACCACTTATATCATATGAACAATATCATAAGAAAACACAGTACACAGATTTACTAAAAACAAAGGTACTTTATTTTTATGACAATATGCCACAAGTATCTCAGTGAGTACCCTCAGTAAGAAGGTAAGTAATATACACAAGTTATATGTACACAAACCAAAAATCAGATAAGTAAGAGTCAGAAAAGTAATGCAAACAGTGTAGAATTACAATAGGTTGCAATAGGCAAGCATAGGTCTAGGGGCAACACAAACCACATACTCCAAAAGTGGAATGAGAATCACAAATGGACCCCAGACCTATGGGAGCTTGTAGAGGGTCGCTGGGACTGTAAGAAAACAGCCAGGGTGTCCAGGATACCCCCCCCCCCAAGACCCTGAAAAGTAGGAGTAAAGTACACCTACTACCCCAAGAGAGCACAATAGTCGTGATAGGGGGATTCTGCAAGAACAACAAACACCAGCAGTGCACTGACAACGGATTTCTGGACCTGAGGACCTGCAAAGCAAGGGGACCAGGTCCAATAGTCGCAACAGTGTCTGGGGGGGCAGGAGCCCAGGAAACCCCAGATGAAGGTGCAAGGAAGCTGCCTCCGGATGGAAGAAGCTTGGAGTTCTGCAAGAAAGAAGAGGACTAGGAACTTCTCCTTTAAAAGACAGATGTCCCAATTTGCGATGAAGCTTGCAGAGGTGTTCTAGCTGCAAGGGTCCCGGTAGAGGTTTTCGGGTGCTGCTGAGAACCAGGAAGGACCAGGATGTCGCCACTTAGAGAAGGAGACAGAGGGGGCACTCAGCAACTCAGAGAGCCCTCACAGAAGCAGGCAGCACCCGCAGAAGTACCCCAACAGGCACTTAGAAGATTGAATGGAGTCCACGCGAAGTTACAAAAGAGGGTCCCATGACGTCGGAGGCCAACTCAGCGGGTTGTGCACTGCAGGACGGAGTGCTGGGGACCCAGGCTAGGGTGTGCACGAAGGAAATCCTGGAACGGTGCACAGGAGCCAGAGCACCTGCAAATCACGCAGTACACAGCTTTTCAGTCTAGCATGGGGAGGCAAGGACTTACCTCCATCAAACTTGGACTGAAGAGTCACTGGACTGTGGGAGTCACTTGGACAGAGTTGCTGTGTTCCAGGGACCACGCTCGTCAGGATGAGAGGGGACCCAGAGGACCGGTGATGCAGTCTTTTGGTGCCTGCATTAGCAGGGGGAAGATTCCGTTGACCCACAGGAGATTTCTTCGGAGCTTCTGGTGCAGGGTGAAGGCAGGCTACCCCCAGAGCATGCACCACCTGGAAACAGTCAAGAAAGCCGGCAGGATGAGGCGCTACAATGTTGCTGGTAGTCGTCTGGCTACTTTGTTGCGGTTTTGCAGGCGTCCTGAGCAGTCAGCGGTCGATCCTTTGGCAGAAGGTGAAGAGGGAGATGCAGAGGAACTCTGATGAGCTCTTGCATTCGTTATCTGGGGAGATCCCCAAAGCAGAGACCCTAAATAGCCAGAAAAGGAGGTTTGGATACCTAGGAAGGAGGATTGGCTACTAAGAGAGGTAAGAGCCTATCAGAAGGAGTCTCTGACGTCACCTGCTGGCACTGGCCACTCAGAGCAGTCCAGTGTGCCAGCAACACCTCTGAATCCAAGATGGCAGAGGTCTGGGGCACACTGAAGGAGCTCTGGGCACCCCCCCTGGGAGGTGCAGGTCAGGGGAGTGGTCACTCCCCTTCCCTTTGTCCAGTTTTGCGGCAGAGCAGGGCTGGGGGATCCCTGAACCGGTGTAGGCTGGCTTATCCAAAGATGGGCACCATCTGTGCTCATCAAAGAATTTCCAGAGGCTGGGGGAGGCTACTCCTCCCCAGTCTTTCTCACCTTTTCCAAAGGGAGAGGGTGTAACACCCTCTCTCTGAGGAAGTCCTTTGTTCTGCCTTCCTGGGCCAAGGCTGCCTGGACCCCAGGGGGGCAGAAACCTGTCTGAGGGGTTGGCAGCAGCAGCAGCTGTAGTGAAACCCCGGAAAGGCAGTTTGGCGGTACCCGGGTTCTGTGCTAGAGACCCGGGTGATCATGGAATTGTCTCCCCAATACCAGAATGGCATTGGGGTGACAATTCCATGAACTTAGACATGTTACATGGCCATGTTCGGAGTTACCATTGTGACGCTACACATAGGTGGTGCCCTATGTGTAGGGCACGCGTGTAATGGTGTCCCCGCACTCACAAAGTCCGGGGAAATTGCCCTGAACAATGTTGGGGCACCTTGGCTAGTGCCAGGGTGCCCCACACACTAAGGCGGTCATTCTAACCCTGGCGGTAAATACCGCCAGGGCGAATGATCGCGGGAGCACCGCCAACAGGCTGGCGGTGCTCCTAAGGGCATTCTGACCGCAGCGGTTCAGCCGCGGCCAGAAAGGGTAAACCGGCGGTCTCCCGCCGGTTTACCGCTGCCCTTGGAATCCCCCATGGCGGCGCAGCTTGCTGCGCCGCCATGGGGGATTCTGACACCCCCTACCGCCATCCTGTTCCTGGCGGTTCGCCCGCCAGGAACAGGATGGTGGTAGGGGGTGCCGCGGGGCCCCCGTAAGAGGGCCCCACTGTGTATTTCAGTGTCTGCCTAGCAGACACTGAAATACGCGACGGGTGCAAACTGCACCCGTGGCACCTTCCCACTCCGCCGGCTCAATTCTGAGCCGGCATCCTAGTGGGAAGGTTGATTTGCCCTGGGCTGGCGGGCGGCCTTTTGGCGGCCGCCCGCCAGCCCAGGGCAAATCTCAGAATCACCGCAGCGGTCTTTCGACCGCGGTGCGGTGTTCTGACGGCGGTACCTTGGCGGACGGCCTCCGCCGTCCGCCAAGGTTAGAATCAGGGCCTAAGTAACTTTGCACCCAACCTTCACCAGGTGAAGTTTAGACATATAGGTGACTTATAAGTTACTTATGTGCAGTGTAAAATGGCTGTGAAATAATGTGGCCATTATTTCACTCAGACTGCAGTGGCAGGCCTGTGTAAGAATTGTCAGAGCTCCCTATGGGTGGCAAAAGAAATGCTGCAGCCCATAGGGATCTCCTGGAACCCCAATACCCTGGGTACCTCAGTACCATATACTAGGGAATTATATGGGTGTACCAGTATGCCAATGTGAATTGGTAAATTTAGTCGCTAGCCTGTTAGTGACAAATTTGAAAGTAAAGAGAGAGCATAACCACTGAGGTTCTGGTTAGCAGAGCCTCAGTGAGACAGTTAGGCATCAGACAGGGAACACATACAGGGCACATACTAATGAGCACTGGGGCCCTGCCTGGCAGGGTCCCAGTGACACATGGACTAAAACAACATACATACAGTGAATATGGGGGTAACATGCCAGGCAAGATGGCACTTTCCTACACCTGGAGGATAACTCCCTCCCTCCTGTCCTGACTCCACAAGTAATAGTCAGAGATGCTGCTTCTCCTACAGGGGAGTCCAGCAACTCTGGAAGCATTGAGGGCAGCCTCAATGAAGATGACCTCCTGTTAGCCAGGATGGCCAAAAGATTGGCTTTGAAGAGACAGCTCCTAGCCATAGAGAGGGAAAGACAAGAGATGGGTTTAGCTCCCATCAATGGTGGCAGCAACTTAAAGAGGGTCAGAGAGAATACTGAGATGCTAAGGCCCATATTTATACTTTTTGACCCACAACAAGTGCGGCAACGCAGTTGTGCGTCAAACATTTTACCGCCGGCTAACGCCATTCCAACGCGCCATGCGTGCGCTTTATTTATGGAATGACGTTAGCCAGCGCTGCAGACTGGTGTGCGTCAAAAAAAATGACTCACACCAGGCAGCGCCGGCGTTTGGGAAAATGGGGGTTGTGCGTCAAAAAATGGTGCAAGTCAGGTATGAGGCAAAATTCAGGCCTCAAACCGGATTTACGCCATTTTTTTTGACGCCCAACCTCCATTGACATGACTCCTGTCTTAGCAAAGACAGGAGTCATGCCCCCTTGCCCAATGGCCATGCCCAGGGGACTTATGTCCCCTGGGCATGGTCGTTGGGCATAGTGGCATGTAGGGGGGCCCAAATCAGGCCCCCCTATGCCACAAAATAAATCGGAAAAAAATACTTACCCGAACTTACCTTTACTTCCCTGGGATGGGTCCTTCCCTGGGGTGGGCAAGAGTGCCAGGGGGTGTCCCTGGGGGCAGGGGAGGGCACCTCTGGGCTCCTTCCGAGCCCACAGGTCCCTTAACGCCTGCCCTGACCCAGGCGTTAAAAAACGGCGCCCATCAGGCTGTGCGCCGTTTTTTAAGGCCTACTCCCTCCTGTGCGTCAAAATGACGGCATAGTATAAATAAGGGGCACAGGCCTTAAAGTCATTTATGGGAAGGGAACGCCTACCTTGCATATAATTAACGCAAGGCTGGTTCCCACTTCCAAAAAATGACGCACATGGTGGAATTTTGACGCCCGCGGGGTCGAACGTCAAAGTATAAATATGGGGCAGGGTTTGCGCCGATTGTGCGTCAAAATGTTTGATGCACATTCGGCGCAAACAGAGTATAAATATGCCCCTAAAAATCCCCAAAGGGATTGTAACAAAATATGAAGATTGTGATGACATCACCAAATGGTTCACAGCTTTTGAGAGGGCTTGTGCAACCAGAAAAGTAAACAGATCTCACTGGGGTGCTCTCCTTTGGGAAATGTTCTCTGGAAAAGATGCAGAATCCTATGACCTCATGAAGGCTACCCTGATTGAGGGCTTTGGATTCTCCACTGAGGAGTACAGGATTAGGTTCAGGGGGGCTCAAAAATCCTCGAGCCAGACCTGGGTTGATTTTGCTGACTTCTCAGTCAAAACACTAGATGGTTGGATTAATGGCAGTGGTGTAAATGATTATGAAGGGCTGTATAGTTTGTTTATGAAGGAACACCTTTTAAGTAATTGTTTCAATGATAAACTGCCTCAGCATCTGGTAGACCTAGGTCCAATTTCTCCCCAAGAATTGGGAAAGAAGGCAGACCACTGGGTCAAGACAAGGGCGACCAAGACTTCCACAGGGGGTGACCAAAAGAAAGGGGTCACAAAGCCTCCCCAGGGGAAGAGTGTTGAGACATCAAGGAAAAAGTAAAGAGTCTTCTACAGGTCCCCAAAAACCTGCACAGGAGGGTGGGTCCAAAGCATCTTCACAATCCTCATTTGGGTACCAGGGTAAAAACTTTGATCCTAAAAAGGCCTGGTGTTGCAGCTGCAGTCAGCATGGACACCAAACTGCAGACAAGGCCTGTCCCAAGAAAGGTTCCACTTCTACTACTACTCCAGTTAGCACTGGAATAGCCAGTCTCCAGGTGGGATCAACAGTGTGCCCAGAGCAAATCAGGGTCCACACTGAAGCTACATTAGTCTCTGAGGGTGGGGTGGACTTAGCCACACTTGCTGCCTGGCCGGCTAACATGCAAAAATACAGGCAGCAGCTCTTTATTAATGGGAATAGAGTAGAGGCCCTGAGGGATACAGGTGCCAGTGTCACTATGGTGACAGACAAACTGGATTCCCCAGGACAATACCTGACTGGACAAACATATCCAGTCACCAATGCTGACAATCAGAATAAAGTACATCCTATGGCTATGGTAACTTTAGAATGGGAAGGGGTCACTGTCCTGAAACAGGTGGTAGTCTCTTCTGCTATACCAGTTGATTGCCTGCTTGGAAATGATCTGGAGTCTTCAGCATGCACTGAGGTAGAACTCAAAATCCATGCTGCCATGCTGGGTATCCCTGAACTGGTGTTTGTCAAGACTAGGGCACAGTGCAGAGCTCAGGGTGAAAAAAAGGTGTTGGAGTCTGGACTAATGGCCCAACCCTCCAAGAGAAAAGGAAAGAAGACTGGGGAACCAGCTTCAACACAGAAAACGAAACAGAACCTCTCTTCTCAGGAAGAAGTTCTATCCCCTGAGGGAACTGAGCCTATAGAGTTAGAACCTTATCAGGTTGAGCTCTTGGGCCCAGGGGGACCCTCAAGGGAACAGCTGTGTAAGGGGCAAGAAACTTGTCCCTCTCTTGAAGGCCTAAGACAGCAAGCTGCCGACCAAGAAAAAGGAAATGTCAGTGGAACACACAGGGTCTATTGGGAAGATGGACTCCTTTACACTGAGGCAAGAGATCCCAAACCTGGTGCCACTAGAAGAGTGGTAGTGCCTCAGGAGTTTAGGGAGTTCCTTCTGGCCTTAGCCCATGACATTCCCCTTGCTGGGCATTTGGGACAAACCAAGACATGGGAGAGGTTAGTCAACCATTTCTATTGGCCCAGTATGTCCCAGAAAGTGAAGGAGTTTTGTGCCTCCTGTGCCACCTGTCAAGCCAGTGGTAAGACAAGTGGCCATCCAAAGGCCCACCTCCTTCCCCTTCCAGTGGTGGGGGTCCCCTTTGAAAGAGTGGGAGTGGATACAGTGGGTCCACTTGAACCTCCCACAGCATTAGGGAATTAGTATATCCTAGTAGTAGTGGCTCATGCTACTAGGTACCCTAAGGCAATTCCCCTTAGATCCACTACTGCCCCTGCAGTAGCCAAAGCACTCATTGTTTTTTTTACCAGAGTGGGATTTCCTAAGGAGGTGGTTTCTGACAGAGGTACCAACTTCATGTCAGCTTACCTAAAACACATGTGGAATGAGTGTGGGGTGACTTACAAATTCACCACACCATACCATCCACAACCCAATGGTCTTGTTGAGAGATTTAACAAGACATTGAAGGGCATGATCATGGAGCTTCCTGAAAAACTCAAAAGGACATGGGATGTCCTCTTGCCACGCCTGCTTTTCGCCTACAGAGAGGTGCCTCAGAAGGGAGTAGGGTTTTCCCCCTTTGAACTTCTGTTTGGCCATCCTGTTATGGGACCACTAGCTCTTGTGAAAGAAGGCTGGGAGAGACCTGTCCATGAGCCTAAACAAGATATAGTGGACTATGTACTAGGCCTATGTTTGAGGATGGCAGAGTACATGGAAAAAGCAAGTAAAAACCTTGAGGCCAGCCAACAACTCCAGAAGATGTGGTATGACCAAAAGGCTGCTATGGTTGAGTTTCAGCCAGGGCAGAAAGTCTGGGTTCTGGATCCTGTGGCTCCCAGGGCACTCCAGGACAAATGAAGTGGCCCTTACCCAGTGCTAGAGAAAATGAGTGAGGCCACCTACCTGGTGGACCTAGGCACTAGCAGGACCCCCAAGAGGGTGATCCATGTTAACCGCCTAAAACTCTTCCATGACAAGGCAGATGTAAACATGTTAATGGGTACAGATGAGGATCAGGAAGCAGAGAGTGAACCTCTCCCTGATATCCTCTCCACTGACCCTAAAGATGGCACAGTAGATGGAGTGATCTACTCAGACACCCTCTCTGGCCAACAGCAAGCTGACTGCAGGCAAGTCCTGCAGCACTCTGCTGAGTTATTTTCCCTAACCCCTGGTCAGACACACCTATGTACCCATGATGTGGACACAGGAGGCAGCATGCCTGTCAAAAACAAAATATTCAGACAGTCTGACCAAGTTAAGGAAAGCATCAAAGTAGAAGTCCACAAGATGCTGGAGTTGGGAGTGATTGAGCACTCTGATAGTCCCTGGGCTAGCCCAGTGGTCTTGGACCCCAAACCTCACACAAAAGATGGCAAGAGAGAGATGAGGTTCTGTGTGGACTGCAGAGGGCTTAATTCTGTCACCAAGACAGATGCTCACCCCATTCCAAGGGCAGATGAGCTGATTGATAAATTGGGTGCTGTCAAATACTTGAGTACCTTTCACTTGACAGAAGGGTACTGGCAAATAAGAATGGTACCAGGAGCAAAAGAGAAAACAGCATTCTCTACACCTGATGGGCACGACCAGTTTACTGTGATGCCTTTTGGCTGAAAGAATGCCCATGCCACCTTCCAGAGGTTGGTGAATCAAGTCCTTGCTGGCTTGGAGTCCTTTAGTGCAGCTTATCTTGATGATATTGCTGTCTTTAGCTCCAGCTGGCAGGATCACCCGGTCCACCTGAAGAAGGTTTTGCAGGCCCTGCAAGCAGCAGGCCTCTCTATCAAGGCATCTAAATGTCAGATAGGGCAGGGTGCTGTGGTTTACTTGGGACACCTTGTAGTTGGAGGCCAAGTTCAGCTACTCCAACCCAAAATGCAGACTATTCTGGACTGGGTAGCTCCAAAAACCCAGACTCAAGTCAGGGCATTCCTTGGCTTGACTGGTTACTATAGGAGGTTTGTGAAGGATTATGGATATATAGTGACCCCCCTCACAGAACATACCTCCAAGAAAATACCCAAGAAAGTTAACTGGACCTTGGAGTTTCAAAAGGCCTTTGACACCCTGAAGCAAGCAATGTGCACAGCACCAGTTTTGAAAGCTCCAGATTACTCTAAGCAGTTCATAGTGCAGACAGATGCCTCTGAACATGGGATAGGCGCAGTCCTGTCCCAAACAAATGATGATGGCCTTGACAAGTCTATTGCTTTTATTAGCAGGAGGTTACTCCCCAGGGAGCAGCGTTGGAGTGCCATTGAGAGGGAGGCCTTTGCTGTGGTCTGGTACCTGAAGAAGTTGAGACCATACCTTTTTGGTACTCACTTCATAGTTCAAACTGACCATAGACCTCTCAGATGGCTCATGCAAATGAAAGGAGAAAACCCTAAACTGCTGAGATGGTCCATATCCCTACAGGGAATGGACTTTATGGTGGAACACAGACCTGGGACTGCCCATGCCAATGCAGATGGCCTTTCCAGGATCTTCCACTTAGAAAATGAAGACTCTCTTGGGAGAGGTAAGTCTCATCCTCTTTCGTTTGGGGGGCGTTGTATAAGGAAATGCCTCCTTGGCATGGTTACCTCTTAACATTTTGCCTTTGCTGATGCTAAGTTATGATTTGAAAGTGTGCTGGGACCCTGCTAACCAGGCCCCAGCACCAGTGTTCTTTCCCTAAACTGTACCTTTGTCTCCACAATTGGCACAACCCTGGCACTCAGGTAAGTCCCTTGTCACTGGTACCCCTGGTACCAAGGGCCCTGATGCCAGGGAAGGTCTCTAAGGGCTGCAGCATGTCTTATGCCACCCTAGGGTCCCCTCACTCAGCACATGCACACTGCCTCTCAGCTTGTGTGTACTTGTGGGGAGAAAATGACTAAGTCGACAAGGCACTTCCCTCAGAGTGCCATGCCAACCTCACACTGCCTGTGGCATAGGTAAGTCACCCCTCTAGCAGGCCTTACAGCCCTAAGGGAGGGTGCACTATATCACAGGTGAGGACATATGTGCATGAGCACTATGCCCCTACAGTGTCTAAGCAAAACCTTAGACATTGTAAGTGCAGGGTAGCCATAAAAGCATATGGTCTGGGAGTTTGTCAAACACGAACTCCACAGTTCCATAAAGGCTACACTGAAAACTGGTAAGTTTGGTATCAAACTTCTCAGCACAATAAATGCACACTGATGCCAGTGTGCAATTTATTGTAAAATACACCCAGAGGGAATCTTAGAGATGCCCCCTGAAAACATACCCGACTTCTAGTGTAGGCTGACCAGTTCCTGCCAGCCTGCCACACACCAGACATGTTGCTGGCCACATGGGGAGAGTGCCTTTGTCAGTCTGTGGCCAGGAACAAAGCCTGTACTGGGTGGAGGTGCTTCTCACCTCCCCCTGCAGGAACTGTAACACCTGGCGGTGAGCCTCAAAGGCTCACCCCCTTTGTTACAGCGCCCCAGGGCATCCCAGCTAGTGGAGATGCCCGCCTGTAGGAAAGTAACATATTGCCTGGCATGTTACCCCCATATTTCACTGTATATATGTTGTTTTAGTGTATGTGTCACTGGGACCCTTCCAGCCAGGGCCCCAGTGCTCATAAGTGTGCCCTGTATGTGTTCCCTGTGTGATGACTAACTGTTTCACTGAGGCTCTGCTAACCAGAACCTCAGTGGTTATGCTCTCTCTGCTTTCCAAATTGTCACTAACAGGCTAGTGACCAATTTCACCAATTCACATTGGCATACTGGAACACCCTTATAATTCCCTAGTATATGGTACTGAGGTACCCAGGGTATTGGGGTTCCAGGAGATCCTTTTGGGCTTCAGCATTTCTTTTGCCACCCATAGGGAGCTCTGACAATTCTTACACAGGCCTGCCACTGCAGCCTGAGTGAAATAACGTCCACGTTATTTCACAGCCATTTACCACTGCACTTAAGTAACTTATAAGTCACCTATATGTCTAACCTTTACCTGGTAAAGGTTGGGTGCTAAGTTACTTAGTGTGTGGGCACCCTGGCACTAGCCAAGGTGCCCCCACATCGTTCAGGGCAAATTCCCCAGACTTTGTGAGTGCGGGGACACCATTACACGCGTGCAGTATACATAGGTCACTACCTATGTATAGCGTCACAATGGTAACTCTGAACATGGCCATGTAACATGTCTAAGATCATGGAATTGTCACCCCAATGCCATTCTGGCATTGGGGAGACAATTCCATGATCCCCTGAGTCTCTAGCACAGACCCGGGTACTGCCAAACTACCTTTCCCGGAGTTTCACTGCAGCTGCTGCTGCTGCCAACCCCTCAGACAGGTTTCTGCCCTCCTGGGGTCCAGCCAGGCTTGGCCCAGGAAGGCAGAACAAAGGATTTCCTCAGAGAGAGGGTGTTACACCCTCTCCCTTTGGAAAAAGGTGTCAGGGCTGGGGAGGAGTAGCCATCTGTGCCAATCAAACCATCTGTGCCCATCAAAGCATTTCCAGAGGCTGGGGGAGGCTACTCCAAGCCTGGCTGGGCCCCAGGAGGGCAGAAACCTGCCTTAGGGGTTGGCAGCAGCAGCAGCTGCAGTGAAACCCCGGGAAACCCCGGGAAAGGTAGTTTGGCAGTACCCGGGTCTGTGCTAGAGACTCAGGGGATCATGGAATTGTCTCTGGCATTGGGGTGACAATTCCATGATCTTAGACATGTTACATGGCCATGTTCGGAGTTACCATTGTGACGCTATACATAGGTAGTGACCTATGTATAGTGCACGAGTGTAATGGTGTCCCTGCACTCACAAAGTCCGGGGAATTTGCCCTGAACGATGTGGGGGCACCTTGGCTAGTGGCAGGGTGCCCACACACTAAGTAACTTAGCACCCAACCTTTACCAGGTAAAGGTTAGACATATAGGTGACTTATAAGTTACTTAAGTGCAGTGGTAAATGGCTGTGAAATAACGTGGACGTTATTTCACTCAGGCTGCAGTGGCAGGCCTGTGTAAGAATTGTCATAGCTCCCTATGGGTGGCAAAAGAAATGCTGCAGCCCATAGGGATCTGCTGGAACCCCAATACCCTGGGTACCTCAGTACCATATACTAGGGATTTATAAAGGTGTTCCAGTATGCCAATGTGAATTGGTGAAATTGGTCACTAGCCTGTTAGTGACAATTTGTAAAGACAGAGCATAACCACTGAGGTTCTGGTTAGCAGAGCCTCAGTGAGACAGTTAGGCATCACACAGGGAACACATACATATAGGTCACAAACTTATGAGCACTGAGGTCCTGACTAGCAGGGCCCCAGTGACACATAACAAACATACTGAAAACATAGGGTTTTCACTATGAGCACTGGGCCCTGGCTAGCAGGATCCCAGTGAGACAGTGAAAACACCCTGACATACTCTCACAAACAGGCCAAAAGTGGGGGTAACAAGGCTAGAAAGAGGCTACTTTCTTACAACCGGTCCTCTGGGTCCCCTCTCAGCACGACGAGCGTGGTCCCTGGAACTCAGCAACTCTGTCCAAGTGGCTCCCACAGTCCAGTGACTGTTCAGTCCAAGTTTGGTGGAGGTAAGACCTTGCCTCCCCACGCTAGACTGCATTGCTGGGTACCGCGTGATTTGCAGCTGCTCCGGCTCCTGTGCACTCTTCCAGGATTTCCTTCATGCACAGCCAAGCCTGGGTCCCCGACACTCTATCCTGCAATGCACAACCTTCTGAGTTGTCCTCCGGCATCGTGGGACTCCCTTTTGTGACTTCGGGTGGACTCCGGTTCACTTTACTTCCAAGTGCCTGTTCAGGTACTTCTGTGGGTGCTGCCTGCTTCTGCGAGGGCTCTCTCAGTTGCTGGGCACCCCCTCTGTCTCCTCCAAGTGGTGACATCCTGGTCCCTTCTGGGCCACAACAGCACCCAAAAACTTCTACCGCGACCCTTGCAGCTAGCAAGGTTTGTTTGCGGTCTTTCTGCAGGGGAACACCTCTGCAAGCTTCTTCACGACGTGGGACATCCATCCTCCAAAGGGGAAGATTCTAGCCCTCTTCGTTCTTGCAGAATCCACAGCTTCTCCCATCCGGTGGCAGCTTCTTTGCGCCCTCAGCTGGCATTTCCTGGGCATCTGCCCAATCTCAACTTGGTCGCGACTCTTGGACTTGGTCCCCTTGTTCCACAGGTACTCTCGTCCGGAAATGCACTTTGGTTGCATTGCTGGTGTTGGTCTTTCCTGCAGAACTCCCCTATCACGACTTCTGTGCTCTCTGGGGAATATAGGTGCACTTTCCACCTACTTTTCAGGGTCTTGGGTTGGGCTATTTTTCTAACCCTCACTGTTTTCTTACAGTCCCAGCGACCCTCTACGAGCTCACATAGGTTTGGGGTCCATACGTTATTCGCATTCTACTTTTGGAGCATATGGTTTGTGTTGCCCCTATACCTATGTGCTCCTATTGCAATCTATTGTAACTATACACTGCTTGCATTACTTCCTTTTGCTATTACTGCATATTTTTGGTATTGTGTACATATATCTTGTGTATATTTGGCATCCTCATACTGAGGGTACTCACTGAGATACGTTTGGCATATTGTCATAAAAATAAAGTACCTTTATTTTTAGTATATCTGTGTATTGTGTTTTCTTATGATATTGTGCATATGACACCAGTGGTATAGTAGGAGCTTTGCATGTCTCCTAGTTCAGCCTAAGCTGCTCTGCTATAGCTACCTTCTATCAGCCTAAGCTGCTAGAAACACCTCTTCTACACTAATAAGGGATAACTGGACCTGGTACAGAGTGTAAGTACCCCTTGGTACCCACTACAAGCCAGGCCAGCCTCCTACACCGCCCCTCCGGCCACTGCCCGCACTTTTGGCGGCAAGGATGGAGGGGATAATGAGAAAAACAAGGAGGAGTCGCCCACCAGTCAGGACAGCCCCTAAGGTGTCCTGAGCTGAGTTGACCCCTGCCTTGAGAAATCCTCCATCTTGAGCTTGGAGGATTCACCCAATAGGATTAGGGATGTGCCCCCCTCCCCACAGGGAGGAGGCACAAAGAGGGTGTAGCCCCCCTCAAGGACAGTAGCCATTGGCTACTGCCCTCCCAGACCTAAACACACCCCTAAATTCAGTCTTTAGGGGCTTCCCAGATCCCAGGAAATCAGATTACTGCAACCTGAAGAAAGAATGACTGCTGACCTACAAGCCTGCAGAGAAGGAGGAAGACGACAACTGATTTGCCCCAGCCCTACCGGCCTGTCTCCAACTTCGAAAACCTACTCCAGCAACGCATCGGACAGGGACCAGTGACCTCTGAAGCCTCAGAGGACTGCCCTGGACTGCAGGACCAAGAAACTCCTGTGAACAGCGGCCTTGTTCAACACCAGCTACTTCTTTGCAACAAAGAAGCAACTTCCAGGGACTTCACGTTTCCTGCCGGAAGCGTGAGACTTTACACTCTTCACCCGACGCCCCCGGATCAACCTGCAGAAAGCCAACACTTCAGGGAGGACTCCCCGGTGACCGCGAGCCCGTGAGTAACCAGAGACGACCCCCCTGAGCTCCCACAGCGATGCCTGCATCGAGAATCCAGATGCTCCCCCTGACTGCCTGTAACAAGGGACCCGACGACTGGAACCAACACTGCATCCGCAGCCCCCAGGACCTGAAGGAACCGAACTTCGACGCAGGAGTAACCCCCAGGCGACCCTCTGCCTTGACTAGGTGGTGGCTGTCCCGAGAAGCCCCCCCTGTGCCTGCCTGCACCGCTAGAATGACCCCCGGGTCCCTCCATTGATTCCTACCTGAAACCCGACGCCTGCTTTGCACACTGCACCCGGCCGCCCCTGTGCCGCTGAGGGTGTGTTTTGTGTGCCTACTCGTGTCCCCCCAGTGCTCTACAAACCCCCCTGGTCTGCCCCCTGAGGACGCAGGTACTTACCTGCTGGCAGACTGGAACCGGAGCACCCCTGTTCTCCATAGGCACCTATGTGTTTTGGGCACCTCTTTGACCTCTGCACCTGACCGGCCCTGAGCTGCTGGTGTGGTAACTTTGGGGTTGCCTTGAACCCCCAACGGCGGGCTGCCTATGCCCCAGGACTGAGACTTGTAAGTGTTTTACTTACCTCCTAATCTAACCTTTACTTACCTCCCCCAGGAACTGTTGATTTTTGCACTGTGTCCACTTTGAAAATAGCTTATTGCCGTTTTTACAAAGACTGTACATGATATTGTTTCCATTCAAAGTTCCTAAAGTACCTAAGGACCTGCAAAGGAAGGGGACCAAGTCCAAGAGTCATGCAAGTGTCCAGGGAGGGGGGCAGGAGCCCACTAAACCCAAGATGAAGGTGCAAAAGGGCTGCCTCCGGGTGGAAGAAGTCAAAGATTCTGCAACAACGGAAGGTGCCAGGAACTTCTCCTTTGGTCAGAAGATGTTCCACGGTGTGCTGGAGGATGCAGAGTTATTTCTACGCAGAAAGACTGCAAAGAAGCCTTGCTAGCTCCAAGAGTTGCATTTTAAGATAGTGGGTGCTGCTAGGGCCCAGGAAGGACCAGGAGGTCGCCCCTTAGAGGAGGAGACAGAGGGGGTGCTCAGCAAGAGAGCCCACACAGAAGCAGGCAGCACCCGCAGAAGCACTTGAACAGGCGTTCAAGAAATCTGAGAATGGCGGTCATCTCAACACTACAAAAGAGGGTCCCACGGAGCTGGTGGTCAACTCAGCGAGTTGAGCAATGCAGGACGGAGTGCTGGGGGCCTATGCTGTGCTGTGCACGAAGGAATCCTTGCAAAAGTGCACAGAAGCCCTAGCAGCTGCAGATCACGCAGTACACAGGATTACTGCCTGGCGTGGGGAGGCAAGGACTTACCTCCACCAAATTTGGACAGAAGGACCACTGGACTGTCGGGGTCACTTGAATACAGCTCCTGTGTTCCACGGACCACGCTCGTCAAGATGAGAGGGGACCCAGAGGACCGGTGATGCAGAAGTTTGGTGCCTGCGTTAGCAGGGGGAAGATTCCGTTGACCCATGGGAGATTTCTTCTTGGCTTCCAGTGCAGGGTGAAGGCAGACAGCTCTCAGAGCATGCACCACCAGGAAACAGTCGAGAAGCCAGCAGGATTAGGTGCTACAATGTTGCTGGTAGTCATCTTGCTACTTTGTTGCGGTTTTGCAGGCGTCCTGGAGCAGTCAGCGGTCGATCCTTGGCAGAAGTTGAAGAGAGGGATGTAGAGGAACTCTGGTGAGCTCTTGCATTCGGTATCTGAAAAGAAACCCACAGGAGAGACCCTAAATAGCCCTCAGAGGAGGAATGGCTACCTAACCAGGTAAGAGCCTATCAGGAGGGGTCTCTGACGTCACCTGCTGGCACTGGCCACTCAGAGGTCTCCATTGTGCCCTCACAGCTCTGCATTCAAGGTGGCAGAGATCTGGGACACACTGGAGGAGCTCTGGGCACCACCCCTGGGGTGGTGATGGACAGGGGAGTGGTCACTCCCCTTTCCTTTGTCCAGTTTCGTGCCAGAGCAGGGGCTGGGGGATCCCTGACCCGGTGTAGGATGGCTTATGCAAGGAGGGCACAATCTGTGCCCTACAAAGCATTTCCAGAGCCTGGGGGAGGCTACTCCTCCCCAGCCCTTAACACCTATTTCCAAAGGGAGAGGGTGTAACACTGTGAGGAAATGCCTCCTTGCCATGGTTACCCCCTGACTTTTTGCCTTTGCTGATGCTAAGTTATGATTTGAAAGTGTGCTGAGGCCTTCTAACCAGGCCCCAGCACCAGTGTTCTTTCCCTAACCTGTACTTTTGTTTCCACAATTGGCACACCCTGGCATCCACGTAAGTCCCTTGTAACTGGTAGCTCTGGTACTAAGGTCCCTGATGCCAGGGAAGGTCTCTAAGGGCTGCAGCATGTCTTATGCCACCCTGGGGACCCCTCACTCAGCACAGACACACTGCTTGCCAGCTTGTGTGTGCTGGTGAGGATAAAAAGACTAAGTCTACATGGCACTCCCCTCAGGGTGCCATGCCAACCTCACACTGCCTACAGGTATAGATAAGTCACCCCTCTAGCAGGCCTTACAGCCCTAAGGCAGGGTGCACTATACCATAGGTGAGGGCATAAGTGCATGAGCACTGTGCCCCTACAGTGTCTAAGCAAAACCTTAGACATTGTAAGTGCAGGGTAGCCATAAGAGTATATGGTCTGGGAGTCTGTCATGCACGAACTCCACAGCACCATAATGGCTACACTGAAAACTGTGAAGTTTGGTATCAAACTTCTCAGCACATTAAATACACACTGATGCCAGTGTACATTTTATTGTAACATACACCCCAGAGGGCACCTTAGAGGTGTCCCCTGAAACCTTAACCGACTATCCGTGTGGGCTGACTAGTTTTAGCAGCCTGCCACACACCAGACATGTTGCTGGCCACATGGGGAGAGTGCCTTTGTCACTCTGTGGCTAGTAACAAAGCCTGTACTGGGTGGAGGTGCTTCTCACCTCCCCCTGCAGGAACTGTAACACCTGGCGGTGAGCCTCAAAGGCTCACCCCCTTTGTTACAGCACCCCAAGGCACTCCAGCTAGTGGAGTTGCCCGCCCCCTCTGGCCACGGCCCCACTTTTGGCGGCAAGGCCGGAGGAGATAATGAGAAAAACAAGAAGGAGTCACTGGCCAGTCAGGACAGCCCCTAAGGTGTCCTGAGCTGAGGTGACTCTAACTTAAGAAGAAGAGGACTGCTGAACTGAAAAACCTGCAGAGAAGACGGAGACACCAACTGCTTTGGCCCCAGCTCTACTGGCCTGTTTCCCCACTTCTAAAGACACTGCTCCAGCGATGCGTTCCCAGGGTCCAGCAACCTCTGAAGCCTCAGAGGACTACCTTGCATCTAGAAGGACCAAGAACTCCTGAGGACAGCGGCTCTGTTCCCCAAACACTGCGACTTTGCAACAAAGAAGCAACTTTAAAACAACACACGTTTCCCGCCGGAAGCGTGAGACTTTGCACTCTGCACCCGACGCCCCCGGCTCAACTTGTGGAGAACAAACACCACAGGTAGGACTCCCCGGCGACTACGAGACCGTGAGTAGCCAGAGTTGACCCCCCTGAGCCCCCACAGCGACGCCTGCAGAGGGAATCCCGAGGCTCCCGCTGACCGCGACTGCCTGCTTCAAAGACCCGACGTCTGGTAAAGACACTGCACCCGCAGCCCCCAGGACCTGAAGGATCTGACCTCCAGTGCAGGAGCGACCCCCAGGTGGCCCTCTCCCTTCCCCAGGTGGTGGCTACCCCGAGGAGCCCCCCCCTTGCCTGCCTGCATCGCTGAAGAGACCCCTTGGGCTCCCATTGATTTCTATTGCGAACCTGACGCTTGTTTGCACACTGCACCCGGCCGCCCCCTTGCTGCTGAGGGTGTACTTTCTGTGTGGAGTTGTATCCCCCCCGGTGCCCTACAAAACCCCCCTGGTCTGCCCTCCGAAGACGCGGATACTTACCTGCTGGCAGACTGGAACCGGGGCACCCCCTTCTCCATTGAAGCCTATGCGTTTTGGGCACCACTTTGACCTCTGCACCTGACCGGCCCTGAGCTGCTGGTGTGGTAACCTTGGGGTTGCTCTGAACCCCCAACGGTGGGCTACCTTGGACCCAAACCTGAACCCCGAAGGTGGTTTACTTACCTGCAAAAACTAACAAACACTTACCTCCCCCAGGAACTGTTGAAAATTGCAGTGTCTAGTTTTAAAATAGCTATATGTCATTTATGTGAAAACTGTATATGCTATTTTGCTAATTCAAAGTTCCTAAAGTACCTACCTGAAATACCTTTCATTTGAAGTATTACTTGTAAATCGTGAACCTGTGGTTCTTAAAATAAACTAAGAAAATATATTTTTCTATACAAACACCTATTGGCCTGGAATTGTCTCTGAGTGTGTGTTCCTCATTTATTGCCTGTGTGTGTACAACAAATGCTTAACACTACCCTCTGATAAGCCTACTGCTCGACCACACTACCACAAAATAGAGCATTAGAATTATCTCTGTTTGCCACTATCTTACCTCTAAGGGGAACCCTTGGACGCTGTGCATGCTATTTCTTACTTTGAAATAGTACATACAGAGCCAACTTCCTACAAACACCCTCTCTCAGAGGAAATCCTTTGTTCTGCCTTCCTGGGACTGGGCTGCCCAGACCCCAGGAGGGCAGAAACCTGTCTGAGGGTTGGCTGCAGCGGTAGCTGCAGAGAAAACCCCAGAGAGCTAGTTTGGCTGTACCCAGGGTCCATGCTGGAGCCCGGAGATGCATGGGATTGGCACCCCAATACCAGATTTGGCTTGGGGGGGGGCAATTCCATGATCTTAGACATGTTACATGGCCATAGTCGGAGTTACCATTGTGAAGCTACATATAGGTATTCACCTATATGTAGTGCACACGTGTAATGGTGTCCCCGTACTTACAAAGTCCGGGGAAATTGCCCTGAACAATGTGGGGGCACCTTGGCTAGTGCCAGGGTGCCCTCACACTTAGTAACTTTGCACCTAACCTTCACTAAGTGAGGGTTAGATATATAGGTGACTTATAAGTTACTTAAGTGCAGTGTAAAATGGCTGTGAAATAACGTGGACGTTATTTCACTCAGGCTGCAGTGGCAGGCCTGTGTATGAATTGTCAGATCTCCCTATGGGTGGCAAAAGAAATGCTGCAGCCCATAGTGATCTCCTGGAATTCCAGTACCCAGGGTACCTAGGTACCATATACTAGGGAATTGTAAGGGTGTTCCAGTGCGCCAATCAGAAGTGGTGAAAATGGTCACTAGCCTGCAGTGACAGTTTAATTGTAAAAGCAGAGAGAGCATAAACACTGAGGTTCTGGTTACCAGAGCCTCAGTGATACAGTTAGGCACCACACAGGGAACACATATAGGCCACAAACTATGAGCACTGGGCCCTGGCTAGCAGGATCCCAGTGACACATAACAAACACACTGACAAATACTCACAAACAGGCCAAAAGTTGGGGTAACAAGGCTAGAAAGAGGCTACCTTCCTACAGGTGACGTTTGGAAAGAGGGTACCCTAATGTCATTTTCATCCCTCCAAAGTGAGTTTCAACTCCATGATGCACAATATTTTAAAAAATACCTTCAGTTTAAGCATGCATGGGGGGCGGAAACAATGGAAGCAGACCTGCCGGAATACACAACTTTAGAAGGAAGACTTTTGATGGGGAAATAAAGTGTAAAGGAGGTTTCATTTATATATGAATAATAATATGCCAGACACCCTAAAGAAACTAAGGCACACCAGGGAGATGGACGATCCAGATTGGGAGGCTGCCCTAATGTTCCTCAAGGAAGTTGCGATCCAATTACGATTACGATTTATCCAACTCAAAATCCTACATAGATTTTATAATGATAGGATGCACAAAATGGGAAGAGCTGTGGTCCCCGAGTACCTACGCTGCCGGGGACGAAGGGTGACTTTATCTACACATTATGGTCATGCCCGGGTATACACTCCTTTTGGCAACTGGTCCTCGAGGAACTGGGTAGGGTGGCTAAGGTGACTATCCCTATCGATCCCAAATATATGCTCCTGGGTATCCCCACTGAGGTAGACCTTCCTCGGGTGAAATTGCTGCTTTGTAATCTGTGATTGGTGAATGCGAAATGAGACCTAGCCAAACATTGGGTAGCTCCGGAGTACCGACACGGGGGAATGGAAGAGGGGAATGGACCAGTGTACGGCGGCTGAGGGGGTCACATACCAGAGTAGAGCCTTTCCCAAGCAAGCGTATGAAAATATGGAATTGCTGGATCAAATACTTTAAACATGACGTCCCGGACACTGAGACTACTGTTTCCCCCACCCAGAACGGATATCGTCCAGTATGTGATAGACAAAGTATGTCATGTTTCAAATGCTTTGAAGTATCTTTTCACTGCTTTTTCATGGTGTATGACATGGCTTTGTGGAGAATGAACAACCCCTCTTCATGTCATTTGCTGTGATACAGACGCCTATATGTGTCACTTTGGTTCTGTTTTTCAAAACTTAATGAAAATATATATTTTTTAAAAAGACATGACAGAGTTCTATGGCAATGTTACAACTTTTTTTATTTTCAAAAAATAAAACCCTCCATGTGTGAGTTTGCTTTTAAAACTAAAAAAACAACAATGCCTCCCTTGCCATGGGAGTTATCACCCATGGCAGCATGGGCATTTTGCAGTTTTCAGTGACCCTTACCGCCGGAGTATAGGAGAGTACCCTCTTTCTTGGCATTGTTATCCCCATTTTCTGCCTGTGTCAGTGTGTTTGACTGTGTTCACCGGGATCCTGCTAACCAGGACCCCAATGATTATGCTCCCTCCCTTCTAACTTGGTAAACTTTGTTACTCACACCCCACATTTGGCATATTGGTGTCCCCATGTAAGTCCTTAGTATACAGTACCCAGGTACCCAGAGCATTGGGGTACCAGGGGATCCCCATAGGCTGCAGCATATATTATGCCACTCATGGGGAATGCAAAGTGCAAAGCCCATGCAAAGTGTTCTGCGTGAAAGGGTGCATACACCTTTTTTCACTACAGGTCACTGCACCAGGTCACTGTATGTTACCCCTGGTGCGATACTGGACAGTGGAAAGGGGAGTGCCACTCCCCTGTCCATCACCATCGCAGGGATGGTGCCCAGAGCTCCTCCAGAGGGTCCCGGGGTTCTGCTATTTTGAATCCAAGGTTGGCAGGGACCTCTGGGAGCATCTGAGTGGCCAGGACAATCAGGTGATGTCAGAGCCCCCTCCTGATAGGTGGTCACCTGGCTAGGTGACCAGTCTCCCTTTCAGGGCTATTTAGGGTCTCTCTCTTGGATGGGTCCTCAGATTCGGCTTGCAAGATTCCAGCAGGACTCTTCTGAAACCTCTACTTCGACTTCTAGCCACTGGAACTGCGACTGGACCCTCCAGGAAATTACAATCTGTGTCCACGGCGAAGACTCTGCTTCCAACATTGTTTCCACAGCTTCTTCCAGCTTCTGCAACATTTCCTGGGCTGTGCATCCTCTGAGGGTGGCAAGTTGTCAGTCTGCACGAGAAGGAAAAAGGAATCTCCTTTGGAGTGAAGGGATGACTCCCCTGCATCCGCAGGCACCAACTGCAACTACGACCGACTGTGTGGATCTCCTTTCATCCTGAGCTGTGTGGATCCTGCATCACGGGGTGGTTTTCTGGAGTAGTCCTCTTGGTCCTCTCTGCACAGTCGTGGCTTGTAGGAGGGAAATGGGATGGGTCAGCGCGGCACGTGCTAGGGAGGGGGGAAGGACCCAAAAAAATCAAACTTACCTTTTTCCAGCGCTGCATCGTGCCATCCGCTCTGCTCCGTCGTTGCAGGCTGCAGGCACAGGCTCCCATCCTGCCTTGCGGCCAGTCCTGACACTGCTCAAAACAGCATATGAATTGGCTGAAAGCACCCAGCCTGGGCACTCCCGGGCAGACTGGGACCCTGTGTAGGCTCTCTCCAGCTCAGCAACACAGTGCTTGGCTGGACAGACCACAGTGCGCATGCATGTTTGGCCGGCCCGAGACAGCCGGGCAAGCATACTTGCACACTGAGGAGAAATGTGCACTCCCCCTCCGTCCACATCACGCCATTTGCCCCACCCACTTTTATAGAAACAACATATTAAACTGAGTTTATTATGTTGTTTCTATAAAAGTGTTGCAACTTCTGCTGCTGGCGGGGGATGATGCTTCTCCACCCTGGCGGAGGAGCCACCCCTGCTCTGCCAGCTGTCCAACTTTGGTGGAGGTAAGCCCATGCCTTACCATGCAGGACAGTACCCTCATGAATCCTGTCTCTTGCAGATACCAAGGCTTGTTTGTTTCTCCTCCAAGGGATTTTCAGGCTCCGTGTAGCCCCAGCCCCTAGCGCTCCTTCATGCGGCGCACAGCCTTCTGCGTGCTTTTCCTGCAACGTGGGCCCTTTCTCCTGTTGTGCTGCGTGGGCTCCTCTGCGACTCCTGGTTCCTTGTCCAGTGGGTCTAAGGTGGAGGCTGCCTCTTCTTCCTTGGACTCTTGCCTTGATGAGGGTCCCCCTTGGACTCTCCCCATGGGTGAGTCCTCCTGGACCTTGCTGGTCCCCGTTAGCTCCATATTTGCTTCACTGTGACTTCTTCCTTTGCACAGGCTTGTTGGTGGCTTTTCCACGTCACTGACCAACTGCAATCATCCATCCGGTGTGGGATGTCGACTTCATACTCCAGGAACTCTTCACCTGCTCCACGGCTGCATTCCTGACCTTCTTCATTCTACCTTTGACCAACTCCTGCATCCACAGATGGGTGGGTAGTAGATCCTGTAGGAAAGTACCCTCTTTCTTGGTATGGTTACACCCTTTTTCTGCCTGATGTCAGTGTGTTTGACTGTGTTCACTTGGATCCTGCTAATCAGGACCCCAGTGATTATGCTCTCTCTCCCAAAACTCAGTATTTCATCCCACAATTGGCACACTGGTGCCCCATTATAAGTCCCTAGTATATGGTACCTGGGTACCCAGGGCATTGGGGTTCCAGGGGATCCCTATGGACTGCAGCATATATTTTGCCACCCATAGGGATCCCAAACAAAGGGTTCTGCAGGACTGCCTTTGCAGCCTGCGTGAAAAGGTGCAAGCACCCTTTCACTGCCACTTTTCACTGCAACAGGTCAGTTATAAGTCACCCCCTATGACAGGCTTTCTAGCCCAGAGGGCAGGGTGCACAGTACCTGTGTGTGAGGGCATCCCTGCACTAGGAGAGGTGTCCCCATGAACTCCAGGCCCATTTTCCCAGACTTTCCCATTTTACGCATGTACTGGTCATAGGTCAGTACCTATGTCCAGCTACATAAAATAACTCCAAACATGGACATGTTTGGTATCAAACATGTTGGAATCATACCCAAATGCTTTTGCAAGCATTGGTTGTGTGATTCCATGCACTCTGGGGGCTCCTTAGAGGATCCCCCGCATTGCCATTACATCCTTCTGAGGGTTTCCAGGCAGCCCAAGCTGCTGGCACCTCCCAGACACGTTTCTGCCCTCCTGTTGCTTGAGCAGCTCAAGCCCAGCAAGGCAGAACAAAGGATTTCCTTTAGGAGAGGGGTGTTTCACCCTCTCCCTTTGAAAATAGGTGTTACAGGCTTGGGAGGGGTAGCCTCTCTAAGCCACTTGTCAGAAGATTACCCATTAAAATCAAACTTCCACAGGAGCAGCTGCCTTTTACCCAACTCCACCCTGCACCCGCTAGGCGGAAAGGGGAATGGGAATAGAAAAACAGAGACCGCCTCCAGATCCAGTTCCAGCCTGTGTTTCCCACTTGAAGACAGGATATTCAGTGTGTGTCTCTGAAAACCTGCACCTTTCTTCTTATTGGGATTTCTTTAAAGGAAGGACCTGCAGTCTGGTGATAAGAGCCTAGATAAGTACATTCCTACTGCGTATTCAACTGTTCAGCTATTCCCATTCATCCAATTCTATTGTTCTCCTAACCTGGATCTTTTGAGAGACTAACCTATCTCTAAGAGAACAATGTTAACTTAATATCTTCTTTTCTCCAGGAGTCAGAGGTTTCCAAGGTTCTCTGGAGAACAGTTCAAAAGTTCACAAATATACAAACTACTAATGTCTTTTACAGGAAACGAAAACTCCTTCACAAGGTTCAGTTCTCTCAATCACAGTCTCTAGAAATTAGTCTGAACACTGAGGTTTGTCTCTAAGACTGACAAGTCTGCAAAGCAAGAGCTCTTGAATATATATGAACATATATATATATTGGCAAGTCTGGAACTCCTAAAAAAGGATTCCTTACTGCAGTTGCTTGAAGTTCTATTAAGCCAAAAGGAATTATCCTAAAAAAGCCGATAGCCAGTTGTTGGAAGAAGGAAAAAAATCATCTTCTTCAAAAGAGAAAAAGTAACTGGTTTGCACACTGTAACAAGAAAAATAATTAATTACTCAAAACAGGAAGAATTCTCTTTGAAACGAAGCACCTCAGGAACACTGTTCATTCTCCTCAGGATGACAATTGAAGTGCAGGGCTTCCAGAGAGAAACAGCTGGAGAGAAGCTTCAGCACGAGACTAAGATAGAAACACTCAAGCGCTGACCTCACTAGGATTTGCGGCCACCATATTGAGTGTCAGTTTAACCTGAAGAAGCTAGTTCTAAGAACAGCCTCTGCAAGAGCCACCGGGCTTGAGGACGCCGCTTTCAACCAACGTGGGTGCATGGAAAAGGGGAATCGTTTTTGCTGAGGGAAGAACTTAACAATGCTGGCAATAGTTTTCCTGACAGTGCTCACCTCCAAAGAACTCACTCCCACAGAAGGTTTGTTGGGAAAAGTGTTGTGAAATTGCCTTATCAGCCTTGGAGCATGCACATTTTGGAAGGCTACCCAGGACCTTTCTTCTGGGCCAAAACCTTTCCAATCAATGAGGTAATATAATGTTCATTTTTTAAACTTTAAGTCTAAAATTCTATTCACTTCATATTCTAAATGTGAAGCTACTTGGATAGGATCTGGAGGGGTGGTCGTCCTAACATTGGGAGGGCTTCTTTTAAGTAGCGAGACATAGAATATTGGATGAACCTTAGTCTGAGGGGGTAAGGCAAGTTTGACTGTTCCTAGATTTACAATTGTCTTTATTTTAAAGGGTCCTACATATTTAGGCTGGAATTTTTTGTTCCCTCTTAAATGTAAATGTCAAGTGGATATCCAGACCTTCTCACCCTCGCAATAACCAGGGTTGCCTCTCCTCTTTTTGTCAGCATGTTTCTTGTAAGAGACCTTCGCCTTGGTCAAGTGTTCTCTAGCGGATGGGTAGGTCTTATGACTTTTGTTACTGAATTAATTCGCAGTTGGGACTGAGCCTTCCAACCTTCCTAAGATAATGTTTGGGTGCCTACCAGAGTTCAAATAGAAAGGAGAATAACCAGTGGAGGCATGAATAGCATTGTTGTATGCAAAGTCTGCTGTCCAAAGGAAATCTGGCCAATCGTTATCTTGGTCCAGGAGATATAAGCGTAGGTACTGCTCTATCTCCTGGTTAACTCTTTCTGTCTGTCCATCCGCTTCCAAATGATATGTCAACATCAGGGCAGTGCGCGGTCTTCGGGTGACTGGAATGCAAAAACCCAGCACTTATGAGATAACGTAATTCATGCATTATGCTGATATGCTGTTGTTTAACCTTTTGCATTGCAGAGTTTAATCCTGAAGACTTATATTCAAGGTGCTTATAAATACTGTTCATTTGCAATGTATTGCTGCAGGCTTTCAGAGTGTGTAAGGGTGTGGTCCCTTTCCAGGGCCTTCTAGAAAATTTCTCTGCAGCATGACTGGGTGTGGTTTGTGGGCTGGGCCAGACTCTATATAAGGGAGCCAGCCCAGCTCCACGTGCTCACTATTCAGAGGTCCCGGTGCAGAGCAGCAGCAACTTCCTGAGCTCCTGTTCTGGAGGCCTACTTTGATCTTCCAGGCCTTGCCCTTCATTGTATAGGTGATCTTTGATCAGGGCGGTAAGACGGAGGTCAGGCTGGGCCCCCGATCCCATTTTCTAAGGCATTTTTTTTCTTGGGCCTAATTTTCATTTTGAGAGATTTTACCTTGTGCGTGAGAATGTGCGCTTGTTTTTTTCTGGCATTTACATGTTGATATTCGAATCGACAAAACGCCCAATTCATTCCTTGTGTATTCATTGTGCGCAACAATTTCTTGGCAGTTACATGGTGGCATTTGAATCGTCAAGACGCACAATTCATTCCTTGCATTTAACTCTTGATATTAATTGTGCACAACCATTTCTTGGCATTCGCATGGTGACATTCGAGTCGGCAAGACGCACAATTCATTCCGTGTATTTAACTCCTGATATTCATTGTGCGCAACCATTTCTTGGCATTTGCATGGTAACATTCGAATCAGCAAGACGCGCAATTCATTCCTCAATCCGTTGTGCACTACCATTTCTTGGCAGTTACATGGTGGCATTCGAATCGGGAAGACACACGATTCTTTCCTTGTGTTTAACTCTTGATATTCATTGTGCGCAACCATTTCTTGGCATTTGCATGGTGACATTCGAGTCTGCAAGACGCACAATTCATTCCGTGCATTTAACTCTTGATATTCATTGTGCGCAACCATTTCTTGGCATTTGCACGGTGATATTCGAATCGGCAAGACGCGCAATTCATTCCTTGTGTTTAACCCTTGATACTCATTGTGCACTACTATTTCTTGGCAGTTACATGGTGGCATTTGAATCGGCAAGACACGATTCATTCCTCATGTTTAACTCTTGATATTTATGGTGCGCTACCATTTCTTGGCAGTTACATGGTGGCTTTCGAATCAGCAAGACACGCAATTCATTTCCTTGCATTTAACTCTTGAGACGCATCGTGCGTAAGCATTTCGTGGCATTTACATGGGGACATTCGAATCGGCAAGACGCGTGATTAATTCCTGCAATTAAACCTTGATGTTTCAGATCGCTTGCAGTGTGCGCGATCATTTCATAGCATTTGCATATTCTTGTTGAAATCAGCAGTGTGCGCGTTTCTTTTCCCGCATTTAAAATTTGGGGCCATATTTATACTTTTTGACGCACAACTGCGCCAACGCAGTTGTGTGTCAAAAAATTTAACGACGGCTAACGCCATTCGAAAGCGCCATGCGGGCGCCGTATTTATTGAATGACGTTAGCCGCAGTTAGCCGGCGCTGCGGAGTGGTGTGCGTCAAAAAAAATGACTCACACCAGGCAGCGCCGGCGTAGGGGAAAATGGAGCTTGGGCGTCAAAAAATGGGGCAAGTCAGGCTGAGGCAAAATTCTTGCCTCAACCCGATTTGCGCCATTTTTTTTTTATGCCCAGACGCCATTAACATGACTCCTGTCTTAGCAAAGACAGGAGTCATGCCCCCTTGCCCAATGGCCATGCCCAGGGGACTGCTGTCCCCTGGGCATGGTCATTGGGCATAGTGGCATGTAGGGGGGCACAAATCAGGCCCCCCTATGCCACAAAAAAAAACTGAAAAATATACTTACCAGCACTTACCTTAATGTCCCTGGGGTGGGTCCCTCCATCCTTGGGCGTCCTCCTGGGGTGGGCAAGGGTGGCAGGGGGTGTCCCTGGGGGCATGGGAGGGCACCTCTGGGCTCCTTCCGATTCCACAGGTCCCTTAACGCCTGCCCTGAGCAGGCGTTAAAAAATGACGCAAACGCGGCTGGTCGTAATTTTTTAAGGCCCGCCCACTCCCACGCGTCATTTTTGCACAGGAGTGTAAATAAGGCGCACAGGCCTGGGAGTCATTTTTTAGACGGGAACGCCTACCTTGCATATAATTAATGCAAGGTAGGTGTCCACGCTAATAAATGACGCAAACTCCAAGAACTTTGGCGCTAGACGCGTCTAATGCCAAAGTATAAATATGGAGTTAGCTTTGCGTCGGATTTGCGTAAAAAAAAACGACGCAAATCCGGCGCAAACAGAGTATAAATATGCCCCTAGATGTCAGATCACTTATAATGTGTGCGATCATTTTATGGCAATCAAAACTTTGATGTGTAGTGTTTCCTGAAGTGCACACAATTATCCAGGGCCCTTGAATTTTCTGCAGAGGTGTTAAATTCAAGATGTTACATTCTATGTGCATGTTAAGTCTTTAGTACAATTCCAATTGTTTTCCAGGGAATGTTTGGATGGCCTTTTATCCTCATGTAATGAGGCAGTGTTTGTTCTGGGACATTGTCGTAGAAGGTTCTTGTATTCCTAGAACAGTATGTTACAATTCATGAAAAGTCCATATGAAACATTGTACTAACCATTCTTGATTCTTTTCCAGGTACCTATATTTCTTGAGGCCTAATTAGAGTCTAGTTCTAAGCCATTCATGTTTCCTCAGTCTAAGTGTTATTTCATGTTCCGAGCATCATTGAACTCTAGACTCAACAGAATGTTATTTCATGTTCCGAGTATCACTGAACTCTAGACTCAACAGAGTGTTATTTCATGTTCCGAGTATCACTGAACTCTAGACGCAATAGAGTGTTATTTCATGTTCTGTGTATCATTGAACTCTAGACTCAATAGAGTGTTATTTCATGTTCCGAGTATCATTGAACCCTAGATTCAACAGAGAGTTTTTATGAATCTAAATGTGGTTTTATTCTAATGTTGTGTTGTTTAACCTTTTGTTTCTTACAGGTCTCCTTCCCAGCTGTTCCCTACCTAATCCCCTTTTACCCACTTGGACTCTCTTAGACTCTGTGACATTCTAATCAGAGTATTGGAGCTGTCTTGTGGTGGACATGTTGGGAACGTGCGCAGACCCCGAGGATCTGGTGACTTTGACATAATAACAGGTAGAATAACGTGAGTCTATTCCAAGTTGTTTCATAAAAGCCCTCCAGAATTGGGAAACAAATTTGGGATCTCGATCTGAGATTGCAACCACTGGAATGCCATGAGCTCTGACCATGTGCTGTGAAAATAACTGTGCTAACTGAGAGGCTTGAGGAACCTTCAGAGGGATGAAATGACTCATTTTAGAAATGGTGTCTACAAAAACTAGGAATGTGTCAAAACCTTGACTTGAAGGTAAATCTACAATCAAATCCATAGTAATGGTGTGCCAGAGATATGGTGCAATGGGAAGAGGCTGAAGCTCACCTTCAGGAGCTAATTGTGTTGTCTCTCCCCGAATGCATTTATCACAGGTTTGAACGTATTGTCTTATTTGGGGGATCATGGCAGGCCACCAGAAATACCTCATAATTAATTCGGTAGTCTTCAAAATTCCTTTATGGTGAGCTAAAGGATCATCATGACACGCTTATGCCGCCAGTTCATGCAACTCACAGGTTGGCAAATATAAAGCATTTTCAACAAAAGGAAGAATTTCTAAAACCCTTCTTCCTTCTCTTTTGTTTGCCCAATCTGAAATTTCTTGGTCAGACATGGATTTTCAAACCTTCCTTTTTATTTAGGAAAATTGTAAAGTACGAACAAACTTGTCTGCTGGAATAATTGGAATCTTTTCAGCTTCTCTGGCTCCAGGTGTATTCTTGAGAACACATCTGCCTTTCCATTGGCAGAACCAGGTCGATGGGTAATGGTAAAATTAAAATCTTCAAAGTACAAGGACCATCTCAATTGCCTTGGAGTTAAAGTATTAGCAGACTTTAAAAACTGAAGATCTATATGATCGGTGAACACAGTGACTACATGACGAGCCCCTAATAAATAATGCCGCCATTCCTGAAATGCATCCTTCACTGTAAATAGCTCTTTATCAACAATTGGATAATTTCTTTCAGGGGGAGTTAATTTCCTGGATCGAAATGCTACTGGGTGAAGTTGACCTATTTACTTGTGCCTCTGAGACACCAATCGCTTGGTCGGAGGCGCCAGCTTCCACAAAAAATGGATCCTCAGGGTTAGGATGGAGAAGGATCGGGTCTGTTGTAAAGGCTCTTTTGAGGAACTCAAAAGATTCTGCAGCATCAGTTGACCAATGGAAGGGTACTCGTTTTCTCAAACGTTTTGTAATGGGGACCACCTTTTTAGAAAACTCTTTTATAAATCGGCAGTAGAAATTGGCAAAGCCAATAAAACTTTGCACCTCCTTTAAGGTTTTAGAAGGAGGCCAATCCAGAATTGTTTGAATTTTAGCAGGATCCATGGAAACTCCATTTTCTGATAAGACTAATCCCAAGAATTCTACTTCCTTTGCATGAAAGGCACACTTTTCAACTTCACAAATAGGTTATTTTCCAACAATTTATTTAGAACTGCTGTCACGTGATCTACATGGTCTTGCAAATTCTGGGAGAAGATTAAAATATCATCAATGTAGACTACTACAAATTGATCTAAAAACTCTCTCAGAACATAGTTCACAAGGTGCTGGAAATCAGCCGGCACGTTACATAGCCCAGAAGGCATCACTTGGTAGTTGTATAGACCAAACTGGGTGCAGAAGGCCGTTTCCATTTGTCTCCATTAGCAACTCGAATTAAATGGTACGCTCCCCGAAGATCTAATTTGGTGTAGATTTTTTCATCTTTTACCTGATCTAGCAGTACTGAAATCAAGGGCAGGAGATATCGATTCTTCACCGTAACTTGATTTAACGCTCTATAATCGACACAAGCTCTTAACTCTTCATTCTTCTTCTTTGGGACGAAAAAAGGGGGGAAGAGACTGGGGATTAAGAGGGACGAATAAAATCATTTGCCAAATGTTTTTCCAAATATTCTTTTAGGAATTTGTTCTCCTTTTCAGTAAGGGCACAGATTCTACTGCAAGGTAAATTCGCACCTGGCTCAAGTTTGATCCTGCAATCATAAGATCTGTGGGGAGGTAGCTTGACTGCCTGGTCAAACACTGCAGACAATTATTTATATTCTGGGGGAATGACAACCTTTTCCAGAGCACAAACCACATTGGATTTAGGAGCTAAAACTTTAGTGGGAGATGGTGCATTACTCATCTCTTGAGGACCAGAACAATGCTTCCGACAGTAACTTGAATTTAATTGGACAGTCCTCTTTTCCCAATTAATTTTGCCCAAGATCGGCTGAAATTGAGAAGCATCAATGAGATTGAAAGATATCTTTTCCTGGTGTCCTAGATGATCTTTCAGAACTATAGGTTCAGTTTCATCTGTGATTGGACCTAAAGACAAGTTTGTTCCATCCACAGCACAAACAGACTCTGCTATTCTTTTTTTTATTTTTTATAAAATGTATTCCCATTTTTGTGGCATACTGGATGTCGCAGAAATTCCACATAGCTCCTGAGCCAATCATCACTGAAACCTCCAGCAGCTTCTTTTCTCTGAAGATGAGGTCAAAAGAGATGGTTAGATGAGGGGAAGCAGACTGAAAGGTGTTTGCCACTAATTGGGATTCAGGGGCTGGTTGGTGTTGTATGTCAACCAGGGTTACTCTCTTGGTAGAATGAGTATTCTCTTTTCCTGAATTATCTTGTTTAGGCTTCTTTGGGCATTCTCTAACAAAATGTCCAGACAACCCCCAATAGGGACATAGATGATTAGATCTTCGCTTGTCCTTTTCCTCTTTAGACGGGGACCTCTAACACTGCTGATTTGCATTGGCTCTTCCAAAGAGTGTGCCTTGGAGGTCTTGATACTTTCCACTTTACTCCTATCGAAACGTGGTGGGATAGGACAAAATTTTCTCTTGCGTTCAGCTTTTCTTTCAAACAGACACCGATGAATCTGTAAAACTAGATCAATTAACTTTGACACATTAGTAGGTCGATCTGAAATTTAGGCTAGCGCATCTTTTAGTTCTTCTTGTAAACCTTGGTAAAAAACCACAGCCCTTTTGCCCTCGGGCCAACCAGTCTCCACAATTAATTTGTTGAATTGGGCCAGATAAGAGATCAAATCCCTATTATCTTGTTTTAAGTCTGGTAATTCATTATCTGTGACTTGAGAAATCGTTCTGCGCTCAAAGATTCGAATGAATTCGGTTTTAAAGACTTCAAAATCATATATTATAGGGTCATTTCGTGACACCAAAGGCATGGACCATGAAGCCACAACTCCACTCAAGTAAGACAAAATGAACACTGTTTTTGACTGATCCTCTGTAAAAATAATGGGACGACAAAGGAAGTGTAAGGACACTGGGTTAAAAGTATCTGCGCCTTGTAAGAATCTCCACTAAAATGTTCAGGTGGAGCCAGGGGAATAATGGGGAGATGGAATGAATGACTTGGGTGGATATTTCTGAGGTAGAGGTAGGTAAGGTTTTACCTGAAACCCCACTAGTCCCTGAGGTATTCCCAGAGGTCAAGTTATTGAATTTGTCCATGAGCTGTTGGGTCTCAACATGGGATCATTTTATTTCCTCTCTCAAGTTTTTATTTTCATCTAGGGTAAGGGTTAACTGTTTTTGCATTTCATCTATTAGTGCCACCAAGGCATTAAAATCTAAACCTTCAGCCATTCTGCTCAGATGGAAATAAGTATTTTTGGTCACTTCAGTCTGTCAGAAGATTACCCTTTAAATCAAACTTCCACAGGGTCAGATGCCTTTTACCCAACTCCCTCCAACAGATGTGTGTCCATACTCTAACTGATTATCTGAACCCTGCATCCGCTAGGAGGAAAGGGGAATGTGAATAGAAAAAGAGAGACCACCTCCAGATCCAGTTACAGCCTGTGTTTCCCACTTGAAGATAGGATATTCAGGCCCTCATTACAACCCTGGCAGTCGGTAACACCACCAACAGGCCAGTGGTAAAAAAATGTAATCATGACCACGGTGGAAACCACCAACACATACAGCCACTTTAACACCTCTCGACACTCAAGGAAGAACCAGGACACCATGCAGCCTGAGCTGCACTTTTATCCAATGCTGGTGTACCTTCTCATACACCAGGAACACCAAACGCCGGCAAAGACAACCACGGTGAGTATCGCACCTAGCACACAAGGGAGGGGGGAGGAAAAAGAGAGTGACACACACACACGAAACACCTCCACCACTACCCCAACACCATACACACAAACAGATGCAACAACATCACATACACACTCTGCAACCCTCAGGAATAACGCAAGGACAAAAGGAATGGAGTAAAAAGAGTGTAATAGTACAATTTTAGATATATATGTCCTTAAACAATAAACAGTATGTTATATACATACAAAAGGAGGGACAATGTCCACTCCAAAATGTCTGTGGCCCACTGGGCCATTACACATAGGCCAAGGCCACACTTGAATCCTGCCTCAATACGGAGAGAACACTGAAGGGGCATCAGGTCAAAAATACACAGGCACCTCGGGACGGGGAATTGGGGGGGCACCTCAGCCGGAAGATGGTACAACACCACTGGCCTGGAGGGGGCTCCATGCCCACTGCTTGGTCCTGGGGAGTGCAAGGCCACAGTCTCTTAAGTGGGTGGTTTGCCCACTGCTTGGTCCTGGGGAGTGCAAAGCCACAGTCTCTCTAGTGGGTGGTTTGCCCACTGCTTGGTCCTAGGGAGTGCAAAGCCACAGTCTCTCTAGTGGGTGGTTTGTCCACTGCTTGGTCCTGGGGAGTGCAAAGCCACAGTCTCTCTAGTGGGTGGTTTCTCTTCCAGGGGATCCTCATCAATAGTCATAAACATTGAATATCCCCGCCCTTGTGCGGGGACCCCGGAGCATATATAAAATACACATATATTATACATGTGTAAAACAGCCAATGCAGGCTATAATCATAAACAGGCTAAAATGCTTTATTTCTATGAAGTTTTTTTTTTTTTTTTTTTTCCATTATAAAATTACAATAGAGAATAAATATCTACCCAAGCCCCCAAAACTGGGCTTAGGGAAGCAAGCAGTAGTAGTCACTAGAGAAAAAAGAGAAAAAACTACATTGAAAAACAATGGAGCATTCTTAGCCAATAGGCTGCATGCAGGTTAACACAGGAGACCCTGAGCACCTCCAGTATCCCACCATGCCTCAGGGGTGAAGGAAAGGTGACAGTTGGTTCACAGTTAGGTCAGTTCTTTTTCCGGCTTCTTCTGAGAGGATCCTGGAGCATTGAGCTCTCAGTTTTTCTGAGTTTTTCTCAGAAAAATCCTTTAAAACAGCGTTTTTTCCTGTTTCATTCGACAGATAACATCTTTGTCTGAGTTTGGCAGTTTTTTCCTGACAGAAAAATGCCTTCACTTTTTGTCAAATGCCCTTCTTGTGGGAAGAAGAAGGCCCAGTCAGACCCACACTCTCTTTGTATTGTGTGCCTGCCTCAGAGTTACTGCCCTGACACTTGTAAGCACTGCAAGAATATGTCAAAGAGGACTCTGAAGGACAGAGAAAAGATCAGACTACATGGGCTTCATGAGAGGCAGAAAACATCGTCCTCTTCACTTCCCAGGCAACCAACAGGCCATTCTCAGGAGAGAATGGCTAGGTCGACGTCAGCAGGTAGGAAAGTACCTGTTTGTTCCCCGTCGACGTCGTCGCTGCCACCGTCTCACCGGCATAGATCGCCGTCGACGGCGACCCGCCCGACGTCGAAGGATACGGCGTCGAGGGAATATGGCCATCGCAGGGGCATATCTCCGTTTACGGCAGCCCGACGATCGACGTCGAGCCATCGCCGGCGTGCCCGGTCGCCGCCAAAGGCTGTACGCCCCCGACGTCAAGAGACACGACGGCGAAATCGCCACGACGGCATGAGCGACATCCGCCGTCGGCCTCCCACCGCTCCACGTCGAGGCACACGACGGCGAGCAGGTCAAGGTCCAAAGATCACCGTTCGACGTCAAGACACTCTACGCCGAGACACTCAACGTCGAGACACTCAACGTCGAGGCAAGAGCAACCAGTGGGGCGCCCTTCAACGTCGACACAGCCATCGACGTCGACACAGGTGTTACCTGTCCCGCAGGGAGTAGAACATCGCCTCCCTCCAACAGACAAGGCCGCACCATCTCCAGTGGTCTCCATACGGAGCGATTCATCTCGTTCGAGAGCGGCATCATCGGGGCATGTTTCACCCATCAACTTATCTCCAAGATGGTTAGAGAGCCTTAATAGACTAGCGGCCTCCCCGGATTCGCAGTATTCATGAATGTACTCGCCTACTGCCTCCCTTCCAAGAACACCATCACCGACAGCGCGGGCAGGATGGACTCGTTCTGCTCCTCGTCAACCGACCGCGAGGCCTGGGCGCTCTGTTACAGCGGCTCGCAGCTTGTCTCGTTCACAACGGCGATCCAGGTCACAATCACGAAGAAGATCACCCTCTTGGTCGTCGTCAGGATCATCTGTCGGGCGTTACTCCCCCACCCTAACAGATTCTCCACCTGCTAGGGTCTCACCGGTGGATGACATTACCACGTTTAACAAGGTGCTGTTAAGGGAAGCGAAGAAATTAAATATAGAGGTTCCAGAGCCATCTACCTCCTCGTCAGTCATCTTTGAGACTCTGCAGCATAGATCAGTGTCGAAAAAGCTACTGCCTCTAGTGCCTGGTTTGTTGCAGCCAACCGTGGACACTTTTCTGGCCCCAGCCACACTCAAGTCTGCCCCGGCTAGGATTCTGAAAAAATATAAGGCTCCCGAACAGGACCCTTTATTCCTAAGAAAGGCTCCGCCACCGGACTCTGTAATATTGGCCGCAGCCCGAAAAACCCACTCGGTGGCATCATCCTCCACGGTGCCCCCGGATAAAGAGAGCAGGCATCTAGACTCGCTGGGGAGAAAGATGTGCTGTACGGCGGCATCTGCAATGAAAGTCTCCAGTGCTTCTGCATTCCTGGGCAGGTATGACCGTTCTCTGTGGGACTCCCTCAACAGATTCACAGAAAAATTGCCCAGAGAAGACAGACAGGATTTTCAAGAGATCCTGCAAGAGGGATGCCTGGTATCCAACCAGGTCATCAGCGCGGCGGCAGATGGGGCGGATTTAGCTGCACATGGGTACGCACATGGAATCTGTGCAAGAAAGTCTTCCTGGCTGAGACTGACTGGTTTAAAGCAGGAAGCACAACAGCGCATCCTGAATCTCCCATTCAGCGGGAACTCGCTGTTCGGTACCCATGAAGACGAAGAAATGGCCCGCATGAAGACCGAGGTGGACACCATGAGTGCAGTAGGCCTGGAAAGGAAGAAAGATTTCAGGCGGAGGTATAGGCCTTATGACAGGCGCCCTTTCCAGCAGAGGGTTCAAACCCCTCACTGGTCCCAAAGGCCACAACAACGGCAGGGACGCCCTCTTTTTCAGCGAAGGAACACAAGGGAGCGAGGGTCAAGTAGACCTCAGCAGTCCACACCGAAAGCGCCGGCCAAGCAATGAGATCTCGCTTCCCTCGACACTGTACACCACTCCGGTGGGGGGAAGTATTACAGGTTATCTTCACGAGTGGCACTCTATCACAAGAGACAAATGGGTGCTCAACATTGTCGAAAATGGCTACTCTCTTCTTTTCAGACAGCCTCCACCACACTTGCCACCAGCCAAATGCAATCCATCTCATCTCAGCCTGCTGCGCAAAGAGGCTCTCGCCCTCTTACAAAAGAAAGCAATAGAAAAGGTTCCACCTGCGCACAGAGGAAAGGGGGTTCACTCCAGTTATTTTCTGGTGGCGAAAAAGGGCCGAGAGGGCGTTTTCAGACCAATTCTGGACTTACGGCTACTGAACAAATACATAAGAAAACAGAAGTTCAGGATGCTAGCGCTTCACCAGATTTTCCCTCAACTACATCAGGGAGACTGGATGTGCTCCATCGACCTGCAGGATGCATATTTTCACATCCCAATAGCTCCCAAGCATCGGAAATTCTTGCGCTTCCAAGTAGCGTCACAGCACTATCAGTTCGGAGTTCTACCATTCGGCCTGAAATCTGCCCCCGCGTCTTCTCGAAATGTGTGGCGGTGGTAGCGGCACATCTTCGAAAACAAAAGATCTTCATCTACCCATACCTAGACGACTAGTTACTGAAGGCTTCCTCTCCGGATCACGCGAGAAGCCATCGGGACATTGTGCTCAGGGTTTGCGAGTCTCTAGGTCTTCAGGTCAATTACCAAAAGTCAACCTTGATTCCAATACAGAACCTTCACTACCTGGGAGCTATAATAAACACAGAGCTCCAAAGAGTGTATCCTTCGGAGGAACGACTATTATCAATAGACAGGAAGTGTCAAGACCTGTTGAAAGCCAACGCACCTACGGCACGTCAGGTGACATCGCTGCTGGGCTCCATGGCATCATGCATTTTCATTGTCCCAAATGCCAGGCTGCACATGAGGCCCCTCCAAGAGGCATTGGAGAGCAACTGGAGCCAAAGGACAGGTCGCTGGGAGGACAGAGTGCGACTACCGGCAGCGGCACTTCAGTCATTGAAATGGTGGATACACAGACCTCACCTGTCAGTAGGTGCTCCATTTCACCAGGTAGTTCCATGGGGGGGTCATCTGGGTCCCCTTCAAGCTCAGGGCCTGTGGTCCGACAAGGAAAAGAAGTACCACATCAATCTGCTGGAACTCAGAGCGGTCCATCTGGCTCTCAAGTCTTTCACTCCATTGATCAGGGGAAATCTCTCCTAATACAAACGGACAATACAACCACGATGTATTATTTGAACAAACAGGGGGGAACGAGATCCCTACCCCTATCTCGAGAGTCCCAAACGATATGGCATTGGCTCCTGGCCAGAGGAATGTCACTTACAGCGGTTCACCTGCCAGGTCAACAAAACGTGGAAGCAGATTTCCTGAGCAGACACCTGGAGGACGCACACGATTGGGTCCTACACGTCGAAGTCGTCGAAGACATCTTCGCTCAATGGGGTCGACCTCAATTGGATCTCTTTGCAGACGAAGTAAACAAGAAATGCCCAGACTTCGCATCCAGGTTCTACCGTCCGGGATCTCAAGGGAATGCCCTGTTGATCGACTGGTCAGGGATATTTCTCTACGCCTTTCCACCGATTTCCCTCATACCGGCAGTGATCAACAAACTTTACAAATCCAGAACCAGAATGATTCTCATAGCGCCACAATGGCCCCGTCAATTCTGGTACACAGATCTCCTCAACCTATCGGAAAAACCTCACAGGAGGCTACTGTGCAGACCGGATCTTCTGAGCAGGATGGAGGGCAGGATTCTACATCCCAACCTACCCTCTCTGAGCTTAACAGCATGGCTCCTGAATTCCTGCAGTATGGGCACCTTGGGCTCTCGCAGGAGTGCATGAACATCTTGAAAGAGTCCAAACGACCTTCCACCAGGCGTTCTTACGCTTTTAAGTGGAATAGGTTCTACATATGGTGCTGTCAACAAGGTCAGAATCCCATACGGGCTCAGGAGGATGTCATACTGTCTTATTTACTTCATCTGGCAAAGTTCGGTCTGCAGGTATCATCTATTAAGGTACATTTGTCTGCCATTACAGCCTACCGTAAGTCACCTTCTCAGGAATCCTTCTTTACGAAACCAGTAGTCAAGGATTTCTTAGAAGGTTTGAAAAAAGTTTTTCCACCCATTCGGAGACCATCTCCTCCATGGGAACTGAACATAGTATTGTCAAAACTTATGGGCCCTCCTTTCGAACCTATACACAAGGCCTCTTTACAACACCTTACGTGGAAGACAGCTTTTTTGGTGGCCATTACTTCCGCGAGGAGGGTCAGCGAAATTCAGGCTTTGTCTTCCAAAGAACCGTACACGTTTTTTCACGACAATAGAGTGGTTCTGCGAACTCACCCATCTTTCTTTCCGAAGGTGGTGTCAGAATTCCACATCAATCAGGCTATATCTTTACCGACTTTCTTTCCCAATCCGGAGACTCCGGCGGAGAAAGCATTGCACTCCTTAGACTTGAAAAGAGTGCTGAAATTTCATTTGGATAAAACAAAATCGATTCGACATTCCAACCTCTTGTTTGTAAATTATGGTCATTTGAGGACAGGAGAGGCAGCATCTAAACGAACGATATCAAGATGGATAGTTTCTTGTATTGTTAATACTTACCAGCTGGCTAATAAACAATTACTAGCTAGGCTTAAAGCGCATTCCACAAGGGGAAAAGTGGCTACTGCTGCCTTCCTTAACAATGTTCCAATATCTGAGATTTGTAAGGCTGCTACATGGAAGTCTGTACATACATTTACTAGACATTACTGTTTAGACTCAGATGCAAGAGCAGATGCCCAAGTGTGGCAGGCCTCTCTGAGAAATTTATTTGCATAATACGTATCTATTCCTGCACTTCTATTAGACAGTCCGCAGAGTTTAGGGATGGGCTTGCTAATCTATTCAATGTTTATGACTATTGATGAGGATCCCCTGGAAGAGAAGGATAAGTTACTTACCTGTAAATCTTAGTTCTCTTCCAGGGATATCCTCATCAAAGTCATAAACAACCCACCCTCCTCCCCGGACGCACGTCTCCTAGAAGTGCAGGACAGACTATCTTTCGAATCAGTTACACAGATTGTCACCGTAAAAAAGTACTGACCTAACTGTGAACCAAATGTCACCTTTCCTTCACCCCTGAGGCATGGTGGGATACTGGAGGTGCTCAGGGTCTTAAAGGCACGGTGCCAACGTTTTTATGGTTCTCCTGTGTTAACCTGCATGCAGCCTATTGGCTAAGAATGCTCCATTGTTTTTCAATGTAGTTTTTTCTCTTTTTTCTCTAGTGACTACTACTGCTTACTTCCCTAAGCCCAGTTTTGGGGGCTTGGGTAGATATTTATTCTCTATTGTAATTTTATAATAAAAAAAATAAAATAAAAAAACTTCATAGAAATAAAGCATTTTAGCCTGTTTATGATTATAGCCTGCATTGGCTGTTTTACACATGTATAATATATGTGTATTTTATATATGCTCCGGGGTCCCCGCACAAGGGCGGGAATATCCAATGTTTATGACTTTGATGAGGATACCCCTGGAAGAGAACTAGGATTTACAGGTAAGTAACTTATTCTTACCCACTGCTTGGTCCTGGGGAGTGCAAAGCCACAGTCTCTCAAGTGGGTGGTTTGCCCACTGCTTGGTCCTGGGGAGTGCAAGGCCACAGTCGCTCAAGTGGATGCCTTCTTCCATTGGCTCTGTGTAGGTAAGTACCATCTTGCCTGGTATGTTACCACCATTTGTTACTTGTATGTATGTTTGTTTTTGCCTATGTTACTGGGACCCTGCTAGCCAGGACCCCAGTGCTCATAAGTTGTGCCCTTTATGTGTTCCCTGTGTGGTGCCTAACTGTATCACTGAGGCTCTGCTAACCAGAACCTCAGTGTTTATGCTCTCTCTGCTTTTAAAATTGTCACTGCAGGCTAGTGACTAATTTTACCAATTCTGATTGGCATACTGGAACACCCTTATAATCCCCTAGTATATGGTACATAGGTACCCAGGGTATTGGGGTTCCAGGAGATCGCTATGGGGGGCTGCAGCATTTCTTTTGCCACCCATGGGGAGCTAAGACAATTCTTACACAGGACTGCCACTGCAGCCTGAGTGAAATGACGTCCACGTTATTTCACAGCCATTTTTCACTACACTTAAGTAACTTATAAGTCACCTATATGTCTAACCCTCACTTAGTGAAGGTTAGGTGCAAAGTTACTAAGTGTGAAGGCACCCTGGCACTAGCCAAGGTGCCCCCACATTGTTCAGGGCAATTTCCCCGGACCTTGTGAGTGCGGGGACACCATTACACATGTGAACTACATATAGGTCAATACCTATGTGTAGCTTCACAATGGTAACACCGAACATGGCCATGTAACATGTCTAAGATCATGGAATTGTCCCCCCAAGCCAAATCTGGTATTGGGGTGCCAATCCCATGCATCACGGGGCTCCAGCATGGACCCTGGGTACTGCCAAACCAGCTCTCTGGGGTTTTCATTGCAGTTACCGCTGCTGCCAACCCACGAAGGCAGAACAAAGGATTTCCTCTGAGAGAGGGTGTTACACCCTCTCCCTTTGGAAATAGGTGTTAAGGGCCTGAGAGGAGTAGCCTCTCTTGGCTTCTGGAAATGCTTTGAAGGGCACAGATGATGCCCTCCTTGCATAAACCTGTCTACACCAGTTCAGGGATCCACCCGCCCCTGCTCTGGCGCGAAACTGGACAAAGGAAAGGGAAGTGACCACTCCCCTGTCCATCACCACCCCAGGGGTTGTGCCCAGAGCTCCTCCAGTGTGTCCCAGACCTCTGCCATCTTGAATGCAGAGGTGTGAGGGCACAATGGAGGCCTCTGAGTGGCCAGTGCCAGCAGGTGACGTCAGAGACCCCTCCTGATAGGCTCTTACCTGGTTAGGTAGCCAATCCTCCTCTGAGGGCTATTTAGGGTCTCTCCTGTGGGTTTCGATTTCAGATAACGAATGCAAGAGCTCACCAGAGTTCCTCTCCACTTCTCTCTTCAACTTCTGCCAAGGATCGACTGCTGACTGCTCCAGGACCCCTGCAAATCTGCAACAAAGTAGCAAAAAGACTACCAGCAACATTGTAGCGCCTAATCCTGCCGGCTTTCGTGACTGTTTCCTGGTGGTGCATGCTCTGAGGGCTGCCTGCCTTCACCCTGCACCGGAAGCCAAGAGGAAATCTCCTGTGGGTCGACGGAATCTTCCCCCTGCTACCGCAGGCACCAAACCTCTGCATCACCGGTCCTCTGGGTCCCCTCTCATCTTGATGAGCATGGTTCCTGGAACACAGGAGCTTGATCCAAGTGACCCCGATAGTCCAGTGGTCCTTCTGTCCAAATTTGGTGGAGGTAAGTCCTTGCCTCCCCATGCCAGACAGTAATCCTGTGTACTGTGTGATCTGCAGCTGCTAGGGCTTCTGTGCACTTTTGCAAGACTTTCTTCATGCACAGCACAGCCCAGGTCCCCAGCACTCTGTCCTGCATTGCCCAACTCGCTGAGTTGACCTCCGACTTCGTGGGGCCCTATTTTGTTGTGCTGAGATGACCGCAGTGCTCAGATTTCTTGAATGCCTGTTCAGGTACTTCTGCTGGTGCTGCCTGCTTCTGTGTGGGCTCTCTCTGTTGCTGAGGGCCCCCTCTGTCTCATCTTCCAAGTGGCGACCTCCTGGTCCTTCCTGGGCCCAGGCAGCACCCTTTTTCTTCAACCGCAACCTTTGCAGCTAGCTTGGTCTTTCTGCAAAGATGGTGGATATAGGTGAGGTGGTGGGGTGTTGGGGGTGAGGGTAGGGGTTGTTGTTTTGGATGGCATGCAGGTAGGGTGGGGGATAAAGTAATAAAGATTTGACTTACCCGAGTTCAGTCGTCCTGCTTCTCCTGCCAGACCCTCAGAAAGCATGATCGCCAAGACTTGCTCCTCCCATGTTGTTAGTTGTGGGGGAGGAGATTGGGGTCCACCGCCAGTCCTCTGTACAACTATCTGGTATCTTGCAACCACAGAATGTACCTTCCCCCGTAGGTCGTTCCACCTCTTCCTGATGTCATCCCTTGTTCTTGGGTGCTGTCCCACGGCGTTGACCCTGTCCACGATTCTCCGCCATAGCTCCATCTTCCTTGCAATGGATGTCTGCTGCACCTGTGATCTGAATAGGTGAGGCTCTACCCAGATGATTTCCTCCACCATGACCCTTAGCTCCTCCTCAGAGAATCTGGGGTGTCATTGTGGTGCCATGGGTGTAGTGTGAGTGGTGTGTGTGAGGGTGTGTGGGGTGATGTGTTGGGGTGTGTGCTGTGAGGTGCGTGGCTGGTATGTGGGTGTTGGTGTTTTGTGGCTCAGATTCAGTAGGTGCTCCTGGCTTGTCTCTCTCTCACTTGCCAACATCTTTGGGTTGTAAAGGGTTGTTGGTAGTGTGTGTGTGTGTTTCATATTGGTGTGAGTGTGTGGGCGTGGTGTGTGTATATGTGTCAGGTGTGTGTAGCTTGAATTGTCCAATGTGGTCCAATGTGGTGTAGTTTTGTATGTGTGTGTGTATTTTGAGCACAGCGGTCTGTACCACCAATGGTTTACCGCGGTTGAATGACCGCTGCGGTGATTCGTGGGTCATGATGCTGTGGGCGTATTTCTGTTGGCATAATGCTGACCTTTGGGCTGGCGGACTTGCGTGTGTGTCTGTATAGTGGCGGATTTCTATGTGTGGGTCATTATACGGGCAGCGGTATACCACTTCAGTCGCGGTATGTTGGCGGCACTTACCGCCAATGTTGTAATGAGGGCCTCAGTGTGTTACTCTGAAAACTTGCACCTTTCTTCCTATTGGGATTTCTTTAAACGAAGGACCTGCAGTCGAGTGATAAGAGCATATATAAGTACGTTCCTACTGTGCATTAAACTGTTCAGCCATTCACATTCACCCAATTCTATTGTTCTCCTAACCTGGATCTTTTGAGAGACTAGCCTCTCTCGAAAAGAACAATGTTAACTTAATATCTTATTTTCTCCAGGAGTCAGAGGTTTCCAAGGTTCCCTGGAGAACAGTTCAAATTTACAAGGATTTGCGGCCCCCATCTTGAGTGGCAGTTAAACCTGAAGAAGCTAGTTCTAAGAACAGCCTCCGTAAAAGCCACCGAGAGTGAGGACGTCGCTGCAACCAACGTGGGTACAAGGAAAAGGGAATCATTTTTGCTGCGGGAAGAACTTAACAACGCTGACCATAGTTTTCCTGACAGTACCCCCTCCAAAGAACTCCCTCCCACAGAAGATTTGTTGGGGAAAGCGTTGGGAAATTGCTTTATCAACCTTGGAGCGAGCCCATTTTGGAAGGCTTCCCAGGACCTTTCTTCTGGGCCAAAACCTTTCCAATCAATGAGGTAATATAATGTTCCTTTTTTAAACTTTGAGTCTAAAATTCTATTCATTTCATATTCTAAATGTGAATCTACTTGGATAGGATCTGGAGGGGTGGTTGTCCTATCATTGGGAGGGCTTCTTTTAAGTAGTGAGACATAGAATTCTGGATGAACCTTAATCTGAAGGGGTAGAGGGAGTTAGACTGTTACTGAATTTACAATTTTCTTCATTTTAAAGGGTCCTACATATCTAGGCTGGAACTTTTTGTTCCCTCTTAAATGTAAATGTCGAATGGATAGCCAGACCTTCTCACCCTCGCAATTACCAGGTTTCTTGTAAGAGATCTTCGGCTTGGTCAAGTGTTCTCTAGCGGATTGGTAGGTCTTTTGAATTTTCTTACTGAATTAATTCGCATTTGGGACCAAGCCTCCCGACCTTCCTAATATAGGCCCTCATTACAACCCTGGCAGTAAATGCCGCTTTCCGCCATGCAGAAGACCGGCAACATACCGTTGCAGCAGCGGAATTCCGCTACAGGTATTACGACTCACAGCTCGGAATCCGCCACAATACAGACACCCACACAAGTCCCCCACACCAAAGGTCAGTGATAAACTGGCGATACCAAAACCTACACCGTCACACCAACAGGAATACGCCCACAGTATCACGACCCACGAATCAACGCGGCGGTCTTTCAACCGCGGTAATCCATTGGCGGTACATACCGCCGCACTCAAAATACACACATATTTACAAAACACAACCACATTGGACAATTCAAAATACACCTGACACACATACACACACCACACCTACACACCCAATCCAATATAAGGCACACACTCACATCACCCACAAACCCTTACAACCAAAATTCTGAAAGAAGGCCAGATAGAGAGACTACCTAACACAACACCAGCATCCACAGGCACACAACACCATCACTTAAACAACATCCACACACCTCAAACAACACACTGTAGGAGGCTGGCCTGGCTTGTAGTGGGTACCAAGGGGTACTTACACTCTGTACCAGGTCCAGTTATCCCTTATTAGTGTAGAAGAGGTGTTTCTAGCAGCTTAGGCTGATAGAAGGTAGCTATAGCAGAGCAGCTTAGGCTGAACTAGGAGACATGCAAAGATCCTACTATACCAGTGGTGTCATATGCACAATATCATAAGAAAACACAATACACAGATATACTAAAAATAAAGGTACGTTATTTTTATGACATTATGCCAAAATGATCTCAGTGAGTACCCTCAGTATGAGGATGCCAAATATACACAAGATATATGTATACAATACCAAAAATATGCAGTAATAGCAAAAGGAAGTAATGCAAGCAATGTCAAATTAAAGTAGATTGCAATAGGAGCACATAGGTATAGGGGCAACACAAACCATATACTCCAAAAGTGGAATGCGAACCACAAATGGACCCCAAACCTATGGGAGCTTGTAGAGGGTCGCTGGGACTGTAAGAAAACAGTGAGAGTTAGAAAAATAGCCCAACCCAAGACCCTGAAAAGTAGGTGTAAAGTGCACCTATATTCCCCAGAGAGCACAGAAGTCGTGATAGGGGAGTTCTGCAGGAAAGACCAACACCAGCAATGCAACCAAAGTGCATTTCCGGACGAGAGTACCTGTGGAACAAGGGGGACCAAGTCCAAGAGTCGCAACAAAGTCGAGAGTGGACAGATGCCCAGGAAATGCCAGCTGAGGGTGCAAAGAAGCTGTCACCGAATGGTAGAAGCTGTGGATTCTGCAAGAACGAAGAGGGCTAGAAACTTCCCCTTTGGAGGATGGATGTCCCACGTCATGCTGAGAGGGGACCCAGAGGACCGGTGATGCAGTCTTTTGTTGCCTGCGGTTGCAGGGGGAGGATTCCGTCGTCCCACGGGAGAGTTCTTCAGAGCTCCTGGTGCAGAGAGGAGGCAGGCTACCCCCAGAGCATGCACCACCAGGAAATAAGCGAGAAAGCGGCAGGATCAGCGATACAAGGTTGCAGTAGTCGTCTTTGCTACTTTGTTGCGGTTTTGCAGGCGTCCTGAGCAGTCAGCGGTCGATCCTTTTGCAGAAGGTGAAGAGAGAGATGCAGAGGAACTCTGATGAGCACTTGCATTCGTTATCTAAAGAATTCCCCAAAGCAGAGACCCTAAATAGCCAGAAAAGGAGGTTTGGCTACCTAGGAAGGAGGATAGGCTAGCAACACAGGTAAGAGCCTATCAGAAGGAGTCTCTGACGTCACCTGCTGGCACTGGCCACTCAGAGCAGTCCAGTGTGCCAGCAGCACCTCTGTTTCCAAGATGGCAGAGGTCTGGAGCACACTGGAGGAGCTCTGGGCACCTCCCCTGGGAGGTGCAGGTCAGGGGAGTGGTCACTCCCCTTTCCTTTGTCCAGTTTCGCACCAGAGCAGGGCTGGGGATCCCTGAACCGGTGTAGACTGGCTTATGCAGAGATGGGCACCATCTGTGCCCATCAAAGCATTTCCAGAGGCTGGGGGAGGCTACTCCTCCCCAGCCCTGGCACCTTTTTCCAAAGGGAGAGGGTTTAACACCCTCTCTCTGAGGAAGTCCTTTGTTCTGCCTTCCTGGGCCAGGCCGGGCTGGACCCCAGGAGGGCAGAAACCTGTCTGAGGGGTTGGCAGCAGCAGCAGCTGAAGTGAAACCCTGGGAAAGGCAGTTTGGCAGTACCCGGGTCTGTGCTAGAGACTCGGGGGATCATGGAATTGTCTCCCCAATGCCAGGATGTCATTGGGGTGACAATTCCATGATCTTAGACATGTTACATGGCCATGTTCGGAGTTACCATTGTGACGCTATACATAGGTAGTGACCTATGTATAGTGCACGCGTGTAATGGTGTCCCCGCACTCACAAAGTCCGGGGAATTTGCCCTGAACGATGTGGGGGCACCTTGGCTAGTGCCAGGGTGCCCACACACTAAGTAACTTAGCACCCAACCTTCACCAGGTGAAGGTTAGACATATAGGTGACTTATAAGTTACTTAAGTGCAGTGGTAAATGGCTGTGAAATAACGTGGACGTTATTTCACTCAGGCTGAAGTGGCAGGCCTGTGTAAGAATTGTCAGAGCTCCCTATGGGTGGCAAAAGAAATACTGCAGCCCATAGGGATCTCCTAGAACCCCAATACCCTGGGTACCTCAGTACCATATACTAGGGAATTATAAGGGTGTTCCAGTATGCCAATGTGAATTGGTGAAATTGGTCACTAGCCTGTTAGTGACAATTTAGAAAGCAGAGAGAGCATAACCACTGAGGTTCTGGTTAGCAGAGCCTCAGTGAGACAGTTAGTCATCACACAGGGAACACATACAGGGCACACTTATGAGCACTGGGGCCCTGGCTGGCAGGGTCCCAGTGACACACACACCAAAACAACTTTTATATACAGTGAAATATGGGGGTAACATGCCAGGCAAGATGGTACTTTCCTACACACACACCAACACAACACCCTCACATATCACAACAGACAGCACCTAACACATCACCCACACCACATCATGGCACCTCAAAGACACCCCAGGTTCTCAGAGGAGGAGCTCGGGGGCATGGTGGAGGAAATTGTCCGTGTAGAGCCACAGCTATTCGGATCACAGGTGCAGCAGACGCCCATTGCAAGGAAGATGGAGCTATAGCGGAGAATTGTTGACACGGTCAATGCAGTGGGACAGCATCCAAGAACACGGGATGACATCAGCAAGAGGTGGAATGACCTACGGGGGAAGGTACGTTCCGTGGTATCCAGACACCAGATTGCTGTAGAGAGGACTGGCGGTGGATCCCCTCCTTGTGGCAATAATGCATCCTGAGGGCCTCGCAGGAGTAGCAGGAGGACTGGACTCTGGTAAGGCAAATCTTTACTACTTCATCCCCCCACCCCACCTGCATGCCATCACATAGTCTCACCCTCACCCTCACACCCATCACCCCAACAACCCACAGATACCCCACTAACACAACCCACACATCCCAAAATCAAGCTCTGCATGTAACACCAATGAATGGGCACCCATCACCAAAGCATGTCCAGTAGAGAGACTCACTCATGCCCCTAAATCACCAATCACACAAGGGCCACAGCAATAATGCAAGCACAGGAGTAGAGGGTAACTCACCCATTGCACAAGATGGCACACACAGATACAATAACTATGCATTTACACCCCAACAGGACCCATACCCAACGTCACCGGACAGGAGGTGCCAGACATATCTAGTCCCCCCACAGAAAAGGCCCACAGTCATGACAGCAGCTCTACACGCCTGGATCAAGATGACCAGCCTGGCCCATCAGGGACCTCGGGACAGTTGGTTCCCCTGACACAGTCACAAACCACCACTGAACCTCCCCCCTCAGGAAACACCACCACAACACCCACCCAGCGGGCTCATCCCTCTGTCCCCAGGACACGTCAATCAGCAGTGTGTCCACCACTACAGGGAACCCAGGCAACTCCACTAACACAGGACGATCAGGGACCTGGGGGCAGTGGCAGTGGGCACACGGTTCAGGGGACAGAGGCACAGGATAACAGGGAATCTGGGAGGACTGTTGTGCGACAGAGGGAGGACAGGCCCAGGGAACCCACTCTCCACGAGGCATTCTCCAACATCATGGCAGCTTACCACCATGGGGTGGCATGGTGAGCAAAAGAACGATGGATTAAACCCAGATCTATGACTGGGGGTGAGTGTTTGACAATGTTCAGCATTCCGTCCATCACTTGTTGTTTTTGCTTTGTCGCCCTAAGTGGGAAGGGTATGCCCAGACGTGGGTCCCGTGCTTCCCATGCCACTGGATTCAAGCTAGCCTGGCTGATGAGGGGTGAAACCCCGAAACCGGTCCCAGGATGCTTGTTTCCGGTCCAGTGAGGACCTGGCTTGGCAGTTCGGTCTGGACTGTTCCCATGAGGAACAGGGTCAAGACTGATTTGCATATGGCTGGGTCCAAACTGGGGTGGCATGGTGAGCAAAAGAACGATGGATTAAACCCAGATCTATGACTGGGGGTGAGTGTTTGACAATGTTCAGCATTCCGTCCATCACTTGTTGTTTTTGCTTTGTCGCCCTAAGTGGGAAGGGTATGCCCAGACGTGGGTCCCGTGCTTCCCATGCCACTGGATTCAAGCTAGCCTGGCTGATGAGGGGTGAAACCCCGAAACCGGTCCCAGGATGCTTGTTTCCGGTCCAGTGAGGACCTGGCTTGGCAGTTCGGTCTGGACTGTTCCCATGAGGAACAGGGTCAAGACTGATTTGCATATGGCTGGGTCCAAACTGGGGTGGCATGGTGAGCAAAAGAACGATGGATTAAACCCAGATCTATGACTGGGGATGAGTGTTTGACAATGTTCAGCATTCTGTCCATCACTTGTTGTTTTTGCTTTGTCGCCCTAAGTGGGAAGGGTATGCCCAGACGTGGGTCCCGTGCTTCCCATGCCACTGGATTCAAGCTAGCCTGGCTGATGAGGGGTGAAACCCCGAAACCGGTCCCAGGATGCTTGTTTCCGGTCCAGTGAGGACCTGGCTTGGCAGTTCGGTCTGGACTGTTCCCATGAGGAACAGGGTCAAGACTGATTTGCATATGGCTGGGTCCAAACTGGGGTGGCATGGTGAGCAAAACAACGATGGATTAAACCCAGATCTATGACTGGGGGTGAGTGTTTGACAATGTTCAGCATTCCGTCCATCACTTGTTGTTTTTGCTTTGTCGCCCTAAGTGGGAAGGGTATGCCCAGACGTGGGTCCCGTGCTTCCCATGCCACTGGATTCAAGCTAGCCTGGCTGATGAGGGGTGAAACCCCGAAACCGGTCCCAGGATGCTTGTTTCCGGTCCAGTGAGGACCTGGCTTGGCAGTTCGGTCTGGACTGTTCCCATGAGGAACAGGGTCAAGACTGATTTGCATATGGCTGGGTCCAAACTGGGGTGGCATGGTGAGCAAAAGAATGATGGATTAAACCCAGATCTATGACTGGGGGTGGTCCCAGGATGCTTGTTTCCGGTCCAGTGAGGACCTGGCTTGGCAGTTCGGTCTGGACTGTTCCCATGAGGAACAGGGTCAAGACTGATTTGCATATGGCTGGGTCCAAACTGGGGTGGCATGGTGAGCAAAAGAACGATGGATTAAACCCAGATCTATGACTGGGGGTGAGTGTTTGACAATGTTCAGCATTCCGTCCATCACTTGTTGTTTTTGCTTTGCCGCCCTAAGTGGGAAGGGTATGCCCAGACGTGGGTCCCGTGCTTCCCATGCCACTGGATTCAAGCTAGCCTGGCTGATGAGGGGTGAAACCCCGAAACCGGTCCCAGGATGCTTGTTTCCGGTCCAGTGAGGACCTGGCTTGGCAGTTCGGTCTGGACTGTTCCCATGAGGAACAGGGTCAAGACTGATTTGCATATGGCTGGGTCCAAACTGGGGTGGCATGGTGAGCAAAAGAACGATGGATTAAACCCAGATCTATGACTGGGGGTGAGTGTTTGACAATGTTCAGCATTCCGTCCATCACTTGTTGTTTTTGCTTTGTCGCCCTAAGTGGGAAGGGTATGCCCAGACGTGGGTCCCGTGCTTCCCATGCCACTGGATTCAAGCTAGCCTGGCTGATGAGGGGTGAAACCCCGAAACCGGTCCCAGGATGCTTGTTTCCGGTCCAGTGAGGACCTGGCTTGGCAGTTCGGTCTGGACTGTTCCCATGAGGAACAGGGTCAAGACTGATTTGCATATGGCTGGGTCCAAACTGGGGTGGCATGGTGAGCAAAAGAACGATGGATTAAACCCAGATCTATGACTGGGGGTGAGTGTTTGACAATGTTCAGCATTCCGTCCATCACTTGTTGTTTTTGCTTTGTCGCCCTAAGTGGGAAGGGTATGCCCAGACGTGGGTCCCGTGCTTCCCATGCCACTGGATTCAAGCTAGCCTGGCTGATGAGGGGTGAAACCCCGAAACCGGTCCCAGGATGCTTGTTTCCGGTCCAGTGAGGACCTGGCTTGGCAGTTCGGTCTGGACTGTTCCCATGAGGAACAGGGTCAAGACTGATTTGCATATGGCTGGGTCCAAACTGGGGTGGCATGGTGAGCAAAACAACGATGGATTAAACCCAGATCTATGACTGGGGGTGAGTGTTTGACAATGTTCAGCATTCCGTCCATCACTTGTTGTTTTTGCTTTGTCGCCCTAAGTGGGAAGGGTATGCCCAGACGTGGGTCCCGTGCTTCCCATGCCACTGGATTCAAGCTAGCCTGGCTGATGAGGGGTGAAACCCCGAAACCGGTCCCAGGATGCTTGTTTCCGGTCCAGTGAGGACTTGGCTTGGCAGTTCGGTCTGGACTGTTCCCATGAGGAACAGGGTCAAGACTGATTTGCATATGGCTGGGTCCAAACTGGGGTGGCATGGTGAGCAAAAGAACGATGGATTAAACCCAGATCTATGACTGGGGGTGAGTGTTTGACAATGTTCAGCATTCCGTCCATCACTTGTTGTTTTTGCTTTGTCGCCCTAAGTGGGAAGGGTATGCCCAGACGTGGGTCCCGTGCTTCCCATGCCACTGGATTCAAGCTAGCCTGGCTGATGAGGGGTGAAACCCCGAAACCGGTCCCAGGATGCTTGTTTCCGGTCCAGTGAGGACCTGGCTTGGCAGTTCGGTCTGGACTGTTCCCATGAGGAACAGGGTCAAGACTGATTTGCATATGGCTGGGTCCAAACTGGGGTGGCATGGTGAGCAAAAGAACGATGGATTAAACCCAGATCTATGACTGGGGGTGAGTGTTTGACAATGTTCAGCATTCCGTCCATCACTTGTTGTTTTTGCTTTGTCGCCCTAAGTGGGAAGGGTATGCCCAGACGTGGGTCCCGTGCTTCCCATGCCACTGGATTCAAGCTAGCCTGGCTGATGAGGGGTGAAACCCCGAAACCGGTCCCAGGATGCTTGTTTCCGGTCCAGTGAGGACCTGGCTTGGCAGTTCGGTCTGGACTGTTCCCATGAGGAACAGGGTCAAGACTGATTTGCATATGGCTGGGTCCAAACTGGGGTGGCATGGTGAGCAAAAGAACGATGGATTAAACCCAGATCTATGACTGGGGGTGAGTGTTTGACAATGTTCAGCATTCCGTCCATCACTTGTTGTTTTTGCTTTGTCGCCATAAGTGGGAAGGGTATGCCCAGACGTGGGTCCAGTGCTTCCCATGCCACTGGATTTAAGCTAGCCTGGCTGATGAGGGGTGAAACCCCGAAACCGGTCCCAGGATGCTTGTTTCCGGTCCAGTGAGGACCTGGCTTGGCAGTTCGGTCTGGACTGTTCCCATGAGGAACAGGGTCAAGACTGATTTGCATATGGCTGGGTCCAAACTGGGGTGGCATGGTGAGCAAAAGAACGATGGATTAAACCCAGATCTATGACTGGGGGTGAGTGTTTGACAATGTTCAGCATTCCGTCCATCACTTGTTGTTTTTGCTTTGTCACCCTAAGTGGGAAGGGTATGCCCAGACGTGGGTCCCGTGCTTCCCATGCCACTGGATTCAAGCTAGCCTGGCTGATGAGGGGTGAAACCCCGAAACCGGTCCCAGGATGCTTGTTTCCGGTCCAGTGAGGACCTGGCTTGGCAGTTCGGTCTGGACTGTTCCCATGAGGAACAGGGTCAAGACTGATTTGCATATGGCTGAGTCCAAACTGGGGTGGCATGGTGAGCAAAAGAACGATGGATTAAACCTAGATCTATGACTGGGGGTGAGTGTTTGACAATGTTCAGCATTCCGTCCATCACTTGTTGTTTTTGCTTTGTTGCCCTAAGTGGGAAGGGTATGCCCAGACGTGGGTCCTGTGCTTCCCATGCCACTGGATTCAAGCTAGCCTGGCTGATGAGGGGTGAAACCCCGAAACCGGTCCCAGGATGCTTGTTTCCGGTCCAGTGAGGACCTGGCTTGGCAGTTCGGTCTGGACTGTTCCCATGAGGAACAGGGTCAAGACTGATTTGCATATGGCTGGGTCCAAACTGGGGTGGCATGGTGAGCAAAAGAACGATGGATTAAACCCAGATCTATGACTGGGGGTGAGTGTTTGACAATGTTCAGCATTCCGTCCATCACTTGTTAGTTTCAGGAGACCCAGCGGCTGCAGGCGGAACACTACCTGGGGATCAGGGAGGACTTGAAGTCCATCAACACCACCCTGGTCACTATTGCAGGGGTGCTGGCAGATCTTCTCAACACCAGGAGGGACACAGTGGCACACCAATGGGCCCCTGACACTAGCCTGGACGATGTACAGCCCTCCACCTCCGCCGGCGCTAGTGAACAGGAGGCACCGCCACAGGAACAACAGGCCACCAGCACCCCACCCCCTGCAGAAGGAGAACCACCCCGCAAAAGGTCCCTGAGATCCAGGAACAAGACAGAGAACATTGCAAAGACCCCGCCAGGAAATGAGACCCCCCTGAATGTCACCCTTCTGTCCCAGTTTGTCACCCTGTCCACCTTAAACTGCCATTGCTCCACTTCCTATGCCCCATTGGACAATGCACCTGTGAAACAAATAGACTGGACTCTGCCATGGACATTCCTCCACCATCACCCCAGCCCATTTCACACACCCCTCCACTTATTTGCACAGAAATAAATACACTTGACTCACCAAACCAATCAGGAGTCTGTCTGTGCTTTCACTAATGTGTAATTGCAAAACCTCTGGAATATAGCAATGTCAATGTACTTGTTCACATACCAATGTAACACAGCTGTAGGCCAGCAGTAAACATAGCAGAGGGCACAAAGTGGTACCCAGATCTGTGAAATGAAAGGCAAAGTAACAGGTCAGGGTCCATACACTGAGTGCAAATGACAGACTTATGCTAGCTCCAACAATAGTATGAGATGTGGGAAGCAGTTACATCTTCTTACCTGTGTCTCACTGGAAGTATGGCATGATGATGTTGTTTTGGTTGTCGGCATCTTCTTCTTCTGCCTCCTCTTCTTCACAGTCCACAGGCTCCACAGCTACCACAAGACCACCATCTGGCCCATCCTCCTGCAGAAAAGGCACCTGGTGTCGCAAAGCCAGGTTGTGTAGCATACAGCAGGCCACGATTATCTGGCACACCTTCTTCGGTGAGTAGTATAGGGAGCCACCTGTAAGATGGAGGCACCGGAATATGGCCTTCAGGAGGCCAAAGGTGCGTTCTATAATCCTCCTAGTTCACCCTTTTCCGGTTTCTGTACAACTGTTCATTCCTGCGGGGGGGGACAAATGCCACATGTATACCATCAATGGCACCAATGATGTTGGAGATATGTCCCAGGGCATAGAAGTCACCTTTCACTGTGGGCAAATCCTCCACCTGAGGGAAAACGATGTAGCTGCGCATGTGTTTCAGCAGGGCAGATGACACTCTGGACAACACGTTAGAGAACATTGGCTGGGCATCCCTGATGCCGTTGCCACTGTTGTTTGAAAAGACCCGCTGGCCAGGAAATAGAGTACAGACATAACCTGCACAAGAGGGGGGATTCCAGTGGGATGGCCAATTGCTGAAATCAGGTCTGGCTCCAACTGGGCACACAGTTCCAGGATTGTTGCACGATCAAGTTTGTATGTGATAATGATGTGTCTCTCTTCCATTGTCGACAGGTCCACCAGGGGTCTGTACACCGGAGGATGCCGCCATCTCATCACCTGCCCCAGCAGACGTGCCCTATGGAGGAGAACAGCGAGCAGAGGGTCATCCAACACTTATGTGTTATTTGTGTTATTTGTTAAAACGTTGGAAAATCGCAATGTGCCAGTATCTGTCTGTATTTCAGGCCTAGATAGGTGTGACACAGTTTTTTTCCATCCCATGTGGCCCCCTGAAATGGCAGCTGCCTGACCTGTAAGGTGGGACAAGAGGAAATGAGGTAACTGTGCTGGCGTTGTACACCGTCAAAGACCGCTGCGCAATTCAGCATTGGTTACCATTGGGCCCTATGGCTCCCAGGAGCCAGTGATGATGTACGCCGGCAGTGGCGGTATGCACCGCCGCAGACGTGGCTGCCATTTTCTTACAGTTCACTCACTTGATACCTGACCTTCAACAGGAGAGGACCTACACTGCAAGTGCTGCTGTGATCTGTGTCTGGAAGCGACGATGGCTACAGTGTCTGGGGAAAGGGCCCCTGCCTTCACTTCAGAGGAGTTGGAGAAAGTGGTGGATGGGGTCCTCCCCCAGTACACGGAACTGTACCGTCCTCCAGACAAACAGGTGAGTACACTGTGAGCATGGTTGGTGGCACCTGAGTGTATGGAGTGTCGTGGATGGAAGAGGGTGGGTAAGGGGACAGGTCAGCATGTCAGGATTGTGTGTGTATGTATGGCTGGGCCAGGGTGGGAGGTGTTTGGCAATGCGTGAGATGAAATATACGGGCTAGAAACATCCATTTTTAGTTCACTTTTCCTCTAGGTCAGCCCCCACCAGAAGAAGGGTATTTGGCGTGTCATCGCCAAGGACGTCCAGACCCTGGGGGTCTACCATAGACGGAGCACCCACTGCCGTAAAAGATAGGAGGACCTGCGCTGCTTTAGCAAGAAGATGGCGGAGGCCCAGCTGGGGATGGCCTCCCAACGTGGAAGGGGTGCCCGTCGCACCATGACCCCACTGTGATGTTCCGGATCCTGGCGGTGGCCTATCAGGAGTTGGATGGGCGCTTGAGGGCATCACAGCAGCTACAAGGGGGTGAGTACACTCTAATTCAGCTTACTCTGCTCGCTTTACGAGGTGTCTGGGTGGTCGAAGTGGGCTGTGGGTTCCCTTAGGTCAGGGCGAACTTGGTAGGCTAAGTCCCTTGTTAGGCAGTCTCTGTGGCACCCCAAACCCACTACTGGTAATAGCCATCTACACCTAGTCAGGCTCCTGTGACTTCCAGGTGTGCAGCAATTGGGCATGTGAATTTGCTAGGAACTGTTAGTGCATGGCTTAGTGCAGAGGGCTGCTCCCTGTGTGTTGTGTCCGCCAACTGTATTGGTGTTGCATGCACTGAACATGTGTTTCTTCTGTCTCCCCCCCCCCCTTTTTGTTTTGTCTCCCTGTTCTTGCGTGCAATAGCATCATCTGGCGGAGGAGCAGTGGCACTGGAGCAGGAGGGAGCTGCAACCCACTTGGCCCTGGAGGGTGAAGCAACAGAGTCTGAAGCCACCAGTGGGACGGAGGGCGAGGGGAGCTCCACTACGGAGACCAGCGACAGCGACTCCACCTCTGATGGGAGCTCCCTTGCAGTGGCGGGCACCTCTGTGCCCACCGCATCAACAGGTCCAGCTGCCACCCCCTCTACCAGCACCGCCCTCCCAGCAGCCCCTCAGCGTGTGTCCCATGCCCCCTCACCCAAGAGGGTGGGCATCTCCTTCGCCCCTGGCACCTCAGCCCCTGCACCAGTCAGCCCTACTGCCCTCAGTGAGGAGGCTATTGACCTCCTGAGATCCCTCACTGTTGGGCAATCTACCATTTGAATGCCATCCAGGGTGTTGAGAAGCATTTGAAACAAACAAATGCATACCTGGAGGGCATTCATTCTGGGCAGGCGGCCCAACAGAGAGCATTTCAGGCTCTGGCCTCAGCACTGATGGCAGCCATTGTCCCAGTGTCCAGCCTCCCCCCTCCAACTTCCTCCACCCAGACCCAATCCCCTGTACCTCAGCCTATCCCAAGCACACCATCAGACCAGCATGCACACTCATCAACACACAAGAGTGGACATGGCAAACATAAGCACCACACATCCCACAGGCACTCACACAAGCACCATCCCGATGTAGACACAGTAACATTCACTGCCTCCACTGTGTCCCCCTCCTCCATGTCCTCCTCCTCCCTCCCTGTCTCGTCTCCACTCACACCTGCATGCACTACATCCTCAGCCACTACCTCCATCACCAGCACGCCCATCAACACACACCGCTCACATGCAATCACCACCCCCACTGCCATGCACACATCCCCTGTGTCCTATCCCAGTGTGTCTCCTCCCAAAGTACACAAACACAGGCACACACCCACCCAACAGCCATCCACCTCACAACAGCCTCTGGCCCATGCACCTTCACCCAAATTAAGCAAACATACACCTCCTACAACCACTACCTCTTCCTCCACTCCCAAACCCCCTCCATCTTCCCGTCCCAGTGTGTCTAAGAAGCTTTTCCTGGCTAACATTGACCTCTTCCCTACACCTCCCCTCCCCACGTCCTTCCCCTAGGGCCAGGCTTTCTAGGTCCCAGCCCAGCACCTCAGCCACCAAATCCTCAGGCACAATGGTGCCAGCAACTGCAGGGTCATTGAGTGCGCCACCCATCAGGGCTGCCAGTGTGCCACCTTGCAAGGCCAAGGACATTCCGCTACCTGCCAAGAGAAACAGCTGAAGGGAAGCTTCAGCACAAGACTAAGGTAGAAACACTAGAGCGCTGACCTCACAAGGATTTGCGGCCTCCATCTTGAGTGGCAGTTAAACCTGAAGAAGCTAGTTCTAAGAACAGCCTCCGCAAGAGCCACCGGGAGTGAGGATGCTGCTGCAACCAACGTGGGTACAAGGAAAAAGGGAATAGTTTTTGCTGAGGGAAGAACTTAACAACGCTGGCAATAGTTTTCCAGACACCACTGGCAATGCTTTGAAGGGCACATTTGATGCCCTCCTTGCATAAACCAGTCTTCACCGGTTCAGGGATCCCCAGTCCCTGCTCTGGCATGAATCTGGACAAAGGAAAGGGGAGTAACCACTCACCTGTCCATCTCTACCCCAGGGGTGGTGCTCAGAGCTCCTCCAGAAGGTCCCTGGGTTTTTCCATCTTGGATTCAAGGTTGGCAGGGAACTCTGGGAGCATCTGAGTGGCCAGTGCCAGCAGGTGACATCAGAGTCCCCTCCTGATAGGTGGTCACCCAGCTAGGTGACCAATTGCCCGTTCAGGGCTATTTAAGGTCTCTCTCCTGGGTGGTTCCTCAGATTCGGATTGCAAGACTCCAGCAGGACTCCTCTGCAACCTCCACTTTGACTTCTGACTGAAGAAACTGCATCTGGATGCTCCAGAACCCGACAAGCTGCAACAAAGAAGCAAGATGCCCCCTGCAACATTGTATCCACGGCTCCTTCCAGCAACTGCAACATTTCTCCACTCGTGCATCCTCTGAGGACAGCCCATCTTCAGCCTGCATCAGAAAGAAGAAAGAATCTCACTTGGAGTGAAGGAGTTACTCCCCTGCTTTTGCAGGAACCAACTGCAACAATGACTGGCTGATTGGATCCCCTCTCCTGCTGAGCTGCGTGGACCCCCCTCATCATGGGTGGTGGACAGAAGTGGTCCCGACGATCCTCTCTTCCAGCTGCCCAACTTGGGTGGAGGTAAGCCCGTGCCTGCCCACGCAGGACAGTACTCCCTTGTACCATGTCCTTTGCAGCTGCCAAGGCTTGTTGCCACCTTTTCCATGAGATCTTGAGGCACCTTGAAGCTTCAGCCCCCGGCACTCCATCCTGGGACGCACTGCTCCCTAAGTGGTTCTCCGGCGGTGTGGGAGCCTTTTTCGTAGTGCTGTGTTGGCCTGTTCCTTGACTTTTGTGTCCTCATCCTGTGGAACTCCTTTGGGTGCTCCCTGGGCTTCTTTGGGCTCTCTGTGTTGCTGAGGGCCCCCTCTGACTACCCTTCCTGAGTAGAGTCCACCTGGTCACCTGATGCACACAAAGACAGAGGAGGACAGGTAGGGAGAGAGGGACAGGGTTCAATCAGTCAATGCGAGCACACCAGTCACATACGGTAGAACATCAGCATTTGATTCCATGCCATGATACATTATGCCCAGCTCTGAACATCCTACAACTTGGGAACACCATGGGGGAAACCGCAACAATGCACATGTCAACCGCTGATGGTCTGACTGATGCATATATCTACATAAGGAGTGTCATACCAACCACACCTGTCTAGTACCTGCCCACTACCCATGGCTGTCGAGACAGGCATGCAAAGGACTGCACACCCAACAGGATCCTGCACGGCTAGTTGGTTGGCCTCCTTGGCTAATGTCAAGTAGCACTGTCACCACTTGGTGCACTATACATGCAGTGCCTGCCAGCTGAATAAGGTCATGGATACACCTCTGGCACAGTGGTTGGCCAGGACCAATCACAATGCCCTGACACCCCAGGTCTAAAGATCCTGTTGCCATGTGCTGGCCAACACATCTAGCAAGTAGGTGGCCACACAGTTCCTACATTGATGGAGTGGGCCCCGCTACCACTGACTGCATGGCATTACTTACACCTGTGATGTCAATCGTCCCCAGATGGACACAACCCATAATGGACATCATTGTACCTACCATCCACACCACACCTACCCAATGGTGCTCACCCAGAGCCACCATGCCAACATATGTTGCAAGTGAGAGTGAGAACTTATCCCCATATGGCTGCTGTACTTCTCTCTAGCGCTCATCCACCTCAGGGTAGGCCACCGCCAATATGTCGGCCATTAGAGGGGGTCAGGGTCTGACGGGCACCCCCTCCCTTGTTGGGAGGACGTCCCGAGCTGGGCCTCTGCGGTCTTCCAGGCCAAGCATCTCAGGTCCTCCCATCGCTTTCTGCAGTGGGTGCTCCGCTAGGCATGGACCCCCAGGGTCCTCACTTGCTTGGTGATGGCACGCCAAATCCCCTTCTTCTGATGGGCTCTGACCTGCATGGGTGACACAGACAGAAGGACACAGTCATGTAGAGTGGCATCCCTGGGATAGTAGTGGACAGCACGCATCACAGTTCCACACCCACACATCGTCAGCCAACGTAGCCTTAGGGCCCTCACCCATGTCCATGCTCCATTCACACTGCCACCTACCAAAGCCCTCATCCCCATGCGCACAACTCACATACAGGACAATGGCAATGGTCTCTCCTGCTGCTCTGGTGCCCCTTACAACTGTCCATACAGGGGCAGGACCCTATCCACGAGCCGCTCCAACCCCTCCTGGGTGAAGGCTGGGGTCCTGACCCCTGCAGAACATGGCATCTTGGCTACCAGAGTCAGAACACAGCAGCACACGCAGCACATGCAGTGGAGGTCTTCAGTGCACGAGGTTCAGGAGTGAAGTGGGCATGAGCACATGAAATGGCGGTCACGGCCGCCGCGGACATCACCGTCACCGCTTGAGGCGATCACCATTGGCCCTGCCTCCTATTGGCAACAGTGAGAACCAATGGTGAGTTGCACGGTGGTCGTGACCGCCTACCGCCACGACGTGTTATGCCAGTGGGATGATCTCACTTTCACCTGTCCCGAGTATGCAGACAGGCGGCTACCATTTTACATTTCCAATGTGTAATGTGTGTGAATGTTAGTGAGTCATGGGTCTGTGGTGCATGACATTTTACCAACTCTCTCCTTTTCCCAGGTACTATGCACGGTTGAGGATGAGGAATGCACTGGTGTACAGGACCCTAGTTGACCTTGCCTCCTTGGAGGAACGTCACATCATCCAGACCTGTCGCCTGAACCGTGTGACCATAATGCAACTGATAGTCCAGTTGGAGCTGGATCTTTTGTCTGCCATTGGCCATCCCAATGCCATCCTTCCCACAGTGCAGTTGTTGTCAGTCCTCCACTACCTTGCCTCAGGCTCCTTCCAGGTCACAGTGGGCCTCGCAGCTGGAATATTATAGTCTCTGTTCAGCAATGTCCTGAGGGATGTACTGTGTGCCCTGATTAAACATATGTCCAGCTACATCCGGTTCGCCCGAACTCGCCACTGTTAAAACTGCGTTCTACCATGTGGCAGTGGTCCCACATGTGATTGGGGCCGTTGATGGCACTCACATTGCCCTGGTGCCACCAAGGAGAAATGAACAGGTGTACAGAAACCGCAAACACTTTCATTCGGTCAATGTGCAGGTGGTGTGTCTCACGCACCAGTGCATCTCCCATGTGACGGCCAGGTACCCAGGCTCTGTGCATGATTCCTACATCCTGAGGAACAGCAGCGTCCCACACATGATGGCACCACTCCAGAGGGACCGGGTCTGGTTCGTCGGTATGTACCCCAGCATAAGTGCGCCCTCAGCTCTCTGAACACTTGTGTCCCTGCCCTATTGCCCTACCGGTCTTCACATGCCTCTTCCCTCTATACACACAGGTGACTGGCTATCCCAACCTGCCCTGGCTCATGACACCTGTGAGGCATCTAACCTCAGCTGCAGAGGACCGTTACGTACCAGACAGGTAATTGAGAGATTCTTCGGTCTGCTGAAGGCCAGGTTCCGCTTTTTGCATGTCTCCGGGTGCCCTGCTCTACAACCCACAGAAGGTGTGCCAGATCATTGCAGCCTGCTGCATGCTGCAAAATCTGGCCCTGAGGTGTCAGATCCCATTGCTGGATGCAGAGGGTGAGGTAGCTGAGCCAGTGGCTGATGAAGGGGACATGGGGAATGAGGAAGAGGATGATGATGAGGATGTAGCTGACTCCAGGGTGGAGGTGATTGGACATTACTTTAGCTGAGATGCAGGTATGTGTTAACTGTGTGGTATGTGTCCTCTACAACTGTCTGCCTTGTCTCTGATGCCACCTGTTGTCAGTGACCACTGACGCTACTGGGTGCAGCTTTGACTCTGGGGGGATTGGGGGGGGGTGTCACATGTGCCCATGACTTAGGTAATCACAGTGTACATGTCAGGCCCATATTCAGGCAGATGTTGTGCTGGCGCACTGGTGCCATCAATGTGTATGTAGTATGTTCCCTGAGCTGCAAGTGCAGGTGTTATGTGTGTGCCACACAGGGTTGTTGCATGTGTGCAGCATATATACTGGGATTCAACATTGGGTGGCAGTGCTACATTGTTGTTGGCGGCAATGGGTATGGGTTCAGGTTTGGTGATGGGTGCTGTGCGGGTTGGACCATTGGGTTGGTATGTGTGTAGGTACTGGCCATATGCTTGCGGACCTGACTGGCATATCTGCAATGGATTTCAATTCCTACAGTGCATTTGTGTGGAGTTGGCATCTGTGACTCCTACAGTGATTGTTGTCCCTGTCTTGCTCTACTTTCAGGACAATGTTGCAGTGTTCTGTGTTCCCTGCTTGGCCTGTTGCCTCCATTGACACGTATGTCCAGCCACTGCCTGTAAAATGTCTGTCCTCCCGGGATATTGCTCCCCCCCTCTGTCACTCTCCCATAAATGTGCGTGGCGATGGGATGGCAGTTGTACACGTATTGCCATTTCCATGCGTATTCATGACAAATAAATAAGTAGACATGAACTGTGCTCAATTTTTGTTTATTTGGTATGTACAAGTGTGAGGGGTGATGAGTGGGGTCATGGCAGTGGAGATCATCAGAGTGGTGAGTCCAGCTATAGGTCCTGTGTGCTGGCTATGGGTAGACGGAGATATGGAGTGGACAGTTGTGAGAAAGTAGCCTCTTTCTAGCCTTGTTACCCCCACTTTTGGCCTGTTTGTGAGTATATGTCAGGGTGTTTTCACTGTCTCACTGGGATCCTGCTAGCCAGGGCCCAGTGCTCATAGTGAAAACCCTATGTTGTCAGTATGTTTGTTATGTGTCACTGGGACCCTGATAGCCAGGACCCCAGTACTCATAAGTTGTGGCCTATATGTATGTGTTACCTGTGTGATGCCTAACTGTCTCACTGAGGCTCTGCTAACCAGAACCTCAGTGGTTATGTTCTCTCTGCTTTCCAAATTCATCACTAACAGGCTAGTGACTAAATTTACCAATTCACATTGGCATACTGGTACACCCATATAATTCCCTAGTATATGGTACTGAGGTACCCAGGGTATTGTGGGTTCCAGGAGATCCCTATGGGCTGCAGCATTTATTTTGCCACCCATAGGGAGCTCTGACAATTCTTACACAGGCCTGCCACTGCAGCCTGCGTGAAATAACGTCCACGTTATTTCACAGCCATTTACCACTGCACTTAAGTAACTTATAAGTCACCTATATGTCTAACCTTCACCTGGTGAAGGTTAGGTGCAAAGTTACTTAGTGTGTAGGCACCCTGGTACTAGCCAAGGTGCCTCCACATGGTTCAGGGCAAATTCCCCAGACTTTGTGAGTGCGGGGACACCATTACACGCGTGCACTGTACATAGGTCACTACCTATGTACAGCGTCACAGTGGTAACTCCAAACATGGCCATGTAACATGCCTAAGATCATGGAATTGTAACCCCAATGCCATTCTGGCATTGGGGGGACAATTCCATGATCCCCCGGGTCTCTAGCACAGAACCCGGTCGCTGCCAAACTGCCTTTTCAGGGTTTGCACTGCAGCTGCTGCTGCTGCCAACCCCTCAGACAGGTTTCCGCCCCCCTGGGGTCCAGGCAGCCCTGGCCCAGGAAGGCAGAAAAAAGGACTTCCTCTGGAGAGGGTGTAACACCCTCTCCCTTTGGAAATAGGTGTGAGGGCTGGGGAGGAGTAGCCTCCCCCAGCCTCTGGAAATGCTTTGATGGGCACACATGGTGCCCATCTCTGCATAAGCCAATCTACACCAGTTCAGGGATCCCCCAGCCCTGCTCTGGTGCGAAACTGGACAAAGGAAAGGGGAGTGACCACTCCCCTGACCTGCACCTCCCAGGGGAGGTGCCCAGAGCTCCTCCAGTGTGTCCCAGACCTCTGCCATCTTGGAAACAGAGGTGTTTGTGGCACACTGGACTGCTCTGAGTGGCCAGTGCCAGCAGGTGACGTCAGAGGCTCCTTCTGATAGGCTCTTACCTCTCTTGGTAGCCAATCCTCCTTCCTAAGTAGCCAAACCTCTTTTAGGGTCTCTGCTTTGGGGATCTCACCAGATAACTAATGCAAGAGCTCACTAGAGTTCCTCTGCATCTCCCTCTTCACCTTCTGCCAAAGGATCGACCGCTGACTGCTCAGGACGCCTGCAAAACCGCAACAAAGTAGCAAGACGACTACTAGCAACCTTGTATCGCTTCATCCTGCCGGCTTTCTCGACTGTTTCCAGGTGGTGCATGCTCCGGAGGTAGCCTGCCTCCTCTCTGCACCAGGAGCTCTGAAGAAATCTCCTGTGGGTCGACAAAATCTTCCCCCTGCAACCGCAGGCAACAAAAGACCGCATCACCGGTCCTCTGGGTCCCCTCTCAGCACGACAAGCGTGGTCCCTGGAACTCAGCAACTCTGTCCAAGTGACTCCCACAGTCCAGTGACTCTTCAGTCCAAGTTTGGTGGAGGTAAGTCCTTGCCTCCCCACGTTAGACTGCATTGCTGGGTACCGCGTGATTTGCAGCTGCTCCGGCTCCTGTGCAATCTTCCAGGATTTCCTTCGTGCATAGCCAAGCCTGGGTCCCCGACACTCCTTCCTGCAGTGCACAACCTTCTGAGTTGTCCTCCGGCGTCGTGGGACTCCCTTTTGTTACTTCAGGTGGACTCCGGCTCACTTTTCCTCTAAGTGCCTGTTCAGGTACTTCTGCGGGTGCTGCCTACTTCTGTGAGGGCTCCCTACTTTGCTGGTAGCCCCCTCTGTCTCCTCATGCAAGTGGTGACATCCTGGTCCCTCGTGGGCCACAGCAGCATCCAAAAACCCTAACCGTGACCCTTGAAGCTAGCAAGGCTTGTTTGCGGTCTTTCTGCGTGGGAAAAGTACCTTTATTTTTAGTACTTCTGTGTATTGTGTTTTCTTATGATATTGTGCATATGACACCAGTGGTATAGTAGGAGCTTTACCTGTCTCCTAGTTCAGCCTCAGCTGCTTTGCCATAGCTACCTTCTATCAGCCTAATCTGCTAGAAACACCTCTTCTACACTAATAAGGGATAACTGGACCTGGCACATGGTGTAAGTACCTCTGGTACCCACTACAAGCCAGGCCAGCCTCCTACAACAGTCGATACAGTATCACAGTCACACACAAGGAAGAATGTTCATGAGAGGGTCACTTCCTAGCGGTGGTCGTGGTCTGGCCATCATGTCTGGCTCGGTGTCTACTTGGACGTCCTTGTTTGCAGGGGGGTTCCTCAGCTACAGGGGTCAGGGTGCTGGTGTCCTGCCAGGCCCCCTGCCGAGCCTCCATGCCACTGGCTGCCGCAGACGTGGAGGACTGTGATGGGATGCGAGCAGTGGTAGGGGCCTGCTGGTGAGTGGTGGACTGACGAATGACATTGGTCAGGTCCCTGAACACCCCTACTATGGAGGACATTGTGGGCCTGCCACTGCTGCATGACCTTCTTATGGTATTGCTCCAGCAGACGCTAGGTCTCTTGCATAGTAGCGAGGATTTAGGCCACTGTGTCCTGGGTGTGCTGGTATACATCCAGGACTTGGTTGAGGCCCTCTTGGGCAGTCAGTTGGTGTGGCTGTCCTGACCTTTGGCCCACTGTTCCTCTCCCACTACCCCCGGCCCTCTGTGCCTGTGCCCCTGGCACAGTGTGCCATCTCCCAGTAGCAGCAGTGCCTTAATTGTCCATGGTGGGTGCCCTTGAATCTGGCCTCTATACTATGTGGCACACCTCTGATTGATGGGTCCCTGGGGCAAAGGTGTGGGGTTCAGGTTCTGGCTGTGGTTTTGTTGCCACATGGGTATGGGTGACCGGTGTGTCCAGGGTGGTTGTGCCATTTGTGGACTGACAAGTGGCCCCAGATGACCCAGACAAGTCGTCCTCATCCAGACATCCAGTGGGACCTTCATCCTGGGGAGGGCTGTCTGAGCCTGGCATTCCCTGCAGGGTGTCAGTGGCAGGGGTACCTATGGATGGAAACAGTAGATTGAAGTTGTGTGACTGTAGCTGTTATGTCCCTGTTGTGATGCATGCAGTGGCTCGATTAGCTTCCCAGTGCTGGCATTGACCGCTGCTGCACTGCAGACATTGATTTGGTTAGGATTGTGGGTGCTGTGGTTCTTCACATTGTGGTTGATGTCCATGCATTAGGGGTGTGTGTGTGTAGGGATGATGGGAGTGGGGGTGCAGTAAGATGCAGAGGAGGGGCGTGGGGTGTTTGGGATGGGGCAGTGGGGTGGGTTGCAATGGGTTGGAGAGTGGTGGGGAGACATGCTGAGTATAGGTGGTTGGTGTGTGGAGGGTACTGCTGACTTAATAGAGTCTGGGCCCTCCGCTGATGCCAGTCAGGCCCTCGGGATGGAAGATGTCCAGGACCTTATCCTCCCAAGTTGTCAACTGAAGGGGAGGAGGTTGGGTCCCACCACCAGTCTTGTTTCTGGCTATCCTCTGCTTATACACCATGGATCAGACCTACCCCCTGAGGTTGTTCCACCTCTTTCTGATGTCCTTCCTGTGCGTGGGTATGTGCCGACTGCATTGAGCCTGTCAACGATCCTCTGCCACAACTCCGTCTTTTTGGCTATGGATGTTTGCTGTACCTGGACTCCCATGAGCTGTGGCTTGACTCTGATGATCTCGTCCACCATGACCTGCAACTCACTGTTGGTGAACCGTGGGTGCTTCTGGCATGACATGTTGTGAGGTGGGTATGTGTTGTGCATGTCGGGTGCAGTGCTGGGTGTGTGGAGATGTAGGGGTGTTTGGCTGTGTGTGCTGGTGAGCTGTGGTGTTGATTTGTGCAATGTGTACTGTGTGATATTTGTTTGCTTGGAGTATGCTTTGTCTCAAGCGTGGCCGTAGCTGCTCGTATCTGTCGCAAGGGATTGTTAGTGGGGGGGGGTTATATGGTGGCGTGGTCAGGTGTGCATGGTGTGTGTATGGTTATCAGGTGTGGGATATTTGAACTAGCCAATGTGGTGTTGGTTACTTTCCGCACTGCCTTTTTGTTCCGCTGTGGTGCAAATGTCGGAATGGTGTTGGCGTGGTGGGGCTGGCGGTTGTTCAAGTTGCTCTTTCGCCGTGGGTTGACCTGGCGGTGTTGGTTTTGTGTCTGTGTTATGGTGGTTAGTGTTTTGTGACTCGTAATCTGGTGGTCGCTATACCGCCACCACTGCCGGAATAGTGGTGCCATTTCACATGGCGGTCTTGCCTGAAAACCGCCAACTCTTAATGAGGGCCTAAGGGTAACTACAGTGTTATTGCATGAGCTTTACATGTCCTTACTCCTTTCTTCCTGGTCGCTAGGGGGCACTGTGGAACTTAGGGTTTCCTAGTACCCCCCGCTACCCTCTACACATTCCACTTACCTAGGTGGGGTCCTCTGTTTGCATTCCAATTTATTAGTATATCGTTTGGGCTCCCCCTAGGGTCACTATTGTCTATTTGTATTTGCACTGTTTTCTATCACTTTCTATGCCTATTGCTCATAACTAGTGTACATATTTAGGCCCTCATTACAACATTGGCGATAAGTTCCACTTACCGCCATGCTGACTGCCGCCAACATACCACGACCGCGGCGGTATACCGCTACCGGTATTATGACCCACACATAGAAATCCGCCACTATATAGACACAGCCCACCAGCCCAAAGGTCAATGATAAACTGGCGGTAACAAAACCCACACCGTTACGCCAACAGAAATACACCCAAAGCATCATGACCCACGAATCACTGCAGCGGTCATTCAACCGCGGTAAACCATTGGCGGTACACACCGCCTCACTCAAAATACACACACACTAACAAATCAAAACCACATTGGACAATTCAAACTACACACACTTGACACACATGCACACACCACACCCACACCACTATAAAACACACACCCACAACCCCTTACAATGAAAAGAATATTGGCAACGGAGAGAGAGACAAGCCAGAAGCACCCACTGAATCTGAGCTACGAAACACAATCACTCATACACCATCCATGCAGGAGCCAGAGCAGCTGCAAATCACGCGGTACCCAGCAATGCAGTCTAGCGTGGGGAGTCAAGGACTTACCTCCACCAAACTTGGACTGAAGAGTCACTGGACTGTGGGAGTCACTTGGACAGAGTTGCTAAGTTCCAAGGACCACGCTCGTCATGCTGAGAGGGGACCCAGAGGACCGGTGATGCAGTCTTTTGTTGCCGGCGGTTGCAAGGGGAAGATTCCGTCGACCCACGGGAGATTTCTTCAGAGCTCCTGGTGCAGAAAGGAGGCAGGCTACCCCCAGAGCATGCATCACCAGGAAACAGTTGAGAAAGCCGGCAGGATGAAGCGATACAAGGTTGCAGTAGTCGTCTTTGCTACTTTGTTGCGGTTTTGCAGGCGTCCTGAGCAGTCAGTGGTTGATCCTTTGGCAGAAGGTGAAGAGGGAGATGCAGAGGAACTCTGGTGAGCTCTTGCATTCGGTATCTGAAGAATTCCCCAAAGCAGAGACCCTAAATAGCCAGAAAAGGAGGTTTGGCTACCTAGGAAGGAGGATTGGCTACAAAGAGAGGTACAAGCCTATCAGAAGGAGTCTCTGACATCACCTGCTGGCCCTGGCCACTCAGAGCAGTCCAGTGTGCTAGCACACCTCTGAATCCAAGATGGCAGAGGTCTGGGGCACGCTGGAGGAGCTCTGGGCACCTCCCCTGGGAGGTGCAGGTCAGGGGAGTGGTCACCCCCCTTTCCTTTGTCCAGTTTCACGCCAGAGCAGGGCTGGTGGATCCCTGAACCGGTGTAGACTGGCTTATGCAGAGATGGGCACCATGTGTGCCCATCAAAGCATTTCCAGAGGCTGGGGGAGGCTACTCCTCCCCAGACCTGACACCTATTTCCAAAAGGAGAGGGTGTAACAACCTCTCTCAGAGGACGTCCTTTGTTCTGCCTTCCTGGGCCAGGCCTGCCTGGACCCCAGGAGGGCAGAAACCTGTCTGAGGGGTTGGCAGCAGCAGCAGCTGCAGTGGAAACCCCGGAAAGACAGTTTGGCAGTACCAGGGTTCTGTGCTAGAGACCCGGGGGATCATGGAATTGTCCCCCCAATGCCAGAATGGCATTGGGGTGACAATTCCATGATCTTAGACATATTACATGGCCATATTCGGAGTTACCATTGTGACGCTGTACATAGGTAGTGACCTATGTACAGTGCACGCATGTAATGGTGTCCCCACACTCACAAAGTCCGGGGAATTTGCCCTGAATGATGTGGGGGCACCTTGGCTAGTGCCAGGGTGCCCACACACTAAGTAACTTTGCACACAACCTGTACCAGGTGAAGGTTAGACATATAGGTGAATTATAAGTTACTTAAGTGCAGTGGTAAATGGCTGTGAAATAACATGGACGTTATTTCACTCAGGCTGCACTGGCAGGCCTGTGTAAGAATTGTCAGATCTCCCTATGGGTGGCAAAAGAAATGCTGCAGCCCATAGGGATCTCCTGGAACCCCAATACCCTTGGTACCTTAGTATCATATACTAGGGAATTATAAGGGTGTTCCAGTATGCCAATGTGAATTGGTGAAATTGGTCACTAGCCTGTTAGTGACAATTTAGAAAGCAGAGAGAGCATAACCATTGAGGTTCTGGTTAGCAGAGCCGTAGTGAGACAGTTAGTCATCACACAGGGAACACATACAGGGCACATTTTTATGAGCACTGGGGCCCTGCATGGCAGGGTCCCAGTGACACATAGACTAAAACAACATATATAAAGTGAAATATGGGGGTAACATGCCAGACAAGATGGTACTTTCCTACATACCTTCACCTCCATCACTCCAACACCTCACATTTACCCCACCATCACAAACCACCCATCCCAATACCAAGACCTGTATGCAACAACAATGCATCACAGACCTGCATGGACACACATCACCACAGCATGAACACTAGTGACAATCAATTAGCCAAACCAATAACATCTCACACAACCCAAAGGTGCCTTGCTAATAACAACCACAGAGGGAAACATATCCATGCACAAGATGGCACACGCAGAAACAATAACACTGCATTTACATCCCCACAGGACCCCCACTCAACGTCACCGGAGAGGAGGTGCCAGCCACATCTAATCCCCCCCACCCCCCAGAAGAGGCCCACAGTGAAGACAGCAGATCTGCACGCCTGGATCACAATGACCAACCTGGCCCATCAGGGACCTCTGGACAGACGGGGACCTAGCCACAGTCCCAAACCACCACAGAGCCTCCCCCTTCAGGAAACAAAAGCACAGTACCCACCTAGTGGGCCCATCCCAGGACATGTCAATGAGCAGTGTATCCACCACTAGATGGACCCCAGGCAACCCCACAAACACAGGACGATCATGGACCTGGGGTCAGTGGCAGTGGGCACACAGTTCAGGGGACAGAGGCACAGGACAACAGGGAAGCTAGGAGGACTGCTGTGAAACAGGAGGACAGGCCCAGGGCACCAACTCTCCATGAGGCACTCACCAACATCCTGGGAGCATACCGCTATTCCCAGGAGACCATGGGCCAGATACTGGCCAAGTTGCAGGAGACCCAGCGGCTGCAGGAGGGACAGTACCTGGGGATCAGGGAGGACCTGAGGGACAACCTCACCACCCTGGTCACCATTGCAGGGGTGCTGGCAGACATGGCCAACACCATGATGGAGGCAGTGGCACACCAACGGGCCCCTGACACTAGACACACCGAAGATCAGCCCTCCACCTCCGCCGACGCTTGTGGACAGGAGGCCCGCCACTGGAACAACAGGCCACCAGTACCCCACCCCCTGCAGAAGGAGAACTACCCCACAAATGTTCCCTGCGATCCAGGCAGAAGCCAGAGAACATTGCCGAGACCCCCGCCAGGAAATAACACTCTCCTGTTTGTCACCCTTGTGTCCCACTCTGTCACCCTGTCCACCTTGAACTGCCATTGCTCCCCTTCCTTGCCCCCTTGGACAATGCACCTGTGATACAAATAGACTGGACTCTACCCAGGACTATCCTCCATAATCAACCCAGCCCATTGCAATGCCCCCTCCACTTATCAGCACCTAAATAAACACCCTTGGAACAAACTCAAATATGGAGTCTGCCAATTGTGTCACAAATGTATTAGTTTCAAAAACTATAAACATTGCAAATTCAAATGTACAGTAAAATTTACATAGGTATGACCTGTAGTGGGCAGCAGTAAACACACCAGGAGCCAGAGTGGGGCACAGAGATCTGAAAATAGAGATGCCAAAGGGTACAGTAAGTGGCCATAGAAATAGGGCATTCAGGCTGCCATGTTCAATGTCCAACACAAAACTGCAATGAAAGGTGAAGTTACTGTGTCTTACCTGTGTGTCACTGGAAGTACTGATGAATTAGTGTGGTTCTGTTGTCCACATCTTCCTCTGCCTCCTCTTCGTCACTGTCCACAGGCTCCACCGCTGCAACACGACCATCCCCAGGCTCATCCTCCTGCAGAAAAGGCACCTGGCATCTCAAGGCCAGGTTGTGCAACATGCAACATGCAACGATGATCTGGCACACCTTCTTGGGTGAGTAGTACAGGGATCCACCAGTCAGATGGAGGCACCGGAATCTGGCCTTCAGGAGGCCAAAGGTGCACTCAATGATCCTCCTTGTTCACCCATGTGCCTCATTGTAACGTTCCTCTGCCCTTGTCCTGCCATTCCTCACTGGGGTCAGTAGCCATGAGAGGTTGGGGTAACCAAAGTCACCTGCAAAATCAAGGGATACCTGTTAGCTACACACTCACCCTTAGAGCCAACCCCACACCAATATATCTACATCAACTGGGTGGGTACCATGGGCTCACCTATTAGCCACACCTAGTGCCTCTGGAGTTGAGCCATCACAAATGGGATGCTGCTATTTCTCAAGATAAAGGCATCATGCGCAGAGCCAGGATACTTGGCATTCACATGGGAGATGTACTGGTCCACCAAACACACCATATGCACATTCAGAGAGTGAAAGATTTCTCTATTTCTGAACACTTGTTCATTTCTCCGGGGGGGGGGTGACAAATGCAATAAGTGTACCATCAATGGCACCAATGATGTTGAGGATATGTCCCAGTGCATAGACGTCAGCCTTGACTGTGGCCAAATCCTCCACCTGGGGGAATATGATGTAGCTGCGCATGTGTTTCAGCAGGGCAGTCAACACTCTGGTCAGCACGTTGGAGAACATAGGCTGTGACATCCCTGATGCCATGACCACTGTTGCTTGGAAGGAATCACTTGCAGGGAATGCAGCACTGACAGGACATGCACTAGAGAGGGGATACCTGTGGGGTGGTGGATAGCTGAGATCAGGTCTGGCTCCAATTGGGCACACAGTTCTTGGATTGTGGCCCTATCAAGTCTGTAGGTCAGGCTAATGTGCCTGTCCTCCATTGTCGCAAGTTCCACCATGGGTCTGTACACAGGGGGGATGTCACCATCTCCTATTCATTCTCAGCGGTTGAACTCTAGGGTGAAAAACTGTGAGCAGATGGTCAAATTCAAACATATTTCAAGCGTAATATGTTTTCTTTTCCTTCACAGAAACATTATGTGAACCCGAAAGTCAGTAGTTTGTGCCAATTTCTGCTGTGACGCAGTTAGGTGCCATGGCCTGTGCCCCCCTAAAATGGCGGCTGCCTGACCTGTGAGGAGGGACAAGTGGAAATGAGGTAATTCTGCTGGCGTGGTGCGCCGTTGCGGTCGATGACAGCCGCGCAACACCGCATTGGTTATCATTGGGCCCTATTGGTTCCAGGAGCCAATGGCGATATACGCCGGCGGTGACGGTACGCACCGCCGCAGACGTGACTGCCATTTTCTATCTGTGCACTCACTTGCTACCTGACCTTCAACAGGAGAGGACCTACACTGCAAGTGTTGCAGTGACCTGTGTCTGGAAGAGACAATGGCTTGAGTGTCTGGGGAAAGGGCCCCTGCCTTCACTTCGGAGGAGTTGGGGAGACTGGTGGATGGGGTCCTACCCCAGTACACTTTACTCTATGGTCCTCCAGACAAACAGGTGAGTACACTGTGAGCATGATACGTGGGGCATGAATGTATGGATTGCTGTGTGTGTAAGCCTCGTGTTGGAGGGGGTCTGAAGGGTCCTGGGCACAGTGCTGCATGTACGGTGGTCAAAGTATGTGCGTAAGGGGTGAGAGGGATATGGTGGGCCATGAGTATAACAGTCCAGACGGTATGACTAATACCTTTTCTGCTATTTTTTTTTTTGCAGGTCAGCACCCATCAGAATAAGGGTATTTAGCATGGCATCGCCAAGGAGGTGTGGACCCTGGGGGTCTTTGACAGGCGGAGCACCTACTGCCGCAAACAGTGGGAGGACCTGCGCCGCTGGGCAAGGAAGACGGCGGAGGCCCAGCTGGGGCTGGCCTCCCAACGAGGAATGGGTGCCCGTCGTATCCTGACCCCGCTGATGTTCCGCATCCTGGCAGTGGCCTATCTGGAGTTGGATGGGCGCTTGAAGGCATCACAGCAGCCACAAGGGGGTGAGTACAGATTCAGATAATTTCTTTGCATGCGTTAAGGGATTACCTGGGTGGGGGATGTGGGCTGTGGGTGCCCCTAGACCAGGGCAGACATGGCAGGGTATGTTCAATGATGGGCAAGCTCAGATGCACTCCAACCCCAATAATGTTAGTGGGCATCTACTACTGGACAGGGTCCTGTGGGTTTCAGGTGTGCAGCTAATGATGTTAGGCATTGTAACCTATGGGCTGGTGATTAGCATTGTAACTGGTAGTGCATGGCCTAGTGCATAGGGTTGTTCCCTGTGAGTTGTGTGTGCCAACGGTAGTGTTGTTGCTGGCATTGACCAAGTGTATCCTCTGTTTCTCCCCCCACTTTTTGTTTTGTCACCCTACCCTTGTGTGCATTAGCATCATCTGATGGAGGAGCAGAGGCACCTGCGACTGAGGGAGCTGCATCCCACTTGGGCCTGGAGAAAGAATCTACCGACGGTGAGAGCACCAGTGGGACGGAGGGCGAGGGGAGCACTGTGGCGGAGATAGGAGGGGACAGTTCTGAAAGTGATACCTTCTCCGATGGAAGCTCCCTGGCGGTGGCGGACACCTCTGTGGCCACCCCAACTACAGGTACAGCCGCCACCCCCGCACCAGCACCGCTCTCCAAGCAGCCCTCAGCGAGTTTCCCATGCCGCTCACCCAGGAGGGTGGGCATCTCCTTCGCCCCAGGCACCTCAGGCCCTGAACCAGTGAGCCCTGCTGCCCTCAGTGGGGAGGCTATTGACCTCCTGAGATCCCTCGCTGTTGGGCAGTCAGCCATACTGAATGCCATCCAGGGTGTAGCAGGACATTTGCAACAGACAAATGCATACCTGGAGGGTATTCTCTCTGGGGTGGCGGCCCAACAGAGAGCATTCCAGGCTCTGGCCAATGCACTGATGGCAGCCATTGTCCCTGTCTCCAGCCTCCCCCTCCTACTTTCTTTATCCAGTCCTTATCCCCTCAACCCCAGCCTATCCCAAACACACCTTCAGACCGGCAATCACCCAAAACAACAAAAGTGGCTCGGGCAAACACAAGCACCACACTTCACCCCACAAGCACTTACACAAGCACCATCCACATGCAGACACACCAACATCCACTGCCTCCACTATGTCCCCTTCCTCCTTCTCGTCCACCTCCCTCCCAGTAGCGTCTCCACTCACACCTGCATGCACTACATCCTCATCCACTACCTCCATCACCAGCATACCTATCACTACAAACCCCTCACTGGCAGTCACCACCCCCACATCCATGCATACGTCCCCTGTGCCCTCTCCCACTGTTTCTGTGCCCCCTTCTCCCAAAGTACACAAACGCAAGCACACAGACACCCAACAGCCATCCACCTCACAACAACATCCAGCCCATGCACCTGCACCCAAACACAGCAGACACCTCCTACAACCACTCCCTCTTCCTCCACTCCCAGACCTTCACACTCTTCCCACCCAGTGTCCCTAAGAAGCTTTTCCTCGCCAACATTGACCTATTCCCTACCCCCCTCCCCCCCCCAGTCCTTCACCTCGGGCCAGGGTGGCCAGAACTCAGCCCAGCACCTCAGCCACCCAGTCCACGGCCACTGTGGTTTCTGCATCTACTGCAGGTGTGAGAGGCTCCAAGGAGGCACCCGTCAGCCCAGCCAGTGTGCCAGCACCACCAGCCAAGGCCAAGAAGGGTCCGCCACCTGGCAAGGGCAAGAAGGGGACACCAGCCAGCAAGGAGAAGGAGGCACCACCAGCCAGCAAGAAAAAGACACCTGCTGGAAAAAGGAAGGAGGCACCACCATCTGCCAGGGGCAGGAAGGGGGACACAACACCAGCCATGGCACTTCAGCCGGCTGAGGCTGCAGGTGAAGGCCTGGAGGCTACCACCACCACTGCCAGCACCGCCACCTGCACCACGGCCAGCACTACCACATGCACCGTGGCCAGCAGCATCACTGCCAGCAGCCCCAGTGGGCCGCCGTCCGAGGCTGCAGGTGCAGGCCTGGAGGCTACCACTGCCAGCACCGCCACCTGCAGCGCAAATGGCATCCACTGAGCAGCCGTCACCGCCGGCGAGCAATGTATAGTGGTGACTACATGGGCTGCAGTGCGTCCTGGCCCCTGCAACACCTGTCGGTGTGACACACAGGTAGAGACTGTGACCTTGCCCGATCCAGGATGAAGCACACTGGGCACAAGGCCCCCTCCAGAACCACTGAAAGAAGGCATCCACTCAGCCCCTGTAGGAGGCTGGCCTGGCTTATAGTGGGTGCCTGATGGTACTTACACCTTGTGCCAGGTCCAGTTATACCTTATTAGTAGATTAGTAGTGTTCTAGCAGTTTAGGCTGATAGAGGTAGCTATAGCAGAGCATCTTAGGGCTGAACTAGGAGACATGCAAAGCTCCTACTATACCACTTATATCATATTGCACTATATCATAAGAATCACAATACTCAGAGTTACTAAAAATAAAGGCACTTTATTTTAGTGACAATGTGCCAAAAATATCTCAGAGGATATACTCCCTTAGAAGGTAAGTAAAATGCACAAAATATACACACAAACCAAAATCAGGTAAGTAAACAGTTAGAAAAGAAGTGCAAACACTGTAGAATACAATAGGATGCAATAGGCCTAGGGGAAACACAAACCATATACCAAGAAAGTGGAATGCGAACCACTTAGGGACCCCAGGCCTAGTATAGTGTGTAAAGGATCGCTGGAAGTGTAAGAAAACACTAAGGGTGTCCAAGATACCTCACCCCCAGACCCTGAAAAGTAGGAGTAAAGTTACCCTACTTCCCCAGAAACACACTAAAGTCGTGATAGGAGATTCTGCAAAGACCACAACTGACTGCAAAGCACTGAACACGGTTTCCTGGACCTGAGAACCTGTAAAGGAAGGGGACCAAGTCCAAGAGTCACGAAAGTGTCCGGGGGGGGCAGGAGACCACTAAACCCCGGATGAAGGTGCAAAATGGCTGCCTCTGAGTGGAAGAAGCTGAAGATTTGCAAGAACGGAAGATGCCAGGAACTTCTCCTTTGCACAGAAGATGTCCCACAGCGTGCTGGAGGATACAGGTTTGTTTCCATGCAGAAAAACCGCAAACAAGCCTTGCTAGCTGCAAAGGTCGCAGCTGAAGAAAACGGGTGCTGCCCGGGCTCAGGAATGACCAGGAGGTCACCCTTTGGAGGAGGAGACAGAGGGGTGCTCAGCAAGACAGAAAGCCCACACAGAAGCAGGCAGCACCCGCAGAAGTACTTGAACTCGGGTTCAAGAAAACTGAGCACAGCGGTCATCTCAACACTACAAAGGAGGGTCCTACGAAGCCAGTGGTCAACTCAGCGAGTTGAGCAATGCAGGACGGAGTGCTGGGGACTTGGGCTATGCTGTGCATGAAGGATTCCTTTCAAAAGTGCACAGAAGCCCTAGCAGCTGCAGTTCATGCAGTACATAGGATTACTGCCTGGCGTGGGGAGGCAAGGACTTACCTCCATCAACTTTGGACAGAAGGACCACTAGACTGTTGAGGTCACTTGGATTCAGCTCCTGTGTTCCAGGGACCACGCTCGTCACAATGAGAGGGGACCCAGAGGACCGGTGAAGCGGAAGTTTGGTGCCTGTGTTAGCTACAGCTTAGATTCCGTCGACCCACAGGAGATTTCTTCTTGGCTTCCAGTGCAGGGTGAGGGCAGACAGCCCCCAGAGCATGCACCACCAGGAAACAGTTGAGAAAGCTGGCAGGATTAGGCGCCACAATGTCGCTGGTAGTCTTCTTGCTACTTTGTTGCAGTTTTGCAGGCGTCCTGGAGCAGTCAGCGGTCGTCCTTGGCAGAGAGAGATGCAGAGGAACTATAGTGAATTCTTGCAAGTTCTTATATGAAGGGAAGCCCACAGGAGAGACCCGAAATAGCCCTCAGCAGAGGATTGGCCACCTAGTCAGATAAGCACCTATCAGGAGGGGTCTCTGACGTCACCTGCTGGCACTGGCCACTCAGAGGCCTCCATTGTGCCCTCACACCTCTGCATTCGTGGCAGAGGTCTGGGACACACTGGAGAAGCTCTGGGCACCACCCCTGGGGTGGTGATGGACAGGGGAGTGGTCACTCCCCTTTCCTTTGTCCAGTTTCGTGCCAGAGCAGGGGCTGTGGGGTCCCTGAACCAGTGTAGACTGGCTTATGCAAAGGAGGGCACCATCTGTGCCCTTCAAAGCATTTCCAGAGGCTGGGGGAGGCTAGTCCTCCTCAGCCCTTAACACCTATTTCCAAAGGGAGAGGGTGTAACACCCTCTATCAGAGAAAATTCTTTGTTCTGCCTTCCTGGGACTGGGCTGCCCAGACCCGAGGAGGGCAGAAGCCTGTCTGTGGGTTGGCAGCAGCGGTAGCTGCAGTGAAAACCCCAGAGAACTAGTTTGGCAGTACCCGGGGTCCATGCTGGAGCCCCGGGGATGCATGGGATTGGCACCCCAATATCAGATTTGACATGGGGGGACAATTCCATGATCTTAGACATGTTACATGGCCATATTCGGAGTTACCATTGTGAAGCTACACATAGGTATTGACCTATATGTAGTGCACGCGTGTAATGGTGTCCCTACACTCACAAAGTCCGGGGAAATTGCCCTGAACTATGTGGGGGTACCTTGGCTAGTGCCAGGGTGCCCTCACACTTAGTAACTTTGCACCTAACCTTCACTAAGTGAGGGTTAGACATATAGGTGACTTATGAGTTACTTAAGTGCAGTGTAAAATGGCTGTGAAATAACGTAGACGTTATTTCACTCAGGCTGCAGTGGCAGTCGTGTGAAAGAATTGTCTGAGCTCCCTATGGGTGTCAAAAGAAATGCTGCAGCCCATAGGGATCTCCTGGAACCCTAATACCCTGGGTACCTAGGTAGCATATACTAGGGAATTATAAGGGTGTTCCAGTGTGCCAATCAGAATTGGTAAAAATGGTCACTAGCCTTCAGTGATAATTTTAAAGACGGAGAGAGCATAAGCACTGAGGTTCTGGTTAGCAGAGCCTCAGTGACACAGTTATGCACCACACAGGGAACACATTCAGGCCACAGCTATGAGCACCTGTGTCCTGGCTAGCAGGATCCCAGTGAAACAGGCAAAAACAAACTGACTCACAAGTAAAAATGGGGGTAACATGCCAGGCAAGATGGTACTTTCCTACAGCCCCTTCTCCCTGAATCATACAACCAATGCTTGCAAAAGCATGGGGGTATGATTCCTACATGTTTAATACCAAACATGGCCATATTTGGAGTTAATATTGTGGAGCTGGACATAGGTGGTGACCTATGTCTAGTGCACGTATAAAATGGCGACCCGCACTCACGAGGTCTGGGAAAATGGTCCTGTAGGTCATTGGGGCACCTCTGCTAGTGGAGGGGTGCCCTCACAACAGGTACTCTGCACCCTGCCTTCAGGCCTGGAAGGCCTGCTGTAGGGGTGACTTATAAGTGACCTGGTGCAGTGTAACTGGCAGTGAAAGGGTGTATGCACCTTTTCACGCAGGCTGCAATGGCAGTCCTGCAGAACCCTTTGCATGGTCTCCCCATGGGTTGCAAAAGAAATGCTGCAGCTCACAGAGATCCCCTGGAACCCAAATGCCCTGGGTAACTAGGTACCATATACTAGGAACTTATAAGAGGGAACCAGTATGCCAATTGAGGGTGAAAGTTTGGATTACCACTATGCAATAACCATAATTTAAGGGAGAGAGCATAACTACTGGGGTCCTGATTAGCAGGATCCCAGTAGACACAGTCAAACACACATGCTAGAAAGAGGCTACTTTCCTACAGCCTGCGCCAATTCAGGCATCCTTGCACCAGAGTTCAAGGGTGTTTGTGTTCCTGCACATAAACAATAAATCATGGCATTTTGCTTCTTCGATGTGTGCTGCAGAATTCAGCACACATAGAAAAAACAAAAAACAAGGAGGAATAAAAGGTAGTCCCCCTCGTTGTGCTATGCTAACGCCACCCGTGGGGTGGCATTAGATTTTGGCACTGCCTCAGATATACAAATTCTTGTAAATCTGGGGCAGTGTCAAAAGCAGGGGGTGTTGTGGAGGAACGCCCACAGCAGCACCCATTGCACGCCCCTCTGCACAGAAAACTGCATTTGAGGGGCCCATATTTACAAGGAGGCGTAATGCCACAAAAAGTGGCATTACACCTTTTTGTAAATATGGAGAAGTAGTTAGCGCTACCGGAGCATCGCAAAAAGTGTTGCTTCAGTGGCACTAGGGCCTTGTAAATCTGGCCTATGTTTCTAAAAAGTACAGCCAACCAGATGGAAGCGTACACGCAAAGAGCTTTACCCTGTATTAATATCCCTTGAAATAAATTAACTGTAATAAACTTGTTAATGTCGAATACATTTCCTTTCACTCTAGTCCATTTATTATTATTATTATTAATCTTATTATTATTATTATAGGATTTATACAGCGCAACAGCTACTTCAAGAGTGCCTTGGCGCTAACAGTAAAGCCTAGACCCAATAAATATAGGTATTAAAATGCAGACCCAAGGAGCCAAGTCTTGAGAAGTTAAAAAAAAAAAATGTAATCTGTGGCCCGTAGTTGTGGTGGAAGAGGGCATAGGGTCCAATTGATATGTTAGAGGAAAAGGTGCTCCATCGTAACGGCAAGGAGTACCCTTTCCACCATCATAATGGTCCACCTGCCCAATTTAAATGTGGGCAGACCTTTGATGTAACCACAGCGGAGATTACTCCATTTCTGACTGGTTATAACCAGTTCTAGGTTGACCTGAACATCTGCCCGTCTAAATTTAAATGGCAGACATACAGGTCAGTTTTCATTTCCCATCACCACATGGAAAGTCTCATGTAGGAAGCTGTCCTGGTGTGTTGGGTACCTGAGGTACTTACACATCATACCAGGTCCAGGGATCCCCTATTAGTGTAGTGTAGGCAGTGTCTAGAAGCCAGGCTCTCTAGAGGTAGCTCTGGATGAGCAGCTAAATTTTATCTAGGAGCCATGCAAAGCCCTTGCAATACCACTGTAGTCACACAGCACTTACACACATGAAAGAAAATATTCAGTGTTACAAAAATAAAGGTACTTTATTTTAGTGACACAATACCAGAAAGTACTAGAGAGGCATCCCTCTGATAGGAGGTAAATAACACACTAAGGTCATTACAACCCTGGCGGTCGGTATAAAAAGGCAGTAAAAAACTCTGAATCATGACCACGGCGGAAACTGACAACACAAACAGCCACCTTAACACACTGACCGCCACGGTGGTAGCAACAAACACCGCAGCGGTAACCGCCAACAGACAGGCGGAAGACAATGTACCGCCCACTGCATCACAACACGTTTGTCTGCCAGCTTTTCTGGGGTGGTACCAACGCCATCAAAAGCACAGCGGAAACACTACTCTGAAGGGAAACGACTCACCTCTTGACACTCAAGGAAGAACCAAGACGCCATGGAGCCCGAGCTGCATGTGTTCCCAATGCTGGTGTACCTTCTCATACACCAGGGACATGAATGCCGGCGAAGATGACCACGGTGAGTACTGCACCTAGCACACAAGGGAGGGGGAGGAAAAAGAGAGTGACACACACACACACATACAACACACGACACCTCCACCCCCACCCTCACCCCCAACACCATACACTCAAACAGATGCAACAACATTATATATACACCCCGTAACCCTCAGGAACAACGCAAGGACAAAAGGAATGGAGTAAAATGAGTGTAATAGTAAAGTCTTAGAAAAATACCTACTTCAAGCAAGAAACAGTATGTACAATATATACAATATATACAAAAGGATGGACAATGCCCCCTCTAAAATGTCTGTGGCCCACTGGGCCAAAACACACAGGCCAAGGCCACACTTGACTCCTGCCTCAATACGAAGAGAACACTGCAAGGGCATCAGGTCGAAAACATATAGGCACATCAGGAGGACGGGGAATGGAGGGGCACCTCAGCCGGAATATGGTACAACGCCACTGGCCTGGAGGGGGCTCCATGCCCACTACTTGCTCCTGGGGAGTGCAAGGCCACAGTCTCTCTAGTGGGTGGTATGCCCACTGCTTGGTCCTGGGGAGTGCAAGGCCGCAGTCTCTCTAGTGGGTGGTTTTTCGACTGCTTGGTCCTGGGGAGTGCAAGGCCACAGTCTCTCTAGTGGGTGGTTTGTCCACTGCTTGGTCCTGGGGAGTGCAAGGCCACAGTCTCTCTAGTGGATGTTGTAGGAGGCTGGCCTGGCTTATAGTGGTTACCTTGTGGTACTTACACCCTGTGCCAGGTCCAGTTATCCCTTATTAGTAGAATAGAGGTGTTTCTAGCAGATTAGGCTGATAGAAGGTAGCTATGGCAAAGCAGCTTAGGCTGAACTAGGAGACATGCAAAGCTCCTACTATACCACTTATATCATATAGCACAATATCACAAGAAAACACAATTCTCAGAGTTACTAAAAATAAAGGTACTTTATTTTTTTTACAATATGCCAAAAGTATCTCAGAGAATACCCTCACTTAGAAGGTAAGTAATATACACAAGTTATATGTACACAAACCCAAAACAGGTAAGTAACAGTAAGAAAAGTAGTGCAAACAATGTAAAATCACAATAGGATGCAATAGGTGAACATAGGTCTAGGGGCAAAACAAACCATATACTCCAAAAGTGGAATGCGAATCATGAATGGACCCCAGACCTTTGGGAGCTTGTAGAGGGTCGCTGGAACTGTAAGAAAACAGTCAGGGTGTCCAAGATACCCCACCCCAAGACCCTGGAAAGTAGGAGTAAAGTACCCCTACTGCGCCAAAAGGACACAATAGTCGTGATTGGGGGATTCTGCAAGAACCACAAACACCAGCAAAGCACTGAAGACGGATTCCTGGACCTTAGGACCTGCAAGGCAAGGGGACCAAGTCCAAGAGTCACGATAGTGTCCAGGGGGGGCAGGAGCCCAGGAAACCCCAGATTGAGGTGCAAAAGGGCTGCCTCCGGGTGGAAGAAGCCAAAGATTCTGCAACAACGAAAAGGGCTAGGAACTTCTCCTTTGGATGGAAGATGTCCCACGGCGTGCTGGGTGTTGCAGAAGTGTTTCCACGCAGAAATACCGCAAACAAGCCATGCTGGCTGCACGGGTCGCGGTAGAATCCACTGGACCTATATCAAGTGATGAGAATGCCAGACAGGGATGCTGTCTCAATAAAGCCATAGCTGGGCAAAAACGTTGTCCATATGGCTGTCAGAGAGAACAGGGATGCTGTTTCTCTTGAGTTGGAGCAGTGCAGGGATGCTGTCGTATGAGCTCCACACTAGGGCAGGGCTGCTGTCCTAAGTGTTGTGTGGCAGTGCAGGGTTTCTGCACTAAACTTTCTCTGGGAGGGTTGGAGGGATGCTCCATGTTAACTAAAATGGTGCTCTTGTTCTCACCAATATTAGTTATCCCACAGAGAGGTACTTCCACCTCAAGGAGTACAGCTGTGCCAGCTGATGTTTCCCTTGGTATAGGTGCCACCCCAGGAGAGGTTTCTCCCACCACAGGAATGGTATCCTAAATGGCAGGGTGGGTAGGGGATACTTTGATGCCCTTTTCACCTGTTGTTGGAGAAGGATCCTGAGTTTTCAGGTCTTTTCCTCTCCTTTGCTTTGTCATTTCAGTTGAAATTAGAGGAAGCAATTCCTCAGGGATACCCAGCATGGCTGCATGGGTATTAAACTCTACCTCAGCCCAACCTGAGGGCTCTAGGTCATTACCTAAGAGACTGTCTACAGGTGAGCTACGTGATACTACCACCTGCTTAGGGCCAGTAACTCCACCCCAACTAAACTGAATTATAGCTAAGGGAAGAAACTTAGTGGAGTTATGGACATCAATAATCTTGTACTGTTGTCCAATGATGTGTTGTTCAGGAGACACTAGGTTTTCAGTCACCAAAGTGATACTGGCACCTGTGTCCCTGTAGGCCTGAGCCTCAACACCATTTATGGAAACTGTCTGCCTGTACTTATCCATTGTAAGGGGACAAGCAGCCAGGGTGGCAAGGTCAATGCCACCAGGTGTGACAGAAACTGTCTTGGGACTGACTTCCCCCAGTTTCTATGATGGACCCATAAGTGAACCCAACTACACCCTTATTTTGACTGTTGCCAGTAGTCCCACCACTATTACCACTACTGCTAGGGGCACTAGAGGTTGATGTATTAGTGGTGGTAGGCTCAGGGGGTTTACCTGGACAGGGCTTATCCCCTGGCCTATGGCCTTTATTTTTACACACATAGCACCAAGGCTTTTTGAATTGTGTGTGTTTTGTGAAGAAGAGGAAAAATTTGATTTATCCCCACTGTAGGAAGTTGGCTCTGTATTTACTATTTCAAAGTAAGAAATAGCATGCACAGAGTCCAAGGGTTCCCCTTAGAGGTAAGATAGTGGCAAAAAGAGATAATTCTAATGCTCTATTTTGTGGTAGTGTAGTCGAGCAGTAGGCTTATCAGAGGGTAGTGTTAAGCATTTGTTGTACACACAAAGGCAATAAATGAGGAACACACACTCAAAGACAATTCCAGGCCAATAGGTTTTTATATAGAAAAATATATTTTCTTAGTTTATTTTAAGAACCACAGGTTCATGATTTACAGGCAATACTTTAAATGAAAGGTATTTCACTCAGGTATCTTAGGAACTTTGAATCAACACAATACCATGTACAGTTGTGGCAAAAATGGCAATAAGCTATTTTAAAATTGGACACTGCAAAATTCAACAGTTCCTGGGGGAGGTAAGTGTTTGTTAGTTTTTCAGGTAAGTAAAGTACTTACAGGGTTCAAAGTTGGGTCCAAGGTAGCCCACCGTTGGGGGTTCAGGGCAACCCCAAAGTTACCACACCAGCATCTCAGGGCCGGTCAGGTGCAGAGGTCAAAGTGGTGCCCAAAACGCATAGGCTTCAATGGAACAGGGGGTACCCCTGTTCCAGTCTGCCAGCAGGTAAGTGCCTGCGACTTCGGAGGGCAGACCAGGGGGGTTTTGTAGGGCACCGGGGGGTACACAAGTCAGCACAAAAAGTACACCCTCAGCGGCACAGGGGCGGCCGGGTGCAGAGTGCAAACGGGCGTTGGGTTTGCAATAGGTTTCACTGGGAGACCCAGGGGTCTCTTCAGCGATGCAGGCAGGCAAGGGGGGGGTCCTCGGGGTAGCCACCACCTGGGCAAGGGAGAGGGCCTCCTGGGGGTCGCTCCTCCACTGGAGGTCGGATCCTTCAGGCCCTGGGGACTGCAGGTGCAGTGTGTTTCCCAGGCGTCGAGTTCTTTGAAGCAGGCAGTCGCGGTCAGGGGGAGCCTCGGGATTCCCTCTGCAGGCACCGCTGGGGGGGTTCAGGTGGTCAACTCTGGCTACTCACAGGGTCGCAGTCGCCAGGGAGTCCTCCCTGTAGTGTTGGTTCTCCGCAAGTCGAGCCGGGGGCGTCGGGTGCAGAGTGGAAAGTCTCACGCTTCCGGCGGGAAACGTGTGGTCTTTAAAAGTTGCTTCTTTGTTGCAAAGTTGCAGTCTTTGTGGAACAGGGCCACTGTCCTTGGGAGTTCTTGGTTCTTTTAGATGCAGGGTAGTCCTCTGAGGCTTCAGAGGTCGCTGGACCCTGGGGGACGCGTCGCTGTTGCAGTTTTTCTTGAAGTGGGGAGACAGGCCGGTAGGGCTGGGGCCAAAGCAGTTGGTGTCTCCGTCTTCTCTGCAGGGCTTCAGGTCAGCAGTCCTTCTTCGTCTTCAGGTTGCAGGAATCTATCTTCCTAGGTTCTGGGGGCCCCTAAGTGCTCAATATAGGGGTGTGTTTAGGTCTGGGAGGTTAGTAGCCAATGGCTACTAGCCCTGAGGGTGGCTACACCCTCTTTGTGCCTCCTCCCTGAGGGGAGGGGGGCACATCCCTGATCCTATTGGGGGATTTCTAAAAGTCAGGGGTTGTCCTGACTGGCCAGTGACTCCTCCTTGTTTTTCTCATTATCTCCTCCGGCTTTGCCGCCAAAAGTGGGGCCGTGGCCGGAGGGGGCGGGCATCTCCACTAGCTGGGATGCCCTGTGGCACTGTAACAAAGGGGGTGAGCCTTTGAGGCTCACCGCCAGGTGTTACAGTTCCTGCAGGGGGAGGTGGGAAGCACCTCCATCCAGTACAGGGTTTGTTACTAGCCACACAGTGACAAAGGCACCCTCCCCATGTGGCAGGCAACATGTCTGGTGTGTGACAGGCTGGCAAAACTAGTCAGCCCACACTGGAAGTCGGTCTGTTTTCAGGGGGCATCCCTTAGATGCCCTCTGGGTGTATTTTACAATACAATGTACACTGGAATCAGTGTGCATTTATTGTGCTGAGAAGTTTGATACCAAACTTCCCAGGTTTCAGTGTAGCCATTATGGTGCTGTGGAGTTCGTGTATGACAGACTCCCAGACCATATACTCTTATGGTTACCCTGCACTTACAATGTCTAAGGTTTTGTTTAGGCACTGTAGGGTCATAGTGCTCACGCACCTATGCCCTCACCTGTGGTATAGTGCACCCTGCCTTAGGGCAGTAAGGCCTGCTAGAGGGGTGACTTATATTTGCCATAGGCAGTGTGAGGTTGGCATTGCACTCTGGGGGGAGTGCCATGTCGACTTAGTCATTTTCTCCCCACCAGCACACACAAGCTGGCAAGCAGTGTGTATGTGCTGAGTGAGGGGTCACCAGGGTGGCATAACACATGCTGCAGCCCTTAGAGACCTTCCCTGGCATCAGGGCCCTTGGTACCAGGGGTACCAGTCACAAGGGACTTACCTGGATGCCAGGGTGTGTCAATTGTGGAGACAAAGGTACAGGTTAGGGAAAGAACACTGGTGCTGGGGCCTGGTTAGCTGGCCTCAGCACACTTTCAAATCATAACTTGGCATCAGCAAAGGCAAAATGTCAGGGGGTAATCATGCCAAGGAGGCATTTCCTTACACAGCCCCCCCAAACGAAAGAGGATGAGACTAACCTTTCCCAAGAGAGTCTTCATTTTCTAAGTGGAAGAACCTGGAAAGGCCATCTGCATTGGCATGGACAGTCCCAGGTCTGTGTTCCACTATAAAGTCTATTCCCTGTAGGGAGATGGACCACCTCAACAATTTGGGATTTTCACCTTTCATTTGCATTAGCCATCTGAGAGGTCTGTGGTTAGTTTGAACTACAAAGTGAGTACCAAAGAGGTATGGTCTCAGCTTCTTCAGGGACCAAACCACGGCAAAGGCCTCCCTCTCAATGGCACTCCAACGCTGCTCCCTGGGGAGTAACCTCCTGCTAATGAAAGCAACAGGCTGGTCAAGGCCATCATCATTTGTTTGGGACAAAAATGCCCCTATCTCATGTTCAGAGGCATCGGTCTGCACAATGAACTGTTGGAGTAATCTGGAGCTTTTAGAACTGGTGCTGTGCACATAGCTTGTTTCAGGGTGTCAAAGGCCTGTTGGCATTCTGTAGTCCAGTTTACTCTCTTAGGCATTATCTTGGAGGTAAGTTCTGTGAGGGGTGTTACTATTGATCCATATCCCTTCAAAAACCTCCTGTAGTAGCCAGTCAAGCCATGGAATGCCCTGACTTGAGTCTGGGTTTTTGGAGCTACCCAGTCCAGAATAGTCTGGGTCTTGGGCTGGAGTGGCTGAACTTGGCCTCCACCTACAAGGTGTCCCAAGTAAACCACAGTTCCCTGCCATATCTGACATTTGAATGCCTTGATAGAGAGGCCTGCTGCTTGCAGAGCCTTCAAAACCTTCTTCAGGTGGACCAGGTGATCCTGCCAGCTGGAGCTAAAGACAGCAATATTGTCAAGATAAGCTGCACTGAAGGACTCCAAACCAGCAAGGACTTGATTCACCAACCTTTGGAAGGTGGCAGGGGCATTCTTTAAGCCAAAGGGCATCACAGTAAACTGATAATGCCCATCAGGTGTGGAGAATGCTGTCTTTTCTTTTGCTCCTGGTGCCATTTTGATTTGCCAGTACCCTGCTGTCAAGTCAAAGGTACTTAAGTATCTGACAGCACCTAGTTTGTCAATTAACTCATCTGCCCTTGGAATGGTATGGGCATCTGTCTTGGTGACAGAATTAAGCCCTCTGTAGTCCACACAAAACCTCATCTCTCTCTTAATATCTTTTGTGTGAGGTTTGTGGACTAAGACCACTGGGCTAGCCCAGGGGCTGTCAGAGTGCTCAATGACTCCCAATTCCAGCATCTTGTGGACTTCCACCTTGATGCTTTCCTTAACTTGGTCAGACTGTCTGAAAATTGTGTTTTTGACAGGCATGCTGTCTCCTGTGTCCACATCATGGGTACACAGGTGTGCCTGACCAGGGGTTAGGGAAAAGAGCTCAGCAAACTGTTGTAAGACTTTCCTACAGTCAGATTGCTGTTGGCCAGAGAGGGTGTCTGAAAATATCACTCCATCTACTGTGCCATCTTTAGGGTCAGTGGAGAGGAGATCAGGGAGAGGTTCACTCTCAGCTTCCTGGTCCTCAGCTGTCACCATCAACAGATTCACATCTGCCCTGTTATGAAAGAGTTTGAGGCGGTTCACATGGATCACCCTTTTGGGGGTCCTGCTAGTGCCTAGGTCTACCTGGTAGGTGACCTGACTCTTTCTCTCTAGCACTGGGTAAGGGCCACTCCATCTGTCCTGAAGTGCCCTGTGAGCCACAGGTTCCAGAACCCAGACTTTCTGCCCTGGCTGAAACTCAACCATAGCAGCCTTTTGGCCATACCACATCTTCTGGAGTTGTTGGCTGGCCTGAAGGTTTTTTCTTGCCTTTTCCATGTACTCTGCCATCCTGGAACGTAGGCCTAGTACATAGTCCACTATATCTTGTTTAGGCTCATGGAGAGGTCTCTCCCAGCCTTCTTTTACAAGAGCTAGTGGTCCCCTTAAAGGATGGCCAAACAGAAGTTTAAAGGGGAAAAACCCTACTCCCTTCTGAGGCACCTCTCTGTAGGCGAACAGCAGACATGGCAAGAGGACATCCCATCTCCTTTTGAGCTTTTCAGGGAGCCCCATGATCATGCCTTTCAATGTCTTGTTAAATCTTTCTACAAGACCATTGGTTTGTGGATGGTATGGTGTGGTGAATTTGTAAGTCACCCCACACTCATTCCACATGTGTTTCAGGTATGCTGACATGAAGTTGGTACCCCTGTCATACACCACCTCCTTAGGAAATCCCACTCTGGTAAAGATACCTATTAGTGCTTTAGCTACTGCAGGGGCAGTAGTGGACCTAAGGGGAATTGCTTCAGGGTACCTAGTGGCATGATCCACTACCACTAGGATATACTGGATCCCTGAGGCTGTGGGAGGTTCAAGTGGACCCACTATGTCCACACCCACTCTTTCAAAGGGGACCCCTACCACTGGAAGTGGAATGAGGGGGGCCTTTGGGTGTCCACCTGTCTTACCACTGGCTTGACAGGTGGCACAGGAGACACAAAACTCCTTTACTTTCTGGGACATGTTGGGCCAATAGAAATGGTTGACTAACCTCTCCCAAGTCTTGGTTTGTCCCAAATGCCCAGCAAGTGGAATATCTTGAGCTAAGGTCAGAATGAACTTCATAAACTCCAGAGGCACTACCACTCTCCTAGTGGCACCAGGTTTGGGATCTCTTGCCTCAGTGTAGAGGAGTCTATCTTCCCAATAGACTCTATGTGTTCCAGTGATTTTTCCTTTGGTCTCTTCAGCAGCTTGCTGCCTAAGGCCTTCAAGAGAGGGTCATGTTTCTTGCCCCTTACACAACTGTTCCCTTGTGGGTCCACCTGGGCCTACGAGCTCAACCTGATAAGGTTCTAACTCCATGGGCTCAGTTCCCTCAGAGGGCAGAACTTCTTCCTGGGAAGAGAGGTTCCCTTTCTTTTGTTGTGTTGAAGCTGGTTGTTCCCCAGTCTTCTTTCCTTTTCTCTTGGAGGGTTGGGCCATTATTCCAGGCTCCAACACCACTTTTTCACCCTGAGCTTTGCACTGTGCCCTTGTCTTGACACTCACCAGTTCAGGGATACCTAGCATGGGTGCATGGGTTTTGAGTTCTTCCTCAGCCCATGCTGAGGACTCCAGGTCATTTCCAAGCAAACAGTCTACTGGGATATTTGAGGAGACTACCACCTGTTTCAGGCCATTGACCCCTCCCCATTCTAAAGTTGCCATAGCCATGGGATGTACTTTAGTCTGATTGTCAGCATTGGTGACTGAATAAGTTTGTCCAGTCAGCTATTGTCCTGGGGAAACCAGTTTCTCTGTCACCATGGTGACACTGGCACCTGTATCCCTCAGGCCTTCTACACTAGTTACATTAATTAAGAGTTGCTGCCTATATTTTTGCATAGTAGGGGGCCAGGCAGCTAGTGTGGCTAAGTCCACCCCACCCTCAGAGACTAATGTAGCTTCAGTGTGAACCCTGATTTGCTCTGGGCACACTGTTGATCCCACCTGGAGACTGGCTATTTCAGTGCTAACTGGAGTAGAGTTTGAAGTGGAACCTTTCTTGGGACAGGCCTTGTCTCCAGTTTGGTGTCCCTGCTGATTACAGCTACGACACCAGGCCTTTTTGGGATCAAAGTTGTTACCCTTGTACCCAAAATTGGATTGTGAAGAGGCCTTGGACCCTCCCTAATGGGAAGGTTTTTGGGGCCCTGTAGAAGACTCTTTACTTTTACCCTTGGATGTCTCAACACTCTTTCCCTGGGGAGTCTTTGTGACCCCTTTCTTTTGGTCACCCCCTGTGGAAGTCTTGGTCACCCTAGTCTTGACCCAATGGTCCGCCTTGTTTCCCAATTCTTGGGGAGAAATTGGGCCTAGGTTACCAGATGCTGATGCAGTTTATCATTGAAACAATTACTTAAAAGGTGTTCTTTCATAAACAGATTGTACAGCCCATCATAATCATTTACACCACTGCCATTAATCCAACCATCCAGTGATTTGACTGAGAAGTCAACAAAATCAACCCAGGTCTGGCTCGAGGATTTTTGAGCCTCCCTGAACCTAATCCTGTACTCCTCACTTGAGAATCCACGGCCCTCAATCAGGGTAGCCTTCATGAGGTCATAGGATTCTGCATCTTTTCCAGAGAGTGTGAGGAGTCTATCCCTACACTTTCCAGTGAACATTTCCCAAAGGAGAGCACCCCAGTGAGATCTGTTTACTTTTCTGGTTGTACAAGCCCTCTCAAAAGCTGTGAACCATTTGGTGATGTCATCACCATCTTCATATTTAGTTACAGTCCCTTTCGGGATTTTTAGCATGTCAGGAAATGCTCTGACCCTGTTTAAATTGCTGCCACCATTGATGGGGCCTAAGCCCATTTCTTGTCTTTCCCTTTCTATGGCTAGGATCTGTCTTTCCAAAGCCAATCTTTTGGCCAACCTGGCTAACAGGAAGTCATCTTCATTGAGGCTGCCCTCAATGCTTGCAGAGCTGTTGGACTCTCCTGTGAGAGAAGCAACATCTCTGACTATAACTTCTGGAGTCAGGGTTGGAGAAACCCTGGTCTCCCTAACTAGGAGTGGAGGTGGGAGTTCCTCCAACTCACTAGTGTCCCCCTCTGTGAGGCCATCATCAGAGGGGTTATTTTTAGCAAACTCTGCCAAGAGCTCCTGGAGCTGTACTTTGGTAGGGTCTGAACCAGTTTTTATCTTTTTGATTTTACAGAGAGACCTTAACTCTGACATGCTAAGATGCAGGTAAGGGGTGAGGTTGAGTTCCATCACTATCTCTTCTGTAGTAGACATTATGGGGGTTATTACAACTTTGGAGGAGGTGTTAATCTGTCCCAAAAGTGACGGTAAAGTGACGGATATACTACCAGCCGTATTACGAGTCCGTTATATCCTATGGAACTCGTAATACGGCTGGTGGTATATCCGTCCAATTTACTGTCACTTTTGGGACGGATTAACACCTCCTCCAAAGTTGTAATAACACACTATGGGGGTGATTCTGACCCCGGCGGCCAGGGTTGGCGGTGCCCCGCAGGGCATTCTGACCGCGGCGGTTCGGCCGCGGTCAGAAGTGGAAAACCGGCGGTCTCCCGCCGATTTTCCGCTGCCCCAAAGAATCCTCCATGGCGGCGCTGCGCCGCCATGGGGATTCTGACACCCTATACCGCCATCCTGTTCCTGGCGGGTCTCTCGCCAGGAACAGTATGGCAGTATGGGGTGTCGCGGGGCCCCTGGGGGCCCCTGCAGTGCCCATGCCAATGGCATGGGCACTGCAGGGGCCCCCGTAAGAGGGCCCCACTTTGTATTTCAGTGTCTGCTATGCAGACACTGAAATACGTGACGGGTGCCACTGCACCCGTCGCACATACCCACTCCGCCAGCTCCATTCGGATCCGGCTTCCTCGTGGGGAGGGGTTTCCCGCTGGGCTGGCGGGCGGCCTTCTGGCGGTCGCCCGCCAGCCCAGCGGGAAAGCCAGAATGGCCTCCGCGGTCTTTCGAACGCGGAGCGGCCATATGGCGGCTCCCTTCACGCGGGCGGCGACCGCCACCCGCGGGGGTCAGAATGACCCCCTATGTTTCTAAAAGTTGGAATACTTTTTAAGAATCTAAGACTTTCTCTAGAACTTAATTCAAACTTTTACTAAACTTTTAAACTCTAAAAGAAATGCTAACAGGGACTAACACAAGGCCCTAGCAAGACTTTTAAAATTTAGAAAAATAGCTCAAATTTCAAAAATCAGTTTCTAATGCCAATTTTTGGAATTTAGTCGTGTGATCAGGTATTGGCTGAGTAGTCCAGCAAGTGCAAAGTCTTGTACCCCACCGCTGATCCACCAATGTAGGAAGTTGGCTCTGTATGTACTATTTCAAAGTAAGAAATAGCATGCACAGAGTCCAAGGGTTCCCCTTAGAGGTAAGATAGTGGCAAAAAGAGATAATACTAATGCTCTATTTTGTGGTAGTGTAGTTGAGCAGTAGGCTTATCAGAGGGTAGTGCTAAGCATTTGTTGTACACACACAGGCAATAAATGAGGAACACACACTCAAAGACAATTCCAGGCCAATAGGTTTTTATATAGAAAAAAATATTTTCTTAGTTTATTTTAAGAACCACAGGTTCAAGATTTACAAACAATGCTTTAAATGAAAGGTATTTCACTCAGGTATCTTAGGGTATTTGAATCAACACAATAGCATGTACAGTTTTGGCACAAATGGCAATAAGCTATTTTAAAATTGGACACTGCAAATTTCAACAGTTCCTGGGGGAGGTAAGTATTTGTTCGTTTTTCAGGTAAGTAAAGCACTTACAGGGTTCAAAGTTGGGTCCAAGGTAGCCCACCATTGGGGGTTCAGGGCAACCCCAAAGTTACCACACCAGCAGCTCAGGGCCGGTCAGGTGCAGAGGTCAAAGTGGTGCCCAAAACGCATAGGCTTCAATGGAGAAGGGGGTACCCTGGTTCCAGTCTGCCAGCAGGGAAGTACCCGCGACTTCGGAGGGCAGACCAGGGGGGTTTTGTAGGGCACCGGGGGGGACACAAGTCAGCACAAAAAGTACACCCTCAGCGGCACAGGGGCGGCCGGGTGCAGAGTGCAAACAGGCGTTGGGTTTGCAATAGGTTTCAATGGGAGACCCAGGGGTCTCTTCAGCGATGCAGGCAGGCAAGGGGGGTGCTCCTCGGGGTAGCCACCACCTGGGCAAGGGAGAGGGCCACCTGGGGGTCGCTCCTGCACTGGAGGTCGGATCCTTCAGGTCCTGGGGGCTGCGGGTGCAGTGTGTTTCCCAGGCGTCGGGTTCTTTGAAGCAGGCAGTCGCTGTCAGGGGGAGCCTCGGGATTCCCTCTGCAGGCGTCGCTGGGGGGACTCAGGGGGGTCAACTCTGGCTACTCACAGGGTCGCAGTCACCAGGGAGTCCTGCCTTTAGTGTTGGTTCTCCACAAGTCGAGCCGGGGACGTCGGGTGCAGAGTGGAAAGTCTCATGCTTCCGGCGGGTAACGTGTGGTCTTTAAAAGTTGCTTCTTTGTTGCAAAGTTGCAGTCTTTGTGGAACAGGGCCGCTGTCCTCTGGAGTTCTTGGTCCTTTTAGATGCAGGGTAGTCCTCTGAGGCTTCAGAGGTCGCTGTACCCTGGGGGACGCGTTGCTGTTGCAGTTTTTCTTGAAGTGGGGAGACAGGCCGGTAGGGCTGGGGCCAAAGCAGTTGGTGTCTCCGTCTTCTCTGCAGGGCTTCAGGTCAGCAGTCCTTCGTCTTCAGGTTGCAGGAATCTATCTTCCTAGGTTTTGGGGGCCCCTAAGTACTCAATGTAGGGGTGTGTTTAGGTCTGGGAGGTTAGTAGCCAATGGCTACTAGCCCTGAGGGTGGCTACACCCTCTTTGTGCCTCCTCCCTGAAGGTAGGGGGGCACATCCCTAATCCTATTGGGGGAAACCTCCATCTGCAAGATGGAGGATTTATAAAAGTCAGAGTCACCTCAGCTCAGGACACCTTAGGGGTAGTCCTGACTGGCCAGTGACTCCTCCTTGTTTTTCTCACTATCTCCTCCCGCCTTGCTGCCAAAAGTGGGGCCGTGGCCGGAGGGGGCGGGCATCTCCACTAGTTGGGATGCCCTGTGGTACTGTAACAAAGGGAGTGAGCCTTTGAGGATCACCACCAGGTGTTACAGTTCCTGCAGGGGGAGGTGAGAAGCACATCCACCCAGTACAGGCTTTGTTACTAGCCACAGAGTGACAAAGGTACTCCCCCCATGTGGCCAGCAACATGTCTGGTGTGTGGCAGGCTGGCAAAACTAGTCAGCCCACACTGAAAGTCAGGTATGTTTTCAGGGGGCATCTCTAAGATGCCCTCTGGGTGTATTTTACAATAACATGTACACTGGTATCAGTGTGCATTTATTGTGCTGAGAAGTTTGATACCAAACTTCCCAGGTTTCAGTGTAGCCATTATGGTGCTGTGGAGTTCGTGTATGACAGACTCCCAGACCATATACTCTTATGGCTACTCTGCACTTACAATGTCTAAGGTTTTGCTTAGACACTGTAGGGGCATAGTGCTCATGCACCTATGCCCTCACCTGTGGTATAGTGCACCCTGCCTTAGGGCTGTAAGACCTGCTGGAGGGGTGACTTAACTATGCCATAGGCAGTGTGAGGTTGGCATGGCACTCTGAGGGGAGTGCCATGTCGACTTAGTCATTTTCTCCCCACCAGCACATACAAGCTGGCAAGCAGTGTGTATGTGCTGAGTGAGGGGTCCCCAGGGTGGCATAAGACATGCTGCAGCCCTTAGAGACCTTCCCTGGCATCAGGGCCCTTGTTACCAGGGGTACGAGTGACAAGGGACTTACCTGGATGCCAGGGTGTGCCAATTGTGGAGACAGAGGTACAGGTTAGGGAAAGAACACTGGTGCTGGGGCCTGGTTAGCAGGCCTCAGCACACTTTCAAATCATAACTTGGCATCAGCAAAGGCAAAAAGTCAGGGAGTAACCATGCCAAGGAGGCATTTCCTTATACCCACCCCCTGAAGAGTGTTTAGGATTTGAAGAAGGATCTTTGGTTTTACCCTTATCCCCATGCTTATCCTGAGATTTCTCACCATCTTTCTTCGTGCCATCCTTGTCACCCCCTGTATGAACTTTTCTGTTCACCCTTGTTCTGACCCATTTGTCTGCCTTCTTTCCCAATTCTTGGGGAGAGGTCAGATCAGAGTCCACTAGGTATTGGTGCAACAAGTCAGGCACACAATTGTTAAGAATATGCTCTCTCAGAATAATATTGTACATGCGTTCATAGTCAGAAACTTTACTGCCATGCAACCACCCTTCCAAGGCCTTCACTGAACAGTCCACAAAATTTGTCCCGTCTTGAGAAGACTCTTTTCTGGTGTCTCTGAACTTAATCCTGTATTGTTCAGTGGTTAAGCCAAATCCATCCAAGAGTGCATCTTTCAAAACTTTGTAGTTATTGGCATCACTTTCTCTGACTGTAAGGAGCCTATCCCTACCCTTTCCAGTGAAAGATAGCCACAAAATAGCAGCCCACTGCCTTTGAGGGACCAACTGTACCATACAGGCCCTCTCAAGTGCAGCAAACAACTTATTAATGTCATCCCCCTCCTTGTAAGGGGTGACTATCTTGTGCAGATTCCTGGAATCTTGCTCTTTAACAGGATTGCTATCAGAAATACTGCTGCTGCCACCATGGGGAACTAACCCCAACCTCTGTCTTTCCTTCCCTATGTCTAGGGACTCCCTATCCAAGGCCAGCTGCTGCTGTTTAAGCTTCAATCTGGTCTCTTCTACCCTCAGCTTTTTGAGTTCCCTTTTTAACAAATTATCCTCAGGGTGGGTGGGTTGGGAATGTTTAGACACAGAGGAAATGTGGGAAGTTTCAGAGGGGGACCTGTCCCTAACTGTCTGGACCCTAGTAACCTGGCCTCTAGGGGTGAAAGATGCCCTACTGGTGTGGGACCCTCTAACACTACCAGTGTCACTAGGTGCCCTGCTAGTGGGCAGGACCTTGTAAGAACCCTCCCAGCTTCCTCATGGAACTCCTCTGAGTCTGACTGGGAAGCTTCCCCATTTTTAACCTCTCATGAGATGGGCCAGACTGGTTCTGGTCATCGACAATGAGCATGTTAAAGAGAAACTCTTTTGTAGGATTCTTACCTATACTCAAACCTCTTTCCAGGCAGAGACCCCTTAAACTTTTGTAGTTTAAACTCTCATATGTTGCATTAACAGTTTTGGTAGTGGGCTCTACAACATACATGTTAGAAAAGGTTTAAGGATAGTGAGAGAAAAAGTTTTAGAACTTTAGAAAGCACAGAGAAAAACGTTTTCAAACTTCGGGAAAACTTTTAAAAGTTTTCAAAAACCTTTCAGAACTTTGCTAAAAGTTTTAGAATAGAAAAGTAAACTTTTTTTTGGTTAAGTGTACATATACTGAACTATTTGGTATAAGATTTTCTTATGAAAAGCACCAAATGACAAAGTGGTAAAGCAGTTGCAAGTACTTATCCCACCGCTGCACCACCAATGTAGGAGGCTGGCTTGGCTTATAGTGGGTACCTTGTGGTACTTACACCCTGTGCCAGGTCCAGTTATCCCTTATTAATAGAATAGAGGTGTTTCTAGCAGCTTAGGCTGATAGAAGGTAGCTATGGCAAAGCAGTTTAGGCTGAACTAGGAGACATGCAAAGCTCCTACTATACCACTTATATCATATAGTACAATATCATAAGAAAACACAATACTCAGAGTTACCAAAAATAAAGGTACTTTATTTTAGCGACAATAGCCCTCATTCCGACCCTGGCGGTCATGGACCGCCAGGGCCGGGGTAGACGGAAGCACCGCCAACAGGCTGGCGGTGCTTCCTGGGCAATTCTGACCGCGGCGGTAAAGCCGCGGTCAGAAAAGGGGAACCAACGGTTTCCCACCGGTTTTCCCCTGCCCCAGGGAATCCTCCAGCGCCGCCATGGGGATTCCGACCCCCTTCCCGCCAGCCTGTTCCTGGCGGTTTACACCGCCAGGAAGAGGCTGGCGGGAATGGGTGTTGTGGCATGGGCAGTGCAGGGGCCCCCTAACAGGGCCCCATAATGATTTTCAGTGTCTGCCTTGCAGACACTGAAAATCGCGACGGGTGCCACTGCACCCGTCGCACCTCAGCAACTCCGCCGGCTCCATTCGGAGCCGGCTTCATCTTTGCTGGGTCTTTCCCGCTGGGCCAACGGGCGGCCTTTTTGCGGTCGCCCGCCGGCCCAGAGGGAAAGCCAGAATGACCGCCGCGGTCTTTTGACCGCGGTGCGGTCATTCGGCGGTAGCCGCATGGCGGGAGGCGACCGCCGCCCGCCGCGGTCAGAATGACCGCCAATATGCCAAAAGTATCTCAGAAGATACCCTCACTTAGGACATAAGTAATATACACAAATTATATGTACACAAACCAAAATCAGGTAAATAACAGTAAGAAAAGTAGTGCAAACAATGTAGAATCACAATAGGAATCACAATAGGATGCAATAGGTAGACATAGGCCTAGGGGCAACACAAACCATATACTACAAAAGTGGAATGCAAATCACAAATGGACCCCAGGCCTATGGGAGGTTGTAGAGGGTCGCTGGAATTGTGAGAAAACAGTAAGGGTGTCCAAAATACCCCACCCCAAGACCCTGAAAAGTAGGAGTAAACTTACCCTACTACCCCAGAAAGACAGTAAAGTTGAGATAGGGGATTCTGCAAGAACCACAACTGCTACCAAAGCACTGAAGATGGATTCCTGGACCTGAGGACCTGTAAAGGAAGGGGACCAAGTCCAAGAGTCACGCAAGTGTCCGGGGGGGGGGCAGGAGCCCACTAAACCCGGGATGAAGGTGCAAAAGGGCTGCCTCTGGGTGAAAGAAGCCAAAGATTCTGCAACAACGGAAGGTGTCAGGAACTTCTCCTTCAGTCAGAAGATGTCCCACGGCGTGGTGGAGGATGCAGGAGTGTTTCCACGCAGAAATACCACAAACAAGCCTTGCAAGGTGCAAGAGTTGCGGTTGAGGATTTTGGGTGCTGCTGGGGCCCAAGAAGGACCAGGATGTTGCCCCTTGGAAGAGGAGACAGAGGGGGCACTCAGCAACTCAGAGAGCCCCCATAGAAGCAGGCAGCAACTGCAGAAGTACCGGAGCAGGCACTTAGAAGACCTGAGGGCAACAGTCGACTCAGAGTCGCAAAGGAGGGTCCCACGATGCCGGAGTCCAACTCAGCGAGTTGGGCAATGCAGGACGGAGTGCTGGGGACCCAGGCTAGGCTGTGCACAAAGGAAGTCCTGGAAAAGTGCACAGAAGCTGGAGCAGCTGCAAATCACGCAGTACACAGGTTTGCTGTCTGGCGTGGGGCTGCAAGGACTTACCTCTACCAAATTTGGACAGAAGGGCCACTGGACTGTGGAAGACACTTGGACCCAGCTCCTGTGTTCCAGGGACCACGCTCGTCAGGATGAGCGGTGACCCAGAGGACCGGTGATGCAGAAATTTGGTGCCTGCGTTGGCAGGGGGAAGATTCCGTCGACCCACAGGAGATTTCTTCTTGGCTTCCAGTGCAGGGTGAAGGCAGATAGCCCTCAGAGCATGCACCACCAGGAAACAGTCAAGAAAGCCGGCAGGATGAGGCACTACAATGTTGCTGATAGTCGTCTTGCTACTTTGTTGCGGTTTTGCAGGCGTCCTGGATCAGTCAGCGGTCGATCCTTGGCAGAAGTCGAAGAGGGAAGCGCAGAGGAACTCTGGTGAGCTCTTGAATTTGTTATCTGAGGAATAGCCCAGAGGAGAGTCCCTAAATAGCCTAAAAAGGAGGATTGGCTATTGAGACAGGAGGCTTGGCTACTGAGAGAGGTAAGCACCTATCAGGAGGGGTCTCTGACATCACCTGCTGGCACTGGCCACTCAGAGCTGTCCATTGAGCCCCAACACTTCTGAATCCAAGATGGCAGAGGTCTGGGACACACTGGAGGAGCTCTGGGCACCTCCCCTGGGAGGTGCTGGTCAGGGGAGTGGTCACTCCCCTTTCCTTTGTCCAGTTTCGCACCAGAGCAGGGGCTGAGGGATCCCTGAACCGGTGTAGACTGGCTTATGAAGAGATGGGCACCATCTGTGCCCATCAAAGCATTTCCAGAGGCTGGGGGAGGCTACTCCTCCCCAGCCCTTCACACCTATTTCCAAAGGGAGAGGGTGTAACACCCTCTCTCAGGGGAAATCCTTTGTTCTGCCTTCCTGAGACCAGGCTGCCCAGGCCCCAGGGGGGCAGAAACCTGTCTGAGGGGTTGGCAGCAGCAGCAGCTTCAGTGGGGACCCCAGAAAGGCAATTTGGCAGTACCCGGGTTCTGTGCTAGAGACCCGGGGATGCATGGAATTGTCCCCCCAATACCAGAATGCTATTGGGGTGACAATTCCATGATCCTAGACATGTTACATGGCCATGTTCGGAGTTACCATTGTGACGCTACATATAGGTAGTGATCTATATGTAGTGCACGCGTGTAATGGTGTCCCCGCACTCATAAAGTCCGGGGAATTTGCCCTGAACAATGTGGGAGCACCTTGGCTAGTGCCAGGGTGCCCACACACTAAGTAACTTGGCACCTAACCTTCACCAAGTCAGGGTTAGACATATAGGTGACTTATAAGTTACTTATGTGCAGTGAAAATGGCTGTGAAATAACGTGGACGTTATTTCACTCAGGCTGCAGTGGCAGTCCTGTGTAAGAATTGTCTGAGCTCCCTATGGGTGGCAAAAGAAATGCTGCAGCCGATAGGGATCTCCTGGAACCTCAATACCCTGGGTATAGAAGGGAATTATAAGGGTGTTCCAGTGTGTCAATGAGAATTGGTAACATTAGTCACTAGGCTGCAGTGAAAATTTTAAAGCAAAGAGAGAGCATAAACACTGAGGTTCTCATTAGCAGAGTCTCAGTGATACAGTTAGGCACCACACAGGGAAGACATACATTATGAGCACTGCGGTCCTGCCTGGCAGGATCCCAGTGACACATAGGCAAAAGCACACATACATACAGTGAAAATGGGGGTATCATGCCAGGCAAGATGGTACTTTCCTACACCGTGCAACTCCTCATTGGTTATCATTGGGTCCTATGGGTTACAGTGGCCAATGGTGATGTACGCACCGCCGCAGACCTGACAGACATTTTCTATCTGTCCACTCACTTGCTACCTGACCTTCAACAGGAGAAGACCTACACTGCATGTGCTGTGACCTGTGTCTGAAATCGACCATGGCTTGTGTCACTGGGGAAAGGGCCCCTGCCTTCACCGCGGCAGAGTTGGAGAGATTGGTGGATGGGGTCCTACCCCAGTACCGAATGCTGTATGGGCCTCCAGACCAACATGTGAGTACTCGTGAGCATGATGCATGGGCATGAATGCATGGAGTGCTGTATGTGAAGGCCTCGTGCAGGGGGTGGTTGGTGGAAGGGCCCTGGGCAGTGCGCTGCATGTATGTGTGGCCATGTCTGTGCGTAAGGGGATGTGAAAGGCTATGGTGGGCCATAAGTGTAACAGGTAGGACGGTCGGACTAATATCTTTCCCTGTGTCCATTTCCCTGCAGGTCAATGCCCATCAGAAAAAGGGTATATTGCGTGCTGGGGTCTACAGCAGGTGGAGCACCCACTGTCGGAAACGGTGGGAGGACCTAAGACGCTGGGCACAGAAGACGGAGGAGGCCCAGCTGGGGATGGCCTCCCACCGGGGAAGGGGTGCCCGTCGAACCCTGAGCCCCTTGATGGCCCGCATACTGGTGGTGGCATAGCTGGATGGGTGCTTGGGGGCATCACAGCAGCCACAAGGGGGTGAGTACAGTGCCTCAATACACTACTTGCGCCTGGTGGGGTGGTATCCGGGTGGGGGATGTGGGCCTGTGGGTTCCCCTAGGCCAGGCCAGACATTGCAGGGTAGGTCCCATGTTGGGCAGGGTCTAATGTAAACTTCCTCCAACCAAGCTAGTAGGCATCCACTACTAAGCAGGGTCTTTGGGTCGCAGGTATGCTGCAATTGGCGTTAGGTGTTCCATGTCCATGGGCTGGTGACTAGCATTGTGACTGGTAGTGCATTGCCTAGTGCGTAGGACTGTTCCCTGTGTGTGTGTGTCGTGTACACCAATGGTGGTGTTGTTGGGACCACTGACCAAGTGTACCCTTTGTGTCCCCCCTTTTTGTTTTGTCACCAAGTGTTGGAGGCTGGCCTGGCTTATAGTGGGTACCTGATGGTGCTTACACCTTGTGCCAGGTCCAGTTATCCCTTATTAGTAGATTAGTAGTGTTCTAGCAGCTTAGGCTGATAGAGGTAGCTATAGCAGAGCAACTTAGGCTGAACTAGGAGACATGCAAAGCTCCTACCATACCACTTATATCATATAGCACTATACCATAAGAATCATAATACTCAGAATTACTAAAAATAAAGGTACTTTATTTCAGTGGCAATGTGCCAAAAATATCTTAGAGGACATACTCCCTTAGGAGGTAAGTAAAATACACAAAATATACACACAAACCAAAATCAGGTAAGTAAACAGTTAGAAAAAAGAACAAACACTGTGGATTACAATAGGATGCAATAGGCCTAGGGCCAACACAAACCATATACTAAGAAAGTGGAATGTGTACCACTTAGGGACCCCAGGCCTAGTGGAGTGTGTTGAGGGTCGCTGGGAGTGTAAGAAAACACTAAGGGTGTCCAAGATACCCCACCCCAAGACCCTGAAAAGTAGGAGTAAAGTTACCCTACTTCCCCAAAGACTGAAGACGGATTCCTGGACCTGAGGACCAGTAAGGGAAGGGGACCAAGTCCAAGAGTCACAAAACTCCCACTAAACCCCAGATGAAGGTGCAAAATGGCTGCCTCAGGGTGGGAGAGGCTGAAGATTCTGCAACAACGGAAGACACCAGGAACTTCTCCTTTGCACAGAAGATGTCCCACGGCGTGCTGGAGGATGCAGACTTGTTTCTACACAGAAAGATCGCAAACAAGCTTTGCTAACTGCAAAGGTTGCGGTTGAAGAAAAAGGGTGATGCCCGGGCCCAAGAAGGACAAGGAGGTCGCCACTTGGACGAGGAGACAGAAGAGGCCCTCAGCAACACAGAGAGCCCACGCACAAGAAGGCAGCACCCACAGAAGTACATGAACACGGGTTCAAGACAACTGAGCATGGCAGTTGTCTCAACACTACAAAGGAGGGTCCCACGAAGCCGGTGATCAAATCAGCGAGTTGAGCAATGCAGGACGGAGTGCTGGAGACCTGGGCTGTACTGTGCATGAAGGGTTCCTTGCAAAAGTGTTCAGAAGCCCTAGCAGCTGCAGTTCACGCAGTACACAGGATTACTGTCTGGCGTGGAGAGGCAAGGACTTACCTCCACCAAATTTGGATAGATGGACCACTGGACTGTTGGGGTCACTTGGATCAAGCTCCTGTGTTCCAGCGACCACGCTCGCCATGATGAGAGGGGACCCAGAGGACCGGTGATGCAGAAGTTTGGGGCCTGCGTTAGCAGGGGGAAGATTCCGTCGACCCACTGGAGATTTCTTCTTGGGTTCCAGTGCAAGGTGAAGGCAAACAGCCCCCAGAGCATGAACCACCAGGAAACAGTTGAGAAAGCCGGCAGGATGAGGCGCTACAATGTCGCTGGTAGTCTTCTTGCTACTTTGTTGCAATTTTGCAGGCGTCCTGGAGCAGTCTGCGGTCGATCCTTGGCAGAAGTTGAAGAGAGAGATGCAGAGGAACTCTGGTGAGCTCTTGCATTCGTTATCTGAGGAAAAGCCCACAGGAGAGACCCTAAATAGCCCTCAGAGGAGGACTGGCCACCTAGTCAGGTATGCACTCATCAGGAGGGGTCTCTGACGTCACCTGCTGGCACTGGCCACTCAGAGGCCTCCATTGTGCCCTCATACGTCTGGATTCAAGATGGCAGAGGTCTGGGACACAATGGAGGAGCTCTGGGCACCACCCCTGGGGAGGTGATAGACAGGGGAGTGGTCACTCCTCTTTCCTTTGTCCAGTTTCATGCCAGAGCAGGGGCTGGGTGATCCCTGAACTGGTGTAGACTGGCTTATGCAAGGAGGGCATCATCTGTGCCCTTCAAAGCATTTCCAGAGGCTGGGGGAGGCTACTCCTACCCAGCCCTTAATACCAATTTCCAAAGGGAGAGGGTGTAACACCTTATCTCAGAGGAAATACTTTGTTCTGCCTTCCTGGGACTGGGATGCCCAGACCCCAGGAGGGCAGAAGCCTGTCTGAGGGATGGCAGCAGCGGTAGCTGCAGTGAAAACCCCAGAGAGCTGGTTTGGCAGTACCCGGGGTCCATGCTGGAGCCCTAGGGATGCATGGAATTGGCACCCCAATACCAGATTTGGCATGGGGGGACAATTCCATGATCTTAGACATGTTACATGGCCATATTCGGAGTTACCATTGTGAAGCTACATATAGGTATTGACCTATATGTAATGCACGCGTGTAATGGTGTCCCCGCACTCACAAAGCCCGGGCAAATTGCCCTGAACTATGTGGGGGCACCTTGGCTATTGGCAGGGTGCCCTCACACTTAGTTACTTTGCACCTAACCTTCACCAAGTGAGGGTTAGACATATAGGTGACTTACAAGTTACTTAAGTGCAGTGTAAAATGGCTGTGAAATAACGTGGACGTTATTTCACTCAGGCTGCAGTGGCAGTCCTGTGTAACAATTGTCTGTGCTCCCTATGGGTGGCAAAATAAATGCTGCAGCCCATAGGGATCTCCTGGAACCCCAATACCCTGGGTACCTAGGTAGCATGTACTAGGGAATTATAAGGGTGTTCCAGTGCGCCAACTGGAATTGGTGAAAATGGTCACTAGCCTGCAGTGACAATTTTTAAGACAGAGAGAGCATAAGCACTGAGGTTCTGATTAGCAGAGCCTCAGTGACACATTTAGGCGCTACACAGGGGACACACATTCAGGCCACAACTATAAGCACTGGGGTCCTGGCTAGCAGGATCCCAGTGAGATAGGCAAAAACAAACTGACACACAAGTTCAAATGGGGGTAACATGCCAGGCAACATGGTACTTTCCTACACCCTGTCCTTATGTGCATTAGCATCATCTGGCGGAGTAGCAGAGGCACTGGCGACGGAGGGAACTGCATCCCACAGGGCCCAGGAGGCCGAATCCACCAACAGTGAGGGCACCAGTAGGACGAAGAGCACCATGGCAGAGACTGGAGTGGACAGTTCGGACAGTGATACCTCCTCCAATGGAAGCTCCCTGGTGGTGGTGGACACCTCTGTGCCCACCCCAACTACAGGTACAGCCGCCATCCCCATACCAGCACCGCCCTCCCAGCAGCCCCTCAGCGAGTTTCCCGTGCCCGCTCACCCAGGAGGGTGGGCATTTCCTTCACCCAAGGCACCTCAGTCCCTGCCCCAGTTAGCCCTGCTGCCCTGAGTGAGGAGGCTATTGACCTCCTGCCATCCATCTCTGTTGGGCAATCAACCATTGTGAATGCCATCCAGGGCCTGTCAGCCCGAATGCAATAGACCAATGCATTCCTGGAGGGCATTCACACTGGCATGGCGGCCCAACAGAGATTAATCCAGGCTCTGGCCTCCTCTCTGATGGCAGCCATTGTCCTTGTTTCAAGCCTCTCCCTTCCAGCTTCCTCTACCCAATCCCATTCCCATCAACCCCAACCTATCCCAAGCACACAGGCAGACCAGCATGCACACAAGACAACACACAGGAGTGGTTCAGGCAAACACAAGCACCACACATCATTCCACAGGCACTCACACAAACACCATCCAGATGCCGACATACCAACATCCATTGCCTCCACTGTGTCCCCCTCCTGCTTGTCTTCCACCTCCCTCCCAGTTGCATCTACACTCACACCTGAAGGCACTACACTCCCACCATCACCATCACGCCTGTCACTACATGCCCCTCACTGGCAGTCACCACCCCCACATCCATGCACATGTTCCCTGTGTCCTCTCCCCCTGAGTCTGTGCCCCCTCCTCCCAAAGTACACAAACGCAAGCACTCAGACACCCAAAAGCCATCCACCTCACAACAGCATCCAGACCATGCACCTGCACCCAAACACAGCAGACTGACACCTACAACCACTTCCTCTTCCTCCACTCCCAAACCTTCCCCCTCTTCCAACCCCAGTGTCCCTAAGAAGCTTTTCCTCTCACCGTTGACCTCTTCCCTACCACTCCCCCCGCCATCCTTCACCTCGGGCCAGGGTGGTCAGAACCTAGGCGAGCACCTCAGCCACCCAGTCCATGGCCACAGTAGTGTCGACAGTTACTCCAGGTGGGAGAGGATACCGGGCACCAGGCAGCCACACCGAAAGGGTCTCTGCACCAGGTGCTGCAAGGAAGGCTAAGGAGACACCACCAGCTGTGTCAAGGAAGGGCAAGGAGGCACCCCCAGCTGCTTCAAGGAAGGGCAAGGAGCAATCCCCAGCTGCTGACAGGAAGGGCAAAGGGCTTGCACTAGCAGGCAGGCAGGGACAGGAGGCCTGGTGCTGGGACTCATTCAGAGCTCCCACCACCAACCATGGTGGTTCAGCAATACGAGGCTGCAGGGGAAGGGCTGGAGCCTCCCCCCAACACTGCCAGCACCGCCACCAGCACCACTGCCAGCGCCACCAGCACCACTGCCAGCGCCACCACCAGCATCGCCAACAGCACCTCCACCAGCACCACTCCCAGCAGCAGCAGCCCCAGTGGGCAGCCGTCCGAGGCTGCAGGGAAAGGGCTGGAACCTCCCCCTACCATTGCCAGCACCGCCACCAGCACCAGCACCACTGCCAGCAGCAGCGGCCCCAGTGGCAGCCATCCAAGGGTGCAGGGGACTGGCTGGAGCCTCCTCCCACCACTGCCAGCACCCCCACCAGCACCACTGCACCACTGAGCAGCCGTCACCGCCGGAGGACAGAGGGTGGTCCTGCATCCATGGGCTGTTGTGCGGCCTGGCCCCTGCAAATCCTGTGGGTCTGACACCCAGTTGAGAGACTGTGACCTTGCACTCCCCAAGATCTGCACCACAGGGCACAATGCCCCCTCCAGAACCTGTGGAAGAAGCCATCCACTCACCCCAACCTCCACAGGATGAAGCTCACTGGGCACAATGCCCCCTCCAGAACCTGTGGAAGTAGCCATCCAATAGAGAGTGTGGCCTTGCACTCCCCAGGACCAAGCAGTGGGCAAACCACCCACTTGAGAGACTGTGGCCTTGCACTCCCCAGGACAACGCACAGGGCATGTTGCCCCCTCCAGGACCAGTGGTGTTGTACCATCTCGCAGCTGAGGTGCCCTCCCCCATTCACCGTCCCCCCTGAGGTGCCTGTGTATCTTCGACCTGATGCCCCTGCAGTGTTCTCTCCATGTTGTTGCAGGAGTGAGGTGGGGCCTTGGCCTATGTGTTGTGGCCCTGTGGCCCACGGACATTGAGGACTGGGCAGTGTCCCTGCATTTGCAAATATGTATATACGTTTGGATTTCGATGCCTGTTGGCGGTATTACTGCCGCTTTATCTTTGACTGCCAGGGTTGTAATGAGGGCCAAAGCTATTTTATCTTCAGGATCCCACGCTTGGATGATTTTAAATGGTTATAAGACGCTTAAGCCCCAACTTAACCTAGAAACTGGGTGGTCCAGTCATCTAAGAACAGATTTTATGAATTATCGGTTTGGCCTTCTCCCACTGGAATTTAACAGTTCCTCTTGGAAAAAGTCTTACCCAAGGGATCATTGCAGATTGTGTTCCCTGGGTGAAGAAAGCATTATACACATTACTTGTCTCTGCCCTGGCCAACTCCAAGAAAGGAACCAACTGTTTAAAGGAAAATGTTAATTACCTAGTGTTGGGCTCAGAGGTTACAAGTTGTTTTTCTTCGAAGAATATTTTCGAGTCACAAGATCAAGTGACTCCTCCTCTCAGTGATACTGCGCATGGACATTGAGTCCTTTGTTAGATTGTTTTCCTGCAGGTGGGTGAAGTTATGAGTGTATGAGTATATATATATATATATATATATATATATATATATATATATATATATATATATATATGGAAATTGTCACTTACCCAGTGTAAATCTGTTCGTGGCATGTTCTGCTGTAGATTCACATGCTGTGCATTACTTCTGCCATCTAGTGTTGGACTCAGAGTGTTACAAGTTGTTTTTCTTCGAAGAAGTGTTTTTGAGTCACAAGATCGAGTGACTCCTCCTCTTCGGTTCCATTGCGCATGGGCATAGACTCCATTGTTAGATTGTTTTCCCGCAGAGGGTAAGGTAGGAGTCATAGAGTATATAGGTAAAAGAAAAGAGATGTCCATGCTAATGCAAATCTATATATATATATATATATATATATATATATATATATATATATATACTGTATAAATGTTTTTAACTTAAACGACTACAGGCTTCCGGGGAGGTGGGAGGGTGCATGTGAGTCTGCAGCGGAAAATGCCACGAACAGATGTACACTGGGTAAGTGACATTGTCCGTTCGGTGGCATGTGTAGCTGCAGATACACACGCTATGCATAGACTACAAAGCAGTTTGTCCTCCCATAAAAATAGCGGTGGTCAGCCTGCAGGAGTTGAAGTTGTTTGAAATAATGTTCTGATTACAGCTTGGCCTACTGTGGCTTGTTGTCTTGATAAAACATCTACACAGTAGTGTTTAGTGAATTTATGTGGTGTTGACTAAATAGCTGCTTTGCATATTTCAGCCATTGGTATATTGCCTACAAAAGCCATTGTAGCACCTTTTTTTCCTTGTAGAATGTGCTTTAGGAGTAACTAAGAGTTGTCTTTTGGCTTTAATGTAGCATGTTTGGATGCATCTTACAATCCATCTTGTTAACCCTTGTTTTGATATGGGGTTACCTGTATGAGGTTTCTGGAAGGCTACAAACAGCTGTTTAGTCTTTCTGAATGGTTTTGTTCTGTCTATGTAGTACAATCTTTTAATGTCTAATGTATGTAGAGCTATTTCTGCCACAGAATCTGGCTGTGGGAAGAAGACTGGTAGTTCCACTGTTTGATTTATATGAAAAGGCAATACGACCTTTGGAAGAAATTTGGGGTTTGTTCTTAGTACAACTTTATGCTTGTGTACCTGGAAGAACGGTTCTTCAATAGTGAAGGCTTGAATTTCACTTACTCTTCTTAAAGACGTAATTGCCACTAGGAAGGCAACCTTCCATGTTAAAAATTGCATTTGACACGAGTGCATGGGTTCAAATGGTGGGCCCATAAGTCGTGTAAGGACCATGTTTAAATTCCAAGAGGGGACTTGAGGTGTCCTGGGTGGAATTATGCGTTTTAAACCTTCCATGAAAACTTTAATGACAGGAACTCTAAATAAGGAGCTGTGCTGTATATTTTGTAAATATGCTGAAATTGCAGTAAGATTAATTTTTATGGAAGAGAATGCTAAATTTGTTTTTTTGTAAATGAAGTAAATAGCATACAATATCTTGTATTGATGCTGTAAGAGGGTCAATATGTTAGATTGACAGTAATATAAAAATCTTCTCAATTTGTTTGCATAGCACTCTCTAGTAGTGAGTTTTCTTGCTTGTTTATTAACCTCCATACATTCTGATGGGAGTTGTAAATATCCAAACTCTACGATCTCAGGAGCCAAATTGCTAGATTGAGTGTTTTGGGATTTGGGTGTCTGATTTGGCCTTTGTTTTGTGTCTACAGATCTGGTCGGTGTGGGAGTTTGGAGTGTGGTACTACTGACAGGTCTAACAATGTTGTGTACCACGGTTGACGGGCCCATGTTAGTGCTATGAGTATCATGTTGAGTGAGGTTTGACGCAACTTGTTGACTAGAAACGGAATGAGTGGGAGAGGGGGAAAAGCGTAAGCAAATATTCCTGACCAATTGATCCATAGAGCATTGCCCTAGGATAGGGGATGTGGGTGTCTGGATGCAAAGTTTTGGCATTTTGCATTTTCGCTTGTGGCAAAAAGATCTATGTTTGGTGTTCCGCATTGTTGAAAGTATTTTTGAAGTACTTGAGGGTGAATCTCCCATTCGTGTGTTTGTTGGCGATCTCTGCTGAGGATATCGGCCAATTGGTTGTGTATCCCTGGAATGTATTGTGCTAACAGGTGAATTTGGATGTGGATTGCCCATTTCCAAATTTTTGGGGCTAGAAGGAAGAGTTGGAACAAATGTGTCCCTCCTTGTTTGTTTAGGTAATACATGGTTGTCATGTTGTCTGTTTTGATAAGGACATTCTTCTGTGTGAGAAGAGTTTGACATTTTTGAGTGCTAGGAAGACAGCTAACAACTCTGATTTATCTGTAGCTGTTTGTGTTTGGCATCCCATTGTCCTTGAATGTTGTGATTGTTTAGGTGAGCTCCCCAACCAATCATTGATGCATCTGTTGCAATTATGGTCTGAGGCACAGGGTCTTGAAATGGCCGCCCTTTGCTTAGATTTGTGGAATTCCACCACTGAAGGGACATACATGTTTGGAGGGCTATCAACACTAGATCTTGAAGTTGACCGTGTACCTGTAACCATTGTTGTGCAAAGCGCTTTTGTAAGGGCTGCATGTTTAGTCTTGCATGTGGAACAATTGCAATACATGATGCCATCATCCCTAAATGACAAATCTGACAGTGTACAGTTGATTTGTTTGTATTTGTGTGACTATATTTTGGAATGCTTGTATTCTTTGCGTATTTGGATATGCTAGCGCCTTTTGAGTATTTAGTATTGCACCCAAATACTGTTGTATTTGTGCCGGTTGTAGATGTGACTTTTGGTAATTTATTGAGAACCCTAGTGTGTGCAAGGTTTGTATTACGTAATCCGTATGGTTTTGGCACTCCGTATGACTGTTTGATTTTATTAGCCAGGCGTCTAGCTATGGAAACACATGTATATGTTGTCTTCTTAGGTAGGCTGAGACTACTGCTAGGCACTTTGTGAATACCCTTGGAGCTGTTGTTATTCCAAAGGGTAACACTTTGAACTGATAGTGCTTTCCTTGAATGACAAACCTGAGATATTCTCTGTGCGCAGGATGGATAGGTATATGAAAATACGCATCTTTGAGGTCTAATGTTGCCATGAAATCGTGTTTTTGGAGTGGTGGGATAAAATCTTGTAGAGTTACCATGTGAAAATGTTCTGACAGGATGTAAAGATTGAGGGTCCTGAGATCTAATATAAGTCTGAGGGTGGCATCTTTTTTGGGAATCAGGAAATATAGTGAGTAAACTCCTGTTCCTATTTGAGACTGTGGTACCGATTCTATTGCTTGTTTGAGTAATAGAGATTGGACTTCTTCCTGTAACAGACTGATGTGTTCTGTGGATAGTTTGTGTGACCCTGGTGGTATGTTTGGAGGAGCGTGTACGGTGGTATGTTTGGAGGAGTGTGTATCAATTCTAGGCAATAGCCATTGCGGATAATTGATAGTACCTAATTGTCTGTGGTAATGTTTTGCCAATTTGTGTGGAACTGTTGTAGTCTTCCTCCCATAGGAGAGGTCTGGAGGGGGAGGGAATGAGACAAGTCACTGCTTAGGGTGCTGTGGAGGTTGCTTATAGGTCTGAAATTTCCCTCTATTTCTGGGGTACTGCCCTCTATACGTGCCCCTAAAACCACCTCGTTGGTATTGTGGTTGGTAGTTTGGTTTTGCCTGAGATGTGGAAGCCTCTGTTGTCTGTGGTCTAAATCCACCTCAAAAATGAGGTTTCCGAAAGGATCCCCTGTATGGTGTTGAGTATAGTGCACCCATTGCCTTTGCCGTGTCTGAATCGTTGTGTAATTTTTCTATGGCTGTGTCAACCTCTGGGCCAAAAAGTAGTTTTTTATTGAATGGTATATTTAACACAGCCTGCTGTATTTCGGGTTTAAAACCTGAAGACCTGAGCCAAGCATGCCTACGTATTCTCACTGCAGTATTGACACTTCTAGCAGCTGTGTCTGCTGCATCTACGGCAGATCAAATTTGATTATTAGTAATGGCTTGCCCTTCTTCTACTAACAGTTGTGCCCTCTTCTGGTGTTCTTTGGGGAGATGCTGGATTATGTCTTGCATCTTGTCCCAATGGGCCCTGTCATATCGAGCTAACAGTGCTTGTGAGTTAGCTATCCTCCACTGATTCGCTGCCTAGGATGCAACTCTCTTCCCTGCAGTATCAGATTTTCTGCTCTCTTTGTCAGGTGGGGGAGCATCTCCTGATGACTGGGAGTTTGCTCTTTTTCTGGCAGCACTAACTACTACTGAATCTGAGGTACTTGATGTGTTATGTAATCAGGATCAGAGGGTGGAGGTTTATACTTTTTCTCTATCCTGGGCGTTATATTACGTGCCTTAACCAGCTCACTGAATATTTGATCAGCGTGTTTTAACATGCCTGGGAGCATGGGAAGGCATTGGTATTCTGAGCGTTTTGAGGATAGGGTATTAAACAAAAAATCCTCTTCCAGTGGTTCGGTATGCATGGTGACCCCATGGTATGCTGCAGCCCTAGCTAGAGCTTGATTGTACATAGTGCTATCCTCAGGTGGTGAAGGTTTAGAGGGATAGCTGTCTGGGTCATTGGTGGGAATGGGATCTGGATCATAAAGATCCCATGGAATTAGAATGTCCTGTTGTGAATCGAAAGAGTGAGTGGGTGACTGCACTGGTGTAGGACTAGTAGGAGGAGAGGTAGGCAGGTGTGGAGAGTGAGGAGGAGAATGAGGAGGAGAAGATTGAGGAGGTGGTGGTTTCTCCTTCTGCTTTGGCACTTTTGCTGGAGGCTGCATAATGTCCAATTCCTCCTGAAAGGCTAGCTTTCTCTTGGGTTTTGGAGATGGAGGTGCTGTTAGGATCCTGCCTGTTTCTTTATGGATGTGAATCCTGGCTTGCCTTTCATCCTACCTTCAAGTATTGGTTGTACTTGATACTCCTCTTCAGAGGTTTTGTGGCTTTCTTTCAGTCTCTTTGAAAGTCCATGCTCCTCTGTATACTGTATGCTGGCCTTTTCGGCTCCGAAGCAGGCTTTTTTTGGGATTGAAAAAGATGAGGCAGTTGATGGCCTCGGCTCCGAAAGCGATGGAGTCTGACACAGAGCCTTTTGTTGCCTCCGATGTTTTGGGAGGAGTGGCCTGTTTATGTGCCGAACTGGTAATTTGGTCACTGGTAGTCTTTTTTCGGGCAGAGCAATGGCCTTCCATCAGTGGTGTACCCAAGGCCTTATGTTTTTGCATTTGTGAGGGTACAAGGGCAGGCGTACTCACATGTTGCCCCACCGTGACCGGTCTGTCTTCCTCTGATTCCTGTTCAGAGTCAGAACCTTGAACGGAGACTGCTGTTTGCATGATTTCTTCATCCTCCACGTTGAGATGTTTGGTGCTTCTCGATGCCATTTCAAGTCTTCGTGCCCTCCTGTCTCGAAGAGTCTTTTTGGAACGGAAGGATCGACAGGCCTCACAGTTTTCTTCCCGATGATCTGGGGAAAGGCAAAGATTACAGACGAGATATTGGTCTGTATGAAGATATTTCGCGTGGCACCGAGGACAGAACTGGAATAGAGTCTGATCCATGAGGCTTCCACGCGGTCGGCCCGACGACGCCCGAGTTGGGCGCGCGCACCCCGAAGGGCGGGTAGAGTTGACTCCTCCAACAGGAACAATGTGTCAATGGAAGATGTAAATCCTATCAATACAATACCGATGAAAAGAAAGCGTTTTCAAAGTTTTCCAAATTGAAATCTCGGAGCGAGAGGAAACACATCCGAACCAGGCGGCGGAAGGAAAACAATCTAACAATGAAGTCGATACCCATGCGCAATGGAACCGGAGAGGAGGAGTCACTTGATCTCGTGACTCGAAAACACTTCTTCGAAGAAAAACAACTTGTAACACTCCGAGCCCAACACTAGATGGCAGAATGCACAGCATGTGTATCTGCAGCTACAAATGCCACCGGACATATATATATATTTATATATTTATATAGATATATATATATATATATATACATATATATATATATATATATATATATATATATATATATATATATATATAGACATGCAAAGCCTGTGCAATACCACTGTAGTCACACAGCACTTACACACATGAAAGAAAACACACTCAGTGTTACAAAAATAAAGATACTTTATTTTAGTGACACAATTACCAAAAAGTATTAGAGAGGCAACCCTCCAATAGGAGGTACGTACCACACTTGATATGTACACTAGTAACCAGAAATAGGCATAAAAAGCAGTAGAAAACAGTGCAATAGCAATAGGCAATAGTGACCCTAGGGGGAGCCCAAACCATATACTAAAAAAAGGAGTGCAAATGCAGGACCCCCACTTAGGTAAGTGGGATGTCTAGAGGGGAGCTGAAGGAAGTAGGAAACCCCAAAGGTAAGTACCACAGTGGCCCCCAGCGACCAGGAAAAAAGATGTAAGTAACTGGATTTTCCCCTAACCACCCAAAAGAACGAAAAGAGGATATTGCAACACCCACACAAGACTTTAAGGAACCAGCGGTGGATTCCTGAAGAGGAAGAGCTGTAGAAGAAGGGGACCAAGTCCAGAAGTCACAGAAGTGTCCGGTGGGGTCCGTAGCCACTACCCACCCGACTGTGGTTGCAAGAGGTAATCAACAGAAGAACGACATTGTTCAGCAATGCAGCCCTGGAGCCGGAGAAGAGTTCCTGGAAGATGCAGTTGATGTCCCATGCTTTGATGGAAGATTGCAGTCGGTTAGTGGTATCGAAAAAGTACCAACAAGCCTTGGCAAAGGCAGAAGTCGCGGTGAAGCAAAAGTGGAGCTGCCGGGGACCAGCAAGGTCCAGGAGGAATTAACTCATGGAGGGAGACTTAGGGGGATCCTCAGCAAGGCAGATAGTCCACAGAAGAAAAGGCAGCCCCCACAGGAAACCTACTGGAAGAGGAACCAGGAGTCACGGAGGAGCCTATGCAGCACAACTGGAGAAGGGTCCCACGCAGCAGGAGAAGCACGCACAGGACTGTGCATTGCAGGAAGGAGTGCTGGGGCTACACAGAGCCTGAAGATCCCTTGGAGAAGATGCCAACAAGCCTTGGTAGCTGCAAGAGACGCAGTGCATGGGAGTACTGTCATGCTTGGGAAAGCAAGGGCTTACCTCTACCAAATTTGGACAGCTGGCAGGGAAGGCCAAGGGAACTACTGTGGACCACCACCCGTGATGCAGGATCCATGCAGCTCAAGATGAGAGGAGATCCATGCAGCTGGTCGTCGTTGCAGTTGGTGCCTGCGGATGCAGGGGAGTGACTCCTTTATTCCAAGGGAGATTCCTTCTTCCTTCTCATGCAGGCTGAAGACTTGCTGCCTTCAGAGGATGCACAGACAGTGAAATGTTGCAGAAGCTGGGTGGAACCATGGAAACAATGTTGCAAGCAGAGTCTTCATTGTGGATGCAGATTGTCCAATCCTGGAGGGTCCAGTCACAGTTCCAGTGGCCAGATGTCGAAGTAGAGGTTGCAGAGCAGTCCTGCTGGAATCTTGCAAGCCGAATCTGAGGATCCATCCCAGAGGAAGACCCTAAATAGCCCTGAAAGTGGGATTGGTCACCTAGCTATCAGGAGTGGACTCTGACATCACATGCCTGACTTGGCCACTCAGATGCTCCCAGAGGCCTCTGCCCATTTGTATTCAAAATGGCAGAATTAAGGGACCTTCTTGAGGAGCTCTGGGCACCACCCCTCGGGTGGTGATGGACAAGGGAGTAGTCACTCCCTTTTCCTTTGTCCAGTTTCGCGACAGGACAGGGGCTGGGGGTCCCTGAACTGGTGTAGGCTGGATTATGCAAGGAGGGCACCATTTGTGACCTTCAAAGCATTTCAGAGGCTCTGGGAGGATACCACCTATTTCCAATGGGAGAAGGTGTAGCACCCCTCTGCTAAAGGAAATGCATTGTTCTGCCTTCCTGGGATTGAGCTGCTCAATCCCCAGTAGGGCGGAACCTGTCTGTGAGATGGGAGCAGCTGGGGCTGCAGTAGAAACCTCAGAGAGCTGGTTTGGCAGTACTGGGGATCCAGAATTGGATTGGGGGTACAATTTCTCAATCTTAGACACCTCACATGGCCATATTCAGAGTTACCATTGTGAAGCTACATATATGTATTAACATATTTGTAGTGCATGCTTATTATGGTGTCCCCGCACTCACGAAGTCCGGGAAATAGGTCCTGGACAACGTGGGGGCACCTTTGCTAGTAACTTTGCACCTAGCCTTCAGTAACTGAAGGTTAGACATATAGGTGACTTATAAGTTATCTGGTGCAGTGGAAATGCTGTGAAATACTGTGTGCACTATTTCACTCAGGCTGCAGTGGCAGTCCTGAAGGAGTGTTTGTATGAGCTCCTTATGGGTGGCAAAAGAAATACTGCAGCACATGAGGATCTCCTGGAACCCCAATGCCCTGCGTACAAAGGTACCATATACTAGGGTTTTTTTTAAGGGGGATCCAGTGTGCCAATCTGGATTGGAATTAAGAGTCACTAGACTACAGTGACAAATTTGGAAACAGAGAGAGCATAAGCACTGGAGTTCTGGTTAGCAGGACTACAGTGACACAGTCAAGCATACTGACAACCCATATAGGCCACAAACTATGAGCACTGGGGTCTTGGCTAGCAGGATCCCAGTGAGACAGTAAAAACACACAGACAAACAAGCAAAAATGGGGGTAACCATGCTAGAAAGAGGCTACTTTCTCACAGCAGGGAAAAATGCTGTCTGCCACAGTGATTAATGTTGTCTCCACCTTTATTGCATGTCACATGAAATTTTAAAGACTTTCGCAGGAAAAAGCGGTGTGCCATTACCTTCCCACAGTGATTAATCTTGTTGCCATCTTTTTTGCATGTCTTGCACATTGCATTTTTAGATAATATGCACTTTGTTTTCACGTGCTTATGTCTGTTCAAGCTTAAGGTGGCACTTAAGGTGATGATACGCCCTCTTAAAAGGCTGACTTTTATTTTAATTTATTTTAATTACAGTCATACTGTATTTGAACTAAATTTTAAGACATGGCCTATGACTTTAGAATGTATTGCCCTAATATGTTTTCATTCTTAACTAACTACACTATAAACGAATTACTTTATTTTACCTTTATCCCTTGCTTTTCTACATTTACCCTCTTGGGGGTTTCTTGTGTAAAAGGTAAAAACCAATGGTGAGTTTGAATATGAAAGCAAAATGGTGCTCGCTCAAATTACAGAAATGAAAGCCGCCCTTTTAAATGGAATTTTCAGTTTACTCAAAATCAAACCAGAGAGGATTTCTTCAGGGAACCTTTTTAGTATTTTCTAGTTTAGCGGACACGGAGGCCCAGGAACAAATTTGATATTGTAGCTCCTTTAGCAGTACTATGATAGTACGACTCACATACTACAAAATGCTAGTCACATACTTCTAATCAGAGGTCTCTGTTTCCGCCTCTCCTATTTTTTCTTTGAGGAGAAATCTCCCCCAACTGCAAAGATATCAGTAAATGTATGCCTACGTTTTAGTAACAAATGTGGGCGGGGATTGGGTGGGAAATGCATAATACATACTATTTAATGGAAGGGATTTTACAAAGAGTAAGGAGGAGTTAAGAGAGGGCTAAAGAGGAGATTAGGGTGGGACCTGCACCATTTCACAAAAGAGTAGGCTCAGTGATATTCACTAACTGCACTTTTAAAGTCACTACAGCCAAAAAGGACCCAAAGCAGAAAGTAGTTAATATACTCCAGCTCTTCCTGGAGTACGTCAACCCACATATTGCCAAACACTGATACTGCAACACCCTTACATGGGTAATAAAGGTGGTAGCGCTTTAAAAAAGCATCCAATTAGAAATATGTTACTCTTGAAAGTGGAGATCCAGCCAAATTCTGCCAATCAACATGTGGTGGAATTTTTCACCCGTGAGGCTCCAGACAATGCAAGCTGGCGAGTGCAAGCCATATTTGGCATCCCCTAGCACGATTTTCTAATGCTGGCCGTCACGATCAGAAGGCTGCTTATCCGTAGCTTTGCTGCTACTCAAGTAGATTTTCTACTCGGACGGCACCAAAATCAACTCGAATGGCTGCACGCTCTTGTGCAATACATGGTGCTGTTCGTACTGATTCTTCAGCACTGCTTGCGCTACCAGCTGTGAATTGCAGTGGAAGCTGCACATTTTCTGGCCATAAGTGGAATTTCGCAGAGTTTCTATGTAACTCGGCTGAGTTAAACTCCGCAAGTTCTGCTCATCTCTATCTTGTGGTCTACTCTCATATGTTTCCTCTCTATGTAATTTAACAAAGACTAACGCCCGTATTTATACTTTTTTAGCGCCGCATTTGCATCATTTTTTTACGCAAAAGTGGCGCAAACTTACAAAATACAATTGTGTTTTGTAAGTTTGTGCCACTTTTGCATCAACAAATGACGCAAATGCGGCGCTAAAAAAGTATAAATATGGGCCTAAGAGTCTAGTTCATTTAATTATTTACCCATCTGCAGTCACATTTAGATGCATGAATGAGTTATGAAGGACGTGTGGAGATGTGGACAGGCAGGTACGAATCGTTGCCATATTGAGGGGTCCATCTGTCATTCAAAGCATAAGCTAATGCATGTGATAAGTATATGGGCAGCTGAAAGCACTCAAATATTACTATTACTGTAATACTAGTTAAAACAGTAGATGCTGATCTGTAGAAGCAGATCAGTAACAACAAAACGACTGACATGTCCACGCAGATTCCTGCTTTAGCTATAACAAAACTGCACAGCAGGTTCAGGCAATGGCATTTACTGTTAAAATGTGTAACAAATAATTTTTACATGGCAGGACCAATATTTTTTAACAGTGTCTGCTGAAATAACGGAGGCAGGCAAGCAGTTGTAAAACTGTAAATATATTTATTAACCCCCCACTGTAGGCTGTCCCAGTACAAAATAGTTCACATCGGCGATTACATTCTCGTTTTAATAACATTTTCAAGAATTAAAAAAAGTAAACTTCTTTGGATCCTATTAAATGCTTTGTAAACATGCACGTACCGAACGCACCTCTATCAGCCCGTTTTTCAAGAGTGGGCTGGGGTCACATGACTTTCTTGGGAAAAACCATTCATTTCAATACTTTTGAGCACAGTTTTAACCTATTGAATATTTACTGGACAGCAAGAAAAAACAATTAAGGAATGGGTGAGAATGACAATATTAGGAGTCATTTGTAACACACTGGGAAAAAGGAAATCCTATCTGGCATCACATTCCTCAATGCATACCTCAACCACTAATGGGAAGAATGTTTTTAAAAACAAATGTTATATCGATTTACTCCATGTTGTAGCCTCATGGGCGGGGCCTGAAGAACATGGGGAGTTCAATAAAAGACAGAAGTAATGGAGCTGTATGTTGATGTGTCTGTACTTCTCAAAGTTGTTTAGCTCAAGAAACATTGGTGGGTGATCGGATAAGTGCTTGCGATATCTCAAATTGGCAAATTCAGGAACCACTGTAAACACATACTGGAATAACCAGAATAAACACTGCTCTGCCAAAAATCACATCCACAAGTACACAAACTCCTAAATCAGTAGGAAGTAGAAAGTATCCATCTTGACCCTGAGCTCTCTTTAATTCTTTAGATAAAAGCTTACGCCGCGCCTGTCCTCAATAAAACACAAAACAAGATAATGATTTGGATTATTTGGGGTATTTGAATAAATCGAGGAGAATGTGCAATATGTGTGCGTTTTTAAATAGTAATTGAAAATTATGTTACTGGTATGCTGAAGTCTACAATCCCATTACTGTTGAAGAGGAATAGGTTTTGGTAAAATGTGTCAAAATCATGAGTCAAATCTAGACTTATTCAATAGAGGAATAGCACTGATGAAAAGAAAAGGGCTACATGCATGGTGTGCCACCACAATATTGAGTTTCTAATATCGACTGTCAAAAAATATGCACTGCAGATTATTAATACCACTATATCATCAAGGTAAGTTTGTATTGTTAAGCATTGGATTTACCATGCATAACTCCACATTTATGAACCTTGAAGAATTGTAAATGTATACGTACATATACATACTAACTTTGATTGTATAATGGCATCTGATATTCTGGAATCTGTATTTTTGCAGGTTATTTATGACTTGATGTTTGGACTTACAACTGTGTGCCTAAATCAGCACAAAATATATTTTATCTGTAGTTGCCTTAATTTATTCTATGTATGCCATTGTGACCTCCACAATTATTTGAATAGTCGTACATCTCAGTGAAGTATGCATGGCTGTTTCACTTGCTTCAATATTCCATATCACATTATTTGTGCATGTTATGGAAGGGGCATTTGTTCTTTACAAAGAATATGTCCATTTTGTTTCATCTGTTTGAACTAACAATTTCAGTTCAGTTTTCATCGTTTAGATCAGACTCTCCTAGTAAATACAGCTTCTACCTTCGAAAAAAAAATCTCCCCCTGGTGACAGATGAAACTGTTTTTAGCACTTCCGTCTGAGCATTATTGAACTCTGGGGCCAAATTGCTGTAGTCTGTGGTGCTAACAGAGTTTGACGGAAGTGCTCCTCCATCACAAACGTGACGGATGTCGCGTCAGCCTTTTGACAAGAGCCATAGGGTATAATGCACTTGTAATATGGTGGATGTGATATTTGTCAGGTTCGCGATGGAGTAACCCATCTGTCAAACTTTAAATGAGCTGCTATGTGTATGTGATTGGTGTTTGATGTAGTATCAGAGGAGTTTAGAGAAGACCACGCTGTACACTTTTCTGTGCCAATTCACTTTCAATCTAACTGGGGCTATTAGGGAGATACAATTGTGATTTATTAAATGTAGGGGAAGATAAATTTACTATTTGCACGTGCTCTCATTTGTTTATTGGGTGCCTACCTTACAATGTGATTGAAGGTGTGTTTAGCTGTAGAAAACACACATGAAAATTTAAGTAAAAGTCTTCTGTGAGCTGAATTCTCAAGAATTCCCTTTCATTTGCTTTGCAGTAGAGCATCTAAGCTACAAAAGCATCTATGAAGCGCAGAGCTCTCAGTTCCTCCATCCCATTGGCCACAGTTTGAGTCACAAAAGAGGTAGGTAGAGTACGCAAGATGCAATGTACATTGCAATGTTAGCACTGGGACACCCTTGTCAGGGCAGCTGCTGCACTCTATAAATCATTCATTGATTTTCAATGGATACCTATGCTGTTAACTATACATTACCAAGGATTCTCAGAATAATTCAACCATCTAAATCCATGAAAGAACCAGTGATGAGGGATTGATGCTTACTCAAGTTGATATTTTTTCTTTCTACGAATTCAACCTTGAAAAAATGATTACCCAGCCTTATCAGCTTGTTTGCACAGATTACTCCTAAGTGTGCATTGATCATGAGATCACACCGCCAAGCATATTCATAGTTTCGGATATCAGGTCCATACTAGGTATAAACAGAGCTCTAATGTGCTCATAAAGTTTCCATCTTAGTACACACACTATCTGAGTTTTTGGACCCACAGCACTAAAGCAGGTTCCCATTGCCTTTGGGCCTCGTTGTTTTTTTAATTTATGTGTAAGTAACCCTTCAGTTACTTCAAAGTGCAAGTAGGTTCTGATCTTAAGGTAGGGATAAGAACGAGCCACACATGCTAAGATTCTGTCTTCCGATACATCAATGGAGTCCACTTTCCTTTGGGTTTAGTCCGTGCTTCAATGACATCTTCCACAGTAAGAAGTGTTGTAAGTGTGTGTGTATTAATGGTCACAATCTTTAATACGCTACATTGTTAACAAGACTGAAGGTACAACCTCAAGTTACAGACATTGAAAAGGTTTGAGAATGATTTAATGTGTTTGAAGTTAACCACAGAAGACAGTACGTATAAAAAACATTAAGAAAAACTTCTGTGCAGTAATATCCCACATAAGGACTTAATATGCTAGGAGTGCTGTGATCAGCTCAGCTAATCAGATTGGAAAGGATTCCGGTGTTTGCATGCTCCATTGAGTAGAACTCTGATGCGGGGGAAATGAGAAAAACAATGACAGTTGCCCTGTTTGCCCAAACCTCAGGAAAAGAGTTTAGGAGATGGGTGCTAAACCTTTTATTGTTCACATGCAGCAGGGCATTAACAGCCCCTTAAAGGAAATCCTTGGTATCAGGACACAGTGTGGTCTGTGAAATTAAAGGGGGAAAATGGCCCCAGCATTAATGCATTCATTTGGAGACCTTTACTTTGAAAAAAATATATAAGGGCACTTTGTGCATCACAATGCTTAATCTGTAGTATTCCTCTGACACAACACCCCAGAAAGATCAACCACATCCTATCATTTTAAAATATTATTTGCTCATTCCATTGTTTGGCTTCACTAGAATTACAAAATGTTTAGACAACAATCAAACACCTTGGGAACCACATCCTACTGAGTTGGTACCAGCCCAGTAGTATTACTGTATGTGTGGAGTAAATACCTTAAAGCGCAGAACTGCATGCAAAAAGAACTTTGTGATGAACCCCGTTAAAGACTATGCTAACGCCTATCTCCTGTATCACTGGCACAAACTTCCAGTGGCAGCTCAAGATTATTTTGTGGATCGGATGAGTCATTCATTGCTGATGGCGTACCACATTTTTACACAAAATACGTGATAGAGAGACGTGCGATTTATGGTGCGTGTTACAAGGTATCACCCAAAGATAATTGGGAAAAATACCTGTCATTGATTGCATCAATTGTCTTTGTTAGTCAACCCTCATTAGTTTTAAACCATGAAGAAACTGGGACAATCATAGGGTCAATGTAACTGGCAGACACAGTTTGTCTCTGAAAAACGACCACGACAAGGTGGATCCACACAATGGACTTGGTCTCCGGGTACCGTTTCTTGGCATGACTTGGGCAATCAATTTTCAAGGCATGGATTGTAGGGTCCACCGCAAGAAGCAGAATCAGTTCACGGTCTTTTATCGTAACCGGCAAACCATGGCTTGGTCAAGCGAGTCTACCAGTTTCAGTTCATCGCTGATTCCATATAGTAGCCTAGTTTGCAGCAAGAGCTCAGTGGAATTCAGTTGCTAAGACAACGTTTGGTTTTTCATTGTAGGCAGAAAATGATAATCTTGATAAACTTATCACAGGTTCAGATCATGACATGAAGGAATGACACACTGGTCATATACTGACCCTCGGATGATGATCCACAACAGATTCTTCATAGTCACCCAATGATAGCATCACAGACAGCCAATCATTGGGATTTTATTGCAGGCACTAAGAGTGGCACAGACGAGATGATGATCCTTTGGGATTTTGTTGAAGGCACCATACCGAGGCAGGATTGAAGCAAATCCTCCCAGTGGTTTACAGTATATTACATAAAGTTCCATAGTCTCACAAAGGGCCACAGACCTCCATGTGCAGAAATCATTCCTATAAAAAAATTGTCTTCCGGCATTATTTTCATATAGTGCAAAATACAACAAGAAGTTCTATTAAATTCCTGTATTTCCTGTGCTAAGTGTCATTTTCGCAATTGGATGGATGCTAGCTGTACTTTGACTCCAGGAACGGCCCTATATGGAGAAAAGAATCAGAATAGATCAATATAACAACAAGGATAAATTAACTTGTGTAGCATGTTCAATTTTGCATACTTGTATGATTGGGTTGTTAGGATTGGGTTTCTAAGTGATGTCAAAGAGACAAGAACATTGAAGCTTGATTTGTCAATGATTTTACTTGGAACCCTCAGGTGAAAACTCCAAGTTATTGACAGCTGCCCATCTACAACTGTGCTATGCATGCCCTGACCCCTTATCTCCATGCAGCTGACTCCATGAATGAGCTGAGACTATGCAGAGTAGTCATGGGGGAGTAAGGTGACCAGATTTTCAGCAAGAAAAAAACGGGACGGGCAGAGACATAGAAATAGGACTACATGACCTACAAGGTCACAAGACCTATAAGGTCACCTGCAGGAAAGCAATATAACAAAGTGCAGTGTCACATAGAGGAGGATATATATATATATATATATATATATATATATATATATATATATATATATATATATATATGGAAAATGTTACTTATCCAGTAGACATCTGTTCAGGGCATGTAGTGCTGTCGATTCACATGCTGTGCATAAGTCTGCCACCTAGTGTAGAATTTGCAGTGTTACAAGTTGTTTTTCTTTGAAGAATATTTTCGAGTCACGAGATAGAGTGACTCCTCCTCTCGGTAATACTGCGCATGGGCACCGAGTCCTTTGTTAGATTGTTTTTCCGCAGGAGGGTGAAGTAAAAAGTGTATAATTGCTTATATATAGTAAAGAAAAGAAGATGTCCATGCAATGTGTATACATATTTACAATATATTATACTACAATAAATACAGACGTCCGGGGAGGAGGGTGGGCGCATTTGAATCTACATCACTACATGCCACGAACAGATGTCTACTGGGTAAGTAACATTTTCCGTTCATATGTCGCTGTAGATACACATGCTGTGCATAGACTGTAAAGCAGTCCTTCCTTAAATTAGTGGTGGCTAGTCTGTAGGAGTTGTAGTAGTTTGGAATAGTGTTTTGAGTACTGCCTGTCCAACATTTGCTTGTTGGCGAGATAAGACATCCACACAATAGTGTTTAGTAAATATGTGTGTTGTGGACCATGTGGAAGCTTTACATATGTCTGCTATAGGTATATTGTCTAAAAAAGCCATTAAAGTTCCTTATTTCCTAAAGGAATGAGCTCTAGGAGCTATTGGTAACTGTCTTTTAGCTTTAATGTAGCAAATTTGAATGCACTTTACCATCCATCTGGCTAACCCATTTATTGGCAATAGGATTACTTTGGTGAGGTTGTAAAAAAGCTACAAATAGTTGGCTTGTTTTCTAAATTCCTTTGTTCTGTCTAAATATTACATAAGAGCTCTTTTAACATCAAGGGTATGAAGAGCCCTTTCAGCAACTGAATCCGGCTGTGGAAAGAAGACTGCCAATTCCACCGATTGATTGATATGAAAATGTGAAAAATTTCACTCACCCTTCTTAATGAAGTAATAGCTACTAAGAAAGCTAGCTTCCATGATAAAAACTGCAGACTACAAGAATGCATGAGTTCAAAAGGTGGTCCCATAAGTCTTGTAGTTACAATATTAAGGTTCCACACAGGTGCTGAAGGCCATAAAGGCTTTCATAATAGGAACCCTGAACAATGAGGTTTGTTGTCTGTTTTGAAAATAAGTAGCTATAGCTGTTAGATGAATTCTAATAGATGAATATGCCAAGTTTGCTTTTTGTAAATGCAGAAAGTAACAAACATTGGGGGTCATTATGACCCCGGCAGCCGGCATTAATATGGAGTAAAGTACTGCCAACAGGCTGGTGGTACTTTACTCCACATTAAGAGGTGGGGAGGTGGAGGGGGTCTTCCTTGCCCCCTCCATCTCCCCATATTTCCCCCAGCCCCCTTCCTCTCCAGACCCCCCACTGCATACATGCACCTTCATTCACACATGAACACATGCATACACACACTCATACCCACATTCATCCATGCATGCATTCATCCATTCACACACACATCCACACACAATGACATACATACAAGCACACACGCATTCACACAACACAGCATACACGCACTCACACATCCATACATGCACACACATACAACACGCAATACCCGCATCCACGCACGCACAGACACACACACACACACACACACACACACAACAACCACCACCCCCCTCCCCTGTCGGAGCACCCGACTTACCTGTTGTCAGGGGGTCCTCCGGCAGGAGACAGGACGGGGTGCTTCTTCCAGCAGCAGCGTCCACCAGCAGAACACCACCAGGCCGTATCATGGGTCATGATACAGTCTGCGGTGGTCTACTGGCGTGGCGCTGCTGCTGGCAGCAGCGCCACCTTACCGCCATCCGCCGGCATGGCCACAGCCAGATTTCTGCCATCCTTCTGGCGGAAATTCGGATGTGGTCATAATTGGGCGGGTGGCTGGCAGCCGCGTGACAGTCTTTTGGTGGCCGTCGCCATGGCAGTAGGTGGTTTTTACCACCCGGGACGTAATGTGTCCCATTATCTTGTACTGACGCTTTAAGTGGATCAATATGTTTTGGTTGACAATAGTATACAAAGCGTTTCCATTTATCTGCATAACATTGTGTAGTTGTGGGTTTGCATGCTTCTTTTATAATATCCATGCACTCAGATGGAAGTTGTAAATAGCCAAACTCTATGACCTCAGGAGCCAAATTGCCAGGCTGAGCATACTTGGATTTGGATGTCTGATTTGACCCTTTCATTGAGTCAACAAGTTTGGTCTTTTTGGCAGTTTGTGGTGTGGTACTACAGACATATCCAATAGTGTTGTGTACCAATGTTGATGTGCCCAGGTTGGAGCTTTGAGTATCATTGTAAGTGAGGTTTGTTCCATCTTTTTTTTATAAGAGATGGAATTACTAGCAGAGATGGAAAAGCGTAGGCAAATATTCCTGACCAATTCATCCACAGAGCGTTGCTCTTGGATTGAGGGTGTGGGTACCTGGAGGTGAAGCTTAGCCATTTTGTATTTTCTTTTGTGGAGAACAGATCTATGTCTGGAGTTCCCCACATTAGAAAATATTGTTGAATCACCTGTGAATTTCCCATTCGTGGACTTGTTGATCCATCCAGCTTAACCGGTCCACTAGTTGATTGTGTATGCCTGGAAGATATTTCGCCAATAACTGGATCTGATTGTGAATTGCCCTGTTCCATATTGTCTGTGCTAAGAGAGATAATTGGGACAAATGCGTCCCCCCCCGTTTTTGCAAAATAATACATTGTAGTCATACTGTCTGTCCGTATCAACACTATTTTGTGTGTGATTTGTGTCCAAAAATCTTTTAACCCTAGGAATACTGCTAGGAGTTCCACGTAATTTAGAGGAAAACTTTGTTGTTGTGAATCCAATTTGCACTGTATAGTGAAGTTTTTGAGATGTGCTCCCTAACCTATCAGTGATGCATCTGTTGTGATTATGATCTGAGGCACAGGCTCTTGAAAGGGTTGCCCTTTTGAGAGGTTGGTGTAATTCCACCATTGCAGAGAACCCTAAGTTTGGTGGTCCAACAACACTAGATCCTGAATTTGACCCTGTGCTTGAGACCATTGTCGAGAAAGGCACCGCGGTAGTGGCCGCATGTGCAGTCTTCCAATGGGTACTATGGCTATACAGTATATGAGGCCATTATCCCTAAAAGTTTCAGCACTAGTTTTACTGTATAACTGTGGTTATATTGCAGTTGAGATATGAGATTGTGGAAAGCTTGGATCCTTAGTGGGTTTGGATATGCAACCCTGATTGTTTAGAACTGCTCGCAGATAGGGTTGTTTTTGGGATGGTTGAAGATGAGATTTTTGGTAATTGACTGTAAATCCTAACTTGTGTAGGATGTTTATTGTATATTGAGTATGCTGACGACAATTCTGTTTTGTTGTGGCTTTTATGAGCCAATTGTCTAGGTATGGGGATACATGTATGTGTGGCCTTCTGAGAAATGCTGTAATCACTGCTAAGCATTTTGTGAACACCCTTGGTGCTGTTGTTACTCCGAACGGTAGCACCTTGAATTGGTAATGCTTTCCTGCTATTAAAATCTTAGGTATTTTCGATGTGCTGGATGTATTGGAATGTGAAAGCATCTTTGAGATCTAATGCTGTCATGTAGTGGAAACAGTGGAATGAAAACAATCTAACAAAGGACTCAATTCCTATGCGCAGTATTCCCGAGAAAAGGAGTCACTCGATCTCGTGACTCGGAAAGATTCTTATAAAAAAAAAAACTTGTAACACCCGAGCCAAACACTAGATGGCGGACTTATGGACAGCATGTGTATCTACAGCTACACATGCCATCGAACATCTATATATTTTAACATTCCCTCCTCTTTCTATGTAGAGCTCCTGGGTCAGGCTGGTTGGCCTGGCCTTGAAGTACTGCTGGCTCTGATTTACACTTCATTAAATCCTGCTGTGCTGCTTGAATGAGGCGAGGAAGCACAGCAGGAGAGTTTCAACCAGTGAACTCTGTCCCTGATTTCTGAGCGGGCTGGTTGAAATGTGAGCCTTCACAAAACCGTGATTAATGTGCAGGTTCACCCGACCCTCCCCTAAAAACTGGGACATTTTTTGGTTTTAGAAGAAAGTGTTGGGATACTGGGACACTCCTTTAAAAACCGGGTCTGTCCGGGCAAATCCGGGACGTCTGGTCACCCTATGGGGAATACATACACTACGAGGTCTCACCTCCCACAACCCTGACTTCCCCTACCTGTATCTTATACACTCCACCCACCCACCACCTTGTGCCAGTGCTTAAATTTAACTGGTGGCTGCCAGTGGGGGACAGTTATTTTTGGGACCAGCACTTATTTCCCACATCAGGTATTTACTGAGACAGGGAAAAATACACAGATTGCAAAGATGGAGGAAAAAAGACAGCAAAAAGACAAAAACCATCACAAACGGAGAAATCATGAATCAGCAAGAGTGAGAAAAAGGGTCATAGTGTCTGGTAGTGGATTGAGGCCTACCAGGCTTGGTATATGGCTGACATTTAATTTCACCGGCTGAAGTCTTCTGAGCAGAGCTCTGGGCATCAGCACTCTTTCTTTCACAAACTAAGCACTGCCTTCTGCCCATTCTTAAATAAAGCAGAGAAACAAAACGAACCTGCCACTCTTCTCATAGAAGCTACATTTCCCAGAACCATGCGTGGTATACTGCTCAAGTCCAGGTTTTTTCATTTGAATTCTGGGACTTGTAGATCTATTTTATAACAGATTACACAAGACTACAAGTCTCAGAATTCAAAGGAAAATACCTGGACTGAAGCAGCACATCAAGCAGGGACCTGAAAAACTTAGCTAGGCTGACTCTGCCCATCCCACTTGGTCGAACTCTAAGACCTAATCATTTAAAACAAAGCATGGAATCCTGTCCATCACCCTCTTTGCCTATACTTCCCGTGGGTCCACTCCCATGCTCCTCTCCAAAAATGCCTGCCATCATGGCACCATTCTCAATCACTCTCTGGTGCTGACAGTCGTTCTTTGAGATCTGATACCAGCAATGTCCCCTTTGCCGGTGCCTTAGGGTTGCCACCTGGCCGGATTTATACTTTCATGACCAGTATTTTAATGTCCTGTCAGTACAAACTTTAAAAAAATCACCTACGATCAGCATTTCCCCTTTTCAGTAACATACTTTAAACATTAAATGTATGAAGAAGACATATTAAAATATTTTCTAGAGCTGCCCTAATGACCTCTCACTGATAGTTAAACTAAACAAAGACAGAAAGGCCATGTTCGGAATCGATAGAGGTGACTTCCTATAAAGTACTACTTAAGAACCATGCCTGGGCCTTTTAGCAATCTTAAAACGTGCACAGATGGCCGGTAATTTTCTATGGGAAAAGTGGCAACCTTAGTAGCTGGTCTCTTGAGATCAGTGGATGGCCGGTAAAATATCACTTGGCAGCGCCAGAGCACCATCTCCAGTCCCTCTCCTCCTCTGGGCTGCAGAGACCGGAAAGAGACGGGAGAAAACAGAGAAAACCACTTTCAGCAGCCCTGCCAAGTTTCGCAGGTCCATGCTTGAAATGCTGCTCCATTCTAGGTTTTTTCTTTGAATTCTGGGGTTAGTAGTCTTGTTGGTCCCATTATAAAACAGGACTACAGCTCCCAAAATGCAAAGAAAAAACCTGGAGTGAAGTAGCACATCACACGTGGACCCGGGAAACTTGCCACCTATGTATTAGCAATTTCTCTGCTTTGCTCAAGTCTGTGGAGACTCAGGTAAAGTGAGGGCAAATGTCACAGCCACAAACAACTTTTGTTTTTTACTGCTGTGATGTACATATCAGAGCATACTGCATACATGCCAACATTTCATAAGAGATAGCTGGGAGATTTAAGAAAAATATTAGTGAGAATGTTTTTTCGTCCACTGACTTCTACTGAAATAAAGGCAATTTCAGACGGGAGACAGCCAACATAAAGACATTTATTGCTTCAAATATCAGGAGCCTTCCGCCTGATTTGGGGCCTTTGACATGTATGTCAGTGTATGATTACAGAAGCTCCCATTTGATAGATAAAGTACCCAGAAGCTTCACACTTGTAAAAACAACTCTTCCAGATTCAGCCACTAGATGGCAGACAAATACAAGAGTACGATGCAGGATATAAGCTCTACTGCAGTCGTCTTTAAACTTTTGTATGCCACGCCCCCTCTCCTCAGTGGAAACCCCCCCCCCCCAATGGTTTACACATTATATTAAATTGGCAATGTTTAAATATGTCTAGATTTAAACAGTGCAATTAGGTTTTGTTACTGTTTTAAAAATGCAATCAAATACTACCATGTACAGGCAGGCCTTACAAGTATCAACAATGTGATTATCAGAAGTGGGGGGTTTGAAGAGTATTTGGAGTCCCTTCCCTTTTGACACAGACTCTCTACTTGGATATCAATGACAAAACATTACAGAGCGGTTTACTGCTGCCTATTTTTCTCATTTTAAAACAAAGCCCTGTTAACAGCATAATGCTTCTTTTGGTTGAGCCTGGAGCTCCCCCCGGGATCACTGGAGCTCCCCATCTGGGGATCCCCCCGTTTGAATACCCCTGCTCTACTGACTAGTAACAGGATACAGTAGTTTGCCCAGAGTGCACTACGCAGTATGAATGAAAACAGGAACGAATACTTACTTTTGGGGGAGTACCGGCCTGTGGAAAAAAAACAAGACACAATTTATATTTGCATTCCAAAGAGGTTTTGTTTTCAATCACAAATAATTTACCGTATCACCCAATGCGTTGGCCATCACCACCCAGAATATCACTATTATCTGAGCTGTTATTTAAAAAAGTAAATGTGTCTTCTAAAAATTAGGGCTCCGGGGCACTATACATCATTAACAGTGCATAATTTGTGCTTGTTGTTTCCGGTGCGGAGCACCAGCAGTTCTTTTTGAGGGCTGGGGCTTAATCTTCTGCCTCAAGCATTTGCTGCGAGCAAAAGACACATATGGGAAAAACGGAAGAAGAGAAAAATGACAAAGCGTCACAAAGGGAGAAAGCGGAAAGCTGCTAGAGTGAGCTGAAGGGGCAGGGAGTGACTGTAAATGGATTAAAGAGGCCCGAGATGGCTTCAGGATTACGCCGCCTCAGTATTCCGTGTTCCTGCATTCAATTGCAGCAGCCGCATGTTTAAGAGGAAGGCTTTTGGCACTGGCACGTTTTTATTTACAAATTAAGCACTGATCATTAACTATGGTACCCCTTCCCTGCGAAGTACATGAATTATGAATTAGACATGAGTAGGCATAGGTCTTCCCTACCTCCCTCTCATAGGGTCCAAATTTACCAGAGTTTGGTGCAGAGCAACACAGCAACTCATCTTCCTGTCACTTCCAACTTTGCTTGTGACGTTTTGGCTGCTTGGAGCCAATGCAGGCACCCTTGCATCATGCTAATGCCCGACCTGGACAAGTGACACCCCCAAAAATGAACAAATGTGTGTGGGAGAAGAAAGTTAGTGCTCTAAGGCTGCCCCACAGTTTATGCGCAGCTTGTCATCCCCTAAGGTAAATAAATAATATATTATATAAATATTTCTCCAAATAGTCTGATAATTCTACTAGAGTATCGGGTTGTTTTATAGTACTAATATAATTGGGAAATTTTGTTTTTAGTAAATTAATGGATTTATGGTTTTGTACAAACCTTGAACTGATAGTGATAATAATAATATTAACAGAAGCAAATAATTATAATTATTATTAATAATAATAATAATAATAATACAAAAATAATAATAATACAGTTCATGGGATTCTGTAATCCCAGTATATTCACCTGCCTCGAATTTCTTTATAATTAGTGACTTGTGCCATACCCAGTGGCCAGTTATAAAGGAAAGATTTTAGAACTCGATTATTATAAGTTATTACAGGCAAGTTGTGACATCACAATGCCTCCTGCCAGGAGCCAGCAGTCGCAGTGAAAGGCAGGTCGGCAATAACTGAAGCAGCTGTTTAAAGCAACAAACACAGAACTGTTGCTTTTCTTTCTTCTGCTCTATTTTTCTAGCTTAAAATAGCAAGAAGAGAAAATATGTTTTTTTTGCACTACTTAGATAGAGAAAAGCTAGAATCTTTCTGCATGTTTCTACACATTCCAAGCTACTGCAGCTTTTTTTTTTTTAAACTGACTTGTATTAGACTGTTTCTCATATCTGTTTGCAACAAATATCGAACAGGTTTTTGATTGTTTAATTTTGACCTGAAGGTTTTATTTTTATTCTTCATTTTTGCAAACCTGCTCGCTCTTTCAAATGAAAGAGCTACGCACCAAAGTTTTAGGTGGTTTGTAGGAAAGGTGATGGTGTGCTCGTGCATTATACGGGGTAAAGTACCCCTTGGCGTATATGATATAAATATTGCAAGTCACCTCGGAGCGCCATACCCTTATAAATGTATAAAGGTAAATATTGTTATGGAACTCCTCTGTGACTTGCACTATCCTTATCATGTAAGGCGGGGTACGTTATCCCATATCTAATAACTATGCAGCCTGGATCTACCACCACTGTTCCACCCCAGGCCATGATCTCTCTTACCGCTGTGGCTTTGATAGCTGGCTCACAGAATTGGTTGGGGGCTGTTTGATGTTGGCGGGAGGAACCATCACAAGCAGTGGCTCCCGGGCTGGGAGAGGATTGCCGGGCAGGGGTCTTCGAGGAGGATTCTGCTTTGGGATAAGCTGTCAAAAGAAATAACAGGAGGCTTTAAAAGACAAAACATCACTCATTCCCACTGGCTATGTGCCTGAGTCCTGGTAGAGATAAAATGTTGTTACATCTGGGTGGCATGTGAATTCCTTTTCTATGCTGAATAAGCTGTTTGTGTCATAATATGAGGCTGTGGTGAATTAATGCTCATCAGAGGCTAAAATAGAGTAACATACTGTTTGAACCACTCTTTAGAGTATTCAGCTTCAACTCAGAGTTCTGGAATATGGTATTGCCACCGGAATGAGCAGTGTGGACATTTATGCCGTGTTCATGTGGCTCCTAGAAATTGAGCGTTGAGCATGTTTAGCTGCTCCTCGTCCCCTTGTCTATGTGCTTCAATCTCATGTGTGGGAGAACATCTAATGTGCTGCATGATGTGGTTTGACTAGAACTGAGGACTGTTCTCCATTGGGCAATCCTCACCCCCTTGTCTTTGTGCATCTGGATCACTCATAAGTACTCCTGGGGTGCTGCATTAGGTGATTCTTATTATATTGATCAATGAGTATCTGATTGTTTCTTATCCCTTTATATATGTGCCTCAGGGTAAGCACACTTGGGGCCAGATGTACAAAGGCTTTTACGCGTCGCAAACAGCGAAAATCGCTGTTTGCAAGGCGCAAAACCCACATCGCGATGCCCATTCCCATTTTGCGAGTCGGTAACCTGGTTACTGACTCGCAAAATGGGACGGCGAGTCGCAAATAGGAATGGGTGTTCCCCTCCCTATTTGCGAGTCGCATAGCGATGCAGGATTGCTTCGTGACCGCGAACGCGATTGCAAAGCAATCGCAGTTACCACCAGTGTCACACGGGTGGTACCCCATTCGCAAAAGGGAACCCCCTACCCCTTTGTTAATGGCCTTGAAAAAATGAAACTGAAACGTTTCATTTTTCATTTTGTAATGCATCTCGTTTTCCTTTAAGTAAAATGGGCTGCATTACAGAAAAGCAGTCACAGACATGGTGGTCTGCTGTCTCCAGCGGGCCGCCATCCCTGTGAGTGCTGCGACTCGCAAGGGGGTCGCAAATTGCGACCCCCTTGCGACTCGCAGATGGTGTCAGGGACACCATCCGGCATTGCGACTCGCAATTTGCGAGTCGCAATGCCGGAATTTCGTACATCTGGCCCCTGATGTGTTGTAATAGGTGAGTTTCATTGCATTGACCAATGCACATTTAGCTGTTCCTCAACCCCTTGTCTTTGTGCGTCAGGCTCACTTGAGTAAGTACATCTGGGGTGCTGCATGCAGTGGTTTTCCTTAGATTGCACAATACACACCTCTAGCTGCTTCTAGTCCACTTGTCTTTATGCATCAGACTCACTTGAATGGGTCATCCTGGGGTGCTGCATGCTGTGAGTTTCTCAAGATTGTGCAATACACACCACCAGCTGCCACTCATGCTCTTCTCTTTGTGCATCAGTCTCCCTTGACTAAGGACACCTGGAGTGCTGCATGCAGTGATTTTCCTTAGATTGTGAAATACGCATCTGTACCTGTTCCTAATCCCCTTGCCTCTGTGCCCCAGACTCCCTTAAATGGGTGATCCTGGGGTGCAGCATGCAGCTATTTTCCTTAGATTGTACACAATCTGGATGTTCCTAATCCCATTGCTTGCATGCACCAGACTCCCTTGAATGGGTGATCCTGGGGTGCTGCATGCAGCGATTTTCCTTTAATTGTGCATTATTACATTGAGTGCCCTGGGGGTGCAATGGGCATTTGTGCCTGCTTGGCATGCACCCAGGGCACTTTGGGATTACAGAAGGGGTTGCAGATGCTTGTGCGGCCCCTTCTGTAATGCAGATAGTGCTGGCACACATGTAGCATGGGGGAGTGACCAATGCAAATGAGGGACTCACTCTGCATCTGCACGAATGCCGTATTACCAACGTGGGTGTGGAGGCAAACAAGTCTTTAGAAGGTGCACTGAAAGTGTTCCAGAAAAAGGTGGTGCAATTTCAGTGCGCCTTCTAAAGGCAGCCCTCTGGAGGGATGAAAAGAGGTCCCATGGACCCCCCAGACATCTCCTGCACCTGACTGCAAGGGAATGTCTAATCCCTCTGCAAAGAGCAGGAGGGTTGCCACATGCACAGAGAAACACGGATCAGCTTTTAAACAGATGTTCTTTATTTCTCTTGCATTCGCTGCCCTGAGGGCAGCTCACTCTTTGTAATAGGGCGCACGTTCCTTGTTTGCACCCGGTGCACCTGCTTGAAGGTGCAACAAGGCGCAAACAGGGAAACTGCACCGTTTCAGTAACACAGGCCCTGGGGTGCTGAATGCAGGTATTCTCTTTAGATTGTGCATTACACACCTCTAGCTGTTCCTCATCCCTCTGTCCATGTGTATAAAGCTGTCTCAGACTAATGTGCATGTCCTGCATGGTGTAGTATGGAATGAGCATTTACGAGCAATGCTCATGAACTGGATGCATGCTGAAAGCAGAAAAACAGACATTGAACATGCAAAGAACAACCAATATCACAGAAAAGCTTCTCTCCAACAAATTAGAGTGTGGGCAATAGTGGGATTTTTCATGCAGTAATGGGGTTTTCTTAAGGACAAGTCTGCCAATGACACAGAATTGTCATGTGAGTAAGTATTCTGTAGGTATTCCTGCTTGGAATGTCTGTAAATCTGACAAACACCAACAGCACAAGGTTGTGGTATTTACAAACTTTTTGCAGACAGTTTCCCGTCCACAAAATGTCTGTAGATTTAGTCAGTGGTGTAACAAAACTTGAGGGGGCTTCCCTGCAAAGAACATGGAGGGGGCCCCCTCCACACTCACTCAGGAGCTTTCATGCCAGAGTACTGACCTGAGGTGGCCCCTTGGAGCTCAGGCCACCCCCCAACCCCCGAAACAACCAGAGGAGTTGTAGGGGCCTTTGTTAAGCCACTGGATTTATTCCTTTCTACGCGAGGACAAAGTCAATTTTCAGGGTAGCAATGGATAGGAAACACTCCAAAGACTGACGGGGGTGTTGGAGAACAAGGTACAAAATGAGGGAATTTTTTTCCTGTCTCACAAAAAAAAAGCAGGAAAAGGAATTCAGCATGAAAATGCACTTTTCTGTTCCATTTTGTCATGTGCAGATACATACCTATACATTTCCACATATGGAAAATTATACATGTCGGTACTCCGGCAGTCTGCAAAAGCTGCTGATTTGCAGTACTCCTAGATTTCTTTGTTAGTTCAATAACTACTCCACATACAGTATATATTTCATACTTATCAATAACACCCTGAATTAATTCCGCTTTTTCCCTGCAACTATCAACTGTTCGTACCTGGGGTGTCCTCACGGGGCTGGTCGGAAGAGGTTTCTTTGGAGGTAGCAGCTTTGACTCAATGTCTTCTGTTTTAGCTTGAACCATAGGAGATTTCTTGACAGGCAGAGGGGGTCTTCTTGGTTTCAGCTCTGTCTGGGGGCGAATGACCGGGCCTGGGGCAGGGCGGAGGGGGCGGACTATGTTCACTGGCTGGAAGCCATTTTGAACCACACCTGTTTTAGGCTGAAATATTTCTTTCACTGCCTGCAAGGGGGAAAGAAAAAACAAAAGCAGTAGCATCAGCTAAGGAGGAAACTGAGAAGAGATGTAGAGATCTGGTGGACAGAAAAAATGGAATCAGGGAGTCAGAAAGGTTTAGGGAAATGAGGAAGGCAGAAGAAGCACAGATAGTAGTTGAGATAAGGGGGCAAAGGAAAGGCAGATGGAAGAGAGGTGGAATAGCAAAGAAAACCTTTACAAAGAGCGTTTATGGCTGTAAGTTGTTTATTCAGACTGCATGTATTGTCCTCACATCTTGTTGTTTCCATTTTTACAGGTATAGAGCAGCTCTTCCTCTAGGGGCTTGGGGAGTAGGTAAACAGAAATAAGATTAGTGTATTGGTCAAATCTAGTTGCTTAGCTTCTGTATGGGTGGTCCATGAGGACATGTCTCAGAGACTAGATTGTTGGTCTTTAAAATGTGTTCTGAATAGGTTCAGCTTCCATGAGCTATCCAGTTGCATGTAGGGAACAAGGTATTTTGTGGCTCCATGTGGATGAATGTTTGAATGAGGCAGAGGAGTCTGAAGGGGACTCGGGCATTACACCTGAACCAGTGGTGATTTAACCCCATGGATCTAGAAGTCACTAGTCCGATGAAGTCTATGTCCAAACATTTACGTGATGACAAATGTTATCCGGGCGCTAGCAACCCTGACTCAAACAGCTTTTCTTGAACCAGCTAACCTCACTAGCTTGTCATTATTCATAAAGATGACACAACAAGGGCCCACCTTGCATCCCAGTGTGTATTTCTAACAAAAGCACCACAAGGAAATTTGTGGTCAAATACTTCAATGTTCCTTCAAGAAGCCATTCTCAAATCTACATCTCTTGTGCTCAGGACCTGTAGCCAATGGCTTCTGTTGGAAAATGGTCCTCTCTGAAGGGTTACCCCAAACTTTTTCTGACCTAATTTTTGTTGGCTTTAGGACTATGGACACTTTATCACTGCTAACCAGTGCTAAATGTGCTCTCTCCCTAAAACATGGTAACATTGGCTCATATTCAATTGTCATATTTAATTTACTTGTAAGTCCCTAGTAAAGTGCACTACATGTGTCCAGGGTCTATAAATTAAATGATGGCTAGAGTGCCTGCAAGACTAATTGTGCCACCCACATAACTAGCCCCTTAACTATGTCTCAGGTCTGCCATTGCTAGGCCTGTGTGTGCACTTTCACTGCCACTTAGACTTGGAATTAATACTAATTGCCAAGCCTTAAATTGACCTTTTCTTACATATAGGTCACCCCTAAGGTATGCCCTAGGTAACCCATAGAGCAGGGTGCTATGTAAGTAAAAGGCAGGACATGTACTTATGCTCTGGAAGGAGTAGCCCTGTCATGTTTAGTATGGCCAAAATGGTAATAGAAAATCCTGCTTACTGGTGAAGTTGGATTTAATATTACTATTTTAGAAATATCACTTTTAGAAAGTGGGCATTTCTCACTGCTATCTGTGCCTTACAATCTGTCTCCAATCAACGTCTGGTCGGTGCTGGTTGACAGCTCCCCTTGTACATTCCACTCAGACAGCCATAAACACATGACACTCAGTTACACTTGCATTCATCTGCATACTGAATGGATCTCCCTAGGTAGGAAGGGTGCAGGAGCTCTCTCCTACATTTCAAAGGCCTAGGGCTGCCCTCACATAAAGGACTGATAACCCCCCACAGGGATCCTGGCAGACAGGACTGTGCTGAAAGTGGAACTTGTGCACTCAAAAACCACTCTTTGAAGTTTCCCCCACTTCAAAGGTACCTTTGGATATATATACTGGGTCTCTGACCCCATCAAATAAGACACTTCTGGATCTGAATCTGAACTCTCTCAGAGGAACTACCTGGCTGCCCAAAGGATTCATCTGGACTGCTTTGCTGAGAAGGACTGCTGCCCAGCTTGTAGCCCTGGTGCCTGCTGGCCTCTGACTTTGCTGGAAGGACTTTGCCTTCCCCTAAAGTGCTCTCCAAGGGCTTGGATTGAGCTTGCCGCCTGTTCTGAAGTTTCAGGGCCAACAAAGTCTTCCCCTGCTAGCTTCTAGATAGTTTTCCGACTTCAGAGACTCCATAACTAACTTCATTGACTCCAGCACAGATGCCGCTGTCCGATGCCATACCGCTGCCTGCTCCTGCTCCACGGGCCTTGCTCAATGCAACGACCATGGCCTGCAACGCAAGTCTGACATCGCTACGATGCAGCTGACGTCCTGCAGTGTTATTGCGACACTGTGAAGTCAACACATCGCGTCTTGACCAACTGGATCCATTGACTCCGCCGGGTCACGAGGAAATGACACCCCGCCACTGACACTGTACTAGCTACCCCTGAAACCGGAAAGAACTGATGCCTCGCCTCTCACTGCACTACAGTGCAGAACTGACGCCTCACCTACTCGGACTCCATAAGCGACTGACGCCGCACTGGCTCTAGTGACGCATCTTCTCCACGACTCCGTGCTGCATCTTTGTTTTTTTTGTTTTTAAAGGTACTGTGAGTGGGGGTCCATGCGACTCTGTGACCAGCACTTGTGGTGTTGGACTATTCGAAACGACTCCGTCAACGACACCGTGATAGCCCCAGTTGGAGCTATTGTGTTTCTAGGTGCTTTAGTGGGATGTAATCTTCTAAAACTCATAACATTGCTTATGTACATGGGATTTTCATTGTTTTCACTTTATTTTATTCAGATTAATAGTGTCTATTTTTCTAAACCTGTGTTGTATTTTCACTTTGTTACTGTATGAGTTGAAGCATAAATACTTTACACACTGCCTTCTAAATTAATCCTGCCTGCTCAGTGCCAAGCTACCAGAGGGTGAGCATAGGATCAATCAATCAATCAGGGATTTGTAAAGCGCACTACTCACCCGTGAGGGTCTCAAGGTGCTGAGGAGGGGAGGGGGGGAGGTGGCTTGTGGAGAAGCTGCTACTGCTCGAACAGCCAGGTCTTGAGAAGTTTCCTGAATGTAAGGAGGTCTTTGGTCTGACGCTGGTGGGTGGGAAGAGAGTTCTACGTTTTGGCCGCAAGGTGCCAGAATGATCTACTGCTGGTTGTAGTTCTGCGGACGCGTGGGACAGTTGCAAGAGCGAGGTCGGCGGAGCAGAGATGCCAGGTCAGGGTGTAGAAGGAGAGTCATCTATTGAGGTATTCTGGTCCAGTGTTGTGCAGTGCTTTGTGAGCGTGGTGAGGAGTTTGAAGTTGATTCTCTTGTTGACTTGGAGCCAGGGCAGGTTTTTCAGGTGGTCTGTGATGTGGCAGTGGCGGGGGATGTCCAGAATGAGGCGTGCGGAGGCGTTCTGGATGCGTAGCAGCCTCTTCTGGAGTTTGGCCGTGGCCCTGCGTAGAGGGCATTGCCATAGTTCAGTTTGCTGCTTAGGAGGGCTTGGGTGACTGTTCTTCTGGTTTCGGTGGGTATCCATTTGTAGATCTTTTGGAGCATGCGGAGGGTGTTGAAGCAGGAGGAGGAGATGGTGTTGACTTGCTGGGTCATGGATAGTGATGGGTCCAAGATGAATCCTAGGTTGCGTGCGTGGTCGGTGGGAGTCGGAGCGGTTCCGAGAGTGGCAGGCCACTAGGAGTCATCTTATGTGGAGGGGGTGGAGCTGAAGGTGAGGACTTCTGTCTTGTTGGAATTGAGTTTGAGGCAGGTGCTCTTCATCCATTCAGCGATTGCCTTCATTCCTTCTTGGAGGGAGGTCATGGACGAGTCCTTGGTGAGGGAGAGGATCAACTGGGTGTCGTCGGCGTATGAGATGATGTTGAGGTTGTGGGATCGGGTGATGTTAGCGAGCGTGGCCATGTAGATGTTGAAGAGGGCCAGGCTGAGGGACGAACCCTGGGGTACGCTGCAGATGATTTCAGTCACCTCCGAGCAGAATGGGGGGAGGCGGACTTTGTGGGTTCTGCCCGTGGGAAAGGAGGTGACCTAGTCCAGGGCTCTGTCGTGGATTCCAGCATTGCTGAGGTGTGAGCGTAGGCTGTGGTGGCAGACGGTGTTGAACGCGGCCGAGAGGTCCAGGAGGATGAGGGCTGCGGTTTCGCCGCTGTTCAGTACAGTTCTGATGTCGTCGGTAGCGTCAATGAGGGAAGATAATTTGGGTTGTGTTATGACTCATCCTGACTAGGATTGTGGTCCCTAGTTGGACAAAGGTGTTTACCTCGGCCAACTACAGACACAATTTCTAACATTAGTGATCAGCGTTGAGGACAGCACTTGTGTTTGTGCAGTGCCATACAATAGCTATGTGTACACTACCCACCCACAGTTAAAGGTCAATTTGATATGTTTTCTTTTTCCACACTTTTCTCTGCTTTGCATCTTTTAAATCTTATACATCATGTCTCTGGCTGGGTCCACAAGTGGAGCTGGGGAGTTTGACCTGGCTAAGTTGGAGGAGTACACAGTTACCCAGCTGAAGGACTTTTGCAAGGTGATGGGGGAACCTACCCTTGGAGCCTCCAAGAAGGAGGAATACCAAAAGGGGCTGAGGACCTGAGCAGAATCCCTCTCCCAAGACCATGATGAGTTGGGGGAACAAGAGAATGGCTCTCAGAGGAGCTGCCAACAGAAGTAGGGGTTGACACCACTGGATTAGTGCCCCCGTGAGACCGAGGAGCAGTGTCTCAAATCACAGCCTGACCGCAGAGTAAAGGAGAGTGGTGAGAGAATTCAGGCTGCAGTTGGCAAAAAATGGTGGACGAGGAGAGGAAGGCTGAGAGAGCCTTGGCAGAAAAGAAATTACTTCTGGCTCATTACCGGAGTCTAAAAGAGCTGGACCTCAAGCCTAGGTAGTCTGAGTCCAGCATTGATGGTAGCAGCTGACATGCAGGACCTGCTGGAGGCAAGAAGGTTCGTATACCCAAGAATTTGGTGCCCAGTTATGTGGTGGGAGATGATATTAACAGGAGGTTTTCTGGTTGTGAAGTTGCACTGAAGGCACATGAGGTTCCTCAAGATCACTGGGGGGTAGGCCTGTTGAAACACATGCCAACACTTGGGAGGGACACACTTCTGACATTAGAGGTTGGGGGAACAGATCATGTAACCTCCCATGAAAGGCATTTTGATTGCCAAATTTGGACTGACCCCTAAGAAGTATTGCCAAAGATTTGAGGACGGTCACAAGCTCCCTAACCAATTCTGGGTAGACTTCAAGTATGGCACTGAATGGCTGGGTGCGGGGCTGCAAAGTCAATGATTATGTTGGGTTGTGCAATTTAATCATGAAAGAGCACCTGCTCAGTATCTGTTTTACAGAGTGGCACCAGCACCTAGTTGACAGTAAGCAGACTGTTCCTAGGAAGCTTCCTGAGGAGGCAGACCTCTGGGCTAACACCAGAGTGTCCAAGAAGTTACCTGGGAGTGACCCCAAGAAGGGTGGTTCAGGTTCCCCAAGCAGAGTGAGGGGGAGGTTAAAGATGGCCCAGATAAGTCCCAGAATAAGGGGTTAGGAAAGAGTTCCCATGCCCCATCTGAGAAACATGGTGGTGGTTCTGGTGGGCAGTGGCCCTGGGCACCTCATTTTCAACCCTGCTCTTTGAGTGCTCCCAGCTAGGATACAAACAGGGGGACTCTGTCTGTCCAAAGAAACTACCCACTGGTGGGACCACTACAGGGGTGGCCAATGTGACCTTAGGGGAAAGTAGTCCCCAGGGGCAGGTCATAGAACATGCCATAATCTCCCTCAGTTGGGAGATAGACTCAGAGAGTGACCTGTTGATCGCTAGGGGTGGGAGTCGTCACTTCCACCATGTGGGAGTGAATGGGGTCCCAATCACTGCTCTGAGGGACACCGGGGCTAGTTATACCATACCAGTAGTACACTGGCCAGGTGTGTAGGGGGACTCCAGCCCATGTATCCCTGGAGTGGGGTGATGAGGTGACCCAGAGGAGGGTCATAGTTAATCCCCAGGTGCCTGTAGACTGCATTCTGGGGAATGAGTTACCCCTGGTGGCAGAAGAACTGGGAGGGTTGGCCCCTAAGGATGCATTGACAGTTCAGTTGTTTGGGAGTACCCCTCCCCAGATGAGGGCGTGGGAGCCCAGATGTAGGGGCAAGGTGAGGGAGGACTCAGCCCTGTCCCCTGTTTAGCCTGAGTTGACTGACTAGTGTCAGGATACCACCCCTGAACTGGCGGGAGGTAGAGTGGAAGTATGGGGCAACACCCCTGGGGCAACTGCTCCCCTCTCTAAGACACCTCAGAGGTCAGGGAAACCTCAGGAGCCCATAAGGAACTCCCTGCCAGCCCCAAGGCTAAAGGAGAAGCTTATCCAATGGCCCGCTTAGGGCCTCCACTTAGAAGTGGGTGTCCTGGAGACTAGCTCTTGACACTGACAGCTGTCAGTGGCCTCTGTTGGTTGTTGCCCTTGTGGAAAGAATTTTCCCTGGGTTGGGGGACAGAAGACAAACCCAAGGAGTGGAATGGGCCACATCACTTTGTTGGCCATGGTGGTACTGTCTGCCTACTGGGATGCAACTGTGAGCAAAGTAAGCTTAGGAACGTCACAGATGGGGTCCACAGATGAGGAGAAGGGTTCCCCATAGGTCAGTTCAGTGGCCCCAGAGAGTATTGACAGAGGAGCCAAACTGACTTCAGAAAGGTGTAGAACTGGCAAGTGTCCTGTAAAAGTAGGCAATTGTCCATGTTATATCGCCATAAGCAGGGAAGTCCATCAAGGTATTGATTAGTCTACCCTGGCTTTAGGTTGGAAGGGGGATGTGTTGGAAACTGGCCCTCTTTGAAGGGTCACCCCAAACTTTTTTACTTCCAACTCCTCTTTTTCTGACTTCATTTTTGTTGGCTTTAGGACACTTTACCACTGCTAACCAGTGCAAAAGTGCATGTGCCACCTCTCTAAAAGCATGGTAACATTGGCTCATACCCAATTGGCATATTTAATTTACATGTAAATGTCATTCTTTTTCCACTAATGTGAGGCCTACTCCTCTCATAGACCAGCATTAGAACTGCCCTTGTTTACTTTTATGTGGTAGATCCTGATCTGGGAGGAGTAGACCTGCCATGTTAAGGATGGCCAGAATGGTATCAGAAAATCCTGCTTACTGGTGAAAGTTGGCATTTTGCACTTACTGCTGCTATCTGTGCCTTACAGACTGTCTCCAATCAATGTATAGTATGTGCTAGTTGACAGCTCCCCTTGTGCATTCCACCCAGACAGCCATACACAGGACACTCAGTCACATTTGCATTCATCTGCATACAGAATGGGTCTCCCTGGGCAGGAAGATTGGAGGGGCTCTCTCTTACACTTTAAAGGCAAGTGGCCTGCCCTCACACAAAGGACTGATAACCCCTCACAGGGATTCTGGCAGACAGGACTGGGCGGAAAGGGGAACGTGTGCACTTCAAATCCACTATATTAAGTTTCCCCCACTTCAAAGGCACTTTTGGGTATATCTACTGGGTCTCTGACCCCACCAAATCAGACACTTCTCAATCTAAACCTGAACTCTGTCAGAGGAACTGCCTGGCTGCTCAAAGGATTCATCTGGGCTGCTTTGCTGAGAAGGACTGCTGCCCTGCTGCCTGCTGGCCTCTGACTTTGCTGGAAGAACTCTGCTTTCCCCAAAAGTGCTCTCCAAGGGCTGGATTGAGTTTGCCTCCTGTTCTGAAGTGTCAGGGCCAACAAAGACTTCCCCTACTAGCTTCTAGCTAGTTTTCCAACTTCAGCGACTCCAGGACGGACTTCAGTGACTCCAGTGTAGACGCTGCTGCCGGACGCCACACCACTCCCTGCTCCGTAATCTTTGCTGCATGCAACCAGGCCTGCAACATAAGTCTGACATTTGCGTGACGCAGCATATGTACCGCAGTGTAATCGCGACACCGTGAAGTCAACACCTCACGTCTTGACCAACTGGATCCATCAGCCATGCCGGGCCACAAGGAACCGACACCTTGCCACCGATGCCGCACCAGCTCCACCTGCAACCGGTCGCAACTGATGCCTCACAGTGCGGAACTGACGAATCACCTCCACAGATGCTGTAAAGGACTGACACTGCACCGGCTCCAAAGATGCATCACCTCCATGACTCCATGGGATGTCTTTGTTTCTTCATTTTCTAAGGTACTGTGCCTGGGGGATGGTGCGACTCCGTGACCGGTGCCTGTGGCGTTAGACTATTATGAACGTCTCTGTCAACAAGTGTGATAGCCCCAGTTGGAGCTATTATGTTTCCAAGTGCTTTAGTGGGATTTATTCTTTAAAAATTCATAATTTTGCTTCTCTACATTGGATTGTCATCATTATGACCTTATTTCATTCAGATAAATATTATCCATTTTTCTAAACCTGGGTGGTGTATTTTTGTGGTGTTTTCACTGTGTTGCTGTATGAGTTGTTGCACAAATACTTTACACATTGCCTTCTACACTAAGCCTGCCTGTTCTGCGCCAAGCTACCATAGGGTGAGCACAGGATAATTTGGTTGTGACTTACCCTGACTAGGATTGTGGTTCCCTACTTGGACAAGGGTGTATTCCTCTGCCAACTAGAGACCCGATTTCTAACAGCTTCATTAAAGTGTAATAGAAATATTAGGAATTCATTCCATTTTATCCAGTTAAAATACATAGAATAATAAAATAGGTTTGCTATGAAATGGGTAGGTCGTAATATCTTTTCTCAGTCCTATGATTTGATTGTGCATTTATTGTGCTATATGGCTCTTTCTTGCAACCAGATATGGAGGTATTGTTTTTCTAATTATGAATCTTGAATTAAGAGAATTGTTATTATATATTTCTATTGTTCTAAATGTGTATTAGTGATAAAAGTTTATAATTTTGATGTGTATCATGTAATGTTCGTATTTTGTACATAAACTGTGTATGTTGCTATAGGTATGGTCACATACCGTCCACTTATTGTCAACATTATAAAGTGGTACTATTACTACTATTACTTGGACAGAAAATTTTGAAAGTGGTAGCCAGGAAAAGCTGAGTGATACTTGTTTGCAAAAGTCTGATGGGTGTTTAATCTTAGTTTATACAAAGAGCAACAATGTATCACATTAATATTTCGTATTCGAACTTTAAAAAATTGTAAACATTCATACAAATTTCCTAAAGCCATGTTGCATTACTGGCTATGGTGAAAATTGGAGCATGGTTTAAACGAGATTGTTTGATTGATGCAACGCCATACACCCACTCAGACTAAAATAGGTGGTGAGAAAAGGCTCATTCAAGCAGCGAGTAAGGATTCTTGACAAGAAGTGCCTTGGTCTTACTTTGATATTGTTGCTAGGTTTAGTGGAAGAAGAAACAGTCTTCACAGTGAACGCTGAGTTTGTGTGGCCAGTGTCTCTTTTTGGGCGACTCAGGGCTCCATTCCTGTTAGAAAAGAAAAGACAGGCAGTCAACACATTGCTGTGAAAGAGTAAAGTCTACAACCTGCAGAGCAGATTGGAAGGTCTACCACATGTGACATTAACATCAAGGGGTACATAAACACAAGAACTGAGGGCCTGATTTAGAACTCGGCGGACGGGATAGTCTCACAATGGTATTGTGTAACCCATCCGCTGAGTTCTAAATCAGGCCCTGAGACTTGAGAAATAGTCCTGTTTCGAATTGCAGTTGATAATCATTGACCCTAGGTCAGGGGAGCACCTAAGCCTTTGATGTCTCAGTTCAACACATACCTTATAGGCAGTGCTTAATTTGTAAATAAAAAGGTGCCGGTGCCCAAAGCCCTCCTCTTATGCACGTAGCTGCTGCAATTAAATCTGCGAACATGGAATACTGAGGCAGCGTAATCCTGAAGTCATCTCGGACCTCTTCAATCCATATAAAGCCACTCCCTGCCCCTTCAGCCCACTCTAGCAGCTTTCTACTTTCTCCCTTTGTGACAATTTTTCGTTTTTCCCTTCTGCCGTCTTTCCCATTTGTGTCTTTGCTCCCCGCAAATGCTTGAGGCAGAAGAATAAGCCCAGGCCCTCAAAAATAAGAGTCGGTGCTCAGCACTGGAAACAACAAGCACAAATTAAGCACTGCTTATAGGTGTTTCAAGACTGGGTCTCTGAAATATTGATCCTGGTGTCCCAAGGCGCCTTGTGACCTTCTGCGTCCTCCGACATATCAGTGAACTTCGGTGAGACCCTGCTACAACATTATTTATTTGCTTCCATTATTTACTTCAATTCATGGCATGCATAATGCCTTTCAGCCACTTCAGGGCCAAACGTATATAAATAGGTTATGTGGCTCAAACATATTCAATGGCAAACATGTAATGGGAAGAAATGTGGTAGACATAGTCTGGCCTGACTTAATTTTCTAGAAACGTATTGAAATCCTGAGACTAAATCCTCATGTTAGGTATCATAAAGCTCAATTACACCACTCACTGTTGTGTTTGACGTAGAGGATCTGGCAGTTCACATTGGTTAAAGAGAAACAATATGCGTTTCCTAGCTTCTGCGAGGGAACACCTCGCTGGGTCTTAATACGTGTTTGGATTCTGTCTGAAACAACAAGCTATGCGGGTCTTGGATATGAGAAAATTGAGCAGGATTCCTCAGGGGTCACACTAGCTGCCAAAGGGTTAGCTGCAGTGTCCTTCGTTATTTTTTTCTAAACAGCGATGGGATGGTCAAGGTACATGTCCATATTGTCCATAGACCTGAGCTCTAAACTCACTTCCTCCAATTTGTTTCTACTGAGCCTATTTTGATACATCAGTGTTGGAGGGGTTGTAGATTCCAAGTAGGGGACTAGTTTCTGTGGGCATTTCGGACCATGCCTCAGAACACTTTAATTACTGTTGGGCTTGAATTGCATTCTTTGAGTCGTCAAGAGCAATTTTAGTAATTTCAAGGCTGATCAAATATGCTCATGTTGTTTCAGGTGGAACATATTTTATAGAACTGTTTATCATTCCTTACAGCTTCTGTAAATTTTGCACACCTTATGGAAGCATCCATACTTGAGGATTATCTGTCTAGCTACTTCCGTCCACCGGCAGAAGTAATACATTCTTCATCATATTTAGTTGCTTCTTAATGCCCCTGATGAAGGAATGGGTTTAAGATACAAAAGAGTCTGCAGTCAGGCACACTGAAATGGAGTTGCTCTCAACATTGATAGGCAGGTTTTACTGGAGCGAAAGTCCATTTTTGACATGGTCGCTCCCACTTTTTGTCTGGTATATGATGCAATTTTGACTGAAAGTGCACTGGGTTTCTGCGATTCAGGTCCCCAGTGCCAGAGCTCTTTCCCTCAAACTGAGCAATTGTTCCCCAATTGGCCGGACCTCTGTCACCCCTGAAAAGGCCCTAGTAAATGGTACCACTGGTACCCTGGGCATGGGTATCAAAGAGGGCCCCAAGGGCTGCAGCATGTATAGTGACAACCTCAGGGTTCCCTCACCTAGCACAGGCAGACTGCCATTGCAGGCTGTGTGTCTTTGTGCGCTTAAAAGTGAAAATACGACATAGCACACAACCTGTGTGCCATGTCCCCTACCACTGCATGCAATATATGTAAGTCACCCCAACAGTAGGCCTTACAGCCCTAAGGCAGGTTGCATTATATTAGATGTGTGGACATACCTGCAAGAGTAGATATGCCCTTGTTATGTCTTTGTCGATTCTGGGACATAGTGAGTGAACAGGGAAGCCATTTTAAGTGCATGTGCTGGACACTGGTCAATACGAGTTACCCAGCTACATGATGACTTCACTGAAAATAGGGATGTTTGGTATCAAAAATCCCATATTAATAAACCCACACTGATTCCAGTGATGGATTTATTAATACATGCACCTAGTGGGCACCTTTGATGTGCTCCCTGAAAACCCTTCCATCTGCTGGTGTACTGGCCGACTAGTTTTAGCCAGCCTGCCACCAACAGACATGTTCCTGTCCCCCAAGGGTGACAGCCTATGCCTTTGGGTGGTCAGGAACAAAGCCTGCTCTGGCAGGGGTGTCAACACACTCCTCCCAACAGGATGACCTGCAAATCTGTATTCCAAGGCCGGGGGCTTCAAAGAAGCCCACCACCCTCAGTATGCAGATCTGGCTTCCCTCAGAAGGGAGAGGAGGACCCCCGTCACAGGTCCATTTAGCACCTGGACAGACAGGAAGGTGTGTCCACTCTCAGGTCAGTTCCACCCCTAAGGTGAGATGCCTGATGTGGACACAACATTTCAAAGTCTACCATCTTGGTGATGGTAGAACTAGGAACTCTGGGACAGGGTTATGCCCACTTCCCACAGGAAGTGATCCTTTAGAGGGGGTAGTGACCCCAGGGGAAAGTATACCATTGCCTAATACCCTACACTCCCCTAACGTCCCTAAATTCAGTATTTAGGGTAGCCCCTGGCACCACAAGATCAGATCCTAATGACCTGAAGAAGGAAGAAGGATACCTGGAGACGCAAAAGTGAGAAATGAAGACTAGTGATGGACTCTGTGCCAACCCTACCAGCCTGCCTGCTGACTTCGACAATCGTGCCAAAGACGCCTTGTCCTGCAGCTGCTTGTGCCTTCAAAAGCCAGGGAGGAGTACCAGCCTTCACCCAAGCTCCATGAACTCCTGTGGAGCAGTGGAGCTGCTTTCCTGGAATATGCGGGTACCCCAAGAGACACTGTGAGGAATCTGAACTGCCAAAATCCGACACCAGACAGCACCACTGCACCCGTGCCTCCTAGCCCGAGTTGCAGTAGCCAACGGTACCATTGTGGTCCCCAGACCCTCCAGAGACAAAGTCCATCATGGGTCTTTCCACTGCAACCTTCAAGCCGAAACCTGCAGCCTCTTTCTGCAGGCCCCCTTCTACCACGACTGCATCCAGTGATTGGAACTCGAAAGTCCTCTGCACCTGGCTACCCTGGACCAAGGAAAAGAGGACCACTGGTGTCCCTACTTCCCCGAACGTCACAAGAACTGAGCCCACTTGGTGATTCACCTAGACTGGTATTCCAGTCCCTGCCTCCAGTCCTTTCCGACTGGACCGATTCCCACTGACTTTAACAGAGCACCCGACACTGATCTGCACCTCTGCACCCAGCCACCCCAGTGCCATCTGAAGTGACCTGTTGGTGTGGCCTAGGACTCTGTCCCATAGTCGCATTAAGTATAGAAGATTTGTCCTGTAAGCCCTGTTTGCCGTATGTGTTTTCCTCCATAGGTTAACATTGCATCTTCAGAAAAAGTCAACTTTTCAAACCTGTGATAATTTAAATTGCAAAACTCACTTATCCCATTGTATTGATTCTGGTGCCTAAATATATATATAAAGATACTTCTTATTTTTGTAAAATGGTATGAATCTCTATTTTGAGTTGTGTGTCACATTTATTGACTGTGTGCCTATGGTAAGTGTCTAACACTCCTCTCTGATAAGCTTAAGGCTGCTGGACCACACTACCCCCTACGATAGAACCTTGGAATTGCTTATGCAAGCCCCTGTACACTAGTAAGAGAACCCCTGGACTCTTTGCACAATATATCTCGTTTTGGTGCACTATATAAAGAGCCAGCTTCCTACATTTAGGACATTAATTTCAGTCTGTGGAGGCAGGCAGCTTTTTCTCATCCAATACAAAATGAGTTCAAGGAATTTGCAAGGTCTGGGCCTCACCGGCTGATGCTATTGTTCGATGAGATGGTTATGGGATATGAACTCACTACAAAACAGAGAATGCAGCAAGGGTCATGCATATGGAACTTTGCAAGGAAGCATAGGGGTGCTCCCTCTTCCGAGGACTCAGGCACTGCATCAGAGGACATGGCCTTCTCACTATAATGTCAAACTTTGTAGCCAGCCATGCACAAAATGTTATTAGAAAGGTGTTAAATTCTGTTGCCTGGTTCTTAATATTTCTTTCAAATCTTGCGTAGGATTTTGTAAATAAATTCTACCGTGTCAGAAGAAACATTCATTCACTCACCGGACTGTATGTGTACAATTTGATATTCAGTCCACGATATGACATACGAGCCTCATGATATAGTTTCTGTAGAGATCCTATGACAATGTAAACGGTCCTCTAAGGGAGATACCATATGGGTGTGCTGAGATGTGGGTCCATACGTGCGACAAGTGTGGACAAACATGGGCGCTGAATTCACTGTGTCATAGGTCTTAAGCTGAAACTCACTGATGAGGCCCAAGAAGTTCAAAAGTATATTATTGCATGTGTTCTCATCGAGTGGGGACTTGGATTATTCATATTGGACTTAGACCAACTCTGATTTGCATATGGCTAATCTGTGTTAGAAGTGGCATTGTGACCAAAATCCAGAGGTCAGGAAGGCATCCAGATGCATCCAGCGGCTTACATTATTTAAAACATTTACCTATGATGTTCTTTTTTTCCTTACTGTAATGCCACAATGATGACACCACTTTGCCTGCTCAATCGCTATAAAAATGCTAAAATTATGTACATGAAACACACTAAGGTCAAGCAGTCAACGTTGCAAATTTACAGTAAAGGCGACAAACAGCTTTGGAAATACAATCTAAACAACCATGAGCAGCAATTGTTCTTTGTTGACAAAACATCTCCTGACCACTCACCTGTACGTGGCTTTGCTCTTCTTTAGAACCCGGTTCACGAAGGAATTTTCTTTACGGTAACAGAGGTAGAGCACACCAGCCACCAGAGGCAGAACCACCATGAAAAGCAGCAACAAGACCACCATGACTGCTGTGTGATCTGTATGAGGATATGAAGAGAGTCAGAACTACTGTTCATCAGCCAAAACAGCTGCACTTGTTGCAGTATATATACTTGCCACTGTGCTTTACCTTACCAGAGGGGCGGGGTGACTTAGGTCAAATGGACAGGCAACAATGTACACATTCAAAACTGTTCACTGCAGAAGTTCCAGACAAGGGGTAAAAAACTAATCTTTCAGAAAATGCAAGCTTTATGCTGGGGTTCCTTTAAACCCCAAACATGATCTACTCTGTCCCTCTGACTCAGAGTGGACCTCACAGTGAGTCCGCCTTGGTGCTGCTGGATTCTCTGTAATGCAGTAAACTCACTTCAGACAAACTCTGTGTTACAGGAATGACACCTGGGAATGGAACACTAGTTATTGTTCTTAAGGAGACCTTGCAATCAACTTATTGTGCCCATTTCATATATATACAGGAGAAATTGTAAACTTAAATATGAAAATATGGGAAGAAAGACAATTCCCTTTTTCACTCCCTCCTCTCCCTTTCAGATGAAACCACAATTGATCCCCAAAGTTTCTCTTCTTCACCAGTAAAAGTGCCCACTGAGGCTACATAACAGTGGAAATGATACAAAATAGAGTACATAAAATCAAAAATAGATACCAAACTTCTCATATTAAACAAAATGGTCTGGAAATTTCAGTATAGAACAGATACAGTGAATACAGATTATTCAAACATGTACATTTTTTTTTCCTGATGGCGGAATTCAATAGATAAAACTCTTCTTCAATTTAAGAAAATAAGGCATAGAAGTTAGATATTAATTTCGGACCACTTTTTGTTAAATTTGTTAAGTATTCGGGGCTTCTCTAGAACTATGTGACCGTCTTGCTGGGGTACAAGGTGTGTGAAAGGAAAGGCTGTTGGATATTGTTTCTGTATTACACAACAAAATGTCAATTCCTGTAAATTAATTGTACACACTCAGCAGTAGAAAAGCAAAAATCTGAAGTGTGATGGAAACAAATAGTTTAATAGGACCAGAACAAATGGAGACACTTTGCTTGCTGGTGAGCATATGATAAATATTCACTGAACCCTGATTTCCATACACTGTCATTTGTGTGCAATATAGGTTTATCAGTAAAACTGTGTCTGTGCAAATTTAGTAGCCATTTCTATGGAAAATGTGCCGTCTGTAAATGGCTTCTACTTGATGTTTTAGTTAAATTAAAAAATTGCGTGCCTCATATCCATTAAAGCTGAGTATCTCTATTGATCATAAGGAGGTAGCGATTGCTATTAGGAAAAGCCCCTCTCATAAAGCACCAGGCCTAGATGGAGTACCCATGCCCATTTTCAAGGCCAATATAGATAACTGGGACTCCTGATTACACACATTCTCTGTGCTGCGCTGATGGGCCGCCTTTCCCCCTCCTGGAAGGAGCTGGTTATTGTCCCCATTTTTTAAAAGGGCGATACAGATGATCTGGTTGCTATAGGCCAATCTCCCTGTTGGACACCACCTCTAAGATTCTAGGTCAAGTCCTTCTCACACGATTAGAGACATGGGTAGAATCAAATATTATTCTTTCATCTGTGCAATTTGGTTTCTGCCCATGACTGGACACAGTGGAGCAGTGTTTGAATTTGACACTCCTAGAGGGGAAATATGTCAATGCCAGAGGAGGGGCCTTTCATTAAGCATTTATGGACCTCTCCTGTGCTTTTGACAATGTCAGTTGTGAAAAATTGTGGTCCATGATGGAATCCATAGGGGCTGAGACTGCTTTATTAGGTGCGGTACTCATAGCATAAAGAGCAAATGGGCTACAGCGGCTCCTGGAATCATTTACTGATTTTATGGGGAACTTGGATTTAAAGGTAAATTCTGTAAAATCTTTTATGATGGTTGTGGGCCCTAAAATGACTAAGTCCAGGTCTCATGTGGTAGAAGGGGTCACCATTAACAGAGTCCGACTTTTAAATATCTCGGCATACCATTTGACACTGCATTGAAATGGTTGCACCTCCTTAAGATCAGAGTGCACCAAGTACAAGGTGTTCTGTAAGAAATGTTTTGTTTTACATCTAGGTTGGGTGCAAAATTGGTAAAAGAAATGTTACTCCTGTACATAAGCAAATGTACATAAGCAAAGGCATCCAGATGGGCTTTATGGAGCGGAGGTGTGGGTATATGCCAATGTTAGCACTCTCCAGACTCTAGAAAACAGATTTATGCACTGCATTCTCTGGTTAATGTACATAAAACACTCCTTTGAGAAATTGGGTTTGGAAGATCTATTTGTTAACCCTACAATAGTTAAAATACCATACCAAGGAGATGGTAAAAAGTAAGGGCCTATTTAGAGTTGGCCCTACTAGCGATGTGGAGCTCTCTCTTGTGCTTTTTAGAAACCCCCAATAAAGGTTTTACCTGACTAGGTTTAGATTGCGTACTCTTCTGTTCTTATGCTCCTTTCCTAGCCAGAAATCTTGGTTTAAATCCTTGTCCAAATGTGCTTGTGAGAATTGCACTTTACAAAGTACTACGCACTTTAATCTTTTTTGCCCATTATATGCTACTCCATGAAAGAGGTTCTTATTACCCTACCAGTTTTAAAAGCAGTAAATATTAGGGAGCATGGAAGAGCTTTCATTTTTCTGCAACAAACGAAGTCACTAGAGGTATGCTTTGCGGTTGTGAATTTCTTAAGGAGTGCCCTATCCATTAGACGTAGATATGCAGGGTATTCATCACATTTTTAAATTTGTTTTTAAGTAAGGAAATTTGAAATATAGAGGAATTTGAATATTTTGATTTTAAACCTGGAATGTAGAAAAATAACTTTTATGTACAAGGAATGGAATAGATACGTTATGCTAATGTTTGAAAAGATGATGATTAGGTATTGGTTTTATTCATGGACCTTTGCATTATGTTTAGTGTTGGTTGAATTGTTTTGTATTTGACTTTTTATGGTCAATTTCTGACCGAAATAAAAGATTTATGATGATGAAAATGATGGTGAGCTAAGAGATGGATGAATGGTGGGAGGTGTTGACCAAAAACACCCACTGATGATACAAGTCCCGGTTCACACACATTGACATTGACTTCTCAGCACCAATTAGAATTTGATTGAAGATGTTTAAGTGAAAAAGATTTTATGCAGTAGACATGAAGCTTGAACACAACTCACTATCGGGCTTTATAGGACCACTGTCCACACTTCCGCCCATCCCTGGCTTCTCACAGGTGGGTGGTGCCCAGCCCACATCGCAGTGGCAGTTCTTGTTGTTGTTGCACACCTGAGATGGAGAAAAATTGTGTCATGACAAGGAAACTTGATGACAGTCAAAATGTGGTTAATGGGAGTATCCAATGCTACAAAGAGAATAAAACAGTGATGGCACATGATCTTGAAGTGTCTAACCTCAAATCTGTCAACAAATGGATGCCAGCTATGTCTGACTTTCATTTGTAGTCGATGGTATAAAGAGACAGCATGGGAGGGGAAGATAATTTGGATGGAGACACACAGCACCTAAGAATTAGAGAGAGACAGAATATAGAGATGAAATAGAAAAAAAGAAATAGAAATCCTAGGAAAACTGAAAAGAGGTAATGAACTGATAGAGGTTAAAGGTGACAAAGGTAAAACAAAGTACAGAGAAACAGAAAGAGAGAGGGGGAGAAAGAAAGAGACACGGGGGGAGGAAAAAAGAGTGTTAAATAGAGAGAAGGACAGGACACTGGGAAAAGAAGGAAGTCTCCCTAGCTCTACCTTCACTTCTCTCACATCCTAGCTGCGCTGATGATCTAAAGAGGCCTAAAAGGATGCAGAGTCGTCTGGTGTTTAGAAAAGGATAAACTAGTGTGGCCTATTCCTTGATGCTATGCCACCTTTTGACTGTCCAGTCCCCTCCATTCTGTCATTCTTGCCGTCCCAGTCAGTCTTATAGAAGTGGCACTTGGGTGAATGTAACAGAAAGCTCTACACAACTGTACAGTAATAGGAAATAAGATGCTTCCATTGACATCTTCTCCAATGTGTTTCTTGGCCTTTGCCTTGTTATAGGTAAAGCTTGGGATGTTGGGCCCTCATGCGGTTCCATTCACATTTCAATGGTTCAGTGGCTAATTTATATTTAAACACATGGGCACACTTATTGGTTCTCCAAAGACAGCTTGCAATGCACGTTTGAGGAAAGGATGTACTTCCTTCCCTCCATTAGCCCTCATTATGTGTGCCCGGCTGGAAAAATAATTTGCTACCACAGTGATCGGAATTTAAAAGGTGTGATATTTATTGCCTATTACAAGTTGCACCCTAACATTTGGATTTTAGGGCTAGATGTACAACCTTTTGTTTTGCGATTTGCAATTTGTGATCTGTTTGCGAATCGCAAATTGCGAGTCACAAAACAAAATGTACACCAGTGTTAACCACACTGTTTGCGATATCCAAATGGGCCGCAAGGGACCTGCCTCATTAATATTCATGAGGCAGGTCGCAATTTGCGACCCATTTGGGAGTGGCTGCACTTACAGGGATGGTGGCCTGCTGGGGTCAGCAGACCACTAGGTCTGTGATTGCTTTTTCAATAAAGCAGTTTTTTAAAATTTGAAATACATTTCATTTTCCTTAAAAAAAATGGGATTCATTTAATAAATAAAAATGAAAAGTTTTTGTTTCATTTTTTCAGAGTAGGCAGTGGTCCAACCGACCACTGCCTACTCAGAAAAAACATTTCCACTAACATTCACAAAGGGGAAGGGTCCTTTGGGGGCCCCTTCCCATTTGTGAATGGGTTAACACCAATTTGAAATTAGTGTTAATTGTGATTGTTTTGCGACTGCATTTACGATCAAAAAACATTCATACATCCTCCTGAGAGTCGCATTTAGGAAGGGTTGCCTTCGGGATGCCCCTTCCTAATTTTGAGGCGCAATCCCTATTTTGCTAGTTGGTAGCTGCATACTGACTCGGATGATAGGGATGGTACATTGTACAAGGCTATTTTGCGGTTGGTAATGGCAATTTTCACCTTTTGCAACCACAAAATCGCATCGGAAATCTGGCCCTAAGTGCTTTGCATACCAAACTCCACATGTAGCAGTATTTACCTTGCATTTTTTCTCCAGTAAAATTCAGCAGGCTTCACAAACCAAAACCTGATTACCAAAACCTCATTGCTGATCCTACAAGTGTGGGAACTGCAATATATGCCACTATGTTAACGATAAAATTGATACTTTCCAATACAATACTAAGATTACATACAAGATACCAAAATGTATAAATTGCAACACCAGGTATGTGGTCTATTGTCTACTATGCATGTGTAACCGCATATATTTTGGCAGCACCTTAAGGCCTTTGAAAGAAAGGATTCAAGGACATATATGGGTCATCCGTACCAACAACAGTGACTATCCCTTCGCCACACACTACAACATTACCCATGGAGAGAAAGAGATTCTAGGTATCACTATACATGGCATAGATGCTGTAGGCACGCAACCATGAGGAGAGGACAAAACACTCATTTTGAGACGTATGGAGAGCAAATGGATCATTAAACTTAGAGCAGTAGAAGAAGGTCTCAATAGAGACAAAGACTTATGTGTTTCTATGAATATGCACTGAGAACTTCACTCTACTATGCATTCATCATGCATGTTGATGGTTCTACTCATACGTACAATGACAAGAGCACATATGCAATGAATGAAGAACCTTAGTCAGACTAAATCGACTTCTGTGTTTAGCCTTGTGACATTGTAACAATACTTTGACCTGATGTGAACTCCATGCCTCAATGTGTATATATTCCAAGATATACAATGTACCTGTAACATGTATTAGTATCAACACGTTTTTAGATGTATCACTGTAATAGGTTGGGCTTTAGTGTCACATCTTATTTCATTATGTGACTAGTCTACTATTTTGTTTTTATAAATGTGGTTCCTCCGTGCCTTACGGTTTTGACAACCAACAAGAAATGTAAACTTAATAATAGACATGTACACTTTTTACAATCCAGGTCAGTCATAACTACACAATCTGTCATACGAGATTAATTGACATTCACAATTGACTGCATTCATTAACTCAACAGGCCTTGCTGTAATAATGTTTTACCTTTATGGTCTCTTTCTGCCTCCCGTAATATGTAAACAATAAGTAAGTTACTCTCAACAATCAATATATACACACTTGCAATTTCAGCAAGTCTTGAACCATATTGTATGTTACACATTACAAAATGGCCTTCATGTTTTGCCTTACTACTGCTGTTTCCTTCGCACTAGTCCGTTTTCTATCACCTCATCAGTTGCGCATCCCTATATGAGTCACACGTGCATGTTGGCGTCTTGTATACTCTCATTACACAACTCTGCACCAGCACAGAAGGTGAGTCTGTAGGCACTGCTGTAATGCGCGGATAGAAGGGTCACCTTGCATGGAATAGTCTTTCAGCTCGGAAACTGTAAGTTACGGCGACCCTCGTCGAGTCTCTCCTCACATGGCTTGGATTTTTTCAATTACGATAAAGATTATTTGTATGCTTTTTTTCCGGGCTGTTCTCAATTCACCATAATTAACATTGCTCCCAGTAATAGTTCAAACAATTTATGCCAACTTCGCAAATACGATTGAATACCCAACAGGCAGAACGGCTCATTCGCCTTAGCGGAAGGGCACATATATCTACTATGGATGTTCACATAGACAACCGCGAGAGACACAGTTCTGTCTATCATGGCCAATGATCTTTGAATATAAGACATTCACCCCAGAATAGGTAAGGTTTTCTCTACCACTATGTGCACAGGGGCAACATTTTCTATTCACCGTCGTTGGCCTGTTACATTTATCAGTTATCTGGTACCATTATATGCCCGCCGTAGTGGGGAACCTAAATGTATAGCTTTTTTTGGTGCGGGTAACTCCATATTCAAAACAGCACAATTTTATCCAATTCGAATACAATTTTGTCACGCCTATTAATTATACACATGGGCATTACCAGCCTTTCCCAAAGATTTAACAATGTCAAATACTGACATTTACTATTATAATATGTGTTCGAAGGTTCTAATAAATATTTTACTTGCTCATTCACTCGATCAAATAAGGTGTTTTCCGTCTTACGAGAGTCCCTGTCCAGGGCAGATGGACAACACTAAAACAGTTTTCTTGCCTTTTCAGGCCTTCTAAGGGCCACATTTTATTACAACTTATCCTCTACTAAATTGGACTATATTGTCAATAGTACAAGGTATGTCTCCTTTTCTGCATGACTTACTTAGTTACCATGATCATTCTTTCCTGCTGTCTGCTGTCACATGGGCCTGTTTTAGAATACTAATAGACACATCACCTTCTCTAACTGTCCTGACAATGCATGACAATTGATAATTCACTAAGATTGGGACGCCATGTATGGTATACACTTATACACGATTTAATGGCTTTTATACAATCCTTTCTTCCTTTGATGCCACCTCTTGGTTTTCGACCTCCTCACCTATGGCATGAGTGTTTCTCTGCCCAAACACTATGAACACTCTTGTATATACACATTTTACTTTTGTGGGCACCTAATACTCTTGTGTTTTCTAACAACTAGTGAAGCATGTGCGAAGAAAAGCTTACTAGACATAAATCCCTGTTAGTGACATTACATTTGACTACTTATATCTTCTTTTTTCTCTTACAATAACTCTTACAGCTTTGAAAAAGTCTAGATGACGAAACACGTGTCGGCATTTTTCTTTGGATATGTCACAATTTGGAAAGAATAAATCTACTATGCTCTCAACACATGATCAAGACTCTTCTTACTATAACCGTATGCTTTCATTTGGCTTGATGGACTGCTCTGGTGTGCCCTGGTAACTGTTGTCACAAACCAAAATCTACCTGGGAAAAATTGTGAGGCATGCAGTAACTATCACAGCACTCTTAATACCAAAAGAATGGGCCACTAGTAATGATAGCCCTAGTATCTTCCTACCTGATGTTGCTGGATATACAGTCTGAGCAGCATACCTTCCAAGATGGTTTGTTATTTTATGGCTCAAGCTGTAGTTAGATTACAACATACATTGGACAAGTCATCCAAATGTGCACAAAGCAATGCTGTAAAAATGAACAGAGCAAAAAGTATGACACATTGAGAGCACTGGTTTATTGAGGTTGCTCTTTGGAATATATGGGCATTGCATTCCACAGGGGATTCCATCAGAAAAGTAAGGAAAAAATATTGTGGAGCCAAAATATTGAGACTAAAAATATTGGGAAGGTGAGTCTATATATAGGTAAGTATAGGTTTACTTAACTTCATATCGATATACACTGACAATATCTATATCTTTATATATTTTCCTTGATGGTTTAACATCCAATGCTTCCACAGCAAACTTTAATAGAGGAAGGGGCTTGCCAATGAAAAAAGACATTCTGTTCAGAAGTTAACCTATCCCCTGTGTAGTCCTAATATGGTGGATATTCTTTGGAGCCATTATTTCATGTACATTACTCTAAAGTAACTTCCTTCTTGAGTCATTGTGCTACAATTTGGCTTCCTATAGGAATCAACCAATAGATACATTATGACACTCACTACTGAGGAAGTAGTTGGACCTATGCAAAAATATGTCCATGGAGACAGAGAGAATATAACATGGCGTAAGGTCTTGTTAGGCTGCAGCTCTGGCACGAGGCATGAGGCTGAGCTGATTCTCAGACTTATTACATTTATGAAGAGATAATTGGTTCTATGTGAGGGCGCTCAAAAAAGTACTAGGATTGGTGTATTTAATGGATAGATGCTGCATGTGTCTGGTACTTTCCACCATCTGAGTGCCCATGCCTATTCAGACATTCATCCAGGTAATTTTTTAATATGTCACGCTGGGTGGAATTGGGGCTGGCTAATGCAGAGAGGAGTGTGTGGCCATCAGATCAGGACACCAAATAGTTTTTGCCTCCTCATGACTCCGACTCAACTGTGTATGGGAAGACAACATGGGGGATCATACATCAACTAAAATTGTAGTTGGGTTTTTTCTCAAGGTTCTGTCTCGTCTATTTGATGTCACTCAGAAACACTTCTCCGTTACTCACAGGTATGAATATGAAATTCTATATTTAATGTGTGCATAATTGCATATGCATATCAGTATTTATCTGCATCTTTGACAAGTGCTGGCTCACAGAATTACTCCTGAAATTCTATGAGAAGTTACCAAAGTCAGAAAGCTGAACACAATGTAGGTGGAAGTAATTTGAGGATTGGTTCGTAAATAACACCATCTGCAGTTTCCTCTTTGAGCCACACGGTGGCAGTAATTCCACGTGCTAAGTATGAGATAGCTAGATATAAAACTATGAATATATATTTTTAAAGTGCACACATTTACTGTCCTCCAAATCAAGAGATACTCAGAATGATAAATTATTTTATTCTATAGCATTTTTTCAGACTTTACTTTTCTCCATATTTTACAGATTTACCTGTCAGATGTTTAACCGATATTATATGTAATGATTTACAAAGAATGTTTCTATTGCAGGAGGGGAATCTCATGAAGTGCTGGGCACAGACGTGCACAAGGGGGTCTGAGTGAAACTAAATTACAGATCCCAGGCTATTTAGAACAGCTGCAGATTTTGTGTTTTGACACGTCATGCACACCTTTGCTTTTGCCCAGACTCACACAACTGTTTGTACAGGATTAAAACTCAGATTTTCGGGGGTCGTGGTCTGGCTGTGAAGAAGTATGGCTGCCTGAATCCGGCGGTCCGATTGTGCCGGGGTAGGACAGAGAGGCCCTCCCCGAACGGATAGAGGGAGTACCCGGGACCGCTTGCAGCCGATGGAGCATTGCAGCCCCGTGACCCGGGTTGAGCTCGCACGTCCTCCCGGGCTCCCAAGCGGCCCGCAGGAGAGGGCGGCTGGAGGCTCTTGCGGCGTGGACTGGCCGCCTTCCCCCTCCTGGGCATGAAATAGCTACCAATCTGGGGACGGCGACAACGTACAGTGTGCCAGATGATGGGTTCAGCTGCGGGACGCGGTGAGTCCTAAACACACTGATGGGGGCGCGACCCTCCAGCGCACAACCTCTACCCTTCCCCCCGCATAGTCTGTCGAGCCGGAAACGAAGGGTTAGGCCACGGCACCTTGACCCACTGGTCCCCTCCACGGCCACTCTTGGACCGTGATCTCTCCTGAGGTCTGGCACCTGCATGAGGCGTGTCCCGCCTGCCTGCACGAATGGATGGAAACAATGGCACGGCCATCTGACCCCCGAGAGCTACGCTAAGCACCCGACGGTCTTGCATACTATGGTCACAATCAGGTGAGAGATTAAGGGAAGCCAACGGGACAATCTGTTTTCTGGCACCAGAGTGGGACACTTAGCCTCACCTACCACTTGTTCCCCACAAACAGGACAGGCTGCCTAAGTGGATTGTAGCTGGTGTTACACACTCACCCTGCCCCCCCGTGCACAAATTGTGGCCCTGGCACCGGATCTCTTGCACAGAGGAACACCCTCAGATCCCACGCTGCCACATCGTCCCCTCATCGGCACAGTGACGCTCCGGAGTTCTGCAGAACCCTCCTTTCTGGGTGGCGATTCTCACCAGTAAATCAACAGGTAAACACTCCCGCCAACTGCTGTTTTCAGAAGCTATTGCGTTGCCTCAGCCCATGGGGTCGCCTAAGATCCTCCCCAGCTCTGCGGCTCTGCCGGCCGACCCCCGCTCGGTCGATGCCACGGAGCGCATACTCCAGGAAATCACAGCTGTGGGACTCCGCTTAGAAGCAATGGACTCGAAGATTACAGACCTATCCGCGGCATCCACCTCCATAGGGCTGACATAGCCTGTTTCCAAGACAAGTTCACAGACCTGGACCATTGCCTCATGACTGTTGAAAGCCAATTTGCGACGCTGCCAGAGCGAGACTCAGAGCTGCAGGTCCTCCGTGCAAAGATTACGGACTTGGAGGATAGGAGTCAGAGGGACAATGTCTGTTTTTTTGGACTACCAGGACACAAGGAGGGCTCAGATGTCAGGGCTTTCCTCAGGGACTTAATACCCTAACTCACTGGCCTCATCTTTTCCCCGCAGTTAGAGTTCATCGCCTCCCCCCCATGAAGCTAACGCAGGAAAGCCCCATCCCATCATTGCATGCTTTCTACACCACGAGCAGGCCCGCCAGATTATAGCTGCTGCCAGAACTCAGGGTCTGTATTCTCTGGAGGGACATGAAATACAAATGGCCGTGGATTTCTCACAAGAAACTAACGAGAAACGGAAAGCGTTTCTGGCCCTCCGACCACAACTGAGGAATATGAACATCAAATTGGGCCTCTTTGAGCCTGCTCGCATGTGGATCACACAGGATGGCAGATCCACAGACTTCCTCGAACCCGCTGACCTCTGTTGCTTTCTGGAAGGCCTTGCCACCCAGCCTATGGACCATGCACCCACGCACTCCATACCAAGTTCTCCTGACCTAGGAGACCCTCCCTCCAACTTCGACCCAAATAAACATGTTGCATATGCTGCAATGCAGAAGAGGGGCAGGACCTATGACCGCTCACAGAAATCACAGGAAGGTAGAGAACACGCTCTTAAGGCTGTGATTGCTCTCACCCAAGATCAAGGTAGAGACAAATCCCGTTCCCCCTTGAAACCAACACCCCTTACTGACCGACCACAATGAAGGACTCTTGAAGCAGCCAGGGTCTCCCACCCAATGGAAACAGGTCACTCATGCAAAGTCAATGTTCTCCAACTAAGGAGAGGACTAAGGTCCACAAGACGCTAGGCCGCAGTTGCATGAAAGCCTCTGAAACACAGGCACTTTTACATGGAAGGCCCTATGGCCCTCCAAGGAAACTAACATGCAGCATCACTTAAGATCCTGGGATTTTTGCCATATATTTACTTACTGTTGCTTTGAGGCCCTGCATTTATCAAGATGGACAATGGAGTGTGCATGTTTTATTGTCTGTTGCAAAACTTTAAACTACAAGGGAAGATTAAAGTTGTCAGCGCCTTTCCTTATTACAAAAGCTGTTAGAAGTACATAAAATTGTGTGCTCTCTCTTTTTATCAAACTTTATACAAAACATTCTTAACATTATTTTCATAGATCCTTGGATTAACTTCATATAGATTTAGTGTGCATACAGAGGGAAAAGTAGCAAGATGATTAAAATCATCAGTATTTGGTATGGAGAGTTAATCTGGATACAAATTGTGATGAAAGGCAAAATAAAATGAAATTGAACTAAGGGCCAGATGTAGCAAGCAGTTTTGCCCATTCTGTGTCTATGGGAAAATGTGTTCGTACATATGGCCCTAAATTGCTAATTTCTTAAATTCTTGTGAATTACTATGTATTTACTTTGTGGTACTTCTAAAGCACAAACATAACTGAAATGTTTCTGAGAACTGTACAGAGTTCAAGGCAAAGACACAGTCATGGTATGATTGGAGGGATACCTGAATTCTAAGGCAAAATTGGACTGCAACTGCATCATGCTATCTCATTGTTTAAAGAGGTATGTGGCCCATGTGCTTTTCAACAAAAGTTTCATGTCTGAAGAGGTGTGGCCTCAACTGTTTCCTAAGTTGCACATTCATGAGTCTGGGACATTGTTCCAGATTTGTGGTGCATAAATAAAAAATAACTGTTGTCTTTCCTTTTTTTTTTACAGTTCTTCATCTCTAGTCTGAAGGTGTCCCAGCAGCAGGTGTGCTGAAGCAGTGTCGAATTATAACCTAGTACCTCGAGCCAGAATCAATTTAAGGCATAGGTAACATGGGCAATTGCCCAGGGCCCAGACCTTCCATGGAGCCCCCTAGGAAAGTGAACGTTGCCTCTAATTGATCTCCATGTTTTCTATGGCTTTATCTAAACTGCTCTCTCTCTCTCTGCCTACCACTACCACTGACTCTTTATTTGTACCTGATGTCATATTATGGATTTGTTGGATCCCAATGCTAGATATAACTCATCTCTTTTTGTGTGACCTAATGTGTAACATGTAATGTAATATTGTTTGGCATCATGCAGGCTTGAGTTAGCAGGCAATGGGTAATGAAAATTAAATTTGTTCTATATAGGACTCCCCAAAATACATCTTGCATAGGGCCCCCAAAATCCTTAAGGTGACACTTTCTCTAACAGATGGACTCATTGGTGATATGTGCCAACCACTAGGATGAAATTTCCAGGTGCATAATTTTAGACTATACCACTGGACTGCAATGGGGCGAAATGGGCATCCAGCTGGTGGAAAGTGAAGGAAAAGCTGCCACTCACCCCGTGTCCGTGACACTTGGCAACACACTGCTCCAGTTCTGAAAAGGATACATTCTCACACTGGTGATCCTTACACACCTGAAAAACAAAAGGGGAAAGAAACAGGGTGTTGTTGATAGTAAAATAGTGACGAAAGTACTAGCAGGTCCCTCTACAAGGGTTAATTCCCTACTATTTGTCCTTCTACAAGGATCAATTTCCTGTATTACTGTACACCCTACTTATCCTACCGATTTTAGTTTTTACACTACAGTCACCATACTGGGATGAGACCCAGTCATAGCTAAGTGCAGGACTGATGATAGCGCCTTCGCCATGGTGACAAATCTGAATCTCAGCACTGGGCAATGGCTGCTCCCCTTAGCTCCACCTCAGATGAGATACTCTCAGCCATCAGCCCCAGAGGAACTGCGGGTCCCTACATCCAGTCCATCCAATCTCAGCCCTAAGAGATGGAGAATAGCCACAGCCAATAGAAAATGAGGGTCTTGCTATCCCCAGCCTTAAGCCAGAGAGAATGACCCAGGAAGCATGGGCCCAAGAAAGGCTGAGACACAAGAAGAAAGGTGATCCACAAAATGTGGCCATTTTGCTCAATGCCTTTTCCATTATGTTCCTCCTTCTTTAAGGTGCAACATGTGCAAACCATGGTGTTTCCTTCATTTAGTTCCCAGACATTAACGCTGTCTTTTCAGGCATCTTTACTATACAAGAATGAAACTATGGTGCCCTGAATAATGTCTGAAAAGACAAGTCATATTATGATTGATTTAGAAACTGATGACGGATATCCTGAGGCAGCTTGAGAGTGGCTGTAGAGGGATATAGTTTGACACATAGAATGTGGCATTATAATGTACATATTGAAAACAATAACAACTCAACTCTGATTCTCTTGCCATGAAGCCCTCATCACAGTCTCACACTTCATAACATCACAGTAAAACACTGTTACTTTTTAGTAGTTTTATTTTGCATGGTTGATGTTGAAAAAGTGTATATTTGTACCGTTTGTAAAGAGCTGCATAAGCATACTGTACAGCAGAATATGCAGTAAAGGTTTAAACATTTGAGATCTGCTCTCACAAAGCTGGTGAACAAAGGTAAGCAAAACAGTGTTTTGGCGGTGGCAGCCTGGCAAATTGTGCTTAACGTGAGCCTGTGTTTTCCAGTGCTCGACATCAGCACTTAATTGTCAACACTGGTACTTATGACAGCTGGCACATGGTGGCGCTGTTGTGTAATTAAAAACATACATTAAAAGCAACTAATACCTGCTGTCCAAGCCATTCGTATGGCTTAGGGTCCTCGAACAGTGTAGCACTGTGATGGTTAGTGGTTGTGTAAGTACTGTCATTGGCAGCACTGGCCGTGGCAATGGCAAGGTGCAAGCTGCAATAGGTTTGTGACGAGGGCCCTGGCACCCATTTTTTTTTTTTTTTTTACAAATTAAGCACTATGAGTGAAGCGCATTCCATGCCCATCGATTCATTCGTTTTGCTTGCTGTAGACATCCAAGAATGATGCAATACCTTTGCATTCTGCCGATTAGATTCACAGAATGATGCATTAAAGGGAATGGAAGTGGTCATGAAGACTGCACATAGCTGGAGAGGAACTGTAGTGTTAATGGAGGTTCAGTGAAATAGAATGTTTAAGATGTGTTTGAAACCTCAATGGGAATGGATTTCAGATCTGAGTGGGAATGTGGGAGAGTGGGCTTTATAAATGAAATAGCACAGAAGGGAATGAGAGGTGAGGCAAAAAAAAAAGGATGAAATGAAAAAAAAAGATTGAATGAAAAAAAGGAGGAAATTAAATCCATTTACCATTCCAGGACCACACTTTGTACCCGTCAGCACAAGTCCGGGGTCCAGCAGATCCCCCTGCTCTTCCGGCGAGGTGTAGGTGTACGTGCCACGGCACTTTACCTCGCGACCCTCGAAGCGAATGGTGGTATCCATGGCCACGGTGTTGGGGCCTTTTGGTTTGGCCGCCCTGCTCTGGCATTGGATCTTCCCACACTTGGCATTGCTGAAAGAAGAGGGATACATGAGAATAAACCTATTCTACGTGTTTACATAAGTCAACGCTTCCCATTGAGGTTGTGTTTAATTACATGTGTGTGTTGTAACCTTAAACTGGACAAAATAGACTAGATAAAAAATTACATATTCAACATAAAAAAATGATTCCCAGCCCTATGTGAACTTCAGCAGGTTAGACTTACGTTTGACGCACCAAAAACAAATGCAACTTTACCAAAAGGTCCATTCTAGTACCAACAGCTTGCATTTCAGGCAATGCAATGCAATACAGAGACCTATTAATCATGTCAGATGTGTGTGCAAGTAAATAATGCTGATGTCTAGAACTGAGCTCAGGTACTAGTGCTGACAAGCTCAAAGTTCACAGGGTAGTCGACGGTGCATTTATCCTCATGAAGAAAGACATGGACAGGGCCGCAATTGCACTTTTAGCAGCAGTGGACGCATCAAATAGTCTCAAAGCCTCGAGCATTCCATCTATTGTCCTTACTCTCACAGACGACTATATGTCAAAATATTGAGGGAAAAATATTGTGGGGCCAAACAATCGAGGCCTTATCATCGAGAGCCAAGATATCCTAAAGTTAAGCGGAAATAGGTAAGAACGGATGTACTGTTCTTAACTCCAGATCTATATACCTTGAATATATATATTGTCAAGGTACATGATTGTTTAGTTAAGTATAATAAACATATGCTTACCTATATATGCTTCCCTTGTTGATATTTTGATCCTTGATATTTATTTCGCAATATTTTGGTCATACTGTATGCTATCCTTGATATTGTGATGGAACACCGGTACGGCCTAGCGGACAGGATGTCATGATCAGCTAATGTACCTTCACCTGTACCTACCAGCATGTCCCTGTCGTATACGCTTGCGTGCCCTAATACCATTCTAAGTTCTTCGCCTGTACCCTTCAGTATTGGCTGTGCACTGACTCCTGACGCTCACGAGCACTGACTCCTGATGCTCAGGACGCAGGGTTTGTCCACAGCTGTGTGCTGGAAGGCTAGGTGCTATGTTGCATGTCTGTATCTCCCTCCTCAACCCACACCACACTTGGACGAACAGTAGTGGTAAAGAGATGCAAACACAGTACTGGTGATGGAGAAGAGGAGTGTATGTATGCAATTGTTTATTTGCCATAAAATAAAAGCTGCTTCATAAAATGCCAAGGGGGTGTTTTCAAGGAACAAATGCAATTACTAAAAACAAGCATTGGCAAAGCCACTAGGTCACGCCTTGTACACCTATTTATTATGCCACTGCTTTTTGCCTGTACTGTGCAGCACTGTCAAAACTGATTTTTGTTTTTTTAAGATGTTGGACAGCCACGGCAAAAAAGGAAAAGGTCAAAGGACAAGCCTCCTGTAGCCAGTTGCGTCATTCTGTTGGCGCTTGCAGGGGCTATGACATATGCGCAAACATGCATCACCATGCACACACGTGCCTACAGAATGACACCGAAGCCATTTTCAGTTTTTTTTATATTGACCGACCTAAGATGGTGGACGCCTCTAAATAGAGGAAAAACATGAAATGTTAAGCCCGTCCGTCAGCCAGTAAAAGCAGCTGGGCCCTGCAAAACAAGGTAATAAAAAAAGGAAAATGGCCATGAGGGGAGATGAGAAATGGAAGAGTGGATCCAGGGAATAAGTGGATTAGCAGGGTGAAATAAAGTAAAAATAAAACTAGGTGGAGGAATAGAGAAAGACCAACACTTGAAGGACAGTGCAACACAGAGAGTGGAGGTGGGTGTTTGAAAGAACGCAGAAACACACAAGAGCGTTAGGAAACAAATGCACTCTCAAAGAGAAACAAGCATTTGCAATGCAATAGGGTCTCGCATTTCTCAGAGTTAAAGCTATTAGCAGTTGTAAACTCCCTACTGGATTTTTCTTGCCACATTAAATAGAAAAAAACAGCGTGATCGCGCTGCTACAGTTCACTCGTAGTGAAACCTATCGGCAAAAGAGCAATTATCTACGTAACCGTCAAAAGTGCAATTAACTATGTAACAGGGTCAATGTTATCCAAAACGCTCGACATCTCCAAGCGAGAACGCGCTGCGAAAAAAAGATAATAAGCAGTACACAAACCTGACGGGAAACAGCAAGCCTCGCAGGTTTTCAGTACTTGATTGCTGCTATCGAGGAGGGCTAACCACCGGAAAAGGCATGACGTATGCGTGCCTTCCACTAATGAAAGCAAGCAGATTTTAAAAGGCAAGCCCACAAACCAATTAAAGACTGAGACGTGACTTGGACGGGGCTCCTAGTCCTTTTCTAACTCCTAAAGCGTCTCGCAAGCGAAACGCATGTGCAAGCGCATGTGACGCAGGCTCGACCCTAATAAAGCGTCTCGCAAGTGAAACGCATTCGCAAGCGCATGCGACGCAATCTCGACCCTAAAAAGTAGGTCCTTAAATCTGAAGAGTGAGAGGATACAAGTCAGTTCATTCAACAGTATGGGAAAGAGAGACTTGCTCCCTTAGAGGGACAAACATAACAAGAACTAGGAAGAGGAAGGACAGACATTAAATAAGAAGAAAGCAAATGAGAGTGAAAATGAAGTCTAAGCACCTGGTATAGCCAACAATCATTCTTTGGCAACCAAAGAGCTAAAACCTGTGTCATAGATGAGACCTAACGGCAAGCCGGGACTTAATGCAAAAATAGGTGCATTTTGAGTAAATGCAAGATTATATTTTTGTATAAAACAAATGCATTTCTAAAATATATTTGATCAGATATGTGTGATCACATTTCATATTGGGTTGAGGTCACCTATGGCTGATTTTAACACTTTTGATTACTGTTAATTAATTTGCTTGGTGCCAAAAGTAATTATGTGGTTAAGTGGATGTATTTCATGACACTGCTGCTTCAGGGCAGGATGTGCCGTCAAACAGAAAAAACACAAACCCACGCTTTGTGCTACCCACCTCTTGTCACACCTCACAAACTGTCCTTCACGTTTCCCACAGTTGCCATAGCTATCTCCGGCTGCGTTCACGTCTCGAAAACACGCATCAGGCGCGGGTCGCGCACCTGCAAAGAAAGTGAGAACAGACGTAAGACAAACTCATTCTCGTTGCACTAACAAATGCAACATTTGGGAGTTGGAAACCAGCTTAAACCAGTGGGCGATTTTTCACAATGCAATGAGAAATGCATGCTATGTTTTCACCATATTCTGCCATTAAACTTCGGAAAACCTGGGATCATGATTTACAACTATAGCAAAAATAGCACGAGCTAAAAATATCACTTAGAACTTTCAATTTCATCAAAACCATAATAACATGTTATAATGCATATTTGTAGAGTCTAGGAGGCTGAAGCAATTTAAATATGCTTCCCTGCAGATAACAAGCTACTTTCGGGATTTCTATATCAAAGGGATTTGCATGTTTTACAGTTTTATGTAGCTTAGCCCAGACAGACTGGGGGGTATGAGTGCAATCTACAAAAGTGTCAGGTATGTCCCTAGCAATGGCCTATTAATATACCAATATTACCCATATGCAATGCCACTGTCTCCAGTGATGCTCACAATATAATCATGCCCCAATTAACAGTAGTTAACAAGCTATTCATAAAACATTGATTTTAATTGCCTGCCCTACACTTAAGCTCCTGATCCAAAGGCAGAGGTGTGTAATGAAGGAAAGGGCAAATAACGGGTTAATGCCTGACAGCATTTGGGCAATAAGGCTCTACCACCCTTCCCCATAATCTCACCAAACACATACCCAAAACAGACTTCTTGCCTCTCGGTTCAAACCATCCCTGAACTTTGAATGCTGCCAATCAACAGTAGTGCCAGCATTCTAAGCATGTTGATTGGTTGCTTGAAACTCAGCATTCCATTCAGGATGTGACTTTTAGTTTGGATAACACTAAGAACATATGAAATTTAAAAAAAAGTGTCAGCAAGCGGGTCCACAGAGGAAGAAAGCTGACAAACGCACTTACTGATTCGCATTTCCTCAGAAACTGAGGGACGCAGCTCTTTTTTTAAAATGTAGGTATTTGGCAAAGTTGGCTTCTCAAGCAGGACAAGAAAGAAATAGGAAATTTACCCTGATCTGTGTCTAACTAAACCTTCTTTGGAGGCCCAATCTTTAGGGCACTGGGACCCTTATTATAAGTGGTGTGATAAATTCTGATATGTAATGTAACTCATATTACTGCACATATTGCAATTATGAGTTTGGTTAATTTTATAACATCCTTTAAATACTGGGTGAGATAAAAAATACATTCACAGATACATTATTGGCAGGGTAAACCTGTCGAAATCTACTGTGGAAAAAATGTCCAGTAAACACTAGGATATATGCATTTTTGGTAAGGTAAGCACCAAAATCTGCATGTTATTCCCCATTTTAATAGGTGCTATTTACTGTACCAGCTAAATAATGCAGTCAGTTGTATTGTTATTTAGCAGATGCAGTAAATATCAAACCTAACAAGCATCCACTCGTAATGAGAGTTTATGTTGGTTGTACAGGATGGGCACCCTCGCATCAAAGATGCCTTCAGACGTTTAGGGGTGAAGTGAATTACTCACATTGTGAGAGCTGTGCTATACCAGAGGCATCTCTTGAGAACAGATCTAGATTTCTGATAGAAGTGCAGCCTGAAGGTGAGTTTGTATCCATGCACTGGAAGGTAGAAATGGCGCGTGTACTACTGAGTGGGGTATGTCTCCAATATCGGTTTGGCCTGAGCCTTCAATAAAACTTTAGCAGGATTGTGCACATTGGCAAACAGCCAGGGCACCCATGGTGTCACACCTGTGTTTGTGTACCTGCAGTGGTGGGATCATGCCACAGCTATGATGGAGATAGGCTGCCAAGCAGCTGATGCACCTGTGGAAATGTGTTGAGGAGAGCAGAGAGAACCACAGCAGTGGAAAGAAAGACCCACCAAAAAAGATCTGATATGTGTAAAGCCAACTAGATCCAAACCTAATAGCAGGAGCCGGTCTTCCCTGCTGCAGCAAGGTCCACACATACACAGTGTGACCCCCGAAAACGAAATGGCAGATGAACTCCTCATAGAAAAGGAACAAGAGGCTGAAATATCATGGTGCTATCATGTAGAGATCAAGAAAGCTCAAGCTATCTTCTGTTCTTCCAGAATCTCTAATTCCTCCAGCTCCCCCAAGGACATTGTTAAGATCCCTAACCATATTATCGAACCTGCAGCAGATGGCCCCACCTCTACGGCCTCTGTACATCATTGTAACAAGCTGGCTTTGTTTTGTCACAAAAAGATCATTGACATTTACACCTCCTTCTCTAACACTCTCATGTTGTCAGATTCCTGCTCTAGTGGTCCTTCCAGCAACTTGTTAGAGTGTTCTCTCCTGGCCTTCCCTCCCCTTACTATAGATGCAGTTGAGGAGCGTATAAATACAGTAAAATCAGGCTCTCCTTTGTATCCCGCTCCTATGCGTATTCTCTGCCAAGTGTCCGATATTGTTGTCCCTGCATTGACAGACTTATTTAATCTTTCTTTATCATATGGGCTTGTACCCTGTCAATGGAAACATGCAATCGTCAAGCCACTCCTAAACAAACCCAATCCGGATCCTGACATTCTAAGCACATATAGACCTATATTGTTGCTGCCGAGTTTTCTAAGTTGCTGGAAAAATATGTCAATAAGCATCTCTCCGGCTTCCTTGAATTGAATGTGGTACTCCACCACACTCAGATGGGCTTTCACTCCCGACATAGCACTGAAACTGCTCTACTGGCAGTGGTAGAGAAACTTAGGAGACTTTTGGATCAGGGCGGTCTGGCAGCTATAATCCTGCTGGATCTCAGCACTGCCTTCAATACCGTAGATCATTCCATCCTCTTGCAGAGGATTGCTAACATTGGTATTGGGGGTAAAGCATTGGATTGGGTTGTTTCCTTTCTTCAGGACTGGTCTTTTCAGGTCCCAAATTGGCCTTTCCTTTCAGAAAGCCGTCCATCTTGTAGTGGAGTGCCTCAGGGTTCCGGCGTGAGGCCAACTTTGTTTAGTCTTTATCTCCGCCCTGTGACTGACATTGTTCAGGCCTGCGGGCTTTCGTTGGTCTCATATGCAGATGACACACAACTGGTTGGGTCGATCACCCCTATCCACATCTCTGCTGGTGTTCCTTTGACTTACTATTTATTTACTTATTATGCAGTTGTGCAATACTCTCTGCAACCCTGCCTTGAACCCTTGCTTAGGTTGTTTCAGTAACCTTCCTAGTCCGAAGAATTCAATAAAAAGCCTTGGATTCTGGCTTGACACCGGCCTCACTACTGACTTGCAAGCAAATAAAAACTGCAGCTAACTGCTTTGGCATTTTGAAACTGCTGTGTTAGGTCATTCATCTACTTCCCTCTAACGCCAGGCGAATGGTTGTTCAGGCCCTCGTCTTAGTCCTTCTTAGATTTGGACCCACCTTGTTTTTAGGCTGTCCTGTCTATGTCATCAGGAGGTTGCAGACAGTGCAGAATGCTGCCGCTCACCTCGTGATGAATGTTCCCAAACATGCTTCGGCCCTGATGGCCTTGAGGGACCTGAACTGGCTTCCGGTGGAACAGCGAGTGCAGTTTAAGTCTCTCTGTATCTTGCATAGAGCAATTCATAACAAGGCCCCCTCTGTGTTGAGATATTTAGCCTATCCCTACCAACTGCTTAGAGTTTTTCTTTCTTCATCTGCATTGCTGCTTAAGGTTCCCAGGTTTCACAGGTCTCGCTGGAGAGGCCGGCCCACTTCTTTTCTAGCCCCCGAGCTTTGGAACACTCTACCACTGAAAATGCACCTTCTGGAGCATGAGCTTTCCTTCCATAAGGCTCTGAAGACCTGGCTCTATAGCGCGATTCCCCACCCCTGCTATCACCATCTGCCTATTGCAGTGTCTGTAACAGCGCTGGGAGGCATGCGCTACATAAGACCGCAAGAATAGAATAGAAATAAGTATAGAACAAAGAGCAACAAAGCACAGGTGGCCTTAGAGACCTTCTAAAATTGCTTACAGAAATGTCAGAACATCATCTAGGACTTAGACAACTGACCCTTGGTGCTGAAGACAAGTTACACTGCAGTCTAGTTAATCTCTTGCATTGGCAGGAGACTTACTGCTGCCTGAAACATCATGTGAACATGACTCCTCAAGAGAGAATAATAATAACAACAGTTAGTGACTGGTATAGAGCTTCATACTGCACTTCAGTGTTTTCTAATTGTGGTAATCAATCGATGCTTCTTGGCACCGGGTTGCCATTGCATTGTATTGTGATGTATGTGCAAGGTGCCTTTTTACCCTTCTGATGCCCAAAGCACTTGTGGGAAGCCTATGTAGCCACTTCTTCTGAATCATTTCTACAGTACTTTGCTGTTATCTTACTGCCATGATTGTCTCCCACTGACGTACCTGGTCCCCAGAGCTGCTCGCACTGCTGTTGGTGGGTCAAGCACATCCCGTTGAAGCAGTAGGCATCCTCATGCCTACAGAAGGAGCCATCCAACAGGTACACGTTCGCAGGGCAGTAGGGTGAGGCACCGGTGCAGTACTCGGCAAGATCACATGAGCCAGATGGCTCCCGACACAATACTCCTGCTGTTTTCAGCTGCGACATGTTAGGAGAGGAAGTGGACATGATGGGTTAGTACCATGGAAGGTGCCTGTTGAGCACAGTCCTTTCCATTAAATAGTGCAATGAAATGGAATATCCTGACAAAGTGCGAGACAGAATAGGGGGCAAGTGACAAGATAAAACAATGAAGGGAAAACGTAAAGGGGTAACATGAAAGGCTAATGCAGAATAAGGAGAAGTAATTATGGACCGAATAAATGGGGAAGTGAAACAGGGCTGAGGAAGCAAAGGGGGAGCAAAGCAAGGGAAACAGACAGCATGGAAGGTGGAAGAAAAAAGAGAGATCTTGAGGGGGAGATATCTCCATTTACAAAGGTTGTAGGTACAAATCATGCAAATGAATTTGATAATGGTCTGAAGTCAGTAAAACAATTACCATTGAGTTGGGTAAGACTTAATCAGTGCCTTGAGAATGTTGGCCTTTCTAAACACTATAGGTGTAGGCATTGCTATTTTATTAGTAGCAACATTCTTAATCATAGGATTGTCAGGATATGTCCACAGATCCTTGTGTGACCTCTTGTGTGGGGCTGTTGTAGTCAGCAGTGGCTCAGAGCCACTCGCTGTGCCTTTTCTAGCACTAGTCATTGATCTGGGCAGACACTCATTGCTCCATATTACTCTTGTGCCCAGGGGTGGGATTAGTGTTCCCGTCATGTTGTTCCTGCCTTTAATTCTCCTCCTACCTCTCTGTGTTTTTGCTCCAACCTATGATTTTGGACCTACCGGTGACCCTGCACCTACCTGTGAGCTTGCGCCTACCTGTGAGCTTGCGCCTACATGTGAGCTTGCGCCTACATGAGCTTGCGCCTACATGTGAGCTTGCGCCTACCTGTGAGCTTGCACCTACATGTGAGCTTGCGCCTACATGTGAGCTTGCGCCTTCCTGTGAGCTTGCGCCTACCTGTGAGCAGTCGCCTACAAGTTAGCTGGTTCCTACCTGTGATTTTGCCACTACCTGTGATGTTTTTTGTATAGTTGATTTCCATTACTACCTCTGTCCTCATATTATCCTATCACCCCATACAGCCTTGGAATGTTATGGACAATTAGCTCAGCCTACTAATTACTGCACACCCATCACAAGGTACACGCAAACTCCTGTACCCTTTCTTATGACATTTCATTGTTCACAAAAACCACTCACCAACAACCTCATCTATCCTCCCCGATCACTTACACAACGGACATGTGAGTGCAAAGACTACAGCTCTACACTTGGCTGTAGGAGGCTGGCCTGGCTTGTAGTGGGTAAAAGTGGTACTTACACCTTATACCAGGTCCAGTTATCCCTTATTAGTAAAGTGTAGTAGTGTTATAGCAGCTTAGGCTGTTAGAGGTAGCTATAGCAGAGCAGCCAAGGCTGAACTAGGAGACTTGCAAAGCTCCTACTATACCACTTATATCATATAGCTACTATATCATAAGAAAGACAATACTCATATTTACTAAAAAAAAGTTACTTTATTTTAGTAACAATGTGCCAAAAATATCTCATTGGATATACTTCCTTAGGAGGTAAGTAACATACACAAAATATACACAAATAACCAAATCAGGTAAGTAAAACAGTCAGAAGGTAGTGCAAACACTATAAAACACAATAGAATGCAATAGGCCTTGGGGCAACACAAACCATATACTATGTAAGTGGAATGCGAAAAACAAATGCACCACCAGGCAAGTGTAGTGGGTTGAGGGTCGCTGGGAGTGTGAGGAAACACTAAGGGTGTAAAGGAGACCCCACCCCAGGACCCAGGAAAGTAAGAGTAAAGTACTACTATTGTCCCCAAAACACACAGTCGTGATAAAGGATTTTGCAAGGACCACAACAGATTGCAAAGCACTGAAGATGGATTCCTGGACCTGAAGACCTGTAAAGTAAGGGGACCAAGTCCAAGAGTCGCTAAAGTGTCCAGGGGGGGCAGGAGCCCACTAAACCCTGGATGAAGGTGCAAAATGACTGCCTCCGGTTGGAAGAAGATGCTGGTTTTGCACCAACGAAAGGAGGTAGGAGGTTCTGCTTTGTGCAGAAGGTGTCCCGTGGCATGCTGGTGGATGCAGAGTTGTTTCCTGAGCAAAATACCGCAAACAAGCCTTGCTATCTGCAACAGTCGCGGTTGAAGAAAAAGGGTGCTGCCCGGGCCCAGGAAGTACCAGGATGTTGCCACTCAGGTGAGGAGACAGAGGGGGCCCTCAGCAATGTAGAGAGCCCACTGAAAGGAGGGAAGCACCCGCAGGAGTCCTTGAACCCGGGTTCAAGAAGACTGAACATGGCGGTCATCTCAACACTGCAAAGAGAGGTCCCACGACACCAGAGGTCAACTCAGGGAGCTGAGCATCGCAGGACGGAGTGCTGGGGACCTAGGCTCAGCTGTGCATGCAGGATTTCTTGGAAATATGCACAGAAACCCTCGTAGCTGCAGATCACACAGTGCACAGGATTACTGTCTGGGGAGGGAGGCAAGGACTTACCTTCTCCAAATTCGGACAGTTGGACCACTGGACCAGCGGGGTCACTTGGGTCCACCACCTGTGTCCAGGGGCCATGCTCGTCAGGATGAGAGGGGACCCAGAGTACCGGTGAGGCTGTAGTTTGGTGGAGCAGGGGGACGATTCCGTCGACCCACAGGAGATTTCTTCTTGGCTTCCAGTGCATGGTGAAGGCAGACAGCCCCCAGAGCATGCACCACAAGGAAACAGTTAAGAAAGCTGGCAGGATTAGGTGCTAAAATTTCTCTGGTAGTCTTCTTGCTAATTTCTTGCAGTTTTGCAGGCGTTCTGGAGCAGTCAGCGGTCGATCCTTGGCAGAAGTCGAAGAGGGAGATGCAGAGGAACTCTGGTGAGCTCTTGCATTCGTTATCTGAAGAGAAGCCCATGGGAGAGACCCTAAATAGCCCTCAGAGGAGGCTTGACCACCTAGTCAGGTAAGTACCTATCAGGAAGGGTCTTTGACGTCACCTGCTGGCACTGGCCACTCAGAGGCCTCCATTGTGTCCTCACACCTCTGCATTCAAGATGGCAGAGGTCTGGGACACACTGGAGGAGCTCTGGGCACCACCCCTGGGGTGGCGATGACCAGGGGAGGGGTCACTCCCCTTTCCTTTGTCCAGTTTCGCACCAGAGCAGGGGCTGGGGGATCTCTGAACTGGTGTAGACTGGCTTATGCAAGGAGGGCACCATCTGTGCCCTTCAAAGCATTTCCAGAGGCTGGGGGAGGCTACTCCTCCCCAGCCCTTCACACCTATTTCCAAAGGTAGAGGGTGTAAAACCCTCTCTCAGAGGAAATTCTTTGTTCTGCCTTCCTGGGACTGGGCTGCCCAGACCCCAGGAGGGCAGAAGCCTGTCTGTGGGTTGGCAGCAGCAGTAGCTGCAGTGAAAACCCCAGAGAGCTAGTTTGGCAGTACCCGGGGTCCATGCTGGAGACCCGGGGATGCATGGGATTGGCACCCCAATGCAAGATTTGGCATGGGGGGGGACAATTCCATGATCTCAGACATGTTACATGGCCATATTCGAGTTACCATTGTGAAGCTACATATAGGTATTGACCTATATGTAGTGCACTCGTGTAATGGTGTCCCGCACTCACAAAGTCTGTGGAAATTGCCCTGAACTATGTGGAGGCACCTTTGCTAGTGTCAGGGTGCCCTCACACTTAGTAACTTTGCACCTAACCTTCACTAAGTGAGGGTTAGACATATAGGTGACTTATAAGTTACTTAAGTGCAGTGTAAAATGGCTGTGAAATAACGTGGACATTATTTCACTCAGGCTGCAGTGGCAGTCCTGTGTAAGAATTGTCTGAGCTCCCTATGGGTGGCAAAAGAAATGCTGCAGCCCATAGGGATCTCCTGGAACCCCAATACCCTGGGTAGCTAGGTACCATATACTAGGGAATTATAAGTGTGTTCCAGTGTGCCAATCAAAATTGGTAAAAATGGTCAGGCCACAAACTATGAGCACTGGGGTCCTGGCTAGCAGGATCCCAGTGAGACAGGTAAAAACAAACTGACACACAAGTAAAAATGGGGGTAACATGCCAAGCAAGATCGTACTTTTCTACAAATATGGACGCAGGGATCCCACCTGTCTGATGGCAAGGGAGAGCACTCCGTCATGGCGGTCTGTGGCCCAGCTGCAATACATCTAAATAAGGCAGACGGGAGACTACCGACGTGGTGGTCTTTTTGGCCCCGACGCAGCTTGGCAGTAATACCGCCAAGATCTAAATCAGGCCCTTAGTTTGATTTGTCTTACCTCTTTTCTCGCTACTCATGGCAAGATAGCTAACACCCTTACTCTCTCCTTACAATTGTCTCTAAAATTCTTGAGTGCTTACTTTTTAATCACCTTACCTTCATCACTACTCATTATATGATAGACCCATTTCAATCTGGATACACGTCATAGACTCTGCCAACACCGACATCTACAACTTCATAAGCTGTGCACACCAGAATCGCCGACCCTCTTTTTCCTCAAGCTCCTTGATCACTCCACGGCTTTTCCTACTGTTGACCAACCCTCTACTATCTTCATTATGCAATCTCTGGATCACAGGAGCTCTACTCAGTTGGCTGGTTCTCATCCTATCTCTCTGTTCTATCTTTCTCAGTCTTGTGGTGCTCCACACTGTCTGCACTTACAGTACCGATCACTATGCCAAAAGTATTGTACTAGTGAATATTGCCCCCCAGAATATTGTGGTACAAGAATATCGAGGACAGAATATCGAAGGACAAAATATTGAAAGGTAAGTGCACATGTGGAAGTACAGATTTAGGGCCTGATTTAGATATTGGTGGACGGGTTACATCGTCACAACGGTGCTGGATATCCTGTCTCCCAAAATCTAAATCTCATTATATCCTATGGGATATAGATGTCAGTGGACAGGATATCCATCACCATTGTGACGGAGTAATAAGCCGTCTGCCAATATCTAAATTAAGCCCTTAGTATGTCTAACTCCACATCTATATACAATGAAGATATATGTACATATATGTGGAGTTGGGTAAAGAAAATCTAGACTTACTTGTCAATATGTTTTTTATAAATGTTTTGTCCTTGACATTGTATCCTATTGATACTCTGTGGTCAATATTCATGGCAGACACTTCCCACAAGGTTCAACCAGGGCTACATTAATGGCTGTAGCAGGAAGATGACTTATAATGTGACCAGAATTGTCCTCAAGAGGGCACCAAACTGGCTCACACCTGGCCATGACTTCACCAGACATTGGTCCGACCTTGTGGAGGATTCAGTGTAAAGGCTGCTCAGCCGATGGTTTGACAACTGATATTCAAGAATATAGGTCTTGAGGCTTCTAAACTGTACATGAAGTGTTGTATGTCAGACTTATGCTGGAGGCATGAATTACATTACCTTGCAGCTCTGGCAGCAGTCCCCATGGGCACACTGGGCATCTAGCTTCAGGGTACAGTTGTTGGCATTGCAGCAGGGGTTGATACATTCCTGAGGAAAGAGCAGATACAAAACTCTCTGTTACTCTCATAAACAGTACAGCTTGGGTGCTTTTAACAAATAGCATTGAAAGAAACATAACCTTCATTCTGTGCGTTCACCCTGGAAGTGGGTTTGCAAGGACCAAGACACATGATGCTATCAGGGAATGTTCAGTTTATAGGCACAGGGCCATCGTAGAAGCAGACACCGAGCATTATGCATTGCACTGTTCCGTATGCACGTACATCCGCTTGGCACCCAGTTTACAGGGTGTTATGTTGTGACTCTTGCTGTGTCACACAGTGCCATCATTAAATCCACTGGCAATGATTTGAACATGATGCTGAAAAAAAGATCACAGCAGCAGCGGGTTTATAGTTGACCCCACCCTTACTGCAAATGTTATAAAGAGCATAAAGACAATGGTCTGATTTAGGGGTGACTGGTCATTTAGGGGTGAGTGGGAACAGAAAGTACTCCTAATGCTATCTCTGATGGAGGATTCTACCTTTTTGGACAATCTGCTAAGTAAATTGCTTCCACTGAACTCATAGATGACAGGGACCATTCAACAGCAATTTCTGCACTGCAGAGAATTCGCCACTAGACTATTCTTCATTAAAAACCTCCTCCAATTTTAAGTGTGCCTGTTACTATGAAATGAAGAATCACAGAGTGATGAAATGGTTTGCCAAAGATCAAATACTTCCATGAAACAGGAAAGGTGGGACTGGAACCCAGAACTTCAGGTTACAGAACTGACAGCTTGGTCACACGACCACAATGAATTCAATGCCTTTCATTTTCTGACCACTTATTGCACTGATTGGTGTCATAATGAGTAAGGCCAATGAGGAACTGTGGGAATGCAAATGGGGTGTGAGGGCAAATAATGTCTAATTTACTGATGACACAAGTGAAATGTGAGGGTGGATAATGTCAGGCCATATTGTGTAGCCCCCAAGGCACCGAGGAACCCTTCAGAGCTGCCAGGATAGCACTAAAGGTGGTCTACTCGGGCAGAAGTGAAGTCTTTTAATCCTCTTTCAAACAGAGGCTTTGCATGTAGGATTAGTCTCCCAAAGGGAGAGTCAGTAGCCGATGAAAGGGACTAAAAACACAGGACATTGGGCAGCACAGTCAACTGATGAAAGGTAACAACATAGGCCTCTTCGAACTAAAGTAATGTCAAAAGACCATGGACAATGATCTACTTCTTAATGACTTATTAATCCACAACCACAAAGAGCCTCCTTCATGTGTGCACAGTAAGCTGTTGTCTGCATTTGCCTCAAACCCATCCTCACTCACCTCACCGCCCCCCATCCCACCAAAGCTCAGGCTCAAACATTGTACTTCTATTCCCAAACTTCCCCTCTTTTCATAGTCTGTTTTGGGGTCACCACTGTGCACGTAAGGTGATTTGTATATCTACAAACCCTGCCCTCGCCTTTGCAAACTGTCGGCTTTCTAAATGAAGATCTCTTCAAACCTGAGAGCCAGTCATGACAGCTCTTTGTGAACATCACTGGTAAACTGTGATGTTTGATTATGTTATGCTTCCCTCACACCCTCAACTGAACATCTCACACAGCTGATGGAGATCTTGTCTCTTGGAGACTCATATATGGTTAGTGCATGAGGCCTTCTCCAGAGATTCCTCAAGAGTGCCAGCCTCTTTCCAAAGACTTCATGGTCCCTGTGGAGTTCCACATGAACCATCATAAAACACAGTCCTAAATCCAAGAGCTGAGCTGATTATATAGCTACAGTTCACTTTGTTTTGGGGAGCCTTAAACCAGCTTCTGGGATGCTGTTGGTGTTTGTGCTGTTTCATGGTCTAAAGACCAGTTGGAGCCTGCAATGGTTTATGGATATCCTCCATATGTCCCTACAGCTGGCTGGTTCAAACTGGGGTCCACTGAGGCACAGTAATTACATAATGTATGCTCAAGGTCCATATAAAAACATTTCAGAAAATGAAGGATAGTCACATACTCTTTAATACCTGTTTGTAAAGTATTCGTGGAAAACATGCATTGGGGAGACAGGAACACCCTTTCTGAGAATCCAGTAGTCACAGTATTGGATCAAACATAGAAAAGGAAGTTAACGTCACTATAAAGTCGGACAGTATAACAGATTGAGATGTATGTATGTATCTATGTACACATGTATGTATATATGAATGAATGTATGTATATGGTATTTCTATAGTATGAAGAGCTCTACAGCGTCAAAATCCAAGCATAAAGCCAATGGCTAATAAGTGGATAAGAGGAGAGTAAGCGAGACCTGAGATAAAAGGAACACGAGATGTGAGATGTATAAGATAAATGGCTAAAGGAGTCTTTAAAGTGGTCAAGCACAGTATGGGTGATAATTATTGGAGAGCTTTTGAAGACGCTATCCTATTTGCTTGTCCTGAACAGATTTTTCCCCAACTCTGTATTTTTGTGCATGTTTGGAATCCATCGGAAGGTCAAACTTAAAGTTAAGGATATTAGTAGTCACATCCTACAAATGACCTTTAGGGTCCTCGAGGCCCACCAGCGTCCCACATCGACTCTACTCCTCAGCTTAAAACCGCCTTGCAAATTTTTGAGCAGTCCTACAGACTTATATATATCTTAATGCCATCAGCACAGCCACCAATGTGATGACGCCACAGACAGTGGCGGCCCGTCCTTTAGGGCGGAGGGGCCTCGCCCCCCACCTTTTGCCCCTCATGAAGGGTGTCTGTTAGGCTGAACAAAGGTCTGCCTGACAGACACTCTTCATGTTCAGCTCAGGCAGCCAGGAGCAGACATGCGCGATTTGAGCACACTCCGGCTGCCTGAGCTGAACTTTGCTGGGCTGAGGAGGTCACAGCTCCTATGGGCGTGACCTCCTCGGCTCAGCAAAGGTGCCTCGAGGCCCTCCCCTGGGTGACGAGGAAAGCGTCACCCATTGACACTCTCCCTGGGCGCTTCAGGTTTAAGCCCTGAAGTGCCCAGGGCGAGTGTCAATCAGTGACACTTCGTCACAGAGTGGAGTGGGGTCAGCCGTCTCACTGACCCCATCCCACTCTGTGACGAGGCTGGGACTGCTGCCTTCCCCCATTGGCTGACCTGACCAAAGGTCAGCCAATGAGGGAAGGCAGCAGTCCCAACCCTCCTGGGACCTGGAGGCTGAAGGTAAGTGTGTGATTGAATGTTTGGTGTGCGCGTGCATGTTTGAGTTTATGAGTGTTGTTAATTGATATGTGTGCATGCATGCGTGCGTGTGTCTGTGAAAGAATGAGTGTGTGCGATCTTTTAAAATGAATGTTTGGTGCGTGCATGTTTGAATGGTATGAGTGTTGTTAATAGATGTGCGTGCGTGTCTGTGTGTGAAAGAATGAGCGTGTGCGTGTGTTTGTGTGTATCCCGCCCACCCCCCCTCCCTCCTAAAGTTGCCGGGCGCCACTGGCCACAGAAGGCACTGAACTTTTGCTGAGTATGGGTTTGTTTATTAAAAACAAAGGACTAATGGCTGTGATATGCATGGAGTTTTCTCCGTATACATTGGGGTCATTGTCTGATTTCCCTGCCCAGGACTACCTACAATGGTGGTCCCAGACAGATAAACTTATTGACAGGTCATCCTGAACTAAATAGGGCAGGGAAACCATTGCTATGACCTGCGGCCCAGAGGCTTGTGTCGGTCAGTCAGACGCTCCTGACAGTGGGTCAAGCTGATGCTATGCCAGTCGAAACCCTCTGGTTCCTCTACCTCCAAATGGGGCTGGAGGGACACAACTTTGGAGGGGCAAGAGCACTAATATTTTTCGTCAGTGCACTTTACCCCCCCCAATCTCTAAATTGCCCCCTATGTCATTTATAATTCAGTATTTAATGCTTTCTATATCAACGTGCCTGATTTAGAACTCGGTGGACGGGATTTCTACCACCGTTGTGACGGAGTAACCCATCCCTAAAAATCTAAGTCCCATTATATTCTATGGGATTTATATTTCGGCAGACGGGAAATCCGTCACTGTTGTGACAGAGTAACCCATCCACCCAGTTCTAAATCAGGCCCGAGCTGTTAGATGACGGGGTTCAAGTTTAGAAGACCAGCCAAAGTCCTAAACAAAATATAGCCAATACCTCTGGCTCGCCGCAGTCACACTCTTCTCCGCTCTCCAGAAAGCCGTTGCCGCACTTCTTTCCAGCCACCAGGTCCTTGGTGTCAGGCATGTTGAAAAGGCACATTCCACCTCCTTTCTGGAAGTAATTCAACAGCTGCTTTTTACTGCATGAACTGAACACACGTGGGAATGGGTGGCTGTGAAATGGAAAGCAATGAGATAGGAACTAGTGAAATAATAAAAGTAAACAATGCGCTCACCTGTACCCATCCAGGAAACAAATGAGATTACTTACGACAAAAAATAGTGGATGTCCCATTTGTTCGTCCACCACCGTAAGGGGTGGGCAAAGGGTCAGGTTTCCTCCAGTGGAGTATCAGCAGGCAGTGCCATCATAAACTCTTACTAACAGCCATTCCATCATAGCGCCATTGGTCTATAATACATTAGGTCCACCTTACTTAGGATGGTTCTTCCAACAAACATTTTTCTAATTTTTTAGGTATTATTGGGAACAGCCTTACAATGCTGAACAGGAACCAACAGAAATTCCCCCTAAGCTCTAAGCGAAAACTCTCAGTGCAACAGAGTGCTGGGTGTTTTTGTGATTTTCTTTTTGTTTTTTACTTTGGGTGTTTGGTACTGAAAAACAAAAACATGTGGCGAACATCAAACAAGGGTGCCCGCTGAGCGAAGGATCAGTACCCCAAGTAGAGCTGGCACAGCAGAAACTTCACTGATGCCACAGGGATGCGGTAAGAAAGAATCTCTAAATCTGGGGGCATATTTACGAGCCCCATTGCGTTGATCTTGCACTCCACAATGTACTGCAAGAGTGACGCAATTCAAACATGAGATTTATGAAGTCACAGAAGGCACCTTACTTGGCCCTGAGTGGCTTCATAAACCTCGAGCAAAGCAACAGAGCGCTAATCCCTGCATTGTCTTACTCTGCGCCAGGGAGGCATTCCATGGGTGTTGCATGGGTGTGCTAGGCAGCCAGAACGGCACCAGCACAGGGACAAAGGTAGGAATATGCATATTCTTTTAAATACCGCACATTCATACCCTTTCCCTGTCATGCAGTGCTGCTTAGAAAGGTGACTTGCTCGCTGCACTGTGTGGCAATCCCATGAATATGTCCCCCGGTGGGCAGACCTCTGCTAACGCAGTGGAGGACCTAGCCTTCTCTGACTTGTCAAGCCAGAAGACCACGTCCCAGACTCTAAGTGGTCCCCTAAGCCTCAAGATTGTGGCCTATTGAGCCAGTGCCATGCTCATCTTCATCATTGGTGCCCATTATTTTGTTTGCAAAATGGTCCTCTCGCCGAGCATCTATGCCAATAAGTATGAGGCCTTTACTGGTACTGTAGCCTAATGGGATACAATTTATCTAGGCAGTCTGGAAACTGGTATGATAAGGCATGCCCTCTATAGTCAATGTGGGAAGTGAATTCCTCATGCCCTGAAGAAGAACCAACAAGGTAATTAAGGGCAAAAAACATCTTTACGCCAAAGGAGCTGAAGCTGATCATGGTAGGCCATCCCAGGCTGTCAACCAAAAATGCATTTGCATCCTAGCCCTCCAACTTCCCTTTTCACACCTACCAGCTGCTTCCCCATCCCAAGCCATCAATTCTACAGATTCTTTAGTGGACTGTGCTCATCTACACTCCCCATTGTCTTCTGACCACAGTCCGTATAAGTATGGTTGCTTCAGGGAGGGGAAGAATTAAAAAGCAACTCTATCATGTGTCAAACATGGAAGACCTAACACACCATCCTATGTCTATCTTACGTTCACTTAGTCAGGGCCCTAAGGTAGCCCTGCCTCCCACTTTCAATACACCTGAGCAAGAGCATCCGCATTCCATGAAGACGAACCATAGTCACACAATCATGCTTAGCCACGCCTCATAAGGATGTCCTTAGAAATGTCAAGCACCAAGTACTAGGAACAGGAAGGATCAGCATCCTCCCTGCCAGAAAGTGGAATAGAAGCACTGATGTGCTGGGAACAGACAGGATGGAATTGGAGGTGGGACACAGCCACTGGCAGGCTGTCCACTCAGATCATTCAGATGTAGTTCAAAGATATGTTTGATAAACATTACAATTTAAATAACCATGTTTATGAATACAACATGATGACAAACAGCACAAATAATGAATAACTCCGAGGGTAGGTGGATCTAGAGTTAGGAAAAAGATGGCTTCAGCTGTTTACTTCTGTGATGTCCATGTAGCAATCAATAGCTATTGCTGACACAGTCACAGGTAAAGATGGTGATGCTTTGAGATAGAATTCTATATTTTGCCACTTATTTCTGTCATTCTGAAATCTGCTATCAGGAGATTTGTGGGCGGGTCAAATCAATGAAACATCAGGGGAGTAGTAAAGGAGACTGACAGCACATTATCTGCATCAGAAAACAAGCAATTGCCAAATGGCTAAGAATCTTAAAGTTCAAGGAAAGTACCGTGAATGTTATAAATGGACGTCCTTGACTGTAGTCCTTTGAGGCCAATACAAAGTTAATTTGCGGTGACATCACTGTAGAATGCTAAATCTTCTTGTGTTAAAGTGTGTTGGGTCTTGGGCCCAGAAAATGGTAATGTAACTAAAACAATGGCAGCCATGGCTTTAGAGTAAGGCACATGAAGCAGACAATCTGTGGTTATAAGAGACAATTGTTTGTCATCATTTTAATGAAGCAATTTAGGCAAGTATTTGTAGTAGAATATGGGCTGAGCATGCATATGTATATTTGTTTAACCCCATACTGCTCCACCATTACCTATTGCTATACATGCAATAGAGATCTGTACCCGCGTAAACAACACTGGCACAGGCTATGAGCAGACTATGGGGCATACTTACGAGAGGCTTGCAACCCTTCCAGCACAAAAACAATCCTGCATGCACCGCAGGCACACTTGCAGCATGGTGATATGCAATTGGAGCAGGCTATAAACCTACAGTTGGAGCGGGCTACATAAACACAATCAGTGCAGGCTACTTATACACAACCAGCGCAGACCACGTATACACAACCAGTGCAGGCCACGTATAAACAATCAGCGCAGGCTACGTTTACACAACCAACAAACTCTATGCCTATATAACCAATGCAGACTTTCATAAATACCTACCTCAGATGATGTATACACAACCAGCCCAGGCTCTGTGTACACAACCAGCACAGCCTATGTGTACATCACCAGTATAGGCTATGTATACTCAACCAGCACAGGCTATGTGTATATCACCAGCACAGGCTATGTTTACACAACCAGGACAGGCTATGTATACACAACCAGCACAGGCTACGTGTACACAACCAGCACGGGCTATGTATCCATCACCAGCCCAGGCTCTGTGTACATCACCAGCCCAAGCTCTGTGTACACAACCAGCACAAGCTACGTATCCATCACCAGCCCAGGCTCTGTGTACACAACCAGCACAGGCTCTGTGTACATCAACAGTACAGGGTCTGTGTATACAGCCAGCACAGGCCATGTATACACATCCAGAGCAGGATATGTATACACAATCAGCACAGGCTATGTATACATCACCAGCACAGGCTATGTGTACACAACCAGAGCAAGCTATGTATACATCACGAGCTCAGGCTCTGTGTACATCAACAGTACAGGGTCTGTGTATACAGCCAGCCCAGGCCATGTATACACATCCAGAGCAGGATATGTATACACAATCAGCACAGGCTATGTGTACACAACCAGAGCAGGCTATGTATACATCACCAGCACAGGCTATGTGTACACAACCAGAGCAGGCTATGTGTACACAACCAGCACGGGCTATGTATCCATCACCAGCCCAGGCTCTGTGTACATCACCAGCCCAAGCTCTGTGTACGCAACCAGCACAAGCTACGTATCCATCACCAGCCCAGGCTCTGTGTACACAACCAGCACAGGCTCTGTGTACATCAACAGTACAGGGTCTGTGTATACAGCCAGCACAGGCCATGTATACACATCCAGAGCAGGATATGTATACACAATCAGCACAGGCTATGTATACATCACCAGCACAGGCTACGTGTACACAACCAGAGCAAGCTATGTATACATCACCAGCTCAGGCTCTGTGTACACAACCAGCACAGGCTCTGTGTACATCAACAGTACAGGGTCTGTGTATACAGCCAGCCCAGGCCATGTATACACATCCAGAGCAGGATATGTATACACAATCAGCACAGGCTATGTGTACACAACCAGAGCAGGCTATGTATACATCACCAGCACAGGCTATGTGTACACAACCAGAGCAGGCTATGTATACATCACCAGCTCAGGCTCTGTGTACGCAACCAGCTCAGGCTCTGTGTACGCAACCAGCACAGGCTATGTGTACATCAACAGCACAGGCTATGTGTACATCAACAGCACGGGCTACATATACCCAATCAGAGCAGGCTACGTATACACAACCAGCGCAGGCTACGTGTACACAACCAGCGCAGGCTATGTGTACACAACCAGCGCAGGCCTTGAGTACACAACCAGCACGGACTATGTGTACATCACCAGCACAGGCTTTCTGTACACAACCAGCACAGGCTATGTATACACAATCAGAGCAGGCTACGTATACAAAACCAGTGCAGGCTACGTGTACACAACAAGCGCAGGCTATGTCTACACACCCAGCGCAGGCTATGTCTACACAACCAGAGCAGGCTATGTGTACCAAACCAGCACAGGCTATGTCTACACACAACATATACACAACCAGCGCAGGCTATGTCTACACAACTGGTGCAAGCTATGTATAAACAACCAGTGCAGGTTACATTTACATAACGGGCACATGCTACTTACACACAACGAGCTAAAGCTACGTATGCACAATCAGTGCAGGCTACGTATACACAACCAGCGCAGACCACGTATACACAACCAGTGCAGGCCACGTATAAACAACCAGCGCAGGCTACGTTTACACAACCAACAAACTCTATGCCTATATAACCAATGCAGACTTTCATACATAGCAGTGCAGGCTATGTCTAGACATAGCCTACATCACCAGCACAGGCTTTCTGTACACAACCAACACAGGCTATGCATACACAATCCGAGCAGGCTACATATACACAACCAGTGCAGGCTACGTGTACACAACAAGCGCAGGCTATGTGTACACAACCAGAGCAGGCTATGTGTACAAAACCAGCACAGGCTATGTCTACACACAACATATACACAACCAGAGCAGGCTATGTCTACACAACAATAGCAGGCTATGTGTACACAACTAGAGCAGGCTATGTGTACATCACCAGCCCAGGCTATTTCTTCACACAACCAGCACAGGCTCTGTGTACACAACCAGCGCAGGATCTGTGCACACAACCAACACAGGCTCTGTGTACACAACCAGCACACGGTATGTATACACAACCAGCGCAGGCTATGTGTACACAACCAGCGCAGGCTATGTGTACACAACCAGCGCAGGATCTGTGCACACAACTAGTACATGCTCTGTGCACACAACCAACACAGGCTTTGTATACACAACCAGCACAGGCTATGTGTGCACAGCCAGCACGTACACAACCAGCAGAGGTTATGTGTACACAACCAACACAGGCTATGTACCCATCACCAGCCCATGCTCTGTGTACACAACCAGCACAGGCTATGTGTGAACAACCAGCACAGGATCTGTGTCCATCACCAGTACAGGCTCTGTGTACACATCCAGCACAGGCACAGGCTATGTCTACTCAACCAGCACAGGCTATGTAAACATCACCAGCCCAGGCTCTGTGTACACAACCAGCACAGGCTCTGTGTACACAACCAGCACAGGCTATGTCTACACAACCAGCACAGGCTTTGGATACATCACCAGCCCAGGCTCTGTGTACACAACCAGCACAGGCTCTGTGTACACAACCAGCACAGGCTATGTCTACACAACCAGCACAGGCTTTGTATACATCACCAGCACAGGCTCTGTGTACATATTCAGCACAGGCACAGGCTATGTCTACACAACCAGAGCAGGCTATGTCTACACAACCAGCGCAGTATATGTGTACACAACCAGAGCAGGCTATGTCTATACAACCAGCGCAGGCCATGTGTACACAACCAGCGCAGGCCATGTGTACACAACCAGCGCAGGCCATGTGTACATCACCAGCGCAAGCTTTGTGTACACAACCAGCACAGGCTAGGTATACACAACCGGAGCAGGCTACGTATACACAACCAGCACAGGATATGTCTACAGAACCAGAGCAGGCTATGTCTACCAAACCAGCGCAGGCTATGTCTACAAACAACCAGCACATGCTCTGTGTACACAACCAGCACAGGCTATGTATACACAACCAGCACAGTCTCTGTGTACACAACCAGCACAGGCTGTGTGTACACAACCAGCGCAGGATCTGTGCCCACAACCAGCACAGGCTATGTATACACAACCAGCGCAGGCTATGTATACATCACTAGCCCAGGCTATGTATAACCAACCAGCACAGGCTCTGTGTACACAATCAGCACAGGCTCTGTGTACACAACCAGCACAGGCTACGTATACATCATCAGCCCAGGCTCTGTGTACACAACCAGCACAGGCTATGTATCCATCACCAGCACAGGCTTTGTGTACAGAACCAGCCCAGACTCTGTGTACACAACCTGCGCAGGATCTGTGCCCACAACCAGCATAGGCTCTGTGCACACAACCAGCACAGGCTATGTATACACAACCAGCACAGGCTATGTATACATCACCAGCTCAGGATCTGTGTACACAACCAGCACAGGCTATGTATACACAACCAGCATAGGCTATGTATACATCACCAGCGCAGGCTATGTATACACAACCAGCCCAGGGACTGTGTACACAGCCAGCTCGTACACATCCAGCACAGGTTATGTATACACAACCAGCGCAGGTTATGTATACACAACTAGTGCAGGCTATGTATACATCACCAGCCCAGGCTACGTATACATAACCAGCACAGGCTCTGTGTACACAATCAGCACAGGCTATGTGTATATCACAAGCTCAGGCTCTGTGTACACAACCAGCCCAGGCTCTGGCACAGGCTATGTATACACAACCGGAGCAGGCTATGTATACACAACCAGCACAGGCTATGTATACACAACCAGAGTAGGCTATGTATACACAACCAGCACAGGATATGTATACACAACCAGCCCAGGCTCTGTATACACAACCAGCACAGGCTATGTACCCACAACCAACACAGGCTATGTGTACACAACCAGCACAGGCTATGTGTACACAACCAGCTCAGGCTCTATGTACACAACCAGCACAGGCTATGTATCCATCACCAGCACAGGCTCTGTGTACACAACCAGCCCAGGCTCTGTGTACACAACCAGCGCATGCTATGTATACATCACCAGTCCAGGCTATGTGTACACAACCAGAGCAGGCTATGTATACACAACGAGCACAGGCTACGTATACATCACCAGCGCAGGCTATGTATACACAACCAGTGCAGGCTATGTGTACACAACCAGCGCAGGCTATGTATACACAAGCAGCGCAGGCTATGTATACATCACCAGCACAGGCTATGTATACACAACCAGCAGAGGCTCTGTGTACACAACCAGCACAGGCTATGTATACATCACAAGCCCAGGCTCTGTGTACACAACCAGCACAGGCTATGTGTACATCATCAGCCCAGGCTCTATGTACACAACCAGCACAGGCTATGTGTACACAACCAGCACAGGCTATGTGTAAACAATCAACGCAGGCTATGTATACATCACCAGCCCAGGTTCTGTGCACACAACCAGCGCAGGCTTTGTGTACACAACTATCGCACGCTATGTGTACATCACCACCACAGGCTATGTGTACACAACCAGAGCAGGCTATGTATACGCAACCAGCACAGTCTCTGTGTACACAACCAGCACAGGCTGTGTGTACACAACCAGCGCAGGATCTGTGCCCACAACCAGCACAGGCTATGTATACACAACCAGCGCAGGCTATGTATACATCACTAGCCCAGGCTATGTATACACAACCAGCACAGGCTCTGTGTACACAACCAGCACAGGCTACGTCTACACAACCAGCACAGGCTACGTATACATCATCAGCCCAGGCTCTGTGTACACAACCAGCACAGGCTATGTATCCATCACCAGCACAGGCTTTGTGTACAGAACCAGCCCAGGCTCTGTGTACACAACCTGCGCAGGATCTGTGCCCACAACCAGCATAGGCTCTGTGCACACAACCAGCACAGGCTATGTATACACAACCAGCACAGGCTATGTATACATCAACAGCTCAGGATCTGTGTACACAACCAGCACAGGCTATGTATACACAACCAGCATAGGCTATGTATACATCACCAGCGCAGGCTATGTATACACAACCAGCCCAGGGTCTGTGTACACAGCCAGCTCGTACACAACCAGCACAGGTTATGTATACACAACCAGCGCAGGTTATGTATACACAACTAGTGCAGGCTATGTATACATCACCAGCCCAGGCTACGTATACATAACCAGCACAGGCTCTGTGTACACAATCAGCACAGGCTATGTGTATATCACAAGCTCAGGCTCTGTGTACACAACCAGCCCAGGCTCTGGCACAGGCTATGTATACAGAACCGGAGCAGGCTATGTATACACAACCAGCACAGGCTATGTATACACAACCAGAGTAGGCTATGTATACACAACCAGCACAGGATATGTATACACAACCAGCCCAGGCTCTGTATACACAACCAGCACAAGCTATGTACCCACAACCAACACAGGCTATGTGTAGACAACCAGCACAGGCTATGTGTACACAACAAGCTCAGGCTCTATGTACACAACCAGCACAGGCTATGTATCCATCACCAGCACAGGCTCTGTGTACACAACCAGCCCAGGCTCTGTGTACACAACCAGCGCATGCTATGTATACATCACCAGTCCAGGCTATGTGTACACAACCAGAGCAGGCTATGTATACACAAACGAGCACAGGCTACGTATACATCACCAGCGCAGGCTATGTATACACAACCAGTGCAGGCTATGTGTACACAACCAGCGCAGGCTATGTATACACAAGCAGCGCAGGCTATGTATACATCACCAGCACAGGCTATGTGTACACAACCAGCAGAGGCTCTGTGTACACAACCAGCACAGGCTATGTATACATCACAAGCCCAGGCTCTGTGTACACAACCAGCACAGGCTATGTGTACATCACCAGCCCAGGCTCTATGTACACAACCAGCACAGGCTATGTGTACACAACCAGCACAGGCTATGTGTAAACAATCAACGCAGGCTATGTATAAATCACCAGCCCAGGTTCTGTGCACACAACCAGCGCAGGCTTTGTGTACACAACTATCGCACGCTATGTGTACATCACCACCACAGGCTATGTGTACACAACCAGAGCAGGCTATGTATACACAACCAGCACGGGCTATGTGTACAGAACCAGAACAGGCTATGTGTAAACAACCAACGCAGGCTATGTATATACAACCAGCACAGGCTATATGCACACAACCAGCACAGGCTATATGTACACAACCAGCACAGGCTATGTCTACACAACCAGCCCAGGCTATGCATACATCACCAGCCCAGGCTATGTGTACACAGCCAGCACAGGCCATGCATACACGACGAGCCCAGGCTATGGGTACATCACCAGTACAAGCTTTGTGCACACAACCAGCACAGGCTATGTGTACACAACCAGAGCAGGCTATGTATACACAACCAGCATAGGCTATGTCTACACCACCAGCACAGGCTATGTCTACACCACCAGCACAGGCTATGTCTACACCACCAGCACAGGCTATGTATACCCAACCAGCACTGGCTTTGTATACACAGCCAGGGCAGGCTATGTCTACACAACCAGCACAGCCTATGTCTACACAACCAGCACAGGAAGTGTATACACAACCAGCACAGGCTATGTATACACAACCAGCACAGGCTGTGTGTACACACCCAGCACAGGCTATGTATACACAACCAGCACAGGCTGTGTGTACACACCCAGCACAGGCTCTGTGCACACAACCAGCACAGGCTATGTCTACACAACCAGCACAGGCTTTGTATACATCACCAGCACAGGCTCTGTGTACACATTCAGCACAGGCACAGGCTATGTCTACACAACCAGAGCAGGCTATGTCTACACAACCAGCGCAGTATATGTGTACACAACCAGAGCAGGCTATGTGTATACAACCAGCGCAGGCTATGTGTACACAACCAGCGAAGGCCATGTGTACACAACCAGCGCAGGCCATGTGTACACAACCAGCGCAGGCTATGTATACATCACCAGCGCAGGCTTTGTGTACACAACCAGCGCAGTATCTGTGCCCATAACCAGCACAGGCTCTATGCACACAACCAGCACAGGCTATGTATACACAACCAGCGCAGGCTATGCATACATCACTAGCCCAGGCTATGTATACACAACCAGCACAGGCTCTGTGTACACAACCAGCACAGGCTACGTCTACACAACCAGCACAGGCTACGTATACATCATCAGCCCAGGCTCTGTGTACACAACCAGCACAGGCTATGTATCCATCAGCAGCACAGGCTTTGTGTACGCAACCAGCCCAGGCTCTGTGTACACAACCAGCGCAGGATCTGTGCCCACAACCAGCATAGGCTCTGTGCACACAACCAGCACAGGCTATGTATAAACAACCAGCACAGGCTATGTATACATCACCAGCTCAGGATCTGTGTACACAACCAGCACAGGCTATGTATACACAACCAGCATAGGCTATGTATGCATCACCAGCGCAGGCTATGCATACAAAACCAGTGCAGGCTATGTGTACACAACCAGCCCAGGGTCTGTGTACACAGCCAGCTCGTACACAACCAGCGCAGGCTATGTGTACATCACCAGCGCAGGCTTTGTGTACACAACCAGCGCAGGATCTGTGCCCACAACCAGCACAGGCTCTATGCACACAACCAGCACAGGCTATGTATACACAACCAGTGCAGGCTATGTATACATCACTAGCCCAGGCTATGTATACACAACTAGCACAGGCTCTGTGTACACAACCAGCACAGGCTACGTCTACACAACCAGCACAGGCTACGTATACATCATCAGCCCAGGCTCTGTGTACACAACCAACACAGGCTATGTATCCATCAGCAGCACAGGCTTTGTGTATGCAACCAGCCCAGGCTCTGTGTACACAACCAGCGCAGGATCTGTGCCCACAACCAGCATAGGCTCTGTGCACACAACCAGCACAGGCTATGTATAAACAACCAGCACAGGCTATGTATACATCACCAGCTCAGGATCTGTGTACACAACCAGCACAGGCTATGTATACACAACCAGCATAGGCTATGTATGCATCACCAGCGCAGGCTATGTATACAAAACCAGTGCAGGCTATGTGTACACAACCAGCCCAGGGTCTGTGTACACAGCCAGCTCGTACACAACCAGCACAGGTTATGTATACACAACCAGCGCAGGTTATGTATACACAACTAGTGCAGGCTATGTATACATCACCAGCCCAGGCTATGTATACACAACCAGCACAGGCTCTGTGTACACAATCAGCACAGGCTATGTGTATATCACAAGCTCAGGCTCTGTGTACACAACCAGCCCAGGCTCTGGCACAGGCTATGTATACAGAACCAGAGCAGGCTATGTATACACAACCAGCACAGGCTATGTATACACAACCAGAGTAGGCTATGTATACACAACCAGCACAGGATATGTATACACAACCAGCCCAGGCTCTGTATACACAACCAGCACAGGCTATGTACCCACAACCAACACAGGCTATGTGTACACAACCAGCACAGGCTATGTGTACACAACCAGCTCAGGCTCTATGTATCCATCACCAGCACAGGCTATGTATCCATCACCAGCACAGGCTCTGTGTACACAACCAGCCCAGGCTCTGTGTACACAACCAGCACAGGCTATATGTACACAACCAGCACAGGCTATGTCTACACAACCAGCACAGGCTATGTCTACACAACCAGCACAGGCTATGCATACATCACCAGCCCAGGCTATGTGTACACAACCAGCACAGGCCATGTATACACGACCAGAGCAGGCTATGTATACACAACCAGCATTGGCTATGTCTACACAATCAGCCCAGGCTATGTCTACACCACCAGCACAGGCTATGTCTACACCACCAGCACAGGCTATGTATACCCAACCAGCACTGGCTGTGTATACACAGCCAGAGCAGGCTATGTCTACACAACCAGCACAGCCTATGTCTAAACAACCAGCACAGGAAGTGTATACACAACCAGCACAGACTATATATACACAACCAGCACAGGCTGTGTGTACACACCCAGCACAGGCTGTGTGTACACACCCAGCACAGGCTCTGTGCACACAACCAGCACAGGCTATGTCTACACAACCAGCACAGGCTTTGTATACATCACCAGCACAGACTCTGTGTACACATTCAGCACAGGCACAGGCTATGTCTACACAACCAGAGCAGGCTATGTCTACACAACCAGCGCAGTATATGTGTACACAACCAGCACAGGCTATGTCTACACAACCAGCAGAGGCTCTGTGTACACAAGCAGCACAGGCTATGTATACATCACCAGCCCAGGCTACGTATACACAACCAGCACAGGCTCTGTGTACACAACCAGCACAGGCTATGTCTACACAACCAGCACAGGCTATGTATACATCACCAGCACAGGCTCTGTGTACACATCCAGCACAGACACAGGCTATGTCTACACAATTAGCACAGGCTATGTATACATCACCAGCCCAGGCTATGTATACATCACCAGCACAGGCTCTGTGTACACAACCAGCACAGGCTATGTCTACACAACCAGCACAGGCTATGTATACATCACCAGCACAGGCTCTGTGTACACATCCAGCACAGACACAGGCTATGTCTTCACAACCAGAGCAGGCTATGTCTACACAACCAGTGCAGTCTATGTGTACACAACCAGAGCAGGCTGTGTATTCACAACCAGCGCAGGCCATGTGTACACAACCAGCGCAGGCTATGTGTACACAACCAGCGCAGGCCAGTGCAGGCCATGTGTACACAACAAGCGCAGGCAATGTGTACACAACCAGAGCAGGCTATGTATACACAACCAGTGCAGGCTATGTCTACACAACCAGCGCAGGCTTTGTGTACACAACTATCGCACGCTATGTGTACATCACCACCACAGGCTATGTGTACACAACCAGAGCAGGCTATGTATACACAACCAGCACAGGCTATTTGTACACAACCAGCACAGGCTATGTGTACAGAACCAGCACAGGCTATGTGTAAACAACCAACGCAGGCTATGTATACACAACCAGCACAGGCTATATGCACACAACCAGCACAGGCTATATGTACACAACCAGCACAGGCTATGTCTACACAACCAGCCCAGGCTATGGGTACATCACCAGTACAGGTTTTGTGCACACAACCAGCACAGGCTATGTGAACACAACCAGAGCAGGCTATGTATACACAACCAGCATTGGCTATGTCTACACAATCAGCCCAGGCTATGTCTACACCACCAGCACAGGCTATGTCTACACCACCAGCACAGGCTATGTATACCCAACCAGCACAGGCTGTGTATACACAGCCAGAGCAGGCTATGTCTACACAACCAGCACAGCCTATGTCTACACAACCAGCACAGGAAGTGTATACACACCCAGCACAGGCTATGTATACACACCCAGCACTGGCTATGTATACACAACCAGCACAGGCTGTGTGTACACACCCAGCACAGGCTATGTATACACAACCAGCACAGGCTGTGTGTACACACCCAGCACAGGCTCTGTGCACACAACCAGCACAGGCTATGTCTACACAACCAGCACAGGCTTTGTATACATCACCAGCACAGGCTCTGTGTACACATTCAGCACAGGCACAGGCTATGTCTACACAACCAGAACAGGCTATGTCCACACAACCAGCGCAGTATATGTGTACACAACCAGCACAGGCTATGTCTACACAACCAGCACAGGCTCTGTGTACACAAGCAGCACAGGCTATGTATACATCACCAGCCCAGGCTACGTATACACAACCAGCACAGGCTCTGTGTACACAACCAGCATAGGCTATGTCTACACAACCAGCACAGGCTATGTATACATCACCAGCACAGGCTCTGTGTACACATCCAGCACAGGCACAGGCTATGTCTACACAACTAGCACAGGCTATGTATACATCACCAGCCCAGGCTATGTATACATCACCAGCACAGGCTCTGTGTACACAACCAGCACAGGCTATGTCTACACAACCAGCACAGGCTGTGTATACATCACCAGCACAGGCTCTGTGTACACATCCAGCACAGGCACAGGCTATGTCTACACAACCAGAGCAGACTATGTCTACACAACCAGTGCAGTCTATGTGTACACAACCAGAGCAGGCTGTGTATTCACAACCAGCGCAGGCCATGTGTACACAACCAGCGCAGGCTATGTGTACACAACCAGTGCAGGCCAGTGCAGGCCATGTGTACACAACCAGCGCAGGCCATGTGTACACAACCAGCGCAGGCTATGTGTACATCACCAGCACAGGCTATGTGTACATCACCAGTGCAGGCTTTGTGTGCACAACCAGCGCAGGATCTGTGCCCACAACCAGTACAGGCTCTGTACACACAACCAGCACAGGTTATGTATACATCACTAGCCCAGGCTATGTATACACAACCAGCACAGGCTCTGCGTACACAACCAGCACAGGCTACTTCTACACAACCAGCACAGGCAAGGTATACATCATCAGCCCAGGCTCTGTGTACACAACCAGCACAGGCTATGTATCCATCACCAGCACAGGCTTTGTGTACGCAACCAGCCCAGGCTCTGTGTACACAACCAGCGCAGGATCTGTGCCCACAACCAGCATAGGCTCTGTGCACACAATCAGCACAGGCTATGTATACACAACCAGCACAGGCTATGTATACATCACCAGCTCAGGATCTGTGTACACAACCAGCACAGGCTATGTATACACAACCAGCATAGGCTACGTATACATCACCAGCGCAGGCTATGTATACAAAACCAGTGCAGGCTATGTGTACACAACCAGCCCAGGCTCTGTGTACACAACCAGCTCGTACACAACCAGCACAGGTTATGTATACACAACTAGTGCAGGCTATGTATACATCACCAGCCCAGGCTATGTATACACAACCAGCACAGGCTCTGTGTACACAATCAGCACAGGCTATGTGTATATCACAAGCTCAGGCTCTGTGTACACAACCAGCCCAGGCTCTGGCACAGGCTATGTATACAGAATCAGAGCAGGCTATGTATACACAACCAGCATAGGCTATGTATACACAACCAGAGTAGGCTATGTATACACAGCCAGCACAGGCTATGTGTACACAACCAGCTCAGGCTCTATGTACACAACCAGCACAGGCTATGTATCCATCACCAGCACAGGCTCTGTGTACACAACCAGCCCAGGGTCTGTGTACACAACCAGCACATGCTATGTATACATCACCAGTCCAGGCTTTGTGTACACAACCAGAGCAGGCTATGTATAGACAACCAGCACAGGCTATGTATACAGTACATCACCAGCGCAGGCTATGTATACACAACCAGTGCAGGCTATGTGTACACAACCAGCGCAGGCTATGTGTACACAACCAGCGCAGGTTATTTATACACAAGCAGCGCAGGCTATGTATACATCACCAGCACAGGCTATGTATACACAACCAGCAGAGGCTCTGTGTACACAACCAGCACAGGCTATGTATACATCACAAGCCCAGGCTCTGTGTACACAACCAGCACAGGCTATGTGTACATCACCAGCCCAGGCTCTATGTACACAACCAGCACAGGCTATGTGTACACAACCAGCACAGGCTATGTGTAAACAATCAACGCAGGCTATGTATACATCACCAGCCCAGGCTCTGTGCACACAACCAGCGCAGGCTTTGTGTACACAACTATCACAGGCTATGTGTACATCACCACCACAGGCTATGTGTACACAACCAGAGCAGGCTATGTATACACAACCAGCACAGGCTATTTGTACACAACCAGAACAGGCTATGTGTACAGAACCAGCACAGGCTATGTGTAAACAACCAACGCAGGCTATGTAAACACAACCAGCACAGGCTATATGCACACAACCAGCACAGGCTATATGTACACAACCAGCACAGGCTATGCATACATCACCAGCCCAGGCTCTGTGTACCCAACCAGCACTGGCTGTGTATACACAGCCAGAGCAGGCTATGTCTACACAACCAGCACAGCCTATGTCTACACAACCAGCACAGGAAGTGTATACACAACCAGCACAGGCTATGTATACACAACCAGCACAGGCTGTGTGTACACACCCAGCACAGGCTATGTATACACAACCAGCACAGGCTGTGAGTACACACCCAGCACAGGCTCTGTGCACACAACCAGCACAGGCTATGTCTACACAACCAGCACAGGCGTTGTATACATCACCAGCACAGGCTCTGTGTACACATTCAGCACAGGCACAGGCTATGTCTACACAACCAGAGCAGGCTATGTCTACACAACCAGCGCAGTATATGTGTACACAACCAGAGCAGGCTATGTGTATACAACCAGCGCAGGCCATGTGTACACAACCAGCGCGGGCCATGTGTACACAACCAGCGCAGGCCATGTGTACACAACCAGGGCAGGCTATGTGTACACAACCAGCGCAGGCCATGTGTACACAACCAGCGCAGGCCATGTGTACACAACCAGCGCAGGCTATGTGTACCTCAGCAGCGCAGGCTATGTGTACATCACCAGCGCAGGCTTTGTGTACACAACCAGCCCAGGATCTGTGCCCACAACCAGCACAGGCTCTGTGCACACAACCAGCACAGGCTATGTATACATCACTAGCCCAGGCTATGTATACACAACCAGCACAGGCTCTGTGTACACAACCAGCACAGGCTACGTCTACACAACCAGCACAGGCAACGTATACATCATCAGCCCAGGCTCTGTGTACACATTCAGCACAGGCACAGGCTATGTCTGCACAACCAGAGCAGGCTATGTCTACACAACCAGCGCAGTATATGTGTACACAACCAGAGCAGGCCATGTGTACACAACCAGCGCAGGCCATATGTACACAACCAGCGCAGGCCATGTGTACACAACCAGGGCAGGCCATGTGTACACAACCAGCGCAGGCCATGTGTACACAACCAGCGCAGGCCATGTGTACACAACCAGCGCAGGCTATGTGTACCTCACCAGCGCAGGCTATGTGTACATCACCAGCGCAGGCTTTGTATACACAAGCAGCGCAGGATCTGTGCCCACAACCAGCACAGGCTCTGTGCACACAACCAGCACAGGCTATGTATACATCACTAGCCCAGGCTATGTATACACAACCAGCACAGATTCTGTGTACACAACCAGCACAGGCTAAGTCTACACAACCAGCACAGGCAAGGTATACATCATCAGCCCAGGCTCTGTGTACACAACCAGCACAGGCTATGTATCCATCACCAGCACAGGCTTTGTGTACGCAACCAGCCCAGGCTCTGTGTACACAACCAGCGCAGGATCTGTGCCCACAACAGCATAGGCTCTGTGCACACAATCAGCACAGGCTATGTATACACAACCAGCACAGGCTATGTATACATCACCAGCTCAGGATCTGTGTACACAACCAGCACAGGCTATGTATACACAACCAGCTTAGGCTATGTATACATCACCAGCGCAGGCTATGTATACAAAACCAGTGCAGGCTATGTGTACACAACCAGCCCAGGCTCTGTGTATACAACCAGCTCGTACACAACCAGCACAGGTTATGTATACACAACCAGCGCAGGTTATGTATACACAACTAGTGCAGGCTATGTATACATCACCAGCCCAGGCTATGTATACACAATCAGCACAGGCTCTGTGTACACAATCAGCACAGGCTATGTGTACATCACAAGCTCAGGCTCTGTGTACACAACCAGCCCAGGCTCTGGCACAGGCTATGTATACAGAATCAGAGCAGGCTATGTATACACAACCAGCACAGGATATGTGTACACAACCAGCTCAGGCTCTATGTACACAACCAGCACAGGCTATGTATCCATCACCAGCACAGGCTCTGTGTACACAACCAGCCCAGGGTCTGTGTACACAACCAGCACATGCTATGTATACATCACCAGTCCAGGCTATGTGTACACAACCAGAGCAGGATATGTGTACACAACCAGCACAGGCTATGTATACATCACCAGCGCAGGCTATGTATACACAACCAGTGCAGGTATGTGTACACAACCAGCGCAGGCTATTAATACACAAGCAGCGCAGGCTATGTATACATCACCAGCACAGGCTATGTATACACAACCAGCAGAGGCTCTGTGTACACAACCAGCACAGGCTAGGTATACATCACAAGCCCAGGCTCTGTGTACACAACCAGCACAGGCTATGTGTACATCACCAGCCCAGGCTCTATGTACACAACCAGCACAGGCTATGTGTACACAACCAGCACAGGCTATGTGTAAACAATCAACGCAGGCTATGTATACATCACCAGCCCAGGCTCTGTGCACACAACCAGCGCAGGCTTTGTGTACACAACTATCACAGGCTATGTGTTCATCACCACCACAGGCTATGTGTACACAACCAGAGCAGGCTATGTATACACAACCAGCACAGGCTATTTTTACACAACCAGAAGAGGCTATGTGTACAGAAGCAGCACAGGCTATGTGTAAACAACAAACGCAGGCTATGTATACACAACCAGCACAGGCTATATGCACACAACCAGCACAGGCTATATGTACACAACCAGCACAGGCTATGTCTACACAACCAGCACAGGCTATGCATACATCACCAGCCCAGGCTCTGTGTACACAACCAGCGCAGGCTATGTGTACACAACCAGCACAGGCTATGTGTACACAACCAGAGCAGGCTGTGTCTACACAACCAGCACAGGCTATGTCTACACCACCAGCACAGGCTATGTATACCCAACCAGCACTGGCTGTGTATACACAGCCAGAGCAGGCTATGTCTACACAACCAGCACAGCCTATGTCTACACAACCAGCACAGGAAGTGTATACACAACCAGCACAGGCTATGTATACACAACCAGCACAGGCTGTGTGTACACACCCAGCGCAGGCTCTGTGTACACAACCAGCACAGGCTATGTATACACAACCAGCACAGGATCTGTGTACAGAACAAGCACAGGCTATGTATACACAACCAGCACAGGCTCTGTGTATACAACCAGAGCAGGCTATGCATTCACAACCAGCACAGGCTTTATATACACAACCAGCACAGGCTCTGTGTACACAGCCAGCACCAGCTATGTGTACACAATCAGCACAGGCTATGTATACATTACCAGCACATGCTCTGTGTACACAACCAGCGCAGGCTACGTATAAACAACCAGCACAGGGTATGTATACATCACCAGCCCAGGCTTTGTGTACACAACCAGCACAGGCTATGTATGCACAACCAGCACAAGCTGTGCATACACAACCAACACAGGTTATATATACACAACCAGCACAGGCGATGTGTACACAACCAGCACAGGCCCTGTGTACACAACCAGCACAGGCTCTGTGTACACATCACCAGCAGAGGCTCTGTGTACACAACCAGCATAGGCTATGTGTACACAACCAGTGCAGTCTCTGTATATGCAACCAGCACAAGCTATGTATACACAACCAGTGCAGGCTATGTATAAATCACCAGCACAGGCTCTGTATACACAACCAGTGCAGGCTATGTATACACAACGAGCACAGGCTCTGTGTACACAACCAGCCCAGGCTATGTGTACACAACCAGCTCAGACTATGCATACATCACCAGCCCTGGCTCTGTATATATAACCAGCACAGGCTATGTGTACACAACCAGCCCAGGCTATGTGTACACAACCAGCCCAGGCTATGTGTACACAACCAGCCCAGGCTATGTGTACACAACCAGCCCAGGCTCTGTGTACACAACCAGCTCAGACTATGGATACATAACCAGCCCTGGCTCTGTGTACACAACCAGCACAGGCTATGCATACAGCACCAGCCCTGGCTCTGCGTACACAACCAGCACAGGCTATACTGTATTGAGGGCATACACCGCTCTTCGCAACTACGTTGTTGCTCATGCACGTTCTAAGGTAGCTCCTACATTATGAATGCTTATTTTATGTATAAGTTCAGATGCAAAGAAAAGAGCCACGTAAATACCAATCAGAAATGGAAACATCTTTCAACAAAACTATCTTTAAATAAAAGATTCTCCAAATTAAAGTTACTGAAGATCAGAACAATCTTTAAACAAAAGGTACTGAAACACCTACTTCAAAGCATTAAATGTGATAATGCAAAAATAGGGAAATGTTTTTTGAGGCAGCAAGACGTGTTTAACAATCTTAGGCACCTAATCCCTTCACTTACTGTTCCTCAATTTGCCACCTTCATCTCAGTCTAAAATTCTCAAAGGGGTCACGCTTGAAGCTTGAATAAAGAGCAGGATCCACAAAGGAATTCTCACAACTTATTGCAAGTCAGGGAACAAACTAACAGAGGGATTTGTGAGTGTGTTTTCCCTCTGTAATTGGTAGTTGCTCATGCAGAAATTCCATCATTGTTAGAAATGCCTAGTCTTAAAATATTGTCGATGCCCATGCGTGGTATCACCGAGAGGAGGGTTCACTTTACCTCATGACACTCACGAATCCTTTGAAGAAAAACAACTTGCACAGTTCCAGACCCAACACTAGGTCTCAACAGTAGGCAGAGCATGTGTATGTACAGTCACATATGCCAGTAAACAAATTGTTACCTTAAGTGAGAAACAGATAAACAGTCCGAGTTCATTGGAATAAACATGTGCTTAAGGATTCCTACCTACATCCCTAGCATCTACATGAGAGCACAGCAGGGCTATGCTAGCCAATGGAAGGAACTCCCGCCCCTATACCTGAAAAGAGGGGTCTGCCGGTCGTCATCTTGGTTGGCTGTAGAGACAAGGTTGAGGTCAGCAAAGTTGAAATGGACTGGCACATAGCATAGGATGGCTCCTCTGGCTGGAATTACCTCTCTAACCTTCTTTCGCCTGTGTGATGCTTTATAACAAAATGTGTTGTGTTCTGAGAACAGGCCTGACGTGGTAATGCGTCTAAATGTCGAAGGTTGGCTGCGCACTCTGGTGTCGGCAATACTAGATAGGTACAGCCTTGCGCAGAGGCACAGAATGAACTATTGTGTAAAGGAACTAATAACACTTTTGCAGAATAGCAGGTGATTAGAAAAATAAAACATCCCCACTAGAAGAAAAACATGCTAAAATGAATTACAATGAATAAATGAAATGCATCACGTAACTAGGTAAAAAGGCACAAGCCTAAGCTAAAATAAGTCTTCACAAACAAGGCGCTAAAATACACCAACGACAATGACACAGATCTTTCTTTGGATAATTGTTATTTTAGTTTTCACCTGCAGAAGGTTCAGTCATCATCCTGAGTGTCTTTTAGGATTGCTCACTGTTAAAAAAAAAAAAATCCAGCACAATCCAAAGCTACTCGACATGTGCCAGTAATAATGCAATTCAACCCCTACATTGTTTCCACCTCTCTAGCTCTCCTTCAGTCCTGCGGTTGTTGTTGCAAATACTGAACCCTTTCCCAGCTTCTTCCTCCAACACATGGTCCTCGTACCACGGTCTAAAAGAAATCTGCGTTTAATTTATGGTTCAACAGAGCTCCTTTGTGCTCCAACCTCAGCCAAAACCCATTCCACTCCTCCATCCAGGCAGGCAGCCAGGAGGAGACCCACTATAGGCTGCACTGAAGGGAGAATCAATGGCCTCCACCTGCTCTGATGCATCTGACCCGGCCCCTGGCACATTCCTGCCACATGACAAAACTTAGTGAAACCACCTGTCGGGTCTACCATTGCAGCTGACTATTGCCTCTGCTATGTCTGCGGTGCACCACAGACCGGCTCTAGCTCAACTATGACATGCTGATGTAATGAGAGGATCCGGGGACGAAATGCAATCCAGAGTTGTCCAAATCAATATGTTTATAACATTTCTCTCTTAATTTTCTCTTGTATACCAGAGAAGGTCAAAGTTGGATCACATAGGCCAGAGCAATGCTGGATTTTCAGGATATTCACATAAAATACATTGCCATGCAAATAGTCTACTTAGTCAGAGGTTATCCCTGTAGGAAAGTGAGCTTCTCTGCAGATGCCCCAGCACCCCCCTTTTGCCCCCTTTTAGAACTACTAGATACTGATTTTCGACTCTGACAGTGCACCCAGGCCTGCTAAACAGACCTCCGTGCCAGTGCCCTTTCCTTAAAAGTCATGTATGTCTAATTGTTTACAACTGGCACAGGACTTTAGCACCCCTGTAAGTCCCTAGTAGATAGTACTCCTGGTACCTAGGGCATGGGTACTAAAGAGGGCCCCTATGAGCTATGGCATATACTATGCCACCCTAAAGGACCCACACACAAATTGCACTCAGCCTGCCATCCTAGACTGCCTGTCAGGGTGCAGACCCTGAGTGAACACACAGCATGGCACACTCATTGAGTGCCATGCCAAACATCTTGTCTTAATAAATCCATACTGATGCCAAGGTATTGGATTTATGACATGCACCCAAATGGCACCTTACAGGTGCCCCTGAAAACCTACTAGTTCTCTAGTGTGCTGGCTGACTGGTTTCGACCAGCCTGCCACCATAGACATGTTTCTGATCCCTTGGAGGGGAAATCCCCTGCTCTCTGAGATCAGAAACAATGCCTGCTGTGGGAGAAGTTGTTATCACCTCCGCCAACAGGATGGCTAGTAAATCTGCATACCAAGGCCAGGGACTTCAGAGTCACTGCCACCTTTGGTGTGCGACCCCCAGCTTCATCCATACCTGGGATTGGCAACCCCCTACCCTGAGGCTCATTTGGCACCAGGACAGGTGTGCAAATGAGCTATGCAAGAGATGTGTTGCACTGCCAAGCTGGACACACCTCTAGAGTTACCATTCTGAAGTGTATTCAAAATTATGAATTCCACCAGATTGCGTGTGGTGGAATTAGGAATTTTGAGACAGGGTGATACCCACTCCCCAAAGGAAGTGGTCATCTAAGTGGTGTAGTGAAACTCGGGAGTAGGTAGCCCATTGGCTACCACCCTTCACTCCCCTTAACACCCCTAAATTGAGTATTTAGGGGACCCCCCTGATACCAGGTCTTCAGATCCTGCCGACTTGAAAGAAGAAGATGGTGCCAACCTTGCCAGCCCGCCTGCTGTCCTCGACAATTGTGTGAAAGATGACTCATCCTGGAGGTGCCTGTGCCTCCAAAACTTGAAAGGACAGCCAGCCTTCACTCAAGACCCAAGAACTCCTGTGGAGTAGCAGAGCTGCTGCCCTGCATCCTGCAGGGACCCCAAAAGATATGCGAGGACTCCGGACTGCCAAAAAACTAACACCTGAAAGCACCACTGCACCCAGGCCCCCTAGCCCGAGCTGAAGTGGGCCAACAGTGCCAGCATAGTCTCGAGACCCTCCAGATCTGAAGCCCACCTTGGGTTTGCCAATGGTGGATTCCTCAATGCCACCTTCAGTCTCTTTGCACAGGCCCCCTCTACCGCGAGTGCCTCCGGTGACAAAAACCTGACGTCTCATGACACCTCTGCACCCGGCTGCCCCAGCTCGAGGAAACCAGGACCAAAGGTGTCCCTACGTCCCTGAATATTGTGAGACCTAAGCCCCCTTGTTGGTTCAGCAGGACTGGTCCTCCAGTCCCTGCTTGCAACCTCTTTTCAGCCAAACCGAAGCCATAACACACCTCTGCACCCAGACGCCCCAGAGCCCTGTGGGGTGACCTGCTGGTGTGGCCTTGGACCTTGCTCCATACTCACTTTAGTCCGGAAGAACAGTCCTGTAAATCACTGACAAGTGTCTGAATGCAATGCATGTTTTTCTCCATAGGATAACGTTACTGCTCCAGAAAGTACAGTCAACTTTTGATACGCGTAAAAATTCATATCTCGAAAAGTACTTACCTGATTCTGATGATCTTGGTGTCTAAATTCATATAACAATTAGTGTTATTTTTATAAATTGGTGCCGGATTTCTTTATTGCGTGTGAGTCTCACTTAATGGCTCTGGGTGTGAAATAAATACTTAACACTATCCTCTGACAAGCCTAACTGCTCGCCCACACTACCACAAAAGAGAGCTTTTAGGGGTTATTATTTTAACCCCTGTCAGCCAATAAGGGTCGCCCTGGACTATATTCACTGTGTCCCCTTACATTGGTACACTACATAGATAGCCAGCTTCCTATAAACCCAATGATCAGTCATGAACCAAGCAGTCGCTGAGCGAGATCGCTTCTAATGCTAGCACTGATTAGGAAATACCTGTCTTCCCTCTTATAAAAAGACCAATGTAAGACAATAGCTAATGGTTAATAAATATTAAGGAGTTATCATATCATAAAACACCACAATCCTTTACTGCTGACAAGCATTAGCCTCCAGAAGAATTATTGACCACATCATTCTAGACAGCAGTACAACAATCAAAGTCCCTTAAAACTTGAGATGCTATTGTCATACAAGCATTGGCAAAACCAACAGGGCTCTTGTAACTTGTGGCTCTGGCAATGCTTTTCACCAATACTGTGAATTGAATGATGACATATGTGAGCGCCAGTGGAATGATGCAACTGCCATTTTTTTATTTACAGGTTCAAGATTGCTGAAATATTATTTTATTTGTGCAACATGCATTTTGCAATGCGGTGTGGCCTGTCAGCATAAGGCAGCTGCTGGGACATCCAAAACAAAAATGAAAACTTCTTTAGAAAGGACAACTTTGGGTGGGGAGCAAAGGAGGGGCAGGTAGGGAGTATGTGGGGCTTAGGCAATGGGAAGTCGGCAGCATGAGGCAGCAATGAATGTGAAAAGCAATTTTTGGAATTCAGAGTGGCCCAGCAGCAAATGGCACTCACTACTTTTGGAATGGCATATGCTAAAATATTTCATCCAGAGCCCGGATTGCTGTTTCTGTGCTTTTCGATGTGACTTGTTTTGCAATAGAGAAGCTTGAGTTCTCATCAGTTACTAAATGTACATTTGCCTCACTCTAGTGGTCCAAAGAAATCAACTGAGATGTTGTGCCAACCACCCGCAGGAGAGTGGATGTTGGGTGGGGAGACAGCTTACTTCCATTACTATTTGGCACTGGTGACCAGGTCATAGAATGTCTTCAACCATGTGATCCAGCCCTGGAAACCACACATGGTCGTCGATTGGTGTTTTAGCTTCTAATATCTGTTGGTGATCTTTATGGTGCTAGTTCAACAACACGCCTACTGAATGATGTGGGGATGACAGCCCTTGTGTGTCGCCATAAAAGGCCTTGGGTGGTTTCAGCCAGCTCCTCCGTCACTGGACTAAAAGCAGACACTTCTTTTGTGCCCTTTTCCTCTGGAAGCAAACTCCTTTCAAACTGTTGCTACTTCCCATCTTGTGTCCTTTTTTCACCTTTATCAATGTGGTGCCAGTTTTTGTGGCTGGATGGTGGAGTTGCTTGACTTGTAAAACAGTTGACATATTCTGCTGATGACATTTTCCTTCTGTTGATCAGAGCATTTCAAGACACACAGTTCTGGGTTCTATTTTTGTGTAAAAATTCACCACTGTTGAATATATGGCAGCATTTTGCCTTTTGATTTCCGAATATTGCTAGCGGTGCCGGAGGGTTTGCGACTAAATTGAAGTGCTTTTCATAGATAAAATGTGGTAATGCTCACATGCCCGCAATACCTCTAGGCTCGTCTTTCCACTTGCGAGTATTATTTCCCAGACACTGCGACAGGCGTAGGATACGATTTGACAATGGTCATCACCATTGGATGTTACACCAGGATAGCTCCAAGGCCTAATGGGCTGGCATCTACTGTGAGCTCAGTGCACAGGTCTGGGGCAAAGTAGGCCATGTTGGAGGCGATGCTGACTTTCCTTTTCATCTCTCGGTTTGCTTATGCGTATTTCTGAGCCTTTGGGCCATTGCTTGGTGAGTTCTTGAAGAGCACTGCTGATGTTGGCCTAGTCCTTTATGTTCCTTGAGCAGAAGCTGGCGAGTCACAAGAATGATAGGACATGGCTGACATCTTCAGGAGAAGGAGTTTCATTGAGGGCCTGGATATTGTCTGGCCTGGGTCACAACCTTTTGTCCCAGAATATGTAGGGTTTGTGAAATTCACATTTTTCTGCATTTAGAGTCCTATTTTGTATCGAAAGGTGCTCGGCACACATGCTCGATAGCCGGAGAATGCTGTTCCCTTGATGCTGTGAGCACTAGGATACTAGGATGTTGTAAGAACAGAGTAGATACCAGTACAGTTTATGGTTGTCTCAGAGCCCACTGGACGCCCCAGTAGTGTAGCCCAAGGAGGTCAGGGCACACCACAGGATATGGGTCTATAGGTCTAAGCACAAGTGAAGGGGTCTACAGGACTAGGGGACCAATGTTAGCCTGTGTCAAGCAGAGATCCTATGGGAAAATGTGATTCACTTTGGGAAGATGAGAGGAAGAGGCTTGGGTCAAGGTTCAGCGACAGAACTAGGGTAGGGAGAAGAAAAGCACCAGTTCTGGCCCTAAGCCTTTCCAGGCTCTAACACAAAATACTTCACAAGAAGACACCTGTAACTTATCCTACACTTAACTACTATACCATAATGCACAGTGACCCAACCATACAAGGGAATGTTTTCTCAGAACCCATAATACATAAAAAGTGAAGCAAACTTATTTTGCTTTCTTGTTGCTCAAATCTTGTCCTTGGCACCTCTGACTTGCCTTCTGTGTTAGGTCTGGCCACAGTGCATAAGTGTAAATGGCGTAGGACTTAAATAGCTGATGAGAACTGTGCCGTTTGTTCGAAATTGAAAAATGAAGACACTTCCTACTGACAGTGTGATCTGCAGATTACAGGCAACGCTGAGTCAGCCTCTTATCCTTCTGAAGTCGAAAAAACGAGAACCACTAAATGGGATATCAGTCAAACCTCCTACATATAGTGCTTGGAAACTGTCACAGTGCTGAATCAAGAGTTCTATAAAAGTGAGTTACTATCCTGCACTCAACAAAGTACACACTGCTGGGTCAGTGATGCAACAGAACAGACTGTTCCACAATCACAGAACTCCTGCAGTGTGTCATGTGGAAGCAATCATAACAAGGCCTCAAGCGAAAGGTTGCAGGCAACATAAAGAAATTATATTCCTACTAGATATAATGAAAAGCTGTGTTTTCGTGAGCCTCGTGTTTCCTGTCACGAGGCAGGCGTGCAGAGGAAGAAAGTCAAGGAGCGGTGTGTGGGCCTGGGCGGGGCCAGCAGGGCTGCCATGAGTGCGGACAGGGAGCCGCAGGGCCGGTCCAGCCACAGAGGCGAACCGCCGCCCACCCACCAGGGACATCCCAGGTCTCCCAACAACAAGCCTCTGAGTCATCCTAGCTCGTGGGGCGCTGGCAGCGAGCCGCTCTCCTGTTCATACAGCAAGGCCTCTCTGCTGAGAGCTCATGTGCTCTTCATTGTGGGCCTGATTCACAAAGGTAAACTTAGACCAAAGGTCTAAGTTTAGACCAAAAGTGTAAACTTAGACCAAAAGTCTAACTTTGCTATGAGAAAAATTTGATTTAAAGTCTAAACTTACACTGTTGGTCTAGGTTTGGACTTTTGGTCTAAGTTTACCTTTCTGAATCGGCCCCTGTGTTCTTCTGTGCTCAGTGCCCCTCTAGGGCCAGGGACTAAGAACAATGGTCCTCCGCACACACTTCCCATCACAACTTACTTCACCCCCTCTCCCTGCTTCCACCTCCAACAATTCCGACTGCCTCTCATTCACTCCTTCCTTTATCCTCCCCCTTCATCCTCCATTACTTAGCCCTACCGGCCTTCCTCTCACCAGCCATCCATGTCTTCATCCCTCCATTATTTTACCCCTCCTCTCCCTCGACTCATTTGTTCCTTTCCACTCCTTTGCCTTCTTCACCCCAACTTACTTTATTAATTCCTCGATTCCATTACCTCCACCCCTCTTTATCCCTTCATATTGTTATCACTCCCTTAGTTCATCACTTCCTTATCCCTTCCTTGCATGTATTCTCCTCCCCTTCACTAATCCCTCCGCACAGCAACTATTTCCACATCAAGGTCTGTGCTGGCTCCCTCTCCTCCACCCTTCTTTACTTTCCTTCTATCTTATGTCGTCTGTTGTCCGTACTGTGAGGAAACGGGGTTTATTATATGGAGTGGTTGGGAGACCTCAGTGTGTAATACTCTTTCCAACGCTTTTAGGACCAGTAGATTTTGTTTGTGAACCCCTTAGCAGTCATGCTTGCACAAAAGAGAAAGTTTAAAGCACCAACACAACTGAAGAAGAAATACAAGAAACACGAAAGAAATCCGACACCAATTTTTAAAAATTGTTTTGATTTTTGTATAACTTAAGACGCCAAAATGAAAAAGATTCAATGAGGAGTTCCAGAGATACAGAATTCACCAGATATAGTAAATTAACATTTTTTACTTAACCGTGAACAAAGACTGGTAAATGCAACAAATATGATACTTTAAAACTTTTTTTAGAAAAAACTTTGGTAAATTTCAATGCGGTTGCCTAGGACTACTTTAGACAACCACCTCCGGTAGGCAGCCAGTCAGGGAAACCAGCGGGGTCCACAGAGACAGTTACCTTTCCAGGAAAAGCCGACTTCTGTTTCGTTCCAGCATAAGTGACTCCTCGCTATTGACTTCTATGGAGTGGTCCTGATGCAAGGGATATAGGATGCTTAAGATGCTCAAGGATGCTGAAGATGTTGTGCAGTTGATGGGGATCTTCGTGGGGCTATTCCTCGGTCCACAAGCTTTGTGAGGTGAAGTCGGCACTGGGTTACCAATCACCCAGTACAAAAGTCTCATAAGTTTTCTTCTTTTGGCGTTAATTTGCCTTCTGGATGACCCTACTGCACTCTTATGACTGTCATGAGTCCAGCAGTCTCAGACGCCATTTTTTGAGAATTTGGTTTTGGTCCCTTGATCCGTGCAGCAAAATAGTGTAGCGATTCAGGAATCAACTCACCAACTCCTTCAGCTATTGTGCTCCTGTGCTGTAAACACGACGTCAGCTAAATGACCCTTGAAGGCTCTTGGTTGGGCTCAGGGGTCGACGCCCCCACGAGCAGGACATAGCAGGCACAGTTCCTTCTCCTGTGTTAGCCACTAGGTTCAGCAGGTGCAGTCCACATGAGTGTAGGCTCTCTTTGCTAGATCATGATGCAGAAGGGCAGTCCTTCTTTGGTCCTTTCTCCAGTCCAACAAGATCTGAGTTCTGTGTTCCAGGGGTGCCCTTCTGATTCCCAGAAAATGCTCTCAAGGGTGGTCGTATTCACTGGCCAATGGGCTATCAGGTTCCCTCCCACCTGATGACACCTTCCTACAAAGTGTACAATCTAACTCTCCCAGAAGACTCTATTCTGCTCACTCTCAAGAAGGCAGAAACCCCACTTCGGTGTGTAGAGCTCCCTAGCCCAACCCATTGGCGTGGCTACCAAAGGAGCTGCATACTCCTGAAAAAGCAGTGTGACAAGTGGTTTCCCATCTCCATCCTGAGTGCCAGCCTGTCTACCTAAACAATAGAGCAGCCCTTCTTCCAAGGGTTCACCATTTGCCCTGCAAAGGCGGCCTCCCCTTTGAACCTCGCCTTTTGGGCCAACACTCATATGGCTTCCTGCCACACCATTCCTCCACACAGGCTTCAATTGTGTTCTTTCCTGGGAGCTGCATGTAATCCCAGGAGAGCAGAAAGCTGTCTTAAGGACAGACCCTGTGTGAAGTCGTGAACATGCACAGGTAGACTTTGGGCAACAAGGTGGCCACTTTGTGAAAGCTTTACTATGCAACAAGTTAAGTTAATTTCGACTTGGGCATCAAGTCGGGCTTGATGTAACAAGTTGTTTGATACCTTACAATATCAACTGTATTAGTTGCAGTCAGATGATAGCAAGGGTCAGGTGTCAGCTTGTAACTCTGCACTTGTCAATGAGGCTATTAGCCTTTTCCCAGTGAAAACAACAATTGCAGAGTTTTATTGTTGGAACATGTAAAAGTAAGTTTACCTTCTAACATGCAGCAGTTAGTCTTAGGGCTTGTTAAGCCTGCCTTAGGGGTGATTTGCAAATATTAAAAAGGGAAGATTGAGCTTTGCCATCGCTTTAAGTGGCAAACTCGATGTAAGAGTTTAAAACTGCTCTTCCAATCTGCAGTGGCACCCTAGGAGCCATGTTGTACCTTTGTCACACCTCGGGTGGCACAACCAGTGCTGGAGTCCCTAGTGTAACCCTCTAACTTACCAGTTCTAAGTACCCTAGGTACCATAAACTAGAGACTAACAAGTTAGTGTATGCCAATTGAGTATAAGCTAATCTAACATTTACACTTAAAGGTCAGGGACAGGTACTCGGATCTGGTTAGCAAGTCTCAGTGAGAGTCCAAAAAACAACAGCATCAGTCCAAACCTCTGGCGCGTGACCTGACAAAGAGAGGCATTCCCTTCATGTACACTTTAAATACCCGAGCTTCTATTTGAATCCATTTGTTCAATTTTTTAACCTCTACGGTCCTTTATCATCTCAGTCCTTCATTTATCCCCTCCTTTACTTTATCACTCTCAATGAGTTTTGATAAGATGCTTGTTTTATCATAAAAAAAAGTTAATCCTGGCTAGTGATAGTTACAAGAGAAGGCGCTTTAATTATAATGAATAAAACATAATCATTAAACACTACTTCGAGATATGCAGTTTAATATATATTTTATGTGCTGTTGTGGCCAATTAGAGAAAATTTTAAATCAAATGTCTTTTTTACTCTACTGCTTGATATCCAAGGCCAAAAACTGAAAACACAAATACTGTACAGTGTGCAAACAACATGACAACAGTGTGCAACATGACAGTGACCAGAGAATGTGGAGGAAGCTGTCCTGAGTTTTACTGTCAGTAGTGACACATTATCTTTCCCTTATCTCGCCCCTCGCAGAAGAAGGAAGCTGGAGACTTAGGCCCTCATTATGAACATGGCAGTCTGGGCCGCAATGCCGATGGTGGCGGTAATTACCACCACCAGCATGGCGGTCCAGATCGCCATATAATATACGTGGCAGAACCGCCACTTTTGTAACTCCACCACCGCCAAGCTTCCGTCACCAGGCAACATGGCGGTGGGGCGGAGTTCCATATCTGATATGACAGGTTCCACCATCCTTTCCCTGGCAGTTCATCCCGCCAGGGAAAGGCTGGCAGAATGGGTGTCTTGGGGCCCTCATGCACAGCCCCATTGCTCATTTCACTGCCCGATTTACGGGCACTGAAATGCGCGACGGTTGCATCTGCACCCGCCGCACTGCTACATTGCCGCCAGTCAGGCCCTGCATTCAGCTACGCCGGCTGGTGGAAACACTGTTTCCGCCCGCCGGCCCAGCTGAATGATCTTTATGTGGCCGGCGGTGGGTTCTGTGCGCTGGCGGTCTTTTGTTAACCGCCAGCGCCAAACTCAGCAGGTTTTCCCGCCGAGTTCATAATGAGGGCCTTGGTGCTGAACAAGTAAAAGTGAAACAGTATACCCTTGAGGGGCACGCAGGCCAGAATGAGTCTGGGATATAAACACATATTTATATATATAAAAACCTCTAGTAAAGGAAATAGGTCTTGACTCTGAAAGGCTAAGCTATGGGCTTTGCTTATGCAAATATAGCGCTTACAATGGTTGTTCTTTTTGCTCAAGCTAGTTACAAAGTATTACTTTTCTTCAGTAATAGTCGACATGCAGCTAACATGTTTTGTCCCTCAATGGCACACAGCTGGGCCTTTTTCAAGGCTTATTGTGATGTTGGATTTCTAAGTCTCAGGACGCTAGTTTAGGGGTGCACGTGGTCTCATGTTGCATCTTTCAGCAAGGTCCGCTTGTATTCTGGTGATCTCTCTGTCTCTGTCCATGTTCGGTTTGCTTGACTCAGCTTAAACATACTTCTTGCTACAAACGCTAGCCGGTGCCACAGAAGTGTGATGAGTACTGGGGTGATGTGTTCGTAGCTATTTCTTCCTGCTACTAGCATTTAGTGTACAAGATTGCTTTTAGGGGTGCAAGGTGAATCTTTGGTGTTTTAGAATGTAAGGGGGCATAAGAGCAAATTCAAGAGCACACACTGACGAGGCCAATAGGTCTGGCATTGGCCACCAACATTTTGGTTGTGTCAACGCTTTTTTTGTTTTTACATGTTTTTTGTGAAGCTTCATTATTGAGGAAGCTGACAGGCAGCCTTCAATTAAAAAAATTAAAAACATGTCTTAGTTTCAAGACACACCCATTACTACAGTAGCCCCTGTCACTGAAGGGAACTACTTTGTGTGTGCTCCTTGTGAATGGGCAGGATGCTGTAACTCACAGTGAAGTTAGCCAATGGCTGATGTGGTCCAACCCGCTGTCCTCTGCTGTATGCTGTAGTGGCCCAAAGACAAATGTGAATGACACTATGCCAGACCAATGAATGAAGTGGAATGGCTGAAAGCTTCAGCAAGTAAGTGTATTATACATAAAATATTAGTAAAATTCAAACGTTCTTGGCTAACCCCATACCTAAGGACAGAAAGTGCCACTTGAGACCCCTCATGGTCTATGACTATCATTGATATAATTTGTAGCCAATTGCAGTTCCATGAAGATTGGGCCATGATCTTCGCTCCAATGTGATCGACATCCCAGTACTACAAAGTGGCCATGAGCAGCAAGGTGGCATGTGACAAAAGACATGCATAAATAAATAAATGTATCAATAAATTAATGTGAAGGGAAAGAGACATGAAACAAATAATGAGGAGCATGCCAGAACAGTACATGTCTTGAGGTGATAAAGAGGTGGCCAGACAAAACAACATACAAAACTGTCCGATGTGCCTACAACAAGAAGGTGACTCTCAGTTCCAAGTTCTCTATTATGTATGTGGCACTGGGAAGGGTGGAAGATGACCATCCTTCAACCAAGAGGCACAGTAGTGTAATTTAGACAGTTTTGATTGTGGAACTCTATGTTTCTGCATGGACTCTACTGTGCCAATGACAGAAACAATGAGAGCTTTGTTTACGTTTCTATCTAAAGCTGTATTTAAATTGGCTAGACAGTGCCTCTTTGAGGAATCTGTGGCAATAGTGGTCTAGGATATCACCAAGGCCAAGCTGGACCTGTAGTTCAATGCATGCAATCTTGACACAAGCTCAAACCAGCTGCCCACAGAGTCACTGTTGAAAAATGAACATAAACCCTATTCTCAGGCAACTACACTCATTCCAGTGAATGAACCCTATCCTCAGGTACCTATACTGGCTCCCAGTGAAAGCGCTCACCATCTTAAAGATCATGACACTGCTTGGAAATGTCCACCAATAGCTTTAAAGAATAATCTCCACCTACAGGTCTATGAGACCCACAAGTGTGGTGACTGTTCCAAGATTTGAATGCATCAAGCCTAGTGCCAAAGGGTTTGCCTACTGGACCCCTCTGGCTTGAAATAGTCTTACGGTTCTTTTCTAGGACAAAGAATCTCATGGGTATCATTCATCATGTAAAGACTGTTCTGATTTCCTTCCCTAGTCTTTCTCCTACTGTCCATGCGTGGCTTGTGAGCAGCACAAGGTGCCCATCAAGGTTCTTTTGTGCACTTTATAAACACATTTGGGACTTAATGGAATGCAGCCCACCAAATCCAAACCACTCCCCTTTCCACGCCCCTGGGACATAACATCCAATGATGCTGGGTCTGGGAGTATCTCCTATGGGGGATGTCACAGGTGAGGCAAAGACCACATGGGGGATATAATTGGCCTAGAAGGGGGAGACGTTTGGTCTATAGTTCATGCAGCTCAAAGATTGTTGATAGAAAGGGGTCTGTCGAGTAACCTGTGATTTCATGGGCCGTCTCCAGGCCAGTTGGGGAAACTGTTTCATCTGTCGCTTTGCTGTAAGTGACAATAAGCCTCCCTGTGGCTACAGCAGAACTGACATATATTGAAGTCTGAGGTACTACATCTGACTTACAAGCCTGTACATCAGACCTGATTTAAAACTCCTGTTCCAGGTGATTCCTTGTGTACGTATTTATTGTTGCATTTAGGATTAAATTACTACTTTTGATGGAAAGCTTTTGTTTCTGTATTACTTGATGAGCTCATTTAAATCTGTAGTCATGATAAAAGTAAGCTCTCTGGGAGATTTGCAGCTAAAATCTCAGAGGATCCATCACAACTGGATCCCTGTTTCAGAGTTCCTAAGTGTTGATGCTGATTCGCAGCTCCTGTGGATTTACAAATCTGACTAATGACATTTAGAATGTATATGTGTGTTTAGCTTTTGCTAGGTTCGGAAGCTGGTTGGATGTTTCGCTTATAAATTAACAAGCAGAAACGTAATGTTTTTAAGTGAAGAGGGCACATTGTCCTGTCAACTGGTCAACAGTTGTGTGAAGTGTCACTGAAGGGCAAATGCCTTGTGATGCAATTTTCTAGGGAGGCCGCTAGTATTCATGTGATGTCACTTCCTGCAGGGAAACTCCATGATCAAAGGCACTTCCTGCGGTTGTAGTATACTCTAATGATCAAGAGCATGCGTTGTTACTTGCTGTTGTGTTCTCTTCAGATCAAGGGTCTGTGATCTCACTTTTTATAACTTTGGTGAAATGATGCCACAAAGTGTTCATCTCAGACTCACAGCAGGGTGACTGTGGCTAGGAATGTTTGAAACATGCCTTGTGGTCTGTGTGGGGGAGGGGGTCTAGTTAAGGCTATAAATTGTGCACTGAGCCCTTGTGATGAGTGTGATCTGAAGAGATTTACAATTGGTACTCAGTGGGAGCTAAAGGTTAGGAGATGGCATGAAATTCCAGGACAGGTGACGGGAACAGGTATGTGTTAGGAGTGAGCATAAGAGAAGAACTAAAAGAGTAAAGTGTGTTTCCAAATTCATGGAAATCAATGGTGTGCAATTAAGGTTGCGAAGTAACTGACAAGTGGGCATCTTAGCCAATGGACGAGGCTTAGTGTGCATCCTACTTGTTTTGAGCTCAGGTACTTCATAACTACACTGTGGCTAAAACATCTGAGGGAAGGAAAGGCAGCAAGTGTCATACTCTCTCACCCAGTGGCGGCAGCCATGATACAACCTCCTTCTTCTGCGGTAGCTTCAACGCAGCACCCTTCGTCATCATGGCTCATCCCAAAATTATGTCCGATTTCATGTGACATGGTGGCGGCCGCTCCAATTGGGACCTCTGAGTGGTCCTCAGGATAGAAGTAGAAAAGTTAGAAACTCTTTTATTGACACATACTGGTAGACAAATGTATACTGATGTTGCAGAAAGCAAAGTACCATAATCCTGCACACACGCCACTGGCATCGAGACACACACGTGCACATGGCACCCCCCACTCACAGAGATGCATCACATACAAGACAAACCCATACACATACATATACCTATACCAAACACACACACAAAGCACAGTTTCCCAAAAATGTGAGTACATGTGGTGGGTTCACAGTAAAATTGGTTCCCAGATGCAGTCTGTTCCACTATACATACCACGTAATCAAAACCACTCTATGTAGCTGGACTATAGTAGTGTGTTAATTTAGTAGGTTGATCACCGGCTGCAGAGGTAGGTAGGCGACCTGCAGTCCTCTCAACATTTCATCTTCCAGAGGGATAACAAAGGAGCACCACTGAGTTTGGTAATAAATATGCACTTTAGCAATGACACAAGGGACAGGGTCTGAGTGTTGTATCAATGATCAGTGTTGCAATTATTCAGATTTTAAGAGAGATTCTACTATCAGGACTAAGGACTTACCATGCTGACACCTCCAGAGTTCTCTCCAGTGCACATTCCCTCCAGGGGGGCCATTCCAATGGTGGTGCCTTTGAAGGTTACTCCACTAATTAAAAGAAAGAGCACATGTCACTTCTGTTCCATCCAATCCTTGGGATTACCAATGGAGCACAAGGAGAAGGCAATGATTGAGTCGTCCAGTGCTGCAGCACGCTGAATGTTAAAGACAGGGGCGACTAGTGTATGTGTGTAACATGGCACAAAGACAGGTGATTATTCTGAATTCTAATGTCCCTTTCAAACTGTCTCATTCCTTTCACACTTCAAACTATGTACACTACTCTACACCGGATCCCTGTCTCTTCTTAATTTCACGTTCCGTTTAATATTTCACAAGGTACTCACAGCCTTATCTGAGTCTGCAACATTTACTAGTCGTTTTATTCACTTCAATGAAGGGTTATTATTTTACTTGCTTACAGCTCAGCTCACCAAACTAAGCATCTAACGTTCAACCAAACATTTTATTTGTAAGATCACAGCATGAGCAGAACCACAATGGCTTTTTGTATGTCTGAATCCCATTTTTGGAGTTGTGAAAGAATTTCAGACAAAATTGATTCACTGACCCATACCAAATTGCAATTAGGAAGAGGCGTGAAGGGGTTGATCCTTCCTAGTTAGGATTCGGTACTACATGTATTAACTTTGTGTGTCCACCACCACTAATCAGCTGCCGCCAGCACACTCTTTTGGGTAGCAGTGCGCTCTATAAATGTCATTGATTCACTCAAAGGACGTGGGAAGTGGTAACTGTTTCACAAAGGAAGTGGCAACTCATTCCCCTTTGTGAATGGTGTGGCAGCCTGGGTGAGGGTTAGGCAGTTTCCCGATGTTTTTCCAAGGGGGAAGCTGGTTTTGAAAAGCAGCACTGGTTCTGTCAAGGAACATAGGCTACTTTAAAAGAAAAGTTTCCTGCTTGGGAATGTAAATGTAGGGATAGCCAATCAATCACAGATTTGTAAAGCACAGCTAATCACCCATAGGGTCTCAAGGCGCTGAATGTAGGCCTGCTGCTCAGTCGAAGAGCCAAGTTTTGAGGTCCTTCCTGAGCTGCTTCAGTGATGTGGTCTACCTGAACTTGAGGGGAAGTGTGTTCCACGTACGGGCTGCTAGGTAGGAGAAGGAGGGTCCTCCTGCTGTACTTTTCTGAATCTTGGGGACAGCTGCAATGGTGACCTGGGAGGAACGAAGACATCTCTTGGGTACGTAGAAGGTGAGGCGGTAGTTGAGGTATGCCGGTCTATGTTTGCAGTGCACTTAAGGTGTAGATCAAGAATTTGTATGTGATGCGCTTGTTGACTGCTGATAGTGGTCTGCTGTTCCTTGCAGCCCATCCTTGCTGGGTTTGAGGCCGACTGCTGAGAGTCATAAATAGCAACCTACCTACTTAGTTAATATTAATTGGGAATCATGATATTCCACCCTTTGTGCAAGAGAACATAAAGAGCAAGGTGTGACAGAAGATGTAAAGGAAGCAGTAACAGCATAGAAAGCAAGGAGTGACAGAAGATGTAAAGGAAGCAGTGAGAACATAAAGAGCAAGGAGTGACAGAAGGTGTGAAAGATGTAAAGGAAGCAGTGAGAACATAAAGAGCAAGGAGTGACAGAAGGTGTAAAAGATGTAAAGGAAGCAGTGAGAACATAAAGAGCAAGAAGTGACAGAAGATGTAAAGGAAGCAGTGAAAACATAAAGAGCAAGGAGTGACAAAAGATGTAAAGGAAGCGGTGAGAACATAAAGAGCAAGTATTGACAGAAGATATAAAGGAAGCAGTGAGAACTTAAAGAGCAAGGAGTGACAGACAATGTAGAGGAAGCAGTGAGAGCATAAAGAGCAAGGAGTGACAGAAGATGTAAAGGAAGCGGTGGAAACATAAAGGGCAAGGAGTGACAGAAGATGTAAAGGAAGCGGTGAGAACATAAAGAGCAAGGAGTGACAGAAGATGTGAAGGAAGCAGTGAGAACATAAAGAGCAAGGAGTGACACAAGATGTAAAGGAGGCAGTAACAGCATAGAGAGCAAGGAGTGACAGAAAATGTAAAGAACGCAGTAGCAGCATAGAGAGCAAGGAGTGACAGAAGATGTAAAGGAAGCAGTGAGAACATAAAGAGCAAGGAGTGACAGAAGATGTAAAGGAAGTGGTGGGAACATAAAGAGCAAGGAGTAACAGAAGATGTAAAGGAAGCAGTGAGAACATAAAGAGCAAGGAGTGACAGAAGATGTAAAGGAAGCGGTGAGAACATAAAGAGCAAGGAGTGACAGAAGATGTAAAGGAAGCAGTGAGAACATAAAGAGCAAGGAGTGACAGAAGATGTGAAGGAAGCAGTGAGAACATAAAGAGCAAGGAGTGACACAAGATGTAAAGGAGGCAGTAACAGCATAGAGAGCAAGGAGTGACAGAAAATGTAAAGAACGCAGTAGCAGCATAGAGAGCAAGGAGTGACAGAAGATGTAAAGGAAGCAGTGAGAACATAAAGAGCAAGGAGTGACAGAAGATGTAAAGGAAGTGGTGGGAACATAAAGAGCAAGGAGTAACAGAAGATGTAAAGGAAGCAGTGAGAACATAAAGAGCAAGGAGTGACAGAAGATGTAAAGGAAGCAGTGAGAACATAAAGAGAAAGGAGTGACAGAAGATGTAAAGGAAGCAGTGAGAACATAAAGAGCAAGTAGTGACAGAAGATGTAAAGGTAGCGGTGAGAACATAAAGAGAAAGGAGTGACAAAAGATGCAAAGGAAGCAGAGAACATAAAGAGCAAGGAGTGACAGAAGATGTAAAGGAAGCAGTGAGAACATAAAGAGTAAGGAGTGACAGAAGATGTAAAGGAAGCGGTGAGAACATAAAGAGCAAGAAGTGGCAGAAGATGCAAAGGAAGCAGAGAACATAAAGAGCAAAGAGTGACAGAAGATGTAAAAGAAGCAGTGAGAATATAAAGAGCGAGGAGTGACAGACGATGTAAAGGAGGCAGTAACAGCATAGAGAGCAAGGAGGGACAGAAGATGTAAAGGAAGCAGACAGAACATAAAGAGAAAGGAGTGACAGAAGATGTAAAAGATGTAAAGGAAGCAGTGAGAACATAAAGAGCAAGGAGTGACAGAAGATGTAAAGGAAGCAGTGAGAACATAAAGAGCCAGGAGTGACAGAAGATGTAAAGGAAGCAGTGAGACCGAGAACATAAAGAGAAAGGAGTGTCAGAAGATGCAAAGGAAGCAGTGAGAACATAAAGAGCAAGGAGTGACAGAAGATGTAAAGGAAGCAATGAGAACATAAAGAGCAAGGAGTGACAGAAGATGTAAAAGATGTAAAGGAAGCAGTGAGAACATAAAGAGGAAGGAGTGACAGAAGATGTAAAAGACGCAGTGAGAACATAAAGAGCAAGGAGTGACAGAAGATGTAAAGGAGGCAGTAACAGCATAGAGAGCAAGGAGTAACAGAAGATGTAAAGCAAGCAGTCAGAAAATTAATAGAAAGGAGTGACAGAAGATGTAAAAGATGTAAAGGAAGCAGTCAGAACATAAAGAGCAAGGAGTGACAGAAGATGTAAAGGAAGCAGTGAGAACATAAAGAGCAAGGAGTGACAGAAGATGTAAAGGAAGCAATGAGAACATAAAGAGCAAGGAGTGACAGAAGATGTAAAAGATGTAAAGGAAGCAGTGAGAACATAAAGAGCAAGGAGTGACAGAAGATGTAAAAGAAGCAGTGAGAACATAAAGAGCAAGGAGTGACAGAAGATGTAAAGGAGGCAGTAACAGCATAGAAAGCAAGGAGTAACAGAAGATGTAAAGCAAGCAGTCAGACCATGAAGAGAAAGGAGTGACAGAAGATGTAAAAGATATAAAGGAAGCAGTCAGAACATAAAGAGCAAGGAGTGACAGAAGATGTAAAGGAAGTGGTGACAACATATGCTGAACAAGTGATGGCACGTTTTAAGTAATATGAGCATATATTAAATAAGTATTTGCCGTAGGTATCAAGAAATTAATGACAGCAGGTGTACAGGAAACAGACGGTAGTTGTAGAGGAAAGTGACAGGATGCATTTATAATGGAATAAATAAGATAGATGAAATCACATCCTGTTTGGGGACCAAAGGGATGTCAGAGGCTACTAGTTCCCAATCATGGTGATAGAGGCCATTCGTCACTGGTGTCCTGGGGACCACCCTACTATGGCTCTGCAAACAGGACCAAGAACATCCTTTCCACATGTAAGTCTCTGAGTAGCCAAAGTGAGCTGTCAAATGCATCTTAGGAAGGTAGTGTGGGGCATGGGCGACTCTCAGGACTGAACAATCTACCAACAGACCCAATAAATCAATGTTCAACCCAGTGCTTGTCTTTTTAGGAAAGAAAGTACTTTTAATATTTCAGTGGTTCAAAATACGACACAATTAGGTTAAACAAAGTTAAACTATCTCACCCCCAGGCTTTTACTGAAATACGACACCCAACCCAGTGCCCTCCTACCCACTCACCGCTGTCCCACCCTCTGCTCTGTATCTAGGCTGGCCCCCTCCAGTATGTCATGCTTGGAAAGTCAGCTTCGTCTTGGTGTCCCATAGACTGGCAGCAAAGCTGGACTTCTCCTCCTGGATAGTCTCTCCTCCTCTAGGACCGAACATTCTTCTTCCCTCTCTAAGCAGACAGGCAGGCTTCTAGCCGCTCTGTCCCATGTCCTATGAGAGAATGGGAGACTGTATTTCATACAGACACCAGCCCTGGCCTCACAGCAGCTTTTTGAGTACTTGTGGAGAACTCACTTCCTTGGTCAAGAAAAACTTGGAACTGGAGCAAGGTGGGGGAGTTTGGGTCTTTCTTTTATGCTTATTGTCTGGAGAAGTGGGTGTAGATCCTATGTCTAAGGTCCTGGACTATTTTGAGGTCGCTCCTTTTCAAAGGCAAGTGGCAGTGGTGAGCTCAGAAATAGAGGACGCAGAAACAACACAAACAAATGAAGTGGTAACAGCAAATAAAGAGGGAATAGTGACAGCACATATAGCGAGGGCTTGCTTGTTTACAAGCTCGGGGAATGCTCACGTGAGTAGCTGGGCGTTGTCGTGTTTCTTCCGCAGCTTCAGCTTCTGCTTCCATTTCAGGAAGGACCAGAGAGCGGCGTTGGCGTCATCAGTGACCGTGCACTGGTCTCGCTCCGTCCACACTTCCAGCCCAATCAGAGCCACCTTGATATTCAGCAACCTGTAAAACTGCAGGAGGATAACGAGAAGGCAGAAGAAGGTGTGGGGTTCACATCTAATGTGGTTCATTGTCAGTGGTTGAATTCATTTAGGGTTTCTCAGGCTGGGCTGAATGTGGTGGCATGAAGCGTTAACTGGGCATGCAGACGGTAGGTAGTATGATGTCCCTAAAACATTCTTGGCCTGCTTTAGATATTGGCAGATGAGTTACTCTGACACAATGGTGACGGATATCCCGTACCCGAAATATGCATCCCATAGGATGGAATGGGATTTAGATTTCAGCGGACCGGATATCCATCACCATTGTGACGAAGTAACTCATCTGCCAATATGTCAATCAGGCTGTTTGTCATGAACTGATACATTTGTGAGAGAATTCTGAGAGGATGACAACCTTTTGTTAAAACTCACCCTCATAATCTGATCTAGTAGAATATCCTGCTGATGAGATACATAGAGGTTTTGACAAGTGCACTAACAGAGTGGCCCCCATTCACAAGTAAATTATCAGGCACTAGGCCTGCTATTCAAAGTCTTTCTAGAGTGTCATTTAATTTGTGGCCAGACCTAACCTGTTGTAAACAATGAAAACAATAACCCAGAACAACAATTGCTGCCCTCCAGGTGAGTCACCCTGGGTTATTGTGCGTAGCTGCCCCTAAGGGAGTGAACACATACCCTGGGCCACCACCCCTTCCCTCCTGGTTGTTGTACAATAGGCAGTTCCCTGAGCTGTTTTGAGGTATGAGAGAGTGAGAAACCCCTTTTATGCAGTGCCTTGAAGCCTCATACTAGTCATCAGCCAGCGCCTACTAGGAACTTTCAGAAAGTTTCTAATTTAAAATACATTTTTACTCACTGAGAAAACTCCTGGCTGCTTTGTCACAAAAAGTGAGTTGAAGTTACACTCCACACAAGACAACTCCAAACAACATGACTTGTTTATATAGCTCTAACTCGTTATCAATTTGAGTCTAAAGCACTTGAGATAATTTGGAATGGCTGTGCCACTATGCCTGAAACCCAACATAATATATCTAACTATTTATGTACATTTTACTAGTTACAATTACATTTTACTAGTTACAATGTAATGTACAATGTGTCCTGGTGTTTTATTGGTGTGGGAACTGAGTTAGCTCTTTCATCATCTTTGCTGAATTGTTGTGACGAACAATCCCCATCTACTTTCTGTAGGGAAAGCCGACACCACTACGAATGACTACCTGATAGCTGGCGCTACTAGAGTATTGGTCCGGCAGCGATCATTTTTCTCACGCAACCCTGTGGGAGAGCAGCATCTCTTCGAGTGACTACACTGCGTCCTAGTCCTGCATGAGAAGTGGTCCAGCTCTAGTCACTGGCCTTATTATGCCCTGAGGGGAGAGCTATTATCTCTGTGAGTGATTACACTCAGCCCTGCTCCTGCAGGTATACCTGTCCAGCACTGATTATTGCTCTTACCCTGCCTGCCCCTTACAGAAGAAGCTGTGTCAAGCCACGTTACAGGGATACAGATGATGCTTGGAGCTAGGGATTCTACTCTTCAAAGGTAGGACCAATAATGCTTTGTTGTGATGAGAGAACGTCAAATGTATCCCTCTCCTCTATTCGAGATTTGGCTTTTCCACGGCGGTCAGTGCAAAAACAAGAAAGGAAAGAACTGCTTCCGGGTCAAGGGGTCATGCACCTCTTGCACTTACCTTGTCTACGTAGTTCGCGATTTCCATTATGCGCTGCTTTGTGCGGCCCAGGTCATTCTTCTGAGCTACAAACTACCAAGAAGGTGAGATGAGATTAAAATATAACATAGTCCTTGGTGCAATAATTACAATACTTCTCTTGTATTTCATCTGAACACTGTTATGTGCTGGAGAGGCTGGGATTTGTTTTCCAATGAGCCACTGGCTGAGTGGGGTATGTGTGCACCAATATCATTCCTCCTCAATTTTTACAAGACCATCTTAAAAGTTGTACATATTTATGAAAGACAATTAGGGCCTCATTCCGACCCTGGCGGTCATGGACCGCCAGGGCCGGGGTCGGAGGATGCACCGCCAACAGGCTGACGGTGCATCAAGGGCAATTCTGACCGCGGCGGTAAAGCCGCGGTCAGAAAAGGGAAACCAGCGGTTTCCCGCCGGTTTTCCCCTGCCCCTGTGAATCCTCCACGGCGGCGCTGCAAGCAGCGCCACCCTGAGGATTCCGACCCCCTTCCCGCCAGCCTGGTTCTGGCGGTTTTCACCGCCAGAACCAGGCTGGCGGGAACGGGTGTCGTGGGGCCCCTGGGGGCCCCTGCAATGCCCATGCCAATGGCACGGACACTGCAGGGGCTCCCTAACAGGGCCCCACATTGATTTTCAGTGTCTGCCTAGCAGACACTGAAAATCGTGACGGGTGCCACTGCACCCGTCGCACAAAAGCAACTCCGCCGGCTCCCTTCGGAGCTGGCTTCATCGTTGCTGGGGCTTTCCCGCTGGGCGGGCGGGCGGCCTTTTGGCGTCGCCCGCCCACCCAGCGGGAAAGTCATAATGACCGCCGCGTCTTTTGACCGCGGTACGGTCTTCTGGCGGTTCCCGCCAGGTGGGCGGCTACCACCACCCGCGGGGGTCGGAATGACCCCCTTAGTCTAACTCAGGTTTAGTTAATGAACAGCCAGAAAGTGAGTCATTAACAACATCCATTTACAATGTCCCCTCAGAGAGTCCCCTCAGAATGTCCACTGTTGAGGAGGTCATGACCTCCTCAACAGCATTAGGGATATCACCTTTGTAAGGGATATGAGTGGACATTTCGACTTTGCAAGGATTTGCTGTAATCTGTGAAAAAAATACTCAGGATAGTTTGGAAAGCATCTGTCTGAGGGAACTGCATTTGCTGCAGGTAGCACGGAGAATAAAATCCAAATATCTCTCTATCCTCCTCAAGGATCGAGGAGGGATACGACCAACATATCTTCAGCTGGAGTTCTTCAGTTACACTCTTAAGGGCACTAGTAGACCTAATAATGCTGTGTCTACATCTCAGGCATTACCGAGAAGCCTTTCCAACCATCCCTTAAAATATTGGGAGTACCACCTCCCCCTCCACGGCGGTGGGTGCCTCATTGAAGTTTCAACCCCACCAAACATGGAGGCTGAATTGTCCCATGCTGGATGAGGACTCAACATGAATTGCTACTGTCATCCAGTGTTACAAAGTGGCAGTGCTTCGGATTCCACCACTAGCGCTGTTAATCCCCCGCTCTAGCTGCTTAAGCGGGCCCCGACGAGCTGGTGAACCGGGTCCCACGGTGGATGGGTCTATCTGCAGGCCTGCAGAAGAGGGCTGAACTATAACACTGCTGGGGAATATTAGGACAGAGGGCTGTGGTCCTTGGGTTGACTGTACAGGGAAGAGAAGAACAAGAGGAATGGGGAAAATAGGAAACTGCTCAGAAAAGAGAGGCACATGGAAAGAGTGTGAGAGAAAGAAAAGACATAAAAGTACGGATGGGGAGGAAAAGGATGAGTAGCTGCAAATGGAAAAGAGGGAGGATGGAATGGTGATAGGAAGGAAGACACATGAAAGGAAATAAGACAAGCTGATTGGGAGGCCGGAGGGGTGAAAAGAATGGTGAAGGATCCAATGACAGGGAACAAGTGTGGACAGATGGAAGGGTTAAAGGAGAGAGGGGTGAAAGGAAGGCTAAGTGTGGGGGGGTGAAAAAATGGACTGAAGAGTGACAGGACTGATGAGTGAAAGGGTGACTATATAGAAGACTGCATAAAGGGGTGAAAAAATGGAGGAAAGAAGAATGAAAGGACGAAGGGGTGGAAAGATACAAGGGTATACGGATGGGTGAAAAGACGGATAGATTTATGAAAGGGTGAAAGGATGGATGGATGGACAAGTGTATGGGAGGACAAAAAGATGAAGAGAAGAACACAGCGATGGACGAACACATGAAAGAGTGAAGGTTTGTATGGATAGATGGCTGGAAGGAAGAAGAAAGTGTGAACAGAACTCTCATGAGAGTCAGGGTCTCTGCCTTTGTATGCCCAATGGTTTAAAGTTGGTGAATTACACTAAAAACAAACAAACCAATAATTAAATAAGACTGTCCCTGGCCTTTGTCTCACCCCTGGCTCTGCTATGAAGTAGACATACATGCATTTCAATATTACAGAAATCTACCAGAATCTAGTCGCTCTTCGGTCTCCACGTAGAATCGCCATGGGTCCTTACCAGGGTGTGATCAGCGACGATGAAGAGTTCCATAAACTTTGGGGTCCTCCAGACATCTCTTTTCATCTAAAAGGAAGTGCACAAGAAAAGGCTGTTGTGAGAAGCTGCAGGGCATGGGCAAATACCAGTAGTCCAGTTAAAACTGGTGTAAGGGCCTCATTCTGGGCGCCAGGAAAGTACAGGGATTGGGTAAAAATCTGGCAAAATCTGCATTGCGAATTCTGGTCAGGAAAAAAGACAAATTGCACCGGAGGCATCGTTATTTACCAAGCTGATGTTACCACCTCCCAGAATCGACCAATCAGAACGAGGCCAACAGTGCCTAGACAAAATGGGGACAAGCAGAATTTGCACTAATCACCTACTGCAAACAAGAGTTAAGATGTGTAAACCCCACTTTAGCAATCATGGGGCATATTTACAATCTTTTGACGCAGGGCAGTGCCGCAAGCCTCAAAAAGGAAAGAGCAGGAATGCACCATATCTACAAGATACGGCGCATTCCTGTCCTTTTCCCCTGCACTGGAGCGCAATGGGCTGCCATGCACCAATGCAGACACCTTTGCACCATGGTGCATGATTGCAGGGACGGTTGTTTTTGTGCAGGAAGCGACACCTTCCTGCTCAAAAATAATCACGAGAGGTGTTTCTCTTTTTCCATGTGTGCTGCAGAATGCAGCACACAAAGAAAAAGGAAAAAGTGAGGACAGATAGTGGTATTTCTCCTTGTTGCGTCTCTTACACCTCCCCTGGGAGGCGTATGCTTTCGATGCAATCCCAAGTTTAAAAATCCTTGTAAATTTGGAAATGCGTCAAAATCCATGGGTGTTGCGTGGGAACACCCATGGAATGCCTATTCGACGCAGACAGAGTAAGGATCGCAGCAACTTGTGCTGCCTTGCCTTACTCTACAGGCCATGAAAAACCATGCAAGTGGATTGGAGTGGCATTGTAGATATGGGCTTGCAGCCTGTGCCGTCGGTGCGTCAAAAAAAGTGACGCACCAGCGTCGCAAACCACTTGCAAATATGGCTCTATTGGTCTAAGTGACCTCACAGGACCTTGCTGCGCTGCCCAATGCCACAGCGAAAGGGTAGGAATGCACCATAGAGAAAAAGTGAAAGGAGTGAGTGACAGTGCTTTTGTGCTCTACATTCTTTCTCAGAGTCTACAGGCGCAGACCTATTGCTTATAATACCCAAAGAGCGGGTCCACCCTTTTCAAACATTTGCTTGTTTCTTCCAGCCTCTTTCATTTCCATTGGCTTAAGACTTTGTCAATCATGTCTTGGCTTGTCGTGTTTGGCTCTTATTATACTTAATTAGACTGCTGGATTTGGCCAGCAGCATCACCAGGCTGTGGGGAACTGAGTCCAATTCCACACTGTGTCACAACTAATCCTTCTAGCCAGCTAGCAGTACCTCACCAGCACCTAGAAAGTGGTGGTAATTTGTGGCAGCCATGTTTCTCATGAAGTGAAAAAGATTGCAGAGTTCCACTTTGTACTGACAACATATTGGAGACAGCCTTGAGCAAAGCACCGAATGAGAATGTCAGAGTAAAAGGAATGAATACAGTTTCTGTGATACAAGTGTATGAGATAAAGGAAAATAAAACATCACCGCAGAAGAGAGCATCTGCTCAGAAAATAAAATGAATAAAATAACTTGTTACTAGGCTAAAGGGCACAATCTTCAGGCCTGTGGCTAAAATAACGAGGCCATAAAAATCTGCTAAAATGACCTCATGGCAGGCTCAACCCAGTGGAATATTGATATCTCACCTTGGAGCCTGGATGTACACTTCTATCTCCACTCAAGTGCTTGCATTATACTGTATGAAGGATTACTTATAACTGCAGCCCTCACTCCTGCTGCTCCCTCCCATGTGCAGTATGCTAATGCAGCATGGGGTAGCGTATTAAACGCAGATGTATTGGCTTTGCTAATGCTTGGTATGTATAAGACTTTCTATCTTCTATATAATTGGCAGGGCCAAGTCACGAAGACATATTTAGATTAAGTTTGAAACCTTAAAAGTAATTTTGTTAGGGGCAGGTAGCCTCAAGAGCAAGTTTCAGGTCTCTGTCTTTATCCCTCAATCACGGCAGCACCAACCTTCTGAGCAATCTGGATTCTGGACCTTTTACAGATGGTCTCTAGGTTTAATGCGGGAATGGAGTAAAAGGCAATGCAGTCTTTTAGCCATTAGTGAATCAGTACCTATTCTGTGCTGATGAGAGCAGAGAGACCCCTCTCCTTGGAGATTTTCTAGTGTTTTATTGTATTTCTGGAAGTCAAGCACTTTCCACCATGGAAGGCTTGTAGATAGTGACCACTGAGGACATGTCCTTACATCCAAGATGACGGGCTTGGTTTCCTGTGTTCAGTGAGAGTTTGCTACCTGCCATCCTATCCTGGATTTGGATCAGCTATTGCTCCATCAGATCAAAGGATATAATATAGTCTGGGGATGGGTTCAGCTCAAGACTGGAAATATGACTGGACTTTTACTAGAATGTCTAGCAGCAGATTAAAAATAGTCAAAATTGTAGACCGAGGTCTGGTGGTACCCCACTAGTCAGTAGCATCTGACCCAAAAAAAGGATCCCATCATGTCTAGCTGATATTTCAACTAAATCTTTGTACAGATCTCTGGTTCCATTGGCAGCTCTTCCCGAAGCACAGCCTTATCAAGAAGTCAGCGAAGATGTTGAACTCATGCAACAGGATCAGGGCAACTGTGCTTCCATCATCAGCACCAGGAATCCTTCTGCCATACAGTAAACTGGTTGAGTATCTCCAGAGCAGCCTATGTGTGTTGCACAAACAACTTCTCCAGAATTTTGGTAAACTTTATAAGTTGGTTATAGGCTAAAACTTGGATAGAACAGAAGGGTTCAATCCATTCTTTTTAAATAAGGAGAACTTCTTGCTTGAAACATTCCGTGGCATCCCAGATGACCTCCTGCTAGTGAGAAAGCTCTCAGATGCTCTCTAAGGAGTCAAGCAGCTACTGGGAGAATAGACCATTTAGTGAGTGCCATGAACATAGAAATGGTGGAATCACATCACCATCTAATTACCCCCCAGGCATTTGCCAGAGACCCAGTTTAGTAGGTGCTTAGGACCCCAAATACTCCTGTCTAATTTGCATCCTCTTACTTAGTAACCATGGATGTCCAATAGCAGGTCCACACGAGTAAAGTATCTCATACCGCATTTAAGAATATCCACATTCAATCAATGTGAATCAAACTCATTTTCAGTGGTCATCTTGAAAATGTAGATCAGATCCTACCTTCTGCATATACATTAAATACCACTCCTGTCACCAATTAGTGGTTGTAGCCATAGACAACTATTTGTATATCTCTTCTTCAAAGAAATAAGGAGGATTGACCATGTTGAAGTGTTTACTTCACCGCTTATCTTCTACCTGGGACTTTGTTTACTTTTCTAGTCTACCTTCTGAGATACACCACAGAGTGCCATGCCTTTGGTGCAGACCTCTGGAAAGCGACAAGGCACCTCATCATGTTGCCCATGACATGGTGATAGTAGTAAAACACCTGAGACCACAGTGCTTCAACACATGCCCCTATAGAAATGTTTATGAGAATTATAATTAGGGTGGCCAATATGAGCACTTTAGGTTGCTGGAATCAATGTGAGATGTCTTTCCTCTCGACTACCTGGGAGGTCAAAGAGATGTGAAAATGTGGATCACGGTTTTCATACCAGATTATTCTTGTAAGGTCAGAGAAATCACTGAAGAACTTACTGCTTCCAGGCACTTCAATATAGTCACAGGAACAGAAGGAAAGAGTAACACACCAAAAAAGTAATGAAGCCCAAAAAGTATGACATCTCTGAACTGACAAAATGTATCAATGGTTTTAATAGATAGCAGAAGGTTCTTTATAGCATCTGGTGCCCAAGATCTTAGCTAGTAAGGACCCTTGTCTGCACCATTTGACACTGAAGGGGCCTAAATGTGGACTCAATGGTTGAACCCAAACAGCTTAGTTAATTATCTTCACCCTCCAGAAAATGCCCAAAATCAGATAAGCAAGTCGTTCTTACTCTGTGATGCAGGGGGCTGGCAATGAAACTGGCGATGTTCGGTGTGTGGCTCTTGGATGGCCCGCTGTGCCCACAGGTGCCACCTTTCATCGGCAGGTGCTCGGTGCGGTGGATGAGGTGGTGTTCGGGTTCAGGCATGCCTAGGGGCTCCACGTAGTAACTGCTGTTGGTGTCCAGAACGATGAGGCCTCTGGTGAAGGCAGAAAGGGAGGGAAGAAATACGAAAATAATTTTAAAGACATGTACATCTGTCTGATTCAAACATTAGCAGGGTCCTTCATGTGCCAGGTAGTACTTTAATACTTTATTTTATCTGAAATATATGTTTGTTTGGATGACACTTGAGCTACGACCACTACAATACCTGAGTCCAGGTGCTTTAGTGACAGCATGTCAACACAGGTGGCCACAGAGTATGTCAAGGTGCTTGCAACTTCAATGAGGTGAGGGCACAGAAAGCATGGTAGGTCTGTGATAGTTGCCACAACATCATTTTTTTAAAGTCTCTGAACTAAATTCCAGGCCCTGATTACTCGAACATCTGGAAGACATTGCAGGCTACACATTCTTTCCATCCTCAGACATTGTCTGGGATTGAAACATCAGTGGTGTATTGCAGGGCCGGGGCGGGCATCAGGTCCACGAGGCTAATGCATGTGCCTGGTGCGTCATCCTGGTTAGTGTTGTATAGCCTTACCTTAGTCTGCATACAAGGCGTGCAGTCACCTGCATCATAAAGTGGGGCAACAGGTTCAGAAGTCGAGAAAATAAAGCATAATGCCATACCAGCTTGAGCAATAGGGATCTCATTCCTGTGAGGCCATACTGATCACCCCCCTCAGTCTACAGAGGGAAGCTAAACTTCAGTCCTGTACCCAGCACCTCCTACAGTACATACCTGTGTATGCCATAGTGGTGTTCTGTCCACAACCCTACTCCTGGTGTACCCCAACTCTGCTGTACCATCCCAACCTTCTGGGGCTCAGTTACCACACCAGCAATGGCTTTCTTCAAAATACAAAGCAAGTATGTGGAATACAAGGCTTTGGCCAAGTTTATAACAACTTTAACACAACGGAGGGCTGCACACAAAGTCGCAGGAAAGCGCCATATCTACAAAAAATATGGGAGACTCCTGCTCTCTCCACTGCACAGGTGCAGAATCAGACTGCCTGGCGTCACGCACGCACCGCCCTTTGCACCATAGTGCAAAGGTGTCTGCGTGAGTCTAACATAGGTTTTGTACTGAAAGGGTACCCTTCAGGTACAAAATACTATGCATAAACTAACTCTAAAACTGTACAGTGCAGCACACATGGAAAATGGGAAAAGGTAGGAGAAATAAAAGCATTTCTTCTTTTAACGCTTCCTTTCAAGTGGGGTTATAATCTGGCACAAAACCCTGTCTACTATTGTTAGTAGATAGGGGTTTGCATCAAAAACCATGGGTGGTTGCATGGGAACACCCCTTGCCGCAGAGTAATGCAAGGCAATGCTCTGTGCTGCTTGGTGATATTTGCATTTCTTTCAGACAACTTTACAGGGCAAAACAGGTTTTGTGTTGGAAAGTAAATAAAAAAAATATTTTGCGCGAGTTGACGCAAACCAAGTGCAAAATGTTTGAGAATCTGGGCCCTCTAGTGGATAAATAAAATCTGCAGATCCTTTCACGAATCATGGTACTCCAAGCAGCCCTGGAGGAGCTCACTCTAAACTGGGTGTGTGGGACTTACTCCATAATCACAGAAAGGGTCACTTGCAAGAGATTTCACCTGGGCTGATGTACTTTGGTACTAACATTTTGAATTTTATTTTGAATTTTATTTTATGTATTTTGTTTCTATAACGCAAACATTATCTCCATGAATTTTAGAGTGCTCTACATAGAGATGGAAGAAAGTATCAATGGAATATTATATCAGTTGCACGAGGCATAAAGTACATATTCATATTCCTGAATATAGATTTGTGTGCATCTTCAGTAGGATCAGTTTTTCAGATTGTATATAGTTATATTAGTTTGTGAGTAAATATTGAACACATACAGTAGCTACATGTTCCGAGAAGAGGAAAACTGAAGTTAGGCTCCATGATTGTATGTTAGCGATCAGCAGTGCTTAATTTGTAAATAAAAAGGTGCCGGTGCTCAAAGCCCTCCTCAAACATGCGGCTGTTGCAATTAAATGTGTGAACGGAATACTCAGGAAGCGTAATCCTGAAGCCATCTCGGGCCTCTTCAATCCATAGAAAGCCACTCCCTGCCCCTTCAACTCACTCTTTCTACTTTCTCCCTTTGCAACACTTTTTCGTTTTTCCCTTCATCCGTCTTTCCCATTTGTGCCTTTTGCTCGCAGCAAATGCTTGAGGCAGAAGAATAAGCCCCTGGCCTCAAAAATAAGCACAAATTAAGCACTGGCGATCAGCGGTTGGATGAACAACAACTGTTTGAAACTGAACTCGGGGAAGACGGTGCTATTTGGTACTCAAACCTCCTTCTGGTCACCTTCTTCGAGGCCACAAGAATTAGGTGCACTCCCGCCCCGAGTCAGGAAAGCAAGGAATCTGGAGGTTATATTAGATGATAGACTATCATCTTCTGACCAGGACAATTTGGTTATCTCCTCTGCATTTACTCTTTAAAAACTATAAAGAAAATCCTCCCCTTCATTCCTTCTGAACTACAAACATTGGTGGTTACATCTCTTGTTCTTGCTAAATTAGACCACTGAAACTGCTTATATGTAAACATGCAAGAACAGCGAGCGAACAAACTGCGAACGGGGCAGAGCGCAGCATCACAACTTCTTCTGAAGATCCCCAAATTCCAATCCGCCACTAAGGCTTTAAGGAAACTGCACTGGCTTCCAATAGAACAAAGAATACCTTTCAAAGTCTCACGCATCACTTATAAAGTGGTGCATGGTCTGTAACCTTCTTTTACCAAGATTTGTTGGTCAGCAACGTCTAAAAATCTTGCCATCCTCCGAGTCAACAAAGCATCCTGGGGTGGAAGGAGTTTCGCTCTTGGTGCCACTAAATGTTGGAAGTCTTTCCTCTCAAGATTAATGCTACGCCCAATCTTCTAGCCTTCTGGAAAGCCTTGAAAACCTGGCTCTTTGATATGTAGTATGGCCTTGGTCCAAGGGACAGCAGAACTAGCACCAAGGTAACCATGGGCATTCGAGCCCCCTAAAATACTCTAACGTTCTTTAAGAACGTATAACCAACTCAAAGGAAACCTTAAGAACACTGCTGTGACTAATTCAACTCCAGTTTCATCCCCACCACCAACAAAGTACTCTAAGGCGGTGAGCAGCTGTGTGTAGCGCTTCATGAAAACAGAAAAATAAATACATGACTGCCACATGTGCAGTCGCAGGGAATCTGGAAAGGCAGAGATGTAAGCGATGGAGTCCGGATCGAGCTGAGAACAACAACCTTTCCCGGATCAGACACTGATGTCCTGTGCTCTTTTCCCAAAGCCAAGTTGCTAGGAAAATACTGAGCAGCTTTGATGCAAGTATTTTTGGAGCTATACTCAAAAGTACATTTTGTTCCTGCAGTATCAATGACAACTTTATTCCATTTATTACACTCTAGTGGCCTCTAGTGGTTGAGTTGTGGTGGCACAGGAAGGCAGCTGCCTGCATTTGCATCAGTGCAGCACTGGCCCCGAGGACGGGCCTGGAGATGTGTGGAGCCGCTTGTTTCCTGTAACTGTCGCAAGCGGAAGACCACACATTTGTCAACACCCAAAGTGAGGCACCATCCCTTTGTGACCCTGTGAGGGCTTTTACATAGGCATTTTGGAGTATGTAAAGTGGAATGACGTAGTACGCTTTACATACTCTTGTACGCCTTTATTTGTTAGAAAACATCTAAAATAGGAATACAAAGAATATAATCAGGGAACATTCAAATAGAGTTAGTACAAACAGAAAGTCTAATTTGAGTACTAATTCTTGTGGCCACGAAGAAGAGGACCAGAAGGAGGTTTGAGTACCAAATAGCGCTGAGTTCAGTTTCAAACAGTTATTGTTCATCCAACATACAATCATGGCAGAGTCAGGCACACCGGACGCGTGACTGTCCCGAGTTTCCACTCGGCACTCGTGGTGCCCTGCGGGCACGTGGACCGGGTGTGACATCACTGGCACGAGGTGGTCACAGGGCGCCGCCATTTTTAAATGCCTCCCAAGATAAGAAACAGAGGAGCGTCATGGCGCTCTTAATTATCACACTGGGGGCCTGTCCTCTAAGAGCCTGATTCACAAAGGTAATTTACTCACGTTTAAATGTTGAATGTTGAATGTTGAATTTACGATTGCGGAGGTTCGGCAGTGGGGCAGAGAACATAAAAAGACGGGCATATCCTCTCATAACTCTTGTAAAACTTGTAAATTTACTAGTTAATCAGAGTTTGTGAATTCCAAAACAAATGTAAACTTACACAGAAGTGTACGTTTACCTTTATGAATCAGTGCCCTAAATGTTTGCAGCTCGTCAGATTAATTTACACCGAACTAAAGTGCCAAATTGCACAGACCACTTTCAAGGACTCCTGATGGGACCCCATGACTTCAAGGGCAGGAGCGGCCAGAGCAGACCCTGGGCATTTGCAAAACTCCCCGATTTTTCAGGGGGTGGGGGGCGTAAAAAGAGAAGTCTTCACAGCTTCGGGGAGGGGGTGGGGGGCGATCAAAAGTTACTAATAACATGGTGACACATGCTCCTGCCAGCAGAAGGCCCTTCTCTGGGGTTGACCAGTCATCTTTCAGTGGGTCATTGCTATATACTGATGGTAAACTGGTATTAGTAAAATGAAAGTATTTCCTAGACAGTGCATAATGACAAAATAATGAATACTATCACAAAATGTGCCACATTACTCTGCATAATTTCCCTTTACTTGCCGCATTTTCGTCCTCCTCTGCTGTATAATTCCAGTGGCCGTGCGTATCCGTTACTACCAGAGCGAGGTGTTAACAAGAATCATAAGTGGGCACTGAGGGTTCCCTTAAAATTGAAGAATCAGCGTAGAACAGGTACGCCCTGTTCTATAGCTCTGCTTATTCCTCATTTCTCCCTGGATTTCAGGGGGGCTCCTCCACTACGGCGGAGGAGCGTCACCCCCGCCAACAGCAGGAGCTGCAAACCTTTAAAAAAAAAAAACGATAATAAGCTATGTTTATTATCGTTTAATTTTTAAAAGGTGCGGGACCATGGGGGTGACCAGAGTGAGGGGAGTGCACAGATCACTCCCCTCAGTGCGCATGTATGTTTGGCTGGCTGGCCGTCTCGGGCTGGCCAAACACACATGCGCACAAGGGTTCTCTCCAACCCTGCACTGTGTTGCTGAGTTGGAGAGAGCAGTACAGGTTCCCAGTCTGCGTTGGAGCACCCAGCCAGGGCCAGGTTCGTTTTTTTTTTTTTTTTATTCCCCCTCCCCTCGCCCCGCCACTCTTCCAAGTCTCCAGCTGCGACTGCTGGATTGTCACCTAGAGAATACAGCTGCTTTTAGTTTTGCTAGGTACCCTTTCAGAATTACCAGTGACAGCATAATGCAGCACTTAGAATCAGTACCAATAATGACCCTGATTTTGTCATTAGAAATCAGGGATATTGTGAACAAAGGTGGTCCTTTGTTAGACCCAATATGTAGCACCTCTAGGATTTCGCCACCTCACCAGTAATTAAGTATAAAATTATTTACATTGATGGCAGAAAAAGCAAGAGATGTGAATCCAGAAAAGGCTTCATGCTACAAAACAAGAGAGTCCTTACCTGATTCCAGAGCAGGTGCTGAGAACGACATACGAATCCCTGTGCCCGTGGACGTGCCCATGGTAGTAGCAGTGATCCTGTAAAAAACATATTTCACTCTGTGCCATGTAGCGCATGGTAATAGTCAACATCATACACTGTAGTGGGCTTGAAGAATATAGTCAGAGCACTCAAGCTCTGCCTGGTCGATATGTGAAAGCACATTACCAGCATGTGCTGTTCACCCTTCAGTTTAATTTTCACCCTTTGTTTAATTCTTAACTATCTCCCATAGGCACATTTGCATTTATGATTATGATGTTTGTTTATATGTCCGTTGCATACAAGAATTGGAAGGACACTTTTTTGAGTGGGTGTGGGTGTTGAAATAATGAAAAATTGTAATCTTAGTTATGGAGATGTCAGTGGTATCCCGTTGGCTCTATTGTTCACTGCGCATGCTCCTGCACGCCAAATAAGACGTGAGCCAATGAAAGTGCTTGCTTGGGTACTGAAGACAGTTGGTCATGCCCAACACACTTCCATAAAAACAATCATACTACTTGGAATTGTCATTACATTACACACATTGTGCCCCTAATGACATTTTGCACTCAGGCCATCCCAGCATCTTGCATTGGAATTGCATTTCTATAGTGTTTACTGCCTCTGACGAGGCATTGAAGTGCTTTACGCCGAGCAGCACGCTGCTTCTGAACCCAAGGTTAGTGGACAGGACAGTGTATTGGCTACAGGGATAAGTCTTGTGCGCTCAAACAAACCATTCCACACATTTACTCCAGTTTCTCTGTGGTAGATTAAATAAATAACAGTGCGGTGTTATCATACGTGGGGGATTCATGAAGATGAAGATGTTTGGTGAAAATAATAAATGAGCTAGAATTAAGGCCCTCATTATGATCATGGCGGTTTGGCCCGGCAGTGGCTGCTGAAGCCGCCAGCTGGCATGGTGGGCCAAACCGCCATATAATGTACATGGTGACGGCCGCCAGCGGCAGCCATCACCCACTGCCAGGCTCCCGCCGTCGGGCTGAAACACCATCCGCCAAGGTAGCTGCGCTACCCTGCGGATAATATTTCATTTCCCGCTAGCCTTTTCGGGCCAGGCTGGCGGAGGGGGCCCCTGCACTGCCCATGCACTTTGCATGGGCAGTGCAGGGGCCCCGGTGCAGAGCCCCCTCTGCACAATGGGTGCAACTGCACCTGCCGCACAGAGGCATTGACGGCGGCTCCATGTGGAACCACCGTCAATGTCCCGGCCGAGCCTTTCTGTGAGCCGGCGGGTGGAAACAAGGTTTCCGCCCGCGGGCTCACAGAAAAGTTCATTATCTGGCCGGCGGGGTTCCGGGGTCGCTGGCGGTCAGTGTTTCGACCGCCACCATGAACACGGCGGTTGTTTCCGCCGTGTTCATAATGACCACCTAATTGTTGTTATGTTGCAGGGGGACGAGTTTCAAAGAAGAACAGTTTGTGATATTTGAAATGGGTTGTGCTTGTTGTGGTGGCCCCATAAGGCAGCTGCCTACGGTGGCTCTCATCAAGGACTGGACCCTGGTGCGCCCTAAACACATAGGAGCAGAGTTGGGTTGTGTTCATTTCTCCTGCATATTGCACAGAGGGGTTCCTCCAACTTCTTCACTAGATATGAATGTAATCTTAATAAAAGTTCTATAGTGCATCAGAAATTGGGTTTTTGTAATTTTATAACAATGTCTTTGCAAACTGTAAGTACTGTGTAATAGTCTCTACCTGCAGTCTCCCGGCGCACCCTTCATACTCACTGTGTGGTTCGGCGACACTGTCACGCTTCCACCTTCTTTGGTGTAATGTGTTTCAGTAAAATCTGGTGAGAGGAGCTGGCTGTGGGTAAAAGAGAAAATTAATGATTACCAAAGTGCATTATCGATCAGCTCAGCAGTACCATGTCTACATACAGGAGGGGGTGTCTAGGTCTTTTCTAAAGCCAATGGCAGCCAGAACTGACTTCATCACTGGAGACACCCAATCCTCATACATACACTGCACAAACACTCAGAGTGCCTGGTACTAGCTTTGACTGCTGCAGAAAGGTTATCTCCCAGCTTCCTAGGCAGAACTCAGAACAACAGTCCAAGCTGTGGGTCTCTCACATGGATGGGGCAAAGTCCATCTGTCTTGTAGCTACCCCCGTCTCCTACCTAGCTTCCTTGAGATGCTTCCTAGATGCCCCTGACAGACTCATCAAAGATTATGGCGGCAGCATCATCTGCACCGTCATTGCACACTTCACCCTTACATTCAAAACCTGATGCAGGACCTATAAATTAGAATGTCTATCCGAAACGCCAACCACCTCAGGCAGCCAGTGTCACACAAGGAGCCAAAATATTGCCAGGTTTGAAAAACAAGAAGTGCAAAAAAGAGGCAAGTCCTCTATGCAACAGGGATCTGTATTAACAAAGCTGCATCCCTCACGTGTACACCTCCACTGGTGTACTTCAAAAAGTAGTACCTCATCATTTTGATAAGGACATACATAGCACGCCCAGTCCTCTGGCCAAGCTACAGTAGTTCACTGCCTACCTATTGTACATGAACATGTCTCACCCTAGTCCTCCAAAATGTCCCCATACAACCTAGTGCCGGGGCATAGCTTGGCCAATAAGATTGGGGGATGAGCTTCGGATTTCCCAACAGTCACGCTGAGATATCTTGTTAAAACACATTGGTGGTCATTACAAACTTGGCTGTGTTTTTGCAAGACTGCCGAGGGACCGCCGTGCTGAAGACCGCCAGTGCAGGCGGTTTTCTGATTGCTGAATTATGACTGCTGGCAGCCCTCCGTCCTTTTCCAGATGGAGAGCCGCCAGCAGCCATACTGGCGGTCGGCGGGGAAGTGGAGGTTGCTCCACCTCCACCGCCCCGTCAACAGAACACCGCCCACAGAATCAAGTTCCGGAGGTGTGCGTGTGAGTATGTAGAGGGGGTGTGGGAGTGCATGTATGCACGCGGGGGGGTGTTGTGTTTGGTAATGTGTGCGTGTCTGTCTTTATGTATGTCTGAATGGATGTGTGCGTGTATGTCTGTGTATGTGGCTGTTGGCATGTTTGTTGATATGTGTGCGGGTATGTGTGTTGGTGGTGTCTGCATGCATATACGGTGTGTGTCTGGGTTGCGATGTTGGGGGTAGGGGTGGGGAGGGGGGCCTGCCACCTTTGGGGTGTGGCAGGGGGGTGGAGGGTATGGGGGAGGGCTCGGGGTGAGGGTGGGAGGTGGGAGGTGGGGGAGACCCCAATCAGTGCCAGGGAAGGAATTCCCTGGCACTGATAGTGCTTACCGCCATGGATTTCATGACGGTTCCCAACCCCATGAAATCCATGGCGATCCGCCGGGTCGTGTTACCGTGGGCAGTCTTGTGACGGCTGCCGGGCTGGAGACCCAAGTCTCCAGCCCAGCAGTCGGAACGGAGAAGTGGCGGATGACCATGGCGGCAACCGCCATGGTCATAATTCCATTTTTCTTACCGCCAGCCTGTTGGCGGTAAGACCACCACTTCTCCGCCAACCGCCAGGGTCATAATGAGGGCCATTATATGAGAAGCAGGACATGAGGAGGCTTAAGGGGAACTGGAAAGAGGGAGGAGAGCTGATTGTTAAGGGCACCTAAAACTGAATATTTTTCAAACTATTCAGCATTTTTAAGGACTTCAAAACAGAGACGAGAGAGTGTGTGTGTTGTGGGAATGTAAAAATCCCAGGACGGACACTTCATCATAACAGACTGAAAGTATTTGTACCAAACTATTTACAACAGAATATATTTTTAGGGAGGTGTAGTACCCCAAACACCCTTCTCCCCCCCGAAGCCTAGAGCTTGTACCTTATTAATGCAACCTCACTCACGCTGTTTTCAGTTATGTGCACATGCAAACGTTCAGAATCTCACCAGATCAGAAACTGTCGGAGGGTGCGGCAGGGCATCTGTTTGCAAGACGACAAGGAATGGACAAGTCAACGCTGAGAGCAAGGGTCCTATCATGAATGTGTGCACTAGCGCCTACCAGGGGTATGCCTTATTTTTAATACACTACACTGTCTAAAGTGCATGCACTTCACTGAGAAATTCTTTGAGTTAGTGCACCTTCTGGAGGCAGCTGTAGGAAAGTACCATCTTGCCTGGCATGTTACCCCCATTTTCACTGTATATATGTTGGTTTAGCCCTTGTGTCACTGGGATCCTGCTAGGCAGGACCCCAGTGCTCATAGTATGTGCCCTGTATGTGTTCCCTGAGTGGTGCCTAACTGTATCACTGAGGCTCTGCTAACCAGAACCCCAGTGTTTATGCTCTCTCTGCTTTCTAAATTTGTCATGCAGGCTAGTGACTTAATTTACTAATTCTCATTTGCACACTGGTACACCCATATAATTCCCTTGTATATGGTACTTAGGTACCAAGGGTATTGGGGTTCCAGGAGATCCCTGTGGGCTGCAGCATTTCTTTTGCCACCCATAGGGAGCTCAGGCAATTCTTACACAGGCCTGCCACTGCAGCCTGAGTGAAATAACATCCACGTTATTTCACAGCCATTTTTCACTGCACATAAGTAACTTATAAGTCACCTATATGTCTAACCCTCACTTGGTGAAGGTTGGGCGCCACGCTACTTAGTGTGTGGGCACCCTGGCACTAGCCAAGGTGCCCCCACATCGTTCAGGGCAAATTCCCTAGACTTTGTGAGTGCGGGGACACCATTACACGTGTGCACTATACATAGGTCACTACCTATGTATAGCGTCACAATGGTAACTCCGAACATGGCCATGTAACATGTCTAACATCATGGAATCGTCACCCCAATACCATTCTGGTATTGGGGGGACAATTCCACGATCCCCCGGGTCTCTAGCACAGAACCCGGGTACTGCCAAACTGCCTTTCCGGGGTTTCCACTGCAGCTGCTGCCAAACCCTCAGACAGGATTCTGCCCTCCTGGGGTCTGGGCAGCCCCAGCCCAGGAAGGCAGAACAAAGGATTTCCTCTGAGAGAGGGTGTTACACCCTCTCCCTTTGGAAATAGGTGTGAAGGGCTGGGGAGGAGTAGCCTCCCCCAGCCTCTGGAAATGCTTTGATGGGCACAGATGGTGCCCATCTCTGCATAAGCCAGTCTACACCGGTTCAGGGATCCCCCAGCCCTGCTCTGGTGCGAGACTGGACAAAGGAAAGGGGAGTGACCACTCCCCTGGCCAGTACCTCCCAGGGGAGGTGCCCAGAGCTCCAGTGTGTCCCAGACCTCTGCCATCTTGAAAACAGAGGTGTTGGGGGCACACTGGGCTGCTCTGAGTGGCCAGTGCCAGCAGGTGACGTCAGAGACCCCCTGTGATAGGCTCTTACCTTTCTTGGTAGCCAAACCTCCTTTCTTGGTAGCCAAACCTCTTTTTCTGGCTATTTAGGGTCTCTCCTCTGGTGTATTCTTCAGATAACGAATGCAAGAGCTCACCAGAGTTCCTCTGCACTTCCCTCTTTGACTTCTGCCAAGGATCATGCGCTGACTGCTCCAGGATGCCTGCAAAACCGCAACAAAGTAGCAAGATGACTGCCAGCAACATTGTAGCGCCTCATCCTGCCGGCTTTCTCGACTGCTTCCTGGTGATGCATGATCTGAGGGCTGTCTGCCTTCACCCTGCACTGGAAGCCAAGAAGAAATCTCCTGTGGGACGACGGAATCTCCCCCCTGATAACGCAGGCACCAAAAGACTGCATCACCGGTCCTCTGGGTCCCCTCTCATCCTGACGAGCGTGGTCCCTGGAACACAGGAACTCTATCCAAGTGACCATCACAGTCCAGTGATCCTTCAGTCCAAGTTTGGTGGAGGTAAATCCTTGCCTCCCCACGCTAGACTGCAAACCAGTGTACTGTGTGATTTGCAGCTGCTTCAGCTTCTGTGCACTTCTCCAAGGATTCCTTTGTGCACAGCCTACAATGGGTCCCCAGCACTCTGTCCTGCAGTGCTCAACCCTCTGAGTTGGACTCCGACGTTGTGGGACCCTCCTTTGTGACTCTGAGCCAGCTCCAGTTCACAAATCTTCTAAGTGCCTGCTCCGGTACTTCTTCAGGTGCTGCCTGCTTCAGTGGGGGCTCTCTGAGATGCTGAGCACCTCCTCTGTCTCCTCTTCCAAGGGGCAACATCCTGGTCCTTCCTGGTCCCCAGCAGCACCCAAAAACCTCTACCACGACCCTTGCAGCTAGCAAGGCTTGCTTGCGGTATTTCTGTGTGGAAACACTTCTGCAACCTTCAGCACATCATGGGATATCTTCCATCCAAGAGAGAAGTTCCTAGCTCTCTTCGTTGTTGCAGAATCCTAGGGTTCTTCCATCTGGAGGCAACCTTCTTGCACCTTCATCCGGGGTTTTCTGGGCTCCTGCCCCCCCTGGACACTATCGCGATTCTTGGGCTTGGTCCCCTTGCCTTGCAGGTCCTCAGGTCCAGGAATCCGTCTTCAGTGCTTTGCTGGTTTTTGTGGTTCTTGCAGAATCCCCCTATCACGACTATTGTGTCCTATTGGTGTAGTAGGGGTACTTTACTCCTACTTTTCAGGGTCTTGGGGTGGGGTATCTTGGACACTCTGACTGTTTTCTTACAGTCCCAGTGACCCTCTACAAGCTCCCATAGGTCTGGGGTCCATTCGTGATTCACATTCCACTTTTGGAGTATATGGTTTGTGTTGCCCCTAGACCTATGTTCACCTATTGCATCCTATTGTAATTCTACACTGTTTGCATTACTTTTTTTTACTATTACTTACCTGTTTTGGGTTTGTGTACATATGACTTGTGTATATTACTTACCTTCTAACTGAGGGTACTCACTGAGATACTTGTGGCATATTGTCAGAAAAATAAAGTACCTTTATTTTTAGTAACTCTGAGTATTGTGTTTTCTTATGATATTGTGCTATATGATATAAGTGGTATAGTAGGAGCTTTGCATGTCTCCTAGTTCAGCCTAAGCTGCTTTGCCATAGCTACCTTCTATCAGCCTTAGCTGCTAGAAACACCTCTATTCTACTAATAAGGGATAACTGGACCTGGCACAGGGTGTAAGTACCACAAGGTACCCACTATGAGCCAGGCCAGCCTCCTACAGCAGCACAGCTCCAAAACAGCTAAGCTGTGCTGTCTGCAGCTCATGCACTAGCATAAAGAATGTCTGAGTAAGTGCATGCACTCTGCAGCACACACAAAAAGAGGAAAACACCTCTTGTGAATGTTCTTGAGCAGGAATGTTTGCCTTCCTGTGCAAAAACAATCATCCCCACAACGCAGACATCCTTGCACCATGGTGCAAGGGTGCTTGCATTGGTGCATGGCAGCAATTTGTGCGCCAGTGCAGGGGGAGAGGATAGAAATGTGCTGTATCTTGTAGATATGGCACATTTTTTACCTTTTCCGGTGTCGCAGGGTGGCGCAGTAAGGCATTTGCTGCGCTGGCAATGCCCATGGCCTCGTAAATGAGGCCCTCTGTTTTGCCGCACATTGGAAGGCTCAACGCAAAGACTGACTGTTCATATTTTATTTGCTTATTGCTGTGTTTGGGTGTTAAACTGGTACTAATGAGATGCAACCTTGCCCCAGACGGTGTTAACATCTTTAACAAGCATTGGCAAAGCCAAAGCCCATGCAAGAGCTATTGGCTTGGCCTATGTGTTTTAGCCATATTGTATACCAGTGTGGGCTCAGCATGGCTAAAAATTTGTGGCATAGAGGAGAGTGGCATGGAGTGTCAAAGAGTGGAATGGTGAAGAGTGGAGAAGAGTGTTGTAGAGTGGAGTTGCAGAGAGTTGTGCATTGGGGTGGCATTGTGTGGAGTTGCGTAGAGTGGCACACACTGGAGTGACAGAGTAGAGTGGACTGAGTAGAGTGGCATAAAGTAGAGTGGACTGATGTAGAGTGCATTGGCGTAGAGTGTTGCAGAGTATAGTGGCGTGGAGTGCTGTGGCATTGAATTCATCGGTGTACAATGCAGCAGCGCACAGTAGAGTGGCCAGAGTAGAGTCGCACAGAGTAGAGTGGCGCAGAGTACAGTGGAGCAGAGTAGAGTAGAACAAAGTGGCATAGAGTGCGGTTGCATAGTGTAAAGTGGCATAGGGTGGTGCAGAGTGGAGTTGAGTAGAGTTGAGTGTTGCAGAGGGCAGTGGTGCCGAGTAGTGTATAGTGGCATAGAGTGCAGAGCAGAGTCGAGTGTCACAGAGTACAGTGGTATAGAGTGGTGCAGAGTAGAGTTCCATCCAGAGCAGTGACAGAGTGCAGTGGCGCTGAGTGGAGTAGTGCACAGCAGAGTGGCGTAGAGTTCAATGGTGGAAGGTGCAGTGTTGCAGAGGACAGTGTCAAAGTGCAGTGGAGGAGAGTGGAGTAGGAAAGATTGGAGTAAAGAGCAGTGGAGTATAATACAGTGATAGGGAATAGAGTGCAGTGGCGGAGAGTGCAGTGACAGAGTGCAGATGTGGAGAGTGCATAGGCGTGGAGTGCAGTGGTTAAGAGTAGAGTGGTGCAGTGTGCAGAGGCATTGAGTGGTGTGGTACAGAATGGAGTAGTGTGATGTAGAGTGCAGTAGCTTAGAGTGGATTGTTTCAGAGTAGAGTGAAGTAGCATAGATCTGAGTGGTGTAGGGAAGAGTGCAGTTGTGTAGAGTGGCATAGAGTGTAATGGTATACAGTAAAGTGGTGTAGGGTGCAGTAGTGCTGAATACATTAGAGTGGCATTACAGAGTAAAGTGCATTGACATAGAGGGTATTGACATAGAGTACAGCCGCACAGAGTGGAGTTGTGCAGAGGAGAATAGTGTGGCCTAGAATGGAGTGCTGTAGAGTGCAGTGGCAAGAAGTGCAGTGGTGTCGAATGGCGAATAGTACACTGGCATAGAGTAGAGTGTAGAGAAGAGAGGCATAGCATGAAGGTGCGTAAAATGCAGTGGCGTGGAGTAGTGCAGAGTACAGTGGCATGGAGTTTGGAGTTGTACAGAGTGGAGCACAGTGGTGTGGAGTGGTGTAAAGTGGAGTATTCATGGTGTGATAGCAATTACAGAAAACACATTTTAATTTAAATTACCATAACATTTACACAGCCAAACAGTTTTACTAAAAAAACTACAGTGCACAGATGAAAATGTATGGAAATTGCATCACATAGTTTAAAGATCCATTTTGATCATATCAAAGTATTTGTGTACAATATGCTTCAGAAATAACAAAAAATGTGTTTCATTTGTGCGTTCGTAATTTTTATATATTCTGAAATACTTACACAGTTCATTTAAATGTTGTGTGCTAGAAGAAAACTCTTTCATGCTCCCTGTATCAGCAAGATTGTCACATAAATCATTTCACTTTAAAATCAGAGGATAGAAAAGTAAACAAGGGCCCTTGGAAGATACCCCCTTGCATTTGACTTAGGCCTTTGAATGCACAGCAAATGTGACAAGATAAGAACAAGATATTCAGGCCTGTTTACAGAAAGGGAGCACAAGGGAGGTACCAAAATCAAGCTGGTCAGCCTAAGACAAATGAAGCCAGCAAATGGAAAGCAAAAATATGTGAGTTACAAACTACAGAGGCAATGGCAAACAATGAGCAGAATGCATTCCTAGGTCAACTTTCTGAATGTCCCCAAGATGTCTTTAGCAAACCAGACAGCTCTGCTGTCTGGTCGGCTGCGACCTAAAAATGACAAAATTATGAAGTAATACTAGCACAAAATGAATGTGCTGCATTTACCCCACCAGACTGGGGGCGTTGCTAACCATGTAAGAAAGTATGTGGTATTTTTGTAGCACAAAGGTAGCCAAAGGCAGCAAAGCGTTGTAAAGGGTTAAAGGCAAAGCTACATTCAGCAAGTAGCGCGAGAGTCAGCCATGTTTTTTGGACTTCCATCATGTACAACCGTTCGCGTGATCCCAGCCCCTATGAAAGCGCTGTGGTGCCTTACCTGATGGGGTGGACTCATGAGCATTGCATGAATTGTGTATCATCCAGGGAGCACTTCACTCGTGTACAGAACCCAGGTTAGATATTTATTCATAGTGCACAGAAGCACTGCACCCAGCACATGAATGTCCATGCATGCTATCTGCACAGTAGGGCTCTGATGTGATCGGCGCTCTGCTCTCTCCCTGGCACTGTAGGCCCCATATGGTCGCCGGAAAGAGTTCAAACTACCCAGGGCTAGTGCTTAGTTTGAGCTGCACTAATTTCTGGGGACAACACCTACTAGAGCAAAGAAGGAGGATATGTGCAGATTAGCACCTCACTAGCAGCCAGAGAGGGCCTTGGTTCAATGACCCAGAGAGATTTCAAATGTATGAACCCCAAACCTGAGGCGGGATCACATTTCACAGGATTCAGGAAAAGTCTAAAATTGGAACTATCCTGGCTTGCATGTAATGGATCTCCAGCCATACATGGGTTGCTATTGAATATCTGACTGTGGTCTCCCCCAACCAAATGCTGCAGTTGTTTTTCTAAAACACAGCACTCTGAAGTGACCAGAATGTAACACACAGGAAAGTGCAGCGTCTAACACTTTAATACGCACATACACAAATAGCTACACATTTTAGATGCTACCTTCAAATTGTCATTCAGAAAAAATAGATACAAAAAATATCTTCAGCCAGTACTGGTGTTTGTGGAGCTCCATGACTGCAGTCATGGCCACAAGGTAGGGGCTGAATGTGAGAAGCCTGTGATGTCTGTTGCAGCCACTGGCTTCCTGGGATTGTCAGCCTCCAGGTGTCTGCAGCACTCATGGGGGTGGAGACCCAGGAACTTCCTTACACCACCCATTCTGCTTAAGGAAGCAAGTACACGATTGCTGGGCATTTCTGTGTCTTCAGCTGAGCGGTGCACACCACACATTCTGCACAGACTGCTGCAAGACGGCCACAGTCTGTGGCACTGATGCATGGCTCACCCTGAGTTGTAACTGTGTCCTCTAGGATCATGGCTTGCTACTCACTGCATGTATCTGTGTGTGCATATGTTAATTCCACTCACTGCATGTGTCTGTGTGTGCATATGCTAATTCCACTCACTGCATGTATCTATGTGTGCATATGTCAATTCCACTCACTGCATGTATCTGTGTGTGCATATGTTAATTCCACTCATTGCATGAATCTGTGTGCATATGTTAATTCCACTCACTGCATGTATCTATGTGTGCATATGCTAATTCCACTCACTGCATGTATCTATGTGTGTATATGTCAATTCCACTCACTGCATGTATCTGTGTGTGCATATGTTGTTTCCACTCACTGCATGTATCTGTGTGTGCATATGTCAATTCCACTCACTGTATGTCTCTGTGTGTGCATCTGTTAATTCCACTCACTGCAAGTATCTGTGTGTGTGTATGTTGTTTCCACTCACTGCATGTATCTGTGTGTGCATATGTTAATTCCACTCACTGCATGAATCTATGTGTGCATATGTTAACTCCACTCACTGCATGTATCTATGTGTGCATATGTTAATTCCACTCACTGCATGTGTCTGTGTGTGCATATGTTGTTTCCACTCACTGCATGTATCTCTGTGTGCACATGTTAATTCCACTCATTGCATGAATCTGTGTGCATATGTTAATTCCACTCACTGCATGTATCTATGTGTGCATATGCTAATTCCACTCACTGCATGTATCTATGTGTGCATATGTCAATTCCACTCACTGCATGTATCTGTGTGTGCATATGTTGTTTCCACTCACTGCATGTATCTGTGTGTGCATATGTCAATTCCACTCACTGTTTGTGTCTGTGTGTGCATCTGTTAATTCCACTCACTGCAAGTATCTGTGTGTGTGTATGTTGTTTCCACTCACTGCATGTATCTGTGTGTGCATATGTTAATTCCACTCACTGCATGAATCTATGTGTGCATATGTTAACTCCACTCACTGCATGTATCTATGTGTGCATATGTTAATTCCACTCACTGCATGTGTCTGTGTGTGCATATGTTAATTCCACTCACTGCATGAATCTATGTGTGCATATGTTAACTCCACTCACTGCATGTATCTATGTGTGCATATGTTAATTCCACTCACTGCATGTATCTGTGTGTGTGTATGTTGTTTCCACTCACTGCATGTATCTGTGTGTGCATATGTTAATTCCACTCACTGCATGTATCTGTGTGTGCATCTGTTAATTCCACTCACTGCAAGTATCTGTGTGTGCATCTGTTAATTCCACTCACTGCAAGTATCTGTGTGTGTGTATGTTGTTTCCACTCACTGGATGTATCTGTGTGTGCATGTTAATTCCACTGACTGCATGAATCTATGTGTGCATATGTTAACTCCACTCACTGCATGTATCTATGTGTGCATATGTTAATTCCACTCACTGCATGTGTCTGTGTGCATATGTTAATTCCACTCACTGCATGTGTCTGTGTGTGCACATGTTAATTCCACTCATTGCATGAATCTGTGTGCATATGTTAACTCCACTCACTGCATGTATCTATGTGTGCATACGTTAATTCCACTCACTGCATGTGTCTGTGTGTGCATATGTTAATCCCACTCACTGCATGTATCTGTGTGTGTGTATGCTGTTTCCACTCACTGCATGTATCTGTGTGTGTGTATGTTGTTTCCACTCACTGCATGTATCTGTGTGTGCATATGTTAATTCCACTCACTGCATGTATCTGTGTGTGCATATGTTAATTCATTCCACTCACTGCATGTATCTGTGTGTGTGTTGTTTCCACTCACTGCATGTATCTGTGTGTGCATATGTTAATTCCACTCACTGCCTGTATCTGTGTGTGCATATGTTAATTCCACTCACTGCATGTATCCGTGTGTGCATGTGTTAATTACACTCACTGCAGGTATCCGTGTGTGCATATGTTGTTTCCACTCACTGCATGTATCTATGTGCGCATATGTTAATTCCACTCACTGCATGTATCTGTGTATGCATTTTTTAATTCCACTCACTGCATGTGTCTGTGTGAGCTTATGTTAATTCCACTACTGCATGTATCTGTGCGTGCATAAGTTGTTTCCACTCACTGCATGTATATGTGTGTGCATGTGTTAATTCCACTCACTGCATGTATCTGTGTGTGCATATGTTGTTTCCACTCACTGCATGTATATGTGTGTGCATGTGTTAATCCCACTCACTGCATGTATCTGTGTGTGCATATGTTAATTCCACTACTGCATGTATCTATGTGTGTATATGTTGTTTCCACTCACTGCATGTATCTGTGTGTGCATATGTTGTTTCCACTCACTGCATGTATCTGTGTGTGCATATGTTAATTCCACTCACTGCATGTATCTGTGTGTGCATATGTTGTTTCCACTCACTGCATGTATAAGTGTGTGCATGTGTTAATCCCACTCACTGCATGTATCTGTGTGTGCATATGTTAATTCCACTCACTGCATGTATCTGTGTGTGTATATGTTGTTTCCACTTACTGCATGTATCTATGTGCTCATATGTTAATTCCACTCACTGCATGTATCTGTGTGTTCATTTGTTAATTCCACTCACTGCATGTATCTGTGTGTGCATATGTTGTTTCCACTCACTGCATGTATCTGTGTGTGCATATGTTAATTCCACTCACAGCATATCTGTGTGTGCATATGTTAATTCCACTAACTGCATGTATCTGTGTGTGTATATGTTGTTTCCACTCACTGCATGTATCTATGTGCTCATATGTTAATTCCACTCACTGCATGTATCTGTGTGTTCATTTGTTAATTCCACTCACTGCATGTATCTGTGTGTGCATATGTTAATTCCACTAACTGCATGTGTCTGTGTGTGCATATGTTAATTCCACTCACTGCATGTATCTATGTGTGTATATGTTGTTTCCACTCACTGCATGTATCTGTGTGTGCATATGTTAATTCCACTCACTCCATGTATCTGTGTGTGCATATGTTAATTCCACTCACTGCATGTATCCGCGTGTGCATATGTTAATTCCACTCACTGCAGGTATCCGTGTGTGCATATGTTAATTCCCCTCACTGCATGTATCTGTGTGTGTATATGTTGTTTCCACTCACTGCATGTATCTATGTGCTCATATGTTAATTCCCCTCACTGCATATATCTATGTGTGTATATGTTGTTTCCACTCACTGCATGTATCTATGTGTGCATATGTTAATTCCACTCACTGCATGTATCTATGTGTTAGCATATGTTGTTTCCACTCACTGCATGTATCTATGTATGCATATGTTATTTCTACTCACTGCATGTATGTATGTATGTTATTACCAATGCTTAATTTGAGCTGGTGGTTTCCGGTGCTCGACACCAGCACTTTTTTGTCAACACCAGCATTTATGACAGTCTGCCACATGGTGGAGCTGTCTGTCTAAAGTAGAAATAGACTGTAAAGCAGTTGTTTAAATTAGGGATACATTCAAAAGGACTAATAACTGCTGCCCAATCCATCCTTACAGCGTTGGGTGCTTGGAATACTGTGAATGGTCACACTTACATGACTGTGATGTCAGTAATTGTGTTGGTACGGTCATTGGCAGTCCTGGCAGGGGCAACGGGTGGTGCAGGTTGCAGTGGCCTTCCGACGAGGGCCCTGGCACTTCATTCTTCTGCAAATTAAGCACTGGTTATTTCTTATCACTGCATGTATGCATGCATGTGTTATTTCTACACACTGCATGTATGTATGCATGTTATTTCTCATTTCTACACACTGCATGCTATTTCTACTCATTGTGTGCATGTATATGTTATTTCTACTCACTGTATGTATGGATGCAAGTTATTTCTACTCATTGTATGTATGTGTATGTTATTTCTACTCGTATATATGCATATCTTATTTTTACTCTGCTCACTGCATGTATGGATGCATGTTATTTCTACTCAATGTATGTATGTATACGTTACTTCTACTCACTGTATGTATGGATGCTTGTTAGTTCTACACAATGAATGTATGTATATGTTATTTCTACACGCTGAATGTTATTTCTACTCATTGTGTGTATGCATATGGTATTTATACTCACTGCATGTATGGATGCAAGTTATTTCTACTCATTGTATGTATGCATATGTTATTTCTACTCATTGTATGTATGCCTGCATGTTATTTCTACTCACTGCACTGCATGTATGGATGCAAGTTATTTCTACTCATTTTATGCACGTATGTTATTTCTACTACCTGCATGTATGGATGCGTATTAGCTCTACTCATTGTATGCATGTATATGTTATTTCTACTCGTATATATGCATATCTTATTTCTACTCTACTCACTGCATGTATGGATGCATGTTATTTCTACTCATTGTATATATGCATATGTTATTTCTACTCACTGCATGTATGGATGCAAGTCATTTCTACTCATTGTATGTATGCATATGTTATTTGTACTCACTGCATGTATGCATGCATGTTATTTCTACTCATTGTATGTATGTATGTATGTTATTTCTACTCACTGCATGTATGGATGCATGTTAGTTCTACTTATTGTAAGCATGTATATGTTATTTTTACTCAATGCATGAATGGATGCATATTATTTCTACTCATTGTATATATGCATATGCTATTTATGCTCACTGCATGTATGGATGCATGTTAGTTCTACTTATTGTATGTATGTATATCTTATTTCTACTCACTGCATGTATGGGTGCATGTTAGTTCTACTCATTGTATGCATGTATATGTTATTTCTATTCACTGCATGTATAGATGAATGTTAGTTCTACTCATTGTATGTATGTATGCATATGTTATTTCTACTCACTGCATGTATGGATGCATGTTAGTTCCACTCATTGTATGTATATGTTATTTCTACTCACTGCATGTATGGATGAATGTTAGTTCTACTCATTGTATGATTGTATATGTTATTTCTATTCACTGCAGGTAACGATGAATGTTAGTTCTACTCATTGTATGTATGTATGCATATGTTGTTTCTACTCACTGCATGTATGGATGCACGTTAGTTCTACTCAGTGTATGTATATGTTATTTCTACTCACTTCATGTATGGATGCATGTTATTTCTACTCATTGTATATATGCATATGCTATTTCTACTCACTGCATGTATGGATGCATGTTAGTTCTACACATTGAATGCATTCACATGTTATTTCTACTCAGTGCATGTATGGATGCATGTTAGTTCTACACATTGAATGCATGTACATGTTATTTCTACTCACTGCATGTATGGATTTCTGTTATTTCTATTCATTGTATATATGCATATGCTATTTCTACTCACTGCATTTATGGATGCATGTTAGTTCTACACATTGAATGCATGTACATGTTATTTCTACTCACTGCATGTATGGATGCATGTTATTTGTACTCATTGTATATATGCATAAGTTATTTCTTCTCGCTGCATGTATGGCTGCATATATTGTTTATGTAGCACAAACCTATCGAAAGGGCAGCAGAGCATTGCACAATGTGAAAGGTGGAAAGAAAGTCAACAAGGGAGGGATTGGGAACCTGCGCTGTGGACTTTAATGCACGTGATGTGTTCTCTAAAGAGGTGAGTCTACAACTCTACTGTCACTCAATGCATCGATCTAAGAAGCATGAAATGCTGAGCCTGCCTGGGTAGGATTCATACTCACAACATCCTGCTCACTCCGGATGATGACGTATTTTTATAAAGCGTTTATAGCGCCGTTTTTACCTTCGCTAAGCACTGTAAATAACCTGTTTTATTATCACTGTTTAAATGGCACTCAATTTACCATCCTCAGAAGGATGAGAGGCTGGACCTTTTAGGATTCGGAGTTATGGCTTGTGGGCCGCAGCAAATGTCAGCAGCGAACAATTCGTCCTTTCAGCCACCAACCAGCTCCGAGCTTTTCTCTTGAACTGTCCGCTAAAGCACTAGCGATGCCGCAGATTTTTAGGTTTATTCTAGAATTCTTAACCCTCTCCAAGTGAATTTTTCGGGGTTAAGTGGAGTGTGATGACGCTTCTCTTGGAGTCATCGGGGTCAAAGGCCACGGAGCGTCATTTCCAGTAATGCTATGATTTCGATTAAATGCCGCCGGTGACTCTGGCCTTGGGCGGACTCCTTCCTTCCGCAGCAGTTTAAAGTCCTGCTTTGTCAGATAATTCATACACATCCCTCTCCTCCCTCGGATATACACGGACAACTGGGCACGGGGCCTGGAAACATCCTTCACACGCAGGAAGCGTGACTTGGACCTACCAGCGGGTCCTTATCAAGTCACTGCAACAGCTGCAGAACCCGCCGGGCTGAGGGGGCTGACAGGTCACATGTGAGAAGAACACGACAACACGTTATCGGGCCCAAGAGTCCACCCCGCTCTGTCTTTCTCAAGTGATAATGTCCGATCCGAATCAAAAACCGCTGACGTCAATTAACAAGGGTCCGACAACAACATGTTCCAACCTCACTGCAGCCACGATGCTGGATGGATGACGTGAAACAAAGACACCTTTATGTTTGTGTAAATGGCGCACACGGCGCCTAGAAGTAGGAAGTCAGAGTCAGTGGTGCAAGGAAACTTGAGCCCCCCCCCCCCTTCGAAGTCCCTGGAGGAGGCCCCCTCCCCCCTGGACCCAGGTAGGGGACTAGCGCCCCTCCATGGTGTACTTCGCTGAGCGGGGGCTCCTGGAGTGCGGGGTCCTTTGTTACGCCACTGGTTAGAAAGAATGATGGAAAACACATTAATAGGGTCACGTTGTGTGCGGGTGATGGCTAGGGGGGCGCCGGTCCTTGTTTTTCAGCAGCTGACCCGGCAGATTTCAGCAAATTTGGCCCATGGCCTGGTTTTCAAAGAGGGTCGACTGAAAACCGAGGGAGCGCGTGTTTTCAGCTGTTCCACAGCAACAGTGGTTATCAGAAAGCAATTTAATTAACGGGGTGATAGTTGGTGTGATAATTGCACTTTGTTTATTACCGCAGCGCCTCGTCTATTTTTTCTAGGCTGATGCGCGCTGTCAATCAGTGCCCCTTGGCTGACTAACATTTCTTGTCCTTCTTCTGTCTTAGTGAAAAGTCCCCGCTTTTTTAAATATCTGGAGACCTTAATGATGGAGGCGGGCAGGCTGCCACGCCCCCTCCCAGGAATATGTAAGTTCAAGGGTCACCAGCACGTCTAGGTACAAAAATACCACGTACGAGCATCGGTGCGGACAGATGTTCATAGCACTGTCTGGGGGTGGAGCCTGCAACATGGGGGTTGTCAAGGTCAAAGGGCACAAATGTGGGTACTGGCTGGTAATGGGCACGTACAACGTCATGTGTTTGTTTGTAGCCGCCCGCCTTAACATGCGGTGTGTCCCAATGTGTTCACACTTTACCCTGGTTACGAGTTGTGCAGAATAGTCTGGTAAAAACAATTCTATGTCAGGACCGGAGGCTCAGATTATGCTTCTCTTTCCATGCTTTATTTTAACAGCAGCCAATGAAAATCATGGAAAGCAAAAACTACATGACCCAACATTAGTCATATCACATGATCAACCATAGAGGAGGAAGCCTATAAAGTGTTGCATCACACCCAGCCACTCCTCTTTCTTTGCTGCTTCGCAGCCAGATAAGTGTGATTTATCTATTTGCTTAAACTGTATTGTGTTTTTTTAAATGACGTTGGAGTGGGCCTTTTCCCTCCCAAATTAAGCGTCTCTGAACGCTTACGAGTCTAGTGGAGTGGGAGCAGGGAGCGTGGTCTCGCGCTTCCAGCGCAGTCCATCAACAAGCCAGTGAGGTTTTCTCTTCCCTTTCCTTCCTTCGTTTTATGATCGGCGCTCAGCGTGAGCCCGTTTTTTATGACCCGCGTTTTTTCTCCCTGTTTCGGCTCCACCGCGTGTGTATTGGACGCGCGTGTGAAGCCGGCCTCATTCTTGTTACCGGATCTCCGTTTCTGCTTGCGTTCGGAGCGTTTCGGTGGGGCCATTTCATCTTCCTTTGCCGCACGCTCGGTCGGAGCGTTTATTGCCGCTTCCCGCACTCGCTCGGAGCGCTTGACATATTTAGTTCATTTTTTCTCCCGGGTCGGACTAATACGCTCGATCGGAGCGCGACCCAGTTTTTTCCCTTTTAGCACCTAGAGGGCATTTAAGAGGCACTGCCTCGGGAATAATCGGCGCTCCTGCGCAGATAGCTTTTCCAGTGTTGGGAATTTTATCTAGAGGTGTTACCTCTCTCCCCCTAAGCATCATATTTCGCTTTTAAGACCCTCTGAGAAATCCTACACCGGCTCAGCTCCTGTTTTACGCCCCAGTGCTGGGACACTGGGGTTGGAACAATTTTGATTCAGGCTGGGCCTGACTTAAGGGTTTTTACCCTTCCAGGACAACTCCCTCCACATCTTAAAGACTTTTTTGGTGATTACTATCCTGATTTATTTTTCCTGTTATTAGTATTTGATTTATACTGCTCCTCTGGAGCTTATATCTGCTGCAATTCAGTATGGCTGGCTATGATGACCCAGCCGAGGAACTGTACTACATGGAGGATACTGCTGGCTCTTTTGACCAGGACTTAGTTTATGCGCTTGACGCAGATATGCGTCACTCAGTTAATCAGGCCTTAGTTCAGGCCATTCAGCCCTTCAAACATCACCTCTTGGGTCTAGTAGAACAACAGGTTTGGGCAGCCCCTGGGAGCGCTTCTACATTGGAGGATCCCGCCTTGGCGGCAATTCCGCAACCCGAAAAGCAACTTTCCAACCCTCATGCTGCAGATTTCCAATCCCTGATAAGAAATATGGCTAGAGAGCATGATTACAATGCGGGTTCGCGTAAAAAGGGTAAGGAGGTTCCACCTTCATCATCTTCCTCAGATCCCTCATCAGAACAGGAGGATGTGCCTCCTCGTAAACGTAAGAAGAAAGTCCATCACCAGGAGGTTCCCACCCCTAAGGTGTTAACTTTCGAACCAGAGGACATTGTTCACCCCAGATCCTCTCTTTGGCTACCGCCCCCTGAGGTGGCGGATTATGTCGAGGCCCATATCAGGCATGGTTTTGATAAAGATATTCGCTCGAGATTAAGATCAGAGTGTCCAAGACCAGATTTTCCATCCAAAGTTACGGAGACTCCGGAGTTAGATCCTACCCTAGTAACTTTTCTCAAAAAATCTGCTAAAGACCCCAAGAAGGGTATTGATCGCGCATGGCGTGGCTGCCAAGATAAACTCTTAGACGTTTCTGGTCCACTAACCAAGATCCTCGAATTAGCCTTTCAGGCCAAGGAATCGGGTGAGCCTATTAACCCTGATATTTTGGTAGGCTGGGCTCAGAGAGCTCTATGCTTCTTGGGCAATGCTAATTGCGCCATTTCGTCTGAACGACGCAGGTCGGTTTTGATGAAATTGGATCCCAAGCTAGCAGATCTTGCTGTTTCAGAATCAGGACCCGTAGCACAAGGTTTACTATTTGGTTCGCCCTTCATGAAGGAACTATCTAAATTTGTATCCACCTACGCCAGTCTGGACAAAGCGCAAGGATCCATTCGGAGAGTGCTACGTCCACTTTTTCGTGGGGCCGGACGCTACAGAGGGCGTGCTTTCGGCCGTTTCAATCAGCAAGGCCCCCATCGTGGTTCCTTCCAACAAGGAAGAGGAGGTTATCAGGGATATGATCCCTCTACAGCTACCTTCTACCCATCAAGGCCTAGGTACGGCCGAGGCAGATTCCGCAGAGGGAGAGCCAAAGGTCAACAATCCTTCTCCCAGGAGTCGGGAGCCACAGGTGAGCTTGGTCTTGAATTCAAATGTGATTTTGGGGGGCAGAACTCAAAATTTTTTGGGGAATTGGCGTCTGATTTCATCGGATGCTTGGGTCCTAGAGACCGTTCAGGGGTTCAAGCTGGAATTTTACGAATCCCCTTATCAGATATGCCTTCCCAGACAGGGACTTTTTTCCCTTCAAGAACACAGTCTTATTTCCGCGGAAATTTTGTCTCTTCTCAAAAAAGGTGCCATTATCAGAGTTCCCCATCATCCGTCAGGTTTTGTCAGCCCAGTATTTCTGGTAGACAAGAAAGGGGGCGGTTCGCGCCTAGTCCTCAACTTAAAAGACTTCAACGGTTTCTTACTTTACCGCCATTTCAAAATGGAGGGTATCCATTTACTGAGGGATGTTCTCCAAGAAGGAGACTGGTTAGTCAGACTGGATCTAAAGGACGCTTACTTGACAATTCCGATTTTTCCTCCCCATCGGAGGTTTCTTCAGTTTTGTTGGGGGACGGACTTTTACGAGTACAAGGTTCTCCCTTTTGGTCTCTCCTCCGCCCCTTGGTGTTTCACAAAGGTTATGCGTCCAATAGTGGAATTCCTTCGTTCTCGAGGGGTCAGGTTAATTGTATACCTAGACGACATTCTTATCATGGCCCAGGATCGAGACCTCTTGTTAAATCATCTCGAATGGGCAGTGTCTCTGCTGCAAGATCTGGGTTTTATAATAAATGCTCAAAAATCGGTTCTGGTTCCCTCTCATCGTATAGACTTTCTGGGGTTCCAGATAGACTCGCTGCAGTCCCTTCTGATTCTTCCATCAGGGAAGATACGTTCAATCAAGAGAGAATTGAGGTGTCTATTATCCAAACAGACTGTTTCATTGAGAGCGATTGCTCGCATGGTGGGCCTGCTCTCTTCTTCGATTCAGGCGATCTTCCCGGGTCCATTGCACTACCGAGCCCTTCAACGTTTGAAGATATCTCACCTTCAGAAAGGGCTTCGGTATGCAGACCAGATTCCCCTTTCAGAGGAAGCCAGGGCAGAGATGCTTTGGTGGCTCGAGCATATGGAAGCCTGGAATGGCAGAGCCATATTCAGCTCTCTCCCAGATGTAGTGATAGAGTCCGATGCCAGTCGTTGGGGCTGGGGAGCCCGGTGCGGACCAGTTTCCACGGGAGGCAGATGGTCCAACTCGGAGTTGAATCTCCACATAAATTGCCTGGAACTTCTAGCAGGCTCCTTTGCGATCAAAAGTCTTTCCCCCGTCAAGACGAATTGTTGTATTTTGCTTCGCATGGACAATATGTCAGCAGTGAGATATGTCAACAAGTTGGGGGGAACTCGTTCCCGCATTCTGGCGGAGATTGCCAAGGAATTCTGGCATTTTTGCCTTCAGCACAGGATTTTGGTGGTGGCGGAATACCTTCCGGGGACCAGCAACCTAGTGGCCGATTGGAACTCCCGTCACCTCAGGGACTTCAGCGATTGGAGGTTACATCCCAGATTTTTCCAAATGCTTTCTGCGAGGTGGGGACCCTTCTCGATAGATCTGTTTGCATCCCGTCTCAATCGTCAGATGAAACGTTTTTTCAGTTGGAGACCAGATCCAGAGGCATCGAGGACGGATGCTTTCCTTCAGGACTGGTCTCGGGAACTGGGTTATGCCTTTCCTCCTTTCCTGATGATTCCCAGAGTCTTGGCACAGATCAGACGCCAACAAGCGGACCTTGTGCTGGTGACACCTCTTTGGAGGTCGCAGGCGTGGTTTCCGATGGCTATGGAGCTGAGTTGTGCTCATCCGCTCCTCCTTCCATTCCGAGAGAATCTTCTCCAGGACCCTCGGGGTCTGTCGCATCCGTTGATCCTGTCAGGCAAGTTATCCCTGATGGCATGGCGTCTTTCAGGGAAAGATGGGCCCTCCCAGGACTTTCGGAGGAGTCTTCCAACTTCATTGCGGGTGCCTGGTCCTCCAGTACTCACAAACGATATGCTTCAGCGTGGAAGCGATGGAGTGCTTGGTGTAGTGCTAGGAGTGCAGATCCTTCTTCAGCAGGCAACTGTCTGGTCTTGAATTTTCTTTCCTCTTTAGCAGCTTCTGGGTTAGCCTACCGGTCTATTAATAATTATAGATCCGCTATTTCAGCTGGTCATGTGCCGGTGGAGGGTAAGTCCATCGGAGAGTCTCCTATTGTTTGCAAACTAATGAGAGGTATTAGGTTAGCTAATCCCCCTCGTCCCCGTTATTCGTCCCTTTGGGATGTTAATGTGGTTCTTCGATTTTTAGAATCTTGGCCTGCTAATAGATTTTTGTCTAGAAAACAATTATCAGCTAAACTCACCATGTTATTGTGCTTAATATCTTGTAAGAGAGTCTCTGATGTTAGGGCTCTGGATTTGGCTGGGAGAGTGTTTTCTCCTGAAGGAGTATCTTTTTCCATTTCGCGTAGAACAAAATGCAATTTGAAGTCTGTATCTTACCCCTGTTTTAGAGACAATCCCAAGCTTTGTGTGGTTCAATGTCTTAAAGCTTACGAGGTGAGTACAGAAGAGTTTCGTTCTGATATGGGAGGTCAATTACTAATTTCTTTGGTTAAACCATATCGTCCTGTTTCCTCAGCCACTCTCGCTAGATGGATGCGTTGGTTGCTGAGTGAAGCAGGTATTGATATTTCTAAATTTGGTGCTCATTCGACCAGAGGAGCTATGGCATCGAAGTCTTTAAGCTTGGGTTCTCGTTTAGAGGACATTTTAAAGGCAGCGGATTGGTCCTCGCCTTCAACTTTTAAAACGTTTTATTATAAACCTATTGTGGATATAGCATCGGTGGTGGTGAATCAGCTTTGAACAAGCATAATCTGAGCCTCCGGTCCTGACATAGAATAAAAAAAATTCTAGCATTCGCGCTAAGAATTTTTCAATTCTATTAAGGACACGGAGGCGAGGATTATCCCGCCGCACTGTATAAAATATGTATACATAATTGTAAAGTTCATGTTATTTGATTTGTATGTTAATGACTGTACTTCAGTGTTTCCCTCCCGTTTGAATAATGGCTATATAAATATTTATTGTATTATTCAGTTTTTATGGCCTGGTCTCTTTTCATTTTTTCTAGGAAATGATGAGAAGTAAGGCGGTTTGCCGCGATTTCGTTCTTCGTCCGGTCAAGTCGGATGTCGGTTCATCTGTTCTCAGGATTTTTCGTTGGAGGATTTCGTTTAATCTTTGACTTTTCTGTTGCGAATTTTGAACAAAGAAAGAGGAGTGGCTGGGTGTGATGCAACACTTTATAGGCTTCCTCCTCTATGGTTGATCATGTGATATGACTAATGTTGGGTCATGTAGTTTTTACTTTCCATGATTTTCATTGGCTGCTGTTAAAATAAAGCATGGAAAGAGAAGCATAATCCTCGCCTCCGTGTCCTTAATAGAATTGAAAAATTCTTAGCGCGAATGCTAGAATTTTTTTTATTTGCATTGAAACGCTGATAGATTTTTGAAAACCCTCAATAAGTCACAAATCCACTCAAGACGTAAGAGGAAAGCTATCAGAAGATTTCAGGCATTTTATAATATATTTGAAATTCAGCCAGATAAAAACCAGTGTATTTTTTTAACATGAACATGACCACGAGACAAGAAAACAGAACAGCTGAAAACTGCAGTGGAAGAGAGGAGCTTTGCAGATCCTTCTGGAAAAGGGCCCAGTAGGGTTACAGTTGGAGAAAGAAGGATGGTGTTCCAGAGTGGTGGAGTGAGAATGGAAACACTGAGGCCACCAGGGCCTTCAATAGGAACCAAAACAAGGCAAGCAGAGGATGCCATTGTGTGCAGGAGGGAAAATGGGGAGACCATCTATTCTTAATCAAGGCCAGAGCATGGCCATATTGGAACTGGGGACTATGCAAAGTATTCTGGGAGAAAGGCGATCCTTAATAGGAAACCAGTGGAGAGCTGCAAGCAGGGCTTAGCGTGGCAGAGGCGTGTGACATCCACGAACATGGCGGCTGGAGACACTGACTAGAAAAGTTAGGACATTGGGATAGTCCTGGCGACGCCAACAGTGGATGAAATAGTTAATCTTTTACCATGCACATCTGGAGGGGTAAGACCTTCTTCAGGTGGCTGAGGTGGAAGGAACTAGAAGAAATGAGTGAAGAAACCGGAGAGGTGGCAGTGAGGTCAAAATCAATCTTAAAGCCCAGATAGTTGGCAGAAGAGACATGGAGCGGGAAGGGTCCTTGAGTCATCACCTAGTAGTTATCCAACCACAGTCCTCCACCTTTACCGACGATTAAAATCCTACTCTTGTGTCACCCAGTTTAAGCTAACGACCACTCATCCACTTCTAGGTCTGCCTCAGTCAAGTTACACTTGAGACCTGAGACTAATGTCTGCACTTGGTGGCTAAAGATGGATTTGTGCACATCAACTTCTTAGGGATCAATGCAGTGTGTAAGCGCCCATTGCTACTGAACTTTCATCATTATCTTTCTGCAATTCATCCTTCATTATTTCTATGTTTGAAACATATAAACTATTAAATTGCTAAAAAAACAACTTTTCCCAGTCTTCTTGCAAGGCAGATGTTCAGGGGTCATTCTGGACGTAATTTGGTGGGGTGGATTTACAGCTCTTGTCATCCCACTGCTCTTTGTCCGGGGCGATCATTCAGCGATTATAATTTATGTGTTGCTCATTTGCAGCCCCGATCACTCTTTGAAGAGTAAATGTGCCTGTACCTTTAGCTGGTGCTGTTAGCTGGCTCTTTTTGCCTATTATAAGTCACTGTATCATAACTGGCCGCAAAGCCAGTCAATAACACGAGTTTTTTCCTTGACTCCTGGCGCCAGCAGCAGGCATGGGTACATTACGAGGCCAAAGAACCATAAATAACATTTCTTTCCTACATCAATCAATCAATCAGGATTTATAAAGTGCGGCAAATCACCCGTGAAGGTCTCAAGGTGCTGGAGATGTCAGCTGCTACTTGGTGCTCTGTTCATTCGAACAACCATGTCTTGAGTCCTTTTCTGAATTCTTGGAGCAATGCGGCATTCCTGAGGTGCAGGGGAAGGTCGTTCCAGGCTTTGGCTGTCAGGTGATAAGAAGGCGCGACCTCTATGTTGGATCGGCAAATCCAGGGCGTGTCTGGGATGAAAAAGGAGACAGATCGCAAGTGCCTGGTCGGTCAAGCTTTCAAAGTAGAATGTTCAGGCAAGGTGAGTAATTGGCTGAGATTAGGGTCAAATGCTATGCGGTGTCCCTCCCTCCAATGTCATTGGCCCCTATGAAATCGGTGATATTATTCCATTACCTAGAACACCATAACCAACAGACAACCCTTGCTACAAAATTAATGTGGAGACATCGGTTCACCTGATTTGTTGGAAGAGGTAGACATTTTCATTTGTAGGTCACCGGGCACAACTCTTGGCTTTATCATCTTTGCGGTTCCTATGTCCCCATCTTCTCTTCAACGGATTTCCTGTTCATTGTGAAGTGCTCATCGTCCATATAGCCAGGCCCACGCTATATAAATACGACTATTACAATAATACATTATAATTTGTCATTTGTCATTGGCTTCTGGGCACCAAGCTCTCACGAAGGACAACAGAATGTTCCATCAGCCAGGAAGAGGTTGTGGGTGACAAATTACTGGAAGAAATCTTCATAATGACGGGAAAGCAGGATGTGGTTCTGATGTGTGACTCCACTTATCCAGATCTGTTCTGGGAACCAGATAAATATATTTAATCTTTAAAGGGCGCAGAGAGTGCGCGGGGGTGGTGCCACCTTAGCCTTTACCATGACAAAAAGAAAGAAAATCCACCAACTAAGGAATGACAGGACATGCAGTGGCTGGCAGTAGTACAATCATTACAGCTATTTACACTTAAGGGACACTAAATATATTTAAATGGAGCAATGAACTAAAAACAAACTCAAACCCATTGCCTGCTGCCTGCTAGAGTGGCAATGACAAAATCTGTGCAGCAAAAACTAAAAACTGAGGGCCATATTTACGAGGCGCTGGCGCGGCTGTTGCGTCTCTTTTTGTGACACAGCGGTGGTGCAAACCACTAAATCATACTATGACGCCACGCAAAGCCACTTGCGTGGTACAAGGGGGCCCGCGTTGGCGCAAGGTAGCCGAAAGGGCACCAGCGCAGCAGGAAAGGACGTGAATGCACCCTATTGGTTAAAAACGGTGCCTTCCTACTCTTTCCCTTTGACGCAGGGCAGCACAGTAAGGTGACTCGCTGCTCTGCCACAAAAACTTATAAATATACCCCTGAGTAACCTCTGATAGTAAGATTTGAATAGCAAGAGACAAAGCCAGTAGTTGTGACTTTTTTATTGTACATGCACACTGAAGCACACATGCATGAAGAGTATACACACAATCCAACATTCCAGTAATTGCAACTGACATAGAGCCACCAGCTAAGGAACTCTGATGAGGTCCAACAAGTACTTACCCTCACTGTGGTAGTACATACAGTGTAATGTGCATTAGCAGAGCACAGGATGATATGCACCAGGGGAGGTCTAGAAATGCACCTCAGAATGGTGGTGCTTGCATCACTGATTGCTGCACAGGATGTGGGCAGTGGGTCATGCGCCTCTGTAGATCATTGTTGGTGCATGGAGGTCTAGAGATGCACTTCAAGGTGGTGCTGTTTGGGTCACTGATTGCTGCACAGAATGTAGGCAGTGGGTTGTGCACCTCAGTGGATCACCGGTGGTGCATGGAGGTTTAGAGATGCACCTTAGGGTGGTGCAGATTACTTCACTGATTGCTGCACATGATGGTGGTAGTGGGTCGTGCGCCTCAGTGGATCACCAGTGGTGCATGGAGGTTTAGAGATGCACCTTAGGGTGGTGCTGTTTGCATCACTGATTGCTGCACAGGATGTGAGCAGTGGGTCATGCTCCTCTGTAGATCATTGTTGGTGCATGGAGGTCTAGAGATGCACTTCAAGGTGGTGCTGTTTGAGTCACTGATTGCTGCACAGAATGTAGGCAGTGGGTTGTGCACCTCGGTGGATCACCAGTGGTGCATGGAGGTTTAGAGATGCACCTTAGGGTGGTGCTGTTTGCATCACTGATTGCTGCATAGGATCTGGGCAGTGGGTTGCGCGCCTCAGTGGATCAGTGGTGGTACATGGAGGTCTAGAGATGCATCTCAGGGTGGTGCTGTTTGCGTCACTGATTGCTGCACAGGATGTGGACAGTGGGTTGAGCGCCTCAGTGGGTCATTGGTGGTGCATGGTTGATGAGCACCAATGAAGCACTGGTTGTTGTGCATGAGGCAGGCAGTGCGTGTTCTATATCAGGGGAATGCTGGGTGGGACACACTTCAGAGGCACAGGTCTCTGAGACCAATGGTGGAATAGGTGCCATTTAATGAGGTACATTGTGCTGAGCCACAGGCTTACGTGGTTCGGTGCGGTAGGTTGGCACACGGTGAGGCCTTAGAGATATCTGTGTGTCCTTCTTGGGCCAGGGATCCTCACACATGACAACAATCAGGCGGGGGGCTGGAGAGGGGATGGGCACATCCAGAAGCAGGGCTATAATGAAAAGCTATGAGAGAAGCACATGGACAAGGACATGATCTAGAGAGATGTACAATGAGGCACAGCGGCAGAGATGTCCAGAGGCACAGAGATTGTTTATAATGAAAAGGGCAAGAGGCTGACCAGGAGTGAGGTATCAGGGATAAGTACAATGAGGAACAGAGACAGAGAGGTCCAGAGGCAGAAATAGTGCTGATAGTGAAAGGGTATGAGAGAAGCACATGGACAAGAGAATGACCAGGAGAGAGGTACAGTGAGGCACAGAGAGGTCGAGAGGCAGAAAGGATGCTGATAATGAAAGGGTGTAAGGGAAGTGCATGTGCACGAGGAAGGAGCAATAAAGAGGGATGGGGAGAGAGAATGACAGATGAGGTAAGTTTGAGGTTAGAAAGATAGATAATGGTCAAACACATAGGTTGAATTTTTTCAGACTTGCAGAAGGTCGTCTAAACGTATTAAATTTAAAGGCAGCCTGACTGGGTTACAGGGAGGTGGGATTTTACTTTCGTCATTTCTAGTTTTAAACATCTTTATTCCTGAAAATGACGTCACAGCCAGAGATTTTTAAGGTGCATATAGTTAATTTTGCATAGGTTCATGAGGCTACCAGTAAAGTTCTCGTAAAACTGCCAGGATGTGATACAATTATTTGCTTACTAATCGCACTTTGAAAGGAATATTAAGATGTGCTAAAAAGGATTTAGGGCCTCCAGTTTGTGTGGCATTACTACAGTCTAAACCGAAATAAAATGATGGATGGAGTGCTGAAACTTTTCAAACACAGGGAGGAGCTGGACTGTTCCACTGGGGAGCAGGGTCAAGACTGATTTGCACATGGCTGGGTCCAAACTGGGGTGGCATGGTGAGCAAAAAACTATGGATTTAGCCCAGATCTGTGACTGGGGTTGAGTGTTTGACAATGTCCAACACTCCTTTTGTATTACTACAGTCAAGACATGAAATAACTAGTGATTAAATGTCTTAATGAAAGAGTGCTGCTTGTAAAAGAGGTGTTGGAATGAAAGACCTTCCCTTGTACATTTCCTAAAATATACAAAAAAGTGATTATGGAATGCTTAAATGAATCTCAGCCATAGATAATTACTCGGACCACATCCCAGTCAATTGTTATTTTCTTCACCACACCACCTAAGTTTGAACTCAGCTATATGCAAATCAGTCTTTACCCTGTTCCAATGGGAACAGACCAGCCTGAACTGCCAGGCCAGGTGCCCCCTGAACAGGAACACAAGCAACCCAAGATCGGTTTCACCCTAGTTTGGGTTCATCAGACATTTCTAGCTTGATTCCAGTGACACAGTGTGCACAGGACCCACGTCTGGGCATAGCCATCCCACAACACATTAAACTGTACAAGAAAGTGGAGGACAAGCAACCCAGGACAGTATCGTTCTGCCGGGCCATGTCATTGCTAGTGGAGGAGATTAATCAAGGATTCCACCCATCACTTTTTGTTTACCTCAGTGTGTCGCTCTAATTAGGGCGGGTATGTCCAGCCGTGGGTCCTGTGCACACTGTGCCACTGGAACCAAGCTATACCTGACTGGTGAGCTCAAATAAGGGTGAATTCGGTCCTGTGATATTTCGACCCAGATTCACTAACATTTTGCAGGGGGTTCACACAAAGCTTGGCAGTATGTCATAATGAAACTGCCAGCACTGACCAGCATTCAAGGGCAAACGGCATTTTAGCAAATGTTGATGTAAGCGGAGCGGCAAATGGTGTGGTGCAGCTGTACAGTGCCTAGTCTCTGATGATACATGCATAGGGGGCTTCACAGGGCAGAAGGGAGGAGCCCATGCAGAGAAAATCTACCACCGCATGGATTCCTAGTACCAAACGACCAAGTGCAAACATTGGGCGAGTGGAATATTGCATATTAGAATACTGGAATGTCAATAGCTCCATTGAAGACAATGGAGTAGGTCTGGGCTTTTGACGGCTGGTTTAAGCCCAAGGCTCCAACATTCAAATGTTTGTCTTCATGTTTCTCCTTTTCTAATTTAGAACATTCTACCCTTAATGGGTGGAATATTCTAATAGCCTTATAGCCCTTCTGCCTCCAGCTATACTAGTTGCTAGAGGCCCTCTCCCTTGTTATAGGCCCTCACCTGCGGCTCAGGCTTATAACTCAGAGTCAAGGCCTTTAATAATGCTATAGCCCTCAGCATAGTGTGTCATAGTAAAATGGCGTTTTATGCAAGTGTGACCAATGACTCCATCGGAGTGCATCTAAGTAAATTCAGTGCTCCACAAATCTTTCTTCTGAGCAATGTTCGGCTGCATATTCCCACACAACGCTCCTCGAATCTTTGAGGCTCGATAAAAAACTTTTGACACTGGTAAACTTGGCAAGGTAGTTCAATGGAATAATGCATCAACTGCAGGCATCAACTGCAGGCATCAACTGCAGGGGATCTACGCATGAGCCTGATGATCCCAGGTTTAATCCCAGCAGGTCCATTCAGCCTTTCATCCTCCTATGGTTGATATTACAAGAACTGCTGACTGAGCTGTACTACAGTACCAAGATTCATCTCACGGGAAATGTGCACTTTACAAATACAAGGTTCAAAGGGATGGAACTTACAAGTTGCAAACGATGAAATACAAAGACGTTGCTACACAGAGGTTGGGTGGGAGATGCCTGCAGTCCAAGGGCATGCAAGGCCACTCAATGAGCAGTGTTTCCAGTGTTGTTCCTGGCCTGCTCCAGGGTTTTTGTAAGTTCAGCGCTTCTCAAGGATGGAAGCCAAGTTGGCCGGCTGCAGGCTCCCGCAGTTCTATCAGAAGTAGTGTCTGCAGCCAGCAGACAACCGCGGACCAGTGGTGGCGCCCAAGAGAGCGCAGCTGAAGACGATCCAGGGGAGGGAGGTTGTGGCATCAGTTCTCAATTCTTATACCCTCCTACCATTTGGGAGCTGCGGAACTCCTGTTTGGAGTTCCACTCCACCAGATCGCAAAAGTCCTGTGGTCCTATTACACATACGGGGCACTTTCCTTAAAACAGGTGCTCTGGACGCAAACGGAGAAAATGTGCCCTATTACATTGAATAATTCACGTTGCCCTGGAGACAGCGCATTCACGTGAAAAATGGAACAACTTTGAAGCAGCTGCTCCGTATTTTAAGGGGATTAGAAATCCGTTTGCAGGCAGGTGCAGTGAGTGACTGCACCCGCACGCAAGGGGTTGTCTGGGTTTTCCCCCTCTAGGGGGACGCCATAAGGGAGTGCACTGACAGTGTGCCACCTTCCAGGCGATGCACTGTCAGTGCGCGACTTGACAGCTTCTTTGCCTCTGCGCACGCGTCTATAATACAGCCTATGGTGATAACACTGGCGCTATATGTGTGCCAGATGTATACCAGAAAGGGTCGCACACAAATCTGCAGCTCTTTCTGTAATACCAAAGTGTTCCGTGGGCACGCTAAGCAGGCGCACATGCCCATTGCACCCCCGGTGCATTTTGTATAATACTGCCCCTGGTGTTTTCACATCCATTTTCCAGTTTGTGGGAACATCAGACCCAATTTTACTGGCAGGAAAACCTTGTGTCCTGGGCTCACCCAACCTCCTTTTCTGGCAAGTGGGGGGCAAGCAATGCTCAGCCCCCACTTTGCTCACAACTGGTCGTAACTAGGAGTGTCAAACCTCATGGAATTTAAAATTTATTCCCAATTCTATAGGTTTTAATTCACAAATATCCTGTGCTAGTTAGGAGTTAACATATTTTTCCAGGAGCACGGAGCAGGGGTAGGTGTTCACCACTGTGTGGACTCACCGAGCTCGGTATTTAGACCAGCTTGGACCACTGATGCCTGTTGCTATCCCGATTGGGCCCATCCTTTAATATAAGGAGGGTTCCTGTGAAATGACTCAACAATAAGCTTAATACAATATGAGGATTAGGTAGGTTTGGTCCTGACGAATCGCACTGATCTTTACTGACTTTAAATGTGAGAAACATGTTGACCTTTGCTTGAGGCAGTATAGGGATTACTGTCCTGCACTCCACACACTCTCTGATTATAGGGACTGTAGATAAACTTTTTTCATAATTTTTCGGATTAAAGGTCGATTAGACATTATAACTAATCTTTTCCCCTACACTATTGTTTTTAACCATGACAGGGGTTTGATTCCTATTAAAAATGAGTTTCATAGACCTCTAGGCATTTTTAACCTCACATATATTTCTTGTACCAATCCCACATTCTAGCACTCACCAACGGGCATCTATATACTAAAAAGATCTCCGGCAAAGAGCCCCCTTGAGGGGCCCATCAGGCATTGCAGTGCTGGCCTGACGAGGAGCAAAGCTGATGATGAAGCATGTCACCAATTAGTGAGTGAGGGCTCTTGTTCCAACCCGATCAGACTCACAGGAGCATCTCTTTTTTTGTTTTGATATTATCCCTTTTCATTCTGGAACTGTGTACTTTCTTTTTTTGTTTTTTTTAGTTAATAACATATGCTACTGATAATCAGGGGTGTGGGGTTTGCACCCTGCTAGTAGCCTTCATCTCATAACAAGAGCTTAAAGGCCAGATTTAAGAAGGCCCTAGCACTGCGGCACTGTGTAAACCCTTGTGCCACATTATGCCTGCGCCTCCGCCACGCATAGTGTATGCAAGGGGGGCGTTCCGGCATCAGGAGGCCCAGATAAATGGAACAGGGGAATCTAGGAGATTCCACTGCGTCATTGCTAGTGTCATTTTGAAAGCCTGGCTAAGGCATTGTTTTCAGCGGGCCTCCTGTCACTTTGCAAGATAAGCGTCAATATTTTTGGCGCAAATCCTGCAAAGTGCCAAAATAGCGTAAACATTTATGATGCTAGTTCCCTAAGGTGGTGGAGTTAGGGGCACACAGTGGAGCGAAAGAAAAGTGCGCATCATGACATGATGCAACACTTTTCACAGATTTGCTCATAAGTGTCTTATTTTATAGATATGTCTCCATACCTGAGAATTTTCAGAACTCATCAAATTTTGGAACAATCGCGAAGCAGGGGATTTTTTTTTTGCAGTAACGGCGTTGAAATAAATACATCTGAGTGTTGCGTTTATTCTTTGCTGCTTTGTAAAACAGTTACTGTATGGTTCATAATGGCTATGCCATATACGAATTTCATATATTTTTGAAATTGCATATTTTGTGGTGCACGTTAACTTCTGGAGGTAGGAGAGGATATCCTGTACTCAAGAGCCACCTAGCATCCGCTTGCCAAAAGCAGCAGCAAAATCTCACTTTTGAGTTTATGTCAGCAATCCGTGCTCTGTTCTTGTGCTTCAACAGAACAAAAGTGCTCTATGGAAATACTTGAATCAGTCTGAACCATTGTTTTTTATTCTGGCTACATTGGATTGCATTGGGCATTCCACTAGGGCCAACATGTGCAAGTCGATCTCGTCCCTGCCCTCAAAGTGTTACTCAAACCAGTGCTTTAAATGGGCAGTTACTGTCCAGCACTGAGTACCTGCACCTGCACTTATCAGCACTGCTGCATTAAATTTAATGGGAGAGTACCAGCACAACTTTGGCATAAACAGGTACTCTAAATAGTGAGTACCTGCACTTCTATATTTCCATTTAAAGCACTGACTCAAACCATGTCCTATCTTACAGGAACACATGTAAGCCAAGAGGTGGTTCGATCTGTCTCATTGGTGAGATGCCTTGTCAGTAGGGGTGGGCGGTGAACTCTGCTCCGCTCGCAGAGTTTTTTTCCATTCCGTACTCCGTTTAGAGGGCAGAGTTCTGAAAAAGTTTTTTTCCTCATTTACAGTCGATAACATTAAGTTGGCGAGGGGAAGTGAGGAAAATCTTATTCTGTCCACCTCCCAGTGAGATTTCTTAGCTACCATTCGCGACCATGCGGGTGATCACCATGGTAGCTACCTCTCAAGTTAAGAAATCTTCCTTTCGTGTTGAAGAAGGTACAGCTCGAGTAGAAAATCTACTTGAGTGGCAGAAAAGAAGCAGCGCCCTCTTGTGCTGCGCATGGTGCCTTTTGCGCATATTTTTTAGTGTGGGGCAAACACCCAGCACTAAAAATCAGCATGAACCGCGTGACAGAGTTTTGTGGTCACTTTGCAGAGTTCCACATAGTGGAACTCTGCGAACTCCTCCCAGACATACTTTTTAGTCAGTGTCCTAGTGAGCTTGAAACCCACAACCTTGCCACTTAGGGTAACTCACTTAAACAGAACAATAATGATATTGGAAATACAAGATCAACTAGTAATTTTCAGTGGGAGATGTGGCGGACCTGCGGATCCACTGAAAATCCCCCTCCCCCCAAAAAAGCCTGCGCCTGTTTAAATGCAGCCCCGGAGGCCAGGTCCCAGTGGCATTGCCATTTTGAATGTGGGGGCCGCCCAGCACCCCCGCAGCCCTGGGGACCAACACCTCCCCAGGGCTTATGTCTAATTAAGAGCAGTAGGTGTGCCCGCCCCTCCCACAGCCCCGGGAACAGCCACCTTCCCAGGGTTTCAACTAAATACAATGAGGGGTGGCTGGCACCCTCACTGCCCTGGGGACCGGCACTTCAATGGGGCTTCAGTAAAATGTAATGTCGGGGGAGGGAGCAGACCGGCCCTCCGCTGTCCCTGGGACCACTACGTCCCTGGGGCTGAGCTAAAAGAATGAAGGGAGTCTGTTGCAGACCCCCAGCCCTGGGGACCACCACCTCCCCAGGGCTATTTTACTTTGGAGGGGGGTCGCGCAGCCCTCCTCAAGGAGCCATGGATGGCCCTGGGGACTGCCACTCCCAGGGCCAGCTCCTGCTATGTCTATGTACCAGGGTGCCTGCCCCCGGGGCATAGCTGTTTGCTCTGACCTGGCAGGATCTTTGACAGCTCCCGCCAAGTCAGAGCAAACACTTCATTTTCTGCAAGTGAGAACTGTCAAACAGCTCTCACTTGCAGAAAGTGACGTTTTCATCTGTTTCCCTGCATGCAAACCTGCGTGCAGGGAAACAGATAAAAACATTGCTCTGGCAAGCAGGGAGCTGCTATTTAAAGCAGCTCCCTGCTTGTGGGAGCAATGCCGGATCCCGCAGGAAGTGGGGAGCCGGCTAGGACTGCAGGGGCCTTCAGGCTTCCCTGGCGGTCCTGTCATTCTCTCTCTCCCTTCGTGCCCTAAGGTAACTATAACTTGCGCCCTCACCATGCACTGCTAATCATCCCACAAATTACAGCACTCATGACATCTTTGTTAACTTCATTGCTAATATCAATGTAATATTTGCAGTAACATTTTTGATGAAAAATCTGTACATGGCGGGGCGTGAGTTATAGTTACCTTAGGGCACAAGCTATAGTTACTTGAGATAACTCTAACCATGATAGGTGAATTTCTATGGTTTATATGTAAGCCTAACCATAATGTCCCTGTAACCTTTGTTTTTTCAGTGCATTTTATTTTTTTTAAATTCTATTTCCTAACTACAACATCCCTGTAACCGTTGTTTTTTGTGTATATATATACATATATATATATTTATATATGTCACCTACTGCGATAGACTACAGTTAGTCAGTTAGTTATAGTTAGGGACAAATTTTCCCATAGGCAAAGCTTTTTTGTTTTGCCAATAACTTTGGTGACAATTTACCAACATAGATACCTAAGAAATTACAGGCCACAGCACCACACATGGACTACAAAGAGGTAAGCACTTCCTCAAGGATACACAGAACCTGCAGTCCTCAGACCATCACCTACCAATGTGCGCACGCGCGTGCACACACACACACACGCACACACACACACACACACAGGACTAACCAAAGATATGCAACAGAGTGACATTTTTGACACGTTTTGGAAATTGTAGTAGATTCAGAAATTAATATTAAACTGGACAAAGAACAGCACAATGAACACTTTCATATCTCAAGATCCACACTAAATCGTGAAGGCACCTCTGCTGTGAAGGCACGTGTGAGGTCTGAATGTGACTTGTGTAGTAGTGTGGCCCTATGTGTGAATGTGGTGTTTACAGCAGACACCTAGCTGAGAGACAGCTACAAAGTACAATAGTGTTGCATCAAGTGTTCTGCACAGATGCAATGATTTGACAAACAGGTGGCCATGTCTGGGCTTCCAGTGATGCTCCTGAAACAATGGGTTTCCTTCCTTCAAACAGAACCTCCACGTGCAGGGACGTCTGACAAAACCTGTTTATAAGTAAGTTACCAGCACAACAATCTCTGTCAGCACTCCCTAGCTCCCCACGAGGCGATGCATTTACAGTCTCCTGCAGCTGCCTTGCTCATCTGCCCCCTCTGGGTGTTTGCTTTTGACACCACACAAGCCTGCAGCTCCGTTCCCCTGGGCTTTCCATTAGTTCTGTCCTTTCTTCTAGCTAGAGCTTGTAAAGTTTCATTGTAAATGTCCGGACAAGCTTTATTAAACATACTTACTACCACTATAAATTACTCTCTTTTTCTGGTTGTTTTTTAGTGTGGCAGCTGGACATTCCCTGTGCTTACTTGCTTCCTGGGCTAATTGGTCAGTGCTTATTTGTCATGACCTGTTTCTGGTATTCTCGTGTGCCAGCTGGGCACTGTCCAATTCCATCTTTTTCGATGTCAGCCAAGCAGTGCCTGTTTTGGCCCGTGTATGAGCCATTCAAACCACTGCCTGCTTTTCTCTACTGTCAATCAGTTTTCTTAAGCTGCTAGGCCCATCTACCTCGTGCCGGTCTGCTTTGCTTTTTAGGTCTCGCCTGAGACATCACCTGTGCTGTCGCTTGCAGTGATCTAACAAAAAGCTCTTAAAAGGTATTTTAGCCTGCCTATTTCATACCATTGGTTGGATTCATTGTCAATCTTATTCTCATCTTTTTCATTGGAGAGCATGAGTGAGCTTCACTTTGTCTCCATGTGTATATTTTCTTCCCTGGAGCAGGGATCAAGTACTGATTGATTTCTTAATTAGTGTTCTTCTGCACCGTGTGCGCTTGGATTGTGGTACTTTTTTAGGGTCGAGCCTGGTTGCATGCGCTTGCGCATGCGTATCGCAGCGAGACGCTTTAGTTATTAGAAAAGGGCTCGGAGCCCTGTCGACGTCACGTCAGTGTGTTTCATTGGTTCGTGGGCTTGCCTAGTAAAATCTGCTTGCTTTCATTAGTCGAAGGCATGCATACGTCATGTCTTTACCGGTGGTTAGCCCTCTTCGAGCGCAGCGAGCAAGTACAGAAAACATGCGAGGCTCGCTGTTTTCTGTCGGATCGTGGACTTCTTTTTCTCTTTTTTCCTAGCATGATTTCGCTTGGCAGAAGTCGAGCGCTTTACACAGTTAATTTCACTTTTTCGGGTTACGTACATAAAAGCACTTTTGCCGATAGATGAAAAGTCGGGTTAGGAGTTTACAATGCGATCAGCTCTAACATAAGCAAACGCGAGGCCCGTTGCATTGCAAATGCTTGTTTTCTTTTGCTTGCAACTCGAAACCATCAAAGTTGAAGCTCACTCTCCCCAAGATTTCCAAGAGCTGAAAGCAAACAACTTGCAATAATGAAACTTTGTGGCATGTGACCAATTTGCGAAACTAACATTTGGGCTGCCTGATGCTTTTATTGATGATGAAGCTGTTCGTCTTCGTTTAAGACTGTTGCCATAAGGTATGTGTCTTTCTGAATTAACTTTGCCACTGTGCCACATTTACTTTGTTGTTGGTTGCCTCTTTTGTAATTTAGAGGATGTTTTATTCATCATCAAACATGCGGTGATTTCAAAAGGTTTATGTCTCACCATTACTTCTACCCACTTTACAACCCTGAAAATCAACGTTACCTGCCTGTATCTCTACCTAGCCCTAAACCTTAAAATCACCCTCACCTCACTTTACTTCTACCCTCCACAACCCCTAAATTCACCCTTAGCTCCTTTTAACTCTACCCATCCCTCAAAACCTCGTATCACCCTTGCCTCTCTTGACCTCTACTCAGCCATGGACCCCAAATTCAGACTTACCTCCCTTTTACTACCTCCATCCCAAATCCTACATTTGAACTTATCTCTCTTTACCCATCTCTGAACCCTAAAAATCACCCTTACTTTGATTTACCACTTCCCAGCCCCAAACCTTCAAATTAGCCTTGCCTCCCCTGACCTCTACCCAACCTTGAACCTTCCAGCCACCCTCAACTTCCTTTAACTCTACCCACCCATGAGCCCTCAAGTCATCCTCACCTCCCTTTACCTCTACCAACCCCTGAGCCCTCAAGTCACCCTCACTTCCCTTTACCTCTACCAACCCCTGAGCCCTCAAGTCACCCTCATCTCCCTTTACCTCTACCAACCCCTGAGCCCTCAAGTCACCCTCACTTCCCTTTACCTCTACCAACCCCTGAGCCCTCAAGTCACCCTCACCTCCCTTTACCTCTATCAACCCCTGAGCCCTCAAGTCACCCTCACTTCCCTTTACCTCTACCCACCCCAAATACTAAAGTCACCCTCACCTCCCTTTACCTCTACCAACCCCTGAGCCCTCAAGTCACCCTGACCTCCCTTTACCTCTACCAACCCCTGAGCCCTCAAGTCACCCTCACTTCCATTTACCTCTACCCACCCCAAATGCTAAAGTCACCCTCACCTCCCTTTACTTTTACCCACCTCTGAACCCTAAAGTAACACTCACCTCACATTAGCTCTACCCACCTCTGAAACCTCGTCACCGTCACCTACCTTTGCATGTACCCACTTGAAACTTTGTCACTTTCACCCCGTTTTTCTCTACCCACCTAAAATCACCCTTACCTCCCTTTACCTCTACCCACCCTTGAACCCTAAATTCACATTACCTTCCTTTAAGTCTATCCACCGTCAACCCTAAAATCACTTTTTATATAACATAGCAAGTTTATAATTGCAAAAATATCAACAAGTAATAATTGCAGGATTACTATACTTGACTCCATGTATATGTACCTTGCCAATGTACATATCATTAACCTACAGAGATATGAAGTTAAGAATATTAAATCTATTCTGGCCAATATATATAAGTTCACAGACAAATGCAAGGCGGTGACCACAAAAGACAGGTTTAGGAAGTTGCCAGGAAATAGGAGATAAACAACATATATACCTATGCTAGAAGAAATAGTCCTCGGAAAAGGACGTATTCTAAATAAAAAATATTTTAAACATTGAACTCTCCACCACAGTAGAAAAACAGAAAAAAGTAAAATGTCACCCTTTTCAGTGCAGGCTTGGTAACACACAACCTCGAAAGCTGTGCTGCAGAGGCCTGGAACTGAAGCCGTCTGGTACACCACTTAGAGGAAGAGCAGGGAGGGGGGTGCCTGGGGTTGCAGACAGAGCCAACAAGTGGAAAAGCAGCTCCCAGACCCCTCGCTGACTGCACCGGCGGTTTCCATAAGAACTATATTTTTGTTTTGGCGGTGACGTCCCATTGGCACTTCTAACCTGAGGGATGGACTGGCCTGCCCACAGGACGTCTGTGTTGGGAGCAGGCCTGCCACACACCCAACACACTGCATGGCCAGCATTACTGTCAAGCAGCAGAGGATCCCGTATGATTTCCTAGCACAGAGCGCGACCAGATTTCCCACTTAAGCGGTTATTGCTTCTAAGCGCTATTTTACCTTTAATCTTTCAAAATTCATATCTCGACTTCTAATTATTGGATTTTTGTTCTATTGGTCTTGTTTTGTTCATTACATTAAGCTCTAGTTTTCTAACCTTCTGTGGTGCTTGCACTGTTGTACTGTTTGAAGTGTTGCACATATACTTTAGACATTGCCTTTTATGTTAAGCCTGGCTGTTCTGTACCTAACTACCAGAGGGTGAGCACAGGTTAACATTTAGTGTGTATCTGACTTATCCTGACTAGGATTGTGCTCCCTACTTGTATTCCCTACTTGCGCTTGTGCTCCCTACTTGGGTAGGGTGCATACCTCTGCCAACCAGAAACTTAATTTCTAACATTGGTGAACAGCGGTGAAGATAGGACTTGTGTTTGTGCAGTGCTTTAAAGTAACTTGGTGTACGCTACCCATTCAGGCCAACCATACAGTCCCACACACTGCATGGCCAGCGTGCTTGTAACCCTATCACCATGGAGCCAAGGTGCCTGCGTTGCACGCAGGGTTGTTTTGTGCAGAAATTGACTCCTTCCTGCACAAACCAATTCTGAGAGGCTTTTTTCTCTATTTGTGCTGCAGAATGGAAAAGGAAAAAGGGGAGAAATGAAAATATTTCTCCTTGTAACACCTCCCCGGGGGTGGCGTAGAGTTTTGGCGATGTGTCAGGTCCATGTGATAACGTAAATCTGGGACAGCATCAAAATCCATGGGTGTTGCATGGGAAAACCCACCACAAAGCCTATGGAACGACTCCCTTGCGCAGAGAAAGGCAACGCGATGACTATGAGGCCATTAAAAGCCACACAAACTGGATTTGCTTGTTCTCCCAGATATGGTTGAGAGGCTTTCGCGGCAAGAGCGCCTTTCATAAATTTGTCCCTATTTATGCTACTTGAAGGGAAGTTGTCCAGTGCAAAAATAACTTTTGCAGAGGAAAATAAATAGCATTTAATGAGTTTTCATCCCGTTGTGTTACTTTGTGGCAGCAGAAATTCTTGATGCATCTGCTCCACTGTCTTTAATGGATGGGTGAATGAATGACAAAAAAACAATGAAGACATTTACCTAGCACTGTGTTGTAAAATGAAGCTCCTCGGGGTGGTTACCAGCAGGAGATAAGGCTCACAGTATTCACAAAAGCTCGGATTTATATATATTCTGGTGTTTCCTGGTGGTTTGAATGCAGGTATTGGTGCCACCCCCACCCCATAGCCAGGGCCCTGGGGTGTACAGCACGTGCTCCTTAAGGAATATTATTTGTAACCCTCATGGGTGAGACTCCTGAACAACGAGGCCCTCAGAGAAATCGAACAATCACTCAAAACAGACCTTGGGTCGAAAAATGCACACTGTCGGTCGGTCCCAGTGCTGAGCAAATGTAGCTTTGGTTAAACTGTGTTTTCAATGTTCAGACATCAGCCCAAGGGCTTCCTGTCTGGGACGGAAGCCAAAAGAAGACGAGGCCGCCCTGCAGCTGGGGGTCTGTGGATGCAGTCAGTATATGGCACTGCATCCCTGGTCCTGTCAGTGCGTTAGCCGAAGAGATGAAGGAAGAGGCTCTTTCAGGACCACTCGCGGCACAGAAGGAGCTAACAGGCTCGGATGAGCTGCAGAGCCCAGTGCTTAGCTTGTAATAAAGAAGTGGCCCTCCTCAAGGTGTCACTGCAGCTTGCCCCGGCCAGCGCTCCGAGTGACAGCACCAACACAAACACTAACCATCGCACCCCTACAAGAGTGACAATTCAGACTATTCCAGGCCCCCAAAGCTATGAGACTGGCTTGGGCAGCAGGTATTACTCTTCTTTACAGCTGTTTGTTTATTTTATTAAGAAGCACCTGTTGTGTGCTCATCTTTAATTTGGAGAAACAGCGCCACTATGTGGCAGACTGTCATAACTACTGGTGTTGGCAATTAAGTGCTGGTGCCGAGCACCGTAAACCACCGGCCTAAATTAAACACTGGTCTTTCCTGAGGTCACTGCACTCATGGATGCTGTCACGCTGAGCCATCAAAAGTATCAAGTGGTGGAAGTGACAGCACACGTGCTGCGGTCAGCCCTGGCAAGTGCCACGCATCACAAGTGAGACTAACAAATTTCAATGCTGGTTCCCGCATCACCGCATTGAAATGCTTTGTCACGTATTTATAGCTCCTTCCTACCACTTGGAATTGTTTGATGCTTTCTTAGTGCAACAGTGTGATTCCCAATGTCAGTTGCGAGTCTGTAGCTTGCTGGGTTCACTGTCATGGTCTCTCAAGTCGAGGAAAGGAGGGTTTGTCATGGATATACTGACACCTTGTCATGACACATTTGGTGGAGGCTAGGAGTTTGGCACAGCTTCTCCCTCCTCACTTTATTGCAACCTGATGCTGGCTAGTACTTGGAGAAAAAACTCTGCATGTACACTCTGTAAATGGCCTAGATTTTTATTACAGATGGAGCAAAATTATATTCCATTAAATAAAACACAAGAACATTTCTGTATGGCACATATGATGAATATGACAAATTCACATATTTAAAGGTGTTCTAATATGTGATCATGAAGAAAAAGCGGGAACAGTGAAATAAAATATTTGCTTAGAATCACACAGTTTGGTGAAATTGGGAAGTCGGAATTTCACATTGTGCAATTTAGCCACTAAACAGGGCTTTTCCAGAGGATAATATTGCTCAAAATGGGGTAATTTACGCTGTTGCCGATTTTAATAGACTTCATAGTTTCGTCAACTTGTGTTAACGTGTTACTTGACATGTCACACATTTCACACATTAGGCAATGGAATGTCACTCATACGCACACTGAAGTCATGGAAATGTCACACATGAGCAGTCTGGATCCTTGGCAGCTATGTGCGATCCCTGATGACATCATAGGTTTGTCCCACCCTCATCAGTCTTCTGTTTCCTGTTGTGGACTGAAGAACACACAAGGGCAGACACTGCAGAAAACACACATGCTTCTTAAAGCTCTGTTTAGCTTCTCTTCCTGCTGCAGACCTTTCAGCCCCAGAGGCGAGGGGGTCGCAAGGGCACTGCCAGGGGTACTAAGTGGCGAGACGTGGGCAGCATATGATTAGACGCCCATCACTGCATTGTTTCTCATGTGCCAACTGACCATCTTCTTCCCCCTACCACTCTCTGCTAAAGCCGATTGTGTGCCCCACAGAACCCCAAAGAAGAACACCTGTGTGGTTTTGGATGTGGTGTGACACACATGTCTGGCACATGCCTCTAGGAGAGCATGTATGAGCCAAAGTATTTTTATGAAATATAAATTATTGAAAAAAAAAAAACAGAAAGAAACACTTGCAGTGATAAAGGTGTGATTTTGGGTGATACAACTAGGACATATCAAAGGCAAACCCACCTGCACCTTTCCACACATGTAGTGGGCACTAGCATTTGGGGTAGTATGCCCACAGATCAAATCATTACGCTGATGTTTTTTATCGAGCAGAAATTTTGGTCATTCAAGTGTCCTCTAATCTCTACCCTCGCACACTGGGGTAACTTCATACAGAGGAAGACACACTTACTAGGGGGCTTTGGGCAGAGCCACATGAACATGGGAGGGAGGAGAGGTGCATGCCAATCTGGAATGCTCCACTCCCATTGTAGAGTCTGGCAAAAGTAAGAGTTGCAATGGGCACAGGTTTCTGAAAAAAAAGGTGGCAGGGAGAGATTCCCTCACTCAAAAAGAGAATATGTGCCACAAGAGATTGAACAGTACAAGTGTCCCTTGCACACACAGACCATGTACCATCCTCCAGTTTCACCACAAACTTGCACACACAAAGTGTATGTGAGTGAGACCGAAGTGAGATCACTAATGCACTTTCAGAATATCAGTCAGTTCTCTGAGTGGGAACATTTATCACCTAGTGGCAATCCTCAAGAACGTGCAATTTTATCATATTGACTGATCATTAAAGAATCTCAGCCAATGAGTGTAGGAAATACCCTCTTTTGACATGGTCATCCCCACTTTTTGCCTGTATACAATGCAATTTTAACCGAAAGTGCACTGGGTTCCTGCTAACCAGGTTCCCAATCCAAGAGCTCTTTCACTAAAACTATACAATTGTTCCCCAATTAACAATACCTTTGGACCCCCTTTGAATCCCTTGTAGACGGAAGCCCTGGCACCTAGGGCCTGGGCTCCAAAAACGGTCCCCTCGGATGGCAGCGCAAATCCTCATGGACCCCTCACAAAGCACAGGCAAACTGCAGTTGCAGACTGCGTGTCGTGGTGCAACTAAAAGTGAAAACAAGACATGGTACACAGCCTGTGCGCCATGTTTCCCAACACTGTTTGCAGTGTATGTAAGTCTTCTCCACAGCAGGCCATACGGCCCGAAGGTAGGGTGGTTTACATTGCACGTGAGGACATATCCGCATGAGCAGATATAACCCGGCTATGTCTTTGTCGATTCTTAGACATAGTGAGTGAACAGGGAAGCCATTCACGCATGTGTGCTGGAAAATGGACACTACAAGTTTCCCAGCTACATGATGGCTTCACTGAAAATAGGGATGTTTGGTACCAAACATCTTGTATAAATAAACCCTCACTGATACTGATGATGAATTTATTAGTAAATGCACCTAAGAGGAGCCCCCTGAAAACCTACCAACTACCTGTGTGGAGACTGACCAGTATTAGCCAGCCTGCCACCACCAAACATGAGTTTGACCTCCTAGGGTGAGGGCCTGTGCTCTTGGGTGGTCAATCACAAAGCCTGCTCTGGGAGAGGTGCTTTACACTCCCCACCCAACAGGTTGCCCTGTAAATCTGCATTCCAAAGTAGGGGGCGTCAAAGAGGCCCACTGCTCTTGGTATGCAGATCTGGCTTCACTCACAAGTGAGTGAAGCCAGGGTTGGCACCTGGACAGGTGGGACATTCTGAATTCAGGGAAGTCTGCCCACCCCCTAAGGTCAGTCCCACCCCTAAGGGGAGCTGCCTGGTGGTGGACACAGCATTTAGAAATCTACCATCTTGGTGTTGGGACAGGGTTATGCCCCCTTCCCACAGGAAGTGATCATATAGAGGGTAATTAGCCCATTGGCTACCACCCTACATTCCCAGAAGCACTCCTAAATGCAGTATTTAGAGGGCTCCTGGCACCAGGAAATCAGATTCCTGTCAGCCTAAGAAGAAAGGCACTGAAGAGCCACAAAAGCAAAAAAGGAAGCAACTGATCTAGCCCTACCAGTCTGTTTGCTGCTCCTGCCGAATTGCGCCAAAGTTGACTTGTCCTGCAGCTGTTGTGCCTCCACAGCCTAGGAAGACTTCCCACCCTTCAAAAAAGATCCAGGGACTTCTGTGAAGCAGCCAAACTGCTTCTTTGCATTTTTGGATGCACTGCAAGACAAAACTGCGAAGACTCCGGACTGCCGAAAACCCGACACCTGAGAGCATCACTGCACCTGTGCCAACCAGCCCGAGTTGAAGTGGACCAAATGGTGCCAGCATGATTCCCTAGTCCTCCAGAAACAAAGCCCACTTTAGACTTGCCCACTGTGGACTGCCAGATGTCGCCTGCAGCCTCTGCACGTAGGCTCCCTCCACCCCAGTCTTCAACTGCAGCATCCTTTCGACCGGACCGATCTCCGTTGAGTAACCCTAGGATACCGACGCCATACTACACCTATGCATCCAGCCGCCCCTGTGCTGCCCGGTGTGACCTGTTGGTGTGGTTTTGACCCATGCCCGGTACTTGCCTAAAGCCCAGGAAATTGACCCTTAAGTTGCTGAACTATACTGGAATGCAATACTTGTTGTTCTTGTCATAGGATAACATTGCAGCAGGAAACACCCGGAAGAGCGAGCCCGGATCCACGAGGTTGTGAAAAACGAAAGCGAAACGCTGTGGGTGATTAGGGTTTAGGGGGGCAGGGTTTAGGTTTTAGAGGCGGGGTGGGGACTCAGGGTATTTTTAGTTTTTGGGGTGGGGTGGGGGGCTAGGTGTGATTAGGGTTTAGGGTGGGATGGGGGTCAGGGTTTATGTTTAAGGAGTGGGGTGGGGGGCTGGGGTGGAAGCATGCTGGGTCGTGCATGCTGATTGCTAATGCCTTTACCAGGAATGTGTTTACAACGGTAAAATCGTTGTAAACGCATTCGTGGTAAAGGCATTAGTGGTTAGAGCGAGGTCGTTGTTCCGATCTCGTTGTTGAACCACGGGTGGTTTAGGCACCCGTGGTTCAAGATATAACCCATTGCAGCTACTGATAGATGCTCTTAGTGTTGACTTTTTAAAATTGCAAAGATTCTCCTTGAATAACGTACTTAACCTAATCCTAATGATTCTGGTGCCAAAACATATATGAAGACATCTGTTATTGGTGTGGATCTCCTTCTTGAGTCGTGTGTCTCATGTACGGACTGTGTGTACCTCCTCTCTGATAAGCCTAAGGCTGCTCAACCACACTACCCCCTAAAAGATCCTTTGGTTTCCCCATCCACTAGTAAGGACTCGCTACAGGGAATATCCCATTTTGATATATTTATATATATCCATAAAAAGAGGCGGCTTCCTCCAATGAGGGGAACAGGAAGAGATCAGAGGGGGGCACTATGCTCATGGCACTAATTGATACCTGTCCACGGTCCTGCCATCCTTGCCGCCTGTCTTATATCTCACGCCATCCACAGCCCTCTGCCTAGTCCCCTGTCTTCTGCTGTGGGGCTTCACCTGGGCTCTTGGTTGCATTTGCCAACCACCATAGAGCCAGAGCCCATTGAGAGCCAGGAGCTGTGCTGTGGGTTAGCTTCCACATAGTAGTTGAGCTCAGAATAACGTCTCACGTACTATAAGGCAAACATTTGTGTATAGTGAAGAATGGGTTTTGATCCTTTTTCCCCTCTAGCTACTTTGCTTTTTGTCCCATCCTGTTTTGGATCACAGCTGTGAGTCTCACCGAGTCTCAAGCTCGTCAGTTGCCTGTAACCTCTACCTGGCCCGGGACTCCCTAGACATGTCACTTGTGGGTGTGATTGGAGTTTCTTTTCTTGACTTTACACTGAAATCCATAATGTTTCTCACTATAACATCCAGCTCCAGGTTGCTTGTTCTGCTGTTGCATTTTAAGGCACGAGTTACAGATAAAAAAAAGCTTGACACGCGACTGCATATTGCAGTCTACAAACAGCAAATAGAATTTTCAGTCAATCAGTCAATGATTTGTAAAGCATGGCGAATCACCCGTGAGGGTCACAAATTGCTGGAGTTGCTGCGTGCTTCATGGTGATCTGTTCATTCGACCAGCCAGGTCTTGAGTCCTTTCCTGATCTGCTGGAGCGATAGGGTGGTCCTGAGGTGCATCGGAAGGTTGTTCTATGCTTTGCCCGCCAGGTGTGAGAAACAGCATCCTCACTGTTGGATCAGAGGATCAGAAGTGTGTCTGTGAGGAAGAGGGAGGTGGATTGTAGGTGCCTGGTTGGTTGGTAGAAGGTCAAGTGTTTGTTGATGTAAGCTGGTCCTTCATTGTACAGGGCTTTGTGTGCTTGGGTCAACATTTTGAAGTTTCAGAATCTTTGAGTAGTTGGACAAACACCAACTTCGAATGCTCAAGAAAGTTTGAAACTGAGCGAGAATAGGCCTCTAATCCTCCTGCAGGGAGTTAGTGACCATGGCATTGTCTTCCTTTCTTGTGCTCTCTCTTTTCTTAGTTTAGTGTCTCTCCATCTCCGATACAGCGACACCCCACTTCACCTAGACAACCTCTAAACCTTTCCTCTCCCAGCTTTTTAAGGGCTAACTTTTCCTGCTGCAGCTGGGTTAGTGCGCTATCATTACCAACAAAATACAACAGCGCATGTGTCGTGGACAACAGATGCCAAACCCGAGAAGGAACTTGGATTATGGTAAAACCCTGCAATCCCATTGGGTTGGATCTTTTAATCTGTATACATCAGTGCGTACTCCAGCGGCGACCAGGAAAGGATTATCATCGTCCGACGGAAGCTGATAAGTGACATTTTCAGAAATATCCCTCAGTAGTACTCCAGTACTTTCAGTGTGACATGGCCAGCACTGCCTAGCATGCTTCAAATAATGAGGTGCTGAGGCTACATCTGATGTCATGTTTCTAGGAGTACAGTACTGGCACATGTCAGCTGCACTGAAGTACTGTCCATAGGACCCTTGTGAGTCTTTCAGCAGACCTGCATCACTTATAATAAACATTGCAATAATTTCTATAGGACTGAATGGCCACTCTCAGATGCACTACAATACATAGATTAAGTGCAGTCCTGGCACTTGTCAATTGCACTTAATTTCATCCCAGAAGGCAATAAGGGCACTTATCATGCAACAAACGTAATGTACAAATAAAAGACAATTCTTTCAAGATTAAAAAATCTCATTATCACACAGAGGCGTTTCACCTCAGTAAATCAGATTATATCACTGCTTAGACAGATATTTATCAAATTAGATCGTTTTTAGATATATTCATTGCTCCCCTCCACCCCCACTGACAATGCCATTAGTGAACTATGGGACATATTTACAAACCCTGTGCACTGCCAGAGTGTCACTTTTGTTTACGCTCCAGTGGTGCAGACTGCAGAACCTTACTCTGCATCGGGGGGCCTTTCCAAGGGTATGTGGATTGGTTTCCCCACGTAACACCCATGGATTTAGACTCTGCCCCAAATTTACTAAATGACAAACCTGGGACTATGCCAAAACTGTACGCCTTCCCAGGGATGGCGTAAAGAGGAGAAATATTTTAATTTGTCCTTGTTTTTTCCTCTTTCCATGTGTGCTGCATTTTGCTGCACACAAAGAAAGATGAATACACCTCTCTGAATTGTTTTTGTGCAGGAAGGTGCACCTTATTGCACCAAAACAATCTTGCATGCAACACAGGAACCCCTGCACCATGGTGCAAGGGTGTCTGTGTTGGAGCTAGGCTGCCAATTGTGCGCCACTGCAGGGGAAAAGGACAGGAATGCACTGTAGTTCATAAGTATGGTGTCTTCCTGCCCTTTCACATTGACGTTGGGCAGCACAGTAAAAAGACTTGCAGCGCTGCCCTATGCCAATGTGTTGTAAATATGCCCCTAAGAGGCGAGTCAGTAGTCGAGTAACCCCGAAACGTGGCCTAGATTCTTACTATAGATGGAGAAACATTATAGACTATTAAATGAAACATAAGAGGCACTTGTATAGCACACATCCTAAACTCAAATATTTATAAGTGCGCTCATACAGACAATAAAGAAACGGAGGCTCTGCGAAACAAACTATTTTCTCACAGTTTGGACAAGAAGGGAAGCGGGTATTGATTCCAGGTTATCTGGTTTCACATTTTGAAATTCAGCAACCAGATGGACATCTTTGTCTCTGTCTTTCTTGGCTCATGATGGGAAAACCCAGCACAGAGACCTGACTCCAGGCCCCTAGAACGAACAAAGAATGCATTTATTTGGCAGTGCCACACTCCAAATGTACCCCCTGAAGCTATGCCCACATTAAAATGGTGTGTGTGTTGGGTACACAGTGCAGTAGGGGGCACACTACACCCATTCAGGGTGTATCACCTTCACATATCGGGGGTGTTGCTGGGTGATGGATATCACAAGAGAAGTATGCAAAGGTCTATCAGTCTGTAAAATACATTTAAGATCTAATATCCATGTGTAACACACTCAGCAAACCAGACAATGCAACCACATTCATGTCACACAGTAAACAAAGAATGTTCAGCAGATGATGCTGGGAGGACATATTATGTGGCACAAGTCTTCTATGGGGGTTCTTCATTCCCCCACTGTGCATACGGCAAAGGGCAGCTGACATTACCCCTTAATTTTCTAGTTATTAAAAACATCATGTCAGCTAGGTAGAGCCTTCCACTTCCATCAGGGGTGGGTCATTACACTCACTGTATAACCTGCGCTCACTCTTTGGTAACTTGGCACAGAAGTCAGGCTTATCACAGAGGCAATGTGTAAAACATTGGCACAGCACTTCCACACAACAAACACAATAAGCGCCACAAAAGAGACTTCACATGAGGAATTTATATTCAGCACACACATTATTAACACAGCATGATCATCATGTAAATCTGGGCATAAATCAAATTTAGAAATATTGCTCGCAATACTAGGCCCAACTGTGTTAAACACCATAACCAGTATGTACACGTGAGAAAAAGAACACTTTCCCTCCCAGCACCTCCACGTTGTCAGCCTGAGACCAACCCTAGAGATTACCCCAAATAAATATCACAGTGTTGCAGTGCACACCCTGATTCACTATGTTAATAAGTGTTTCCACGCCCTGCTCTACACAAGTAAAACTCCATTTCAAACGTAAGGATATTCTGGCAAGAAATAACGTGTATGGCAACACCACTGTGATTGTTTCAACAATCACCCACATGCACTCCCTGACATTCACTCCACACTGCTAGGAGGCGCCACAGATATAAGGCAGCGCGTACATACGCACTTGCACGCACTCGCTCCTAGCACCCTAATGTGATGTACTGATATCAGGCCGGTTAATGTCACTGTGCTCGCAGACACCCAGGGCCCCAAACCACCTTCCACCTGCCAACCAGCTCTTGCTACCCCACGAGCTGTAGATGAAAGCATCCCCTACCCGGATACTAGGCCGCTTGTGGCCAAAGTCACACTTCTCAGGATCCCGCAGAGCAGGTAGGGTGGAAGAAAGAGAAAACAGCTGATCCGGCAACAGTTAACACATGGAGGTTTGGGCACCAATCGGGAGGTTAAAACAGTGGTCTGCAAAGCATGGGGAGGGTCGCTTGTGCCACAAGCTAGTTACAGCGGTGCCTGGCCAGGCACTCCGAAACCCATATAGTTACCAATCCGCACCTCCCGGAAAGGAGGCACATGTCGGGCATGATGACTTGAGCCACCCCGACAATTCCGGTTACACACCCAGAGTTACCAAGTCAACACCATCTGGGAAGGAGGCACAATGTCAGGTGCGCAATGACTCTATAGTCACACCTGATGATTCCGATCCCACAAGCAAAGTGTTCAATGCTATACCTCCCTGGAAGGAGGCACTACGTCTGGGGCACGATGATTTGAGTCACCCACCCAATTCGATAACACCCGAAAAAGGTTTCCAATGCAATAACTCCCTGGATTGAGGCACTAGTCTGGTGCGCGATGACTTGAGTCACACCAGACAATTCCGGACAACCACATGAAGAACTCCAATGCCGTGCCTCACTGAAATCAGACATAACATCTGGTGCGCAATAACGTGAGTAACACCAGACGATACAGTCACACACGAAGAACTCCACTTCTGTACCTCCCTGGAATGTGGCGCAACGTCTGGTGTGCAGTGACTTGAGTCAGCCCAGATGCTTCGGTCTCACACAAAAACGTAAACTCTGTATCTCCCTGAAATAAGGCACAACGTCTGGTATGCGATGACTTGAGTCACACCAGATAATCCGGTCACACATAAAGACGTAAGTTCAGCTGTGCCACATGAGGTAGAATACGGCACTGCTCCAGATGCACCCCCACCTCTGAGGGTCACATCCTATGAGATGGGCATCACATACAATGAGCATGCAGTCTAGTGTCACACAAGAGAAATGAGACGCACCCGAAAAAAGCGGGCCTCGCAAGGTCCTGGAACCGGTGAACCCGCTCACAACAAACAAGACAATAATGCGTGCAGTGGCCCTATGATGAAGGGCCACACTCCTTAGGCACTGGCCGTACCTTGACGGCTCCGCACCAGGCAATTCCTGTCTCCAGGCACAATACTTAGTCTACGCTCACACCCCTGCAACCAGCTGGAGTCCAGCTGATGATGTAGGTGTGGAGGAGAGCACCGCTCTCCAGATGACACCGGTAGATAGTGTAGGTCCCTCGCGGGAGGTCTTTGATGTCCCTAAGGCCTTCAGACAGAACAGGAGGCACGCCTACAAGCCCTTGGAGAGCGCACTTCAGAGTGCCACACAGCAGCGGGCAGTCTGTCCAGGTCAGCCACGATGCGAAGGGTGCGGGGATCCCTTCCAAGGACAATAAATACTCCTGTGCACAACAGATTCCTCTGCAGTGTGCACCACTCAGTCCAGTGGCATTGGTTCCACGTCCCTGCTACTGTACTCTCTAAGTTGCTGAAGGGCGGTACTTATAGTTATAGTCAAATATGCCTTTGAAGTTGGTGGTGGTTCAAAGGGTTCCCCTTTGAAGCACAGATGTCTCCCCTAAATTTCAGTCCTGTATGCCATGGGGCTGTAGAATGCAGATCTTTACCTTTAGTGGTGCCATGATCTGGCTCAGAGAGGCCAAGTGTCAGAACCTCTCCATCCAGTCTATCCAGCCAGGCCCTCAAATGGCAGAGGTCTGTTGTTCCAGTTGCCTGGTTTTTTACAGCTGTCGCTGGTGAATGCACAGGTGTACTTACCCTGCCCGTCTTCCAGTGGAATGAAGCTGAATTAAAAAGCACACGTAGAGAGTTTTTAGAACATAGAAATGCCCACTCTCTTGAAATGGCATTTCTAGGGTATTAGTGATGAAACCACCTTTACCACAAAAAAGGGTTTGTTGTTGTGAGTCCAATGATAGTAAACATCATGAGGCTGCTCCACTGCATTCCCCGATTGCAGCAAGGAGTAATTATAAACTTTCCCCCATGTTAACCTGTGGGTAGACCAGCTCTAATGGGCAGCAAGAACACACATGGGTATTCTGCACGCCCTGGTCACATGTGCCCTGGCGTATGCACAAGTCTGCAGGGTCAGGCTAGAAACAAGTTTAGGATCACCAAAAAGGTGCAAGTGCACCCATACAAGCCTGCTGTGACAACTCAGAGTACATGAAAACACCTGTGTGCACACACTGGCAAGTTGTGCCAGGCTCAGTATATATACAAACACCATTGTGCAAGTGCACACAGATTGGCTAGCTGTGCCAGGCTCAGTATATAGGTGAAAACACCACTGTGCAATTGTGCGCACATTGGCAAGTCGTGCCAGGCTCAATATCCATGAAAACACCAGGGTGCAAGTGGGCACATATTGGCAAGCTAGGCCAGGTTCAGTATATATAAAAACATGTATAGTGCAAGTATGCGCAACTGGGACACAATGGCAGACTCAGTACCTTTTTGATCATGATTGTGCAAGTGCACACAGTGGCATGCAGTGACAGGCTCAGTACACTTCCTACCCGATGGAGGAAGGCTCACGCACTTCCACCCCACACACCCAGGGGGATAGTGCCCAGGGCCTAAGGCCACTACAAGAAAATCAGACCACTGCTGTGGCTCTCACTGTCCTGTTGTGTACATGCCACCCCCCAACCCCCAATTCGGATGGGAAACTACTGATTTCCTCAGTGGGCTTCAGCAGACAGGGACTGGTCTTGTGTGCCTATGCAGTGCCAGCAACCTGCTCCTGCAGGACAGAGCCTGCAGACACGCGCTCTGCACTCTGCCCGCGATAGTGCTTTCGGTGTCATCCTGGCAGGTAAGGGAAACAAATGTATATTTGCATTTCTGATATCCGATCCTGCAGCAGCAGACTTGTAAGTTGCACAGATGACAAGAGACCTGATTCAGGCCTCAGTAGAAGTTAATGGGAGAAACACGTGCTTTGCGCCACTGTTGTGCTTTTAAGTCGCCCACTGTCCTCTTGTAAGATGTTGGTATGTATGCTGTTGGACCACTCCACCGTGGTGACCACATTCGCTGCACAAGACCACGCCAAAGGCCCCAACTGACCAGGGTGGTGAGACTCTTGACTCCAGCTGCTTTTATGCAGAGCTTGCAACTGGCAGAACCCAAGTCTTCTGTGGTTAGTGGTGAGGTTGTCAAAATAACTTGATTTATTTATCTCCACGTCAGGCCCTGCATACTTTCGCATGCTCGGGAACTTTGGCTAATATGAACCACGTTCTCCTTGTATACAGAGAGACTTGTCCCGGCACTGCCTTCCAGTACTGGAGAGCAGGGCTTGTACTGACACCGCCTTCCAGTAACCAAGGAGCAGGGGAAGTACTGGCACCACTGTCCGGTACTGGAGAGCAGGGCTTGTACTGGCACCGCCTTCTGGTACTGGAGGGCAGGGCTTGTTCTGGCACCGCCTTCCAGTAACCAAGGAGCAGGGGATGTACTGGCACCACTGTCCGTTACTGGAGAGCAGGGCTTGTACTGGCACTACCTTCCAGTACCCAATGAGCAGGGCTTGTACTGGCACCGCCTTCCGGTACTCGAGAGCTGGGCTTGTAATGGTACTGGCTTCCAGTACCCAAGAGGCAGGGCTTGTACTGGCACCACCTCAGTACCCAAGGATCAGGGCTTGTACTGACACTGCCTTCCAGTACCCAATGAGCAGGGCTTGTACTGGCACCGCCTTCCAGTAACCAAGGAGCAGGGGAGGTACTGGCACCACTGTCCGGTACTGGAGAACAGGGCTTGTACTGGCACTGCCTTCCAGTACTGGAGAGCAGGGCTTGTACTGACACCGCCTTCCAGTAACCAAGGAGCAGGGGATGTACTGGCACCACTGTCCGGTACTGGAGAACAGGGCTTGTCCCGGCACTGCCTTCCAGTAGTGGAGAGCAGGGCTTGTACTGACACCGCCTTCCAGTAACCAAGGAGCACGGGATGTACTGGCACCACTGTCTGGTACTGGAGAACAGGGCTTGTACTGGCACTGCCTTCCAGTACCCAAGGAGCAGGGCTTGTACTGGCACCGCCTTCCAGTACCCAAGGAGCAGGGTATATACTGGCACCACTGTCCGGTACTGGAGAGTAGGGCTTGTACTGGCACCACCTTCCAGTACCCAAGGAGCAGGGCTTGTACTGGCACCACCTTCCAGTAACCAAGGAGCAGGGCTTGTACTGGCACCGCCTTCCGGTACTCGAGAGCTGGGCTTGTAATGGTACTGGATTCCAGTACCCAAGAGGCAGGGCTTGTACTGGCACCACCTCAGTAACCAAGGATCAGGGCTTTTACTGACACTGCCTTCCAGGAGCAGGGCTTGTACTGGCACTGCCTTCCAGAAGCAGGGCTTGTACTGGCACCACCTTCAGTACCCAGTGAGCAGGGCTTGTACTGACACTGCCTTCCAGTACTGGTGAACAGGGATTGTACTGGCACCACCTTCCAGTACCGAGGGAGCAGAGCTTGCACTGACACCACCTTCCAGTACCAAAGGAGCAGGGCTTGTACTGACACTTCACGGAGCAGGGACTGGAACTCACACTTCCCGCATCTTTCGAGCCCTGAATCTACACTCGGCTTTGTGCATGATAGATCTGTTTGCACCTCGCCTGAATGCTCAGCTCCCACTCTTTTACAGCTAGAAGCCAGATCCCCTAGCGATGAGCTCGGATGCCTCCTCCAATCTTGGTCGAAGGGACTCCTACATCCGTTTCCCTCCTTCTCTATGATTCAGAGAGTACTCTCTCAGGTGCAGAGTTAGTTGAGGGAGATAGTCTTGGTGACCCCGTGTTGGAAAGCCCAACCTTGGTTTACAGTAGCGATACCATTATCTTGCAGTCCTCCAATACGGATTCAGTCCCTCCTAGATCTCTTCTCTGATCCCATGAGTCTTTCTCATCCGTTGGTGATTCGAGATCGATTGCCCGTCATGGCCTGGAGACTTTGCGGACACTTTGGCAAATGCTGGAAGTTTCAGAGAACGCAATGTTCTTCTTGTCACAATCTTGAGCTCCCTCCTCTCAGAAGTGATATGAGGCGGCCTGGAAGAGATGGACACATTGGTGTAGTGAATGAAGTATTGATCCCTCGGAGGTTGGAATACGATATAATAGTGAATCATTTTATCTGAACTGGCTTCTCAAGGTTTAGCTAATAGAACAATTAATAATTTTCGTTCTGCTGCTTTGACAGGTCACCTACAATTGGCTGGCAAGCCTGTGGGGAGCATCCCTTGGTCTGTAAACTCCTCAGGTGTATTAGGATGGTTCGCCCTCCACAACCAAAATACTCCGTTTATGGGATGTTGACGTGGTACTGCAATTTTTGAGAGCTTGACCGGCTAAGAAAGATTTTTCTGGTACACAGCTGTTGGCTAAGCTGACACTTCTTCTGTGTCTGATTGCCTGTAGGCGTGTTTCAGATGTGCGCACCTTGGATATCGCAGGTAGAGTATTTACCCCATCTGGAGTTTCATGCTCTATTTCCAGATGTACTAAAACGGCATCACGTTTTGTGTCATATCCTGCTTTCCTTCATAATCAGAAGTTATGTGTTGTAAAATGTCTGAAAGCTCATGTGGAATGTACGCAGGAATTTCGTAGAGATTCCATGGGTCAATTTCTCATTTCTTTACAGAAGACTTTTAGTCAGGTTTCAGTGACAACTTTGCCCACTGGGTTAAATGGTTGTTGGGAGAAGCTGGGGTTGATATCTCCCTTTTTGGGGCTCAATCTGTGCGTGGAGCCATGGCATTGAAGTCTTCTTCTACTGGTTTTCTTTAGAGGATATTTTGGCCGCAGCTGACTGGTCTGATTCCACCATCAAAGTGTTCTTTCACAAACCAATTGTAGACGTTGCATCCACGTTGGTGGCTCAGCTTTAAACGACCATAATCCGAGTCCTCCGGTCCTGACATAGAATATAAAATGTTCTCGCTGACACATCAGGAATTTTCAATTCTATTAAGGACAGAGAGGCGGGAATTATCCCACCCATAAGAACATAATATTGTATTTAAAATGTTTCATGTAATTAAGAGTATTATGAGTGTTGATTAAACATACAATGGTTTCATCATGATGTTGTTTGAAATTTCCCACCCGAGATTGATTTAGAGCACATGATTCATTGTTATTCCTCACTTTATTTTGTTTTTCCTCAGGAACAGATAATAAATGCACATGAATTTGTTGAACGGACCAAAGATGGTATCCTGGTGAATGGCGTGATAGAAGTTCCACTGACTGCTGAGTTGAATTCGCTGCGGAGGGGACGTTGCTGTTCCAAAAGGTTCTTCGTTGGATTTGGGTTGTTAAGCATTATCCTTGAGGTTCACAAAGAAAGAGGAAGGACTATGGTGACAGGAGCATATATACAGGGAGCGGGTCTTTGACTGGACAGGACACTGAGCAACTGGGGCTCATGGGTTATGTAGTTTGAGTTTCAAGTGCTTTAATTGGCTACTGGAATTATTCAGTAAAATAAAGGAACAATAATACTCGCCTCCGTGTCCTTAATAGAATTGAAAATTCTTGATGCGTCAGCTAGGACATTTTTTACTCTGCATCAAAAGCCAAAGAGTTCACAGCCTTCTGAATAAAAGCTCTGGTCTACCTTAAAACAAGCTCCACAACCACTGAGGGCTCTCAGGAGGAATGTGGCCGCATCTCAGCAGCAGAAGGTGTTAGCTGTATAGATCCTGTACCTGTGAACTATAAGGTGCTGCCATCCGCTGCCAGACCATCCATCTAGCTTCCGCCATGAGGCATTTCCTGTTAGTAAGTAGCCGTGTCCGTCTTTGATCCACAAATCAACAAAATCACTGGACTGTACATTTTCTAAAGTTTGTAAATTTCCATGCTCCTGTGTCATGCATACTGTCAAAAATGGTTGTTACTATCACCTCCTTGTGGATAGTTATGTCATCTATAGGCAGCAAACATAGGCACCGAAGGAGGCAGGTGCTTAGGGTTCACTCTGGCACCTCTGCTGCAAAAGGAAACAGTTCTGACATTTGTTCTGACATATTTTACATTACTGTGGAGCAACAGCCATTTTTTGGAAAGTGCACATCTCAGGAGACTACCACTGCTATGTTTTGCAACTATGAATCCTAGAAGTAGGATGCAAAAAATACAGCCCAAAAGGTCCTGACAAAGACCCTGCCTGTGTCTCTCATGAGGGGCGAAACATGTCAGCAAAAGAACTCTCCCAGGCACTGACAGATGGAAGAAACATGAGGACAGGATGAAAATACAGCTCATTCTGATTGAGAACTAACTCGCCCTGATCTAGAATTCTGCAGAGAATACAGTATTAAAGATTACTCTTGAACTTTCATAGCCCAAATAATTTTTGCTAAATACCTCTGTTGTGAGAATCGAACAAGTTCCCTGTTGTATTGTGCATTACATACTGTAAATTATGGCTCTATAAAAAATGTTAGTGCTATTTAGAAACTGCTCACTGAGTGAAGGCACAACCTGATTGGTTACCTGAAGTGAATGGTAAAGGGGGTTGTAAACACCCTGTAGTGCACCTACTACATGCCAAAGAGATGTTTTACCAAACCTGCTTCACAATATTTAATAGTTGTAGACTTCCTGTAGTCTAAGTAAAGCCAAGCTTCAACGTTGCAGAAACTACAAGTGAGTAAAGGAGCTGAATGTGCACATAATGGTGGCAATTAATTATTAATAAACAGGAAATGGCACAGAAGCGGCTACATCACCCCCGGGTTGGTTGTTGGCTTATGTGTGACAGTCTTTCTGTGTTAAGTGGTGGAGGAGGGAGGTTTTTTGTTCAACAGGTTTCAAATCCCAGATATTCAATACAAAACGCCTTGCAGGTCTCCATCATTCCTTCTGGCAGAGGGAGGCGGGAGCACAGCCTCTGGTACCACAGAACCTCAACACTGTCCTCCTTCTGGGCCAGCATCCACACTGGCAGGGCTTTGAGTGGTCCAGGTGCCTCCAGGTCTCAGTCCTGGACATCGAAACATGCTCCTGTCGCACCCGGCATCATTGTCCTTAACATTACTGCGAAAATGTCTACCCGATATCTATCCAATGAAGGTACAAACCGTTAAGGTATTTCATTTCAGCGGTTTGAGGCCTGTTTATATTTCACGTTTTACTTAATCTTGCATTCCCTAAAAGTGTTAGCTATTTCCAGGATGTTGTGTTTCATTTTTTTTTTATAACATACTACTCTTGTTTAGAGAATACTTTGGACTGAGTCACCTCCAGGTGTTTATAACAGGAGTGATTGAGGCACTCTGAAGACCACTACTCCTCTCATAGCCCTCAGTGAAGATTAAATCACAGTCTCACAATTTCAGAATTGAAACATTCTCAATATTATTTACAACAAAATCATTGTTGTAACTCATTTATCTTGATCAGTTAACAACCTTTGACAAAGCCAATAGTCGTGTCTGGTTTCAGGTGTTTTTGTGTTATATATCTGGATGCAGTAACAGAAAACTCAGAGAGGAACCAAAATATCAGTCAGGTGGCACACTGTGGAAGTAACACAAATTTAAGTTGTGTTTAAGCCACTCCCTTAATTACATAGGCCTTGCCCCTTTTAGAGAAACTCCTCACCCCCACACTTTTGTCATCCCAGTTAATGCCCTGCATATTGAACATCACAACAGCCTGAGACTCAGTGGCCCTACAGACAGTCCATTTTTAAAGTGTGCATTACAAAATCTTCCAATGAGAGAATTCTCTCCAGAATTCCCAAGCAGTATATTTAATAGACAGAACCTCTCCACGCGAGGCCTAAATCTACAGACTAGCTCCTTGTTCTCAGAGGATGCAAACCAGCGGTTGTAGCTAATTTTTCAGGTCTCATCTGCGACTGTGCATATGCTGCATGCGCTCTTGTTTGCAAGAGCTTGGGACCCTCCCCCTTGCTTAACATTCATTAGATTCACTGCCACTCTTATTTGCTGCTGTCTAATTGGCAGGTGCTGGCTGGCTTCACTTCCCCTTCTTTCGGCTGGAGCATGGACCAAGTAGTAATTGCTTTAGCTTGATTGCTGTCCTTCCGCTGATTGTGCTGTGATTGAGGCACTACTTTTACTTTTTTCCCTATTGTCGTCGTTAAACCTCTTGCCACTTGCAGCTGTTTTACTACGTCACCCACACTTCAAAGAAACCATTTTCTCCTTTGAAATGGATGTTTATTTTGACAACGGACGATACCTGATTTTATTGTGACAACAAATTACATCAGCTTCCTAATGTACTTTCACTAAGACATGGGCACAATTACTTTCTTTATGTGACAGGATTTTTGGGCAAATGTCATTTTTTTCTTTTCCTGCTTGAGGAGATTAACTGATTGTTCAGAATCACAGGGGTGTTGTGCTGAGACCTAACAAGATTTGGCAAAGCCAGTAGGTCTTGCCTTTGAGACTATTGGCTCTGCCATTGCCTTCTGTTCATGCTCTACAGCATGGGCCTTGCTGGCTTTTCACAATTATTTGTAGCCATGCGTTATAGCAGTGTAGTTGCTGTGCAGCATGGCTAGAAATAATGTTAGAAAGAAGGACTATGATGCATCCAGCCCTTGCTGCATCATAGCGCTTTTAAAATCAGTTTTAGCCACACTGCAAAGTATTATCAGTGATGAACAGCACGGCCACAAAACATCGCCAAAGCCAACAACTCTCATAGGCAATACCTATTGGCTTTGTCAGTGCTTGTTACCCCAGGCCTGACCAAGGAAGTGACAATACAGACAAAGATGTCACTTATTATTAAAATGGTGGCTCTCCCGGTACCCCCGGGGTACTCACTGATTTCTCTCTACCACCAATACGAGCGGCCTCCCTTCGGCTGTCACCACGATCTCTCCCTGGGGCGGGCTCTCCACCTGTGGGAAAGAATCAGAAGTACAATTAATAAACAGCATAAGACAAGTCACTGGACAGAACACAAATACCTTCATTTATCAAATGCATAAACTCAGCACAAATGCCCTTGGAGTCCATTAATGCACTCCTCGTACACGTCACAGGGAGGGCGCACCTGTAGGGAGAAGGCCACTGGACTTTAGCGATATTGAGAGCGTGGACCTAGATATCAGTAGTGCAGCAGGAGCAGGGGCACCAGGGCCCAAGTGTTTGAAAAGTCCCCTTCGACCAAATTAAAGATGTTTCTTACCATCAACCTATGGAATGGGAGGCAATTTTCTGTGCAAGTATTAGGTCCATTGGCACCCTTGCTATGCCATTGAGTGAGATATTTTCCACAAAGGCGGTGCCTCTGTAAGCAGACAGGGATGGGGAGGAATCAGCCACGTCTCATCCTGACACATGCCTACCTCTTCCCCATGGTGCCTTGCCCTTCAGCTTCACCAGCTGGTTGGCATCACAATCACTGACCCCAGGGGCGACTCCTCCATAAGGGCGTAGGAGCGTTGCTCCCTCACCAGCAGCGGAAGCTGCAAACATTTTCCACAAAAACGATAATAAACTTCGTTTATTATTGTTTTTGTGGAAAAGGGGTGGGGCCACGGGGGTGACGAGTAATGAGGGGGAGTGCTCAGCACTCCCCCTCAGAGCGCAAGTGTGTTTGGGCCTCAGTCTGGCCAAACAAACATGCGCACAGGGCTCTCTCCAGCCCAGCAACTAGAGCCTTCACAGGCTCCCAGTCTCCCTGGGAGTGCCCTGGCTGGGCGCTCCCAGCCAATCCTGACCCTGCTCCGAGCAGCATCAGGATTGGCTGCAGGGCAGGCTGGGAGCCGTGCCTGCAGGCAGAGAAGGGGAGAGGAGCAGCGCAGTCATGAAGGCGGCGGCACGGATTAGTGTTTTTTTATTTTATTTTTAATTTAATCCCCCCCTTCTCTTCCCTCGTTAATCCCCCCTCTTCCTGCGCACCGCGCCGCCCCTTCAGTGTCGCAGGAGCCGTGACTTACTAACCTTATAGTTTATACCGTCTGTGTCTTTTACTTTTATCAGGCAATAAAGCAAAAGAGAAAGTGCTCAGGAAGGAGTGACCATCACTCACACATCAAAACAGATTTCACGCTGTGCAAAGGTAGGGAAATGTGTGATCCTCGTCAAGCTTCAGTGATATTGGTGAGGGTGGTGTTGGCAGCTGATGCCACAGACCGCGTCTTGATTTAGGCAATATTGTATACGCATTTCAGGCTTTCCAAAAGACCAACTCCTAATTATTTTTTTGAAACATAATTGTTGCGATTTTATGTTTTTTTGGTACTTATCATACCTTCCTGCACAGGTGCACTCTGGCCTCAGAAGGATGCTGCCCAATAATCAAATACTGGGCAGACACTGGTGCAGCCAGAGCTACCCACCACAACGAGCACTGCTCCGACATCCAAGCACACCATGTGGATGGCAGATCTTTGGCCCAGATTTACCAACACTTTGAGCTGGGGTTGCATCGTATCGCAAAATGTTGTGTTGAGATTTACTTTCCAATGGAAACCCTGATTTGTGGTGAAAGTTGCCTAAAGTAAGAGAAAGGTTCTCTGGTATGTGGGCGTTCCCATGCAACCACCCATGGGTTTTGACGCAAAATCCTTATCTACCAACATTGGTAGACTGAGAGCTGCACCAACAACTCACGCCTCCTCAAGGCGCGCGTAACGGGGGAGCAAGTTTTAAAACTCTTCTCATTTGTCCTACTTTGCAGGTGTGCTGCCCTGTACAGCACACCCAGGAAATGAGTAAAGTATTAAAGCATAATGTTTGTATTGTAAGAATCCCCTTCCAGTACAAAACCGACCCTTGACAGAACACACACACTCTTGCACTACAGCTCATGGATGTGCGCATTGGTGCATGACAGCCAAAAGTGCAACGGCGGGGAGAAAAGCAGATCATATCTCAGTATATAGGGCAGTGTTTTTCTCCTTTGTCCTGACTGGTCCACTCACCACTCCCCTCATGCCACCATTACTGTCTGTGTTACCACCATAGGTACAAGTGTGTAAGCGCTGCTTTCTTGAACCTATTTACAGCATTACTGCAAGTGAAATACCTATTAACATAAGAGTAGGCAGTGGTATTCCAGCTGGAAGGTTATGATCTGTTGTCAGCATTTGTGAAGCGCTTTCTACATTAGTGTTGCCCTGTGGCACTTTGAGAGTCTGGGAGCTTTTTCCCCATGGTTCTGGGGTTGTCACTGACCTGAGTTGGGAATGATCTGGTGTCATGGTGTTTGGCCAGAGAAGAGTGATTTGTGTGATGCATTCTTTGGAAATTGTTCCTATTGGTCACTGTTAAGAATATGACATGGCTGATTGGTTCAGGGATATCACTAACATACTAGGTTGTGTATTATGCCTATTGATCTGTCTGCTGAGGGGTTTTGCCATTTGTATTCCTCCATGGGGTTGAAATTCCACAGACTGTACCATGCTGGGAATGCGTTAATGTGGTGTATTGCAGCTAATGTGTTTTAAATTGTTCTGAGATGCAGTGCTTAATTTGTAAATGAAAAAGTGCCGGTGTCCAAAGCAGAACTCTGCTCTGTAACACGGCTGGTATAATTAAAATGTGGCTGCATGGAGTTCCAATGTTGTGTAGTCCTAAACCCATCTTTAATTTGCTAACAGACACACAATTCGCCTTACCTCGCTTCTGCGGTCCCTGCTTTCCCCTGTTCCAGAAGTTTTTAGGTCTTTCTCTTCCTCTGCCTTCCTGCTTTTTTTATTTTTCATATCTTGCTCTCAATATAAGTCTAATGCAGATAAATAAGTGCCGGTCCCCAAAAATTTGTGCTGGTGTCCCCCACCTGCAACCACCAGCTCAAGTTAAGCACTGCTGAGTTTAATTTCTTGTGAGGCAGGAGAGGAATGAAGACTGCCCCTTTAACCAGACGCTGCATGAACTAGTGGGGAAATACACTGCTTAAAATACTGTTTTTTTAGGTCGAGCACACAAATACTCTGGCCTGTTGTAATCTATCTGTGGGCTTTTAACCACGCCCACCGCAGGCTCATCACTATCACTCGTTCGTGGGCTTGCCTTTCAAAAATCCTTTGTTATCATTGGTAAATGCTTTACCTTTGTCCCTCCTTGGGGCAGTTTTGTTACCTCCTTGGCCATTGACCGTGTTACATGGCAATTGCACTTTTGCCGATACGTTTGACTGTGAGCAAACTTCTTTTTTCTTTTGTGTCTCTCCTTCACGCGCATGGCAGCCGTGGCGTTTTGAATCGGCTCGCTTATGTCAACTGTTTTACTTTTAATTTTCAATTTATGTGGCAAGAAAAGTCCAGTTAGGAATTTACAATGCTAATAGCTCGAGCAAACGCGAGACCCGTTGCATTGCAAATGCTTGTTATCTATATTGTTAGCCAAAAGCTTCTGATTTTACTAAAATGATATAAATGATATTTTAACTTGTAAGGTTTTTTAGCCAGCCCTCTTCATCCATTGATCCATTGTTTTCATTGATTTTTTTCTTTCAGAACACTACCGCACACAGCATGGGTCAGCCCATTTCAGGCATTGGCTGACATCGCTATGAGTGACGCTCTTTCACAAGGTGCACATCCGCACATGATGTCGTCCTCTTCGGTGAATGGCACTACTATGGCAATGCATGCTTTCTGAGATGATTTTTTTTCTTTTAGCCATTGCTCATTTATATTAGCGAGGGCCAAGCAGCTCCACCAGTAAAATAATTTTATAAATAAAAAAAGACAAAACCAAACAAGCATTGACACATTCAAAAGGCTCACAGACAATTACAGTCCTTTTAGCTTTGCCAGTGCTTGTTTATATTTGTGACATTGTATATGCCAGATAATTAGTGTCAGTCCGGTGTTTTATGTTTTTGGTAACGGAAGCAGACACACTGCACAGAATGTGAACCTTGCCTCAATAGCCAAACACACAACATCGAGGAGACGCGTACTGTCCTGAGTTCACTGCCCGAGTAAGTGAATACAATGCATCGGTCAGACTTGTGACTTTCTAACAGAAGCACCCACTGCCCTGATACACAAAACAGGATAGAGGTCGGAAACAAACAAATACACCTGCTAACCTACCTATCAGTACACACTGACAGATGCTGGCTGCAATGCACACTGCCCTAACAATAACACATGGGGCAGAGACACTCTGGTTGAAACAAACACTGCCCTGCTAACCAGACACGTGGCACTGGACAGACACAGGCCGGCCAGAAGGAACCCCAAACCTCAAACTGCTCTAAGTAGGCTCGGTGGAAACCACAGAACAGTGGAAATACTGGCCAGACTCCCAAAGCGCTACGAGGCACTACAAATGGAAGAAATGTGCTATTCAAATGCTGATAACACAACCCAACATTGCGGGCGCTGTGGACCTTCTCGCCACCCACAGGGGTATGTATTTCACTTGCAATGGGTGCCCCCTGAAATGGTGCTCATGACGTCACTGCCATCCTTCCATGCAGCCGGAGGCCTGACACTCTCTCTGCGTTTGGAACCGTCTCCCCCCTCCTCTGTTCGGTACCCAAATTCTGGGGCCCCATTTTGGGGATCGATCCTTTTCTTATTTTAAGTGTGAGCTCTGAAAACGTCTCCCCACCCCCTTTGGGAACAGAGCAATGTATCGATTTTCAAAGAACAGCTTAAAAAACGTTATTTTAGCAAAATAATGATTGACTACCACATTCAATCGAATCAGCGCAAATACACCTGGCCCGGGCTTCAGTGCGCTTCACAAATCTTCTTCATAATCATAACGACCAGAATATGTTTCATAACAAGCAAACTCAATAACCAAATAGAGCATATGAGCCAGCGAGATGGTCAGGGGGGTTCAGTCGGATAAACACTCACCGCTGACGTCTATTGTGACCTGAGGGTCGTGAGTTTGATTTCTTGCCAACAGGCCCACTCGGAGCAGATGTTATAAATCAGTAAATTGGGTAACAGTGCCACACTCTTTATGGCACTATGGTACATAAGCGTGCTTTGAGGCGCTATATACAAATATTCTTCATTTTATGAACAGACACTATATAATTCGGGCTAGTTTCACAGTGTTACTGCTAGTGTAAGTGCTGCATGCAAAGACAGACAATGGGTCACACACTCCTGATTATCACAGGTGTGTCTCAGGTAAACCGTTCCTTCGGCCTCAACCGTGTGTTGCTGAATCCAGGAACGGGCGTGACTCGCAGCGCACAGCGTATGTCCCAACTAGTGTTTCACTAGCCATTTGTTAGATTAAAACCACCACGTGGGAGCTGCTTATGTATCCAAGAAAGATGAAAATATATTTATAAATCTTACTTAAAACTCATGGCTCGTTCATACATGAACTACCCTTAAAAAGAAGCTGGACGGTGCACATACTGCCTCAATAAATAAACACAGAGGAAAACTCAAAAGTGATGGGTCAAACAACGAGGATTTATAGAGCGACAAATCACCCCTGGGGGTATCAATGCGCTGTGGGATGGGTGGGATGCGTGGATTCATCTAACCATCTAGTGAATGCTCTAGCCCAAATCGCATTCTAACGTGTATATGCCCACTGTGCCACCGCGGGGTGGAGCATTCGGGTGCCAACCGGCCTGTGCCCCGCTGGCATGAGGCAGGCGGGAGCCCTTGGATCAGGAGCACAGGCCACCCTAGGGGGCAGCAGTGACCCGCATCACCCAGGGCAGCCTGGATCCTGCGGCCGGGCCTGCGCCCGGGGGGAGCTACCGGGGGCGGAGGTTACTCCAGCCCCCCATCACTTCTTGTATGTCTTTGTCATTTAACGTGACCGGAGCTAGGATAGCTCTATTCTTTGTAGCAGCAGGTGGGGTGTGGGGTGTGAACGGCGTGGGGTACATTCCGGCTCCTGGTTGGGCAGGCGCTTGTTATCAAAGTTACAACTACACACGCGGGGAGACCTGTGCGTCCCCGGGGGTGACCTCCGAGGGAGGGGGCGGTGTCTGGACGTGAGCGGGGCTGGTCTTCAGCAGAGAGTGTGCACAGCTCGGGAACACATGGCACCTGGGGGGGGGGGGGGGGCATTCATCACCTGCAACCGAGAGGGGGGGGGGGGTCTTAGAAACACGCACGGAACTATAACGTTACCATAATCCACATGCACAGGAAATACTGGCCCGAGACATTTCTTTTACTTCACATCCCTTCAATCGACCCCCCCCCCCTTTAGTCACGTGTTGTGTCCATTGAATTTATTACAAAAACACACCTGAAGTCACGGACTCGGAGGTGAAAAGTACCGGACAGGAGAGAGTCCATAGTGACCTGGACTACCTGGTGCCACCGAGAGTACACAGGCATACCGCCACTATATGACAAGCCACGTATACGACACAGTGTCACATACCATCACTATATGACATGCCACGTATAGGACACAGTGTCACATACCGTCACTATATGACATGCCACGTATAGGACACAGTGTCACATACCGTCACTATATGACATGCCACTTACAGGACACAGTGTCGCATACCACCAGTATATGACAAGCCACGTATAGGACACAGTGTCGCATACCACTACTATATGACAAGCCACTTACAGGACACAGTGTCGCATACCACCAGTATATGACATGCCACAGATAGGACACAGTGTCGCATACCACCACTATATGACATGTCAAAGATAGGACACAGTGTCGCATACCATCACTATATGACATGCCACAGATAGGACACAGTGTCGCATACCACCACTATATGACAAGCCACGTATAGGACACAGTGTCGCATACCGCCACTATATGACAAGCCACGTATACGACACAGTGTCACATACCGTCACTATATGACAAGCCACGTATACGACACAGTGTCACATACCGTCACTATATGACATGCCACGTATAGGACACAGTGTCACATACCGTCACTATATGACATGCCACGTATAGGACACAGTGTCGCATACCACCAGTATATGACATGCCACAGATAGGACACAGTGTCGCATACCACCACTATATGACATGTCAAAGATAGAACACAGTGTCGCATACCACCACTATATGACATGCCACAGATAGGACACAGTGTCGCATACCACCACTATATGACAAGCCACGTATAGGACACAGTGTCGCATACCGCCACTATATGACAAGCCACGTATACGACACAGTGTCACATACCGTCACTATATGACAAGCCACGTATACGACACAGTGTCACATACCGTCACTATATGACATGCCACGTATAGGACACAGTGTCACATACCGTCACTATATGACATGCCACGTATAGGACACAGTGTCGCATACCACCAGTATATGACATGCCACAGATAGGACACAGTGTCGCATACCACCACTATATGACATGTCAAAGATAGGACACAGTGTCGCATACCACCACTATATGACATGCCACAGATAGGACACAGTGTCGCATACCACCACTATATGACAAGCCACGTATAGGACACAGTGTCGCATACCACCAGTATATGACAAGCCACGTATAGGACACAGTGTCGCATACCACTACTATATGACAAGCCACTTACAGGACACAGTGTCGCATACCACCAGTATATGACATGCCACAGATAGGACACAGTGTCGCATACCACCACTATATGACATGTCAAAGATAGGACACAGTGTCGCATACCATCACTATATGACATGCCACAGATAGGACACAGTGTCGCATACCACCACTATATGACAAGCCACGTATAGGACACAGTGTCGCATACCGCCACTATATGACAAGCCACGTATACGACACAATGTCACATACCGTCACTATATGACAAGCCACGTATACGACACAGTGTCACATACCGTCACTATATGACATGCCACGTATAGGACACAGTGTCACATACCGTCACTATATGACATGCCACGTATAGGACACAGTGTCGCATACCACCAGTATATGACATGCCACAGATAGGACACAGTGTCGCATACCACCACTATATGACATGTCAAAGATAGGACACAGTGTCGCATACCACCACTATATGACATGCCACAGATAGGACACAGTGTCGCATACCACCACTATATGACAAGCCACGTATAGGACACAGTGTCGCATACCACCACTATATGACATGCCACGCATAGGACACAGTGTCGCATACCACCACTATATGACATGCCACATATAGGACACAGTGTCGCATACCACCAGTATATGACAAGCCACGTATAGGACAAAGTGTCGCATACCACCACTATATGACATGCCACGCATAGGACACAGTGTCGCATACCACCACTATATGACATGCCACGTATAGGACACAGTGTCGCATGCCACCACTATATGACATGCCACGCATAGGACACAGTGTCGCATACCACCACTATATGACATGTCACGCATAGGACACAGTGTCGCATACCACCACTATATGACATGCCACAGATAGGACACAGTGTCGCATACCACCACTATATGACATGTCACGCATAGGACACAGTGTCGCATACCACCAGTATATGACAAGCCACAGATAGGACACAGTGTCGCATACCACCACTATATGACATGCCACGTATAGGACACAGTGTCGCATACCACCACTATATGACATGTCACGTATAGGACACAGTGTCGCATACCACCACTATATGACATGCCACAGATAGGACACAGTGTCGCATACCACCACTATATGACATGTCACGTATAGGACACAGTGTCGCATACCACCACTATATGACATGCCACAGATAGGACACAGTGTTGCATACCACCACTATATGACATGCCACGTATTGGACACAGTGTCACATACCACCAGTATATGACAAGCCACGTATAGGACACAGTGTGGCATACCACCAGTATATGACAAGCCACTTATAGGACACAGTGTCGCATACCACCACTATATGACATGTCACGTATAGGACACAGTGTTGCATACCACCACTATATGACATGCCACAGATAGGACACAGTGTCGCATACCACCACTATATGACATGCCATGTATAGGACACAGTGTCGCATACCACCAGTATATGACAAGCCACGTATAGGACACAGTGTCGCATGCCACCACTATATGACATGTCACGTATAGGACACAGTGTCGCATACCACCACTATATGACATGCCACAGATAGGACACAGTGTCACATACCACCACTATATGACATGCCACGTATAGGACACAGTGTCGCATACCACCACTATATGACATGCCACGTATAGCATGACATAACATTGGTTCCACTATATTGCCCAAAGCGCTCCAGGCAGGACAAGAGGAAGGAAACAGCTGTGAAGTTGAGGGCCCTGATTACCAGTTGGTCTGTTCCTAAACCCCTGTTCACTCAAAGGTCGCAGTTAGGAGCAGGTGGGTATTAGCGCAGCCGGTGATTATAAGATGTGCTCAGTACCTCAGCCTTTGTTACCTGTAAGTGGCCAAACCTACCGAGACTGAACCGAGGAAAGGCAGATCGTGTTAGCACACTGTGAGGATCTCGGTGCAGGGGGGATGTTATTCCACAGAAACTCGCAACAGGTGCTATTTATCACGCCCATTACATACCATCCCCGCTGCTATGTGTACTTATCAAGCGCGATACATAGCTCCTAAACTCGCAATCAGGCCCTAAGGACGGTGTGACAAGGCCTCGGCCCTCTAATGGAAAGTTCTCTGCATTGAGGTCGCTGGGGGGGGGGGGGGGGGGGGCGCCCTCTACAGTCAGCTGACTCTTCCGACATGACGCCGGGTCACGTGTGTGTCCTGTGTGTGGACTCAGACAGCTGTGTTGTGACAGCCTCGGGCGCTCAGTGCTGCGCCACAGGCAAACAAAGGGACTTGCAGCCTGCCAACACCACATCCGACCTTCGGGAGACCTTGGGAGCCGGACGCCAGCAGGAAGAGTGTCCTTTTCCAGAGACGGCACGGCTGATTTAGTGGTGGGGGTAGAGGCAACCCCACAACGCCCCTCACCCCGAAAACGCAGGCAATGGCTCTCTCTGGAGTTCAAATGGCTTTATTTTATTACATCATGTCTCCAGGCTCCGGACGTGGACGAGAAAGGGTTTGCAAACTGGACAAGGAGTGGATCTGGGAAACGCTCCAGCCACACACACCAAGGCGGCTGCCTTACAGCACACGACAAGCAGATGCGGGGTTTGGACGCCACCCATTGGCGGAGCTGTCCACACCCGTGGCCGGTTTATGGATGCCACATGCGGCTACTCTGGGGCCAGTCAGACGAGCCAGGCCGTCTGCTGACATCATCTGTAGCCTCCCATCAATGACCAATAACGAGAAGAACAAGGACTTGTCTATATAGCGTTCTGTGCTGCATTCGTCCGCCTCTAAGCACTGGAAACAGCAAATGTCACTATTACCAAATTTAAGAGGCTCAAATTATCACCCAAGGGATCTCGGCAGCCTAAGTGGGTCTTTCTCGGTCAATTATGGAACATGTTGTTACATGTCACCAACAAAAAAACTGGGCTCAGCGAGCTGAACACAACACACCACTGATGCTGTGGTGCTGAGGGTCACGAGGAAGGGTTCATCCTTTGTGAGCCCCAGTCTGGGACACAAACCACGCGCCGGAAGCACACACGTTTGTAATTACACATGTGGTGTCTGATTGTAGAAGCGGGGACGAGGCAGCTAACCATGCTCACACCAGGACGCTTGCACGAACAGTATCACAGGACACACTGGGGTCTGGTAGCAGGAACGTCCCTTTTCACTGGTCAAGAAACGCTCAACCAAACAAGCCTCGTCAAAGCCAATAGGCCTCGCCTCATTTTGAATTTTTCCTCTGGAATAAAAAGACGATTTCGGCATGAATTGCATCTTTGAGATAAAGTAATGTGAAATTGTTCAGTGCACTTTTAATGTGTAAAAGAGTTCCTCATGCAGATCTGCCCAACCTAAGAATATTTTCACACTGTGGTTGTACAGGGAGAAGTGGGAGTGGCTTTGGCGAGGGGCGGGGCTATGGTGTGAGAGGCTTTGCAGTCCTTGTGCTTTCTTAACAGCCACAACTAAGCAACCCCAAAACTATAAGGATCCTCCCTCCACCTCCCATGTCCCTGGAAGTTTCAGTTAGATCCCAGCTTTGCAGAGCTTTAGGGCGGCCTCTTTTCTTAATAAAAAAACACCAGCAGTTTCCTTGTTTTGGTATTCTCGAATATCCAAGCGCCAGTGGTGAAAAATAATTTGTATAAAATTGTCATGATACTTATTAACCATTTTGTTTATGTTTTTGCTGTTTTAGGTTCATATTGTAGAATGGGGAAATTCACTTCTTTTCACATTATTTGTTGCTGGCCTGCACTTAAAAACACAGACTTGGCTGGTAATAAAAACACCAGCTGGAAACCCCACGGAGTGGGCCCACTTGAGTTGGATACCCCTCTCGTGCAAGGGTTTCCAGCTCACCACGAGGCCGTGTGATGAGTCCTGAACTCATGTGTCACACGGCGCCATCATGTGAGTGGGCAGGCCTGCTCATCGAGTCCAAAGCAAGCACTCCAGCGGAGGCGGAATGATACATTAACCAGCCAGTTATATCAGGTGAGAAAGCAAACTTCTAGGGGGAGCCACAGCCCTCTCTGTATATTTCAAAGCATTGCTAACAATAAGTCTTGCAGACAGCGGTGTTGTCAAACCAAACCTAACAAGTACTGGCAAAGCCAACAGATCTGGCTTTAATGTTGCAACCAACGGAAACCAAATCATTGCTGTTTACATGCATTGTATGTACGAATGCTGTCTATTCCATTAACGCCTGTGCTACTGACGGATCACTGACAGAACATTGAGCACAAACATTTCATGTGGACAGAAAATCGAATAAAAAAAATACAGAGGATCGAAATATCGAGAAGGGAAATGCAGCTAGGTAAGCATAGATTTACTATTCCTAACTACACGTCTCTGTACCCGGAACATATATATCCTCAAGGTACATATTTGCGGAGTTAAAATTTGCATATCCATATAAACGTACCTACACGATGTTCTTGTCCTCAATATTCTTGACACAAAATTTTGTTCATACAATATTTTGGACTCAATATTTAGTCCAAACACCGCAATGGGCATGACAATAGATCCCTGGCAGGGATGTCAACAAACAGTCATCACAACCGTTTCATTGTTACTTGAACATATAGTTTTCCATTAAAAAACATTTTTCTACTGTGATCATAGGAAACGCCCAAGTTAGCTTGCAGTGAGTGTCACACGTCATTCGCTGTAAAGCTGGGGCCCAGGTCTGTGGTTCCCTCTTGGTGTAGCAGAAACAGACACCTCTATCTTGGTATAAGACAGAGGCAGACACCTCCATCTTTCTATAGAAGAGACAGCCACCTCCATCTTGGTATAGCAGAGACTGGCACCATCTTGGTATAGCAGAGACTGGCACCTTCTTGGTATAGCAGGGATCGCTACCTCCTTCTTGGTATAGCAGAGACTGGCACCATCTTGGTATAGCAGAGACTGGCACCTTCTTGGTATAGCAGAGACTGGCACCATCTTGGTATAGCAGAGACTGGCACCTTCTTGGTATAGCAGGGATCGCTACCTCCTTCTTGGTATAGCAGAGATAGCCACCTCCATCTTTGTATAGCAGAAACCGCCACCTCCATCTTGGTATAAGACAGAGGCAGACCCCGTGCCAGGGTCACCATCTTGCCCTCCGAAAGGTCACAGGAGGTCGGCTGCAAGCCAGGACACAGAGGGTTAACATATGAATGGACACAGGACACCCCACGCCAGGTTTTACAGTCCTCTGGTGGCACAGAAGTCATCCCTAGTCGCATCTCATAATGACACAGAAGTGTCCCGAACCCCAACTCCGTGGAGACAACGGGGTGCCCCTCCAGGGAGTCAGCACCGTAGATGAGAGCAGCGTTTAGAGCAGGGCTCAACCCAAAACCCGCGCTGCATTATTTCGAGGGTCAGGGGTCAGAGTTGAAGAGGACGAGCAGGGGCGCCATTCTGCACATTCCTCCCTGGCACCCGCCTCAGGCTGCGGACTTGTCTGCTGGTTGCTCACCGGCCGCGCTCGCTTGGGGGTGATTGCATTCAGCACGGGTTGTGTTTCACTTTCTCTGGGTGAATAATCTGCTCTACACTACACTGCGCTGATCAACGGCCTTGTACACCCCCTGCGCTCGGAAGCCACCAGCCTGCACACCCGCCTGTGCGCTCCCGGGGCTTGAGCCTGCATGTGCACACATCACACTCTGGGACCACGAGCCTGTATGTGCACATGTCACCCTCTGGAGCCATGAGCCTGTATGTGCACATATCACCCTCTGGAGCCATGAGCCTGTATGCCCAACATATCACCCTCTGGAGCCATGAGCCTGTATGTGCACATATCACCCTCTGGAGCCATGAGCCTGTATGTGCACATATCACCCTCTGGAGCCATGAGCCTGTATGCCCAACATATCACCATCTGGAGCCATGAGCCTGTATGCCCAACATATCACACTCTGGGGCCATGAGCCTGTATGTGCACACATTACACTCTGGGACCACGAGCCTGTATGTGCACATGCCGCACTCTAGAGCCATAAGCCTTTATGTGCACATATCACACTCAGGAGCCATGAGCCTGTATGCCCAACATATCACCCTCTGGGGCCATGAGCCTGTATGTGCACATATCACACTCTGGGGCCATGAGCCTGTATGTGCACACATTACACTCTGGAGCCACGAGCCTGTATGTGCACATATCACCCTCTGGAGCCATGAGCCTGTATGCCCAACATATCACCCTCTGGAGCCATGAGCCTGTATGCCCAACATATCACACTCTGGGGCCATGAGCCTGTATGTGCACACATTACACTCTGGAGCCACGAGCCTGTATGTGCACATCTCACACTCTGGAGCCACGGGCCTGCATGTGCACACATCACACACTGGAGCCACAAGCCTGTATGTGCACACATCACACTCTGGGGCCACAAGTGTGTATGTGCACATCTCACACTCTGGAGCCATGAGCCTGTATGTGCCCATCTCACACTCTGGAGCCCTGGTACTGTCTATGCACATATCACACTCTGGAGCCACAAATTTCTATGTGCACATCTCACACTCTTAGACCATGAGCCCGTATGTGCACATATCACACTGTGGAGCCACGAGCCCGTATGTGCACATCGTACACTCAGGAACCATGAGCCTGTATGTGCACATATCACACTCTCAGGCCCGGAGCATTTATGTGCACATATCACTCTCAGGAGCCATGGGCCTGTATGTGCACACATCACACTCAGGAGCCATGAGCCTGTATGTGCACATATCACACTCTGGAGCTACCAGTTTGTGTGTGAACATTTCACACTCTGGAGCCATGAGCCTTTCTGTGCACATATTACACTCTTAGATCCTGAGCATGTAAGTGCACATATTACACTCTTAGATCCTGAACCTGTATGTGCACACACCACCCTCCGGAGCCATGAGCTTGAATGCCCACATGCCGCACTCTAGAGCCATAAGCCTTTATGTGCACATATCACACTCAGGAGCCATGAGCCTGTATGTGCACATATCACACTTTGGAACCATGAGCCTGTATGTGCACATATCACACTCAGGAGCTATGAGCCTGTATATGCACATATCACACTCCGCAGACACAAGCTTGTATGTGCATGTATCGCACTCTGGAGCCACAAGCTTGTGTAAACACATTTTTGGCCTATGTCTTGTAACCACCCTCTCTAAATCTAGCGCTTAGGCTCATATTTCACACTTAAAGTGGTTTATTCTTTGACAGATATAAACTGACTTGCCCAGGATCAAATGGAAAGAACAGCAACATAGCTCAGAGCTGTACAAACACTCACCCAGTGGACCGCTGATGTGGGGCACAGGAAGCTCCTGTCACCATCTGAGTGTTTGATTCTAACAAAAGCTCTGCCGTGGCTGTCCTTTCATGTCTGTGCACAGAGTGGGGTGGACCAGGCCTGTGGCATGGCCTGACATGCCCTCACATTCCAGGTGCGTGATGGAGAGTTTAACCGTGATGCATATTCCGTCCTCCATATTACAATCTCCATAGTCTATAATGGAATCATGATACCTTGGGCGGAATATTTGTCACATTTGTGATGGATTAACCCCCCCTGCCAAACTCTAAATCAGGCCCCAGGTTGTTGCCATGGAGATGACCCAAGTGGTCACATTCCTCTTTTTCAGTCTAGCCTGTGACTGTGCTCGCTTGTGAGACACTTTGTTAGCTTACAGTGGCCTTAGACCCCCCCTTGATTACTATTGGTTGGCTTCATTATTACACTCACTTTCTTGCTTCTCATTGGTCAGTGCATCTGGGCTTCACTTCCCCTTCTTGTGTTTGGCCCTCTTGTTTAGCTGCATGCTTTTGTCACCCACCCCAACTCTCACCCATGAGTTGCTGTGCCCTGGCCCTGCATCGCGCTCTCAGCTATGTGTTCCCATGTTGCCCTCTCTCGTATTAGCCCGCCTGCCCGCTTATGTGGCTTTTGGTCATCTGTGCATGCCTCTGTACCCACCCCCTGGCTCTCCTACATGTTGCCCTAACCACTACACGTTGGTACTGGACACCATTAACATTTTTAAAAATGCATTGATACAGCTGCTTGGGTGCGTCATTTTGTAGGCACGCATGTGTATTCAAAGCATGCACATACCTACATAATTGGTGCAGCATTGTGCTTATTTTTTATTCCTTTATCAATTTCTTTATGCTGTACAGCATTTGCTTTGTTGCTATACCGCATGAAGAAAGGTCACTGACAGGGACAATAGGTTTCTAAGCCGAGATCTATTGACTTTGCCAATGCTTGTTATTTACTCCCTTGACGGACCTTGGCCAATGGGATGTGCACACAGGGATAGAATTACCAATAATTTCCACCAGCGCTAATTAATGCAAAGTGAAACAAAGCGGTGTAGAGTCTTGAACGGATATTTAGCTTCCAGCACAGAAGGTAATTTACGCTGCAAAGGAGCACTTTTCTTGGTACAAATTGCACTTTGCCCTGCTTTGTGCTACTTTGTGTCAAGGGGCGTTACATGGGTGGTACATCGACAGATCAGTAAAGGCACCTGTACTTTTTAACTGAAAGCCCGATCTAAGAAGATAGTGAAACCGGGCTTTGCATCAAAAATCAATCCATCCTTGACACAGGCACAAAGTTGGAGAATTACTTTAATTTTTCCAAACATTCCACACATTGCATGTGTGCTGCAGTGTACAGCACATATAGAATGGTATAGAAATTGCGTAGGCGCAGAATGTTGTAGTGTAAGGGTACGCTTCCAGTACAAGTCCCTTGCTCGACATCCCGCACACACCAAGGGAGTCACTACTTTCACTGATCCTGAGGAGGAAGAGGATAAGCCCAGATCTTTGGATGTGGTGCTGCACAGTAGAGTACCAGATCTGCTCTCGGTGATGAAGGTCTTCATTAAACATTGAATTGCTCAATGGTTGATGGTCATTGTGATGTCCGAAGCGAATGGCAACGATGCTATCCCCTCGCATGCACAGATGCTGTTGCTGGCATTAACCTTGCCCTGGGTTTCAGCCTTTTGTCCATAACATTGGCTGTTGCACCTATCAACCAATGACAGCTGATATCCACAGACCTTGGATTTAGGTTGTGGCCGTTTATTGTGTGTTCTTTGGGTTACTAGTGAGATGAAGAACATCTTCATCATCGTCTTCAGGACTTCCTTCTCAAGTGGCAGAAGCTATGCTTGCCTGGGTTTCCAAGCACAAGGTGATTGTTCCTACATATTTGGTGGACACAGTGCTTAATTTGTGAAAGAATAATTGCCAGGGCCCTCGTCAGGAGGCCAACGCAGCTTGAACCGCATATCACTGCCAGTGGCTGTACCCACACAAGTACTAACCATCGCACTGCTACAAGAGTGACAATTCAGGCTGTTCGAGGCCCCCAAATCTATAAGGATGGCTTGGGTGGCAGGGATTAGTTGTTTTTAATGTATATTGAATTAATAAACAACTTTTGTTCTACTCATCTTTAAATTACACAAACAGCGCCACCATGTGGCTGCTGTCATAAGTTCTGGTGTCGGCAATTAAGAGCTGGTGCCGAGCACAGGAAACCACTGGCCCAAATTAAGCACTGGGCAGCTTCCTTTTTGATTGCTTCGGCACACGTGTGCACAGTGGCATGGTCAAGCAGCCATGTCCTTGCTGGGCACATAGGTATCAGATGGGGGTCTGCAACACAGTATGCACAACAAAGCTTGATTTGCTTGCGGTGGTGAGCGGTTGATTTTCTGTGCAGGTTGACTGTCTCCTCCTGGTGACATCCATGGACTCTGTCTTAGCAGGCTGGTGTGGCTTTGGCTCGGGTTTGAAGTCGACCTTAGACAGAGCCAGTTCCATGTGTGCAGCACGGCAGTTGGACAGTTCGTGGGATCTCACCAGTGTAGCATATAATGTAATTTGTGTGTTTTTCTCTGGCAGAGGGCAGTCTGTTGTGCCAGGTGCTTTGAGGCATTCCCCAATACATCCTCATGTTGGGGAATCTCGTTTGCTATGCTTGCTTTTTAGGTCGAGTGCGCAAGCTAATTGCTAATAGCTGTAACTCAAGCAAATGTGAGACCCATTGCATTGCAAATGCTTGTTCTTCGTTTGTCACTCTGTCTGCCAGCCATTCAGCTAGTCTTGCCCTGAAGTCACGTGGGGCGTCCTTGTATTGGGTTTTTTGCTGTTATGCTGTTAATGGTTTTTCTTGCTACAACACTGTCACCTGTGATAGACAGCAGACTTGTTATTTTTTTCTCAGCTGCATGAGTAGCGAGAGGCTATGCACATTGATGTTATTTAGGGGTTGGCAGGGGGTTGCCGCCCCTGGCTTGCCCTTTGCTATCCCTGGCACTGCTTTTGGGACCGCTGGCCTCAGAGGTGGTAAATTCGGTGCTAGGGACACAGTGGCAGCGGTTGGGGCTCCTGTCTCTTTGTTTTCTGGCAATTTTTTATTACACTGATAGTGAACAGTAACATATTATTCACAAATAATGTAATACAAATTGAGTACAATTAGCTGAAATATGATCTTCCATGGCAGCTGAGGTAAGTAAAGATGCTTTTAAATGTATGTTATGTGCATGCTTGCGAGTGTGTTTATGTGCAAAAGTGTATGTAAGTGTGATTTTTTGTGTATGTACAGGTATGTGTGTGTGAGTGAAAGTGGAGGTGAAACAGCGTGATGTCAAGATCCTCACCCACATACACAAAGCCATTCACAACACCGGACCAGCCTGCCTGAACAGGTGACTCAATTTCCACGTACCCCACAGGACCCTACGCTCAGCCCAGCTCTCTCTCGTCGAAGTACCGCACATCAGGAAAACAAGAACAGGGGGACGCTCATTCTCCTACCTCGCTACCACAGCCTGGAGCGCCCTACCGCCCCACCTCAGACAGACTACATCCCTCCTCGACTTCACGAAAGAGCTGAAGACATGGCTACTTGAAGAACCACCGCATTGATAGATGCTCCAAGGTCCCCACCCCCTCACGGGTGAGTAGTTGCGCTTAACAAACACTGACTGATTAATTGATTGACTTCCGCTACCCTTGGCATTTCAGTGAACTAACGTCCATGGCCATGTGGCCTATATTAGGCAGCCATCTGCTCTTGTTCATAGCGCAGGCACTGGGCGAAGTGCGCAGCCTCACTACATTGACCCGTTCGGCCTTCTCTGAAGGGCTGGCACCACCTGTTGGGTGCAGACAGATGGCGGCTCAGTGTTCGGTGCTGGATGCTGGGGCACTGACAAAAACCACAGACAGGCGGGTCAGAGAACATGTGCAGACATGCCAACTCACACGGCACCACTGTGTGACACACGATAGCGAGAGTCTTCCCATGGTCATCCATGGCAGAGAAAACTAGCTGAAAACCGTTGCAAACAGTGGATTTCCGGCTTGTATTTAGAGGCTTTGAACTGCCAATTTCCAGAAAGCAGCACCCTTGGAATTATGAAGCAGGGGAGCACCAAATCATGCGACAGGCTTGACTAAATTATGTGGCAGGAAAAGGCAAATTATGTGAAATAATGTGGCATTTTTTTTATACTATTATTTCAATATTTTGTAAGTTGTACACATGGTAATACTGTCTGGTCAAAGATTTCACCTCATTTGTTCCAGTCTAACAACTTTTACAAGAAAGAGCAATCGAATGATGACCAGTTAACCTTTGCAAAGGGCCTTCCACTGCACACAAACCCACGTCGCCACATTTGTAGTAACTTTTGATCCGTTTCAGCTAGACAGAAAATGTATTTTTGTTAAAATTTACCGATCATGCAGCAGATGGATTATGTGGCAAACGTAGCAATTCCATAATCATGCGGGGGGAAAAACGTGTGGCAGAATCGTGTAATGCCAGAGGCCCTGCAATTAAGGACTGTGAAAACACCCGGACATCGGCACCAGTCACAGCAAGGTGTTTGGAGGATGGTCTTTGGGTGTGGAGAAGGGACAAAATTGCCTGCTAGGTACTTCTCGGCACGAGGCCCCGCCCCCTCCTTACACGGTGAAACTTTTGTTTTAGTTGGCAGGTCTTCATGTTGGAAGTCCCTCGTGGCCACTGTGATGGTGCTGACTACTGTAAGGTGGCCAGAGATGACGGATTTGCCAGGACATGCTTGGTTTTCAGACACATGTTCCTATGTCCTGACAGTTTCGTCCAGCTTATGTCCCGGTTTTCACAGGGGGCAGCTGAGCTAGCACTCTGCACTTGAAATATTACTCCTTCATCTGACACTCTCTTGTGAGAGTGCTTTCCGCGAGTGCCAAAGCAGGCATGTCTCTATATAGGACGTGTTTCATTCTCTCACCTTCATTCAGAGAAGGGGTAGCAGCTGAGCTTGACATGTAACATGCCACATGGCATGCCGTAGTTGTGTGGCATATGCCATATAACACAAACTGCAAAAACATTCTTTTGTGACTTGTATACCAGGTGTGATTGTGGAAACAAGCACCAGCGGGAGTCTACATGGAACAGTTTAGGTCACTGGCACCATCATTTCAGTGATCACCACTGCCAAGGTTCACAGCCTGACTTCACCTGCTCATTCTTTGCCATGTTTTATGCCTGTATATGGACATTTAATATATATATAATGTCCTCAGCTTTTATGCTAGTGAAGTCTATGTGACAGGCAGTTGCGATTTTAGAGTCCTACTTCTATGTTGCCGAAGCGACCCGGTTTTTGTTTTGAAAATCTGGCCACCCTTGACTCGTCCTATGGTGCGGACTCTAATTTCTACATGTCCCACAGGTGATGGTTGGACACCACACACCGTACGATGGTCAGTTTAACCTTCTGCTCCTTCACTTTGTGCAGCGGGCATCTCAGCCATTTCAGGGCAGGGGAAGGGGGCTCGAGAGTGCCCACCAGGGTTGGTGCCTTCAGTAACTGCTTCTACCCTCAGAGAGCCACCACTCAGGGCAGGTGCAGGTTCATCGCACTCCTTCAGGGTGCACTTCTCGGCTCTATCCCAGACATGCCAGGGACAGACTTTTCCACCAGGCCTGAGCCTCACAGTGCCATGAGGTCTAGGGTAGACCCTTCACAAGCCGAGACACACAAGAGCTCCATATCTGGACACCACTCACAGCGCGATGATCTTCCTTTGTATGGACCAACCCACATTCAATCAAAATAGCGATTAACGTTACCTATCGAATGATCAGATCTATGAAGCCATTAGCGATGGAAACCCCTGCAATTTGTTAAATCACAAAGTTTGCGACTGCAAAGTGACTTTTTATGTTTGGTGATTTGGTTAGAGATTTCTGTTTGGTAAAATAAGATATAAGGCACTCCTTTTAAATAGCAATTTGTTATATATATATCAATGTTTTATGACTGAAATCCTTTCCCAAAACATTGAGAAGGTACTGGATCCCAACATAGGGTGGTAAGCCATTTGCAAATGGGAAGTGGTCCTTGTGAATGTAAAAGAGAAGTTTGTTGAAAAGAAGGCACCAGTGCAGGGGAATAATTTCTACGCTCAAACATTCAAAAAGTTTACAACTGTTTTAAATGTACCTGTCCTTTACAGAAAAGACGATGTATTTGAAAAAAAAATAGAAAATATTTAAAAAACAATCTCAGACATGTTGAACTGCTGACTTTAGCAGGCCACCATCCTGTAATGGCCGCCAACCATACTGATTCACAGTTTCTTACGTACCTCATGAACACTGATGATGTGTGTCAGATTGTGACCCAATACAATCCTTAATTGTGTGAACCAGATTATAAGTACAGAGATCACGTTGCAAAATTCCACACTGGTCATAAGAATACTGGTTTCAGTTTGCGGCTGGTATTTTGCCATCACTTGTTTGTACATCTGGCCTAAAGTTCCTTGCAGGCCTTTGGGTGCTGATGTAGCATACTGGTCCATGCAGTCACAGGGCTTAACCAGAGGCTTAGCTTGGTGAGTAAGAGCCGGATTTAGATATTGGCAGAGGGTTTACTCCATCACAATGGTGACAGATATCTTGTCCACCGAAGTCTACATCCCATTATATTCAATGGGATTTAGATGCCAGTGAACGTGATATCGTCACCATTGTGGTGGAGTAACCCATCCGTCAATATCTAAATCAGGCCCTAAGACTGGGGGTGTGGCCTTCAGAATATCCAACGTTCATGCTGACATATCATGTTAATCATTATACGAGGAGCAGAACTTGAAGGTGGTTTAAGGGCCAGTGGAAAGGGATGGGAGTTCAAATAGTGAGGGTGTACTTAAAACGCCATATTTTGTCAAATAGAACCATGTTTTAAGACCTTCCAAACAGAGACAACTGTTGTGTGTTTGTGTGTATTTAAAAATCCCAGGTGAAATCCAACAAACACCTTACCATATCTGACTGAAAGCTCCTGTACCCATTTATTAAATAATACTTTTTTTAGGGGGTGTAACATCCCAAACATCCCCCCAAAGCTACGCCCCTGGCCTTACCTCTGGCCATCCAGCAGTGGGTAATCTTGGTTTTGTTGCTCCTTCAGACTTGATTCCATTTCTTTGTCCATAATAAATAATGATTAAAAACGGCAATTAAAGAATTGCTCCAGTTGGCATCATTGTATTTAGTTGGGAGCACTGACGATGCTCTTAATATTCCCTATCGGCAGGCCCTTGCATTGCTTCGGGGGTCCCAGGAGATCGAGCACGGCTTATTAAAGTTCTGGAGGTGGAAACTCACCTTCCCCTCAAGTGTGTCTTCTTCTGATAGACCCAGTGGTGTTACGGATGCCCCTGCAGGCTCCACGGTGTGCACCCCCCCCCATGGTTCCTTGTTTTGGAGGGGTTCCCTTATCCTCTAAGCCGTGCCATTGCACGCCTGCGCAAAATGCGTGCACTGACATGGAGTAAGAAATAGTTAAACGCTCCAGGAAGCCATTTTGCCTCCCTGACCAGGACCCTGCAGCAAAGGGGGAGGCCCAACCACTCAGGAGGCCACCATTGAGCCCAAGAGCAATGAATATCTGTGAAATCTGGGAGACGCCGAGGTCCCTCATCACATTCCGAAGGAGAGCCCTATCATTTTGCATTACGCTACTGGAGAGCCCGGCACAGAAATAGCCCCTGGCTTCCCTTCAGGGTGTACAGATTACATCCACAGAATGACTGATGCAGTGTTGGAATACCGATGGGATGAGGGTGGAAGAGGAAACCAGCCGGCCTGACTTCCAGCAGCATCTCTTTTCCCTCAACTCCCAGCAGAGAAGCCCAGCTTCCTCCAGACTGGATGGGACCCATGAGAGCAGACGCAGACCTTGCGGAATTCGCAAATCTGCACTAGACCCCCTCCAACTCGAAGGCAGATCAAAGTTGTTGCTGCCCAAATTCACCATCAAGCTCCTGTGAAAAATAGGTTATTAAAGTTGAGTTGTGGCATCCCAATGCCCACTGCAGAGGCAGCTGCCAAGGTGAAAGGCGGGGCACACAGCATCATAACAGCTGCAGCCTCGTTCCTCTATATGGTCACAGAACTCCTCAGCGACTTGCAATATCCTTATAATGTACTGCAGGGGGAACTTTATCCCATATATTATGAAAGTGTCCCACACAAAATAAGAAGCTGAAAAGGCAACGATATTTCACAGCTCCTCGAGTGCCCTGAACTCTTCTTCAAGCTTTTTAGCACTAGCGAGGAAACGGAAAATATAAAGAGGTACCCAAAAGAGTTAAGATTAAGTAAACAAACTGCATATAGCTAAAGAGACTGAAATTAATATGATGAGTTTCGTATCCAAAAAAACACCGGCAGAAATCACAGATCCAAGGCCGTGCTGCCATTATTATTTATATATCACACTGATGCATCTAGTGGGGCCACAGTGAGTTGTAACCCGACCCCTAGAGGCATCTCTCCAGCAAATGCATTAAACATTAAAAATCCCAGCTATATTCACAGTATTATACCCTGAAACTTGCTGGAAACAATTTGAACTTTGCCGCAGAAGCCATGACCTTCTAAGCTAGCTTGAAACAGTCTGTTTTGTATAAAAGTCCTGATTGGCTAATCATTGGGTTTTGAATTTAATTTTTTACTTTACCTACAATCCAAAGAAGTTTTCTCAGAGCTTGGGAGACTAGTTTGAGCTTCCTCAGTCCTCAAATTTACAGGTATATTTTGAAGATGGGTCACAAATGTGATGGGTATTCAGCCCGCTGCATTACAATCTCCGTAGGGTATAATGGAATCATAGTATGGCGGAGGGGCCTTCTGTCATGTTTGTGATGAAGTAACCCCATCTGCCAAGATTGTAATCAGGCCCAAAGTATTTTAAGAGACCAAATATACTTCATTATGATAGTGTAAGTGGGCAAAACACAGGAACAAGCCGCCAAGCTATGGTTGTGCGAGGAATAGCAGGTGAGATGTTTTTTAACAGCTTAGTTGTTGGAATCCTCTAGTCCGAGGCTTTGGAATTTCATGACCAAATCTGAGATGCTAATCAAGCACTACACCAAAGTTTTGACTGAGTTACCTGAAACTGGGCAGGGGCCTTGATGTTCAGGCCATAGGCCTGAGGTCCAAGCAACACCATTATTGAAAATCAACAGGACTTTAGGGCCTGATTGCGATCTTGGCAGACGGGGTTAATCTTTTACCAGTGTGACAGATATCTTGTCCGTTGTATTACGATTCATTTATATGCTATGGAAATTGTAATACAGTGGACAGAATATCCACCACGTTTGTGACGGAGTGTTCCATCCGCCAAGATCGTAATCAGGCTCGTAGTGTCATATCTGTTAAGTTTCAGCAAGTTGTCTGATACCACTCTTGAATGCCCAACAAATAGTCACTCATTAGTTTAAAGCTTGAAGCCTGCAACAGACTGCACGCAGTTGAAGATCGACTGTATGAAAGCCGATCACAGATTGAATGAAAGCAAGCCAACCATCAGTATCTTATCTTGACCCCAAGAAAGCTCATCAAACATGGCTCCAAAACAAATTTTGTGCTATATCCTGGACGAATCCAGCTTCGAGGATCAAGAAATGTAGTTGCTTCCAGATGTGTAGTAAGCAATCAAGCTAGACGCTTGCACACGATTTTTGCTATAGTTGAATGTTGTGTGATGGGACAGAAGTGACACTGCCGGGTGTCTCTTTGGTTCTCCTAATGACCTGCTGGATGTGCAGCCAGGTATGAGGGTCCAGCTGCTCCATCTGACCCCTACATGTCCTTAGTCAGGAAACCAAGTGGCAAAAAGGCTTTAGACTGTATTGTGTATGGTGAAGTGTTGGTGTTTAGTTTGGAAAGCAGAAGCAGACCTGGCGGTATTGTGTGTGCCACATTTGTGTGTCACGTTGTCTGGGCACTGCACTGGGACACAATCAGGATGATTTGCTTGAATCAGCCAAAATAATCCCAGTTTTGGCTCAAGAATAAGTGTCGGACCCAGACTCTGGGTGGTTCCCGCTCTATTCCAGAGCGGTGAGGGGAGGTTGCCCTATAGCAGGGGAGGTCTATGCCACAGAAGTGGAGGCCAGGATACTCTGTGGAGGACTGTAGTTAGCTTTGATCACGCTGGTAAGTAGGTAGTCTAGAGGTGGGCTCTGATGGTCTGTAAGTGGCATGCGTAAGAGCCAGGGATACTGATGAAGCCATGGTGCCTGAGCGGTGTGTGCAGCTAAGTGCAGAGGTGGCCAGCCACAGCGTGGAGGTGTGCAGAGGAGCCTGTATGTGTATAATGCACAGCATTGCAGGACCACATCCTAATGGCATTGGCACACTGTGGCAGAGCGAGTGGTAAGCGCAGTTAAAGGAGGGGTATCTAGCCAGACTTTGGGAAGGAGCCTGGTGTGTGTGTGTGTGTGTGAGAGTCAGATTGTGTGTGGTGTGAAATTCTGCGTGGGTGTAAGAGAGATTGTGTGTGGTGTGAAATTGTGTGTTTGTGTGTAACCGTGTGTGAGAGATGGTGTGTGTGATGGTGTGTGCATGTAATTGCGTGTGAGAAACATTGTGTGTTTCTGTGCTTGTGTATGCATGCATGTGTGTGTCGGTCATGTGTGTACGCACCTTGCCGGATGGGATATAATGTCACAAACGTGACAGATATACCGCCCGCCGTTTGACAAGTTCCATAGGATATAATAGAACTTGGAATACGCAAGACGGGATTTCCGTCACAATTGTGACAGAGTATCCCATCCGCAAAGGTCGTAATCAGGCCCTTAGTTGCCAACACTGACACCTATGACAATCTGTCACATGGTGGTGCTGTTTGTCTTATTTAGAGATGAGCACAATAAGAGATATTTATTAATTCAATATACATTTAAAATCACTAATACCTGCCGCCCAAGCCATGCTAACAGCTTTGGAGGCCTGGAATAGTCTGTCTTGTCACACCTGCGGCCTGTGTGGGTTGGTAGTTGTGTTGAACTGTCATTGGCAGCGCCGGCGGGGGCCACAGTGGCCCCCTGACAAGGGCCCCGGCATGTATTTACTTTTACAAACTAAGCACTGCAGCTGTGGGTGGCAAGGGGGGGGGGGGGATCATACTCGGGGAAGTCATGAGTCAGAAGCCCGGTGTGATCCTTCAAGGAGTGTCCTGAGAGTCATTGGCTGTGGGGGGCACCGTGGGCCCGTGGCTCTGATGGCCGACCCGGGTACAATGTGAGCTCTGTGGGGTGATGACACCCTGCACCAGCACAAGTAACTGCTCTGATGTGAGAGACACACTCTGGACGGGCCATGTCCACGATCCGACAGAAAACAGCGAGCCTCGCATGTTTTCTGTACTTGGTTGCTCCGTTCGAGGAGGGCTAACCACCGGAAAAGGCATGACATGTGCATGCCTTCCACTAACGAAAGCAAGCAGATTTTACTAGGCAAGCCCAGGAACCAATCAAACACACTGACGTGACGTCGACAGGGCTCCGAGCCCTTTTCTAATAACTAAAGCGTCTTGCTGCGATACGCATGTGCCTAAAAAGACTGCAAATGTGTTCCGAGTTCAGAGAGAGAGCCCCGTGGGCTACTCCTCCCTTGTGGTCGTGTGGTCTGAGAGTGAATCCTGACAAGGACGCCCCAGACCTTCATCTTTGTGAGGTCGATAAATGCAGCACCTTTCCTCTGGTACTGGCTGACCTGTGAGTTACAGCACTTAGTAACAGCAATAAGTGTTCTACGAAGACAAGCATTAAAGTGCATTTGTTTGATTACTAGTATTACTCATAGTATTGTTGCTGTCATATTATCATTCATTATTTTGATTATTATTTTAGCAGTAGTATAATTATCACTGCTATTATTATTATTATTGTTATTGTTATTATTGTTATTATTGCGATTATTATTAGTACAGTTATCACTGTGAATACTATCATTATGATTTTTATTATTACTTTTATTATTATTAATATAATTATGATAATCATTACTGATATTATTATTAATATTATTTGTATTATTACTATTATTATTAATATTACGACTATCATTACTATCACTATTATTATTAATTGTATTATTTGTATTACTATTATTATTAACATTGCTATTACTAGTATTATCAAAAATTACTATTATTAATTGTATTATTATTATTAATCGTATTATTTTATTATTACTATTGTTATTAGCATTACTATTACTAGTATTATCATTATTAAGTGTATATTATTATTAATCCTAATCTTATTATTATGATTATTATTATTATTATTTGTATTATTATTATTATTATTATTATTATTAATTGTATTATTATTATTATTATTATTATTTGAATTATTATAATAAATTGTATTATTATTTATTGTATTATTATTATTATTATCATTATTATTATTAATAATTGGAGTATTATTATTATTAATTGTATTATTATTATTATTTGTATTAGTATTATTATTATTAATTGTATTATTATTATTATCAATTGTATTATTATTATTATTATTTGCATTATTATTATTAATTGTATTATTATTATTATTATTATTATTATTATTTGTATTATTATTTGTATTATTATTATTATTATTATTATTTGTATTATTAATATTATTATTAGTATTATTACTATTAATTGTATATTAATATTATTATTAGTAGTAGTAGTATCATTTGATGCAGGTGGGGGTAACAATGTCTTCTTTACCCAGTGATCCCCTTGCCCGAGTCATTGGTCACCTGGCCAGGTTGTGCAGTAAGAGGGTATGGGTGATCTGCTCACTCCTCGCCACTGCTTTGCACCCCCTGAGAGGAGCAGATTCGGGGTTGTCTGCCACACTTCAGAGCCCCGGACCCTGCAGGAAGAGTGTCCGCCAATGGGACTGTGGCGTGCTCAACGGGTGGACTGAGGGGAGTGCGACGACGCGGCAATGCTGGTCTGACGTAGAACGGGGGACATCAGGCGCTCGTGAGGGTGCAACAATCCACAGATATAAAGCAAGCACTGGCAAAGCCAATAGGTCTGAGTATAGCATGCAGTGATAGCACATTAGAGTGAGGGACAAAGGAGGATGCCAGCAGGACTGGGCAGGGAGGGCTATAATTGTAAAGTAATTGTATTTATATAGCGCTTACTACCCTGACGAGGCGTTGAAGTGCTTTTCAGCGAGCAGGACGCTCCTCCGAAACCCAAGATGAATTAGTGGTGGATTAGTATAGGGAAATATGAGTACTCTATCAGTATTAGTATTAGTTAATTTGAGCAGAGGATATGCGAGTTTGTTAGTTGGATTGACTAGAGTAATGGAGGGATGGAGGAGGGAAGAATCCATAAGTGATAATTGGGAGTTTATAGTAATAGGATGAGACTTGGGATGAGTAAAGGAGCGATGGAGGAGGGAAGAGTCTGTAGAAAGGGTTAGGGAGATCATAGTAGCAGGAGGGGTTCTGGATGAGTCAAAGGTGAGATAAACGAGGGTAAATTTAGTAGGGTTGTTTGGGAGATCATGGTAGTAAGCTGAGGTTTGTGTGAGCCAGGAGGAGTAGAGGAGGGAAGACCTTAGGCAGGGTTCTTTTGGAGAAGAAAGTAGTAGACTGGGTTTGGGATGAGTCTGAGTGGGGATGGAGGATAGATTGATAGGGACATACCCCTGATTAAGCTTCATTCAGTTCAACACAAACACTGAGTGGAGGTGGAAGGATACACCAAAACAGCCAATTGCACATTAGAGTGAGACACAAAGGAGGGAGCCATCAGGATTGGAGAGAGTTTGTTATATTTGTAAAGTAGTCCCTCACGCAGTTCAATAAAAACACTGAGTGGAGGTGGAAGGATACATCCAAGCAGCCACTTCCATTTGGTGAGAGATAAATACTCCGCTGTGTGAGTTGTGATTGACAAAGTCTCAAACCAATGGGACAAAGATTGAAAGGGGCGTACCCAAAACACACTTGCATATATTGTTGGCAATAAGTCAATTTGAGAGCTGCACAGTGAAAACCCAGACCTAAAATGGGAGCTGGGCCCCAGGCAGAGGTACAGCAAGAGTACTAAGGCCTTGATGCAATCTTGGAAAACTACTCCTCTGGTTGTGTAATAAAAGACAATCACAACTGAGTTATAGTCACTTATATACAGCCCTGTCAAGTTTACCAGGTCCATGTGTGATGTGTCGCTCATTCCAGGGTTTTTCTCTGAATTCTGGGGCGTGTAGTCGTGTTTATTCCGTTATATTAGAAGACTACAAGTCCCAGAATTCCAAGGAAAAAACCTGGACTGGAGCAGCACATCACGTATGAACCTGGAAAACTTGGCAGCTATGCCTTACTATAAAAACTGCTACACTGCTGTTCAAAGGCCTATCAGAAAGCCATGGAGATTTAGGAATTAAAGTGTAATGTTTTGATCCAACAGTACTAACAAGAAATGTTGGCCCCGCAATCTGTATCCACCCTTGGGAAACATGGCACCCCCACAGCTCGTGACACGTCACCGCCTGCTGCTTTACAAGCGCCTCCATGCCCCAGCCTTCCCTCTGAGGGTTGCTTTTCCAAACTTCTGCTGCTTTCGGCCCACAAAAGGAAGCCAGGCCCTCCGAGGCGGGAGCTCCAGTCCCTGTGCGCGCTCCGGTCACCGGCGAGCGGCCACCAGGAGGGCCCGTGCCAGGACGCTGATGTCACCCTGAGAAAAGCGCCTCGATGGAAGCGCCAACGGCGTCGCACAGCACGAGAGGCGGGAGGTTATCGCAGTCCTTCACATCATCGACTCGCAGCATCACTGCTTATTTTTAGGCCATAATCTTTCGAGGCACTGCAGGGTTTGCCAAGCCAAAGTTTTGTTCCAACATTTTCTGAGTGTGTTCTGCACTCGATGTGATGAAAACGCACCACATACCGTAAAAGGACAAAAACTGACACTACCGGTCAGTGATGGCAGACGTCATGTTTCAAAGCCAAGGATGTGATTCCCAGAAGTCTCCTAGACGTGCACCCACGTTTGGAGTAAATATCAGTGGTTTCTGAAATGCAGAAAAAAATCTGTACTACTCCCTCAGTGGTCCAAGGCGTAACCATTCACCGCTGCGCGTTCGCGGAAACATACCTGACAACTGCATTTAGGGCTCCATGTATCAAAGTTTGGTTTTGCGACTCGCAAATTGTGAGTCAGAGCGACTCGCAATTTGCGAGTCACAAAACCTTATGATGCACAGGGTCAATGACACTATTTGCGATTCGCAAGGGGGCCGCAAATGCCCACCTCATGAATAATCATGAGGTGGGTCGCAATTTGCATCCCCCTTGGGAATGGCCGCCCTCACAGGGATGGTGCCCTGCTGGAGACAGCAGACCACCATGTCTGTGACTGCTTTTAAATAAAGCAGTGTTTTTTTTTAGGAAAACGAGATGCATTTCAAAAACAAAAAATGAAACGTTTTCGTTTCATTTTATTCAGAGCAGGCACTGGTCCGTAGGACCACTACCTGCTCTGAAAAAATGATTTTACTGCCATTCACAAAGGGGAAGGAGTCCCATGGGGACCCCTTCCCGTTTGCAAATGGGTTAGCACCCGTGTGACACTGGTACTAACTGCGATTGTGTTGCGACCCGCCTTCGCGGTCACAAAACAATCATACATCGGACTGAGAGTCGTAATTAGGAAGGGAACACCCCTTATTAATTGCAACTCGCAATCCCTTTTTGCGATTTGGTAAATAGTTTACCGAATCGCAAATATGGATTTGAACATGCCAAAGTGCATTTTGCGCATCGCAAATGGCCCGATTCGCTGTTTGCGATGTGCAACATGCTACGTACATGGAGCCCCAAGTCTTGTACACGTTGCGCCGTTGTACAAAACCATTTAGCAGTTGCAAACCCTGTGAGCTGCAAAATTATAGTTAGCCATGTATTAAACTAATTTTGCAATCCGGACAAGCCTTTCCAAAAAGCCTGTGGGCTTAATGGCTCGTTCCAAATCGCAATCAGAAGGAGGGGTGAAAAGGGCACCCCCTCCTATTTATCAAATGAAAAATGTTAATATATCAATGTTTTGCAACTGTAATTGCGTTTCCGTGGGAGAGTTTCCCCTTTAGAAAATATGTTGGACGTTGTCGGCGGATAAAGCAGTGGTCGGAGGGTTCATTGCCTGCTCCATGATGTCTTCTCAAATGGATCCCATTTTTTGAAAGCTGTACCAGTTCCTCTCAGGGATACTCGATGCTTTAAAAAAGATTCCGCTTTGGGATTAGCAGGGGTTAGTAGTCTGCTGTCCCTTGCAGGCCACCATTCCTGTGTTTGTGGCCAATCACAGGTTGTCGCAAACAGCAGCCTGTTGGATAATGTTAATTAGGTAGGTGGTTCTAACTGGACATAATGTGACGGGAACTATTAAGACACAGACATGACATTATGGTCAGGTAGGGTTAAGCAGTTGTCTTTTGTCCTGAGATTACCTAAAGGCTAGATTAAGAAAGAGAACAATGGTCGTAATCAGGCCCATCTTGCCAGTCTAGCCAGAAGACCAGGTTACCGCACAAGTAATTCATCAACAATCAAGGAAGGCTACCACTTTTTACAAACTCTTAACAGCAGTTTGATGGTGTCCTTGTTGCAGGTGTGCAGAGAGCCACCAGAGATGGTGAGCTTGTCTGGAAGATGAACGGGGAGCTGGTTGTGATGGCTTTGTAATAGTGGCATAACAAAGGCCCCCACAGCACAGACAGTGGCCTCGGACCTCCTGTGTGAGTTGGGAGGGGGGGCCCCTCCATGTACTGTGCAGGGGGACCCCCTCTTGTTTCGTTATGCCACTGCTTTGTAAATGATGCAACTGGGATTCAAAATGGCGCCTGCAAGGGGAGCCTTTGGAGTTGTGTCAGGATGGGACGTGATCATTTGTCTTCAAGCTCTGAATGACAAGTAAAACTATGACAAAGACTCGACAAATATAAAAAAAGTGTATTTCTTTAACATGCAGAAACATTTTACTTTAGTACATCAGCTTGTATCACTATATTGGGTGGGTCTTGGAAATAATCATACCTACGCCCTGACGACGATGCCATTAGTGAAGCAACAGGAAAGCCAGGTGTCCTGTATGTCCCATATAACAGGTAGATTGTTATTATAGATTGAGCAACATCATAGTCCATTAAAGCATCTACAAGAGAGGTTTCGTGCAGTGCACATCCTAGTAGGTATATTTCACGGTGCTCTCGAAGGTGTAGATGAAGGAAAGGGAGAAACGAAGAAATAGGTATTTTGCCAAGGATCACACAATTTGCTCAAGCAGGAAGCCAGCTTTGATCTTGGAATTCCTGGATTCATGGTGCACAATGCAGTCACCAGTCGGGGTTCACTTTCTCTTCCTCTTTACATTAAAGGTTAGAAACAAGATTTCTGAGAAAAAACTACAACTTTAAGGGAAAGCAAGTCACTCTATTTTAAGGAGGCTTCGTCTGCAGGCAGAGGCCCACCGTACAGGCATTTTGAATTGTCACTAGCCTCTGTTTTGGGGATAGCATTTCGGATGGGGTGCAGAGATGTTTTAAGGCATGGGCAACGCGGGCTCTTGCCCAGGGCCCCAGCCTTTCAGCCCCCCCCGATTGAGCCTGCAGACTCTGATGACCTGGAATAATTCTTTAACAGATTATTATAAATACCGTTTCCTTTAATTTATATTTATTGTGGCAGATGTGTGAAAGTCTGTTACACACATTGCAGAGGAATGTGTTTATGTTTCATGCAACATCCATAAAGAATTTCTATTAGATCAAAACAGGACCTCATACATGAGAAATGGTTGAGTGTCTCAGAGATTATTTGCAGTGATATTAGTGAGCTGCTGCTGTCTTATAATATTGAAAACACATGTCACTGCCCCTGAATATTAGATGTAAACACACTCAGAATTTGGATGAGTGCGCATGTGCACTGTCAGTGACCTGGGCAAAGAGGGAAGGAAAGAGCTGAAACTGGATCATAAATTCAAAGCTGTTCCGAACAGGGGCCTCAAAAATACATTTTTCCCGGAGCCCCCAAATCCCTGACAGTGTCCCTGTGGGCCGGCAACCTGGACCTGGATCATTCTGCAGGGCCACACCCTCAGCCCACCTGTAGGCTGAAGACTCCTCTGTTGCAGGAGTGGTGGGGATCACAGGGGCACATTGAGGGGCAAGGGTGGGCTGCAAAAGCCACTCAAAAGCTGGCCCATTTTTTGGCTTGAGGTTCAAAGATGCCAACTGAAAGCACATCTTTTGCCCTCACATTAGCCCCATGGCAACTAATAATCAAAGCTCTCCTGGGAACTCATCTCCTGGTAGCACCTTCACATTCTTGGCTTTCCAGGAAACAACACCTGCATTTGGGATCTTGTTTTATTTTTACCACTGGGCGCTCAGAAGCCCTGCACTCTTGTTGCCCCTGGCTAGTAAGCCAGGACAGGCTAAAGATGGCACACATAACACAGTGCCGCTTGGCAGCTATGAAAAGTTCTGGAGCTCAGCAGTGAGCTGCCCCTTGTTGTTTTTGGCCTTCTGACATGGTGAAGGGATTACGTGGTCTTTCTATTAAATACACCCAGCTCATTGCTGGAGACTTTGTAACTTTGAAACAGGTTTGAGTCTCGGCGTCGGCTCAACATCCTGCGATTCTGGGCAAATGACTTAATATCCCCATGCCTACCAAAAATTAATGTGTCCTTGTATAACGTAACTAGTGCTAGTGTAAAGCGCCCCAATTCCTTCGGATCGAGTTCACGCTATATAAAACTGCAAAAAAAAAAAAAAACATTCTATAGACTTAAAATAGAGGTGCATCTACTTACTTCTTCCTTCAGGCCTAAGCTTTACTCCTACAGCCCCAGTGATGATGCAGCTGTCAGAGAGAGGCTGTCAGTCCTATAAACAGCCTGTGGACAGCGCTTCCTCCGGCCCTTTGAAATCCAGGCTTTTACAATCCACCTGCAGCAGAGGTAGCAAAAGCATAACTGACTGTTTTGTGGGTTTTTCTGTACTCTTTTTCCCTTTCCCCAGTTCTCCTTCTCTCAGTCGTTGCTGCAGTGGAAGAAACTGGTGATCTGGTCTTGTCAGAACAGATGTTTGCGCACGGCCCCAGCATGCAGCGCCTCCGGCACCCGTCAGACGTGAATGAAAGTGGGAAAATGAAGGGCAAGATGCGACTGAGAGCCTGATAAAGATGTTGGCGGATGGGTTACTCCATCACAACGGTGACGCATATCCCGGCGACCAAAATATAAATCACATTATATCCTATGACAGTGGTTCCCAACCTTTTGGTTTCTGTGGACCCCCACTTTAACATTAATGGAACCCAGGGACCCCCACGGAATCATCATGGGAATCCGGGGACCCCCGTTTGAGTCATTACTGGAAGCTGGGGACCTAATTTGTCAATATTTTTTTTATTTTCTAGGCTCTCGCGGACCCCCTGAGAAGGCTTCGCGGACCCCCAGGGGTCCTAGGACCACAGGTTGGGAACCACTGTCCTATGATGTTTAGATTTTGGCCAATATCTGAAGTAGGCCCTTTGCCTTGGGACGGCCTGGGTCAAGGGCTAAATGTTTGGCAACGTGTACCAGGGTTGAGTCTAGATTGAGACAAGGAAGGCGGCATACTTTCATGCCAAACCTGGCAAGTGCCAGTTTGCCTGTAAAGCATTAAAAAACTTGCGTTTTGAGGGGAGGAAGACGTAAAATGTGACTTTGCCTGAGGAAGCCCAAGGGAGTCATTTCTACTGTCTGTTTGTTCCAGCTCTGTGAAGCTGCTTTGCATGCAACATTCATGACAGTTCATATGGTTGTGGTTGTGCGCAAACACTAGTGTTCCTGTACACACAATTGTGGTATGATACAAGCATGCATTACCATACACAGCCCTTATACTACGGATGGCTGTATAATGCCATGTTCCATGGATTATTTGTCTGCCTGACTCCTTTGACCATATAGCACCGCTGGTTGTTTAATGCATTTTCCTACAAGTCGCTTCACGGCGCCCCTAGATGGACCCTCCGACCAGATCGTTAGAGCAACCAGTCTCATGTGTTTCTCTTCTGCCACTCCCCTGTGGACTCATCAGAAAATATAGCATGGCTGGTTGAATAACGCCTATTCCTATAGGTTGTTCTTCTGACCCTCCTTTGTGAACTCCAAACCATATAGCATAGTTGATACCTGGCTGTACTCATAAGGGAAGTGTCCTTCACCTTTGGCCGCTCTCTATGACAAAATTCAAAGTGGATTAAGGGGGTCATTCTGACTCCCGCCGGCCGCGGTAACCGCGGTGTACCGCCACGGTCAGAATGCCCATGGATGCACCGCCAGCATGTTGGCGGTGCATCCGCGGTCCCCGGCCCTTGCGGTCTATGACCGCCAGGGTCGGAATGACCCCCTAAATGTCAGGGTAAAGAGCAATCCAAGACTGGTAGGCAGGGCCGGACTCAGGGCCTCATTTACAAGCGGCCTGCGCCGCTGGTGCGTCACCTTTCCTGACACACTGGTGCAGGCTTATAGCTACATGGCCACACAAAGCCAATTTGAGTGGCTTTACATGGCCTTGTAGATATGGGCCACTTTCACGCATTACTCTGTGTTCCCACGCAACACCCATTGAATCTGATGCATTCCCAGGTTTACAAGGTTTCGTAAACCTGGGAATATGTCAGTTTCCTACGCCACCCCTGGATGGTGCAATGGGGAGAAATAACATTATTTCGCCCCATGTTTTCCTCTTTCTATGTTTGTTGCATTTTTTACCACATATAGAAGGAGGAAAACGCCTCTTGTGATTGAAGAGACACCTTCATGCACAAAAACATTCATCCCTGCAACACAGGCATTTTTGCTCCACGGTGCAAGGGTGCCTGCGTTGGTGCATGGCAGCAGTTTGTGTGCCCGTGCAGAGGACAGGGACAGGAATGCGCCGTATACTGTAGATGAACAAGTTAATTACTTTCCGTAATGAATTATCTGGTAGAGACATACTCTAGTTACAGATTCCTTACCTTAGAATTTCCCCAGGCGTCAGCCTGGATCCAGAGATTTTTCTTCAAGCAGTATCCTTGAGCACAAATGGTGGCGCCAGTCTACTCCGCGTCCATTGTTGGCGTCATGGTCACCGTGATGATGTTGCGGTCGTTTTGACGTGAGGCAGCGCAGCAAAAAGGCTTGTGACGCTGCCCTGAGCCAAAACTTTGTAAATAAGGCCCTAAGAACCAAAAGCAGCCCTGGCAAGTTTTCTCACATCAGCTCCCCCCCCCCCCCCCCCCCCCCCCATGCATAGAGATAGAGCAAAATGAAGTGCGAAGAAGACTCCGACCATGGCAGGTTTGAGAGGTTCTTCACTCCCTAGTTTTAAATTTTTAAATTGGGGAAAACTGATGCATTTAGCGGCACATTATTTGTCACTCACTACCACTTTTGCATCTGTTTTTTCTCTCCGCCCTCCTCTCCTCTGCCGGCTCATTCTTCCTCTTCATCCTCACTTCCAGTCTCTAACTCCAACATCTCAATGCCCCTCCATCCTCATGCTGCGTCCTGGTTACTTTTGTTGTCCTTCTTCCTCCCTTGTTAGTTCTTCAATCTTACTTCTCTTCTTTTCTAAGTCTCCTTCACTGCTCGCCTCACTCTTTCCTCGTTTCCCGAGTAGTTTTGTCTCAACCTTTGCTTTTTTCATCTTTGCGCCTTCTCGTTTCTTTCTTGCCCCTTTTTCTCGCTGCCTTGCCACTGTACTTTCTCCCTTCTTCCCCTCCCTGTACCCTTTCTCCCTCTGCTTCCTTCCGTCACTCTTCTCCCTGTGTCCGTTCTCTCCTCTGTTTTCCCCTCCTTTATTCAGCAGACAGGTGAGTGGCAGTGACGTGTTTGTGAGAGCCCCCCCCCCCCCCCCCCCCCCCCCCGGCTAGTCAGTGGCGTGCCTTCTCTTCACTTTCACATCAGTGTCAGGAGTTAGGGTCTAACGAACACACACTGATCCAGACGTCACGTCGATACATCCTTTGCTCATTTAGAGAGCAAAGGTCTTGTGCACAATGCAGTCAGCACATGGTACTTTGTTTTAGTGAAATATCGTTACCTGTGCGTTAGATAGGTTAGATATGTCGTTCTCCCTTAGGACCGTGATGTGGTCACGGCCTGGCTTCACTAGCACTTAAGGACTGAAAGAAATGAAGCTCAAGGGCATGGCAAGGGCCCCCACACTCCATGCGGTGCGAAGGGGGCCCTGAGCTCCATGGCCCCTCCCCAGCACAGTATACTGCACGGGCGACGGGCCCCTGACTGGGTCCAAGGGAAGAGGCCCCACTACAGGTACTTTGCAGGGGGCCTCTAAGTTTTGTTACGTCACTGCTGGAGCTAGGCTGCAGTGTCATACACTAAGTCCCGCCCTCATAGGTTCTCAGTGACTGGGTAAGGTGCTGACTCCCTACCAGGCCAGTCAGTCTCGGGGGTTTCCTTGGGGCTGCGCTGTGTTTTCCCTGCACTGGTTGTTGCACTTACTGGCTCCGTTAAAGGCCTCTGCTGAGAGCTGCCCACCGGCAGGTGAAAAGCAACCCTCTGGCTTCCAGCCAACCGGGGAAATGCCCGGTCCAGCCACTCCGGCCTTGCTGGTAGGTATCACATGTGTGCATGACTACGTCTTCTGTGGCATTTCACCCTTACCCGGTACGCACAGCTGCAGTTTCCCCAACACAGTTTGAGCAGTATCTGCCACGCACACACCACAATAAAACCCTTAGAGCACAGTGCCCGTCCACACTTACCATTCATTCATACACTAGTGTTCATTCCTTCAACTTTCTATCCTTCAGTTCCTCTCACAAACTGGCACACTGACACCTGAGCAAACCACAAAGGGGCCATCTCTGGCCCTCATGCACAGCATCAAAACACTGCCCTTAGAGCCCTTATGACACACTGGCAGGCCCACATCCAGGGCAATCCTCTGGAGCAGCGTGCCACCTGCCTGCAAATGCCCTTCAGCGCCTCGTTAGGGTAACAACCAACATGCAAATTTAACAACCTTACAATATATGTATGTGTGCACCTACATGTACATTAATTAACACCAACATTTATTTCACATTGCACAGAGGTGTTATGTACAAATAATGGTGATGCTGACTGTATAAATGTGTGGCGTGTGTTAGAGCTTCCAACTCGTGCGGCTTACTGCCTGGGTACTTACTCTTTCCACAAACTCCCTACCTGCTGGTGCTTTCACCCTTGTGGATTGGCATGTGCTCTGTGATGCGGTGCCCCAGGGTGGTGCCTCTGCATCTAAAGCATAAGACTTTGCACAGATCTGAACATTTGCCATGAGTGTGTCGCCAAGCCAAAAGCGTGCCTTGAGTCAGTCCCGCAGGACCACGTGGAGGCTAGTCTGTAAATTATATATTGTTTAGCTCTCCTTCCACTGGCTCTTTCTCAGATCTGTGCAGATTATTCTTGTCTAGCTTCTTCAAGGAGGACATACAGGTCTCCTAGTCAAAAAATTGCTTTCACACTAATCCCATGAAGGCTATACAGGTCCCTTAGAAACAGTGGGCGACCCACCTGCCTACCTGGTCAGTGAAAGATATGAACTTCTCTTCCTATGCAGAGGACAGCCTGCCAGATTCAGATGTCCCCTTAGAAAGGATTCAGATACCCCCACCTGCTAGAATCAGAAAGCATAAATATTTTCCAAACAGGAGCCATTATTACGTATCTATGGAATTAAGGGCTATAACCAGCTGTTTTTGAACCTGAGTGACTGCTGACAGGGATTAACTGTTTTTCAGACCAGTAGAACCCTGAATTAATAAAAATTGGCTTTTGTATTTTTTCAATGAGCAGATATCTTCTTGCAGCCATGAGGACTGGAGCTTTTTGTTTCCATGACCATGACTGTTTCACCCACTTACCAAAGTTTTTTGTTTTTCAATAACAAAATCCCAAAGTGAGGGTTTGGTAATGAAACACAGCAAACCCAATGGCCCCAACACGCATGGAGTTTTCTGCTTGCATGTTAGGTCCATTAATTGATTTCCGGGTCTGCAACCACCATACCCCACACGCCTGTAGTTCTTCCACATATGAAGGGGTGGGAGAAGCACAGGTTTGGTGGGTGAGGCACTTGCCCTTTTTTGGTGGGTGCTTCTGACCTGTTAAACTATATATTGTGGCTATGTTTTAAATCCACCACTACCATCTCCGAACATTAAAAGTGTGTTACTTCCGGCTCCATCAACAGGTATCAAAAGGCAGCTGATGCTCATTCTGTCTCTGAATTTGGACTTTCGCTTCCTCTATTTATCAGAGAAATTGATGGTAAGAGTATGCAAAGGGTGACGTCTTCATTGTAACATTCTCCTTGAATATGTGGTGCAAACATAGCTATGGTCTTTGGGTCACATCTAGTTATTCGGTCTCCTAATGTGGCAACAATACCCAGGGCCACTAGAATTATGCGGCAGGAGAGGGCCAAGTTATGCAATAGGGTTAACTCAATTATTCAGCATAATGTGGCATATTTTCTAATACTATCATTTTTGCACTTGTTAGCACTGTCTGGGCAGAGGTTGCACCTCATTGGTACCAGTTTAACTCCCAAATATAGCAATAAGCAACATAAAAGTGACCACTCAACCTTTGCAAAGGGCCTTCCACTGGGCAGCAATACCTGTTGCTGCATTTTTAGTAATTTCAGAACCGTTTGTGTGAAAAACCGGATTTTTTTTTGTTAAAAAAGCCAATTATGTATTATTTGGTGAATGCAGTAGATCCATAATTATGCGAAAAACTCCACGGCCACACAATTGCCTAATCCCAGTGGCCCTGACTATCCCCAGATCTGGTGGTATTCTGCGTCATTTCATTGTCACCCTGTCCTTCTCCAAGCAGGTCCCTAGCTAGTCCTCTGTGTCACTACAATATGATACTAGGTAACCTAAAGTCCTAGACAATGCTGTTGCTAGACATCTTACTCTAAGAATCAGTGATATGGGTGTCACAGCCACAAGGAGACCCTCTACACCCTGGATTGTAATCTGGATCTTCTCCGGTGAGTTGGTGCATGTAAAAGAGCCCCCCCCCCACCCCTATGGGAGATTTCCTTTCTACTTTTAGGTCGACTTGGCAGTACAGATGTCTGCAGACCAAGTGTTACCAATTCTTTAAATTGGTTGGCTCCACCGCGAGGATAATTTCTCTCTCACCTCATGCTATTGGCTGTTTGATGTATCATTACACCCAGTGCTTTAAATGTAAAAATAGAAGTGCAGGTACTCTGTACCAGAGTACCTGCTTGTTTCTGAGAAGTGGCGGTACTCTCCAATTAAAAGTATTACGTTTTTCTTGAGATATGCCAGTACTCTCCCTCTCAAACTAAAAAAGTGCCGGTACTCAATACCGGCCCATTTAAAGCACTGATTACACCATCCCAGGAAGCGCTTCCTTTCTGTCCATCTGAGAAGGATGCTCAATCTCTACACTATTTGACACACTCAGTTCTTTATCTCCTGTGTGCATTCTCAAAGAAAACTTTGTTTTTTGCTACTTTATCCCTAGCGATGGCAATAATCATACGCATGGCCTTAACATGCTAAAGTGTATTGGTGCAAGCAACACATGCAAACATTTGTGTAAGCAGGAGTTTGCCTGCGTTAGCACATTAAAGCCAGACCTATTGGCTTTGTGAATACTTGTAATGTTAGTTAGATCCTTTTTCACAAAAAACCTGCTAAAACATAACCTATTAGTGCCACCATGGAACCTGGTTACCCGCAATTGAATGGATGGGGTCGCGTACCCATTCAGTCCATTAGAACTTGGCCCCCTTAATCCGGTATCTACCACAGGGTTTATTTTGAGGGCGGCTCGCTGCCATGTTTGACGCCTTAGCACTAACTAAAATAGCACCTACAAAAGCTGATGCCCCGCATAGACACTGGTTTAGTACTGAATAAAAAGCTGCATATATTCCTAACAGGAAGCTAGGGATGCTTGAAGCTGCATTTGAGACAACACCTCAGAATTTCCTATGAACAGTGGTGTAACATAGGCCCCTGCAACACCTGTGGTGGGGTCCCCGAGCTCAAGGGGACCCCTCAGCACAGTACCCTGGCCTGAGAGCTCCTGAGTCCAGAGGGGGGGCCCTCCATGTAGTTTGCAGGGGACCCGCTCAAGTGTTGTTACGATACTGGCCATGAAATAAAAACGTGAGTCTCATTCAGCAATGGGCCAAAATGCAAAAAAGGCTCTTCTATTCTACAAAAAATTCTAGTGCGCTGAAAATCACCAATGCGTCTCTGGTTTCTCTACCACACTTCACTCCCCCAGCAGCGTTTTCTTCATCACTAAAACCCTCCGTGGTGCTTACGGAACAGTAGGAACTCCTCTGCATCTTTCTCTGATAAAATGGAGTATATTTGAGTAGACCTGTGTGATATCTGGTCATTGAGTGAGTAGGATGTGGAGTCTTGGAAGTCTGATGATGTATGTGCACATACATTTATGGTGTAGGAGGTTCAGGGGTGGAAGTTAGTGCCTTCGAAGTACCTGGGTCTTCTAAGCTCTTTATGTGCCCATTACTGAGATGGACACCTCTTACCCCTCTTGTAACCAGGCGGGCCATGGATGGATCCTCAGTCGCTCTAGGATGAACCTTATAAAAATGATTTCTTCAATCTAGAACTAGTACATGCTAAGGGATGCTCCAATGCATGTACGTAGGCAACGCTCATCACTTCTCAGCTAACGCAAGATCTTTCTGTTAGTGGCAGATACCGGATGCATTCCCAGAGCTTCTCCTCTGCCGCTCCTGGGTGGACACAATAGGGCATTTATGTGCTTTCTCTTTGGACCACTGACTGCGGGTGTATGCAGTGGTGGCAGCTGCCAATCAAAAGTGGGTGTGGGGGGATGTGGGGGGAGTGTTAAAATAATTAAAAAGAGCTTACCTGCCGCTCTCGATCCCGCTGCCTGCCACCTTGGTGCTCCTCTCCTCCCGACAGTCTGGGGCACCAAAACACAGGCTCCCAATCCAGATGCTGCTCTCATGCTATACCAAGCATCAGAGCAGCACCAGGATTGGCATGAACGCGCTTTTCTGATGCTCGCTCGGGCACAGGGAGCCTGTATCATTTCTCCACCCAGTTGGGCAACACAGCTGGGTTGGAGAAATGCAAGTGTGTATGTCGGTTTGGCTGTCCTAAGACAGCCGACCAAACTGACATGCATACTTTACAGTGCCCGCCACTTTTCACCCCTGCCTGCCAGCCTGCCATGGTCCGGCCCCACTCTACATTACTTGGCTGTCACCGAGACAGTGATAAATAAAATGATAATAAAATCGTTTTACTATCATTTTATTTTTCACTGCCTGACTCTCAGCAGTGGGGCGAGGCTCCTCCGCAATTACGGAGGAGCCGCCCCCTGGGAGTACTCCTCTGTTGCCTCCTAGGTGGCTGCCTGTGACCAGCACATGACTTAAATTGCTCCACTGCCCTCATGCATGAACCTACAGTCCAGCAATCCTGGCTAACTGTATCCAATCTATGGTCACGGACCAACCTCCTCTTGGCCTAGACCTCCAACTCTGGTTGCATGTAACAAACACATGCTCAGACGCCGCTCTTCTATCAGTGTTGGGCTGTCCTCATAGATCAGCTACTAGTTGCTAATAGAGTGATGCTCTCCAGGGGTTACCAGGGGAGGCTGTATGAAGTCCTTCACTGTGCCCTCTCATGTATTTCCAGGGGTTATAGATGACATTTGTCACAACTACTGTATTCAGCACAGGAGTTAATCTGCTGTTGCACCAGGGTGGATCCTCAGAGACTTTCACAAGTGTTCACAACAATTAATTGATGAAAAGCACGTACATTCTACCTTTCGATTCGCCTATCACCATTGGATGATAAAGCACTAAGATCTAAGACAATTTGAAGGCACCAAGCTGGGCACTCACGCACAACACTGCAAATACGCTCTCTACCAGCCAAGCACTTCCTCACAGTGTACTGCACTATACATCCATTGAAGCATCTCACACCTCATCAGGGGCATGACGCGCTATACAGATGGAGTTGCAACATAATGCACCACTTAGGTGTGTCCGAGGATGACTTCACAATATAGGCTCAGCTCATGTCAGGGAACCACTCCCTTCCTTGTTGCCTAGATTTGTTCCAGGCTCTCACCTTACACAAGCTACACAGACTTCTCCTCTCTAGTAAAGTGTGGGTGTTCTCATATGGACCACTATCAACCTGTATTAGAACATTGGAATGCGGGGAGGTCCATTGGAGACAATGGAGTGTTCTGGGATTTTATGGCTGGCAACAGCTGTGAACAAAGGCCTCCCAGAGGCTCAGGGGATTTCATTCCCCTCGGGTCGGTGAGGACTTTGTTTTATTTATTAGAACATTCTGGCCTCTAGTGGCGGAATGTTCTAATAGCCTTATAGCCCTTCATAGCTGGGCTATACGGGCAATTAAAGTCCCACTTCCTTGTAACGCTGGAGCTGGCCTTTAATGACCGGTATAGCCCGCTACGACGGGCTCTAAGGCTATATTAGAACATTGGAATGCTGGGGGCTCCATTGAAAACAATGGAGTGCTGCGGGCTTTTACTGGCCGGTAAAAGCCCGCAGCGCCAACATTCCAATGTTCGCTTTGTTAACAGCAAAAGCTGTGAACAAAGCCTCACGGAGCCCGAAGGGATTTTAATCCCCTCGGGCTCCGTGAAATCTTTTTTTTTTAATAGAACATTCTGCCCTGTGTGGCAGAATGTTCTAGTAGCCTTAGAACCCGGCGTAGCGGGCTCTCCCGGCTATTAAAGTCCCTCTCCCTTGTTAAATGCCCTCCCCTTTGGCTCGGCATTTAACGCGGGGAGCCGGCCTTTAATAGCCGGTAGAGCCCGCTACGGCGGGTTCTAAGGCTATATTAGAATATTGGAATGTTGGGAGCGCCATTGAAAACAATGGAGTGCTCCAGGCTTCTAATGGCTGGTAAAAGCCCTGAGCATCAAAATTCCAATGTTTGTCTTTCACAGCTTTTGCTGTGAACAAAGGCCTAACAGAGTCTGAGTGGATTTCAACCCCACTGAGCTCCGTGAGGCATTTGTTTTACTAATTAGAACATTCTTCCCTCTAAGGGCAGAGTGTTCTAATAGCCATATAGATCGGTGTAGCTTGGTTGTACCTGCCATTAAAGGCCTGCTGCCTTGTTAAAGGCCTTTTCCTTCAGCTCAGGCCTTTAACGCTGGAGCGAGCCTTTAATGGCCGGTATCTGTCACTATGGCGGGCTATAATGCAATAATATTTGTTAAACCTGACAGCCTTAGGGTGGTCACCCCTAACTTTTTGCCTGCCTCCCTCCACTTTTTGGATACTGTTTTTGCTGGTTTTTAGACTCTGCACACTTTACCACTGCCACCCAGTGCTAAAGTGCATATGCTCTCTCCCTCTAAACATGGTAACATTGGATCTTACCCAATTGGACTATTTAATTTACTTATAAGTCCCTAGTAGAGTGCACTATGTGTGCCCAGGGCCTGTAGATTAAATGCTACTAGTGGGCCTGCAGCACTCATTGTGCCACCCACTTAAGTAGCCCCTTAACCTTGTCTCAGGCCTATCATGGAAAGGCCTGTGTGTGCAGTTTCACTGCCAATTCGACTTGGCATTTAAAAGTACTTGCCAAGCCTGAAAACTCCCCTTTTTCTACATATAAGACACCCCTAAGGTATGCCCTAGGTAACCCATAGGGCAGGGTGCTGTGTAGGCAAAAGGCAGGACATGTACCTATGTAGTTTACATGTCCTGGTAGTGTAAAACTCCTAAATTCGTTTTTACACTGCTGTGAGGCCTGCTCCCTTCATAGGCTAACACTGGGGCTGCCCTCATACATTGTTTGAGTGGTAGCTGCTGATCTGAAAGGAGTAGGAAGGTCATTTTTAGTATGGCTAGAATGGTGATATAAAATCCTGCTGACTGTGAAGCTGGATTTAATATTACTATTTTAGAAATGCCACTTTTAGAAAGTGAGCATTTCTCTGCACTTAAATCTTTCTGTGCCTTACAATCCACGCCTGGCTGGGTTTAGTTGACAGCTCCTTGTGCATTCACTCAGACACACCCCAAACACAGGATACTCAGCCTCACTTGCATACATCTGCATTTTGAATGGGTCTTCCTGGGCTGGGAGAGTGGAGGGCCTGCTCTCACACAAAGGACTGCCACACCCCCTACTGGGACCCTGGCAGACAGGATTGAATGGAAAGGGGACCTGGTGCACTTCTAAGCCACTCTTTGAATTTTTTCTCACTTCAAAGGCACATTTGGGTATATAAACAGGGCCTCTACCCCTGCCAACTCAGACACTTCCTGGAGAAGAAACTTGTAACCAGAACCTGCATCCTGCCAAGAAGAACTGCCTGGCTGCCCAAAGGACTCACCTGACTGCTTTCTGTGAAGGACTGCTGCCTTGCTGTTGCCCCGCTGCCTTGCTGCTCTCTGGCTGGGGTGAAGAAGTGCTCTCCAAGGGCTTGGATAGAGCTTGCCTCCTGTTCCGTGAAGCCTCAGGACCAAAAAGACTTCATCTCTTCAAGAAGGACTCCTTGTGCGGTGAAATTCGATGCGCAGCCTGCCAGAAACGACGCACAGCATGCACCGCGAAAATTTCACTGGAACAACGCAGCCCGACTTCGCAACGAGATCAATGCAGCGCGAGTGTAGCAACTGGAAATTCGACGCACGGCCCACTCGATTGATGCATAGCCGAGCCAAAACAACGCAGCCCGACTTCCAGAGAGGAATCGACGCAGCGCCTGCCGTGCGGTAGAAAATTCCACGCAACGCCTACCGGATCGACGCAGTTCCTTTGACTTCGTCCTGCCAGTGCAGGAAATCCACGCATCGTCCCCGGGATGTCTGAAAACCCCGCAACCCGAGGAGGATCCACGACCCGAGCACCAGAAATCCCTGCGTGGAAACTAAACAACGCATTGCCGTGTGCGGCCTAAGAAATCGACGCACACCCCTTTGTTTTCACGCTTCTCCTCCTCTGCGGTTCTTGGCGGAGATTTTTCACGCGAACCAGGTACTTTGTGCATGAAAGAGACTTTGTTTGCTTTTAAAAGACTTAAGACACTTTATATCACTTTTCAGTGATATCTCTACATTCACTTATTACATCTTTGATCGTTTTGACCTGCATTTATCCAGATAAATATTATATATTTTTCTAAACACTGTGTGGTGTATTTATGTGGTGCTATATGGTGGTATTGTATGATTTATTGCACAAATACTTTACACATTGCCTTCTAAGTTAAGCTTGACTGCTCAGTGCCAAGGTACCAGAGGGTGGGCACAGGATAATTTGGATTGTGTGTGACTTACCCAGACTAGAGTGAGGTCCTTAGCAACACAAAAGGATGATGGACAATGCAAACACTCACCCCCAGTCACAGATCTGGGTTTATGTCTGGGCATACCCTTCCCACTTAGGGCAACTTTAGCAACAGAAAAGGATGATGGACGGAGTGTTGAACAATGCAAACACTCACCCCCAGTCACAGATCTGGGTTTAATCCATCGTTCTTTTGCTCACCATGTCACCCCAGTTTGGACCCAGCCATATGCAAATCAGTCTTGACCCTGTTCCTCATGTGAACAGTCCAGCCCGAACTGCCAAGCCAGGTCCTTCCTGGACCGGAAGCAAGCATCCTGGGACCGGTTTCAGGGTATCACCCTTTTTCAGCCAGGCTAGCTTGAATCCAGTGGCACAGTGAGCAAGGGACCCACGTCTGGGCATACCCTTCCCACTTAGGGCAACTTTAGCAACACAAAAGGATGATGGACGGAGTGTTGAACAATGCAAACACTCACCCCCTGTCACAGATCTGGGTTTAATCCATTGTTCTTTTGCTCAACATGCCACCCCAGTTTGGACCCAGCCATATGCAAATAAGTCTTGACCCTGTTCCTCATGGGAACAGTCCAGCCCGAACTGCCAAGCCGGGTCCTCCCTGGACCGGAAAAAAGCACCCTGGGACCCGTTTCAGGGTATCACCCTTCTTCAGCGAGGTCCTTGCCTGGACAAGGGGTAGCCTAAAGGCCAACCAAAGACCCCATTTCTAACAATATTTAGGTCTGTTGTTACGAGCGGAGTTTCTGCAGTCGTAGATGTTCTCGTTTGGAGCCAAGAGATGCCATCCGTTCTTTGAAAGAAATTGTTGGACTTGACATCCTTGGCGTGGTCTCCCCTAACTTTTTGCCTCTGTTTCCCAGGTTGTTGATGTGTGCTGGACTCTGTTTTCACTGTTTTTGTTACTCTGGGCACTTTACCACAGCTATCCAGTGCTAAAGTGCAAGTGCTCCTATGTAAAATATATGTGTAATTGACTTTCCATGATTGGCATATTTGATTTACTAATAAGTTCCTAGTACAGTGCACTGGAGGTGCCCAGGGCCTGTAAATCAAATGCTACTAGTGGGCCAGCAGCACTGGTTGTGCCACCCACATAAGTAGCCCTGTAAACATGGCCCAGACCTGCCACTGCAGTGTCTGTGTGTGCAGTTTTAAACTGCCAATTCGACTTGGCAAGTGTACCAACTTGCCAGGCCTAAACCTTCCATTTTTATACATGTAAGGCACCCCTAAGGTAGCCCCATGGGCAGGGTGCAGTGTATGTTAAAGGTGGGAAATGTACTTATGTGTTTTACATGTCCTGACAGTGAAATACTGCCAAATTTGTTTTCACTGTTGCAAGGCCTATCTCTCTCATAGGTTAACATGGGGGCTGCCTTTAAATGTTATTAAAGTGAAGATTCCCTTTGGGAGCAGCTAGACATCTGGAGTTTGGGGTCTCTGAAGTCACAATTTAAAAATACATATTTTAGTGAAGTTGTTTTTTAGATTGTGTGTTTGTAAATGCCACTTTTAGAAAGTAGGCATTTTCTTGCTTAAACCATTCTGTGACTGCCTGTTTGTGGATTCCCTGTCTGGGTCAGTTTGACAGTTGGGCTGTATGCACCTCTCTCTAAACAGTGACACAAGGGGAGATGGGGTGTAGCCTGCATATCTTGATGGGCCATCTGTGCTGGGACGGAGGGGAGGAGTGGTCACTCACACCTGAAAAGGCTGTGCCTGCCCTCACACAATGCAGTCTCCAACCCCCTGGTGTGAGTCTGGAGCCTGGCCTGGGCAAGGCAGGATCTCACAAACAAGAGAGACTTTCCTTTGAACTAAGCCTCCTTCAAAGGCAGAAAGAGGTATAAGAAGGGCACCAAAAACCCCTGAAAATGAGATCACTTCTGGAATCAAGAGGAACCTCTGCCAAGGAGAAGACCTGAAGAGCTGAGGAGAAGTGCTGCCCCGGCCTGTGACTGTGCTTTGTTGGGCTATCCTGCAGTTGCTGCTTCTGCCTGTGAAAGGGGACAAAGACTGGACTTGAGAGGTGGAGCTGGCAGCCAAGAACTGAAAATCCACGCACAGATCGCCGTGCAGGTACATTTTTGACACACCTTCCGTGTCGCGGCCGATAAACGACGCGCCGCCGGCTTTATGGCTGAAATCAATGCTCTACCTGCATCACGACTGGAAGATCGACGCAACGCGGCTGGAGAAACGACACACAACACCCTCTAATGGATGCTGATAACGACGCAAACCCCACGCAGCGCGGTTTTGTGATACCATGTGACCAGATTTTTAACGCAACATCGCTGGGTGCAGAAAAACAACGCAAAGCCTGCCCAGACGAGAGGTGCCCGTCCTGATCGACGCATCACTCTCTTGCGGGAGAGAAGAAACGACACACGCTGACCCGACTGAAGGAGAAACGGCGCACTGTCTCGCTTGCGAGTGAGAAATCGACGCATCGCTGACCTTTTCCGACGCACACTCACCCGTGCGGTATTATTTTGACGCTACTCAGGTACTTTTGTGCGCTAACAGCGTTCTCACTGTTTTCTAAAGGATTTAAGATTTTTGTCGTTTTGGTCTAGTTTTGTTTAGATAAATATTACCTATTTTTCTAAACCTGTGTTGCGTCATTGTGTAGTGTTTTCACTGAGTTACTATGTGTGTTGGTACAGATACTTTACACATTGGTTCTAAAGCTAAGCCTGTCTGCTCGTGCGAAGCTACCAAGGGTGCGAGCAGGGGTTAACTGAGGGTGATTCTCTTTTACCCTGACTAGAGTGAGGGTCCTTGCTTGGACAGGGGTAACGTGACTGCCAACCAAAGACCCCATTTCTAACAGAAGTCATCTGATGAATGATGTCACAGAAAGTGTCATGGCCCAATCAGACATCATCAAACAGAGGCTTCCTGGAACCCTTATTGTTGGTGATGTAAGATTTGGTACCAGGACAACTTTATTTTCCACTGGATGACCTCTTTAAATAAGTTTTGGAACAACAGATCAAGACAATATCCACCTAAAATGCAAGCCGCTTTTTCTAGCAATATTTTTGGAGCCTGGTGTCACATAGGACTTCCTCTTTCGTCTGAGGCATGTGATATGCTTCCTCCCACGCAGACTGGATTTTGACCAGGAAAAGCAGTGAGCAAAGATGGAAGTGGATGTTGCTTTGATTCTGGGGATCCCATCAGCAGCCTTCAGTGCTGTCAATCTTTCAGGATCTGAATCAGCCTTCGGTGCTTGGAATATGTGGTTCAGCTGTGGCCTGGATCCTATCACTTCTTACTAAAAGATTGCAACGGATCACTTTTTATTAACAGATCCCAAGCCAGGGGCTGGGATCACCTTATCTCCCTCCTGCAGAAACCTACCTTTGGTGTTATTAAGGGCTTGGCTCTGTGCACGTGTTTAAATCCTTCATTCTACCTTTGTTCTCTGGTTTGGCTGATTCGGTCTTTTTGTTTCTTCTTTCTTAGGCTGAGGATAACCAAATACTCCCTCAGATTTGGGGACACACGTATGAAAGCAAAACTGAGCTGGGCCAGAGCTTCCTCCTTTGAGGTGAGACTACATTTTTAGGGTGCCACCTTGTAGCAGCCCCAAATACTTCAAAAAAGATGGAAAATAGCCTTTTTTAGACTATGGAAAACCATCTAGAACACAAATTCCAATTTTGCCTGGAGCGGTGCACCTCCTTGCACCACTCCTGGAACTGTGATGCTAGTCACCAAGGGCCATATGTATGAACACATTTTCCTATAGACACAGAATGGATAAAACCCTTTGATACATCTGGCCCCAAGTGCGCTAATGACCTTAGAAATTCTACTTTTAGGTCTGAGACAGGAGAGAAGGACAGCCTGAGAGTCTGCAGGACTTTGATGGATGCTCACGCATAGTGAACTGTAGTGTTTAAAACTAAGGTAAGGCTGAGGTGGTTACTTTAATACCTATTTTGACCTCCCCAGATCCAAGCCTGGAATTATATTCCCTCTGCTGTAAGCTGGGAGGTTAAGTTTGGACATTTTGTGGAACTTTTTTCAAGTTTATTTTATGTGCTCCGTCAACGATTCTTGGCTGAACGATGCACTTTATAAATATGATAAACAATATAGACTCTCTTACCTTGCCCTGTGAACACACCTAGGCTGATGCAGTTCACTTCCGGTTCACCTCTTTCTCGGCTTCAGAGGCTACCAAGAGTCACTCGGTCTCACTAAAGTGTTTGCTTCCATCTCTAGCTCATCTCCAGTCCTGTCTTTGCTCCTGCAATACTATTTCTCCCTGTGATTGTTTCAAATATTTACGAATAGTTTTCAGATGTGCACACCACGCCTACGGTATTGCGGTTCTGTGAATCCACCTTCTTGTGCAAAGTGGTTCATTGGTTACTAGTGAACCACCCGACAAGTGTTCTTTCATGAGATTGTGTCCTAATAGCACAAGTGTATTTTTTCAGGTACCAAAGGCCTTAACTAAAGTTTGGTGAATGCCGGACATTTGTCAAAACCTGGCGGATGCCCTGTCAGCGAAAACACTACTCGGTTTCTGAATGTAAAACATGGAAAGGTAATCCACGGTGGTCCTGTTTATATTTCACATCCCTTACTTAATCTTGCATTTCCTGAGCATGTTTACTTTTTCCAGGATGTTGTGTGTGCAGCACGTTACTTCTGTCCTTTGAACTGAGCCGCCTCCAGATGTTTATAAGAGGCCATGACTGAGAGCTCTGGAGTTGAGGTTGAAAGCTGTGCGAGCTCCTCTCAGTGCTAGTCAGTGGGTGCTCACATGCCCATCCAATCCTTGGCCTCTCTGCAGAGCGCACAGAGCAATGCTTACTAACGCCCGTTGCAGTTGTGATTCTGTGCAGAAGTGTATGAAGGAAGTGCACAGTCGTCAACATATTGAAAAGGCGACATTGAACGAAAACGCAGTGCTTACAGCTTGGGTTGTGTGTATGTAGGTGGCGAAGTGCACGCAAGGAAGAGTAAAAAGATTGTGCTGAAGAGCCAAGGGATGAGGGGTGAGGCAGATGAAGCATTTCAGAAAGATGTGGAAAGAAACGCAAGGGACATGTCTGACACAGACTGCAGAGGAGAGTGATGTTAAGGGAACACAGACTGCAGAGGAGAGTAATGTTAGGGAACACAGACTGCAGAGGAGAGTGATGTTAAGGGAACACAGACTGCAGAGGAGAGTGATGTTAAGGGAACACAGACTGCGGAACACAGACTGCAGAGGAGAGTAATGTTAAGGGAACACAAACTGCAGAGGAGAGTGATGTTAGGGAACACAGACTGCAGAGGAGAGTGATGTTAGGGAACACAGACTACAGAGGAGAGTGACGTTAGGGAACACAGACTGCAGAGGAGTGTAATGTTAGGGAACACAGACTGCAGAGGAGAGTTATGTTAGTGAACACAGACTGCAGAGGAGAGTGATGTTAAGGGAACACAGACTGCAGAGGAGAGTGATGCTAGGGAACACAGACTGCAGAGGAGAGTAATGTTAGGGAACACAGACTGCAGAGGAGAGTGATGTTAGGGAACACAGACTACAGAGGAGAGTCATGTTAAGGGAACACGGACTGCAGAAGAGAGTGATGTTAGGGAACACAGACTGCAGAGGAGCATTATGTTAGTGAACACAGACTGCAGAGGAGAGTGATGTTAAGGGAACACAGACTGCAGAGGAGAGTGATGTTAGGGAACACAGACTGCAGAGGAGAGTGATGTTAGGGAACACAGAGTGCAGAGGAGAGTCATGTTAGGGAACACAGACTGCAGAGAAGAGTGATGCTAGGGAACACAGACTGCAGAGGAGAGTGATGTTAGGGAACACAGACTGCAGAGGAGAGTGATGCTAGGGAACACAGACTGCAGAGGAGAGTGATGTTACGGAACACAGACTGCAGGGGAGAGTGATGTTAAGGGAACACAGACTGCAGAGGAGAGTGATGTTAGGGAACACAGACTGCAGAGAAGAGTGATGCTAGGGAACACAGACTGCAGAGGAGAGTGATGTTAGGGAACACAGACTGCAGAGAAGAGTGATGCTAGGGAACACAGACTGCAGAGGAGAGTGATGTTAGGGAACACAGACTGCAGAGGAGAGTGATGCTAGGGAACACAGACTGCAGAGGAGAGTGATGTTACGGAACACAGACTGCAGGGGAGAGTGATGTTAAGGGAACACAGACTGCAGAGGAGAGTGATGTTAAGGGAACACAGACTGCAGAGGAGAGTCATGTTAGGGAACACAGACTGCAGAGAAGAGTGATGTTAGGGAACACAGACTGCAGAGGAGAGTAATGTTAGGGAACACAGACTGCAGAGGAGAGTGATGTTAGGGAACACAGACTGCAGAGGAGAGTGATGTTAAGGGAACACAGACTGCAGAGGAGAGTCATGTTAAGGGACATGTGATTGAGTCACTCTCAGCACCACCACCCCTTCCACAGACCTTCACAATGTTTAATTCACAGTCTCATCATTATAGAAATGAATCCCTCTTGACATGAATTATTTACAACATTGATGTTAATCATTTATAAGTTACTCATTTATCTTCAACAGCTAACAACCATTGGCAAAGCCAACAGTCCCAGCTGGTCCCGGCTTGTTTTCGGTGGATGTCATTGGAGCTATATATCAGAAAGCTCACAAAGGCAGCAAAATATTTTTTGGGTGGCACTCCATGGGGAGCACAGAATTTTAGTTTACATGTTTCAGCCTCGCCTTTAATAACAGAGGCCACGCCCCCTTTAGGAGCCACTACCACACTTTTTGATCCCACTTAAAGTCCTGCCCGCTAGCCCTATATAGGGCCTCGTTTACTATGTGTTGGCGCAGGGCAGCACCGCAAGCCTCCCTGCTTCCAAAGAAAAGGGCGGGAAAGCCCTGTGTCTATAAAATCCAGCATATTCCTGTCCTTGTCCCCTGTGCTGGCCCAAATTGGTGCCTATCGTGAATGCAGGCACCCTTGCGTTGTAGGGATGAATGTTTATGCACAGAAAGGGAAACCTTCCCGCACATAAACAATCAATAATAGCGTTTTCCTCTTTCTATGTGTGCTGTAGAATGCAGCACACACAGAAAGAGGGAAAATGGGGGAGAAACAAGATTATTTGCGCCACTTTACCGGCGCCCCGAGGTGAAATAGGAATCTGACATATTCCCAGGCTTGTAAATCTGGGAATGTGTCAAATTCCATCTGATTCCATGGGTGTTGCTGTGGGAACACTCCACGCAACACCCACGGAACGCCCCTATCACACAGTGTTATGCATGAAAGGGGTCCATACTTACAAGGCCATGAAAAGCCATGCAAGGTGACTCTGCGTGGCCTCGTAAATATGGGCTGACACTGCGCCACCCGAGCATGAAAAAAAATGGCACTCTTGTGGTGCAGTGTGCCACTAGGGCCTCGTAAATGAGGCCCATAGAGGGCACCAGGCTGCTAAGTGGACTCAAAATAAGTGGACTAGACATCCGCCACTTTTCGACAGATGCCCCACATTTAACAAACTCTAAATATGGCCCTAAAGTATTTTGAGTGTCTTTATTTAGCTACAATCACTTCATCTCTCTAGACCAGCGGTGTGTGTACCTTTCCTGAGGCAGTTGAACCCCTGGCTCATTAGCGCAGACATGTTTTAGCGCATGGGCAAAGTGGGCGAAGCCCCCAGGGAAAGTAAACTGTATCTCTCTAGTTTACATCTGAACCCTTCTTCTTCTCCCTGCCCACCTCGACCTCTGTCTCTCCTTGCCCAGTGCCATCCTAAGGATCTTTGGGATCTTTGGAAAGACATATTTCAACCGTTTTAGTGCAAACGCTTTTTACAAAGGTTTGTGTGGCATCATACGGGCTACAGTTAGCACAAAAGTGGGTACGTTGTTGCAGTCAGGGGCCCCAAAATATGTCTTGCCCGAGGCCCCAAAAAACCTAAAGACGACACTGCAGCAGCACTGACCACAAGTATGGTTTTCACCATAAGGCTCCTTGAAGCATTTAAAATTCCAGTGCGGCTCCTCCGCTATGGTGGAAGAGCGTGCCCCCCACACCTTCATCAGCAGCAGCAGCTTCAAACCTTTAACAATAAAAGGATAATAAACTATGTTTACTATCCTTTTATTGTTAAAGGGGCGGGCCATGGGGCGTGACAGGAACGGAGGGGGAGTGCACAGCACTCCCCTCAGTGCGCATGTGTGTTTGGCCGGCCGTCTCGGGGTGGCCAAACACACTGTGCACTGGACTCTCTCCAACCGGGCACAGTGTTGCTGGGTTGGAGAGAGCAGGCCGAGGCTCTCAGTCTGCCTCGGAGCGCCAAGCGAGGACGCTCTGGCCAAACTAAACGACACTTTTGTGCTGCCGCAGCGTGGGAGCAGTGTTTGGATTGGCCGCAGGGCAGGCTGGAAGGCTGTGCCCGCAACGGAGGCTGAAGAGCGGCGCGGCGGGGATTCAGGTGTTTATTTTAAAAACAAACAAAAAATTATCTTTTCCTCCAACACCATCCGTCCGTTCCTGGTAAAAATGCACCTAATGTTAGTGGAAAATTAGGAGATTGTCTTGAAACCTCACCCAAGGGGTTAAAGGCAATACAACGTTTCTAGAGATGCAGATGAATTTGGGTAAACAGAATAGCATTATGGGATGCTCGTGGTAGTGAAACGAGCTGACATCCTCAGGCGCCCGGTGTCCTCGGATTCACCTTTCTAATCGCAGCCACATCACTCGTATGCAACACAAACAGTGTGGCGGAAGAGCACAGGCACGTGCGCGCTCTTTTGTATTTTTTCAGTCAGGGCGTAGCTTCAGGGGGCTGTTTGGGGTGGTCACTCCCCCTAAAACATTTATTTTGTAGTAAATAGTTAGGTACAAGTGCTCTCGGGTATGGTGAAGTGTCTGTTGGATTTCATCTGTGATTTCTACATTCCCACACTGACAAAAAACCTACACACACACACACAACGAGTAATGTTAATTATTCTGAAAAATATTTAAGTCTCCCTCACAATCCATGCCTTGTGTCCTGCTTTTCATATAATGTGTTTTAACAAGATATCCCAGCGTGTTTTTGGAAATCTGAAGCTCAAGCCCCCGCACCGCCCCTCCCCCCCAAACACAATATTAATCACCAAGCTACGCATGTGTTTTCAGTTGCAAACTAATAGCGGTCACTTGTAATCTTGATACAAAGTTTGATAAAGTGGCTTTCGAGCTGCTCAAAGTCGCCTGGACAGATCCTGATCGCTGCGCTGTGGCCTGGCGTCCCTTGCTGTCCTTGTGTGGTCGGAGGAGTCAAGTCCGGAGACACATCCTCCCAGTATATACAACTCCTGTTTTGTTAAGTTACGGCCAAACCTTTCTTACTCAGACAAAAGCTCCTATTTTTCCCAGTTATGTGTGTTCGTGTATTTTGCATAATTTTTTTTCTCATGGTCTATACTCAGTTTTGCATGTAATCGGTTCCAGCAGAACATCAGTCCTGGGAACTGGGAAACTGATGTCTGCCGCCACAAGACATTTCTGATGACAGCTGTCTTCTGCCGGTTAAAACAGGAGCGGCTCCTTCGCAGGGCGAAGGACTGTTGCCCCCCCCGGCTCACAGCCAGCAGCTGAAAAATAAAACAATACAATACTATTGTTTTATTTTTCAGCAGCCGGCTCAGCTGAGCCAGCGTGAGAAGGAAGGGGCGGGGCTGGGCCATGGGAGGGGGAGGGCTTAGGAGGAGTGGATTAAGTGCACATGTCAGTTTGGCCAGCTGTTTTTGGCCGGCCAAACTGACATGCGCACTTAGGTTTCTCCAACCCGGCTGTGTGACACATCTGGGTTAGAGAAACTGCACAAACTCCCATGCAGTGTCTGAGGGGCAGACCAAGCCGCTCAGACCAATCCTGACGCCGCTCTCATTTTAGGGTTAGCATGAGAGCAGAGCCAGAATTGCTGGGGAGCCTGTGCTGGTATCCCAGTGATTGCTGGGTTAATAACACCATCGGAAGAGGAGCGCAAGCGGTGGCAGCCGGAACAGGTAAGCTTATTTAAAATATATATTTTTGATTTGTTTTTCCCCCTCTATAACACCCTCCCCCCCTTGAGATTTGTGGCAGCCGCTGCTGGTATCTCATGATGCTGGTACCCATATATGCCCATCTGGACAGTTTTTATGCAGTCGATGGACTAAGTGTACTTCACATAACGTGTAATTTCCACAAAAAATTATTGTATAATGTGAGGTTTAAAATAGCAATTTTGGCCATCTCTAATGTTGATGCTTTTAAACGGAATGTAATTTAGGGTTTTAGAGCTTAACCAGCCATGTAATTCTAAAAACAAAACCTCACTTTAGGTGGATAAAAAAGAACACCCAATATTCCCTATCGCAAAATTATATGTTAGTCTTAAAGATGAGAACTCCTTTTATGAACAGATGAACAATCTCTGTGTGAGATAAAGATATCCAAGGCAAAATTTCAATAATTCTTTCTTTTTTTAGCTATTTATTCAACAAAAATCCAACATACACAGACAAAGATAAAAAATTTTAAAGATTAAACTTCAGTGTAGCGCTTAGAAACACAATAGCTCATGGACAGAGTTGTTCCTAATAGTCCGATGCAACTCCCGACTGAGTGTGGCACCAGTCACGAGGTCACACGGACCTACAGGTACAGTACCTTTGGTAACAAGGGAACAAAGACGTTGCATGGAGTCGGGGAGGTGAGGCGTTGCTGGAGCCAGTGTGGCGTTGGTTCCTTACTGCCACCAGAGAGGTGAGGAATTGGTTCCTTACTGCAGAGCAAGGGGGGTGAGGCGTTGGTATCTCATGGTGGCAGGAGAGGTGATACGGCGTCGGGGTGATGCGTCAGTTCCTTATGATCTGGTGGGGTCGATGAGTCTGGCGGGTCAAGAAGCGATAGGGTGACCTCTCAAGGTTGCGGTCACACCACGGGGCTACAAGCGCTGTGGTAGAGTCGGGGGTCATGGACATCCGTGACACAGCACTCGGGACTCACAATGTCATGGTACTTCAGCGATATTGGGCATGCGTTCAGTCACGGTCATCGCACTTCAGCGCGGACCACGGCTTCGGGTACAGGCAGCAGTGTTGAGTTAGGCAGCGGTGTCGGTCCTAGAGTCGTGCAAAGGCAGTGTACCAGGTTCTTCTTGTTTCTAGGCCAGCTTTCACTCCCAAGGACCCAGGAACTGGAATGGGCACTAGCTGGCGAGGCAGGGTCCACAGAAAAACGAACCCAGAGGCTGGTAGGTGAGGTCTTTGATGTCCCTGAGACTTCTTAACAGGAGGCAAGCTCAGTCCAAGCCCATGGAGAAACTTCACAAGCAGGATACACAGCAAAGTCCAGTCTTAGTCCTCTTGTAAGCAGAAGCAGCAACTTCAGGCCAACCCAGAAAAGCACACACAGCAAAGGGGCAGTACTCCTCCTCACAGCTCTTGTCTTTGGCAGAGTCTCATCTTGATCCAGAAGTGTTCTAAAGTTGTGGGGTCAGCAGTCCAATACCTATAGTCATTTCTGTCTTTGAACTAGACAAACTTCAAAGGAAAGTCTTTGTAGTGCACAAGACCCTGCCTCTCCCTGTCCTGGCCCCAGATTCACTCCAGGGGGTTGGAAAATGCTTTGTGTAAGGATAGGCACAGCCTTATTCAGGGGCCAGTGTCAGCTACTCCCTCCCCACTCTAGCCCAAGGAGACCCATCAGTGTATGAAGGACACACCTCAGCTCCCTTTGTGTGACTGTCTAGAGTGAATTCACAAACAGCTCAACTGTCAGTCTGACCCTGGCATGTATTCCTCAGCCAGGCAGAGGCATAGAATGTTGAAACAGAAAAATCCCCACTTCCTAAAAGTGACATTTTCAAACCTACAATCTAAAAACCGACATCACCAAAAGATGTATTTTTAAATTGTCAGTTCAGAGACCCCATATTCCATTTCTCTATCTTCTCCCAATGGGAAGCTGCCCTTAAAAGATATTTCAAGGCTATCCCCATGTTCCCTGTGGGAGAGACAGGCCTTGCAATACTAAAAACTTAATTTTGGCAGTATTTCACTATCAGGACATGTAAAACACAGCAGTGCACCCTGCCCATAGGGCTGTCTTGGGCCTTCCTTAGGGGTGACTTACATGAGCAAAAGGAAAGGTTTGGATACTTTCCAGGTCGACATGGCAGTTTAAAACTGCACACACAGACACTGGAACAGCAGGTCTGAGTCATGTTTACAGGGCTACTCATGTGGGAGGCACAATCAGTGCTGCAGGCCCACTAGTAGCATTTTATTTACAGGCCCTGGGCATACATGGTGCACTATACTAGGGACTTACCGATAAATCATAAAACCAATTACCAGCCCAATTTATACAGGGAGCACTTGCACTTTGGCACTGGTCAGCAGTTCCTCTTTTAAAGGAAAATAAGGGTTTACGTAGATTTGGTTCCTCTGAATTAAGGCTATATCAATATTTTTAAAGGATTTTGTCATTTGATTAGAAAGTGTGGAGAAAGTGGTTGCACATGCCACCCTGTGTTGTTGGTTCCTTAAATGTGACTTCAGTAAACCCTCTCTCTTTACTGTTGATGCACGTTTACATGCCTCTGTGAATACTTTCCAAGGGTATCCACAACTCTAATTTAATTCTGCTTCGACGCATCACCAGGGGTAATAAGCGAGGCCTCACCAGGGGTGATAAGTGCTATATAAATACTATTACAATACAATACAATACAATCTGAGAATCTCTGCATGTTTATCAAAAGTTTGTAGATCTGAACAGTTCCTTTTTAGGTTGAGCATAAGCGTACGACCTCTTGTATACTTTTAAGTATACTTCTTCTGGGGACTTAAAGGCATTTCATTTGTTTTTTTACAGTGTCATTTAAAAATCCTTGTTTGCTAGTGGCCAGTCATGCTTGTTTGTCCCCCCTATTCACTTCCACTTCCTCCCCAGAGCAGGGACTAACTACTGTATGTTTATGCCTTTATCTGTTCCTTTGTGGCCTTTTTTTATTTGTATTTCCTGCTTGTGTGAATGTTTGGCTGTGTTTAGCTTTGGCCCCCGTAGCTGCTTGTTTCTTTTGTTTCTGCATGGCGACATGGGAAGGCTCTCCTTTCCAGAGCTTCTCCCCCTGCGTTTTGAATTCCAGCATGAGTAAAAACAGCCCTGTAAGTCTTCAATTTGTTAGCATGGGGCCCCCTTTAATGTTTAACCTGGCTCTCCCACCACAATCTGGAGGGCCCCCCTTACAATAGCTGCACTTGCTTCCAATCTACCCACCACAAACTTTGAATGTGGACAGTATGTTTCTTTGTCCTGGTCACTTTCACCCCCTGCACCAGTTTAAAGACCATTGCATTTAGAACAAAATATTTAAGGAACTTTTACCAGAGAGCAGAGCGTGGGGCTCAATGCAGAAAGATGAGGAATTTCCGCCCTCCCTCCCACGGCACGGCACCCACTCCCTCGTCCCTCCCCGCCCCAGCCCTCCTCTCTCTCCATGTTCTCACTGCCAGCAGCTTCTGTGATCGATCGATACCGGTGCCCTCACTCCAGCCAAAGAACTGGGCGAGCGGGCAAGCGCTAGGCTGAAGTAAACGCCCACTCATGATTTAAGTAAAGCTCACCAATCATGTACTTGTTTATCCTGTTACTGCTTTGCCCCCTCAATCGCTACTTGTCCGTGTGCTGTCCAGTTCCCCTCACCCTCTACCCCGTCCTTGTTTGCCCATCACTGAGACCACATCGGGTTTCCTAACCTCGATCGCACCACACTGTGTTCCCATCCCCAGGGCTTGAAGTGGGATTAAAAACTAGGTGTGTCTCAAATGGGGGGGGGGGGCAGCAGATAGAATTATGGGCCTGGTTTAAAAACACGTGAATTACAAAACTCTGTTTAGCACAGTGTGCTGCCCGGCTGGTATTTTTGCTGCTTCTTTCTGTCCTTTCATCCATGGAAATAATACAATAAGAAACATTACACCTACACAAGTCAGGACTATTGACTTTGTCAATGGTTGTTAGTTGCAGAGTTGATCAATTTATGTGGAAAGAAAAGTCCAGTTATGCATTTACAACGCCCGTAGCGCTAACTCTCGTAAACGCGAGACCCATTGCATTGCAAATGCTTGTTGTTCTTGTGAACTGTCTGACTGGTAGGTTGCACTGAGTGGTCGGTGATTACAGCTGTCAAAACTTAGAAAGAAAGCTAAGGTCTGGTTTCATCCCTAGACAGGGCTAGGCCCGGGCAAGCACCTGCCACATCTTTCTCTTGAATATGAAAAGTTCAACGACTAATATCTGTCACTAACTGGGTCCAAATCCTGCTTTTTACAAATCCATCAAAGACAACAGCTTTAGTTCTTGCAATGAGCCTGAAAGGACGATGAACGAATTACCCTACAAGCAAAAATGTGGCAGCCGCAGTCTAAACTCAACAAAAATGACTGTTGCCGGAAAACCAATTGAGAGCGGAAAGTACACGCGGGACCAGTTATCCGCTAATCGGAAAATCACAGATGAACTTGCATTGGTTACAAGACGCTGTTGCAATCTTTGGCGGACGTGCAGGGGCGTTTAAGAGGGTTTTAGTCAACATTTCTTAGGAAATTGAAAAGCTTTGACGAACATATGAAAAGTAAACTCTCCCCACAAGTGAACCCAGAAGGTTTGCAGAGTCATTAAAGGTATATTATGTTCTGCACGGTGATTAACAAGAGGCACCGCCCTCACAGAGGTCACTTCAAAGTCATTCGAGGGCATGACCTCTTAATAGATAACTCCTACGTGTACGAACGTGTCAGGCTAATGTTGATGCGTCAAAGTGCATTGCCGTCGCTAAAGAGTTAAAAATAACAAAGGGCCCCGACAGCCCCTGCAGTGCGCGAGCCGAATGCTCACACTTTAGCAGTTTTGTTTACCTACAAGTTATTTGTTGAACCGTGCGGTGTTTATTTTCTCCTGACAGGCCCTGCAGAGCCTCCTGGTGAGCTGACATTCCACGATTCACATGCCAGAGATAAGAAAGTCAGACTTAATCCTGGATAAAGTAACCAGGGTGGGATGCCTGAGCAAAGACCTCAACGACACCAATACTTGGGTGGGGGGGGTGGTCGCAACAACGACAAACCACGACTAATCCACATAGAAAAAAACAACTTGAAATGCCAGGTACACGAGAAGAAAACCAGCACCGAATCCGAATCAGAGGAAAATGCACCAAAACTAAGGAAAGTGAGACCACAAACACCCTGGGCCCAGGGCAGATCTCGCAAGGACTGCTGGGCTTGATGCGCACTTCCTGAGGGGTGAGGGCAACCCGTGAACAGGCTCCCCGGACCAGCAATAAAAGAAGCTGCGCACAGACAGCCCACCCGCCAGACTGCCAGCCCACATGAAAACACCGATAACCAACGACACGCAAACAAAAGAAATGCCTCAGTATGCTAGACAGAGACTTCCCCCCAGCAGAATATCTAATCATAGTGAAGACCCCCCAAGTCATGAGTGTCGAGGGTCGGCACCCCCAGGCTGGAGATCCAAAGAGGGGGACACAGCCATGCATAGAGGGGCAGGCAGAGGGACCCTAGTCAGCAATGTGACCCTCCTTTTGGGAAACAGGAGACTCTTATGGACTACCACAAAACTGAGGAAACAGAACACCTAGGAGAAATTCTGATTTCAGAAGCCTTGAACAGGCTCCTACGGGGGTTGGGGCATCCCGCTGTTGGCGGATAGATGCCTATAGGCCAATAACGCCATCCAAGACACAAAGGCCCAGATTTAAGAGGGCCTAGCGCCACATTAGCGTACTTGGGGGCATATTTATACTCCGTTTGCGCCGAATTTGCGTTGTTTTTTTCGACGCAAATTCGACGCAAAACTAACTCCATATTTATACTTTGGCGTTAGACGCGTCTAGCGCCAAAGTTCATGGAGTTTGCGTCATTTTTTTGCGTGAACACCTTCCTTGCGTTAATGAGATGCAAGGTAGGCGTTCCCGTCTAAAAAAATGACTCGATGCATATGCGTCGTATTTATACTCCCAGGCAAAAATGACGCCTGGGAGTGGGCGGGTTAAAAAAACCCGCGTTAGCGCCGGATTTTAACGCCTGGGTCAGGGCAGGCGTTAAGGGACCTGTGGGCTCAGAATGATCCCAGAGGTGCCCTCCCATGCCCCCAGGGACACCCCCTGCCACCCTTGCCCACCCCAGGAGGACACCCAAGGATGGAGGGACCCACCCCAGGGACATTAAGGTAAGTTCAGGTAAGTATTTTTTTTATTTTTTTTTGTGGCATAGGGGGGCCTGATTTGTGCCCCCCTACATGCCACTATGCCCAATGACCATGCCCAGGGGACATAAGTCCCCTGGGCATGGCAATTGGGCAAGGGGGCATGACTCCTGTCTTTGCTAAGACAGGAGTCATTTCAATGGGGGTTGGGCGTCGTAAAAAAATGGCGCAAATCGGGTTGAGGCGATAATTTTGCCTCAGCCTGACTTGCCCCATTTTTGGACGCCCAAACGCCATTTTCCCCTACGCCGACGCTGCCTGGTGTACGTCGTTTTTTTTCACGCACGCTAACGCCGGCTAACGTCATTGAATAAATACGGCGCCCGCATGGCGCTTCAGAATGGCGTTAGCCGGCGCAAATTTTTTTGACGTAAAACTGCGTTAGCGCAGTTTTGCGTCAAAAAGTATAAATACGGGCCTTGTTTTACGCTAATGTGGCGTTAAATTGCCCAAAACACTGCACCATAGTGACAATGTGGCACAATGCATGCATTGCTCCACTTTGCGACCCTTTGCGGCACATTATGCATGCGCCATGCATAATGTCTGCAAAGGGGCTGTTCCGGCACAATGAGGCCCGCCAAAATGGCGCAATGAAATCTACAAGATTTCATTACTCCATTTTTGGCATCATTTTTGACGCCTGCTGAAAGCAGGCGTTAAAAGGATGCACCCTTTGGAATCAATGGGCCTCCTTGCACTTTGCTCCACTAGCGTCAACATTTTGGGCGCTAGTGGAGCAAAGCGCCACAATACTGTCAACATTTTTGACGCTATTGTCCCTAATACCATCATGCTGAGCTGTATTGCAAATACGGTGCACACATGGTGGTGTTAGAGGGGGCCCAAGGAAAGAGGCACTTCACGATGTCATGCGCCACGTTTCTGAAATCTGGGCCCAAGGGGCAGATTTACAAGCCCCTAGCGCCGCCTTAACACCTCCTTAGACTAATTTTTATGACGCTAAGGCAGCGTTAAGGTGGCCATTCCCCGTGCCATATTTACAAAGTGGCACAATGCTTGCACTGCGCCACTTTGCAACCCCTTATGCCACATTATGCCTACGTCAGGTATAATGTATGCAAAGGGACGTTCCCCTGCAGGGAGGCCCCGAAAAAAATGGTGCACTGAAATTCACAAGATTTTACTGCGCCATTTTTTCCATCATTTTTAATGCCTGCTCAGGCCAGGCGTTAAAGTGAGGCACTCATAATATTCTATGGGCCTCCCTGTTCTTTGCTTCACAAGCGTCAACATTTTAGACGCTAGTACAGCAAAGCGCCACAACAGCGTTGTAAATGTTGATGCTGTTGTGGTAACGACCGCTATGGTGCGCCGTGTTGTAAACACAGCCCAACTGCGTTGTCATTAGGGGGATCAAGAGGGACGTAAGAAAAGTGACGCATTGGGACCAATATATACAAAACTATTGTAACACCCACGAACCTGCAAAGATTTGAAAACACGTGGAAACACATAGTGCATGCCAGTGAAGCACCATTTTACTGTACAATATTCAGCATCTCTTGGGGGTTAACAGCAGGTCAGAGGGAGCTAACTGCAGCACATACCAGCTCTGTAAATGCTGAGGATTGAAGAATTAGAAAGTTATGCTGAAGTTTCACACACTGACTCCTGATGCAGTGAAGCACCAGGGCAACAGCCACAATGGGAGCCAGCAGGAGCACAACAAAACATTCCTGGGACAACAGGGTGGGTGACCTGCGATGCCTCCTCTTCATGCTCCCACCTGCAGTGCTGCAGTCCCTTGTGTTACTCAATGTTCTTCGGAGGGAAGAGAGGAACACCAAATCCATGCAGGGGGATTGCACTCCTTCAATCACTCAGGAGTCTATATTTCCATTTTCCTTCTAGGGAACATCCAGGGTCACACAAGAGACTGAAGGACACTGGGTAGGGAGGTGGAAATAAAATGGTGACTAGAGTGTTGTTCTTTGTCACTATTAATTATCACTCACGCAGATGAGCATATGTTGGATATAACGTGGAGGTCCTCCCTTCTAACTGAGAATGCAGGTAAATGTAGTGATGGGGTCACTAGGAGTGGGAGGGGCAAGAGAGAGAGTGGGTTTGTGTGTGTATGTATGTGTGTGTATATGTGTGTGTGTGTGAATGCAGGTGAATGTAGTGATTGGGTCACTAGGAGTGGGAGGAGAGACAGAGTGTGTATGTGTGTGTGAGTGTATGTGTGTGGGTGTCTGTGTTTGTGTGTGTGAATGCAGGTGAATGTAGTGATTGGGCCACTAGAAGTGGGAGGGGAGAGAGAGAGAGTGTGTGTGTGTGTGTATGTGTGTGTGTATATGTGTGTGTGTGTGTGAATGCAGGTGAATGCAGTGATTGGGTCACTAGGAGTGGGAGGAGCGAGAGAGTGTGTGTGTGTGAGTGTATGTGTGTGTGTGTGTATGTGTGTGTGTGTGAATGCAGTGATTGGGTCACAAGGAGTGGGAGGAGAGAGTGTGTGTGTGTGTGTGTGTGTGAGTGTATGTGTGTGTGTGAATGCAGGTGAATGCAGTGATTGGGTCACTAGGAGCGGGAGGGGAGAGAGCTTGAGTGTATGTGTATGTGTGTGTGTGAATGCAAGTGAATGGAGTAATTGGGTCACTAGATGTAGGAGGGGAGAGAGAGAGTGTGTGTGTATCTGTGTGTGTGAATGCAGGTGAATGTAGTGATTGGGTCACTAGATGTGGGAGGGGAGAGAGAGAGAGTGTGGTAGTGTGTGTGTGTGAATGCAGGTGAATGGAGTGAATGGCGCACTAGGAAGGGGAGGGGTGAGAGTGTGTGTCTATATGTCAGAAGGGCGAATATACATTGGGTGCAGTCCTTGCTTATCTTAATAGGTGAGTGTCCTACACACAACCTACTATATTTGGTGTAAG